>NC_090931.1:603903855-605301684 GCF_040938575.1 Ambystoma mexicanum
TGGGGCTTTTCTCTCCGACTCATGCCGCCATTTACCATGAGAACTGTGGCGCCTGCTTCTGCATCCGAGTATGCCTCATATCTGCTTTCTTCGCTCCGGATTGCTATCACAGTTTTCTTCGCTCTCCACATGCACACCGATGCGAAGTGTCCATACCTTCTGCATTTTGAACATTCTTTACTCCTTGCCGGGCATTCTCTGCTATTGGCTAAGTGGCTTGTGCTGGCGCACCTGTGGCACTTCAATGGTTTGCGTTTCACTGCTGCGTCATCCCTGGCTTTGCGTTGTCCTCTGTCCCTTCTGCCTCAGGATTGCACCCCCTGTATTTCGGGTGATTGCACAGCAATTCCCCACTCTTTGCGCCTGCTGGACGTCTCTTCTACAGCCCTTGCAATCAGGATTGCTTTATCTAACACAATTTATTTTTCAAGAATAAATTTGTCTTGTACCTTTCTGTTGTCCGTGTGGACGATGAGCATGTCACAGATTTTTCCCTCTGACGTTGCTCTAAATGTGCATAACGCAGCCAGTTCTCTTAGCTTGACTACGTAGTCGTCCACGGGTTCTGTCGGCTCTTGCTTCCTGCCATAAAATCTAATTCTGTGTAGCAGTGTAGCACTACATTTTCTTTACATGAGAATCATTTGGCTATTCCCCTTTTCGCTTCTTGATAGACATCACCTTCTCCTGTCGGGGTTTCTGGGTTCAGGCTTGCAAAAAATCTTTGTCCTTCCGCACCCAGCGCGTTTAATAACATGGTCTTCTTGCGCGCGGCTGCATAGCCTGTTCCACCCATCGCTTCCAGATAGGTTTGAAATGAAGGCTCCCGTTGGAGCCACGGAATAGCTGGCTTGCATGGGACTTTCAGGAACGGTGGTGGTGGCGTTGCTCCTTGCATTGTGGTGCAGCTAGGCCGATCCCGTCCTTCGTCGCCAATTATGTAGTGGCCTGTCAATGATGAGACAAAGCCCAGGGGTTGTGTTAGTGTCCTTTATTTTACTTTAACACATGACACTATTAACACATAATACTGATCGTCCAGCATACAACACTATATCTATAAATGTAAATGATAATGTCCTCTTGTGGTTCCTATGCTCAGGAAGTATATAGTTTTAAGGCAGGAGGTTGTAGGAGAGAGCGTGTGGCAGGTTGCTACTCACTCCCTGCTTGCCGGCTCGGAATGCCCTGGGCGGGAGCTGCCGCTCAAAACCTTCTGGCACTCCCCCCGGGAATTCCCTCTGGACCTCTTAAGGTCGTTTACTCTACACATGTGTATGGACAAATGGCACAACTAGGAAACCCTCCAACAGCAACTTCAAACCAGAATAATAATATAACCAGATCTGAAATGGAGGGTGCATTGCCATTAAATTGTAGTTGCAAATGTCAAAAATGTAATCAAATGTCAAAGAATTTATATTTTACTCGTTTAGAGCTTGACTCCAAAAAACCTTTAATGAAGTCGCTGTTGCCCGTATAATTTTGGTCTTACAAAGGTGTGCATAACCCTAACAGAGATGGCGCACAAACATGCTTTGAGGCAAATAGGAACAATGATACTCAATGTGCAAAAGAAAGGGCAGTAAACACCAAATGAACACGTCTGTGAGGACCACAGAATAATACCTTCAGTGGAAAGCGCATTATTGAAATAGATTGACCGGTTTCTGCTGCCCGTCATCCTTCAGCGCACTATGCACTAGTGTACCCTCTTGAAAGTAACAAAAAATACAAAAGGTGGTACTACGACATTCCAGCAACCGCGGACAAAGAAGTATGCTATCCGAAAGTAGTAATACTAAGAAAGTCAATGGTTGCTTAACTCACTTTCCTTGCAATGCACTAGCCCTATTCCCTTTTTGTTTATTCTTTATGTCCTTTAAATTATTCGTCAACTTACTGTTCATAACCCCTCAAAATATTTCGCATTGGTCTGTTTTTTCGTTTGTTTAAGCTCTCTCTGAGGATTCAAAGGTTTGGCTAAATCAAAAGTTACCTTCCACAGGGAATTGCTTGTGCTTATCCCCCTGTTTTATGGAACTACATTTATCAAGATATTTGCATGTGCTCGGCTGGTAGAAGGTGTACTTGTAGTGTGCTAGAGGTTCTCTTTCCGAAAAACCACCATCTTTTAACTGTTCTTTTATATTTGTGTCCCTCTTTAATGGCCCCAAACACATGTTTTATACTGTGGTCTTCTATAACGCAGTTGTCTACCAAACACTTAAATCTGTCACTAATGACAAACAAGAAGAGCTGCCAAGTTACTTGTTTCTTTTCAGTTAAATTCTCTTATTATCAAGAGTTCTCGAGTAACACAGTTTTACCTATATGGCATTTACCCTCTGCCTCTCTCCTTCTTTACTCTGCCCTCAGTTCCCTCTACCTTTGCCCTCTCTTATTAACCGTTTCCATTTTATTCTAGTTATTGCATGGTGTACATTTCTTTCACCCCCATCCCAATCAATTTTCCCTCACCAAGTCTGCCCCGCTCCCATTAAAAAGGGGCTTTTGTGCAGCCCAAGGAGAGACACCAACCTTCATAGGCGGCCATAGATGGAAATCTACGGGTGTTTCCCCCTACTCTGTGATGAATCCAAAACATGGGGACACCGGCCACCTTGAAACTTGAGGAGAACCATCTCCAGTTCCGGAAGCACCGCAAGACCTTCCTCTTCGCTTCCGCCTTTGCCCCTCTTCTCCCCTGCTGATCTGTTTTCTCTCTCAGCACTGTGCAGCTGGCCACTCTGTCCTTCAGGCCCAGATACCTGCTCACCCCGCCTCCTTCCTGCCGTGCCTCCGGGCCACCCCTACACTGGGGCCTGTATTTGTACTCATAAAAGTCCCCTCCCACTTTTCTTCTGCACTTATCAGATATACCCTATCGGACTAATCTAGCACTTGCCGGCTGCATTTCCACTGTTCATCGCCTTCATTTATTTATTTTACTTATTTATTCTGTTTCTCTCATCTGTTCCGCACTTTCCACTTTGCCCCCCTTCCATGCACTTTCCCCCTTCTTCCCTTTTCCATGCACTTGCACGTTCTCAATTTCACTGGGTCTAGTAAGATTGTTGTTTTTGTTTCTCCCTTGTTCCCCTCCCTTTGCCTGGTCGCGCTCTGAAAAACTTGTGTACGAGCACTATACAAATAAAATATCATACCAACTGTAGAAATGCAGCAGTAAGGCAAACCAAGCAGCAGAGTCGGGTTCATTTGCATACAGCTGTGCAGAAATGGACTAGGGAACTGGCAGAGTATCCCAATCCATGAAAGAAACGCCCAAGCACAGATTGCTCCGTGTTTTTAATGGGGGTTAGGCAATGAGGTCCATAAAGTCAGCAAGATGCATTTAGTCGGTTACATAAACAACACATTTACTAACAGCCACAGCCCCCAAGGGTCATAGTGCACCACGCTGTCCCGGTTTAATTTCGCTCAGCCAACCCATGTGACATAAGGTGTTAAATCACAAAGTTGCTAAAAGTTTAGCAAAATAACCAAATGGTGAAATGGAGCACCCGAAAAGAGCACAAACTAAAAGAGCAATTGATGACAACAAGTGTACTGCATGGATGCTGCGCCAACTTATCAAAAGATGGACAATAAATACAGATCCAATGCAAAATCAGGTGTAAATGGGTGTTTCGCTTTTTGTATCAACTGGTAGTAAACAAAATAAACATAACTGTTCATGGCCGTAAACAAATGAAATATTTCTTTTGAAGTGCCCTGTGAAGAGGCACAGCTCGTTTCCCCAACATTTTATACTTGCGTAATAGAGACAATGTGATTCCCAGCAAAGTAGGGTTTTTGTGCTTTGTGTCTTTAAGTGGATATCTGCCAAGTGTCTTAGTGAGAAGTATAAAGAGGTGAGAGTGATCAGAATAATCCACTTAGTTAGCAACCCATAGTTGTACACAAAGATGCTGTTCAGTGCCTGATATTAAAGTTCTGACATCTGAAATCTAAAATTATCAAATAGTATAAAAAGTATAGGATGCAATCTCTGGTTATGAAATTATATGGTACAAAGGTTTAAGATTATATAAGTGGAATACATTGGGGCAGAACCCACATGTGCCATACATCTTCTCTAATGCACTGTCTGGCCTTCAAAAGAAGGCAACTCCAATGGTTTCTCAGAAATGCATTGTTGATTTGAGATCTCTAGAAATTATTCTTAAAGTATTGTGGCTCGTAATTGAGCTGGGAGCTAATTAGCTCCTGTGTGTAGCCCAGACGAGCCTGGTTAGCTTGACAGCAACATCTACAAGGAGTTACCTTTGGCTCCCCAAGTCAACTGGTGCCGAACAAAACACACCTAAATGAATTTAACTCTGTGTGTTTGGGACAATCTATAAATATGTGTTAGGACACCTCTATATGACAAAGCACAAGGACTCATAAATAACGAACAAAATGCTAAGATTGCATGTGAAAGTCAGATTTGGGGCACGCTGTGTACAAGCTCCTAGTTCCCCAGTGACAGTTCCTGTTCACTGGTTAGTGCAGGATACCAAGGAGCTCCTTTTAGCACCTGCTTATCCAGTCTTAATTATGATCCCTGAAGTATCTTCAAATAAGGATTTAAAATTCAGAGAATAACCACATCTATGATAACATACAATATTATTGAACTGCACACGTGAAGTGATTGCATCATCAATTAGCACATTTTACAATGTAATCTAAACCTTATAAATGAAGGATCTGCAATACATTGCAGAAAACTGGAAAAAAATAAATAGTCTACCTAAAAACTACAGAAAGCAAGCATATTACATCCTCTATAAAAAAAACATGAAGTCTTATAAAAAACATATTTACAAACTCTTCCTATCCCACTATTGTTTTACAGACTAGCTCCAGGACCTCCACTGCATGCTCTTGTTTCGGGAGTAAGACGCTAAGATGACAACGAGCTTTGCCACCTGCCCATGTATAATAATATATTAAGGAAGCTATTAATGTATGATTAGAGCAAGTGCTGGGACCATAGTTAATAATAATTCCAACTATAAAAATGTTTGTCTCCAAGGCTGTAGTTCTTCCTAAAAACTGTACAAAGAATTTATTTTCACTGCAACAGTGCTAGACTTAATGGTTAAAATCGGGATGCTCCATCTCTGCACTAGTGGGATAATGCAATGTCTACTTGCATCCATATTCAAAGAAACGATATACAGTGCCCCTGGGTATGCATTCTGAACTTCCTTCAGATATGCCAACCTATGGCTGATGTTCTGACTCCGCTATTGGAAGACTACTCTAATACCCTTTTGTACTAAAGCCGTAAAACCTGGAGGGTTGCCTTACAGTAAGAGCACCTTGTATTGGGGGGCAGGGGAGGGGGCAATGTTACCACTTACATGCTTTTGGGTCTCCTGCATGCAATTTTAAAATTTGCAGGGAGCAGTGTAATAGTGAAAAATAAATCAATGCAAAATCGCCATTACAACTCTGTTTTATGATTTGTTTGCTAATGGATTGCTGCTCATTAGCTAGGTAAAATGTGAGACAGACTTCACAGGTTTTATGCCAGACTAAAAATCTCAAGCACGCGTACGATGCTGTGCTCTTCCAAGACGGAAAGCACTGCAGAGAATCAAACTCCTCTTTGTGTCCCTCTTATGCCTTAGTTTAGTTGAATTTTTGTAACGCGCTAATTCGCACGTAGGCCTCACAGCGCACCATAAACAAAACGAGACGAAGAAAAACAAAACAGTCCAGATGAAGCAGTGAAAAGGTAATAGTAAGCTTAATCTGGATCAAGATTAAAAAAGGAGGGTCTTTATTCCTTTCTTAAACTCAGAGAGGGAGTTTGCCTTCCTTAAGTGGTTGGAAAGCTTATTCCAGGCTAAAGGGGCTTGTATGTCAAACATAGTGCCACAAAAAAATGAGAGCCTAAACCTGGGCGGTGTCCGTTTGGTAGGAGCAAAAGAGTGCAAGCAGTGTCCTAATGGGATAGCAGACAGTCAATTTGATAAATACTGTGGTGCGTCAACGTTACAGCATTTATAGGTTAGTGACAGAATCTTATGAGTGATGCTGTGTTTTATAGGAAGCCAGAGACATGATCCCAAAGAGAAAGACCAAAGACTTCTTCAGCATTGTTCTGTGTGACTTGCAGAACTTGAAGGTTGGCTTTAGCAGTTCCAGCCAGTAAGCGATTACCATAAGGAACAAGTTACTTACCTGTAACTGTTGTTCTCCAGCATGGGTCTGGAATGGATTCACATGCTCATTCCCCGTCGTCAGGCCGGGAATCCTCGGTATAAAAAAAAAATCAGTATCAGTTTCGTTTCTGATCTGTCTTTCTTAGTAGTAACCAATCACTGGTCTCTGGGTCATACTGCCCCTAGCCAATGACTGCCCTCTCCCTAAGCCCTGACTCCGGCAGCCATCCTCAGATTTGGTAGCACGTAAAGTGGCAGTAATGACCAAGTGAAGAGCCGCAGAGGGGTAGGCGGGAGGGTTCGCATGTGAATCCATGCCAGACCCATGCTGGAGAACAACAGTTACAGGTAAGTAACTTGTTCCTTCTCCAGCATGGGGTCTGGCATGGATTCACATGCTCATGAATAAGAGAATACATAGCAGTACACACATGCACAACCACGGGAGGTGGCAACAGGCTCAACATTAAGCAATACAACAACTCAATATTAAGCAACTCTTACCTCCTCAACAGGCTCACCTTAGGCGAACAGGTTGCGCAGCACTGCTTGGCCGACCCTGGACTCCTCCCTGGAGTCCCGATCGACGCAGTAGAATCTTTTGAAGGTGTGCGTCGACCTCCACGTCACAGCCCTGCAGATGTCCAGCAGGGGCACACCCGACAGGAACGCCGTGGTAGCAGCGATCGCTCTGGTCGAATGGGCTCTCGGACGGCCGGGCAGCTGTCGGTTTGCCAACCGTTGACAGTGCATGATGCAGCCGGAGAGCCATCTGGAAATGGAAGTCTTCGAGAGAGCCTTCCCTTGATTCACAGTCCCAAAGTTCACAAACAGCTGTGACGTCTTCCGAAAACTCTTCCTGCGGTCCACTTAGAACTTCAGCGCTCTAGCTACATCCAGCGAGTGCAAAGTCCTCTCTGCCGGCGACGAAGGCGACGGGAAGAAAACTGGCAACACCAAGGGCTCGTTGAGGTGGAAGTCCGACGGCACCTTGGGCATAAAGGATGAGTGTGTCCTCAGCACCACCCTCGTGTCATGAAAAGTCAAGTATGGAGGCTTGCAAGATAGGGCCTGGATCTCTCCCACTCGTGCGGAGGTGATGGCCACGAGGAAAGCTGTCTTCCATGACAGGAACTTCAAAGGCGCCGAATGCATAGGCTCGAATGGGGCCCCCATGAGCTTGGTCAGCACCACATTAAGCTCCCACGCCGGGGCAGGAGCCTTCACCGGCGGGAATGATCGGAATAGTCCCTTCATGAATTCTTTCACCCAGGTGATGAGACCACAAGGACGCCCGTCCCGTCGTCCTGGTATATCGGGAGATTGCAGCCAGATGTATTTTGATGGAGGCGTGAGCCAGTCCAGCTTTGGCCAGCGACAGTAGGTACGGCAGTACTTGAGGGGCCGTAATCCGCAGAGGGTTAATCTTCTGTGCACGGCACCAGACAGAGAACCTCTTCCATTTATGTCCGTAGCACTTGAGAGTTGAGGACGCCCTGGCCTTTGAAAGAACCTCTCTGCAGTCGGCCGGGATGTCGTACCCTCCAAACTCTAGTGCTGCAGGAGCCAGGCCTACAATTTCAGCGACTGCGGGTTGTGGTGAAGAATGGCGCCTCCTTCTCAGGAGAGAAGGTCTGCGTCCGTCGGCAGCTTGACTGGTGGGGACCTTGACTAGTCCAGAAGGTCCGGGAACCAGATCTGTCTCGGCCACGCCGGTGCGACGAGGATCATCCTGCACTGGGACCTCTTGAGCTGGTTGATGAGACGGAGCAGCAACGGCAGCAGAGGGAACGCATAAAGAAATAGGCCGTCCCAGGGGAATGAGAAAGCATCGCCCATGCTCCTCGGCTGGGGGAACCTGCTGGCGAACCTCCGGCACTTGGAATTCGTCGCCGTCGCGAAGAGATCGATTTGGGGTTCGCCCCATCGTCGGAAGAGTCGATCCACTTGATCCTGGCGTAGTTGCCACTCGTGGCGCGAGCGCAGCTCCCTGCTGAGTGAGTCGGCGATCGTGTTTCTTATTCCTGCCAGATGAAAAGGCACCAGAAACATCCCTTGGGCGACGGCCCAATGCCACAGATCTTGGGCTTCCTTGGATACGGTCGGGGACCTGGTTCCGCCCTGCTTCCGGATGTAAAACATCGTGGTGGTGTTGTCGGTGAAGATCCTCACCACCTTGCCCTTGAGGGACAGAAGAAAAGACCTAAGGGCCCAGAACACCGCGCAGAGCTCCAAGATGTTGATGTGGAGACACTTCTCCTCCAGGAGCCAAAGGCCTCTCGCATGAAGATCTCCGGAGTGTGCTCCCCAACCTTCCAGGGAGGCGTCCGTCGTCACCTGGTGAGCTGGGGTCTGAAAGTCCGTGCCCGCCGACAGATGGGAGCGGGTACCCCACCACCGGATCGTCTGACGGAACGTCTCGTTGAGAGGGATCCTGTCCTCGAAGCTGCCCGTCGACTGGATCCATCGGGCGTCGAGGAGCTCCTGTAAGGGTCTCGTACGAAGCCTGCAAAGGCGCACCAGATAAATGCAGGAGGACATCATCCCGAGCAGGGACTAGATAGATCTTACCCTGGCCATGTCCGTGGCCAGCAGACGCTGCACCTTGCCCAGAATGGTCCTGGTCCTTTCCTCCAACGGCGAGGCCAGCCGCGCCACTGTGTCGAGCTTGGCTCCCAGAAACAGGGCGACTTGCGACGGAACCAGGTGGGATTTTGGAAAGTTGATGGAGAATCCCAGGTCCGTGAGCAGCTGGACGGTCTTCGCAGTGTGCTCCACGGCGAGCTCCCTTGTCCTTGCCCAGATGAGCCAGTCGTCCAGGTAGGGGTAGACGTGGATCCCCTGTAGACGCAGCCGCGCCGCCACCGGTGCGAGGCACTTGGTGAACACCCTGGGTGCCGACTTCAATCCGAACGGGAGGGCCTTGACCTGGTAGTGCCGCCCTTGGACCACGAACCTGAGGAACTTTCGGTGTCTTTTTAGAATGGGGATTTGGAAGTAGGCATCCTCCAAGTCCGACGACGACAGGAAATCGCCCTCTTCCAGCTGTCCCAGCACATGCTGGAGGGTGACCATACGGAACTTCTGTGCCTTGATGTACTTGTTCAGTCGTCGTAGGTCCAGGATGGGGCACCATCCTCCTGTCTTCTTTTTTACGAGGAAGTACCTTGAGTAAACTCCGGAGCCCCGAAGCCTCTTTGGGACGAGCTCGATGGCACCCTTCTTGAGCATCGCCCTTACTTCCAACAGTAGTTGAGGGATGTGATTTTCCTTCCTGGCCACGGGTGGAACACGAGGGCACTTCTTCTGAAACTCGAGGGGTGCCCTTGTGCCAGTGGGTCCAGCACCCAACGGTCGGTGGAGATGGACTCCCACACGCTAACGAATCTCGCCAGCCGGCCTCCCACCGGGGTGCTTCGGCGGGGGCCCGACCCCACGGTCGGTTCAATCTTGTTTGGAGGCCGCCTTGCCTCCTTGACCTCCTTGTCGACGACGACGGGCACCACCTGACTTGCCGCGTCCCCTGTAGGCTTCCTGGGACGAAGATCTTGCCGCTTGGCGGTAAGTGGAGGAGCCACTGCCGGATCCCTTGGAGGCACCTTGTCCGCCTCCGGATCTCTGAAAGGACGGCTGTCGTCGTTGGAGCACTACCAGTGCCCGGGCAGTGCCTGTCTGTCTAGATGGCCTGAAGGGACTCATCAACCGCCTTCCCAAACAGGTTGTTCCCGTCGAAGGGCATGTCCAAAACCTTGGTTTGTCCGTCCTGGCGGAAATCCGTGGCCTTGAGCCATCCTCGTCGTCTCAAGCAAACGCCGTTGCCCAACTGATGGAAACCGGTGTCGGCGATGTCCGTTGCCACCATGATGCTGTGGACCGAAGCAATCTCCCCCTCCTGTAGGATTTCAAAGGCCTCAGCCCTTTTGGCGTCCAGAAGGAAGTCTAACAGAGAGGCGATTTTGAACCACAACTCCCTGTCGTAGCGGGCTACAATAGCCAGGGCGTTGGCCGCCTTAATAGTCGTCGCTGCGGATGAGATGATCCGTCGTCCCATCGTGTCCAACTTCCTGCCCTCGCCGTCCGGCGGGGAAGTTGATGTCGAGGCCGATGCCCCCCCCCAGCTTTCTTCTTTGCCGCCGCCGAGACGACCGAATCCGGGGTAGGTTGTGCCCGAAGGCACAAGGGGGCAGCATCGGCGACCCAGTACTTCTTCTCGTACCGGTCCCTCTTTGCCGGCGCCGTGGCAGGGTTCTTGAGGAGGGCGAGACCCTCATCCCAGATGTCATCAAGAAGCGGTATGGCGAGGACCGTCTTCCTTTTAGCCTCGCGCCGTTGGTAAAGGAACCCTTCTTTCTTCTTTTCTTCTGGGCAGAGCTGAAAAAGCTCGGATGCCCTGGAAATCATGGCATGAAAGGATCCAATCTCGTCGGGCGGGGACGCCCGAGCAGGGGGCGACGGGGGACACGTCCCGTCGTCGCCTCCGTCATCTTTACCTGTCGTAGCCGTGTCCGTGCCTGTATCATCCCCGTGGGTAGTAGACCGGGGGGAAGGCAGAGCAGGCCACAGAGGTGGGAGAGGTGGCGTAGGATGCGTCCTCCTCCTCTTATGCAGTGGACTCTCCGAAGGTCCTGGCTCCGGTTCCCCCGTCGGGTCTGGCTCAGGTAACTCCGTCGGGGGAAGGGGCAACCTTGTCCTCATCTCCGAGCATAAGGACTGAATCGCTGACAAAATGGCCGCCGAGGTGTCCTGTGGCGCCGGAAACGACGGGCGCGAGGGCTCTTGAGGAGCCTTGTCGGCGACACCGTCGCTCTCGTTGTCGCCCTCGTCGGGATCCCTCCCGATGGGCTGGCCCTCTTCCACGACTTTGATGAGCTCTTCTTCAGAGGTCGTGTCCATATCCATGATGGCCACCAGCCCCCCCCCCCCACCTTTTCCAATGAGGACTTCGTGGAGGTCTTCTCAATGGGCCTGAAAGACGACTCCTCCACGGTGGCAGGGAGACTGGGTCCGAGGGCGCCTCCACTGGTGTAGCCTCCACAGGCTGAGCCAGGGCCGCGGCGACATCCTCAATCGAGGTCTTAGCACGGTGAATTAAGGCCATCATCACCTTCTGGACGCCTAGGGCCTTCACCTTGGGGGGAGGGTCCAAGCCTCGCTCCCCCTCTGCCGGAATGTTCGAGATCGACCGGGGCCTCTCCAGAAGCTTCGCCGGGTTCTCAGACTTCCTCTTACCCGAGCCAGAGCATTGGCTCGTGGTTGATGGCGCCGGGGAGGATGCGCCCTGCCTGGCAGCCAAGGAGCCCGACCGTTCGGCGCTCCCGGTGCCCGCGGACTCGCAGTGCTTAGCCTTTTGTTGGGCCACCGGGGCACCCTCACAGGACTTAGAAGACCGCTCAGACTTCTTTTTCTTCTTCTCGCCTGACGGGCTCTTCCCTTCCAGCCAGTTGGCGAGACGGAGGTGGCGATCCTTCATGGTCCGCTCCGACATGTTCCCACAAAACGCACAGTCCTTCTCCTTGTGCGTCTTGTCCTCATGGAGACAGTAGAGGCATAACGAATGCTCGTCCTCCTTGAAAACATTCTGAAGCTGGCATCCAGGGCAGGTCCTAAACAGCTTCCCGGGCGTCGAGCTTCCTTTCTCCTGGGCCATGTCCGGGGTAGGCCTCGGAACTTCTGGAATCCTCCAAAAGCGTAACTCGACGAAATCTTCACCCTTGATGGGCGTAGAAAACTCCGAAACGGATCCCCGTTGATCGGATGTAGAAATGGTGGAGCTTGAGGCTCTATTTAACCGAAAAATGTGAAAAATCTCCTGAAAAAGCGCGAAAACGCATCAAAAGCTTGAGAGCTACAGCACGATGACTCCCAACACTTGAACGTGCGGTAAAAATCTGAGGATGGCTGCCGGAGGCGGGGCTTAGGGAGAGGGCAGTCATTGGCTGGGGGCAGTATGACCCAGAGACCAGTGATTGGTTACTACTAAGAAAGACAGATCAGAAACGAAACCGATACTGATTTTTTTCTATACCGAGGATTCCCGGCCTGACGACGGGAAATGAGCATGTGAATCCATGCCAGACCCCATGCTGGAGAATCAAGGCGTGAATTGACCAGGGCCGTAGGACGTAGCAAGTAAATACCTGTTTTGTAAGGAAATCTAAGGACGTATGTGATTCAGACGTTTTGACATATAGCTACAAGAGGCTTTTATCTGAGCAACTTGAGGCTTCATAGTAAGCTCAGCATCCAGAGTGATACCTAATGTTTTTACAGATTTAGCAACTTTAATGTTGCTAAAGGCTATGCAAAAACACTCCTAATTGGGACCTAGTTTTTAAATTTTATTTCCGGATGCAATGATCAGGAGTTCGATTTTTTTCTGCATTGAGTGTGAGCAAGTTAGTAACCATCCAGGTCTGAATGGCCCGATATGCAGAGTTGTGTAGAGTATGTGGGCACAACCATATATATATATATATGAAAAAAGTATTTTAGATAATGCTTTCATACATATATTTACATATATTTGGTACATTCGAATGGAGTTACTACATATAGAAAGATGACACAGGGATCAAAATCAATACACAAGAGAAACGGAGTGTTCCCACTCAGTAGGCCAAGTGCTCACAATGTGCTCTTAAGATAAAGCTGCAATAATTGAATGTGAATTCCTTGCTAACTTTTGACCAGAAATCGTTGAAGTTTATACAAATATGTAAACTCTTTCATAAAAGTGCCCAAATATCTCAATTTTCTTCAGAGGCAATCTGAACAGTGTTAGCTCATCAGCCAATGCATTTCAGAATTACACTCCATCCTCAGGGCTGATCTTTAAACAGATTTACAAGGTGTAAAATTCACAGCAAAGTGAAATACAGGAAATTAGACATTAACACGTGGTGTAAAAGTAAGAATCAAACAGTGTACATACCATGACCCCAATCACAGTAGGATTTAAAAGAAAAGAGGAAAGGATCATTGCATTAGTGATAATGTTTGTGATTGCCACTATTCACTTTAGCGCACAACATATGTGAAAATGTACCTGCCTGCAGTAATGTTGCCTGTATTTCTGTTTGTAGGTAGTATGGAGAGTGGGGGTAGGATTTTTACGCCATTCTCTCTCGGCCTTTGGTTTAAGGCGACAAAGAGAGACAATCGAGTCATCAAACCAAGTGTTCTTGTTAGTAATAGGTTTAACTAGTCATCGGATTTAATAAAAGTGTGTATGGACTCAAGTTTTCACAGCACCCAAGAGGAAAATAATTGGGGGGTTAATTTCTTCAAATTCCTAGCAGTGACCTACTGTCGTAGAATAGATTTTGAGGGAATTGAAAAACAAGGTGGAGAGATGGCAAAGTTGACTAAATAGTGGACTGACCACGGACAGTTAGCAATGTTCATGTCAGAGACAAACAAGTTACTTTCCAACTGTAACGTTCTTTCGACTGGATGTTCCTCCCACGTATTCCTCATCTTTGATAAATCCACTTCCAGCTTGCTGGCCTCGGGAAAAGAAAAATCAGTAGAGGGCGCTGCGCGTCGACGTCCCTCGAGTCAGTGTCCCTCGAAGGCCTCTGTATTGGCGCTGATGTCACCATAGGTATAAATAGTCTCTCGCAGAGCCTGTTCCGTTTTGAGGTGCTGTGTTTGTCCAGTATGATATGGTTAGTACCCTTGAGGGAGCGTAGGCTGCAACTACAAGGGACATTTTACTGCAGGGGAAGGATGGAAGGGGCAATAAGGAATACATGGGAGGAACATCCAGTCGAAAGAACATTACAGTTGGTAAGTAACTTGTTCTTCAAATGGATGGTGTCCTCCCACGTATTCCTTATCTTTGATAGACTCCCCAAGCAGTAATGAAAATTGGAGGTGGGAGTAAAATGTAATATGGCTTAAGTGTGCACAGAGTGCAATACAGCTTTCCCAAATTTAGTCTCCTGGCTAGTGGAGGAATCTAGACTGTAGAATTTGGTGAAGATATGTGCAGACGACCATGTGGAAGCCACGCAGATGTCTTTTATTGGAACTCCTCTCTGGAGAGCTGACGAGGCTGCGATACCCCTGGTTGAATGAGCCCTTGAGGTGTTGAGGAGGGTCTTTTCCTGCCAATTTATAGCACTCTATGATGGTTAGAATTAACCATCTTGAGATGGTCTGTTTCGTTATGGCTAGGCCTAGTTTATGTCCTGAATACCCCACGAACAACTGGTCTGCTTGCCTAATTCTTGCAAGTCTGCTGATGTAAAAACTCAAAGCACGCTTTGGATCCAGCCTGTGCAATCTTTGGGAGGAAATTAGGCTTCACTTGACCTACTTAATCCTTGTGGAAAATAGTATGTGGAGGTTTGCAAGATAAAGCTTGTAGCTCGCTCACTCACTCTTCTGGCAGAAGTTATAGCCACTAGAAAACTGTTTTGAGAGTGAGAAACCTTAATAGACAGGAATGAAGAGGCTCAAAGGGAGTGCCCATTAGAAATTTTAAAACTAGATTTAAATCCCAGAGGGGAACTTGAAAAGGAGTCGGGGGGAAGACATTAGTCAACCTTTCAGAAACTGAATGACTAGAGGCATTTTGAAATATGAAGGTTCCTTAGCCGTGCATTTGAAGATTGATAGAACGGCGAGGTAACCCTTGATTGAGCCAATGTGAAGTCCTAAATTTGCTAAATATAGCAGGAAAGATAACACCATCAGTGTACTGCATGAAAAAGGGTCAATATTCTTATCTCTACACCAGCTGCAGAATTTGTTCCAGCAGCAGCGGTATAATGATTTGGTTGCTGGTCTTCTGGCCGAAAGCAACACCTCCATTATGTCATCCAGGAGGTCCCAATCTTTGTATCTTAGCCTTTCAGAAACCAAGCGTGAAGGTTGAGAGTCCCGATACCCGGACGGAGAACCTGACCTTCCTCTTGCAAGAGAAGATCCTCTCTTTGTGGAAGACGAATCGGAGGACAGGTGGACATGTCCAGAAGATCCAGGTACCATGTCCTCCTGGCCCAATCCGGGGCAATTAGAATCATGGGTTTCCGGAATCTTCTCAGCCTTCTTATTACGTGAGGAATGAAGGGGACTGGGGGAAACGCGTACAGAAGTGGAAGCTCCCAGTCCACCACAAACGCATCTCCTAGAGCGCCTCTCAGGGGAAATTCCCTTGAGCAGTATCGTTCGCATTTCTTGTTGACACTCGTTGCAAACAGATCCACCTGAGGGGTTCCCCCAAAGGGTGAAGATCTCGTTTAGGACTTCCTGAGCTAGTTCCCACTCATGGGAGACTGAGGTCTGCCTCCTCAGAGCATCCGCCGCTGTGTTCTTCTCTTCGGCTAGGTGAACTGCCGATAGAGAGATTCCTTCCTGTATTGCCCAGAACCAGAGGTGCGTTGCCTCTCTGCACAGTGGCAGTGACCCTATGCCTCCTCGTTTGTTGAGGTAGTGCATGGCCACTCTGTTGTCCGTCATTATCAGAAAATGTTTTCCCTGTACTGATGGCAGAAAAGCTTTCAGTGCTAGCCTGATTGCTCTTAGCTCTAATAGATTGATGTGTAGTCTGGACTCCGATGGAGACCAACCACCGCTGATGGTTAAGTCGTTAGTATGGGCTCTCCACCCCGTGAGTGAGGCGTCCGTCACTACTGTTATCTCCGTGTCATGGTCATGAAGTCAGGGGCACAGGCATGCAGGGGTCGCATGCACAGGAGACCTGGGTGGACACTGTCCTGGCGTCTTTCGCGCCAGGCTCATGAACAAAAGTAAACAAGAACATCCATTTAACACCAAAAAGCTTTTATTATGGACATGGCAATTTAGATGCATTAACCTTCATTCAATCCATTAAGCAGCCCCAAGTGCATTCTTGGGTGTGGCTGCTAATGGATTGCCTTCGCACATGCTCACTCTCTTGGAGCAGCAGGGTGTGGCTGGTAAGCCGGCCCTAATGAGCGTGCCCACGATCTCAGCTATATAAACTGCCCCGATCCTCAAGACAGACGCTTCACGTTATTCTGCACTTGCAAGCAGTTGTAATGCTCACCGTCGCCTGAGGTCAGACTTCCCTTTGAAGATCCTGCTTCCGAGACATCCTGCTTCCTGCCAGCATACTTACCAACTGGGGGAAGCTGTTCTTACCTGTACATCTCTTCGGCTAACCAAGTATTCATCTTTACACTTTCCGGAACGCCGAAATCTTCATCTTGGCACTGCAGCACGACACGCTCCATCGTCGACAGCAGCGCCTGCAAGGAAAAACTGAAGACAAGGTTAGACATTGAAAAAACAGTCAGTTAAGGTTGCGCTTCACCATAACACGCTTTTCCTTAAACCATCACCTACCTGCTGTCGAACATTGCGGTAGCATCCATCTTCCATCCGGCCGCGTCCCACAGTTGCATTGAGGCCGCATTTCCATCTAAAGGAAGAAAACAGAAGAGAGACATTATTGCGGGCATAAATAGGAGCAACATATAAAGACTTCAAACAGAACAAACAGCATGACAAGAGCTCAAGAAATACTTACCAATCATAAGGAGAAGCATAGTCGCAGCTGGACTGGACTAATCCTTATCAGGGATCAGTGAATGAACTAGATCCCATTTGACGCGCCCCTGCCAGAAGTAGCAGGACAGAGAGCTTATCTTCCATAATCCACAAGTGAGCTTTATGGGCCGGCGTATGCTCACAGAAACCATACTTTGGGGTGAAGGGCTTGAGAGGTACAACAATCACAGATTGCCGCACTCACACACTATTATCTCCACACAGGATCAGTAACACCACGTACCACCGCTCACAGCTTTTCTACTGAGGGGGAGGCCTGAAGGGGGCGATTCAAGTTCAGGGAGGGCTGTATCCGTGCCCCAACGCTTCTGCAGAGACCAGGTGAGCATAACACTCTGGCCATGGTTGCCAAAACAGTTCTACTTTCAAGATGTTCTCCCGACAGGCCCACCACTGGAGGTCTTGCGCTACTCTGTTCGGGATTTGTAGGAGATGTGACATCTTCCCTGAGAATTGCGACTATTGGGTCCTTAGAGCCCACTGGAGAGATCTCATTCTAAGGCGAGCCTCTGACACTAGAAAAATGCAGGATGCCATGAGGCCTAGCAACCTCAAAAAGTCGAAGGCTGGTAGACGCTGGGCATTTTGAAATCTGGTCACCATCTATTATCTTGAGTCCTCATCTCTGGTGGCGAGGCTTTTCTGTGATGATATATGTGACTTCTTTAAATTGAGGGAGAAGCCCAGCTTGTGGAGGAAGTGGCGAACATAATTAGATGAATCTGAGCTTGTTCGGGGGACACTGCTCTGATCAACCAGTCGTCTAGGTAGGGGCAGACATGAATCCCTCCCCTCAGACTTGCTGCCACAACTGCCATTAGCTTGGTGAAGACCCTCGGGGCGGAGGTCAGCCCAAATGGCAGAACTCGAAATTGATAGTGAGAACTGCCAATGGCGAACCTCAGGTACTTTCAGTGCTTGAGGTGGATAAGCGCATGAAAGTAAGCATCCTAAAGGTCCAGAGATATCAACCAATCCTGAAACTGGAGGGCCTGAAGGATCTGAGAAAGGGTTACCATCTTCAATTTATCCTTCCGGAGGAATTTCTTCAATTCCCATAAGTCCAGGATGGGTCTCATTCCTCCATCTTTTTTTCGGTATTAGGAAGTATGGGGAGTACCAACCCTTGTTCCTCTACGCTACAGGTACTGGTTCTATAGCACCTTTCTCTAGCAGTTCTAAAATGTCCTGCATAAGGAGCGGATCTGGAAACGTCAAAGAGTGGATGACTGAGGAGTGTGTAGTAAAGGCAGGCAGTAACCTTGGGCAATTGTCTCCAATGCCCAAGCATCTGAAGTAATAGCCTGCCATTCTGTCAGATGTTGAGTTAACCTGCCTCCTACTGGTGTTTTGTGTGGTGAGACCTCAGAGGGGTTTTGGAGCGGCTGATGCAGATGCTGAAAGGCAAGGCAGCAAGTGCCGATGCAGACTTGGTACCTTTTACCCGTCCACTACGGGTGAATCGTCTCTGGCCCCTTTGAGCTGGCTGCCCTCTGCTTTTTCCGAGTGCGGAGTAAAAACGAAAGGGCTTTCCCCTTCAGGACGTACTTGTGGGGAGGTTTGGAGTTTGACGAATTGCAGCTCCAAGGGATTTGGCTGCCGCTTTGGAGGTTTGCAATTTCTCCAAACTGTCATCAGCTTTTTTTGCCAAATAAGAGAGGTACCGTCAAAGGGCATATTTCGAAGTCTGGCTTGCACATCAGGAGCAAAACCAGATTTCTGTAACCACGCAAACCTGCAGATTGTGGTACTAGCCGTCATGGCTCTGCTGATGCTGTCAGCAGAGTCGAGACCTGTTTGGAGGGACTCCCACATCGCATCCTTCCCGTCCTTGCTGATATTCAAGAATGCGTCTCGTTCCTCCCCTTCTGGGAGACAGTCAGCTGCTGTTCAAGAGCACTCCCAAAGGGTGTGGCTGAATCTCGCCAGCTTGCAAGTGGCGTTAGCTGACTTAAGAGCCATGCTGCATGCCGGGAAGACCTTTTTGGCCATGGCGTCAAATTTCTTGTCGTCCTGATCCTGCGATATTGTGGGGTATGCCGATTGTCTGCCTGATGAAGTTGCAGCCTGTACTACTAAACTCTCTGGGATCGGATGCATTGTTAAGTACAGAGGGTCTGAAACAGACTTTCTATATTTCGCAGAGTTTTTTTATTAACTGCAGGAATTACTTCCGGGGTTTCCCAGTGTGCAGTAACTTTTTTCTGTAATGCTGCAAGGAGAGGAACTATAAGGTCTTCCTGGGGTCCCTTATTTAAGATGTCTGTTAAGTCATCCAGGTGAAAAGAGGGTATAGGTGTTGATTACCCCTGAACTCCATTATTCTACCCATAAGTGATCTACTAAGTGCTGAAGTCTACCTCTGGAGAGGTGTCTATGCCACTGGAATCCTGTAAAGATTATTGTAGCTCTCTCAGTATGACCTCTTCTGATATCAGCTCTTCTGGTAGAGCAGGTCCTGTAGATTGTAAACCAAAAGGCCTTTCAGAATCAGAGTCTTCACCTTCCTCATAAATAGAAGATAAAGCTCTGAAATAATCAGAGCGTGGGAGAGGATGTGTGAGCCAAGGAGCCATACTGGTCATCACTGCTTGAGAAAGTGTTGTGGTTGTCGATGCAGACGTCATGGGTCTTGACATAATTGCAAAGGGCGTCGATATACTCGAGGATGGTCTCGATGTTGTCGAGGGAATTGGTACTTTACTCTATGTTGTTGATGGAGTCTATGCCATCTTCAACGTCTTCGAAGGACCCTTCGATGCCTCGGGTGCGGGTGGCGCAGATGAGTCATGAGGTTTCGATGACTTCTTTCATCAAAGTGGATGACGGCGTCGATGACGCAGTCTTGGGTTTCGAAGGTGTAGTCGGCGTCTTATGCGTCGCAGAGGCCTTGTCTCTACTCGAGGGTTTGTGACACTCTTGAGGATTTTGCCTTGCTGAGGTCGACGACTCACAGCGTTTATTTTTATCGGGTTTTTCACCCGGGCTATCACCTCCAGGCATCTCCGAGGGGAGCAAGGATGCTTGATCGAAGACCCTTCGCATTTTCAAGCGAAATTCTTCCCATTTAGCCGGAGAGCTGGGTTTCATGGGGCAGGTTACTTTCTGGCGAATTGGAGGATGAAGAGGAGGGCGATCTATGGCGTCTCTTCCTGATGTGTCTCGATTTAGAGTGGTGAGAACCACTACGAGATTCCGAGCGGGAATGTTTTCTCCGACGAGGAGACGAATGTCTCGACTCGCTCGAGGCCAATTTCGAAGGGGTAGAAGATTTAACGGTCTAACCTTTTTCCAGCTTTCCCCTTTGCTCCCTCAAGACTTTCGCCGTCATGGACATACATACCTCACACTCTGAGCACGGGTGCTCTGGGCCCCGGCACAACAGGCAGACCCTGTGAGGATCAGTCAAAGACATCTTTTTACCACAATCCCGGCATTTTTTTAAACCGGATCGGGTCGTCGATGAAGCGGACGAAGATGCCATTGTAGATTGAAGATTTTCTTCACAGAAATTCGAAGTTTCTCTAAGATTCTCCGAGGAACCGAGCGTTACGTCTCCGAGGCTTACGAAGCGCGGAAAAACGGAACTGAGCAACAGACGCTGCGTGAGACTATTTATACCTATGGTGACGTTGGCACCGATACGGAGGCCTTCGAGGGACACCGACTCGAGTGACGTGGACACGCAGCGCCCTCTACTGAAAAAACATTTATGAGGCCAAGCTGGAAGTGGATTTATCAAAGATAAGGAATACATGGGAGGACACAAAACATTTGAAAGAAACACGATGAGTCAAGATCCAATCAAGGGTATGGTCGGCTCTGTGTGTGGGAGCGGATAATTGCTGAGAAAACCCAATGTTTTGCAGAGCACAAAATAAAGACAGCAGAGTTATCATTTGGGTCATTGGCGCAAAGATCAAAGTCTCCAAGGACAATAACTGTGGTATTGGCCTTGGTTATTTTGTTTAGCAAAATGATGAAGGTGGGTGGTAGATCACTATGACCGTTAAAGAATAGTCATTGAACTTAATTTTGGCTAACATACTTTCACAGCCATCAATAGCATCATGTGCGTTGGTGTATATTAAAGGTGAGAGGAGGCTAAAATGCAAACTCCTCCACCCGTACGAATGGCACGATCTGCCCTGAAAATTCTGAACTCATAGGGTATAGCTCGAGTTGCGGATGAGGGAGTGTCAGGAGTAAGCCAGGACTCGATAATGGCCATGAAATCACAGCCGGAATCTAAAATAATGTCATGAACCTCAATACCAAGTTTAAGCAGAGAGCAAGTATTTAGGAGTGAAAAACGAATAACCGAATTAGAGCAAACCGCTTCATTTCCACGGTTGTGTAACTTAGACTTTTAAAGGTAAAGGAGTGACTGGTTCCCTAGCAGGACCAAATGAGTGAGAGATCGTGTTTTCACGACCAGAAGACATGAATGCCCTTTAAAGTGCATTCCTTTTAAGCCCTCATTTTGCACTCTCAAATTGCCCCCTTAGTGTTTGGAGAAAGGTAATTAAATATGGATGTCAACTATCTACGGAAAAGCCCTGATGGATTATGTGAAGTTGGCTTTCATTTTCTATTTATGCATTTCCTCACTCTCCCTTTTCTTCAGTTTTTTTCTCATACAGTCCTAAAACATTCTTTTTTTAAAATTAATTACCCGTTTTGGTATTTTTTCTTTTAAAGCACATACAGCAGTGACACAGGAGGAAAACAATATTTTCTCGGTTTTATATCTTAAGAGCCACAACTATAGAAGTGCCTGCCAACACGCACTCCCTCACTCCCACCCCCAAACCCTCACAACCTTCCGGGATGGCTATCTATATGCCCATTTTCAATAGTCGCTTCTTGTGAACTGTACAGAATACCATGCATGTATTCCTCAATGGATGAGTAGGACTTTCAAGTTTATTTTCAGGTTAACCATGATAAAAAACGGTATAAAATGATTGCGTGGAAAAGAAGAACTGCAAGGCATGTACCGGTAGCTCCCCACTTGTATGGTTCCCTTGAGAACTAGGTGCCTGCAGACACTGTGCACTGACAGATGGAGTGAATATTTTTGCACCTCCAGCACAGTACTCTTTGAACCTCATTGCCCTGCTTGCCATCTGTTTTCATCCCTTATGTCAAACATCTGTCTGGTACTACAAACTAGATTACAAACTAAAGGAAAACGTGTAGACCAAAGCATACCAACACAACACAATGAGACTGAACCATAAAGACTCCAAGTAAAGTTTGGATCATGCGATTTGCAGAGTGTACACAGATGAGTTTTCCCATGGCCAAACCTAGCAAGAACTGAAGATGGGTGTAGGTGTGTTACGAGTCCACTGATAACTCCCAAGAGACCGTTATTGACAAAGGATACTTGCCAAGGTGTTCATTTTGCTCTGTATGGATTTCAACATTCCTCGCTGCGATGTCATGTTTTCTTTTGTTGCCATTGCGATGCTAAAAAGACAAAAGAAGGCAAAGGTAATTTAAACATTCTGCAAATTGGATTCAATGTCATTTTTTGAACTCGAGATGGGACAAGAGGGGTGCATTGGCAGTTATACAGAAAGCGCCCCAGGTTAGGGTTGGTCAGGAGTTCAGCGTTTCCATCTGTGGATACTGGGAATCAAGAAACTAATGATCCTATAAAAGGACGCTGAATCAAATATCCTGGTCACTCTAGCGTCCATCAGAGATTTAGGTGCCAGGCGCCCTGGCATGCTTACCCCATATATCGGGGTTTTGAAGGAAAGTGAGCAGTGACAACGTGCTCCTGGACTCTATTTGCACAAGCATTAACATGTTAAAGCAGAGAGCATTTTGTTGCTAGTGTCCCGACCAGCCATAATCGCAGGGTAAAACAAATCACCAATCTTCAAATAGGATGGTAAGCAATGTCCACCAATCATACAAAAAGCATACCACCATTGGTTGAAGAATCGCATTTTATATATATCACTAATGGTATCTGGGCAATGGGATTAAGAAAGTGCATGTCAGCACTAACCATCGCAGAACTCTGAAGCCATTGACCAACAGCGCCACTAAGAAATGGGGAGGTGGGGGGAGAAGTAGGGAGCACAAAGAGCGTTAAATCATCATATGATATGCCGGGTACAGCTGGTTAGTTTCATTTATGCCATTATGTGTGACACAACATCAATCGCCAGAAGTACCTCAACTTTCATTCCTACAGTCAGAGTAGTCACATAGGTGCCCCAGGTGGTACATACAGTTGTAGTCTCGCTCGCACGGCTCCTACAGCAGGGTCTTGTAATGTCAGACACGTCTTTTGAAACCTGTTTATTTGCAACTATGTATTCATAATTAAAGTTCCCAGTTTTCTGTTTTTACTGATTTGTACAGATCAATACAGACGGAAATCACTTTTTTCTTTTCCTTTCAGTATTTATTTGCAATAAATTGATAAGAACGGAAATGCATGTGTCTTGATTGAGTCTAACTTATAAATCATGCATGGCAGGTCAGTGGCTCTGAAAAGTAAAATAACAAAAAGGTTGAAAAAGGAATGCATTTATTTTTTATTTGTTTAAATGGCTGCACATGTGCAACACTTTACTTGTGCAAGAACACAGCTCTACGTGTTTCCCCATTACTGGAATCCAAGTACTAATGTGCTTTCTTCAGGTAAATAAATGTGGAAAAATACTAATTACAACTTACTTTTTACGTAACAAAAAATAAATATGGATAAATACTAAAAAATAACTTCACAATATGGATAAATACAGATGGAAATGGTGCAAAAACAAAATATCATAAAACCAGGAGCCTTATTTATAATATGGATCTCTTATTGGTGGAGTACTGGAGCAGACCTTCATGAACAAGAATGGATTTTGAGAAGTACCGTATTCCCCAACAAGACTTGCATCCTTCCATTTAACTGTTAATGTCTGGGTCATGTGCACAGGAATATCCAAACAGCCCTATGTCAGCTGCTCAATCTGGGCCTGCTTGCAACAAAGAACAATCAATTGAATCACAAATAAAAAAACGTTATGTAAACTATATGAAGCTGTCTAGCTTTTCTCCATGCAATGTCCGCTTGCTTGTCACAAAACAGGGTTTCCAGCTTTCTGCACATTTGCACCGCAAGTAGTTACTTGCCATAGGCATAAAAAGAACCACAATCAGGTGGGCATAACCATTTATTTAGCCGTTTTTTTCAAATATTGCTTTATTAATTACAAAGCGCAAAACAGTTAAACTTAGAGGAGAGTTTACAGAAATCTCAGGGTGCGCCCCATCAGATGTGAGATAATCCTTAAATCCTGGCCTTTATGTTCATCATTTTGCATCCTGGGACTTGTAGACTTACAGTTTTTAATGAGAAAATCAAATAACTACTATACAGGAATACATAATGGCATTAGCCAAGAGCTTTGTTTCTGGAAAATGTTCGGAAATCATTCTGTAAACAAAAAGAAAATTAACAAAGATCAAAGGCTGATTCTCAACCTCTGATTGAATACGAATATCTATAAATAAAGCTTCAGTATATCCCCTTTTCACAGAAGCATTCAATGTCTGAAAAGTATATTTTCTAGCAACCGTGGATTTGGAGGATGCATATTTTTCCCATGCCGATACCTCCAAAACACAGGCGCTTTCCCAGGTTCACAATCAATGTAACATATCAGTTCAAAGCACATCCTTCACACTTATGTTTTGTGCTCAGAGTTTCCACAAAATGCTGAGGTCCAGGTGCAGCAAGGCAATGGTATGATGTTAATTCATATCTAGAAGACTGAGTGGGTAGGGGCCAACCACAAAGAAACCATGGAAGACCACATCACTAATAGCTTATTTGAGGTTTTCCATCAGCCAACAAAAATCAGACTTTCAAATGTCAGAGCAGTTGCTGTTTCTAGGTGAAGCCTTATGCAGTACGGTGCCATTAGTTGGGCCATTAAGGATAGGCAAAGGGTTCTTCAGAACATGGTAAACAAATTACTGTGTCAAAATGCCCTCTAAGAATATAGAAGTGTGGGGTGAAATATAGCCCCTGGATCCCAGAAATAAAGAGGCAAGAGTCATTTGTGAACGTGCACTGAAATAAAAGGCCAGCGCAGAAATGTCTGACATAAGGCCTATGGAACCCAAATCAAAAGGTAAGAAAGTGGGCCTAAAAATCCCAAGATGCTAAAATGTGCGCAATGCATTTCATGAAGGGAAAGAAAGACATGTGGCAATGATGTTTTGATAAATCCATGGAGAGCTGCACCCACACATATGAAACAGCAATGCACAGTATGTTCAAAGGGATACCAGAATTGTGCTCCAAGCAGCTGAAGTGAAACAGGGCCTTACATGTAAATTAAATAAAAGAATGTCACTTCCGTTTTTTCCATCTAAATTTACAGGATGCCAAGCGAAATGGCCACCAGACTTTCAAGCTTGGGCATGGAGTTCGTCCCATTAACAAAATCCATTAATGGCCATTAGGCAGCTCTGCTTACGTCACATGCCTAAAGAGAAGAAAAGAAACTAAAAATAAGGTAGGGGCCCAGCAAAGGAGGAGGGAAACTGCACCTTGATTTAAAATGAGAGAAACACATTTTATCGCATAAAATGGACAGCGTACATCGCACAACAGTCATTCCAGGCTTTTATTAAAGCTGACAGTCAACCCCTTCTGACCATGCTAAAATGATGTTGGTGGGATAAACTCAACTAAAGTTGTTGATGAAAATGTGATTTGGGCCTTCCCTCGATTCCAAGAGATGCAAAAGTTGGTAAAAGCATGTCAGTAATAATTAATACGACACCCGTAAAGTAGCTGATTTTTAACCGATATGGTTCCTGAGTAAATGAAGAAAAACTGTATCTCTGCACAGGAAGAGCGTGCAGAGTCCAGACTACTCTTATCTGATTCACCTTAAAATATAGTTCTCAAAAATGTATTCATACATGTGAAGATTTGAAAATTCAGGGTACTTGCCATTTTGAGATATTTTGTGAGCTCAATGCAGACTGAGCCCATCTGTCAAAATGGGATGATGACGCATTCTCCTCCTATAGCTATCCCAAAGCACTCCCCATCCCCTTGTCCTATCAGCACACAGGTGGGAGGGGGGTAGTGCAGACTAGCCAATCCCTTTCGCGAGAATCGTGACAAGTTAGCGAAGTCATTTGCCCTATGAATAAGAAAGTTTGCATCAGAGCTGGACTTCTTCCACTAATTCCAAGAGGTGATCTGCTGCTGAAATCTGCTAGAAGCATTCCAGCAGAGAGAGGCCTAATGTTGGAGTGGAGACAGGAGCCAGGAGACATAGAAGCTGACTGGGACCACTTCGAGGAAAGAGGAGATCCTTGACTGACCCCCTTGCTGTGCCAGCAGTGTGTTCTGATGCTCCCTGATGCCCAGTCTAGACCTCTCCTGTAAGTAGAAATAACCCCAAAACCCTAGATTGTATAGGCCCTATATTTTTCAAGCATTGTTTTTGTCATTTCTGCATAGTAAAATACCATGTTTGTCTGTGTAGATCCCTAGCATATGTAATCAAAGTAAATCAATTAATTCCCCAATTGAATTCACGTGATCTGTATTGTTGGCATTCGAAAACAACAATCTTTTCCCAGTGTGTTGTGAGCCGGTATAGTCAAATATTTGCCAGAAGAATTAACCCTGAAGCCCTGTTCCACGTGTGTGCGCAGGGTGCAAAAACGAAATTCCTCAGTGATCCCCTTCATTTTAAATCAGAAATGGGAAGCCTAGTAGTGCCTGTGCACATGCAAGGTGCAAATTGAAATTGCCCCTGTGTACCCATTGTGCTCTGCCAAACAAATTTTCTATTTGCATTTTCTTTTTTATATTGCAGATGTGCTAAACATCCCAAAATCGATTTTTCCCATTGTGCCCTGATAAAAGCCCTAACGCCCTGTGCATTATTGTGAGGGGTAGCAAAACAAATGTTTATCATTGCTTCTTTGTCTCCCATATTGGTTCTGTGATCAAATAGCCCAAAAACCGATTTTCCCCATTGTGTGCCGACTAAAACCCCAAAGCCCAGCCTGGGCTTTTTAGGTGAAGCAAAACGAATTTCCATTGCTTTCCTTTCTTTCATATTGTTTCTGTGAGTAAGACCCCAAATCCGATTTTCCCATTGTGTTTCCACTCCCACTGGCCTTCGATTCAGAGGAGTCAAGTCAAATTGATGTTTGGAGGGTGAGGGTTGCTGGGAGAAAAGTGAAACCCTGTTTGAAATCACGGTGTGTAGTGTTTTTCTTTTCTGGTATTGGTGGGTGATTTAAAAAGGAATGAATTGTGACAGCATATCTCTATGTTGGTGCCTTTACAGAAGTCATTCTGTTTTTATGTTGCCACAACATTGGTGGCTGAGGTTAATCTATTTGTGATATTTGGCTAAACAAATTAATTAATAAATATATTCTGAATACACACCGGCCTGGTTCCTATTCCATTGTGTCACCGGGTACTTGTTGAGGGTGGGTGCAAGACGGGTTGGAGGCCTTACCACATTGAACTACACAAAAAAATAAAATAATCGAAAGCGCTTTATTATGCACCACATTCATTTTGAGGGAAGGAGCTCCCGGACTTGGGTGTGACTGTGTAATAAACCGCGACAGAAGTCCCTACAGCAGATGAGATTGCGGTACTTTGACCAAATGTTTGAATAACGATGATGTTGCTTGGCTAGTGGGGACAACGGTGGCTTGCATACAAACTCCACTGTGAGAAACATTTGGACAATCTGTAGGGGGAAACTGATTATTTTCTTGTCACTCTTGGTAGTGGTGGCGGATCCTCCCTCTGACTGGAGTGCTGAATTCAGAAGAAGGGTTTATGAGAAAGTCAAGTGTCTTAGGAGGTTTGAGACAAGTTGTGGCCCGAACATCGTGTCCCAGTTGCTTCCTGATCTATTATATAGGAGGTTCAGGCATGGTGCAACCTCAAATAAAGTAATGAATAGGTGGTGTAGTGATGTTGGTATGACATTGTTCCTTGAAAGGACCTAGAATGTCTTTTTTTTAACACATCATGTTTACCACATTTGTCGTATGAGTGTCCATCTTGATGTATTTCAGCAGCTTGTCGTTTTTTACCCTGATCATTCATTACATTAGGCCTGAAATTGGTGGCCAGTGTCAAGGGTTGTCTCCTTAACACAGCTTTGCTGGCCAGTTGCCTCAAGACCAACACTGCAATGTCTGCTATGTTGATTGTGTAACAGGAAGAAGTATACTCATCCTTGATAATATTTCTTGCTTTGCTCTCTTTGTTCTGATGGAGATGCTGAACAAAATCACATATCCTATACCATATGTCTGTGACATGATGAGTGGTTAAAGCAAGCAGGTGTGTTAGAAGACCTGAAAGAGAAGGAGTGGAAATGATTTTCTCACGAATGACCTCCAGTTTGCATCTCACTCTGCAGTGTGTTAAGCAGTAAGTATGGGTTGCAAGAGCAACACTTGGCATTAACAGTAATGACTGAATCCGTGCAAGAATTTCCTTGCAAGCATATCTGTGCACTGTCAGGAGTTTTGTATTTCTTGTCAGGTCTTGTGGTAAACTGAGGAGTAGATGGAGGCGTCCTCCACTTCTGTTACCTACTCCAAAATTCAGACTGTGTGGTTAACTCTGCTGCCAAGCCAGCCCCACAAAGGAAGCATTGTACTCTATAATGCAGATGAGAAAATACAAACAGAAACAAAGCCCTAAATATTAGTTGGTGAAATTAAACAATATTGCCAGATGGCAATGCACTAAAAGAGTGTGTGCTGGTATAATGTTAGGGTGTTTCATAGTGCTGCCATTCTTTCCTTCCTCTGGCTCACAAATGTCCTCCTCTAGATATGCCGACATGTCCTTGCCCTGCAATTTCCATCCCAGCAGTGTCATAGATGGCAAATCCTTATCATTTGGATTGGGTGGAAGAAAGATGTGAAGATCCTTGGGCTACTGTATCGGTACTTCGGTCCCTGGCAGCCAGACGCTAACTTGTTACATCTCTATTTCAGGACAAGAATTACCAACGTTATCCTCTCCCATGTCTTTCGGTGTTGGTGAAATTGTTCGTTATTTGGGGTGCATGGGTCACCAATATTTTTTGTTTACCTTCTGTCATGGCTCAATAAATCTTCTAAATAATTCCCTAAAAAAAGGATCACTTTGTTTCTCATTCTCATTTGTTTCTTGTGGCTGAAAGGATGGTTCTATTGAAGGAAAAAGTGGGAGTTCATGAATCTCCCGACTATTATGGACTTTAGTTGTACATTTACTGGAGTTCTAAGACAAAGACCTTTTCTGGCGCTAGACGCATGCATTTCGGATAATTTGCTTATCTGCAATACATGTGGCTCTGAACTGGAGGTAAACTTCCAGTGATGTCTACTGGGTGGTCTGTGGCTTGTGTGGCAAGGCTTAATCCTTTTCAATTTTAGGTGGACAGGATTTTTTAAGCCTTTAAAAAACTGCCATAACTTTGCCAGTGTTTGATACATATGGTCCAATGCTCCAACTACAAGGCTGTCAGACTATACTACACTGATGATCCCTAATAACGGTTAAACCAGTATGCAGTTTTCTACAGCCTTGATAATGATCTGCCTTGGGTTGAGGAAGCCCCTAAAGACAGACATGTTCTGGTGCTAAAGGCTTGCATGTTGGTTAAGGAACAAGTTACTTACCTGTAACTGTTGTTCTCCAGCATGGGTCTGGCATGGATTCACATGCTCATGAATATTCCCCGTCGTCAGGCCGGGAATCCTCGGTATAGAAAAAAAAATCAGTATCAGTTTCGTTTCTGATCGGTCTTTCTTAGTAGTAATCAATCACTGGTCTCTGGGTCATACTGCCCCCAGCCAATGACTGCCCTCTCCCTAAGCCCCGCCTCCGGCAGCCATCCTCAGATTTGGTAGCACGTAAAGTGGCAGTATGACCAAGTGAAGAGCCGCAGAGGGGTAGGCGGGAGGGTTCGCATGTGAATCCATGCCAGACCCATGCTGGAGAACAACAGTTACAGGTAAGTAACTTGTTCCTTCTCCAGCATGGGGTCTGGCATGGATTCACATGCTCATGAATAAGAGAATACATAGCAGTACACACATGCACAACCACGGGAGGTGGCAACAGGCTCAACATTAAGCAATACAACAACTCAACATTAAGCAACTCTTGCCTCCTCACCAGGCTCACCTTAGGCGAACAGGTTGCGCAGCACTGCTTGGCCGACCCTGGACTCCTCCCTGGAGTCCCGATCGACGCAGTAGAATCTTGTGAAGGTGTGCGTCGACCTCCATGTCGCAGCCCTGCAGATGTCCAGCAGGGGCACACCAGACAGGAACGCCGTGGTAGCAGCGATCGCTCTGGTCGAATGGGCTCTCGGACGGCCGGGCAGCTGTCGGTTTGCCAACCGGTGACAGTGCATGATGCAGCCGGAGAGCCATCTGGAAATGGAAGTCTTCGAGAGAGCCTTCCCTAGATTCACAGTCCCAAAGTTCACAAACAGCTGTGACGTCTTCCGAAAACTCTTTGTGCGGTCCACGTAGAACTTCAGCGCTCTAGCTACATCCAGCGAGTGCAAAGTCCTCTTGGCCGGCGACGAAGGCGACGGGAAGAAAACTGGCAACACCAAGGGCTCGTTGAGGTGGAAGTCCGACGGCACCTTGGGCATAAAGGATGGGTGTGTCCTCAGCACCACCCTCGTGTCATGAAAAGTCAAGTATGGAGGCTTGCAAGATAGGGCCTGGATCTCTCCCACTCGTCGTGCGGAGGTGATGGCCACGAGGAAAGCTGTCTTCCATGACAGGAACTTCAAAGGCGCCGAATGCATAGGCTCGAATGGGGCCCCCATGAGCTTGGTCAGCACCACATTAAGCTCCCACGCCGGGGCAGGAGCCTTCACCGGCGGGAATGATCGGAATAGTCCCTTCATGAATTCTTTCACCCAGGCGATGAGACCACAAGGACGCCCGTCCCGTCGTCCTGGTATATCGGGAGATTGCAGCCAGATGTATTTTGATGGAGGCGTGAGCCAGTCCAGCTTTGGCCAGCGACAGTAGGTACAGCAGTACTTGAGGGGCCGTAATCCGCAGAGGGTTAATCTTCTGTGCACGGCACCAGACAGAGAACCTCTTCCATTTATGTCCGTAGCACTTGAGAGTTGAGGACGCCCTGGCCTTTGAAAGAACCTCTCTGCAGTCGGCCGGGATGTCGTACCCTCCAAACTCTAGTGCTGCAGGAGCCAGGCCTACAATTTCAGCGACTGCGGGTTGTGGTGAAGAATGGCGCCTCCTTCTCAGGAGAGAAGGTCTGCGTCCGTCGGCAGCTTGACTGGTGGGGACCTTGACTAGTCCAGAAGGTCCGGGAACCAGATCTGTCTCAGCCACGCCGGTGCGACGAGGATCATCCTGCACCGGGACCTCTTGAGCTGGTTGATGAGCCGGAGCAGCAACGGCAGCAGAGGGAATGCATAAAGAAATAGGCCGTCCCAGGGGAACGAGAAAGCATCGCCCATGCTCCTCAGCTGGGGGAACCTGCTGGCGAACCTCCGGCACTTGGAATTCGTCGCCGTCGTGAAGAGATCGATTTGGGGTTCGCCCCATCGTCGGAACAGTCGATCCACTTGATCCTGGCGTAGTTCCCACTCGTGGCACGAGCGCAGTTCCCAGCTGAGTGAGTCGGCGATCGTGTTTTTTATTCCTGCCAGATGACGAGGCACCAGAAACATCCCTTGGGCGACGGCCCAATGCCACAGATCTTGGGCTTCCTTGGATAGGGCCGGGGACCTGGTTCCGCCCTGTTTCCGGATGTAGAACATTGTGGTGGTGTTGTCGGTGAAGATCCTCACCACCTTGCCCTTGAGGGACGGAAGAAAAGACCTGAGGGCCAAGAACACAGCGCGGAGCTCCAAGATGTTGATGTGGAGAGACTTCTTCTCCGGGAGCCAAAGGCCTCTCGCATGAAGATCTCCGGAGTGTGCTCCCCAACCTTTCAGGGAGGCGTCCGTCATCACTGTCACCTGGTGAGCTGGGGTCTGAAAGTCCGTGCCCGCCGACAGATGGGAGCGGGTACCCCACCACCGGATCGCCTGACGGAACGTCTCATTGAGAGGGATCCTGTCCTCGAAGCTGCCCGTCGACTGGATCCAGCGGGCGTCGAGGAACTCCTGTAAGGGACTCATCCGAAGCCTGCAAAGGCGCACCAGATAAATGCAGGAGGACATCATCCCGAGGAGGGACTTGATAGATCTTACCCTGGCCATGTCCGTGGCTAGCAGACGCTGCACATTGCCCAGAATGGTCCTGGTCCTTTCCTCCGACGGCGAGGCCAGCTGCGCCACTGTGTCAAGCTTGGCTCCCAGAAACAGGGAGACTTGCGACGGAACCAGGTGGGATTTTGGAAAGTTGATGGAGAATCCCAGGTCCGTGAGCAGCTGGACGGTCTTCGCAGTGTGCTCCACGGCGAGCTCCCTTGTCCTTGCCCGGATGAGCCAGTCGTCCAGGTAGGGGTAGACGTGGATCCCCTGTAGGCGCAGCCGCGCCGCCACCGGTGCGAGGCACTTGGTGAACACCCTGGGTGCCGACTTCAATCCGAACGGGAGGGCCTTGAACTGGTTGTGCCGCCCTTGGACCACGAACCTGAGGAACTTTCGGTGTCTTTTTAGAATGGGGATGTGGAAGTAGGCATCCTCCAAGACCAACGACGACAGGAAATCGCCCTCCTCCAGCTGTCCCAGCACATGCTGGAGGGTGACCATACGGAACTTCTGTGCCTTGATGTACTTGTTCAGTCGTCGTAGGTCCAGGATGGGGCGCCATCCTCCTGTCTTCTTTTTTACGAGGAAGTACCTCGAGTAAACTCCAGAGCCCCGAAGCCTCTTTAAGACGAGCTCGATGGCACCCTTCTTGAGCATCGCCCTTACTTCCAACAGTAGTTGAGGGACGTGATTTTCCTTCCTGGCCACGGGTGGAACGCGAGGGCACTTCTTCTGAAACTCGAGGGCGTGCCCTTGGGCCAGGGCGTCCAGCACCCAACGGTCGGTGGAGATGGACTCCCACACGCTGACGAATCTCGCCAGCCGGCCTCCCACCGGGGTGCTTCGGCGGGGGCCCGACCCCACGGTCGGTTCAATCTTGTTTGGAGGCCGCCTTGCCTCCTTGACCACCTTGTCGACGACGACGGTCACCACCTGACTTGCTGCGTCCCCTGTAGGCTTCCTGGGACGAAGATCTTGCCGCTTGGCGGTAAGTGGAGGAGCCACTGCCGGATCCCTTGGAGGCACCTTGTCTGCCTCCGGAGCTCCGAAAGGACGGCCGTCGTTGTTGGAGCACTCCCAGTGCCCGGGCAGTCTCTGTGTCTGTCTTGATGGCCTGAAGGGACTCATCAACCACCTTCCCACACAGGTTGTTCCCGTCGAAGGGCATGTCCAAAACCTTGGTTTGTACGTCCTGGCGGAAATCCGTGGCCTTGAGCCATCCTCGTCGTCTCAAGCAAATGCCGTTGCCCAACTGACGGAAACCGGTGTCGGCGATGTCCGTTGCCACCGTGATGGCGTGGTCCGAAGAAATCTCCCCCTCCTGTAGGATTTCAAGGGCCTCAGCCCTTTTGGCGTCCGGAAGGAAGTCTAACAGAGGGGCGATTTTGAACCACAACTCCCTGTCGTAGCGGGCTACGATAGCCAGGGCGTTGGCCGCCTTAATAGTCGTCGCTGCGGATGAGATGATCCGTCGTCCCATCGTGTCCAACTTCCTGCCCTCGCCGTCTGGCGGGGAAGTTGATGTCGAGGCCGATGCCCCCCCAGCTTTCTTCTTTGTCGCTGCCGAGACGACCGAATCCGGGGTAGGTTGTGCCCAAAGGCACAAGGGGGCAGCGTCGGGGACCCGGTACTTCTCGTACCGGTCCCTCTTTGCCGGCGCCGTGGCAGGGTTCATGAGGAGGGCGAGCCCCTCATCCCAGATGTCATCAAGAAGCGGTACGGCGAGGACCATCTTCCTTTTAGCCTCGCCCCGTTGGTAAAGGAACCCTTCTTTCTTCTTGGCAGAGCTGAAAAAGCTTGGATGCCCTGGAAATCATGGCATGAAAGGATCCAATCTCGTCGGGTGGGGACGCCCGAGCAGGGTGCGACGGGGGACACGTCCCGTCGTCGCCTCCGTCGTCATCTGTACCTGTCATAGCCGTGTACGTGCCTGTATCATCCCCGTGGGGAGTAGACCGGGGGGAAGGCAGAGCAGGCCGCAGAGGTGGGAGAGGTGGCGTAGGATGCGTCGTCCTCCTCTTATGCGGTGGACGCTCTGAAGGTCCTGGCTCCGGTTCCCCCGTCGGGTCTGGCTCAGGTACCTTCGTCGGGGGAAGGGGCAACCTTGACCTTATCTCCGAGCATAAGGACTGAATCGCTGGCAAAATGGCCACCAAGGTGTCCTGCGGCGCCGGAAACGACGAGCGCGAGGGCTCTTGAGGAGCCTTGTCGGCGACACCATCGCTCTCGTCGTCGCCCTCGTCGGGATCCCTCCCGATGGGCTGGGCCTCTTCCACGACTTCGATGAGCTCTTCTTCAGAGGTCGTGTCCGTATCCATGATGGCCACCAGCCCCTCCCCCACCTTTTCCAACGAGGACTTCGTGGGGGTCTTCTCAATGGGCCTGAAAGACTCCCCCCTCTGCGGTGGCAGGGAGACTCTGGGTCCTGAGGGCACCTCCACTGGTGTAGCCTCCACAGGCTGAGCCAGGGGCGCGGCGACATCCTCAATCGAGGTCTTAGCAGGTTGAATTAAGGCCATCGTCACCTTCTGGACGCCTGGGGCCTTCACCTTGGGGGGAGGGTCCGAGCCTCGCTCCCCCTCTGCCGGAATCTTCGAGATCGACCGGGGCCTCTCCAGAAGCTTCGCCGGGTTCTCGGACTTCCTCTTACCCGAGCCAGAGCGTTGGCTCGTGGTTGATGGCGCCAGGGAGAATGCGCCCTGCCTGGCAGCCAAGGAGCCCGACCGTTCGGCGCTCCCGGTGCCCGCAGACTTGCGGTGCTTAGCCTTTTGTTGGGCCCCCGTCGCCGGGGCACCCTCACAGGACTTAGAAGACCGCTCAGACTTCTTTTTCTTCTTCTCTCATGATGGGCTCTTCCCTTCCAGCCAGTTGGCGAGACGGAGGTGGCGATCCTTCATGGTCCGCTCCGGCATGTTCCCACAAAACGCACAGTCCTTCTCCTTGTGCGTCTTGTCCTCATGGAGACAGTAGAGGCATAACGAATGCTCGTCCTCCTTGAAAACATTCTGAAGCTGGCATGCAGGGCATGTCCTGAACAGCTTCCCCGGCGTCGAGCTTCCTTTCTCCTGGGCCATGTCCGGGGTAGGCCTCGGAACTTCTGGAATCCTCCAAAAGCGTAACTCGACGAAATCTTCACCCTTGAGGGGCGTAGAAAACTCCCGGATAACAGTTGATCGGATGTAGAAACGGTGGAGCTTGAGGCTCTATTTAACCGAAAAATGAGAAAAATCTCCTGAAAAAGCGTGAAAAACACAGCAAAAGTTCAAGAGCTACAGCACCAGGACTCCCAACACTTGAACGTGCGGTAAAAATCTGAGGATGGCTGCCGGAGGCGGGGCTTAGGTAGAGGGCAGTCATTGGCTGGGGGCAGTATGACCCAGAGACCAGTGATTGGTTACTACTAAGAAAGACAGATCAGAAACGAAACTGATACTGATTTTCTTTTCTATACCGAGGATTCCCGGCCTGACGACGGGGAATATTCATGAGCATGTGAATCCATGCCAGACCCATGCTGGAGAATTTGCATACCCAATATCCTCTCCTCATGTGGCTCTGAACTGCAGGTGACCGTCCAGTGATGGTTACTGGGTGGAACACTGCAACATTTGTGACTGAGCTAAATGACTAATTCTACTTACGAACTATTGTTTCAAAGCATCCTGTGGCGCATCTGCAAAGAAATCCTCAGACAAAGCAGTACGAACCTTAATGGTAGTTAAGTGTGTGGCAAATATCAAATGCTGGGCTACCATAGAAGAATGAATGTCGGTTTGTATTGCTGGATGTACTCCGGATTGGGGGACTGTCAACTGTGAACGGGACTATGATGGTTTTCCCAAGAGGGGCTGGGTTTGTACGTCAGACTGTTGATCACTTGTGGATGTGACCATCAACAGAATCTGTTTGGACTTTACCTTTGGTGGGGATATCTCCTTGGTCATTGCTAGTGATGCAGTCAAGAAAACCATTGAGGAAGGAATGCGGATTGCTGATAAAGCCTGACAAGTGCACACTGTCTGCAAGCTTGTCACCGATAGAGGGTGTTTGGAGTTAGCGCTCATGAGAACACATGGCTTACTCAATTTAGGGGCAACCATTGTTGGCTAAAATGGAGCTGGCGTCTTTTCAAATGTTTGCTTCATTCTAGTTTTGGTCACTGTATGTGCAGTTGAAGAGGCTTTGGAGAACCGAGTTGTCTGAAAGGTTCAATTTATGCTGTAGCAAGGATCTGGTAAGAACCTTTTACCCTCTCCTATCCCCTTACCAGAAAACTGTCTGCAGTTTGCAGTCTCCTTTTTAGAGATGTTATCTTTGCTTTAGATCCTTCTCCTTAGGAGCCCGAGGAGGAGTTTGGGGGGACATTTCAGCAAAGCAGGAATAATCCTTTGTGAAAGAAAAGAACAATGCACGTGTTGCTATTAGAGTTTTGTGGGAGAAGGTTTTTACAGATTGTACCTACTGCTTGTAACTAGATCATACTCGTAAGGAGTGTTCTGTCTCTTTAAGAGGGTCCATGAGGAGAAGATTCTGCGCCTCCAGTTTTGTGATATTCAAATAAGGATTTGTTTAACCTTGTAGGGGGAAGAGGCAGTGGGTATAGGCCTTTCTCCCGCCCTTCCTTTAACTCCTGATACCACAGGATAAGATGCAAGTGCTAAATTCTCATGATGAGAAGAGACGCTGCATAGCAGAATGTGCGATATGCCTTAAAACACAGCTGCAACTTTTAAGTCTTAAGTAGACTTTGTGATTGAAGTTTAAGGTTTGTCTCTATATATCCAAGAAGAGTATGTAGAGGGTTTCATGCACACCATGTGCGATAAGAAGCAGGGCCAAAGCTGCAGGCGCTGCCTCATTGTCAGGGCAGACAAGACCCAAAATGAGATGAATATGCTATACATGGCACATACCAACGATTCCGAACCAGATGTGGAAGTAATCAAAGCATGTGCATTTATCAAAGATTCTGTCCTAGGGAAGCTTGCTGATCGCCATCAGCAGTGGGTGATGCAGTCAATCTAGGAGCTGGATTTCAGAGACGTTGCCGGTCCAGTGACCTAGACTGATGTCAGGGTCTAGAATGTCTGCACTAATTTGCTCAGACCATTGGCTCTTAAGCAGATGCTGCAATTGTGGGTAAAGACTTTTCCATAAGGTGAGCTACAACTGTATTGGGCACTAGGTATGGCCATAAGGGTGTCAAGGTACAGCCAAATAATATGATGCCAGCAATGGTACTCTTAACACTACCACAAGAGACCTGCCACCAGCGTGGGGGATAGGGTAACGACGGTCACAGCAGCTTGTTAGGCACATACTTTGGGGAAAGTCTTGTGTTTATTCTTGAAACATGCTCACCTGACTGAGTTTCAACTCCTACATTTTGGACGAAGTCTTGCCAGTCTTGATAAATGTTTTCGACTCAGAATTGTAAATGGAATCACTAAAACCTCACAGCACTTCCCAGGGGTTGGAAATGTAGCCCAAATACCTAGAGGCTACCTATTGACAAGGTCACAATGACCTTTCAGTATGCAAGCTGCATCACCCCACCAGCATCCGGTGGAACCTGGTCATCTGTGGCAGCTTTTCCCCTTCTCCCATCACCATGGCATGTTTGGGAGAGTTGTTAACGGTTATGTCAAGGATAGTGCCTGAGAATTTGGCAAAAGAAAGGTTTTCGTGTTGGCATGTCATATACATGGTCTGCCCTCGGGTTAATTTATGGTGGAGTTGGCCTTCAATGGTTCACAAGGCTCCTGTGTGTGGGGATGGGGAGAGGGACAGTGCTCGCAATTATCCTAGTGTTGCTGTACCCTGGTACTGGCAAGCTGCAGCGTTTCCGCCATGCATTCTGCATTAGGCTGGACCAAATTACCCAGGAAGTCATCTTGGTGACTGAACCCCTGCTGATCCCTGGAAATTGGCCTACTACAGCAATAGAGCGGGGTGCAATGCACATAGGATCTACACTTGCCCGCAGCATACCAGTTGGTCCCTGCATATGCTCTCCCTAGTACTGTGTCGGGGGATGCCGCACTGCAGGTTTTCGGTTAGCTGTAATGTGTCACCGCATTTGATCTTTCTTTTGCCACCTCATCCAGCACACAAGGGTGGAGTAACAATGGGTGGCCTCCACTCCTGTCCTTGCAGTGTTGCACAAACTAAGTACTAACTTAGCATTAAGGACTCTGCACTGATTTACGCTCTGTTTTTTCACATAGCAGTTCTGAATGACAGGTTTGGGGAACTCTACCCAACAGTCTGGCGAGAACAGGCCTATGTACGCAACATGCAGCGTGCCCCTTCTCATGAAGATATTATGCAGCTATGCATGCAGGTGGACAAAGCACACTCTTTGGCCAAAACCCTGAAAAGCTGCATTTGTTCACAGGGGCTCCTCAGGGGCTGCAATTAGACTTCAGTGTGAACTTCACAGCGGTCCGTGTAACATCATTAAATGTTAAAGATAGGGGGGTCCATAACACGCCATGTTACCATATTTTCTCCATTTCAATAACAAAACCATGTTTAGAGATGGGAACACTTAACAGGATACGGTTAACCCCACTAAATTGCCACTAACCATCGAAGCAGAGCTGTCACTTGTTAAAGAAAAACACAGTAGACGGTCTGCCTAAATCCTATTGTGTTCCCTTTTCATATGCTATTCCTGGCATATAAGGCACTTTTACTTGAGGCATTGACAAGACTGGCCTAACCTTCCCCCTGCCATGTGACAATGGATATCAGGGTCCTAATGAGCACGTCCCAATTTGGAAGGACTGTTGTGTGAATGACAACCCCTACCCACATCAAAACCCAATCATGTGCCTCCTTCTTTGTTGCCTCACTTAGTATGTAAAGAAACCATTCAATATTAACATGCACTTCTCTCACCGGTAACTGGGACTTCTCGCAGGCCAACACAGAACTGAACATTTCTCATCCACACAAGCCAATCTCTGTGATTAATGCTCTGTGAATGACAATGTGTTCCTAAACCTAGGGCAGCGCACAGGCTCGGCACACAGTAGCAGGCTTGTAGGGTTCTGACATAGGGGCTTTCTTGGACTCCCCTTCCCAAACCCCAGTATTCAAGGTGAAGCTCCCTTTGACATTCACGCACCTGATGAACCATACGATCCTGCAAGCTCAGACTTGAACTTTCCACCTACCTGCTTTCTATGACACCCAATGGTATGACCTGCAAGACGACTGCAGTTCTAATTATCCCACCAGGACACTAGTTGCCCATACCCTTTAAAGTCCCCTAACCAGACTACCTGTTGGGTGGGTGGATTTACTATTCCTTTAGGTGTAAAGTAAACGTCCAGGAGTGAATATGAAGCAGCATTTGTTATCCAGTCAGTGGAAGAGGGATTATGTTTGAAGCTATGCTTCCAAGGAGGATGATACCAATTAATTCCCTCATCTATATTTGATGCTGTTCTGCCATCCCCTCAAGAATGTCTATCTTCGACACAAATATATATGTATTCCTTAGCAAATGGGGGCTCCATAAAGACCTTTTCTTTTCCATGTAATTAGTAGGCCAACTAATAGGACTATGCAGAAAACCTTACTTTTGCATCAGCTTTTGCTGGCAGCAAATGCACCACAGCCAACACCATGCATACATATGTGACAATGACAGGTAGGCTGAAATTCTTTTGCTGATGTCAAAGTGCCAGGCTGCCAGTGTTGGAGAGGGCAGCTTCAGCTTTACACTCAAACTATGGTGGGGTCCCCCTCTAGCACCGAGGCTCGGGCACTCCCTGGCATTGTTTCAGGTTGACTATTTATGGGCGAGCGCGTTTTATTGTGGATTATTGTGGATTGCCACGATGTATGACTGACTATGTGCTATTTTCTTGTTTTTCTTTATGACCCATGTACACACATGGCATAATTTCAAACCTCCTGCACTTGTTCCAACATTCCGATTTATGTGCATTTCTTTTACTTTATTTTACAGTAGAATCGTGTGCCATTGGTTTCTTCAAGTGTGTTTTGATGTCAGGAAACGGGTATGATCATATTCACATGCTCTCACCATTGATTTGTATCAGCGGATCAAATAGGGTTTATGTAGTGATACCAGTTTTTATGTTTTTACTTAAGAGTTTTCATTCGAGCCTATCAACCATTGTTAAGGTGGTCTTTTCCAAATGGATGCTTTTCATTTAAGCTTTCTCGTTGGTATCTGCTGGGCATACGTTCACGCTTTAGGTTACTAACATTGTTGAGGTGTTTTTTATAGTCTCACATCAAAAGGTTTTTTAATTAGATGCCGGTGCACTTTACGAATACTAATTTGTGATTATAAATTACATGTGGTGGTTCATTTCTGCAACTCTGGGTTCTCCTCTATTATGCTATTATTCCAGCTAGGCCACGATGAAGGATAATGGCCTATCTGAAATGCAGGGCCTGTCTCATTCCTTACAATTGTTTAAAAACACCAAAAGAGGACCATATTCAGAGCAGAAAAGCCAACCGTCATTAGATTTTAGACCTGCATCTGTTTTTAAAAAGTCCAACATTAATCACTGGAACGTTCTTCAAAGAGTGGAACTCATTTGTAAAGCCACATCCCTTTCTAATGTTTTGCCGTTAAGCCGTCAATAATAGTTGCACGGATACATGCCGCGCCTTGTAAAACACGAGCAAATAAATACAATGAATGAATGAATGAATGGGTAAATAATGATAGAACACATTTGAATATTTAGCAAATCGATTGGAAGCACATAACTGAAGACAAGATCTTATTCACGCGAGTACCTTTTGAAACCAGACCCTAGTATTTCACCCTCTACGCGTGTTCATTGCCGCTTTACAGGCGTGGGGTTGCTTTGACGAAGGCATAGGGATTAACTGCGTCCCTTTAACAGAAACGTTAATTTAAAAAAAGCCAGCAGCACTTGCTTGCTCGCCCGACTGCTTAGCACTAGTCTGCTGCTTCTTCTGTGGCTGGCCTTGCAATACATCTTATTTAGAAGGACACCCGCACGGACGCTATTAACTTTATCTCGCACCTCCCACAGCTGGAGCTCTCCAGGCATGAAGCCTCCTGCTCTACGCCTGATTTATAAGCAAAAGAGACATGCATCGCCTCACACCTGGGAGCAGAAATAGCCATAAATCACAATGTATGGCTGTAACCGTGTACGGGGGGGTGGAGGCGGGGGCGCACACAGCTCCCGCCGCGCTGAATCGTAAATCTGGTGGTCCCCGTGATTCAGCGACAGGCATGCACACTCGGTGGGGAGGATTGTACAGCACCAACAATAGTCCCCCTGTGAAAGACTTACTCAGACACATTTCTCATTCGCCCTCCACAACCTCTCTTAGTCGGTCTATAGTTCTGCTGATATACCACACCCAGTATATGTTCTTCTGCTTATTGACCGATGGTAAACCCTTTTGGTAGAATGACAATGAGCAGAGGACCACCTGGACTGCGCGGTATTAGTATGCCATCGGGCACATGTGGTGGTTTTCAACCGCGCTCAAGGCCCATTACCATTATCTCTTCATCCCGCTTCCTCGTCACAGTTCTATACTCCTGGGAGTGAGTCAGATTCACCAGGACAGACGACTGTTCCAGCCACATCGTTTGAATAACATATTCTGGGGGCTTAATGAGCCCCTCCCCCAAGGGGCTGTAAGGCGTTCCTCCACCCTCGTGACTACCCTTACTACAGCTTGGTAGGAAGGTCAATGGCACAAATTGCTGGGAATTGCACGGAAAAAGCTTGCGGCAAACGTTTATACTTTAAGGAGCCTTGGGATGGAGCATGGTCCTGCATTTATTTTCTACATTTATATAGCACCTTTATCCAAAGTGCTTCCCAAACATTGAAAGCAGTAGAATACATGAAAAGGAAATCACAGGCTAAAATGAATCACAGACATTTTTTCCAAGATGGTTATTCAGAAAAGGAAAGTTGAAGTAGATACATTTTTGGACGCTTTTTGAATTGTGAAAGATTAGAACAAGAGCGAATATCCAAAGGTAAAGAGTTCCACAGTTTGGGAGCAAGCCGTTGGAAAGAACTGACATGGGAGGCGGCACAAGTAGGACGAGGAATAGAGAGAAGAAACAGAGGAAGAGTGAACATTTCGTGGAGGATGATAGTGTGACATCAAAGTTGGGGTGACCAGTGAATGGGCATGCTGCAGCTAAAGTTGTATAGAAATGTGAGCAATTATTTGACAGCTGCAGTCAATGGAACTATAGGTTACCCCCACCTAAAGTAACAATAAAGATATCAAATGTGTTCCATATACATGCGCTGGCATGAACAACATTTTATGACACAAAATTCCACTCAATGATTTCTGTATTTATTCGATGATCTCATGATCAGTACTGTGGTTGCCGACACGTGTTTCGACCAGTTAGGTCTTTTTCAAGGCACAGTAACTAATCTATATTCTGCATATCAACAAACGTAAAATTCAATTTGACATTCATTTCAATCACATGACCAAATTGCATGAACAGAGAATTAATTTTAGGTTGCATAATAAATGCCATTTGTAAATTGAATCAACAGTTCATGTCAATTCAATGAAAGCAAAGTGGAGCGATCAACTGTCAAATGTGGCACTAAGGTTGAGCAAAATCAGCAAGGAAGAGGGTTTACGGTTACGCGCATGAATAATATAATCAGATATAGAGAGAAGAGCAGTTTCAGTAGAATACCCAGACCAGAAACCAGATTGAGTAGAAGGGAGAAGATTACGTTAAGTGTGTTACGGTAAATACAAAGTTGAGTATGCAGAACACGTTCCAGCAGATTAGAAAGATATGGGAACAAAGAAATGGGTCAGGGGGGGAAAAGTTGTTTTTTTAAAGAAGTGGAACTATTGCAGATTTAAATAATGAAGGAAATGAACCAGAAGACAATGATATGAAAAAGTCAGAAAAAAACCCATGCAAGGGCAGAAAATATAGGTTTCATCAGGGTTGCAGGAAGAGGATCGGAAGGAGCGGCCATAGGATGCGACAGAGCAATAACCACAGTGACATCAGCATTAGAAATGAGAAAAAAAGAAGAAAAGAAGAAAAAAAAAGTGTAGTATGGGGTGAAAGATTATTCAGCAGGGAAATGGGAGAAGGAAATGGGTAGCAATATTAGACAAAGATAACATAAGGAATACGTTACTAACCTGTAACTCCTGTTCTCCAGCATTGGTATCTTCCATAGATTCACATGATGTGAATATTCCCAGTCCCTTTAGTGCTCTAGTATAGTCATTTTGGGTCATGCTGCACACAGCCAATAACAAGGGCTCCCTTAGCTCCTCCCCTTCAGATTTTGGCACCGCACACGAAAAGTGGCAGGATGAGCCAGCGGGGCAGGAGGGAGGGTTAGCATGTGAATCTATGAAAGATACCAATGAGAATTACAGGTAGGTAACCTATTCTTTCTCCAGCATTTGATCTTTTACAGATTGAAATGCTGTGAATATATTACAAAGCAGTACCACATAACCATAAAAAAGTGGAAGCAAGCTCTTCATAGAAAACTTAACACAGGAGACGCTGAACTTAAGCAAACAGGTTACGTAGCATCACCTGTCCAAATCTCTGCAGCAGAATCCCTGTTGATGCAGATCAAGTAAAGATGTGCACCGACCTCCAGGTCTCTGCCCCGCAGATGTCTTGCAAGGGAACCGAGATAGTAACGCCATAGTGGCAGCCACCGCTCTGGCCGAATGAGGTCTGGGTCTGACAGGGAGGGGACTGCCAGCTTGCTGTTAACAGAACGAAATGCAGGAGGAAATCCATTGGGCAACTGAAGACTTGGAGAGAACCATGCCCGTACCAGAAGAGCAAAACGTCACAAAGAGTTGAGGTCTTTCGTATTGACTTTGTGCGAGTGATGTAGTACTTCAAAGCATGCACAGCGTCTAAGATTTGTAAAGATCGTTCTGCCGGAGAAATTGGGGACCCGAAGAAGACAGGCAACAGGTAAGGCAGAATGTCCTTTGGGTGAATGGCGAAAGGGTCAAGGTCCCTTGATGCACACCAAGTAGCAAAACGCTTTCATTTGCTTTTATAGCAGAGAAGTGTAGATGGGGCGCAGGGCCGCACCAGAATGTCCCTGCAGTCTTGAGGCAGTGGGATGGAGCTGGACACTTGGAGAACAAGAGCAAGGCCATCAGGTTGAGAGGCGCTGGGTTATGATGGGGGACTGAACCCTCACTCCTGGAGAGCAGATCATGGTGAGAAGGAAGTCTCATTGGGATAGTAGAGGAGAGGGCGAGGAGGTCTGAATACCAGAATTATCTTGGCCAGGAAGGGGCCACTAAGATCAGTCTGCACTGATGATGTCTGAAAGCACCTGTGCCACCTAGAGCATTAGAGGGAAAGTGTATAGGATCTTCCCCCTAGCAGGGGAACGTGAAAGCATCCCCCAAGTTCACTGGATGTGTGAGTCTGTTGGCGAAAGAGCTGCACCTCCTGTTAATCACATGCCAACTGATTTTTGTGAGGGTTTTACAATCTTTTGGGAAAGACCACAAACGTATACAATGCCTTAAATTTGAGATGCCTAGTTTGAAATGTGAAAACTGCCTGCAAGTACTTTATTGCCTGATCTACTAACCCCTGAGTGTTTCGATGTTTTAGACTTATTTTTGTATCATGTATTGTTATGTATTTTTACATTTTCTATATTTGTGTAGAATTGAGGGCAAATAGGAAAAACATACTTTAACATATATCTGGTTTATACAGAGCTGTGAGAGTAGCAATGGTGTATGTTTTTTGGTAGGAGTGTCTAGTCCACCAGTATTCCCAGGTAGGTGTTTGTGTTTATACTGTTAGATTTCCCAGAGGTTTTGGGGGTACTTAACTGGGCTACATTTAGATCATGAGATGTTATAACAGCCTTCTTTAACAATGACACCTTCATCAACATCTTTATCTCAGCACAAACAGCCTCAGCCTCAAGTCAGCTCAATCCGCAGAGCAGATCTCAAATTTCACCACCTACCAACATCCAAACCTGGACCACACTTCACTACTTTAAAAAAATCTATGCAAAGCATATACATTGTCGATTTTCCCCACATAGTCAATTATGGGTGTGCTGGGAAACCCCCTAGGATCACTTCTTAAGTCCTCTCTGTCTCTCTATAGGGATTATTCCTGCACAGCTAAAAGAAGCTTCATTATTCTCCTGAGAAACAATATCTCAACAACCTCACCAACTACTGCTCTATCTTGACCCTATCATTTGAAGGCAAACTCTCAGAGGGTCGCCTGCAAGCAACCACAGGCGTTTAAAGAAGGGAATGCGCTCTCTTCAACAAGCAGCAATCAGGTTTCAGACAAGGGAGAAGCACTGCCACAATGCTCCTTTATACAAGAGAAGCTATCCATAGGATCCTCAACGCCACTCAACTGCAGGGAATCATCCTCCTGGAAGTCCTGGCTACTCCGGACACGCTAGATTGGAATCATACATATGCATATGTGGGCACCAGGGGACCACTCCGGCGGTGATAGTGTGTGGTACAAAAGTCCTTTAACATTAACAGCCCTAAAATGGAGAACGTCCTTCCTGACAAATTGGGCAGGCAGTGTAAAATGGGGCCAATTCGCATTCAAAACGATCACCTTTCCATGTATGGGTAACACAGGGGTCCTCCCTATCCCCCTGGTTCTTCCTTCACTACACACAGCCACAGACATCTTAATAATAAAATGGACTTAAACATGTATGCAGATGATAACTGTCTTTGTGTTACCCATTTCTCAATTCTAGCCCAACTCAAAATGTATTCCAGAGATCTGCACCCTGGTGTGAGGCTAGCTTTTTTTTGCCACTATTGCCTCTGAAGCACTGTTCCCAGGTAGCATTCTGCAGATAGTTTAGATGCCCTGGGAGAAGGTTTGTCCCCATCTATTGGAGAATCAAAGGAAGCACAATCCTGGCATTGGTTCCACAAGGCAGCCTAGATGCCAATATGTATCAGACTGTTGTGGCTTAAAATTGTGTGCGCTTATCAGTAACTAGGCATGGTTTGGGATTTAGAGATGTACCTTCCAGATGATTAAGGCAGACTATTATAACTTAGATCAGAGGTGCAGAGGGTAAATTCCTACCTCTGCCTTTAGATGCCTGTTTTACGGTGGTTGTCAGAGATGCCCAGGTGACCTTTGAACCTGCTCTGTGCCAAAGTAAAGCTGGTGCTGTCAAGTAAGTAGAATAGTTACAGCAAGGTACATGTATGCACTATAATTTTGGCATGGAGCATTTTTAAAGGGCAGTCCGATTCTCAGACCATCCCTTTCAGAAAGGGAATTACCAGCATCATTTTAGATAAATAAATAAAAAAAAGCTAGGGATTTAAAACCCTTGCAGATAGCAATCCATTGCACAAGCGTGATGCTCGATCATGTGAATAAATGAAGAAGCATTGTTCCCTAGCTAATCCTTGGATTAAGAAGAAGATGTGGCCTCTGGGTTCTTGCAGAATTGTGTACAATTGACACTGAAAGGGTGTATACTTGCACATTAATGAAGAGAATGTGTAAGACCAGAAGCCCAGATTGGGAAAGGGATCTCGGATCTGAAGGATAAATCTGTGGGGAAACTGTGATATCACCTCTTGGATGGATAGGCGTCAGCCTACAGATGCAGGCCAAGATTGCTGGCCTACTCTAGAAAATGATGTACGACACTGCCCCCTCTTCTCATGTTCAACAAACCATATTGTATACTCAACAAGACAGGCATGGACTCAAACTAAACATACAATAAATTACATCTTGCCATAATGTCTACAAGTCGCAGGAAATGGCTGTATGGGCTTCTCTGCCCAGATACCTGTGAGATATTACGTTTAGGGCTCTTTTTAAAAAGAAATTTAAGCAATATTTTGTTCCTGCAAACTACCTGATCTCTCTGTATTGTTAAGTTCTAACAAAAGACGCAATAAGGGCATTCACGCTCATGTCTTTTATTTAAGTTGTCAGGATGGTTGGGTTTTATTATATAGTGTACCCCCACACTTTCCTGGTTTAGTCCCTAGGGGACCTTTTACTTTTGTCACCTCCTCCTCCTCATTACCATCTCCATTTCCTAGGCCAAGGTATTTACAATTCCATTCATGGTCTCCTATGTGGCAATTCCTCCTTTCTGTTCAGGGCCTCCACCCTTTCTTTCTCTTTTTGGGGACTTTGACCTTTCCTGCTCGGCTTTACCCTAGATCAGATCCTTTAGCTTCACCTTCTTTGTTGTTCCCTAGTGAAAGGCCTCTGCATCCTATGCCCTTTTCTTGACTAGGGCTATGGCCAGGTCTCTATTCACCTGCCGTTTGGTCTCCGCTTCAATCTCCTTCCTTTTCACCAGCCTCCGGCTTTCAATCTCCTCCAGTCTCCAGGTCTTTCAATCAGCCTCCCTTCTCCAGGAGTTCAAATTCAACAATCCACTGCAATTGTTACAATCTGCCCAGCAATCATCTCCTCCTCTCTGAGTCTTGCAATCGGGTCTTCCCCTCCAGGTCTTACATCCAGACAAGCAACCTTGGTCTCCGTTCAGCAATCTTCCTCCTCTTTAACACCACAACTCATCTGCTCTGTAATACAAAACTGCCTTCCAGTCTTGTCATGGGAGCTGGCTCTTATCGAGTGCTTGAATTGACTAGATTTAAGCTGATTTGCCAGATGCATCACATGCTCGATCTAGGCAGGCTCCATGGCAGGGATTCTTGGTAGTCCTCCCAAGTTCACGGGGGAAAACTTTATATGGGGATGCCGCCATCTTTGATCCCACTTCTGTCTGTTATTGTTGCTGGCTGGGTAGGCACTACTGGCTTGTTCTCCTGTCTCGGGCTAGGAATTCCCTTCTCTGAATTTTGTTTTGGTGTCCTCGTGTGTCAAACAGCCCAGGGTATGTATTCAGTATTACTCTTGTGGGATCGGAGTTTGGAATAAATGTTTATCCTTTGTTTGGTGCAGTGCTGGTATTGTTTGACTGGCTTTTAATGGAGGCTGCAGCTCCATGTGATTTTGACCCCCCTTGTGCTGACAATTATGAAGAGTAACCAAAAAAGTGATGGGTGGAAGATTTTGAATGAAACTCAACCACTGGCAGTGCTCCAAGCAACTTTCCCGTTTTTTTAGCCAGTCTGTGGCATTGCAAAAGTGGTCCAGCCATTTGCAAATCAGTCAGGTACTGCCACCAATGGGTGCAACCAGTCTGAACAGCTAAGCCAGGTCCCCTCTGCACAGAAACACACGAAACCCAAGACCCGTTTCGGCCTTGCTGGGCCTCAACAGTGAGATGCAGCGAGCAAGGAACCCACGTCTGGGCATTGCTCCCTCACAAAGAGACAAACTAGAACCAAAGAAGTGATGGATGGACGTTTTTGAATGAATATGAACTGCTCTGGGCAACCTGATGGCAGAAGCACACCATTTCTTCATGATTTCCCCTGCACCCGGATATAGGAGGGCTTCAGAATTGCGCTTGACAAAAGCACATCCCTCTAACAAACTGGCTCATGTTGTGTAGGACTCTTTCCAATTGACAAACTGATTAATCCAGCTGCTGGGTGAAACTACCCCCTACCTGTAAGACACTCGATTTGTTACCTCTTTGTTGAAACTGGCATATTCTGGATTTAGGAAGGAAAGAGATTCAGACACCATACAAGATCTGGGACACATCAGAATTTGAAATACTCAAGAAATGCACCTCTCGTATTTTGAAAGGGAAGACAGAGTTCCTTGTACATGGCAAAGCGTTTAGCACCAGTGATAGCTCATGGGAGACAATTGAACAATCTTTCAAAACACAGACGTATGCAGACATTCTTCAGGCAATGTCTTTGTAGCCCAAGAGCAGCATTATGGACAAGCTTCTAGAACTGGGGTTCCTGTAAAGATTCAGGGGCTCCCCAGTCTCCACCTCTGTGTCCCCTGCCTTACCAGCTGGGAAATGATCAGTGCAGCATGCGCAGAAGGTGTAGCAGCTGGAGCTCTCCCGCTTACACCTCTTGTCTCGGGAGGATAGCTCAGTGGCAACGTGTTCGCCTTTGGAGCAAGACGACACGGAGCAACACAGGTTCGATCCCCGGGTCCGCGCTTAGAAACCTCTTTAAGCGCGTTATAAATAACCTATCATATCATATCATATCACCTACAGACTCTCCTCAATTCCCTCCAGCAATGGTAGACAAGATGGCGATGCCAACATGGTGCCCGGCGTCCTTACGTCTCCTCTGCGTAGGTGCCACAAAGAGCTGCAACAAAAGTAGCTTGGCTACAGTTGAAGCATCCTGGGTGGTTGAGTTTCTTGCTTTGGAGAGCATGCTACTTGGACTTTTGCAGAGATTAACTTGCAGCTTGCCCCTTCGCTGAGACTTCAGTAGGTTTCCTGTGCCCTGAATCTCTATATAGATTATAGCAGAAAGACTAACCTACATATTGCCCATAACTCCCAGACTGCTGTGTTGTGCCTAAACACATGCTTCGTCACCAGAGACTGCTTGAAGGATCCCATAATATGGGGTAGACCCCCCATTTCTGTTACAATATTAATACACAGCTAATGTGCATTTTGGCTCATGCCTTCTGATTCCGGGTTCGATAACTGAATAATGTAAACAGGATTAGATGCGTCTGCAACCCTGATAACAGGTCAGAAGGCTTGCTCTTCTAAAAGTCCAAAGAAGTGCATAGATGGTTTGGTTGTTAGATCCTCCAGGGAGTTAGGCTCTAACCCCCAGAGATGTCACCTTATGGACAAACCTCTTTATTTGAAGTATTTGGCAACCAACGCTACCTGAGCAATCCCATAAAACGGTGCAGGAGAACAACATTTCTAAGATGAGCAGTTGGCAGCATCCCTGCCATTTAAAAAATATCCATCCTGCTCTCCCAAATTCCGACCCTTAGACAAGCACTACACAATTGCCCCGTCTCTCCACTGCAATTATGTAAAATGTGGTTATTAGAAGCATCCTTTTCCCCCCAGGCAAGCACACCTGACCAAATGGATGTTTGGTGGACTGCCTTGGGAATAGCAGTTCTAACGGTTTGTGGTATATACAGCTGATGTAATGGGGGGTAGTGTGGCCATACCCATCCCTACTGAAATCCATATAGCCCCAACAGCCACACAATTGTTTTCCTTGTGGAGATTTCATGACTGAATTACCAAATCTGATAGTGCAAGTAAGTTGGCGTGTCTTGGGTGCATATTTTTATGGGGGTGCACTTGGTTTGAATTTCAGAGACCTTCATAGGTGAACGGAAACATAAAAATGACTGGTGGTGACACCACCTTGTCAACCCCAATGCATCTAAAAACAGTGAAGGTTCTGAGACAGTATTTTTAACGTCACACAAGATCCACGAGGGCCTTGGAACAGTTGCCTTACAAATCTTGGCTTTTAAAAAGTGTCCACTTCATTTCCTGAATAGATAGTCATGGTCGGGTTTCACGCTTTCCAGCAAATGAGAGGAATACTACTCACAAATCGGGCAAGCAACCAAATAAGACATACCCGAAAGCCCTGGTAGCGCAAAGAGACTATGAAGTTAAGAACCCTAGAGCAGGGGTGAAAAAAAGACCCACCCCAACCATATGCAAGCTTTGCCATATTGACTAATGTGGACCATATGCTTCAGTATGACCTTTGTAGCCACACGTTGTAGGCCCTACATGGAGGCAGACTTCTTCATTGGCAAAGGTTAGGGTAGACTTCTAGTTACCTTTTGGAATATTCATTTTTATTCTAACATGCAGAAATAGTTGATTATTCAAAAGGCGCACATTGTTACTGCGTCCTAGTTCAATAATTTCAAGTAGCATTATAGTATACTCATACTAACTTAAATAGGAATATATCCACTGGTTTAATACCCAAATCATGCTCCATGGATGTAGAGTGGATACATTTGAAGTCACCAGAATATAGGTGAAGCGCCAGTTGACTGCTGCATTCTATTCAAGTCAGCATGAAAAGCAGTTCAAGAAATCCATAAAATAGGTTAAAATTGGTCAATGCTGTCCAAACCCAGCAGGGAGAAACTGGAGTCCTTACTGGCCTAGGTTAGAAGAAGCAATCAGGATCCCTTGATGGGGGGCTGGGCCTTCCACTGGAGGTAAATCCTGATGAAAAGTTCACATAGGAAGCAGTAGGGACAATGGACCAACCATTCAGGGGGCTGAATGAGAATAGGTATGCTCATCTAAGTGAGGCTCGTAAGTATTACACTTTCTAGGCAAATCTGAATGGTCGTTAGAAATCATGACATGGTGTTTTACAAGGGCATTTACTTCTACTCTGGCCCTAGGGCACCAGGGCACCAAAAAGAGTGGTCCTGCAATGGTCACTGCCGAAGCACATATTATGTATGTGCACTGGCAACCTGACCAGGGAACTGGTGCTGGTTGATGCAACAGGCAGAGGACTGGCGAGTTTAGTCTTCAAGAAGGGCTTGGGGTGTGCACAGGCAAGGGTGTGACAGCTGACAAATTAGCCCAAGCAGACACCCAAGGCTCTGTTTGAAAACTGTTTAAATTAGGTCCCACAAGCACCCCTGTGAGAGTACCAATAACATTAAGCCCACCTTGCAACTCTGTGTGAGCATTAGTAGACTGCCCCTATGCATAGAAGCTGGCAAAATTAGGACTAACCAACACCTCAATGGAATGACTAGTGTTAGGCCTTAGGCCTCGGGGGTTTTCTCTGAAGCAACACTGATGAGTGGTACAAATAAGTGCCATGCATCAGCGCAAAAAGGAATCACTGACAAATGTGCGTTGCATATGAAAAAAAAGCCATGCACTCACCTGCTCAAAGGGACTAAAATCCTGAAATTCAGATAGCTGGGGTCAAAGAGAGGGCTTCAAAATTGTAAGGTAGGTAAGCGAGAGGTCTTCAAACACTATAAACAAAAATTGTGAAGGTCAGTTCAAAGAAGACCTTTTCAGGGAAAGAAAAAGGGCTGTAGCTCAGAATGATTGGCAAAAGAAAGCGCAAGAGGAAATAGACTACTGTACGTAGAAGATGTTTGGGACGTGGAGGAATAATGCTGAAAAGGCCCCCATCGAGTGAAGAAAAGAACAATCCTGGGGAGCATATGGATGGTGTAGAGTTGAGGCACATTTTGAAGATGCGCTTACACTCTGGATCCAGTGTGCATTCATTCTTTAGGGCTGTGGTGAGAATGCTCCAGTCCTGAGTCTGAAGGCCCCTAATATGCCCTATGTGTATGGCTGGAAAGTGGACGGGATTTAGAAGAATCAGCGGTCACAGATAATTTGACAAGTCACGTGAACTGTACAAGTGTTGTACATCATAATTAATTGTAAGTGGCAAGATCATTCAATTCCCAAAAATACTTGTGCAGTCCTCGTCCTTTCCAAGCGATTGTGCCAGTTAGTGTCAAGTTATGATGTGTGGGCGTCTTGCTACCAGGAAATTGAGCGAGTTCAAACTTTCCTTAGAACTTTGATGTAAGGAGTTCTGGACTGGCCCGAATTAGGTGCGTCTTGAACAGGTCACCCACAGATTAAAGTCTCATGAGCATGGATCTACCTACCGAGATATGGGGATCCCTATAATTTTGTTTTAATAAGTGTTTTTAATTAAGATCACACCTTCAAAAATACTACTAGTATACTATGCGTTCTGTGACGAATAAGGAGTATTCGTTCCTTCTCCCCAAATGTGGAGCCCCCCCCTTTGAGCCTGGGGAGGTTAGCCTGCTCCGCAAAACCCTCCGTAGGGGTCTGAGCAAGTGGCAACTCACTGGGAGTATCTCCCCCTTAGGTGACAAGGACTCCCATTCCGAAAGTAAATTCCTTATGCTGGACACTATCTGCATTTATGGGACTGCCTCTCATCCAAAACACTGTGTCCTCCTTCTGTTTGGCTATAGACCATGTCAAATCAATCACGCCATCTGCACGAAAAGGGAATACCTCTTTAAGAGACAGTTTGTATGAAAATGGCATGCGGGGGCCTGAGGAGAGCAGTGAAAATGGTACGCAGGGGAAGCACCCTTACGTCAAAACGCAGTGAAGAGACGGGGCAAAGTGTGGCCGTGGGACTCACGGTACTCCGAAAAGCACAGGATGTCAATCTGAGATGCCGGAGCCCCCGCGAAGTGGGCAGCGGGGAAGCAGTTGTCAGGATGGGGAGTGAGGTACCATCAAACGAGGTGGCACGACCACGGAGGTGCCGTGGTGGGCCTGGTGCCTGCATAACAATGTTGAAGCCCGGAAGACCAGGAGAGTGGAAAGCTCCCATCCACCATTGTTTGCAGAACTAGGCAAGATGCAGAGATGCTGAGATCGGAACGAACGAGAAGCCCGAAAAGAGGATGCGAGAAAGCAGACTAACGTGCCTGAGCGTGTGCCGAGCCTCGTGAAGTAACCCTCAACAAACACAGGTACTGGGGTGCACTGGAGTAGCGTGATGCAGCTGGGAGAGTCTGTAATAAAGAGCAAAGAATGTGAGGGGCAATAATGGAATAGAGAACCAGCATCGCAAGATAACTAAGGAACTGTTCAAAACCCCAAAGAATAAGAATAACTGTGAAGCATTAAGACAATGTAGACAAAGACCCTGGGGAGAGCGAGAAAGAACCTCCGAAGGTAACTCAAAGCGAAATGAGTGGGGAGACCACTTAAAGATAAGTTAGAGAATGGGTTAGGAGCTAAGAAGACCGTGAGATAAACCAGCAGGAAACAAGTTAATTAATGAGACACCAGAGCTGGGGAACTCACAACGCTGATTAAAGCAAGGGCATAACAAAGCAAAATTATGAACATTTGGGAAGAGCTACATAGCGAGTAAAGAAAACCCTAAATCCTAATCCGAAGAGATCACCATAAGGAGCTGTTTTTTCCAAATAGCGACATCTGCACATTGAAGAGTTCTACTAAGAAAACCCTGAAGGAATGCCTCAAGATAAAAGGCAAAGGGGAGGCCACAAGAAGAGACATTCTTTTGGCTCAGATCAGTTATTTATTAGTGGTAGGGTCAGTAGATGCAGGTTTGGACTAAGGACCGTTTGGTTTTTGACTTCCTGATGACAAACAAACACCTTTAGTTTAATTTAGTTAGGTAGGGATTTCCCCTACAGGGATAGGGCAAGACAGGCCTTTTCATTATCATTTAAATAAAAGAACCTAAAAAAAAATGTCCACGTTGTGTCTGACTCCTCCTTCCGACCCACCATAGTTCCTTAGGATTCATACGTTCGAAATTCTACTCATGTTTGCACACAGGAGTATTAAGATAAGGGGTTGAATTGTATTCTAAATATCGGATATATAATTACTTTTTAATAAAGATATGTCTTGATAAACAGAATATTGTAATCCACGCCTCAGGCGAATTACCTTGATGAAGCAGAACATCAAGGATTTATTTTTCTCTTCCTTCCGTCTCGTCCTATGAAACTGGTCAACCAAGAAGCAGCAGATCGTACTTCTCTTCCCTTCAATCTGCAAATCCAATTTTACTGGGACAAAACCTAATGCATAGCCTGTCAAAATAAATGACGGTGCGGCTCAATTACAGTCCTGTGAAAATTGGATAATGTAAGAGGTTGCGGCTTTCCTGCAACGAGAGCCCTGGAGTATGACAAGCATGAGGGGTAAACACTGAGCTGTCACAGCACTGAGTATTGCACAACACAAGGGGCTAGGAGTCAAACATGAGGGGAATGGGGGTGGGGGGTGCCGGCTCGCAAAATCGAACATACACAAGAACAACACTTGAAATGCTTTGCCCTACCAGAGATACAGACAGGATGTTTCGGTCTCAAGCGGGCAGCTTAGAAAACTATTTCATTAAAGAAACAACGAGGAGTCTGAGTGCAAACAATCCTGCTTCTCCTTACGCAGAAAAGGAAATGACACCATTATTTAAAAAAGTGGATCATTTTACTGAATAATAGTGTAGGATGGATGGAGCAGTGTGCAAATACTGGGTACTCGGGTTTCCAAACGTTGGTTTATCCAAATAGTACACACTGTGATATCTTGAACATGCCATGTTATTTCTTTTTTTTCTAATTGTTTATTTTTAATTACATTATATACAGAACAATGCAACAGGACAATCTTGACTAGCCAGAACAGGCGGTGTAAGATAAGATAGCCAGCTAAAAGATTGAAGTCAAACTACTGTAGTATAGTTAATTGAAGCCACAGTGACAGAGCGTGTAGATCCCATACCATATCCATCCACACCCCACCGGAAAAAGATAATCACCATGAAACAAGAAGGCTGGATAAGGACCCACTGTTCCCAATGTTGCCCAAATACCAATATTCTGAAGTAAAAACATTCGACTATTCGTACGTGAATTCTCCAAACTTCATTTATGTTCTTACTACATGCTGCATGTTTTAAGTTTTGCCAGGCCTCCAGTTTCCAGGTTTTCCTACCATCAATAATGGCCATTTTATAATTATGCCTAGACCATGCCACAGCATTTCTATTGCTAAATGGATCCTTAAGAGTTTTTAAAAGCTGTTCTCTAGAGATTCCTACAATCTTTAGTATAATTTAGGTAGATGCCAGGACTGGTTATACGGAGGGAGCCTGGTTGTAGGATACTGCCTGCCTATAATATGATCATAAACAAACTGAATACAAGCCTGGAACAAAGAATTCATAAGGCAACCTTCGATCTATTGTCATTGTTTATTTGTACAGCGCTTATATACAAGTGAAGTGCTTCAAAGCGCTTATGGAAGGGCAGCAGAAATAATCTTATTTGTTTTCACTTCTTTATCCAATTGGGCCCATTTTAGCGACATGAAAGCAGTGATGTTCCAACAGGTGATCAAATTGACAAAATCAATGGAGCATTATCACTTTTGGATGCCTAGCGATTTTTAGATCAATCAGGAAATGCCAATGATCTACTCGAGTCAGTAAACAGTCCATTATAGAAGTGTGCCTGTTTTTTGGAAATGGAAGGCCCACCGGAGTCTCCGACACAAAACTCCCATTGGCAGAACTAATCCCATTGGCATTATCTAATTCAATGCAGCGAAATACAAATAATTTACCAGACTTAAAACATAGTGGAATCATGATGTGGGCTGCAGACAAATTCCCCAAGAAATCTCTGAGCACTAAGGCTTTCACTACTCTGGGTCTTTCCATTGTTTACACACCAAACATTTATGGTAAATAACAATCCTCAGGATGGCGACAATGTATTGCATGAACTGTCAAGATATATTTTAATACCGGCATCAATTAAATAATTCCGCCTGTTCCACATGAAATGATGTATACTTAAGTCCTTGCATGCACTGGAGCCTCAGCATCCTCAATCTCATGTTTCTCCCCTCATACAGAAACGGTCACAAATAAAGGTGTGGCAACTATGACACAGTGACCACTTAGGAGTGCTGTAACAAAACTTTCCGACTCTCACCTGCCTGAAATATGGCGATTAGTCAGCACCTACAGATAGTGACGCCTGCGTCCATTGTGTTTTGACGTTCCCATTTGCCTGCCTTAATTAACTAGTGCCCCATCTCAGACGGACCATAACTAGTGTCCCATCTCAGACGGACCATAACATTAACAGCTCATCCAACTCTCATAATTACTCTTTGAAACGTTTTCGGGCGAAGTAGCACAATTCCCTTTTCTGTTTCTTCCCCTTTAAAAAAGAAAATCTATAAATTGCTGGCTGAATTGCAAAACGTGGTCACTGGGTAAGAGCTTGTAAGGAAGCTAGGCTGGCGAACCCCTGCACCCTGCCAACCCAGGGTTTCAAGGTCTCTTTCCTGGCATATCTTATGGTCCGTAGAGGTGTAAATGCACTGAATATAGTGCTCAGCACTGTGTGCCATACAGGCCTTCAAGGTCCCATATAGTGGGATGTCATTATATGCCTGCAAATCCAAAGTACTTAATATGCTGCTGCCCACCTCTTCCCCGCATGCTCTTGTTCTTTGTACCCAGAGAGTGTTCACTTAAGCCATTCCACTGTAGTTGTCTACCAGTGGCCTCCAAACATACATTTTACTGGGCTCGATCCAGCACACACAGGCCACCATGACTAGCATGTCACTGTAACACATGGGTCAGATTGGGGCGCGTTCTGTCAAGACATGTGTGGAAGCACTGCCGCGTGGGGCCCCAAAGAGGCAGCAGAAGCTTGGTAAGCCATGTCTTTTTAACTTGAATAGTTGCAAAGTAACTGAGAGGATAATAAATCATGTGAGAGGCACGTTAATGAAGCAAACCTCATATCAACAATGAGCCATGATGCACTCCTCATAAAACCAAGCTCCAACCAACAGAACACACGAGTGCCGAGAGGCCATAGCGCCAAAAAGACATTGTGCTACGGGCCTAAATGGACCCTGAACAAAAACCATGGTGTGGTGGGCAGGGGACATTCAACACGCCACCCCCTCAAACAAGACTTGATTAAAGGGTTTCCTTTTATGGTATTTTGGACTTATTGGCTAAAGTGTACTGTTAAGAGATACAGGGATAACAAATGAGCAATTCAGGGGCCAGCTTTCTTGCCTCTAGAAAGGATTTCCTTTTAGCAATGGCCTCTTGTGAAAAATACTGCGTGCTCCCACCAAATGAATTATTTTCACCACATAGCACCACTTAGTACCTTCACATTTGGTGAAAACTTCAGAAAGTGTACCAGTAAGTGTCCAGGTTAGGCTGATCCCACCTTTGCTTGCCCCACATTATAAGCAGACTATCTTTTCCCCTTTTAAGAGTGCTGTCCCCTAGTATGGGAAAATGTCAATAAACTATTGGTCTACCAACGCCCTTAGGTCTCAATTGAAGTTGCTGTGCGGGGATTCTGGTTGTCCCTTGATCTTCAGATTATTCTGTCTCAATTTACATAACAGGCGACTGTCCCTTGACCAACGCTTGCTTGTTTCTTGGCTGACCTCTCAGATCACTGTTCTAATCTCCAGAGCGGACCGTTGTTTCTCCACTTTGTTCATACTGGCCATGTACGCTTTTACCGCCATAATTTTTTCCAGAGTATGTTGCCGAAGGTAGTGAGTTGGTCACTGACAGGGCATGTAAGTGGCAGTTCAGAGATTGCCCACAGTTCCTTCAATACTGTGCATCTTCTTGGAATCTGGAGAAGTGTCTTTTGCCCAATCAGCGGGAAGGGCATCACAAGTCATCAATGCTTCAATGGATGCTGCCTGCAAGCTTGTTAAGTCCATGTATAAGGGACTTAAGGAGTTTAGCTATCGAGCTGTTACCTCATATCCACTTCTAGAATCCCCAACACATACTTTCTTCATGCGTGAGAAGTATGGAGGAAATCTGGCACTAAATCACCAGCAAGGTGCAACATTCCTTTCATTGAAAGCAGCAGAAAAGACAGAAAAAAACGTCAACATTGCTTGAGAACACAAGATGAGAGAGGCAAAATGAAAGAGGCTTGGAGATAGTGTGTAAGATGTGGACACTAATATATATATATATATATATATATATATATATATATATATATATATATATATATATAAACGTTGTCAAAAAGGGAGGTCATGGTTAAGTTGCACTAATAAAAACCTATGAAATTCAGTGAAAAAACGTTGTTAAAAGGGACTTTATGGTCACAAGTAAAACCGAAAACCCCCAGAAATTCACCAGTTATGGTAATCTAAGCAACCATAACTCACGCAACCACTGTGCACTGCTAAAACTAACACCCAGGACATCAAAGATGACATCACAAATGGCATTGATGACATCACTGATGCCATCACATATATGGGCTACTTGGTTTTGTACACTGACGTATCTAGGCCAGGCAGTTTTGTTCACTGACAGTCAGAATACAAACATTGAAAATGTGCTATATATCTAGACGTTAACCTTGTATGTTCTAACAGTACTTTCCTTAGGGTTTGGTCTCGGCTACTGGTGCGCATATATGGGGCAATAAGCAGGCCTCAAATACACAATTCATTTGTATACATTTTGATTAACTTTAATGTTATTGACATTTTCTGCCAATGTGGTTTCTTCCCTACTTTAGTTTCCCTGTATGTGCCTCTGATTTATATGCATGGTGGGTCTTCATGTGTATTGTTTGTACTAACACAGGTCTGTAGTAAGTCTTGAATTATTAGCCATTTATTCCATGTTTAACATTACTCAAAACTCTGATAAGGTAGCATGCATTATTTTACAATACAAAATGATCAGATAAAAAAATATAGTACTTCTTTGGTGCATTCTGCAGCCATTACCTATGTGTATGTATGATTAGGTTCCTGTTTGAACAACAACACTCCAATATAATGTTTTCTTTAGATGTGTACATTATTTAATACATTCAGTAGTTCATAATAGGTCTCCCCGATGACCCCTGACATCTTGCTATCAACATTATAAACGCAAACACTTGTAGACTCTTTATAAAAATTAATTTCATTTGTGATGTCATCAGTGAGGTGTTAGTCTTGGTGCACGGTGGTGGCGTGAGTTATGGTTGCTTTTGTACTAACTTTTTACCATAACTGGCAAATTTCTGGGGGTTTTTGGTTTTACTTGTAACCATAACGTCCCTTTAACAACATTTGTTGACTGCATTTTATAGGCTTATAGAGGAGTGAAAATGTTTCATGATGTTACATCACTGTATATAAATTAATAATTCTTCTTTCAACATATATTAAAGAACTTAAACCTCCTTTAACAAACATTTTTGCAACCGATACTGATGTGTGTCAACAGCAGCGCATGGCGGGGATGCAAGTCATGGTTGAATTGCTAAGCGCATGAGGCACGACCATGACTCCAGTCCCACCTAACCAACCCCATTATCCACTGCATCTACTCTGCATCCTAGTCCAGTGTCCACTATATCCTCATAATGTGACCAATGGCCAGTGCTCATGGCTTGCAGCCATTGCCAGTCTCCACAATCCATATGGCATGTGCTTCGGCCATGTCACATTCCCCAATACGCAAATCAGAGTAGACATTTGCCCTTGCCGAGGGCCAGGCCAACTGCCCAGGCAGCAAAGTTATATCACAATTTTTTAATACTTTTTGACACTTTCAAAAAAGTAAAATACAGGGCAGATTTACAAAAGTATGCTTTCAGGTCATTGCTGATGCTCCTTGCGCACATCTGCTGCAATCCCGTCCAGCACTTCAGGCTGTAGCCACGAGCAGAATTTATTTTCCCATTCAAACCTATCCTGATTTTGCAAAAAACACATAGCCGGTCCCTGTTGGCCATGCCCACTTTAACCCCATTGCCGGTCCGTGGTCATGGTCAGTAAGCAAATTGCCCGGGTCATGGCGTTTTTCCATGGCCCAGACAATCTGTCCACTGCCCATGGCCACAGGCTATACCTCAATTACAAAAAGTAGATCACTAGTTTTTGTACCTACATTATTACACATTACACTTTTCAAAAAATAAAACACGGGCACATTTGCAAAACAATGCTTTTGGGTCCTTGCCAATGCTTCTTGCACGAGTTTGCTGCAAATCTATCCACATTTTATTTTTTGAAAAGTGTCAAAATATATAGACAAAAAATAGTCATAATTTCGCCCACACTCGACAAAATCCATTCAGACTTTCCGCAGCCATTTAAGGCTGGGTCTATAATCTTTCTGAAAACATTTGTGCAGTTTGTTAAACGGCACCAAAGTTATAAGCCACTTAAAAATGTTGAGACCCTCCCTCTAATTTTTTCCCCTCTCGATGAAATCCCAAACTTTGCAAAAACATTCAAACCTGGGTCTGAAATCGTTTTGCAAACTTCTGTGCAGATTTGTCAAACGGCACCAAAACTATAAGCCTTCCAAATATTTTGGGACACCACTAATTTTGCCCCCTCTTGGCGAAACAGCACCAGACTCTGCAAAACCATTCAGGGTCAGGTTGATAATATTGCAAAATTACATGCAGTTCCCTTGAGTGGCGCCAAAGTTATAAGCCATCCAAAAACTGCTCGTCAATGACCCTGTAATGCATAACTATGCATGGATGCCCCCTAACATCCGAGATGTTAGCGAACTTTGGAGATGAAAACAACCGATTTTTGGCTTTTTATGGCCATATCCCATCCCATTTGCATCACCCATCATCTCCCAAGAGATTGTTTCATTAGTTTGACAAGTGCACAGTTGTATTTTTTCGATGTTTTTATCGCAATGTCCGTGGACTCCGGGCACATTCGCAAATCCATGGTGTCCGTTTAAAATGTTTTGACGTACCTCACCTTTTTAATTGACCAATCAGCAGGCACGTATGATGCCTGTGAACGTTCCGCTGCTCCCGGATTGGTCCAGAGGGATCCACGGACACCGAATCAGGAAATTGGTCTGCGGACTGGACCCAGAACTCACATTTTTGTTTACTTACTTTTTTTCCATTTTAAAAATAACTACTGGACGAATTTACACCAAATGTGCAACGGCATGCTTTCGGGACCAAGCCGACGCTTCTCGTGCAAGTTTGCAGCAAATCCGCCCAGCGTTTTGGGCTGTAGCTGTGAGCACATTTTTTCCCCCATTGTGTCTATGAGGATTTCAAAATGTTGGGACCCTCCCTAGAACTTTGCACCCTCTTGATGAAATCGCACCAAATGTCATTCCGAGGTGGCCATCTACTTTGCTCTGCAAAGTATAGTGAGGATTCGTCAATCAGCACCAAAGTTAAAAGCCACCCAAAAACTGCTCTTTCTACGAATAAACGTAACCATAACTACAGGGCCACTACCGCAGGCCCTCTAATATGGTATTTTGGTGATATCGCATTCTGAATATCAGAGACCACTTGAGATAGCTTGGAAATATTGGGGACACTCAATCACAGTGAGCACAGGGTCAAGGCTTTAAAAATATCAGTTGCATGGCAGATTCAGGCAGTACTGTGTTAAGGCTCAACAAATCTAGAAGAGCTTGCAGATCATGTTGAGTACTGTGCAGAGACTTTGAAAGGGGTTGTCGATCATGCAGATTTCAACAAGTACTTTCTTATGGTTGGTCAGGTCTGCCTGTCAATCCCTTGGAGTACTGGGTAAAGGTTGTGCAAATCTTGCTGAACCGGCATATCTCATTGAGACTTGTCAAGCCTTTGAGCAAGATCTAAGTAGGACACGTGCCAAATGTGGACATGGACTGTTGATCTCACTGAGACTTGCCCAATGGTTTTGCTATATTTACTGACTTTTAGAGCTCACTGACAGCGACTGCAACTTTATAAAGCACCAATCAGGAATGCAGTCACGGCAACAGGAACAAACTGCACAGTAACTTCTAAACAATAAACAAATAGGTAAGTAAGGATTAGACCGGCTGAACTAGCAGATTTCAGTGAGCACAGTGCCATGGCTGGGGAATTAAGTAGAGCTAAATATCAGGGCAAGCTCTGTGCTCTGCAAAGGATGGGCACATTTTGCTGGCAGTGGGGATCTATGCAAGTACTAGACAGATCCTGTGCAAGTCTGACCAAACCTGTGTGTCTAATGTGCCAAGGCAGGGAAAATGAGTCCATCACTGACCAGTGTACAGTGTTGCCTAATCACTGGAGAGCCGTTTTTTGTGCTAGGTGCTCATCCATTAAGATCCTCAAAGGCCATTAGAATGGCTCTGTTCTGCATAAGAAACCTCAATGGTAGGCAAGGAAAGATTGCCAAGACTGCATGTTAAACTATGAAAGATTCTTTTCCTTTCAAATTCAGACTTTTTTTTAAAACTCTTTTTTATTAGTGGTCACAGAAAGATACACGGCACCATTGCACAGTTCATTTCACAGATACAACAGGAGTACATTATTCAATGCATTTTTACAAAACAATATTATGGTGACAAGTCATCATCAGTAATCATGTTGCACAGGTAGGCTCTAAACGGGCCCCAGATGTCTTTGGGTCTGCATGTCGCAGTTTGGGTCAAAACAAATTGCTCCTCGGATTCATTGACGGGTGTCAATTCTTGTAGGAATTGGTTCATACTGGGTGGCACATCGCTTTTCCATTTTTGTAGAATACATTTTTTGGCAACAGCGCAAGAAATGTTGAACAATGTCGCCAAATAGGTTTTTCTGGGGGGTCAATTCAGGGGGAACCTGAGTAATTTCTTCCAACAGTTTTGCCACAGCCCTCCAGAAACCCTCCACCACCGGGCAATCCCAATATATATGAAAAGAACCGGCTTTGAGGAGCATTGCATTTAGGACAGGCAACTGAGGTATCTGGTGCGAATTTTGCGATCCTGGCCGGTGTGTAGTGTAACCTATTTAGAATTTTGAAGTTGGATCAACCTCAGTCCGGAGTGAAGCGAGACCTTCTTAGTTAGTAAACAATATCTAGCCCATATCTCCTCTTCGATGGGAACCTGCAAGTCTGCTTCCCATTGCTCCTTAATCTGATTCAATGTGGGGGTGTGGGCCTGCACTGCAGCATATAGCCTAGAGATTCCCAAGCCGTCTTTGGCTGTCACTAGCTGTATACATGGATGTGGTGCGGGATCATCCAGGAAGAGCGGCCACCTTTTCTGAAATGCAGACCTCATACGATAATATTGCAGCGTTTTTAGTGGTCCGTCGCCCAGTTCCCTCAGCAACAGTTCCAGGTCTAAAAATGGCTCATTAACAAATATATCACCAAGCTTCATTTCGCAGTTAGGTTCCCAGGATTCCTGTATGCTCATATCATGTGTGGGGGGTATACCCGGAAAGTTCCATAAAGGTATTTCAGGGTTATAGGGTGTCTCTAGTCTCAGTCTTTTGTATATAGCTTCCCAGGCCCTGATTGTGCAACTAACCAGATTGTATTCACACATGTCTTTGTAGTGTGGATCAAAAATGACTGATTGTATGTTTGTGGGATGTGTAGTGTATTCCTCTATCCATGCGTGGGGTGTACTGTCCGCATCATTGTACCAATATTTCGCAAATTGTGCTTGGGCCACATAGTAGTAAAGCTCGAAATCGGGGGCCGAAATACCTCCCGAAGAATAGGGTTCTGTCATGTTTTCCCATCCTATCCTCGCTGTCTTACCGTTCCAAAGAAATGTTACCACCATGGATCTGATATAGGGATGTTGACAAACAAGTATAGCAGTTTAGGCAGGATTACCATTTTAAGAATAGTGACTCGACCGGCTAAAGAAATCAGGAGCCGCCCCGCATCTGCAGTTTGGTGGTTAAAGTTTGGAAGGCACTTTCATGGTTATCTGTGTATAGTGTGAGCTTATTTCTGGAAACCAGAATTCCCAGGTATCTAATATGGTCTTCCGACCATTTGAGTCCATCTGTCACTGCGGGGCTTCTGGTGGCCGGTGTAAGCGGAAATATTTCCGATTTAGCCTTATTTATTGTGTACCCAGAGTAATTTGCAAATTCCTGTACCTTTACCATAATGGGTGCTATGTTTATCTCAGGTTCCCTGACATATGGTAATGTGTCGTCCGCATAGAGCGAGTTTAGCTGGGTGGACCCCTTCAATTTAATCTCTCTATCCGCGTGTCTCAGTCGGACCGCAGCCGCCATTGGCTCGATGGTTAATGCGAACAGCAGGGGTGAAAATGGGCAACCCTGTCTAGTTCCCCTCCCCAACAGGAACAGCTCCGCAATAGCTTTATTTGTCAGGACACGAGCTCCTGGCTCTGTGTATAACAGCCCCACATATCTTACAAAGTTAGGCCCCACCGCAAGGAGATACACCCACGAGACCGAATCAAATGCTTTTTCAGCGTCAAGGGATATGGCCACCGCGCTTCTTGCAGGGTCTATTTGCGCCATTATACCAAAAAGTCTTTGGAGGTTCAAGGCTGTAGATCTCGTGGGGATAAACCCGTTTTGATCAGGATGGACTAGGGTAGGGACTGCCGGCAGAAGCCAATTGTTCAGGACCTTTGCAAATATTTTGGCATCGGTATTTATAAGTGACAGAGGCCTGTAGGACGATACATCCTGTGGTGGTCGCCTAGGCTTAGGGAGTACAGTTATTATTGCCTCTCTCATAGTTGGGGGTAATATGCTACACTCGAGGGCTTCCTCCCATACCTGCATCAATATCGGAACGAGTTCCATGTGAAATTCTTTGTAGAATTCAGCCCCCAACCCGTCCAACCCTGGTGCCCTGCCTGTAGCCAAATGCCTTGATTGCTTCTGTAATCTCTTCCATAGTTACTGGTTGATCCATTGCTAGGCGTTCTTCGTCGGGGAGTTTAGGTAGGGAGAGAGCCTCAAGATAGATCTTAATTTCTGCAAGTGTTTTCTTGTCATTATTCGAATATAATTCCTTATCAAATTCCATAAATTCCCCATTAATGTCTTCCTCCCTGAGCAGTACCCTCCCCTGTGCCGTGTGTATACTTGTGATCCGAGTAGGTTGTTTATCATGCTTAAGTAAATTGGAAAGCGTTCTACCAGGCTTGTTACCCTCCCCGTATCTGCGTGCTCGTATAGGGGCTGCCACATATCGGACCTCCCTAATAGCCAATTGATAAAATTCCTGAAGGTGTGTGTGTGTGTATATATCGGCTAATAATTCCTTATCTTGCGCGCTTGTGTATGTTTTCTCCAATGCATCTAGTTTGCTTTCAATAGATGACAGCTCTGTTCTCACAGCCTTCAGCATACCCGTAGCTTTGGACATCAAAACACCCCTTATCCAGACCTGGAAGGATTCCCACACTGCTGAGTATTTGTCAACCGATCCCACATTATTAGACAGAAACTCTTCAATTTCAACGTGGAGTGTTTCTACCAACCTCGGGTCTCCCAGCATTCCACCTTGCATTCTCCACCACCTGGAGGGACTCGGGGCATTCCGGAACACTAGTTCCAACAATACTGGGGAATGGTCTGATAATGTTCGAGTAAGGATTTCACACCCTTCCACCACAGCGGTCAGACTTGGAGACAAACCAATAATGCAACGAGGAATAAAACGTGCATCTCCTGCTACCAGGATGAGTCTCCCGCCATGCATCCACCAGTACAAGTTGTGACAAAATATGCCTCAGATTTAATACTGCCCTGCTTGGGGTTCTAACAATCTTCGAGGATCGGTCAAGAACCAGGTCCAGGGCTACATTGAAGTCTCCCCCCCCAAAGAACATTGGGAACATCGAGTGACACAATTATCTGATATATATCCATGTAAAAAGCAGGGTCATCGATGTTGGGACCGTATGTGTTGACCAGGAGTAGTTGTTGGGCAGCAACCTCCCCCCAGACCATGACATATCTGCCCAGCAGATCAACCTTGTGACCTCCCACCCTGAACTCAAGGCCTAGATGAATAAGGGTGATTAGCCCTCTGAACTGGGATGAATAGTTTGTGTGAAACCTTAGGGGATCCCCACCTAGGCAGTATGTGAGCGTTTCTCGTTCCCACTGCATGGGTTTCTTGTAGCATTAGGATTTGGGGATTATGCCTTGCAATATAATTGCCGATTTTCTTGACTTTCATATGATTGTTTAATCCCCGTACATTCCACGTCAACAGTTTGACCTTCAACCCATCCCGGGACTCTGAGATTGAGCATTTGACATTGTCACATTTAACGGGTTTACAGTATTCGTGCAATTTAATCGGTGCCAGACTCAATGTATTTTACATTTCAACCAACAAGGTACCTCCAACAACTTTCCTCCTGAACATGGCTCCATAGAGTGGCACCAACCCTCAACTTCGTAACACCATAAGTCAATTCTAGAGCTGAAATTACCAGTCCCCTCCCCCTGTCCCACCCACCCTCATCATCATCACCCCCAACTTGACGATGTGTCCAACCAAACTTATGGAATATTCCGTGGGTAGCCATGTTGCTTCACATGGCTGCCGATTACGTCCAACAACTCCACTGACCAAATTGCCTGGTGCCGCTTAATCTTCAACTTATCTTGACTCCAGTCCTAGAGAGGGTTGACTCTTGTGTGTTTCTTAGTCTGCAGGTCTGGGCCTATTATTTTGTGCCGGTCTGCCCCCTCTGGGATGAAGGGGTATGGAAGTTTCAATGTATTGCGTAGCTTCGGCTGGAGACTCAAAGAAATTAGCTCTTCCTGCATGTTGAATCCTCATCTTGGCCGGGAACATCAAAGCGTATAGGATTTGGCATTCTCTTAAAAGCCTCTTAACTGGCTCGTAGGATCTTCTGCTTGCCTGGACCCCGACAGAGAAATCTGGATAAATGTGTATGCGACTTTCCTCATATTGGAGAGGACCGCCTCTCGCCTTTCGTAGGATTGTGTCTCTGTCTCTGTAATTGAGGAGTCGTGCAATTATAGTGCGCAGTGGTGCACCTGGTTTAGGTGGTGGTACCAGTGCGCGATGTGCTCGCTCTACCAAAAAATGTTCGGCGAATGTCTCCGGCCCGAACAGGGATTTGAGCAGTGTCTCGAGTTGTTTTCCATTTGACCTTAGCCAAATGATTCCGCTACGCCCACCACACGGATGTTGGTACTCCTTGAGCGCGACTCGAAGTCCTCGCATTTATTCTGTAGTTTCGCCATGCTTTCCTTGATTTGAGTGATGTTGCGGCTGTGATGTGCAATGGTGTCTTCATTAGTGCTTATCCTGTTTTCAGTTTCTGTTACACGTTGTTAGGAAAGATTTCGTAATTGTAGGTAATTTTCCTTCCATGTGGCAACCCCTAAACTTTTTGCTATTGTTTTTAACCTTGTTCTTGACTTTGCCAGAGAAGTACAGCCTTCTGCCGCACTTCTCTGGGCTTTCGCTCCTTTCTTACGGGGAAACTGACATGCCCTTAAGACAGTCAGTACAGGGGAACGCTGTTTCCCGTAGTTTCCTTTATCATGTTGCGGCTTTAGTGCAACATGACACAAGAGGGCACTGTAAGCTAAGTCACAGCTCTCTTGGGTCTCTAGCCTTCTACAGGCCCTAGATACTCTTTTAGGATGGTATTTTGATCGGTGCAAGTCATTCAGGGACTGGAATGGTGGCAGCGATCGTTTTGTTTATTTTGAGCTCCTTTTGGCGTTCTGAGCACGTTTTTCGCACTGAACCCAAAATGGTGGCCTGGCTCCCAAAATGGCCAGACCACGAGGCTCCTTTGTCCTGTCCACTGACCGTCTTGCTCCCTTCACCTTCCCCAGGTCGAGCGACCCGGGGCCTTCCTTATTTGGGCATGTACTTTCCCGCGAAACGTGGTTGCTTTCGCGGGCTTCTACATGTCTTTTGTGTGCCTCCAGGGTGTGGGCTGGGATGTCTGGTCCCAATACACATCCTGGGTGCCAGAGAGTCTAGGGTAGTGTGAATGCCTGGGACCACCGTGGTCCGTGATTGGTCCACGTATGGTATGTGTGTTGATGAGCGGATCTCCCATTGGCTCCCCTCCGTTTTGGCGCGAAGGGAACCATGGATAAGAGGGGGCTGGAAACACCACTACCATGTCGATCTCCTGAGTTCTCACGAACGAAGGAATACAGGAGCCAAGTATCCTGCAACCAAGAGGCTGGACCGAGGAATCGCTGGTGACCCGCTGAAGGAATCCTCCTTTGCACTGCTGTCGTCCTGTGACACCCTTTCCTCCTTGGATCGAACCAGAAGGCCTGTACTGGTGCTTCGACCTTTGGAATAGCAGGAACAGCTATTCCCGGCGACTTCATCCTCTCCTGCCAAGTAAGCCTTTGGAAGTGTTTCTGGGCCATCCAGTTGACTGACCAGCTTACAAGGGAGTCCTGCTCTGTAACTGCCGCCAGGTTGTGTTGTATTTCGAGTCCTTGTCACTCTCCCACGCTTCGTACACTTGGCGTTCCCAAGTCTGAAGGGAGGAGTGTACATTTGGCTTGAATACACACGGCCGCTCCGTTGTCCTGCTGTGGCAACAAACTGTGCTGGTTTCGTCGATTGGGACGTCTTTTTGCTCTACACGACTACGAGGCGTTCCCTGCTCTTCTGAACCTGCCAGCTGCTGAAACTAACGTGGAGAAGCCTGGGTCTGCTTGCTTCGGGGACCGGTGAGTAGTTTAGCTAGGATCTGGTCGCCCTCCTGCAGTATCCCATTGCTTTTCCCTGCTGTGTAAAAACAGCCCCCTTTTGGCCGTACTCGCGCTCTGCTTCTGCCCGCTGTGGAGGCTGCGCTTGAGTTGCGGAACCTGTTCTCCTTTTGCTGTGCACTAACCCGAACTGCCTGACTTCCTCCGAAGAGCTTCCCCTTTTGCCCGTTGGCACCGGCGTGGCAGGTACTTTGAGCACAAGGCTCCACTCTTCGCAGGGCTCGGACTTCCATCTAGTTAGGTGCCTCTGAAGGCGAACTGAGTCTAAAGCGTTATCGCACTGCCTGTTTTCCTTTCCTTTCAGGTGGACTACATATTTCGTGCTTTAAATGCTTGAGACTGTCGTATTTGTGTATATATTGTGTTGATATGGTATGTGTTGGTTTAATATTGTGATATTGTGATTTTCTCGCTACGGTCATTATTTTAAAGGCCTTAAAATAAATGTGTATCTATTTTTGATATAACAACTGTTTGGAGTAGTTTGTAAGCGCTCTTGCTTTGTGTGCTCATTGCGGGCTTTCAGTCACCCTCACCCCTCTTGAGACCTAGTCTTGACCGCCGCGATCGCTACCTTGATTGGTCTGGCTTGTCCAGAGGTTACCCTGTTCCAAGTAATTAGGTTGGCCTTCTGAACTTCTGCGCCACCAGGACAGAGTTCAGAAATCCGTCTTAACACACGTGCACTTTCTTTCCCCACTCTAGCCTTTAAAGAGCCAATGGTGGACACTATGTCATCTAGCTTCGTATTGACTGCGCGAAATCCGTTCTGCACTATTGTAATTAAGTTGTCTACATTATCACTAGACTCTGTATTAAGGGCCTCATTAGCGTCAGTGTGGATGTCTGCCACCGTAGCATGACTGACTGCCCGTGTAGGTGTCCATTGGGCCTTTCTTTTGTTTTCCCGGAGTCTTGGCACCTTTCCCCGACTTTTGTGGTTCCCCCATGATGCTGTCGAAACGAAGTTCTGAAGCAATACAGTATATAACTAGCCGCACTTTTGTTTGCCGTTCACTCTTGCTCCATATACAATGTCACAGCCCTGGGGCAGGATCAGATTCAGGGGTCAGAGGTGTTATATACGTTCACTCCATAGTGTGCCCCTAGCCGGCACTTGGTATTCCGAATGGACTGTGTCCCCCCACGTACTGCACTCTAGGATTGCCACGTTCGTGGTGCTTGATAGTTCTGTGTCGTTTTAGGGGGCTCTTAGCTGTTCCGGTCTGCCAGCCGCTTTCATATGTTTAGGACATCCCCCCCAGACTGGTCCCCTAAGCGGAGTGTGCATCCGTGTTTTGAGAAAGAGTAATGTCAGTGTGTGCCCCCGGAGGTCTTATGGCGCGTATTATAGTGTGCCTGGCATCCAGCACACACCACTTGGGCGTGGACTCCCTGCTCGGGAGCCCCACAGCGGCCCACACAGTGCTGCCCCAGGAGGAGGGTCGCCGCTAGTATTGGGGGTGTTAGGGGGGCCACTCCCCGGGCCAGGGACACGCTCCAATCACTCTAGAGTGATACCCGCTCCGCCGGGACTCGCTGGCCTAGCAACGTGGGCAGATTGTATATGCCAGCTCAATGAAAGTTGTCCCCGGATCTGCGCCAGCCGCTCCTCTCCGACAATTATGCGTCTTTGTGCCCCCCCTCCGCCGTGTAACCATGCCTCCTTACTTGGCGCCAATACGGATGTGGTCTCCCCCGGGTCTCTGCGCGGTCTTGTATCGCAGACTCGCCGCCCGCTTTGCCCCGTATTATGCTGCAGGATCTATGAGGGGCTCTCTGGAGCTCAGCAGCCGCAGACCGCCACACGCCGGGGCCGTACTAGTGCGTGCACAGGTTCGCCCGGCCTCACTTTCTGTGTCCCGGCCGACCTCAGACAGTTGCGTAGCACCGGCAGGGTGTTGGGCTTGGGCTGCAGTTACGGCTCCTCCCATCTAGGGCCCCGCTCCCTCAGCCGCGCCAGCGGCTCTCGAGTAGACCTCCCCGGTGCTCGGCATTGGATTGCTTTTGCCGCGTGTGTTGGCCGATCTGTGTGTCGCTGTATCTGCGGCGTTTCTAGTTTCTGAACCACAGGAGTTCACCTGACCCACCACGGGTAGATGGGCTATCTGTCCACACCGTTTGGGCTCAGCAGGCAGTGCTGTAATGGATATTTTGGCGCAGGATTTCTCAGTGGAGCGGGAGCTCTGCAATCAGGCGGCCATTTCTGTCGTGTGCAACAGCGCCCCCCTCAAAATGAGACTTTAACTGTGCACTGTACGAATATAACCAGGTTACTCACCGTAGTGACCACCTTACTCCTAGTCCTTAGTCCCCTTTCCTCCATACTTATGGGACATTCCTCCGTCCTGTGGGACGGGACGGGAGCGCTTTGTAAAAGCATCCAAAAATTTCACATTTTTATTCCTTCCTCTCTTTCCACGTGGGGCCCGGCAAGCGGCCGTAACCCCCGCCCACCTTGGCTCCACCCCACGCATCGCCCATCAGTCCTTTTCTATGGCCAGGTCAGAGACCTTTTAGCAATAACAGAGGACCTTACTAGAGGGTACGGCGGGCGGGCGTATAGAGGAAAGGGGACTATGGACTAGGAGTAAGGTGGTCACTACAGTGAGTAACCTGATTATACTCATACATCCCGTCCCCTTTCCTCCATACTTATGGGAGATTCCCAAGCACTCCTTACAGCAACTACGGGAGGATGGAAAAACCCCTTATTGAAAAAGGTTCTTTAGCACAGCCTGGCCAAACTGAGCATCAGATCTGGAGCTCAGGTCTAGACAGTAGTGTTTACAAAAAGCCGATGGGGAGGCCCAAGTAGCCGCCTTTGCGATGGTCTCCCAGGGGACATATTTTTGAAAAGCCACTGCGGCTGCCTTGCCGTGCACCAGGTGTGCATGAATACCTTTAGGGAGCTTCAGTCCTTGGACAGTTTAAGACTCCGTAATACAGGCAGCGATCCATCTGGAGATTGACGCCTTAGAGGCCTGTTTACCTTGTGAGTTGCCAAAGGTCACGAACAGTTGAGAAGAGCTCCTAAATTCGGATGATCTGTCCAGATAGAACTTAAGAGCCCTTCTAAAGTCCAAACAATGCAGAACCCTTGCAGCCTCTGAAGCAGGGTTCGGAAAAAAGACCGGCAGGGAGATTGACTGGTTCAGATGGAACTTCGAGACCACCTTTGGTAGGAAGGAAGGGTTAGTCGTAGAACCACCTTATCCTTGTGGAAAACCAAGAAGGGATGCTCCACCGACAAAGCCTGGAGCTCACTCTTATGCCTTGCTGAAGTAACGGCAACCAAAAAGGACACCTTCCACGAAAGGTGCTTGAGGTCCACCGTGGCCATCGGTTCGAACGGTTTATGGCACAACGCCGTAAGGAACACATTCAGATGGTTACCAGACATTTGGTCGAAAAAAATTGGTCGACCAGACAAATGGTCGAACCAATTTGGTCGAAAACCAAATGGTCGAATTTTTATTTATTTTTTATTTTGACCCCTTTTTTGTTTATTTTGGGGGGGTCCCCCCAAGCCCCCTTTTTTTCTAAAAACCCCTTTTTTCAAAAATGAAAACCCGAAAAATATATATATAAATAAAAAAAATTCGACCATTTGGTTTTCGACGAAATTGCGTCGACCAAATGTCTTTAGACCAGTTTTCAGTCGACCAAATGTCTGGACACCCATTCAGATCCCACGCCGGGTGCGGATTGCGAACCGGGGATAAAGGCGCGTCAAACCCGCGAAATGTCTCTTAACCACTGGATTAGACAGAGAGTAAGAGCAATGGTCCGTAGATAGGTAGGCGGATACCGCCGAAAGAGAAGTTCTGCATGACAGAACGCGAATGCCTGACTCTGCCAGGTGGGATGCGAAAGACAACACTGTGTCAATCGTAGCCGCCCTTGGGTCCAGCTGTTTGTCTAAGCACCAATGACAGAACCTAAGCCATCTGCTTCTATACTGAGACCTTGTCGAGGGCTTCCTGGCTGCCTCAATAATGCGCATGTTATCTGCAGACAGGTTGAGATGTTCTAAAGACCTCAACTTAGGCACCATGCCGCCAAGCTGATCGATTGTGGGGAGTGGTGCCACAGCTGTTGATCCCCCTGGTGAAGCAGATCGGGACTCACTGGTAACCTGATCAGTGGATACACCGACAGGTGTTGAAGTTCTGAGAACCAAAACCTGGCCGGCCACCACGGGGCTATGAGCAGAAGAGAACAGTTCACTGAGTTCTTCAGCTTGCAGATCGTTCAATGAATCAGAGGCAAAGGCGGGAAAGCATAAGCCCTCATGTTGTGCCATGGGATCTCGAGAGTATCCCCCACAGAGGAGGCTCCCAGCCTGTTTCTGGAGGCATACAGAGGAAGTTTCTTGTTTGCCGCTGTCGCGAAGAGGTCCACTTCCGGAGTGCCCCAACGCAGGAAAAACCATGAGAGGACCTACGCCTTCAGTTCCCACTCGTAGCTGACCATCGTCCGCCGACTGAGGGCATCTGCCGTGACATTCAGCTGGCCCGGAATGTGTACTGCAACTAGCCAAACACCATGACGAAACGTCCATTCCCAAACGTGGATGGACAAGTCCACGAGAGGGGGAGACTTGGTACCCCCTTGCTTGTTGATGTAATACATTGACAACACATTGTCCGAGCGGATATGGACCACTTTGTTGGCAATGATCGGTCTGAACGCCTTGAGCGCCAGGAAAATCGCCACAAGCTCCAGATGATTTATGTGGATGAGCTTGTCCTGAGGCGACCAAAAATCTGAGACCTGAAGAAGATCCAACGTCGCGCCCCACCCTAGAAGGGAGGAGTCCGTTGTGACTGTCACCATAGGGGTTGGGTCCTGGAACCTCACCCCCACCGACAGGTTGCTGAGAGATGACCACCACTCCAGGTCTACTCTCATGGAAGCCGGAATCATTATCGACATGGAGTCCGGATCCACAGTCTGACGGCAAGAACTCCGAAGAGCCATCTGAGTCTGCCTCATCTTGAGACGAACAAGAGGAAGAGCCAACACGCACGAGGCCATGAGGCCCAGAAGCCTCTGGAACCACCAGGCCGACATGCTCTCCGACTGCGCAAACATCTGACATGTGGTCAACAGATCCGCCATTCTGTCCCCCATCAGGTACACTCTGCAGTTGATTGTGTTCCAGCGAAAACCCAGGAAAATCAAGTCCTGAGAGACCGTCATGGAAGATTTCCGCCAGTTCACCGACAGCCCAAGATGGAACAGGAGCTGGAGGAGAGACTGAAGATTGCACGCGGCTTTCAGCGGGCAAGTGCTGTTTAAGAGCCAGTCGTCCAAATACGGATACACATGGATACCCTGCAGATGAAGATAGGCCGCAATCACCAACATCATCTTCGATGAAGACACCTAGCGCCGAGCTGAGGCCAAAAGGAAGCACTCGAAACTGGAAGTGCTCCTCTGCCACAGAGAAACTGAGATATCTCCTGTGTGGATTCCAGATCAGGATATGCATGTACGCATCCTGAAGGTCCACCACGCGGAGCCAATCGCCCATCTGCAAAGAGGACCGTATCTGGCCGGGTGTGATCATCTTGAATTTCTCTTGGGGTAGGAAAAGATTGAAGTGGGAAATGTCTAGGACGATGCGCAGGCCAGCCTGGTTGGGTTTGGGCACCGTAAACAGCCGGGAATAGAAGCCCTCCCCTCGCTCCCCAAAGGGAACGGGTTCCACAGCTCTGAGGTCCAGCAGTTTCTGCACCTCGGCTTTCAGGGAGGGCGATCCCGACTGCTGGAAAGGAGGGTTGAAGGGTGGGGTAGGGGGTAAGGGTAAGCGGAAGCCCGCCCGAGCGACTGACAAGACCCATCTGTCCTTGGTGATGGTCTGCCACGCCTCCCAATGAGACACAATACGTCCTCCCACCGGGGTCTCGTGCGAGCGAGGAGAACCCTCATTTGGCAGGCTTTTCAGTGGTGTTACCACCTGGACCTGAGGAGGAGGCTGAGGAACAGGAGAAAAACCGAGTCTGTTGCTGCCTCCGGCAGTTATTACCCGAAGGAGTATCCACTCTGCGGGATTTACGGTCTAGAAAGCCCCTGAAACCAGAGGAAGGCCGGCTCTGCGACAATGGTCTCTGGGTCCTAAAAGGGGTTTTAACCAGGACGGACAAGGACTTAGCTGTCTGAGTGCTGTTCTTCGTTTTGGTGAGCTCCACATCCGTTGTGGAATGGAAAAGCTCCTTACCGTCAAACGGTAAGTCCAACACCTTGTCCTGCACCTCCTTCAAGAACTTGGTGGCATGCTACCACGCCTGTCGAGAGGTGTCAACACACAGCATAAGGCCCCGAGCAGACGTGTCGATGTGATGAGCCGCGGCCTCAATCAGATCCTGGGCCAAGACTCTGGCATCGGATAAACCCGCCTTAAAGTCTTCCAACTTGTCGCTCTGAATGAACTCCTCGAACTCTGCCAGACCTTTCCACATCTTCATTTCGCCACTGCTAACACCAGCTCTGCATTAGCCTGAGTTAGCAAAAGTCTTCCTCTCAAGTGAATCGAGGAGCGTGTCCTTCTTCCCCAGGACCTGAGTGGCCGTCGTAGTAGAGGATGCTGCAGACCTGGACTGTAAAGTGGCCGCAGCCACCACTGTGGAGGAGGGGAGCAGACAAGACAATAAGGCCACTTCTTCCTAAGAATGCAACAGGTATCGTGCGTCAATTTTCTTATTGACGAAAAGTCCACAGTGTGGCTTTTCCCAGACTCTACGGACCTCGGCCAAAACGTCGTCCTGCAAAAACAGGCCAGTATGCTCTGAAGGAGACAGAGTGAACACCCCCCGATAGCACACCCTCTTTCGGAGTGGGTGCCTTGGGCACTGGAACCTCCAACATGCTCATCATGTCCAGTACCCGGTCATGAAAAGCTCTTATAGAGCGGGGCTGGTCTTCGTTGTCTTGATCGCCCTCCGCATCATCCGACAGGTCAGGATCCTGCTGGACCTTGTCGGGTGCCGCCTTGTCCACGGGGGACAACGGAGGCAAGGGCGGTAGGGTTGGCGAAGGCACCGTAGGCAAGGACGGCGCCGGCAGAACCACCGGAAGGGTGGGTGGAGCCGGAGGCGCAGGTAGGCATATCTCCCTGAAAAGACCCTTGAAATACTCTCTCATGGGGTCAGTACGCATGAGCGTTTGAAATTTGCCGAAAAAGACGTCCTCCGGAGACTGTTTTGGTGCCGGCGGAGGCCTCTCATGAGGAGGATAATTCCAAGGATGCAACTGAGAGGGCTGCCAAGCCAGCCCATCTCCCGTAGCATCCACAAAAATCAAGGGTGCCGAACCCACAGGCAACGAAATGTTGTGCGGAAGGGGCATCCGTGCATTCCATTCGTAAACTGGACGAACCAGATGCACACAAGGAACCCTATGTTAACCCACAGAACCAACTCCTACACCGGAGGCTGATGGCGTAGATGAAGGAGTAGCACTCAAAATGGCGGGAACATCAGGGGTCTTAATTTTAGCATTAACATAAGGAACCTCGGCGGAGGTTACTATGAGGCCTTGAATGTTTCTGCGACATACCAAAAGCCCAATCAGCATTCACAGGAGGACCTCCGCACTGCCAGTAAAAGAAGAGCTTTCACTCTTTGCCCCCTCAACAGTTCTTGCATAGCCACAAGAGAGGGCACAGTGAGAAACAACTTTCACCGATAAGGCCTTGCCAGGCCTCTCAGAAATGTTGGTCACTTTAGCCTCAGTACGAAGGACCTCGGACCCAGGTCCGGTAAAAGCCTTACTAGCGCGGGCCTCGAACATCCGTTCGGTAACACCAAGCCCAGCCAAGGGCTCGGGGCGCATCGCAGTATTTTTGAGAGAAGACGATAACGAGGCCTCAGAGTGAGCTCCAATACCCCACGATTCAGTAGAACTGGGTCTACAAGCAGCCCCCACAGGAGGGGCCTCAGAGCGTGCTCCGGTATCCACAGGCCCCTTACGGAGACCCTCGGAGAAAACTCCAGTACAATTGTTAGACCCAACAGGCAACTCGGGGCAATCCCCGTGACAGAGCGGTCAACGCTCCTCCTGGCTTGGGAAGATCCCGGAAAGGTATCTCCCGGCAGGGGTGCTCTGAAAAGTAAGGAACTTACCGGGCGTTTCTTCTTTTCATCGATAAACGCTTGAAAATGCGAAGGAGGAGTGCGTCAAAACACCTCCTCCCACCGCTCCAAAAGACGCTGGAGCGCCCGGACCGAAAGGGAGTCGCAATAAAAACAGGAGTCCCAAGCGCTCTAATCAAAAAGGATGGGGATCCGACCTCGCGAAGCGACGGTGACACGATGAACAATCTGGAAAGTCTAGTTTGAACGACATAGGCAGACTAGTAAACAATCGCTAGCGAGAGCCGGAGAGGAGGAAAACAGGAAGAAAACTTCTGTGGATGCAAGCACGTCCAGTCCCGAATGAGCGGAGAAAAGGACTGATGGGCGATGCGCGGGGCAGAGCCGAGGTGGGCGGGGTTACGGCCACGTGCCGGGCCCCGCGTGGAAAGAGGAAGGACTAAAAATGTAAACATTTTTTGGATGCTTTTACAAAGCACTCCGGTTCCGTCCCACAGGATGGAGTAATGTCCCATAAGTATGGAGGAAAGGGGACGGGTAAGTATGCTTATTCCCAAATGGCTGGATTAGAAAACAGAAAATGCAACATAGCCCGAGGAAAACGAAAGACTTACTCTGAAGTAGATCCACAGGCCTGTGGTATATTAGAAGTCTTTCTGCTGTAAAAGCATATTTATTCATTTTCAAATTAGAATACATAACAAAAGTACACACTGAACTTACCAAAAATGAGAACTGAAGAAAAGAAGGGAGAAACCCGAAAGCATGAAACAGTTAGATGGGAAATATAGAGGGTTGGAAACAACTATCTAGAACGAGTACTGGCAAAGCCAATAGTTTTGTTTTTCATTAGGCATGTTATAAGTATGTGTCAGACATTCTCATAATTTGCCCAGGTACTCACTCTTTTTGACAAGAAGTGGCATCATATGTCCAAGTACTTGCCATTAGCGTCAAGGTTTGCCACCAAATGTCCATGAACACGCCAATGCTAGGTAATAACATGAAATGCTCAACAACTTGCACCGCTAGCATGGATTGCCATGAAATGCTGCTAAACTCACAATATTGGCATACATTGTCATCAAAAGTGCAGGTACTGATAACATTGCTCAGCATTCTCTCATGCCTTGAAACACTTGTGTATAGCCGCGTTATAAATACCATATCATATCATAAATACCATACCAAATCATATCATGTCAGTATTCATAAGAGAAGTTATTTTCCTTCACCACGTAAGTGTCAACAAATGCAAAGTGGTCCACGCCCAGGGTGGAAGGAAAAGTGTTGTCTCTCGCCTTTAAAAGCTAGGAGCGCTTTACTGCCTATTGAATGTGTGGTTTAACTTAGACATCTATATGTGTTACAAGCATGCATCTCGATTTATAGTCCACGCTTAACCTAAATGCAGGCTTGGCCGGTTGTGCCAACACCCACATCACTGCTGAATGTTAAAATAACCTGCTAACTAAAATGTGAAAGGTCTCAATGGACCAGTGAAAAGAAAAGACATTGCTTTGATTACTGTGACACACTTCACTCCGACATATCTCGCTTTACGAATACCACTTACAGATCAAGGACAGAGAGAATAAATAGTGAGCTGGGCTGAGCAGGTTATCGGGACTGATGTTTCTGACGATAAGACGACTTGTGTGCATAACCACATACAAAAAAAAGAGAGTTAATCTTTACCTCCAGTCAACCCAATCTGACTCAGGAGGTAGATGGGCCAATGTGCGTTTGCAAACTGATACTCTAAACTGAATCCTTACATCTACCTCGAATGCAATATTTGGGCCTGCCCTTAGCAAAATGTTAAAATCACCACAAGATGTACCTGTAATTATTAGTGCAGATATCAATCGCCTGATGGACCCTGTGCTTGTTAGATATGCACTCACTGTATTCAACCCTAGACACTTTGCTTGGTCGACAATTGCAATATACATCTCTCCTAAAGGAATTGTCAGTCTTTGTTTCCTCGCTATTCTGATTTGCATTGATTATCTGATGGTTTGATATTTCAAATCCTAAAAGGAACCCATCCTAACATTATTTCGATATTTGTAACTTATCCTTAAATAATGTATAATATGACCAGTTCACTGCTGTCATTGACCACCATTTCTTTCCGTTTACTCAGTTCTCTCTCAATTAGGACCACATTGTAGACCACGTCCCTACTGAAAAACCATGGGAGAGAAGCAGTAACGACAAATGGGTAGAGTGAAGAGCGGCAAAGCAACCATAGAAGAGCAAAGTGGAGACTGGAAAGAAGCAGTAACCCCCACTGGAGTAGAGGGAGAAAGGAAAGCAGAGTGAGGAGGGACACCGTCACTGCACACAATTAGAATGAAGTGAAAAGTGGGCACAGTGAGGAGAAGGAGGGTATTAACTGCACAGGAACAGAGTGCCACTTAAACGGGCGCAATGACTGCACAGTAAAGAATGGGAAGGGACTGCAGTGACAAACAATCAGAAGCAGTAATCGCACCAAAGTAATAGAATACAGAAGGGTAGTGGTCTGCGGAGGAGGGGAGCACAGCAAGGAAGGGAGTAGTAGCCATCCAGAAGAAATTAGCAACAACTACCCTGGAGGCGCAAGAAACCGGGGAAGACTTGCTGGTTCTGCTGACTTCCCTTGATGAACACGGCAAACGCATTCCTACGAGCATGCGTGGAAGTGTAAATTCCAAGATCGAGGGATGGCCTTTTTAAGGCTCAGTCTGCATAGCGAGGCCCAACACACCTGATTGGCACAAATCCTAATGGCAAAACCAAGGCCAAAAACTGGTTAATTATCATACCCAGGTGAAGTTCGTGGAAAGAAAGGGAGGGAACAAACTCCCAAAACGCCTGAGCAGTGTAGCAGACATTGTGGGCATTTGGTGTGGTGGAGCAGAGAGCAGATTGTGCAGGAAGAAGTGGAGGTGCAGGGTGTGTTGGAGGGGCGAGCAAGAGGTTGTTGAAGGGGTTATGTTAGTTTATGTTATTTGGACTTGTACTGTGCATCGCTGCCATTTTCATGGTGTCCAGACGCACACTTGGTTCTGTAACTGAAAAATGCTGACGGAGTGGTTAGGGGATTAGTGGGAAAAGACGAGGAGCTGCGCACAACTGTTGGTGTCGGTAGACCCAGGAGCAACTGGCATCAGTGTGGTTGAGTTTTCTAGGTGGTTCGTTGCATTTATCCACGTGTCTGTTTTTCCCAATTGGACACCTGGGGGGGCGGGCAATCGGCGCATTGTGGGTAGGTTTTAGCAGTTGGTTGGAGAGGTGTAGAGTTCTGACTAAGTTGTGAGGTGGACATGGATGACGGAAGAAAGCAAAAGAAGATGGTTAAGGTTAACATCGAGGAGGGGGGGGCGCAGACATGGTTACAGCAAGTGGATAGACAGAGAGGAGTAAAATATCTGAAGAGAGAAAGGCAGAAAAGTGGCAAGGAAGAAAACAGTTGGAGGAGAGCAGATGAAACAAGAAACAAGGATGGAGGTGTAGGGACAGGGGCAGCCTGAGTGTAAGACAACACAAGCCAATCTGTTGTCTGTGAGAAGTGGAATAGGTTAAGCCTGTGGCGGAACGTCGAGGGGATAAGATGACAACCAGTTTGAGAACACGTGTCAAGGCACAGCAACAGGAACGAGTGAGCGTTGGCTCAGCAAGAAGGAAGACACGTTTGGGTGATGAGTTCAGAAACCTGAAACCGGGACGCGAGAAAGAACCCAAAACAGAAATGCTCCTGACCCATCTTACTTCAGAAAGACAACTCACAAAAAGCCTTGAGCTCCAGCAAATGTGCCTGAGATACCTCGACGATGCAACCCAACACTAGTGGCCAACTGGAAGAATCCACTGGCCCATCAGGAATACATTCTGCCAAGCAGCTCACTGACAAACACTAAGTGACATTGGGGCGAGACTTTTACAAAGACTAAGTAGATCGGAGACATTGCTTTGCGGGAAGGGGAAAGAACCGATTTGCAAAATGATCTTACATTTGAATCCACTTCGAAACCCCACTTTTAGACAGACAGGTTGTAAGAGGCGACCAGAGGAACCACATTACCAGAGTGAAGGTCTAACAAAGGGTACCGGGAAACCTTATGAGAACGTAAAGTGTGATCTATGTGTTATCCAGGATGGTAATCCTGGAGGAGACATTTTATAATAAGCTCTCCTGACATAATTACTCACAAAAGTGGGCAAAACTAACCTGAATGAAACCTACTGGGGGAAGGAAAGGAAGACTTCTCGGGGGTTATTCTTCTTTATGTCAAATATGGCCTTAATAAACTCACAAATTATAGAAATGATGGTTCAAGGGTTTTTATTAACAAGCTTCTTAGGTTGTTGTCGTGAAGTCTTTTCAGCTGTCGGGTAATGTGACTAAAGATTCATCTAGCAGTTTCCTCAGTCTCCCAGGGACTTCGCCTCCACTCAACCCCGGATTTCCATTACACTGAGATTCCGCTTTAATACTATAGATTGGTATCCCCTATTCCCTCTGGGATGTCCTAGGGGTATGCTACTCTAATATTCGCCCAAATGGTGGTAGTCATGTGACCCGGTCACATTTATTTATAATTCTGAATTGTAGAGACTTTTCTTTACATATTTCCATCTACAGTTGCTGCGAATTCCCAGAATAAATACCCCACTTCTAAAATCTTTGCACATGCCTGGTGATGTTTTCCCAATGTCTTGGTGACAAACACAAAAACCAGGGACAAGAGTATAAATCACTCACAGACAGACTATGGATGGAAACAAAAATAATCACCAGACCAGAGCTGCAAGGAGAGAAAGATAATAAGTAACTGCATACAGAGTAATGAGGGGATGGAGAGCAGTAGTGGTGCAGAACCATGGAAAGGCATGGTTGAGGAGCATTAATAGCAAAAGAAGGACAACATTAATGGAGCGAAGTTCCAGAAAGAAGTCCAGATGAAGTAGATCACTAGGATACGGGCTTCTTGAGAATCAGATGAAATACCCAAACCGGTCTTGCGTGAAACCACGGAAGATGCGGGCAAGTGGCAAAGAAAGGTGTGGTGCTTTATGAGCTGCCTCCCCTCATCATGAGCTTCTGCACATCGACTTCACCTTTCTACAGATACTGGTCTCACTTGGAGCTGAAAAAATAAGCCACCCTACTTTCAGCTGGATTTCACATAAAAAACGAAAACATTGTAAAAAAATATTAACTTTGCTTTTGGAGAGGTCCATTCGTTCCCCCAATAGTTCCCTCAATTGTGGAAGGTGACTATGTGGTTTCCACAGGAAAACTGGCTCAGCGATCGCAGATATGGCATGTCATGAAACTGGCAATTTGCGGAAAGACAGGACACTCATTTGAAAAGAAACAAAGCACTGACACTTTTCGGGAAATACCAAGAGAGCCTCTTCCCGTAAATGCACTACCAGCTCAAGAGGGGAAAGGCAAGTTATCTGGCTTCATTGTGCAATTCAATTCAGTGCCATCAGCCTAACACTAAAATACCTGTCTCCAACTTGAGAACTGCGCAAGAGGAAATTACTAAAAAAATCTCCGAAAACAGTCTGTAATTTAGATCGACTGCAGTCATAAAAACGCCTTGGCAGATTTTTTCCAAACACACCCTGGAGTACATTTTAGCAAAAACAGATGGTTCAACCTTGACTAAAGTATTCTCAAAGCCAACAACCAAGGTATAGATCGTTAGTAGCTAAAGCATGTCTAGGATGCCGGCAAATTGCAATAGAAACAACCACAACTTAGGACCTACCCAACCACAATGCTAAAGTAACTCCAACTGAATAGTGTTTCCCCAATGCTGAACCAAGGAACTCTGAAAAGTTATTTATGGAGCTCAGCAAAAAGGAGGAGCAAAAATACTACCCAGAAAGAGTAGTGGGGAACAAACTGCCACCCGCTTACTTCAAACGGAATTCCCAGAAAAAGCCTTGCGGCCTTCTTCTGACTAGGTGAAATCTGCCCAATCAAAGATGAGTGGAGGTGGGCCTGGTCCACTGACATTTTGGACTATCAGGATGCTGGAAATTGTTTTGCATGCTCAAACTAGGTGAAATGCCTGGCATTCCAGCCAGTCAGAGCACATAGGATATTCTGGCCAACATCGTAGCACAAGAATCGGCAGATTTGAGCAAACAATGGCTGGGATTTCTCCTCTCAGCAGAATGTGGAATATTTGCTTTTTTTCTACTGAAGAAATTTCACCCGCCCAAATCATGAATCCTTCATATAGTGATATAATGTAATAATCCCATCCCCAAGGGCGTTGTCAGATTTGCACATTCATATCACACTCAACTGTACCTCGGATACCTTGCTTCTTCTCTACCTTTCCAAATGTAAGGACCTAGTGGCATCACACAGGAAAGAAGGTGCTCTGTAGACCCATGCTCACCTGCTCTTTTCAAAGAAATATCGTCTTCCACCTCAGAAGCCACTCTTACTGGACAGATCCCAAGTAGCTCATTTTAATTTCAGGAACCAGATGCCCACATTCAGAATGCCTTGCACTCATTGAACCCAGCAGAGTCTAATAGCTACAGGGACAACTCCAATTAACCCTTCATTGTCAAACTCCTGTAATTAGCAGCCTACTTGAAACCCAGCCATGCACACTTGCTTTTCGACCAAGTAGAGGTACTGCATGGGCCATACTTGACCAACTGCTCAATATGGCATCAAAGAGTTATCCCTCCTCCCTTTTAGACAGATTATAAACACTCCTCTCAAACTGCCACCCGAGTAAGGCTCTTAATCAGTTACATGTTAATGTTAAAGGATATTTGTACCGCACACTATCACCACCGCAGTGGTGCCCTGGCGCTCTGATAAAAAGGCTGGATTGGGTGGGGGGGGTGAGTTAGTGGGAATAAGCTGGAAAAGTGCAAAGGAGCAGTGATGTGCTGTTGGCAGCCTCAAGTAACTCTGTTGGCTGGGCTTGGAGTGTTTTCCGGTCGTTAATCGTCGTGTGCTGTTGTGCAAGTCTATGTGCGGTTTATTTGTTGAAAAAAATGTAAAACTGGATGGTCATCCTGGAGGGCTGCCATCCCTATTACAGTAAAAATAAAAGTAGCTGTCAAAGTATCTTCCTTCCTCAAAACAAAGTCAAACTGTTCCTTTCCTGATCCCCGTTTTTAATTTGGTAGTCAGGATGAGCTATGAGAAAGTGCATGGAGTTGCTAGGGTTTGAATCAAAATGTAAATGTTCCCATCTTCAAGCAACCGAAACAGGAGATAAGCTGAAACAAACTATAATGCTTTCAGGTAACCTGTCCAGTAGAGATACTTGCTCCCCTATGGGTCTTTGATCTAGGTACAAGTAGGGGGATATAGTGCCAAGCAAGCTTCTTGAATCGTTACCCTTCTCTTTCTCTAAGAAAAGGCGATTATAGCTCCCTCTTTCCTCAAGAGAGAATACTCCGAATAGGATGTAGATAAACTCCTATATGTGCTTTGAGAGTTGTATTTAAACAGATATAAAAGCATGCTCCTGTTTCTGAACAACTTAGTCAAGGCTGTTACAAGGAAGGGATCAACTATAGTGCCTCCTGGGATGCTGTCATACAAGAAATTCTGGGGCCCCCCCTCGGGCTCTTATGTCCAAGAACAGTTCCTGGAGAGTAGGGACCATCACACTTCTTGAATACTCGTGACATTCTTGGGTGATACAGGGCTCAGTACATTTCATGGCTCTCAAAACACAGGTTCAGGGATATAGCGCTCAGCTAGCCATTTGTAATTCAACGAGTGGTAAAGTGCTTTGCTCACTTCTCTCTCTAACCTGATGTCATGTCTCAGGACTAAAATGTGCAGCTCACTTCACAGAGATATATTATATCCAGCTGACGTCTCAGGTATATTTTTTCCTGCACACTAATCCTCAGGGAAACAGTGCCCAGGCCATTTGGTGGCAGCCTTCAGGTTGTCTGGCCCTACAGATCCCTTAACACCTTCTGTGGCCAACAGACGTCGACAGGTCACTCAGTCAGTTTACGAGATAGGCCACGGGTATCGCCATACTCTAGCTTGATCTTTGGGATCGGGTGAAAGTCATACACCTGTCCCCGTCCACTGCGAGGGATGCCTGTCTAGTAACTGAATACTCAATGCATTTTATAGAGCTCTCCCTCTGGGGAGTTCTCTTTTCTCGTATGTGACTTGTTTCAGGCCTTTTGATAAGAGCAGTCTTTGTCCCACCACTCAAGGTCAGAGGCTTCAAAAGCCTTGGGCCCCATCTTCACAGCAGGTGGAAGTCCTGCTTCCCTTTTGCCGCTCCATCTACCTATGCTCCTCTCACACCACCTTTCACCAGGTTCTCTCCTTGGGGTCCCTTCTGGCATTAAGAGTTGGTCTGCTGCTCCAGTGTATAGTGGTGCTGCAGACTTCTTTCTGCTAGTAAGCTGCTGCAAGGGTCCCATCTGCATTTAAGACCACAGTCACCCAGTCATAAAACGACCAAACTGCTGCAAGATCGTTTTTGGTAGTTTATTCTAACACATTTTTAAATCTTAACAAATGATAATTGCTGTCCAATCCCCCTAAAAGTTCTCGACACCCTTTGAGGAACAATTGTGTATTGTTTAAATAACGGAGTATGTTACTTGTTACTTTTGTAAATTAACTCCACTATCCAGCTCATCATATGAATTGGGTATTAAAGTGGCCACAATCTGTTTAAACGATCTTAAAACGAAGGTAACACTTCAAAGGCAATATTGTGAAGTGCATAGGCTTGACTGCGTTTTGCGACACGTTATATCTTTACAGATAGCTTTTATCTGCCTTTTTAAATGTAAGCACATTTCTGCTTTTTTTTTTTTTTAGACATTATTTAAAACTACTACTTTCCCTTTGTAAAGCGCTCATATGCCGCTGTTATAGCCTTGTACAGATATGGACTGTCTTGGGTGTGCAGTGTTGCATAGCTCGGAGTTTCAGAATGACCGCAGTCTAGTAGGGATTATTATTATTGGGATATTTATTGAGTGTGGGCCTAAATTTGGGAAGCAACAGAGCACTGGACAAGTTATAGGGGGAAGGACACATTCAGGGGAAGTAGAGCTACTAGGGTGTAGTGAGCTAGCAACGGGGGAGCTGGAGGGCAGGCACATTGGCGCCGAAGGATCTAAAAGCAACTAGAGGAGGAAAAGTGGGTGCAGAGTGCCAATCACCCAGTGTTGGGCTCGGTGTTGTGTGTGGACATAGGTGTTAGGGAGGAGCCATTCCTTGAAGAGGAGGGGATTGAGCTCCTCCTTGAAATGTATAAGTTAAGGGACAGGTGTCGGTAGTAGAGCCTTGAAAAAATTGAAAAGGTGGCAGGAAAACAAAATGAAATCCATTGAAGGAAACCCAGTAGCAATCACTTGGATATTTCAATGTGTGTGCTTCTCGCTACAGCATGACATGCAGAGTGTGCAAGGGCCTTCCCTTTTATGGCATGCATTGCGAAGTAAGCCACTCTAGGCCGATGAACAATTTTCCGGATACAGTTAAAATGCAAAGAAATGTGCTGAGCAGATGGACCTTTAGAAGCATCTGGAAGAGTGGTATGATTCTTGCTTTTCGTTCGGCCGCGTGCAAGACACTGTCAGTCCCCTGCTTCGCAGCAGTTGTTAGGAAAGACAGGGGAATCCTAAACGAGTGTGTATATGTATATGACATACGACAGTGGCCAAATGCAAGGGAGCCATGCTCATGTGACGTGCTGAACCTTAACGAAATTGGAAATTGACCTGGACCTGAATCAGCAGCCAATGTAGATTGTCGATATTGTAATACGGTTTTCGTCCTTCACGTCATGGTGCAAGGGAGCGGTTTCTAGCACCATCAATATGGAACACAGATTGATGTGCATACATAAGAAGAGCATCTGAACTGCCAACGACACCAATCTATAGTAGCAGTGCCAAAGGAGGTACTGAACCCCCGACACAGACAACTCCACCTTTTGCAGAACAATAGAATAATAATGGCTTGAATATTAGAGTACTATAAGAAAGTGACAGGTTAAGCGTGTCGCTTAACCCACGCTATTGAGAACTAAAGAGGCAAGCACATTTTCTTGTGTGAGAAAAACGGTTCCCTGTAAACATTTTTGTAATGCGTACATGCGAAAAAAGCAGTGGCCAAACTACGTGAAGGCTGGAGCTCCCCGCCCCCTCTCAAAAATGTTCGGGGGTCGGGCTATTAGTGGCGGCATACCCAATGAACAGAGGCAGGTGTGCACTACCTGCCCCGTAATGTCCTTTGACAGTGCATACCTACAGGGCAGAGTGCGATAAAATTCACACAATAACACACACCACACAAAGTTACATAGCATAGTTACAAAAAATAGCACAACAAAGCATAGATTAGAAAAACATGGAATATCATAACAGCAAAACAAACATTGCTGAGTACAGTAGCACAGCATAGCATTCTTCCAGAGTACAATACAACAATATCTTGCAGGGTAGCTTAATGCCATCCTCTAAAGTAATATAACTCCAGATCTGGTCCATAGCACAAAACACTCAAAAACACATACTTAACATCTCCTAACAGCAAGGAATCCCATGCGGGATGGGTGCCTGGAAGCTACAATGCACAGGCTTAAATGTGTTTTAAAGTTTAACGGTAAGTGTGTCAGATTTGACCGCATGATTGTTTGTGTATTTTGAGAATGTTATTACACAGTGTAAGTTATATGGTATAACGGTACAGAGCTGCGTGCGTTTCAGACAATTAAGTATACAGACAGGTGTGGCAAAAACTAGGAGTCTAGACGCAGGCCGGTTGCCGGTCCACGCAGAAAGAAGCAATGTGGGACTACACCTAATCTCGACACCACAGGGAGAAAGGGGGCTGTGCCTTGGCAGAAAAGCACAGGAGAGGAAATAACTTCCAACAAAATAAAACTGACAACACATTAATTCAATCGGTTTTTATTTTTAATCAAATTATTCATATAGGCCACCTAATACGGTATCTCCAGAGTGAAATAATGTACGCAATTAAGTAATATCTTAAGATGTTATTTTTAATAGAATCAACAGACAGTCCTACCATGTGAGAGCGCTTTAAACCCACGAGGGAGAGAAAGAGAAAAGAAAGAAGGGTGGCTAGGATTAGGGGTGGAAAGGAGATAGAAAAGTATGGGTGGAGGGGTGGGCGAGGAGGCAAGTGAATGAATAAGAGCAACAAGAGGTTGGCTTCAAAACAGCATGCAGTCTGCAGACACCAAATCCAAAGCTCCAACATCAAAAGCATCATCGCCACGTGGCAGTGCAGTAACTCATCTGACAGGAGGTCCTGTGCCATGAAGACTCATAGATGGGTCCACAGAGAAGGAATAGGGTTATGCATCCCTTTAAATGGAAATTCAGTCGGCTGAGAAGTCTCCTGGCACCTTCCTCAAAAACCCACTCTGGTGAACTGCAGACCCAAAACACATTTCCTGCTGGTCACACCCTTCCCTGCAAGGGCTTTGCTAATGCATTTGTAATTCACTGCCTGCAAACATCATTTTAGCGAGCGGGGGATGGGGAAAAGCAACTGAACAGAAAGAATAAACTAATGGTGCTGGATCCTCTCCATAGTACCCTCAGGAAGCAATAACAAGACCTCATTATGTGGGAATGTAATGAACCAAGGCTTTTAACAGACAATATAAAAGGGCTAGAAGCTAAAAGGTTAATCACGTCAGACTCGTGTAACATTTCTACATTTAAATAAGCAGCAGTATGAGAGCCTATGACCAGTGAAAAGCTGATGAATCTTGGACAGTAGTCATGCTTATTGAGCATTGCCTTGAGCAGGCACCTAGCTACCAGAAACGCGTGTGCTAGCTGAACAAGGATTTCATTATTTTCATCTCTCCACTCAACTGTTCACTCCCTTCCATTCTTCCTAAATTGTCCAATATAAAACCACACTGATAATCAAGAAGCCTGAACTAGCAGCTCAACACGAAACAACATTTATAAACAGTGCTTATTTTGTGGGGGTGGGGAGCTTGCCAGGGTTCAGCACCAGCACTTATTTATAAGCCCAGCTTCATTATGCTGTGGTGTTTTGGCAACTTTATTATTTTAACTGTCAGTCACAGAAACATAACAATCAACACAATGTGCACTGGCCAGGGTCTCTGCATCATGGGCTGGCACATTGTTATTCACAAACCTGATGACCCATGTCGGCAGGGCAGGACTACTTATCCATTTTCATGAAAAACAATGAGATGCTAGATGACAATTCTAGTCAGTGATGCTGGCCATGTCCGCACACTGCTCCATTCAGCCTGCATGACATTGCTGCTAATTCTCTAGTGTCATCAACAGGACAGTCACCAGCCAACAGCCCCAGCACAGGGGCGAAGTCAGTGAAAAGACCCATATCGAAGAGAAGAGACAGTCGTGAGTGCCAACCTAAGCAAGATGATCTTGCTGCAGTGTTCGACAGGTAACTCATCAGTTCAGTAATGCTTTTGCCTACATCCATCCAACAATTTACCATAGGAGGCATGCATTTTTGCTTTTTTCCCCTGTGGTTACACGGTTAACATGCTCCACTTGGCACAGTTAGGATTAGAGCAAAATGTTAATGATGTGTTTTAAAGAAACATTTGAACGTTCATTTTATTTCAAGACACAACTAATATGTTACGTTGATTTCACCCTCAATGAACCAGTGGGAGTTGGAGCTTTAACCCCAAATATGTTGACAGTGTACGGAGCAGCCGGGGGACACTGTATAGAGCAACAGTGGGTGGTGTCAACAGTAGATGGGGAGCTGCCCCTCCACCCATGCAAGACAATATTTGAGCCCTGACACTTATTTTCCTTCAAATTAAACACAATCTATAAAGCATGAACACAACTGCACATGTGGAAGCAAAAAGAGTCATAACAAGACTTTGAAGAAGTTGACTGTAGCAGTGGTGGGGCTTTTATCTATGTAGAAACTCTGTTTCAAGATGGCCGATTTGACATGGCAGGACACTCTTAGAGCCTGTGGAAGGAAAAAGGTTACTAAGCTGCAAGTTGTTGTCCAGAGTTAGTGTCCTTCATATATTCACATGCTTAGAAGGATTTCCTATCGTCAGGTTGAAAATCCTCAGTTGCCAAAAAACAGCAATAACCAGGACCTAAAACTTCAGGTCCTGCTCTTCAAGTAGGTGGCTAGCCTAAGCTTCTCCCAAAGAAGCCATCTTCAGAGAATAAAGCCCAAACTGCTCCGAAGGGGAGGCTGGTGGGCCCATGTCAAACTAGGAGGACTAGAGTTACAGTTAAGTAACATTCATCTTCTCCAACAGTGGATCATTCATGAATTCATATGCTTCGAATAGAATACACAGCAGCAAAACAAGACTGGGCAGGTGGAAGAGGCAGGATACATAGTACAAAGTGAGCATTAGCAAGAGAGCAAAGTTGTTGCAGAACGGCGTGACCCACCACCATCCGACTCTGCCCTGGAAACCGACTCCATGTTTTCTGCTTTGTAAACGGCTTGCATGAGGATGCCGACATGTATGGTGACTGCCGCTGCTCCTCGTTGAATGCAAAAGCCAAAACTGGACAGCTCTGCTCGCTACTTTGCGACAGGAACAGATTTAGATTAAAACCCAGCTTGAAATGCCTTACCTGGATAAGGCCAACTCCGTATTGTTGTTTTGTAATTAATAGATGGTCTTTTAATCGGAAGGCAGCGTTCCTCATGATATGTTATCGTAGTGCAAGAATTGACAGGTTTCTAAGGAAGGTTGGTAGAGGTACTATCTTATTGATGTGGAAGTCAGAATCTATGTTGGGACGGTATCTAGGGTGCGTCTTCAACACCCCTTTGTCACAATGGAAAGTAGTAAAAGGTTCATTGGATGAAAAGGTTTGAAGATCACTGATCCTTCTGGAGCTTGGTATGCCCACTGTAAAAAGGCAGTATTTCCTGACAAATAAATTAAATTTCAACCTGTGCATGGATTTGAAAAGCGGTTTCATTAACTTTATGAGAAATGTCTGGAGATTCCATGCAGCCTCAAGTTCAGACACTGGTGAATATAGACGTAGCAAACCTTTTAGAAATTGCTTAATCGATGCATGCAAAAAGAGGGGAGCTTCTCACTCTTTATGAGGAACAATATGCCCGACTGATGAATTATCATAGATGACTTTCCCAGTCACTTTTAAATCAACATGAGAAGGTACAGAAGCAATTTATTAACTGAATATGTCTATGCTAGAAGCCCTTATTACAGCACCAAGGGTAGAACCTACTCTACTTGAGTTGGTGTGACATGTTAACGTAGCTCAAACCTCTACAAGGCCCTGTGGTACTTTCCTTCAACACTCACCTCTTTATGGGTATGACTCTGGCAGTGCTAAAGCTTTCGAATTGTAATGGAGAATCTAGCCTTTCTCCCTCATGAGCAGCTTTGGAAAAAGAGCCGGTGGTAAGGTTAAATATATATCAATTAACCATTGTTGTCGCACTCAGGCCAGCGTTATGAGAGTCATCAGACACTTTGATCAGACCGATCTGGAAACCACTGTGGATATCAGTGGATTGTCAGAAAGGTGAACAGAAATCTCTTCAACAAGGAAAATTAAAATGATTTTCCCTTTACCTTGGGTAGGGCGTAGAATCTGATGGCAAAGTCATGGCATTTGGCCTTCTATTTGCAAAGGCAAAGACTAATGTCTGGATGAATCCATCTGTTACACAAATTAGCCGATACACTATTGTCCAGTTCCCATGTGTGCATCCGCGTAGTATATCTGCTCAAGGCATCTACCAGTGTATTCGTCTTTCCTGGGGTATGGTCTATGAGAACGTGGACGTTGAGCGTGCTGGCCCAATTCCATAGCATATGGGCCTTCTGAGATTGGTGTCTCCTAGCTTCCTCACATAAAACATATTTGGCAATATCCATTTGTATCCTAATTGTTGTTTCCTGGACCAGCCGTAGGATGGACTTGAGGACCAGATTGACTGCTCGGAGCTCTGGAATGTTGATGTGTAGTCATTCAGCTGTCGGCCTCAGGCCCTGAATCTGTAGGTTAAGATGAGGAAAGAGAGGCATCCTTTATTAATACGTGGTCTGGTCTTCAACCTTTGAAAAGTAAGTCTTTGTTTAAATTACAAGGAAGCAGCCACCATCGCGAGGCCCAGTGTAAGTTTGTATCCATAGGTATCTCATCTTCCCAGTCTCCCAATTTGGATCCAACGAATCAAAAAGTTCCTGCAAGAGCTTACGTCTATGCCGGTATAGCAGAATGAGGCCTATATATGAAGATATGATCCTCAGCAGTGACTTGAAATGTGTGAAGGTGCAGTTTCTGTTCTGACTGAATTCCTTGACCCCAGTGAACACGTTTTGTTGTCAGTTCTCTAATCAGTGAACACTTGGTGTACAGTAGTTCCCCAGAAGGCATACTGCTTTGGATGCAGGTTTGATTTCACCGTATTTTCGGGCAGGCCGAAATCTGCAAACAAGTGCAGCAGTGCACACACTGTTTACTGTGCTTGGTTGAACGTATATGCCCTTATCAACAAATCATGCAGATACGGATTGACGGACACTTCACTTATGCAATGGTGTGAATCCCTTAAAGGTAGGCATTTGGTGAACACTTTCAGTGTCAACCCAAGCCCGAATGGGAGCATCTTGAATTGAGAGTGGTCTGAGCACACCGCAAATCTATGGAATATTCTGTGCCCCTGATGTAATGCGATATGAACATAAGTCTCCTTCAGATCAATTGTTTCTAGCATGCCATCTTGAGGCTTGGTAGAAGACTTTGCAGGGTAGTCAGAAGCTTCTTTATCAATGATCAGTTTGTTGAGACAATGCAGACCAAGGATCTGCCTCAATTTAGGTTTTTCTTGCGTACCAGGATGCACCTGGAATAAACGCCTAAATCCCCCCGGCCCCCTCTATTGCTCCTTTGCAGAGGAGATTCTCCACCTCCTGTGACAGGATATGATGGGCACTGTTGTTGTTTAGCTTAGGAGGGGTGGCAGAACCTTTCTAGTGCACTCCTGAGTATGTTAGAATCAAACAAGCTCCAATCTATCCACATGTAATTTGCCCCATGGCTCTGGGAAGAAGGATAACCTGCCTCTGACCCGAAGGTGAACCAGGCATTCCTAGAGAACCGGGACTTGCCCTGTCCCAATTACATCCTCTTTTTGATGTTCTTCGACCATGTAATGGTTTCTGCTCCAGCTGACACCTAGGGTAGGATGAGGACAAATGTTTGATTTAACGATGTAGCAGATAAAAGCAGCAGGATGTTCCTGATCTTTAAAACCTTAAGCCACAAAAGGAGCGAAATGCAGGGTGAGTACAAAAGAATGACATGGCTCTTGCTGCATCTCTGTCCATCATTATGCTCTTTAGTGTCTTGTCTATTTGCTCTACAAAGGGTTTACCATCAAACCACACAGATGGGATTTTTGACTGAACCTCCGACCTGAAGTGAATGAATTTCGTCCATTCCTGGTAGCGGAAGACAGCCTCATTTGCTAGCTGCCTGAATCAGCTGTTTCTACAGCATCCTCAAACGTTTGGATAGAGGCAATCTCTTCCTTACAAATGGTATCATAGTAGGTCAGCCATCTGTCACCATATCCCCCTCTTGTACCTTGCAATGACCGTGCATGCATTTGCTGCCTGGACTATAAGGGTGGCCATAAACGAGGCCTTCTTTCCCATTGCATCCAGTTTCCTGCCTTCCATGTATGAAAGGATCGTGAGATTTACCACTGCATTGTAAGTTCATGTCTGCACCACCCCAGAATCCTTTTTTGTGAGATAAAGTGGGGCAGAATCCAAAGCCTTGAATTTCTTATCTGGTTTAGCCGGAGCTGGTGGCAAAGGGAGGAGGATGTTCATCAGGCACTTACCTGTAGCCCAGATCTAATCTAGGAAAGGGGTAGCGGTTGTAACCCTTATTGGTCTTTTTCTGTGTTTCTACAGATGTTGGTCTTCTTTTCTTCTTCTGGGACCTGCAGGTCAAACAGAACAGATGCTAATCTGCTCAGCAGATAGACTGTGACTAGGTTTATTCAAAAGAGATGTCGTTCAAAAAGGTGGGGGTCTTATCCTCCTCTATTATATAATCATCAAATGTGGCTTACTATTCGTGAGGGATTTCACCCGCTTATGTGCAAATGGAGTATCCTGCTTGTGTGGAGGTCCCTGCCCTATTTCAGTTTCCACTTCTACCTGGATATTCCAGTCTCATAGGTACTTCCCAGTGACTGAGCGGCAGGTGTATTTCTTTCTAAGGGAACATGCTCCTTGGACCCCTTTCCAATAGAGCTAAGCAATGGGAGCTCTCCGGAGGTCCGGTTGATGTTCATAACTTGATAATTGGGGCCATATTGTCATGATGTCTACCCCCTGGCATCCGGATCGAGTCCATCAGCCCCGGGAGCAGGCATCCAGATACTTATTAAAACCCCAACAGCCCCGGCTGGGGGCTGTTTGGATTCAGTCCTGGCGCCTTAGGCGCCAGGCTCATCATAGAAAATCAGATCTGGCGCCATAGGCGCCAGGCTCATAGACTTTACTTACCTTATGCAGACCATGCTGCAAATGAGTCCAAGCCAACATGAGGCCTGGATGGGACTATTTTATTACAGGGACTATTATTCACTCGGGTGTGGTTCTGGGGAACTTCTTACCTGGGACTACTTTGCAGGCTATTTAAACCACGCCCGAACAGCAGCACATGCTTCGTGTTATTCTGCATCCAGCAGTGTAACGCTCACCGTGTCTGCAAGTCAGCATCCAGTCTTCTGCCACGCCCGCCTCGAATCCGGAGCTCCTAGACAAAAGGAAAAGAAAGGAGAAGAGGTTAGATCACGGACATTATTTGATTCCTTACCCGATTCCGGACCCAGCACAGCTCCGAGCCTGGAAAGGACATTATTTCAGCACGCGTCGCTTCGCCAGCAGCAACACCACGTTATACTCGCCAGTCCACCGCATCTTTCGACTCGGCGCGGCCTCCATCATTTTCTTCGTCGAAACCCAGCACCTGGGGGGAAAACAAAAGGAATAACATGGTGAGCCGAGAAAACCGACAGACAATTTCTTGCCACCATAGGCTTACCTGCTTTACCACCGGATGTATTATCCTTTAATTCGCCGCATCTTCCTATGCTGCACCTATAAAGGGAGAGAAAACGGCAAGTTAAACTCATGCAACTTTTACCGGACAGTGTTTGGTAATACAGACTCTTACCTGAACGCCATCAGCTGCCTCCAGGCAATATTCTTTTGGACCCAACTGCAACCTAACGAGGGAATGGAACAAGAGTGAACATCGGACATGTTGAACTCTTTGAACTTTATAGACACTGGAGTCAATATTCTTCCGGAACTCCTCCAGTACCTTCAAACCAGTGAAGTAACTGGTATCTACGCGCCCCTGCATGCCATGCAGGATGGAGAACTCATCATTTAAAAACATAAGGTGAGGTTACCAAGAGGGGATATCGGAGGTGATTAGTGGGGAGAACGAGAACAGTTGGGGGGCCATCACTAAAGTCCACGGGTGGCTAAATCACTTTCTCCACTTGCAGGAGAATACTTCTACGAGTCCAGCAGACAAGATTAGGCGGGCCAGTCTAGACTGTCATCTCTGCAATACGCATCACGTTGGTGGAGACTGCCGCTGTCCGGGTCCGATCGAGGCCCCTGTGGGAACCAGGTGAGCGTAACACATCCTCTTCAGATGAAGAATCCTCTCCCAGGTCCTTATGGATGAGTCTTACACACTGACAAAGAATTTTCACGGTTTTCTTCGTACACACGGTCAAATGATCGTAATATGCAACAATTCTTCGTAAATATTGTACAGGCTCTGGAGGCATAGTTAGAGGGACGTCTTCCTTGGGCAGGACATCTGTTGTTTCCCTGGCATGTTCTCCATATACCCCCCTCAGCTATAATAACTTCTGAGATGACTTCCATTCCCTTTGAGAGGGCTTATGTTTGGTCCCGTCCAAAGGAACACAAGTCTTGTTGCACTGTTTGTGAATCTGAAGGAGTCACTCCTTAATGTCATATGGTATAAGTTGGCATTTGCAGAATTCCTGTGGTTTTTGTCACTGGGGAGGTCTTCTTCTGTGTCGTTTGCTTACCTGTTGGCGGGGAGCCTTCCCATTGATAAAAATTGAGTTAACAGCACCTTTCTCATGAATGGTGTTTTAGCTGTTGCCGATACCTTCTCCAATGATGGACAAGAGGAGGACATTCTCGTGGACGTGCACACCATGCATGTTGTCTCTCCAACTGGCAAAAGGTGCTTCTCTGATCACTTTGCGACAAACATCCCTCTAAGATGGCCATTGTTTACTAGAAGCATCATAGACTGCCGAGCATCATCATTTGAGGGGTTCCCATGGGCGAAGCTTGAGTGAATCAGGTGGACAAGGTATTTTTAGAGGCTGTTGTCACAGCCGATTTAAGGGATACAGCCGATTTAAGGGATACTGAGACTTTTATACAAGGCCACTGAGGCTTGGTAGGAGTGTACAATCTGGGTCTTTTTTTCCTTGTCGTTTTTCTTATTTTCTAGCAGGGTCCAGGTTACCCTTAGATTCCAAATTACCCTTAGATTCCAAAAGATGCACGGACTGTGATGACTGACTCTTGGTGAAACCACAACTCCGTTACTGAAGTACAGTTAAGTACCGTAGGGGCATTCTGCCACAGTCGTTTAGATTTTTCTGCTAGAATGTCCACCAAATGTAACATGCTTGAGAAGCATGATAAGGATGCAAACAATAGATGCATACGTTGAGAAACATTTTCTTTCTTCAACAATTCTTGCAGTCATTAGAGACTGTTGCTTCTGCCTCAGGACCTGACCTCATTCGACGATTCTGACCTCACAAAAATAGCAAAGGTCATGAAAAATGCTCATCCTATGTCTAAAGTGATATCGAAAAACCTACAAAAAGGGAAAAAATAGGGAAATATAGGTACATTTTTAAACAAAGCAGAGAGAACAGAGATCATTCCCTTCCTCTAATGTGGTTAGAAAAATCTGAAGATGGCGTCTAAAAAGAACAAGTAACTTTCTTACCTGGTAACGTTCTTTCGATGGGATGTTGCGACGACGTATTCCACATCTATGACAGGTAATCACAACAGCTGTGCTGCTTCGGAACATTTTCGGCGTCTGCGTCGATGCGCTGTCGTCGAGGGCCTCCGTCGAGCCGACGTCACCGGATGTTATAAGTAGGACGCACAACGCCCGTAGCCTCTGTTGTAGTTTTTTTCCAGAACGTGTGGCACCAATCTTCTGCCAGAATGACTACAGAAAGCCTTGCAGAAACGAAAGCTGCAATCGCATAAGAAATTCTGTAGAGGGGCAGGTAGGGAGGGAGCAATGTGGAATACATTGTCGGAACATACCATCAAAAGAACGTTACCAGGTAAGAAAGTAACTTGTTCTTCGAAGGGATTGGTTCCTCCGACCTATTCCACATCTATGACAGACTCCCTAAGCAGTACCAACGTAAGGAGGTGGGAAAGTATTTAAAATTGTAGAATGCCCAATTAAATTGCAGAATAGAGGACCACCTTGACAAAGGCCAGATCTTCCCCATGGATAGATCCAAGGAGTAGTGTTTGACAAAAGTATGGACAGAGGCCCATGTGGCTGCTTCACAAATGTTACGAAAGGGAACACCCTTCTGCAGGGCAGGAGAGGCAGCCACACCCCTAGTAGAATGGGCCTGTAAGCCTACCGGAAGGTCCTTACCCGCCAACCGGTAACATTCAGAAATTGTCAAGATAATCCATCTAGACAAAGTATGTTTAATAACAGCTTGTCCCAAACGCCTTCCAGTGTATCCAATAAAGAGCTGATCGTCCACTCTGACCCAGGACATGCATGAGATATAGAAACTTTAAGCTCTCCTAGGATCCAACCTATGGAGCCTCTCCTCTTCCTTACCAGGATGCGGAGGAGGATAGAACGCCGGAAGAACAACCTTCTGGCTTAAATGAAATTCCGACACAACTTTCGGAAGAAAAGAAGGACGAACCCTAAGGACAACCCTGTCCTTATGGAACACTGTGAAGGGTGGCTTAACGAAAAGTGCCTGCAACTCACTCACTCTGCGAGCCGAAGTGACCGCAACTAAAAATACAGTTTTCAAAGTCAACAGTCTCAAAGGGCAAGAATGCAAAGGCTCAAACGGAGCTCCCATAAGGAATTTTAGAACCAGGTTCAAATCCCAAAAGGGCACCTGGAACGGTGACGGTGGGAACACATTACTAAGCCCTTTGAGAAACTGGGAAATTCAAACGAATCTTAAAATTAGAACACTCCTCAGACGAGCGCTTAAATGTGGACAGCGCCGCCAGGTAACCCTTAATGGTTCCCACTTGCAGGCCCTTGTGGGCTAAAGAAAGCAAAAAAGACAGAACCACAGGAATGGCACATGAAAAAGGATCCACATTCTTAACCCTGCACCAGTTGCAGAACTTTCTCCAACAGCAACAGTACAGGGACTTTGTTGCGGGGCTTCTGGCCGAAAGCAACACCTCCATCACGTCTTCAGGAAGGTCCCAATCCTTATACCTCAACCTTTCAGAAACCAAGTATGAAGGCTGAGGGACTTGACCTCTGGATGGAGAACCTGACCCCCCTCCCATGAGAGCAGATCGTCTCGGTAGGGAAAACGGCGTGGAGGGCAGATGGACATATCGAGAAGGTCCGGGTACCACGTTCTCCGGGCCATGACGGAGCAATGAGGGTCATCCGGGAACCGAACCTCCGCAGCACTTGCGGATTGACGGGGACTGGAGGAAACGCGTACAGCAGTGGGAAGGACCACTCCACTACGAAAGCGTCCCCTAAGGCTCCTCTTGGAGGAAATTCCCGCGAACAGAATCTTTCGCACTTCCGGTTGGCACTGGTGGAGAAGAGATCCACTTGTGGGGTCCCCAAAAGGGCGAAGATCTCCAGGAGAATCTCCTGAGCCAGCTCCCAATCGTGTGAGACCGTGCTCTGCCTGCTCAGAGCGTCCGCCGCCACGTTTTCGTCTCCGGCCAGATGAACTGCCGAGATCGAAATTTCCTGCTGGATGGCCCAGAACCAGCGCTGCATCGCCTCTCTGCACAGAGGGAGAGACCCTGCCCCCCCCGCCTGTTTGTTGAGGGTAGTGCATGGCCACTGTGTTGTCCGTCAGAATCAGGACATTCTTCCCTCGCATAGACGGCAGAAAAGCCTTCAGGGCTAGCCTGATGGTCCTCAGCTCCAACAGATTGATATGGAGTCTGGACTCCGACGGAGACCGACGACCACTGACTGTCAACTCATTGGCATGAGCGCCCCATCCCGTGAGGGACGCGTCCGTCACGATCGTTACCTCCGGCCAGGGTAGCCAAAAGGGAGCCCCCTTCATCAAATTGCCTTCGACGGCCTACCACAGAAGATCCTGGCGACCAAGGGCGGCACCTGAAGGGGGTCCGACATCCTGCCGGAGGACTGCGACCACTGGAGCTTGAGAGCCCATTGCACAGATCTCATACGCAACCTGACCTCTGGCACCAGAAGAATGCAGGATGCCGTGAGGCCGAGCAACCTCAAGAACTCGAACGGCGGGAGACAATGTGCACGTTGAAATGTGTCCACCATCTGCAGAATGTGGCGAGCCCTCACCTGGGGAGGCGAACACTGCCCCAGGGATGTGTCGAGCACTGCTCCGATGTACTGTAGCCGCTGGGTAGATCTCAAATGAGACGGAGGGAGAAGCCCAGCTTGTGAAGGGAGTGGCAGGTGACGGACAGATGATCCAGGGCTTGCTCGGGAGAGCGTGCCCTGGAGAGCGTGCCCTGATCAACCAATCGTCCAGGTAGGGGTAGACGTGAATCCCCCCTTTCCTGAGATGCACTGCCACCACCACCATGAGCTTGGTGAAGACCCTCGGGGCGGAGGTCAATCCGAACGGCAGGACTCGAAACTGAAAATGCGAGTCGCCAACCGCGAACCTCAGGAAATTCTTGTGCTTGGGATAAATCGGCACATGAAAGTAAGCGTCCTTGAGGTCGAGAGACACCAACTAGTCCTGAAGTTGAAGGGCCTGGAGGACTTGAGAAAGAGTAACCATCTTGAACTTGTCCTTCCTGAGGAGCTTGTTCAAACCACGCAAGTCCATGATGGGTCTCAATCCCCCGTCTTTCTTCAGAGTCAAAACATATGGGGAATACCATCCCTTGTTCCTCTCCGCTACAGGCACCAGTTCTATGGCGCCTTTCTCCAGCAGGGATTTGATTTCCTGCACAAGGTGCGGATCCAGACTCTTCAAAGAGAGATTCCCTGGTGGATTGTCGTGAGGCCTCTGCCGGAAAGGAAGACAGTAGCCGTGAGCTATGATCTCCAGAACCCACACATCTGAAGTAATGGCACGCCATTCTACAAGATGCGGCACCAGCCTTCCCCTAACCGGCGAACCATGGGACATGGCCTCATGACTGAGCTGAAGCAGCTGCGGCAGTGCCTGAGGGCAAAGAGGCAACTGCCCGAGCAGCCTTGGCACCTCGAGTACCTTGTTTTGCACCTCTGGTACTCTTACGGTGGCCCCTTTGGCTTGCAGCTCCCCTCGATCTACCAAAGGAAGAGTAGTATTGGAAGGAACCTCCCCTCCATTGCTGTCCCCTAGGACGAAAATGCGGAGGTTGGCGAACTGCAGCGCTCAATGACTTCACTGCAGCTTTGGAGGTCTGCAACCTCTCAAGGCTCTCGTCAGCCTTGCTGCCAAAAAGATGTACACCATCAAAGGGCATGTTGAGGAGCCGGGCTTGTATGTCAGGAGCAAACCCCGACTTCTGCAACCACGCAAATCTGCGCATCACGGTGCTCGCCGCCATGGACCGGCTGACACAGTGTGCCATATCCAGACCCGACTGAACGGATTCACACATGGCATCCTTGCCATCCTGGACAAGGGCAAGAAAACCATCCCGTTCCTCCCCTTCGGGAATATGTTCAGCCGCCAAAGAGACAATTCCACAGAGTGCGAGTGAAACGTGCTAAGGCAGACACGGCTGTCTGTAAAGCCATACCCCCTGAAGAAAACACTTTCTTCGCCCAGCCATCAAAACGCTTGTCGTCCCTATCAGGAGGGATGGTAGGGTATGACGCCTGCTTTGCTGGGGCCGTAGCCGCCTGCACCACCAAACTCTCCGGAGTGGGGTGCGTAGTCAAGTAGCAGGGGTCGCTACTGGCTGCACAGTATTTTTTCGGCAAAGACTTGCTCACTGCCGGGAGACTCTCCGGAGCAGTCCAAGCCGCTGACACCCTTCTCTGTAAAGCCATATGGAATGGCAGCACCGGGTCAGTGGGTGGACTTTGGTCAAGGATATCCGTCAGGTCATTATGCAGAAAATCCAATGGTGGAGCAGACCACCCCAAGTACTCCGTCACCCTCGACATGAGTCACCTGTACGAAGATGCAGCATGCGTACCAGGCTCAGGCCTGCCAAACTCAACCTCCAGGGAGGTATCAAGATCACTGGCGTCGTGCAAAGACTGATGCAGGTCTTCAAACTGGCTATGACCAGTTAACAGGTCATCAGGAACCAAACCTTCCTCAGACCCTTCCTCCACCTCAGAAATATAATCCAGAGGCTGGAACAAATCCCTGGAAGAAAAAGGCTCAAATATAGGCCTTACCAACTTCCTCAGGGCCTTCCTCTGAGTTTCCACCGACACACGGGGTACCGCTGGTAAAGCCTCCACAAAAGGCATAGAGGACGTCAACGGAATCGGCGTGGAGCTGGCCCCAATGGCTTCAACACAGGCCTTGAGCCCGGTGCCCCGAGCGTGTCCTTCGACGGCCTCGGCGCCGATGACTTCCTTGGAGCCGAAGCCTCGAGAGAGTCCCTCGACGGACAAGGTGCCGATGGCGTTGACGTCGTCTTAGAAAACCTCACAGGCTCCACCGGTCTCGAGGGCGTCAGGGACCAGGAGCGGGCATGGCTAGACCGATCCACCTTGTCCAACCGGGACCTCGAAGGTTCCCGGTGATCGCGCCGACCGCCCGAAGGCATGTGAACCGTGGCCCTAGCGCGTTCCTTGCTGGCGTCTCTCGATGGCACGGACGGAACGGAGCCCTGCGACTCAAAAATCGCCATCATTTCCTTACGAAATGCATCCCATTCCGCAGGAGAAGAATGCTTGTTGGGGACAAGCAACGCGCCGACGGGCAGAGTCCTTGGACGAGGACGGGGAAGGCGACCGGTGACGGTGCTTCAGTGAGTGCCTCGAAGAGGCAGAGGAATGGCGGGATGCACTCCGGGACTGGGTCCCCCTGGACTTACCCCGACGACGCGGAAAGTCGCCTCTCGAATCGTCAGTCGAAAGCCCAGCGGATTTCGACATTCGGGGGTTGGATACCCTACCGACAGAAAGCTTCTTCTTACGTTCCCGCAAGGCCTTCGATGTTAACGACTGGCAATCGTCACAATCAACCGTGGCGTGGTCCTCACCGAGGCACCAGAGGCAGGCATCCTGCGGGTCCGTCAGCGACATCTTGGAACCGCAGACCCAACACTTCTTGAATCCCGACCGTGGGGTAGAAGAAGACATGATATTTCGCAAATAACCAAGTTTGAAGAACTGATAGAAACTCAGAAGAACCGAGGCGCGCCGAGATCTCCGAAGCAAACACGTTTGCGGAAAAAACGGAACTGAGGCTACGGGCGTCGTGCGTCCTACTTGTAACATCCGGTGACGTCGGCTCGACGGAGGTCCTCGACGACAGCGTATCGACGCATGACACAGAACATTTTCCAAAGCAGCACAGCTGTGGTGATTACCCGTCATAGATGTGGAATATGTCAGAGAAACCAATCCCTTTGAAAGGGTTGCTTCAACGGGGAGTGTTATTTGGAACTAAATTAAGTTGACACCCTGCAAGAATTGTACTTGCTGGTTATTGCAGTTAATATGGCAACAAGGATTCCAGGTTGGCAACTGGTAATTACGCCACGCATGTAAATCCATGAAAGATTCAATGATGAACAATTGAATGCTTGTGAAACAGAGTTGGGGAGGCAGCAGGTTCACAGGAAAACAACTAGAGAGACTTGAGCATTATGTAATCCTTCAGCAGTCAATATAAGGATTTGTCAATTAGGTGGATGATCATACCCATTACTTTAAGCAGAAAATGACAATTCAGTCTGCAACAATACAACATGTGGATTGTATGAACGGACAGATTTCAAGCTCCATGTTATCAAAGCAAACATGTTGGGAGGGGGCGACCATGCTCCCAGGGGTTCCTACAAATTCAGAAGGCATCTTCCTATCTAGTCATTCTTGTAATGTTGAACCTGTATAGCAATCCACAATGGACCCTGGGCTCAACCTCTCTATGCAGGTCTATTTGGCCAAGAAATCATGTCCCTCTCCCAACTTTCATTTGCCCCCATTAAAACGGAAGCTGGAGAGGGTGGTTCAGTTATCAGGGAATAAAAGCATTTTTCCACAGAGGATCCTGCCTAATTGCACAATGCAGCCTATGAAGGGAGAGCATGGAAGCAACAGACCGAGGCATTAACTCAGGCAAGTGGAAGTCAGTCAGATGGTTGAGGCTAAATTGTGTCCTCTGAAGATAGAAGTCAACTGATCATCTCCTTCTGAGACAGGCACTGGCGAAACTAACAATGCCTGTTAAGGTGCACATAATAGGGGAGGTTAATCAAGACTACAGAAGCTCAGCCCTACTAAATAACACAAACTAAGGGTTACATTTGACAAGAGGTCATGGAAGAACAAGCCTGAAGTAGAGCCGAACAAGCTGGGAAAGGAAGTGGAATGCAGAGAAATACCACTCTCCTGACTTGCCTAGAGATCAATGTTGCAATTTACGGTTTAGCGCAGAAAAGGATAGTTTGTGGCATAGATACTGCATGGAGATTGGGCAGGGTAGTTTTATTCAGCACTGCATTATAAAAAGGCAATGACTGCAAAGGCAGCATGAAAATCTTTTACAAAAGCCCAAGTGGGCACTGGCTGGCACTTGTGGGCTCCCCTCTCTCCAACTCCTCCACTCCACACAGCATAAGCTCCCCACCAATATCCGGGCAACTGTTTTAGAGCAGTTGCTTATTTTCTTTAAGCTTAATGTCTCACCAGCACTTTGAAGAGGCTAAAATATGTCACGTTGGTATTCTATGAAACCTAAACAGATCAAACATAGGAAGAACAAAGTTAAATATAGATCAGTGAACCTGCGTTAGATTTAAAAACTGATATGTATAGTAGAAACTCTCTACAATTAATAATTATTTTCATGTTCTTTAAATAATGGACTGCCCATGAGGTGGAACCCTAGTTGACAAGAAGAGATTGAAACAGCCCTGTTCGAAAGACCCTCAGGGTGATTGTGTTGTGCTGCTGTCAACTAAGTAGAGCTGTTCAGTCTGTTAGGCTGACTACTATAGCTCGCTCATGCTCCTACAGATTTCCAATTAACTATTGGGAGCGACGGACAGAAAGTTAGGCCAAAGCTGCCTCGAAGACTTTGAAAGTGATGTATTCCTGGTGGACAGTTTTAAAAAGTAGGTTTGCGAGTGTGACCACAACTGATCTCCAAATACCCAATTCCCCTCCAAGTGCCATCATTGCCACTGTCATTTGTGCCTTTGCTTTGTGCACTCTGACCTCGGGTATCCTGCGCATACTTAAGATCTTCTCTGCACCCAATTAAGCCAATACAAAATGAGGAAGAAAGTGAAGCACAAGGGTCCGTGTTAATTTACTTTTTCTGGAAATCAAACAGGGCACCTTCTCAAGGTGATGAGGGGACTACAGACCCCCAGCATATCAAGCAAACATATCAGGAACTGGATGCATGGCCTGTAGGTTACATCTAGATCGCGCCACTAAGTTTAATACCCATTGGGCAATCTGGTCACGCTTGAATACTGGGACTTGCAAGAGAAACAGACGCGCATGCACACAGGTGCACACACACGCCTCTGTCCCCTCTTCTGAGACCAGGAAGCTGAATATGGTTGTCTTTCATCTCTTCTATCATCTATTATGCATTCCTTTGTCCCATTACATCCATCTTCCACCCCAATTTTGAGGATATTACTTTCCCAAAGAGATTCCAAACATTGGCAGGTATGACCCATCTAAATGCAGAGCAGTTAAGAAGTCTTTGGCTTCATGAGGGGACGGGATATTGATATAAGTTGTGGTAAATATGTACCCTTTCCTATCTACAAGTTCTAGTGTAGGGGGCAAATAAGGATGGTGCTATGGCGGCTACTCAAAGTTCCTTTCGAGGGTGACAGAGATCAGATCCTGAAGGGAAGCTACTTTCCCCAAGTTGCAGCATATCACTACCACCTCAAAGAATGGTTTACTCAGGAAGAACGGATTACAACATCTATTATGCACCAAATGAGGTGGTCTGCACTGGTCACTCTGGGTCCCAAGTATGGGCTTGTGAAAATCTCAAAGATACGTATTGCATACCCAGACTATAACAGATAGAAGACAGACAGCCCTTACGACAGACGCTACGATTCTGTGGTATTCACCAACTACAGGACACACCTACAGGCTACTGTTCCGGGACTGCAAACCTGCAGTCTCCATGAAACACTCAATTGTTAACCTGTGTGCTCTGCCATACACAGACCACCAGATACTGGAACCAGGGAGGAAGTTGCACCAATGTCCAGACAGGGACCTAGAGAGATGGAAGAGATTGTAAGAGGACAACCATAGACAGCACTGTTGGGTCAGAGAAAGGAGAAATTACATCACAGAAGGCCAATGGGCTGCATCCTAATCAAATACCAGGAAGAGCATCTTGGACTGGGAAGAGTCCACAAAGACAAGCCACAATGAAACACTTGACAAAAGGGTGACAAGCCTGCTGAAACCAAATAGGCTTGGGCAGTGGCCAGACTGATTATAGCTCAGAGCCATTTACAGGAATCTTCGGAACTCTAAAAGTTCATCCCTAAACTAATAAAGGTTATATTAAATTTGCCATTGTTGGAACTTTGTTGTTTAGATTAGGAAAGTAATTTCTCATGTTGGTTTAACATTCGTTATTTCTGTTGGCCACCTTTCTGGATTTTTTGCTTCAGAGTAGGTGGCTTCGGCCCAAGATCAGGAATGCTTAAGACCCTGACACAAGAGAGGAGAAGCCCAATTCTTCTTTTGGTTGTCCTGAACTTCACATTCTAATTTAGGATTTTGTTTTATTAGGATAGGTCATAGTTTTTCCAACCGTATCCCAATCATTGTGTTACAAATACAAATTAAGTCTTCTGTTTCAATACTCGGCTTACTGAACAGGGCAGGCTTCTGTCTTTTGACACTGCACATTTGTTGCTGCAGCGTGTTAATGATTGTTTAAACACTCACTGCTCTCAAAGGTGAGAGATCGCACTGGCTCTGCTCCAGCACCCCATTTCCTTGAGTGCCCGGGCTGAGCTTTCTACGTGCAACTTCCTCAATTTGGCAGAGCTTCAGCACCTCAAGACAGTGGCAGGCTACGCCACTGGTGGGTGGGCGAATTATCCTTCTATTGGCTCATTGCAGTTAAATTGAGGTACACAAATGTTAACAGTATGATGAACGATAGAAGTAAAGTGGAATTAAACCCATGAACTACTAGCAAATAATAGGGTAGTAGTAGCAAGGGAACAGAGAAACACCAATCGGGTTCCTTGGCTCACTAACTTTACCCAGCTGTATAAACCTGCATTCAGAACAAGCTATAGCTTGCTCGCAGTGTCCCCCTGCTTCCCTTCTGACATCTACTCCCTTTTAGATTGCCTTAAAAAAAATGTAAAAAAACATTTTACCGCCCACTGCCCCTCAGCTGCTCCACTCTAAGCATCCGCTCCTGACAGAAAATAGAAGCACTAGCCAAATTTACATGCCAGTCATTTTCACTGATTTCTTTTTTTACTTTAGTGTTTATTAACAAATTAACAATTACACCAATAATAGTCAGGAGAAATGGTACCACACAACTAATGTCACTCAGACAGTCAAACATGAAATAAAGACAATATATACTTCTGTAGTTCAACTTTCACTACTAGTCCAATACATGTGAGCACTCTCACCCCGGTTGCAAAAATCACCCACCATCCCTCGCCGTGTGCTTCGAAGACCCACCTCATTGACGGTTCTACGTTATTTTGCCGAATGATTTTACATCGTGGGACTTTTCATCACCAACCCTTTCATCGCCAAAAACTACTTTTTTTTTATTTATTCGCCCCCCCCTCAAATCCCCCTTTACTTAAATAATCATACCCCAAACCGCACCAAACACCCCCCCCCCCCATAAAAAAGTTTTAAAAAAAAAGTTTTTGGCGATGAAAGGGTTGGCGATGAAAAGTCCCACGATGTAAAATCATTCGACCGAATGCGTGTATACCCTCATCGACCATAGAAACACCATTTCCAACACAAAGCCGTAAATGCTGCAGCTCCACCTTTGGCTCCCTGCTCCTCTCTACTGTGATCACCCTCTTAATAGCTCATCCTGCAAGCCCGCCCTCAAGTCCCCGCCAGTAGACTTAATTCAAATGCCAATTAATATTAGCGGGCCCGACTCATCCCAAAATGATCCCATGTGGTCATTGATGATGGCAGTTAGCTCATCCATCGTATACATATCTCAGGGGATTTCCACCTTGGTGCCACTGCAATTCTACCAGCTCTAAGCATTGCCTCCCAAAGCCTCAGGTACCTATTTCTCATCTCTATCGATCGTAGGGACTCCTAGCAACAGTTGGAGGGTATCGAGATTGAGCTGAACACCTGCCACTTCCTCCATCCAGCTAAAAATCGCCACCCAAAAACTCTGAATCTTGGGACACTCCCACCACATATGGAAACAGTGTCCCTGCTGGCCACAATCACAGGGGCAAAACTGTGAGGAGTCCTGAAACATCTTAGATAGCCTAACAGGATCCCTGTGCCAAGCATGCAGGACTTTAATGTTGTGCTCAATCGTGGAAGTAAATACATGCCCATGAAAGATAACCTTAAATATCCTATTCCACATCTCCTCAGGGATTTCATTGCCCACTCAGGTCTCCCACCTCCGTTTGAAGGCTTCTCTGTTCCCAAAATCAGATGCCATCATAACCATATACAAACACGACAGAATTTCTTTCCGACCCTCTGCCGAGGCTAGGATCCCCTCAAATTTTGTCAAGTCCCTAGTTAGTTTGTCCTCCCACCGTTTATCCATAAGCAACCCTATAAGTCGATAATCAAAAATAGAAAGGGCTTCCAGACCTAGATCACAGAGCTTTGTAATCTATAAATACACCCCCAGAAAAGAACTGACCAGCTTCTCCAAACGTCTGTCTGACCATTCCTTTGAATGGCAAAATCCCTGCCTAGCTAAATCAATAGCGTGCCCCCAACCGACGCACAATGTCTTTCTTTAGGGTCCCCAACAGTGGGTCATAATTAGAGGCAAACAATTCAGATCTCTAGGCATCTGAATTCCCAAGGAGGCAATCCTCCTCTTTTCCACCCTTATCCTGCTAAAATTACCTCTATTCTCAAGGCAGGATACCTTGCGCCGTATCGGCATATTACAGGATTTGCACACATTGATCTCGAGTCCCGAAAACTGCCCAAAGGACGAGATCTGTGCGAGGAGCTCCAGTACCGGTGAATGTATGTTGTTCAAATAGGCCAGAATGTTGTCTGCAAATAGCGACAGTTAAAAGCATGATTCTCCACAATGGATCCGTCCGATAGTCGGATTAGAACGGATGACAGTCGATAATGGCTTCAGAGGACATTGCGTAGAGTAGGGGCGGGAGAGGACACCCCTGTCTCGTTTCTCAGGTTGGTGAGAAAGTGGACAGGGTCCCATTAATTTGAACTCTAGCCATCGGCAAGCTATATAGGGCAGCTATTCATTTGCACAGATGAAGACCAAATCTCATTCTCTCGAGCACCTTCAACATGTAAGGCCATTCCACCATATCAAACGCCTTTTCAGAGGCCAAGGCTGCATCCAGATCCGCCCCCTGCCCATATGCAGAAGGTCTAAGGTCTTTCTAACATTGTCCAATCCCTGCCTCCCCAGATGAATCCGACCTGATCCCCCCCATGGATCAGTGATGGGAGGACCCTCTCAATCCTCTGACTGAGCAGTTTTGCCAAGATTTTCATGTCCGTATTTAGGAGACGTATAGGTCTATATGAGGCACAGTCCGCCAGGTACCTACCTTCCTTATGGATAACCATAACCACTATAATCACGCCCAGCATGGAGGATGGAAGAGCTCCCCTTAACACCTTAAAGACACTAGCTAGGTTAGGGCCCCAGGCTGATCAAAACATTTTATAGAATTTAACGGAGAACCATCGTCTCCCGTTGTAGTGGTAGATTTCATGCATTTAATTGTCTGGACCACCTCCTTTGGAGTTATAGGGTCGACTATTGCCTCTGCTGCGAGATCTGACAACCCCCGGGAACCTGCAGCCATTGAGAAACAGGGATATTTGAGCACTCTCTCCTGTATAACCCCATGAGTACAGTGATTCATAGAATTTCCAATATTCGTCCCCTATCTTGACTGTTAACCAACTTTGACTTGTGTTCTTCCCTCAATCTCCTGTTCTGTCGCCGCTATCACAATAGGTTTGTTTTCCGTATCCTGTACACTATTAAATTGAAACTTAAATAGTCTCAAGTGGGCAGCCTTGGTCGGATTCAGCCCCTAGCCTTGTTCCGCCTGGTTGGAGAAGTACAATCTTAGCTTGCAGGTCTGCCTCCTCCCTTTGTCTTTCCAGTTTCTTCTGGTAACCCATCCCGATCAGCACCCCTCTGATACTGCCTTTAAATCCTTCCCAAACAAATCTGGCACTGGACCCCCCCCCCTCACCCCATGTCATTCAACTCAAAATAATCTTTGGTATGTCTCAATAGGGTTTGTGAAAGCTCCCCATCTATTAATAATAAGATTGTTACAGGTCCATCTCTCAACGGGTCTGCGAGCCCACCCGCTCCACCCACTACCCGGACAAAATCATGGTCCGGAAATGGACACATCGCTAACCAACACTTTCAACGTAGTGTCCACTAGCACAGTCAATTCTAGAGTAGGAATTATGAATCTGGGAATGAAAGATAAATGCAGCCTCATCACTAACCGATAAGGTCAGGGAATCAGCCACCCCCAAGTCCTCGTTGATTATACTAAACTTCCTGGCCTGGGAGAGGCCTGAGCCACTACTGAATTCTTCCGTCTTTTTCTATCCTTAAACGGGTCAAGGACCATATTAAAATCATCAATTATAAATTGGCCCCCTACAAAACCATTTGGCTCTTCTTTCAGGGTGCCCCAGAAGGAGGTCTGACCCTCGTTCGGGCAGTAATCTTACACTATCGTGATCAGCCCTCCCCGTACTGATCCCATGACTGCTACATATTGCCCTTCGGGATCCCAGAGAACTTTCACCACCATAAGGCCAGGTCTAACTGGAGTGGCAATGGACTGGTAAACCTCCCCTATATATCGAGAGTTCCAGCATCCGGGATCCCCAGAGGGCCAATGTGTTTCTTTGAGCAAAAGCAGATCCAGCTTAGCGTGCTGGAATTCTCCAATTACCCGAGAGCGCTTTGTGGGAAGTTCAAACCACGGGCATTGAGAGAATCCACAACCATAAGAGCAGCAACAGCGTCCAATGAAGACCTCAGCTAGACCCCTAGCTCTACGAAAGAACTATACCAGCCATGAGTACCTCATGTTAAGGCGGTCTGTTACCATTTACCATAACATTTGAGCACCTCCAACGAACAAAGAACATTTCCTCAACCCCCACAGCCAACAAAATTGAAATGTCCCCCTCCCTTCCCCAGTCCCACTAAGATACCACTGCTAGCCTAGGATCGAACCACCGGGAAAGTCTGGGCCACCGGGACCTAACAATCATGTAAACTCATACAAGAGCCCCACAACCCCCTCTCAAACAACTTTCACATGCCCTGATGGGAATTTCAATTATGAGTTCAGCAGTTGTAACCAAATAAGAGCTTAACCACCTTGTGGATCGACCTTTTGATGTCTCTCTCCGGAAACCGAAAAACCGAAGGTAGTTTCTCCTCTCTCGATTTTCAAAGCCGTCCACCTTAAGCATCATCTCAGATTCTCTCCTTTGTAGCTCTGAAAGTCTCATATCCATTTGGAGTTCCACCGTGTGGAGTGAGGATTGATTAGTTTCGAGGTTAAGCAATCTATTGTCAATTTTGTCAACTAGTTAGTACAAAGTATCTAGCCGAACCTCTATATTGGCACGTATCCCGGGAATCTCCTCCAACAAGGCCACTATGTCTCTCTTCCTCATCACTGCGTTGTCGGGCGCCTCCACCATGATCAAACGGTTTGACTGGTGCTCTATTTGGGGGCTCTCATGACTAGCAAAATGAAATCTCTGGAGAGACGCATGCCAGTCCATTAGGGTGGTTGCTGGCACACAGGGGGGATCACAGGAACCCCGTTCTGGGGACCAAACTGCAGCCTGCATGAGCAAATGGGGGACAGGACATTAGCACAGCGGTAAACCAAGGCCACCCCAGTATGCACCTCCTCGCTTCAGCTCACAAAAGCCTGCACTGAAACATACCACGAGGTCACAGGCAGAGGAGGGTAGGCCGGACAAATGATCCCACCTCACTAAGTAAGCTAGGTTTTCCTCAGTACCCGACCACAGCCATCCTCAAAGAAGGACAACAACACTCTGCCAAACTGGAACACCCAGGGCACCTCCTGACTCTCCCGTGGCGCCATAAAGGACACCTCGAACATTGCATATTAGGGCGCCTACAAGGAGAATCTCTGCCAGCTCCACCGAGGGCACCACCCGCTTCCCAGCACGCAACTCACTCCAGATCTTACTCTCCACCCGGAGAAACAGGGCAACTACCATGAACCGCGGCCGATAGAACCACCACCCAACTGCACTGCTCAAAGCTGGCCACTGCAGCTGGGCAGCCACTGTGAATTTCTGACCACCATAGAGCAAGCCCTCAACTCAGGCTGCCCAGCGCGGTGTGGCCAGACTGCTGCCCTGCCCCAGACCAGAATAGTCCAGAGTGCCCAGGACGATGGCCCATCACGTGTGAGATGCCGGCAACCCCCTCGCCTCAGACAACTAGAACCAACATTTCGTGTCCCCTCCTGATGATCTGCAGTCCACCAGGAGACACGGCCCTCACCAGAGGAAGGGGGCACACCGTCCTCTTCTGAGCTCCCCATCCGGAGTCACCATTGGCAAAAGGCGACCAGTGCCACTCACAAAAGCGACACCAGCCAGGGGCTTCTGCCACTGCTGTCTCAGCTTAGCCCGGACGGGGAGGCAATACTCCATCAAAGCCCCACCAGCTGAGGCGGGTTGTGGCTACAGGGCCACCCCACCTCAGTGGACGTCTAGGAGAGCAGCTGCCCACACACCCACACCAATGGTCCTCGAGCTAACTCTTTCAATACGAGGAATCAACTCCAACAACATTTTTGCCATCTTCAGGGAGATAGAAACTGCTGCCCCTCCACCAAGCCATACCCAGAGATGAATCCAGGTACTCAGACATACAATCAGCCATGCTCAATAAGCTAGACACCCTCAACAACAGACTACTTACCAACCAACACTCACCCAACCCCCTCTTAGACTCACACACCACCCCCATCCACCCAAGAGGACCTGGACACACCACTCTTCTTATTCAGGGACGTCACAGAACTGGAAGTCATCACCCTTATGAAGAACCTCAAACCCTCCATGTGCAAAGGGGACATTTGCCCTGTCAATCTCATCAAATGGTGTGCTGACATGCTTGCACCCTCCCTCACCGCCTTCATTAATGCCTCCTTTGCCTCTGGATCGGTCCCATCAATCCTTAAGGAAGCATGGGTACGGCCCCCTCCTAAAAAACCTTCACTCGACCCCAACAACCCTAATAACTACAGACCCATAACCAGTGTCCCATTCCTATTAAGAACCCTTGACAAAGCAGCCTTCTTACAAGTTCAACAGTTCCTAGACACCAACAACATCCTTGGCTCCGTCCTGGCCACGGAACTGAAACGGTCCAGCTAGACCTTAAGAACCAGATGGATGACATCAGAGACAGAGGCAAACTCGCCCTACTCCTCCTAGACCTCTCGGCCACATTTGACTTGGTCGACCACAAGTTACTCTGCCAACACCTCTCCTCCTCTGCACACTTTTCAACCAATGCCATCGCCTGGATCTCTTCCTTTTGCCAAGGCAGAGCCATGCAAGTATTCTCTGACCAAGTAGCTGCTAAACCTGCCACCATCCAATGCGGAGTACCTCAAGGCTCCTGCATATCCCCAACTCTATACAACATTTTTACCAGAGCCCTCTTCCACAAACTCGATTCGCTCGGCATCATGTACACCAACTACGCTGAAGATACTCAAGTCCCCCTGCCTCTATTTGGCAACAAAGAGGTTGATGCCAAAACCTTAAACGCCACCATCCACACCTGGATGGCTGACAACTGGCTTTGTCTAAACAGGGAAAACACAGAACTATTGTTGCTAGGACCGACTGACACCGTAAGAAAAATTGACCAACGTTACTCATCCTTCATCATTGACAACATCGCTATCCCAGTATCCCAGGCAGTAAAAACTCTTGGGGTCTATCTAGACTCTAACCTCTCAATGTCTAGACAAGTTAATGCCATTGCCTCCTCTGCAGCATACTATACCAAACTCCTAAATGCTGCCAAGCCATTCTTCTCCACCGCCAACTGTCTAACCATTGCCAGAGCGCTAATTGGCTCTAGACTGGACTAGTGTAACAACCTCTTTACAGGCACCTCCTCTAAAAACCTCGACAAACTGCAACCTATCAAAAATAACACTACGCGCCGTCACCAGCATCCCTAAAAGGGAACATCTCAGAAGCAAGATAGCAAACCGACTGGCTGCCCGTCCGAGAACGTGTCATCTTCAAAACACTTGCCCTCACCCATAGTTGTAGCCATCACACAGCCCCATCCTACCTTTCGCAAAGAGTAAACCTACCCCACTCTTCCAGACCCACTATGACACTGTACGGCAACTTGATAATTGTACCCAAATTCAGGAACGCCAGAGGGGGTGGCGAAAGCTACCCTTTCGTCACTGCTAGGCATTGGAACTCCCTCCCGTTCACACTCCGATCCGAACCAACACACCTTGCGTGCTGTATGGCAATCAAAACCAGGCTATTCGCTTAAACCCCCTACCCAACTAGCAACGTCCCTATACCACACTCATGTGCCCTCATGTAATAACAGCCAAATGTACTGTGATATGCCATATGATATGATACACTTCTGTAACCCTAAGTGTATTTTATCGCCTCCATGTAACTTATGTAATGATGTATGCATAATGACCTGCAATTGTAACTAAGCCACTTCCATGTAACAGCGCCACAATGTCTCCGGGCTGCTTGTGTGCTTTATAAGTGCAAATAAATAAATAGATCTGTGCCCCAGGTCGCTGAGCCTGCTTGTCATCCCAAAGTCACATCTGATGCTGTGTCTCGAGACGGAGACTCAAAGCTGTGCCCCGGCCTCTGCAGCTTGCCTCCTGATCTTCCCTCTGGTCGCCGCTCCACAGTGGACAAACCACCTCCCCTGTGCCTGGGACAAACAAGCCAGCAACTGCGTCAGGGTGTTAAAATTCAGCCCCGGGCAACAGGCCGCAGTGCACCACCCCCCCACCCCAAGAGTCCAGGAACGCTGATGGCCCGAGCGTTGCACTGGGGACGACGTGTGCATTTTTCTCGGCTAACTGCTAGTGTGAATATCTCGGCACCCTGGTGTGCTCAAGAAGTTCTAACTCACTTTCTACAAATTCCGGGCCTTATGCAAGAAGGTCAACGGTTTTTATAATTCTGGGCCTCCATGAAGTAGGTCAGCGGTTTTTGTATGTTTCACATTTTAAGTGATGCTTTTATTTATTGATTGGTAGAGAATTTGTATTGGCTAACACGTTCTTAACTGGGGTATGAGCTTGTGAGAATGATTATTTTAGCACAGATTCTACATATATTGCATTTGCAACTACCAGACTAATATCAAAAAGGGAAGAGCAACAAAACAAGAAGAAATGTGTTAAACTTCAATCTCCCCGTACCTACCCTTTGCACAGCCAAGTGAATTACCACCAGAACACTGTCACAAGAAGGCAAGCTATTCCCAAATCACGTCCCACACAGGGATTAATGGTACCCATCATTGATATGGTGAACATTAACACTGATGAACAAATAGTGTGCGAAGACGGAGGTGTTAGCCCCCCTGCATTACTTTGTGCAGGCCCTGAAGAGGAAGGCCTGCACTGTGTTAGGCTAACATGATCAGTGGATAGACTGCCATGGGAACAAGAGAAGATAACCAACTTCTTTCAAACACTTACCACGATAAGACCTGGATGTCCTCCTGTGGTAGCTAGCTCACCTAACTTGATGGCATTGACACTAACTCTCTGGTAAATATGTGTTGGAACTTAAGACGTGCATCCTTATCAGGAAATGCTCCCTATACTGAAGTCCCTGCATCGCTTCCTCCTACTAATTTGTTAGTAACACCTGATCTTGAAAAATAATAGTGAATGTGCATTTGACTACTGTGGCAGAGACGAGCCTGGATATGTCAAAATCTACAACCCAAGATGATGTCAACTTTAATGACTCTACCTTTATGCCAAGCCTGAATACAATTGCTGTTACGCTGGACACAACCTTTGGCCTATTTTCTACATTGGCCAATGAACAGAGAGCAATAAAGAGGATTCTAGCTAGGGTAGAGGAGGCTTTTACAGAGGACGCAGGTGAAGATTCATTAACCGAGCCAAGTATGATAAATACCCTGCTCTCAATCTCTGACCATTCTAGGTTGTTTGTGGATATGAACGAAAAGAGGTTCATGCAGAAACAGCCAGCTATAGAATCTCCTACAGCTAGTACTTTGTTATCCAATAATTACCTGAAAACGACACAGAAACGTAGAAAGAGAAAAAATAAAAGCAAACAACCGCCCAGCCATAAAAAATAAGCTCCAACGGAAGCACCCAAGAATGCATCGTCATTGGCAGCTATCCCAAATGTAATTAAGAGTGCGACATCTGTGAATGCTATGAAAGCCAATGCTCAGAATACTGCTGCCAAAATCAAACAGTTTGGGTGCCAGTGCGGCACTTTAGACAAATGGCTGCAATTTCCTGAGGAGAGTGCTGCAACTATGCGAGAAATGAAGGGCTCAAATGTATCTATGCAAAGAGACGAATGTCAAGCCACTGAAGTGCAACAGACAAAAATTGACATGGGAACACGAAGATCAAACACGGTCTAGGAACCTCCCCAGAATATAGCAGGGATTGCATACTTGAGGGCAATGCCCAAGCCCACACCTGATAATGGGGTGGCCCACGTATCTACATATATGCTGGCGACAGCCGAGGATCAATCTGTCCCTATACAAGCTTGGTATGACGATAGACAACTTACGTGGACCAACCCTTCTAATCAGCAGCACGACAAGCCATCAAAAATACCATAATATTATCCACGATGTGTCTGTATTCAGGAAATGAGCCTACTAGCTATATCCCATTCTGAAACAGGAAATCGGATGTTACTGTTTCAACAAATCGAAGAGTTGTCCATTATGACGTCAAGGGACATTGAAGGGTACAATTACTGCCTTTCACAGTCAACCGTATTGGGTGGTGGTAACGTTTGTTAGCTGTACGGTGGTGGAAAGGCTCATATTATTTGTTAATGAATTGTATACTATGGGATATTGTATGCAATTATACTATGGCCCACTTAATGAGGAGCTATTTAATTCCCCTGTGCATACTATGAAAGGCAAAGTAGCAACTAAACGTGCCTGGGCAAAAAAGAGGTTGGGCAACCAAGGACAACAATCTAATCCGATACAGCAAGCTCTGCCCAACGAGCTTTGGGCGCTATTGGTAGAAGAGCCATTGTTTTGACCTCTGGCCCTCCTTAACTCGGGCCTTGTCCTGTCCTGGGACACAAGGGAATTCAGATTGTTTACCACACAACCAATAGGCTATGCTGCTCTTCCACAACTGACATTCATGCTACAAGAAACCTGCCTGGCGTCGACTTTTTCAATGGATGTTATCAAATACTTGTACAAGCAGCTATCAGAGCTTGGATGGGAAGACCCAAGGGTGACTTATGTATAGGCCTTAGACAAGGCTACAAGACAGTGGGGGAGAATATTGGTGCAGATTGTGACAACAGTCTAGCAGTTGAAATTAAGAACTTTCTTGATTGGAATGGCAGCACCTTAATACTTAATGTATACCATCACCCAGATGGATTCTCACACCGATTCACTGTTGAAATGGGTGGCAAGATATTGGTAACATTGAAGTTAAAGAACCCCAAGGGAAGTATAATGATAGGCGGCGACTTCAACGTGCAATGTATTTATTTGTTAAGTGACGTCATCATGGACGACCAATGGAGACAGCTCTCTGAACATTCTCGAGTACCAATACAGAAGGACCGGAGGTGGTCTGCAGTACTATTGGAATTTAATCTCGTACCATTGTTGCCAAGCAAGAACAAAACTCTGTTTGAGGTTGTTACATAGACTAACGGGCGCAGTACCTCATGTTTGGACAGTATATGTGCCAATTACATGTTACCTGTAAAACAATGAAGTATGTAATCATATTTACTCAAGTTAGTGATCACGCAATGAGGAAAGTTACTTTTCAAGTCTACTCCCAGAAGAACAGGAAGGAAGAATTAGGCAAGGCATCAGTTAACGCCCAGCGTAACAATTGTATGGTCTGAGGCCAACTTAAAAAGGGCGAATGAGCATATAGTGCGGAAATTTTGCTCTCTGGAAGAAGTATATAACCACTGTGATGGTGATTTGGTCAAACTATGTGCACTAATTAAGCATTGGCTTTATATTATAACTAGAATTTTTGATTACAAGATTCACATTGAAAAGTACTAGTGATACAAGAAAGTGAGGGCCATTAAGAAAAATAACCACCTGAACTTCCAAGAACACAAAAATTAAGATTGGGTTTATATTTTCTAAATATAAGAATTTGTTATGAAGCCATAAATCCAGTCTTGAATTAGCTAACTGGAAAATGGTATAAGGACTGATTTGCACACATGAATTCTGGTACTTCGATCAGACTTATTTGACTGCAAAGGTGTTACGGTCACCTGGTATCCACAGGGATGCCACCCAGCCGGATTACTTGCTGGTATGCTTCTCAGCTTTGCCCTGATGTGGTCTGCGGGGAAGGTTCTGCCTTGTGGTAGAATTAGGCGTGCTCTCCGTCCTGCCTTCTTTGCAGGGGCGCGTTGTCTTTCATGGGCGAGTGCGGTCCAGTTACTTCACTGACGCCGGCACGTTTGATATTGTTCAGGTAGGTCTTATTGCTGTTCTTTAGTTTTGTTGCTATCCTGCATGCCTTTCTTTGTTTAAAATGTCTCTTTTCTCCCTTAGGTATGCAGAGCTTCAGCGCGGCGAACTGGCTTGGTTGAGCCCCGCTGGTAAATGATGGCACATTAAGAGCGCTACGATGCGGTAAGTAAGCGCTATGCGCAGCGCTGCGAAGTCTTGCCTTTGCTAACCTGTGTTTTCCTTTCTTGTAGGTCGCGTGTTCTTCAGCGCGAGTGGAATGTCCGGAGTAGTGCCAGCCGAGAGGCAACCAGCCAGGTAAGCCTTTTGAGCAGTTCGTAATTTGTAAATGTCTCTACTGCTTTCTTTAATGTTGCCTCCATCTTCCTCTTTCAGGTCGTTCTGTCCGGGAGGCGTGCAGATTCGAGGAAGCTGTTCTCAGTAGCTGCGAGTGTTTAAAGATGAAGACTGCAGGTAAGTTGCTGCTGCTAAGGATGTTCCTTTTGTCTCCTTGCAGGTTCTGCTTCTCCGAGGTTCGAGGGAATAGCTGGACACGGTGAGCGTCACGTTGCAAGGTGCAAAGTAACGTGAAGCGCGTTGTCTTGCTCGGGTGTGGTTTAAATAGTCCCAACAAAATAGTCCAGGTAAAGTAGTCCTTAGGCTACCACACCCAAAACACTAGACCGCATAGCTTGGTTCTTAGGAACCAAGCTATGTGGATGCCTCCATGTTGGCTGACAATACAATAAAGTAGTTCCCAAGCACATTGTTTTTCATGGTGTATGAGCCTGGCGCCATTGGCGCTAGGACTGGCCGCATGAGGGCTTTTGAAGAGGATGCCAGGCTCTAGAGGCCCGAGTCCTGACTCCACCTGGCCAACGGGTTTGCCAGAGGGGGTTTTGGGCGAGGGTCGTGACAAAAGGTTCCCAAGGACAATTGCGTAACAGAAGAAGATTGGAAGGCACATGTAAAAGGCCTCAATTGGGGCCAATGCATTGTGAAATGTGAGCCTTTATTTGCTTATTTGGGTGGCACAGTACTACGAATTGAATTCAGTGCTATCGTGAATATCTTTGCAAGATTAAGACCATCCAGGGCCCCTGGCCCGGATGGGCTAGCTAATGCTTTATTGAAGTCTAAGCCTCAATGTTGGACCAGAGTGTTGCATGAAATGTAGATCAAAATATGAACACTGGGAGTGCTCCATTGTAGCTGGCTTAATTCAGTAATGGTCCAGATACATAAATGTGGCTCCCGCATAGACCCTTACACCAATAGATTATTAGCCGTGGTAGATACAAGCAGCAAAATGTTTGCAACAATTTTATTACAATTGTTAGAGCAAGTGGATTAGTGACAAGCAGTTGCTCAAAGCCCACCAGTTAGGATTTAGGAAGGGCTATTCCACTATACAGAATATGTGGGCTTTGTGCTTGTTAGTTGCTGATGTGCGAAGATAGACTGATGGAGTCCTCTTTTTATGCTTCGTCGACTATACAACAACATTTGACTGTGTCGACCGCCACATCTCATGGTCTAAACTGGAAAGATGGGGTATTGACAAGTATCTGCTGCACTTTATTAAGGCCCTATATACTGATTACTGTCACGGTCTGTCTCTCGCAAGATGGGGATATCTCCTCCCCTCATGCCTACCAATTGGGGAATGAAGCAGTGGCGCGTACTTGCACCCCTGGTATTCAACCTCTATGTGGCTGACATGAGGGAGAAGTTGAGCGCAACGCTGACTTTTCCGCCATGTGTTGGTGGAGTAGCGGTACCAGTGATTACTTATGCTGATTACAAAGTCTTACTTGACCGGCCCCCACTTGGCCTACAAAGAGCTATTTATATCCTTGCACAGGTTGCAGACAGTAACCGCTTGAAGATCAACTATGCAAAGAGCAAGGTCATGCACATTCGGGGTTAAGGTCGTCACGCTACTAGGTTTAGCTGGCATTTCAATGGTACTAAATTAGAGCAGGTTAAAACATAGGTTTATCTTGGGCTACTGTTTTACAGTGTTCCCACATCCTCTGAATACTATGCCTATACTAAAGCTAAAGGGATGCGACGGTGGTTAGTATTGAGTGTTGGTTGAGAGACTCAGTAGAGGGACTACTGGAAGTGTATATCAATGAAATTGTATCATGTTGTTCTATATGGCCTCGAAACGGGTCCTAAAAAGCCTGTGGGCTGGCTAGATAAATTTGAAGGAAAAATACTCTGGTCACTTCTGAGCCTACCCACGACTGTTTCTGTGGCTGCCTTGTGAATAGAACTTGGAACCACTTCCTTACGTACCATTAGGAAATTAACTTGTAGAAAGCTATTGCAAAAGATAAATCAAGCTAGTGCCACAACGGACCTTCCCAATATACTTTTTATGTTCAAAGGACATGTACACTATCGAAGGGGCAACAAAGCATAACTAGAACTGGTTGATTCTGTACAAGTTCATGTGGAGGACCTTAGACAGCTTCTGACAGAGGCAGCAGACATAGGCTTTTATTTACATAAACTAAAGCTCAAGAAACAGAATGAGACAGAGTGAGATCTATTGGCATATTGGAGAATAAACGGCATTATGCGGCGTATGTTAAACCAAGTTTTGAATATCATAAGCCGTGTAGATACCTGATCAAGGTATGTTCACTCACATTAAGATGCTTTATCAGGTATCTGTGTTTAACCATCCTGCCAGATATGGAACAAATTGGTCAGTGGCAGAATATTCAACACAAAAAAAAGACTATGTCGTTTGTGTGCTATTTCTAGAGAAAATAGTAAGCACATTTTGACGGGATGTGAGAAGGCAACCAACCTTTATCTCAAGGATTATGAGCGTATCTGCACACCGCCAGGCAGCATTTTAACAGATCCGTTATGGTCTGATTGTGGCTGCAGAGTTCCTGGTGATTACTGCAGCCGCAACGCATGTCTGCGAGAGTATACAAGGTACACTACTAACGCAGAGTTACTGAAAGGATTTGAAACTCCCAAAAGGCAAACAAGTGCCATGGCTAATTGCGTATAGAACAGGCCCTGAGGTAGATCACAGTTACTAATGGGTGCAGTGACATGAACTTGAATGGTAGCTTTATTCATTTAATAACCTAATTTGAATAGGCATTTACTAATGAAGAACAAGTTACTTTCTTACCTGGTAACGTTCTTTCGATGGGACGGTCCGACGACGTATTCCATATCTATGACAGGTAATGTCCACAGCTGTGCTGCTTCGGAAAATCTTTGGCGTCTGCGTCCTGCGTCGATGACGTTGATGCGCCGTCCCAGAGGACCTCCTCCGACGGCCGACGTCACCCGATGTGATAAGTAGGACGCACGACGCCCATAGCCTCACTTATAGTTTTTTCCCAGAACGTGTGCCACCAGTTTTCTGCCAGTCAGACACACAAGGCCTTGTGGAACGCAAGCTGCAATCGCAAAAGAAATTCTGCAGCGGGGAAGGTAGGGAGGGAGCGATATGGAATACGTCGTCGGACCATCCCATCAAAAGAACGTTACCAGGTAAGAAAGTAACTTGTTCTTCGAGGGGATTGGGTCCTCCGACGTATTCCATATCTATGACAGACTCCCAAAGCCGTACCAAGCAAGGAGGTTGGAAAGAATTTATAATACAAATTTAGCATGCCCAATCAAATTGTGGAATAGAGAACTGCCTTGCCAAAGGCCAGATCTTGCCCTCTGATGGAATCGAGGGAGTAGTGACATACAAAAGTATGTAATGAAAGCCCAGGTGGCTGCATCACAGATGTGATGAATAGGAACTCCCCTCTGCAGAGCAGTAGACGCAGCCACTCCCCTGTTCGAATGGGCCCGCAAGCCAGCCGGATGATCCTTACCCGCCAAGCAGTAACACTCAGAGATAGCTAAAATATTCCAACGAGACAAAGTCTGTTTCGTCACAGCTTGTCCCAAACGCTTTCCAGCGTAACCAATGAAAATTGATCGTCCACTCTGACCCGGGACATGCGCGAAATATAAAAGCTCAACGTTCTCCTAGGATCAAGCCTATGGAGCCTCTCCTCTTTCTTACCAGGATGTGGAGGAGGCTAGAACGCCGGAAGAACAACCTTCTGGCTCAAATGAAATTCCGAAACCACCTTCGGAAGAAAAGAAGGACGAACTCTAAGGACAACCCTGTCCTTATGAAACACAGTGAAGGGTGGCTTAACTGAAAGTGCCTGTAACTCACTCACTCTGCGAGCGGAAGTAACCGCAACCAAAAACAGTTTTCAGAGTTAACAGCCTCAAAGGGCAAGAATGTAAAGGCTCAAACGGAGCACCCATAAGAAACTTAAGAACAAGGTTCAAATCCCAACCTGGCACCAGAAAAGGTGACGGAGGGAACACATTAGTGAGCCCTTTCAAAAACTGCGATATTAAAGGAATTTTAAAATAGGAACACTTCAGACGAGCGCTTAAATATGGACAGTGCCGCCAAGTAACCTTTAATGGTCCCTACTTGCAAGCCCCTGTGTGCCAAAGAAAGCAAAAAAGACAGAACCATGGGAATGTCACATTCAAAAGGATCCACATTCTGAACTCTGCACCAGTCGCAGAACTTTCTCCAATGGCAACGGTACAGAGACTTAGTTGCTGGCTGCCTGGCCGAGAGCAACACCTCCATCACGTCTTCAGGGAGGTCCCAATCCTTATACCTCAACCTTTCAGAAGCCAAGCGTGCAGATTGAGGGATCTGACCCCTGGATGGAGAACCTGACCCCCTCCCGTGAGAGCAGATCATCTCGGTAGGGAAGACGACGTGGAGGACAGATGGACAAGTCGAGAAGGTCCGGGTAACACGTCCTCCGGGCCCACGCCGGAGCAATGAGGATCATCCGGGAACCGAACCTCCGTAACCTCCGCAGCACTTGCGGGATGACGGGGACTGGAGGAAACGCGTACAGCAGTGGGAATGACCACTCCACCACGAACGCGTCTCCCAAGGCTCCTTTTGGAGGAAATTCCGGCGAGCAAAACCTTTCGCACTTCCGGTTGACACTGGAGGCGAAGAGATCCACTTGAGGGGTCCCCCAAAGGGCGAAGATCTCCTGGAGAATCTCCTGAGCCAGCTCCCACTCGTGAGTGATCGAGCTCTGCCTGCTCAGAGCGTCAGCCGTCTCTTTGTCGTCTCCGGCCAGATGAACAGCCGAGATCGACACTTCCTGCTGGATGGCCCAGAATTCGAGCTGCATCGCTTCCCCGCACAGCGGAAGTGACCCTGCCCCCCCCCCCTTTTTGTTGAGGTAGTGCATGGCCACCTTGTTGTCCGTTAGAATCAGGACACTCTTTCCACGCAAAGTCGGCAGAAAAGCCTTCAGGGCTAGCCTGACGGCCCTCAGCTCCAACAGATTGATATGGAGTCTGGACTCCGACGGAGACCAACGACCGCTGACTGTCAACTCGTTGGCATGAGCTCCCCATCCCGTGAGGAATGCGTCCGTCACGATCGTCACCTCCGGCCAGGGCAGCCAAAATGGGGCCCCCTTCATCAGATTGCCCTCGACGGCCCACCACAGAAGGTCCCGGGCCAACGAGGGTGGCACCTGAACAGGGTCCGACAGCCTGCCGGAGGACTGAGACCACTGGAGCTTGAGTGCCCACTGCAAAGATCTCATCCGCAGACGAGCCTCTGGCACCAGAAGAATGCAGGATGCCATGAGGCTGAGCAGTCTCAAGAACTCGGACGCTGGGAGATCCTGGGCAAAATTAAACTTGTGCACCATCTGCTGAATGTGAAGAGCCCTAACCTGAGGAGGAAAACACTGCCCCAGGGACGTGTCGAGCACTGCAGCCGCTGCGTTGGTGTCAAATGGGACTTCTTTAAATTGAGGGAGAAGCCTAGCCTGTGAAGGGAGTGGCAGGCGACAGGAGAGCTCCCCCTGAACAACCAATCGTCCAGGTAGGGGTATATGTGAATCCCCCCCCTTTCCTGAGATGCGCTGCCACCACCACCACCATGAGCTTGGTGAAAACCCTCGGGCGGAGGTCAATCCTAACGGCAGGACCCGAAACTGAAAGTGCGAGTCGACAACCGCGAATCTCAGGTACTTCTTGTGCTTGGGATGGATCGGCACATGGAAGTAAGCATCCTTGAAGTCGAGAGACACCAACCAGTCCTGAAGTTGAAGGGCCTGGAGGACTTGAGAAAGAGTCACCATCTTGAACTTGTCTTTCCTGAGGAGTTTGTTCAAACCGCGCAAGTCCATGATGGGTCTCAATCCCCCCATCTTTCTTCGATATAAAAAAATAAGGGGAATACCATCCCTTGTTCCTCTACAGGTACCAGTTCTATGGCGCCTTTCTCCAGCAGGGCTTGAATTTCCTGAACAAGGAGCGGATCCGGACTCTTCAAAGAGAGGCTCCCTGGTGGATTGTCGCAAGGCCTCTGCCGAAAAGGAAGACAGTAGCCGTGGATTATGATCTCCAGAACCCACACATCTGAAGTAATGGCTTGCCACTCTACAAGATGCTGCGCCAGCCTTCCCCCACCCGGCGAACCATGGGACCTGGCCTCATGACTGAGTGGTAGCGGCTGCAGCGTTGCCCGAGGGCAAAGAGGCAACTGCCCGAGCGGCCTTGGCACCTCGAGTGCCTTTATTTCCACCTGTGGCACTCTTACAATGGCCTCTTTGACTGCTAGCTCCCCTCGCTTTACTGAAGGACGAGTAATAGCGAAAGGACCTCCCCTCCATTGCTGTCCCCTAGGACGAAAAGGCAGAGGTTGGCGAACTGCAGCGCCCAACGACTTCGCTGCAGCTTTGGAGGTCTGCTGCCAAAATATGTTCACCGTCAAAGGGCATGTTGAGGAGCCGGGACTGCACATCAGGAGCAAACCCAGACTTCCGCAACCACGCAAACTTGTGCATTACGGTGATCGCCGCAATGGACCGGCTGACACAATCCGCCAAGTCCAAACCCGACTGAACGGCCTCACACATGGAATCCTTGCCATCCTGAACCATAGCAAGGAAACCATCCAGTTCGTCCCCTTCGGGAACATGTTCAGCCGCTAATGCAACACAGTTCCACAGAGTGTGTGCGAAACGAGACAAGGCACATATGGAGTTGGCCGCCTGAAGCGCCATACCCCCCGAAGAAAACACTTTCTTCGCCCAGCTGTCAAAACGTTTGTCGTCCCTATCTGGAGGGATGGTAGGATACGACGCCTGCTTTGCCAGGGCCGTAGCTGCCTGCACCACCAAACTCTCCAGAGTGGGGTGCCTAGACAAGTAGCAGGGGTCGCTACTGGCTGGAAGGTATTTTCGCGACAAAGACTTGCCCACTGCCGGGAGACTCTCCGGAGCAGTCCAAGCCGCCGCCACCCTTCTCTTCAAAGCCATATGAAAAGGCAAAACCAGGTCAGTGGGGGGACCGAGATCAAGGATGTCCGTGAGATCATCCTGAACGAACTCCCCTGGGGGAGCTGACCAACCCAAGTACTCGGTGACCCGAGACATAAGGCGCTGATATGAAGAATCGGCATGAGTGCCAGGCTCCGGCCTACAAAACTCCACCTCCGGAGAGGTGTCCAGTCCACTGGCATCATGCAGCGACTGCCGCAGGTCATCAAACTGGCTATGGCCCGAGATAAGTTCACCGGGAACCGTAACCGGAACCAAGCCGCCATCAGAGCCTTCATCACCCTCAGAAATGTACTCCAGGCGGGGAGAGAAAGACCTCTGGGGACCAAAGCAGTGCCTGACCTTAGCCAGAGCCTTTGTAGGGGCAAACTCCGTGCCACGGGGCCCTTCCGACGCCACCGCCTCGAAAGGCTTCGAGGGCGCCGAACGAGTCGGCGCCGACAGAAAAGGCGTTGACGTCGAGCGAATCGGCGTCGACGTCAGCTGCCGCGCCGCCAGCATCGGCGGCATTGACACAGGCCTCGAAGCCGGAGCGCCGAGCGTGTCTCTCGATGGCCTAGGTGCCGACGACCCCCTTGGAGGCGGGGCCTCGAGAGAAATCGTCGACGACCTCGGCGCCACAGGCGTCGACGTCTTCTTCGAAGACGCCACAGGATCACGCAGTCTCGAGCGCGTCGAGGACCGGGACCTGGAACGGGCATGGCGAGAACGGCTACCCTTGTCCGAGCGGGAACTCTCCCGCGAGCCGTGCCGACCACCGGAGCCCGAAGGCGTACGAGCGGTGTCTCTCGACCGGTGCCGACCGACCCCAGTCGGAGGCGCGGACGGACCGGTGCCCTGCGATTCAAGAATCGCTAGCATCTGCTTCCTGAAGGAAGCCCATTCCTCCGGTGTCGCTTGCATGGAGGGATAAGCGACCCGCCGACGGGCGGAGTCCTTGGAAGAGGACGGGGAAGGCGACCTATGCCAGCGCTTCCGGGAATGCCTCGAAGAGGCGGAGGAGTGGCGAGACCGACTCCTGAAAGGAGACCCACTGGACTTCCGACGACAACGTGGAGAGTCGCCCCTCGAGTCATCCGTCGAAAGCCCCGCAGACCTCGACTTCCGGGGCTTAGACACCCGGCCTACCGACAGCTTCTTCTTGCATTCCCGCAAGGCCTTTGCCGTGAGCGACTGGCAGTCGACACAGTCGTCTGTATCGTGGGCCTCCCCGAGGCACCAGAGGCAGGCGTTGTGCGAGTCCGTGGCCGACATCTTGGACCCACAGTCCCCGCATTTCTTGAAGCCCGGACGCGGGGTTGAAGACGAAGAAGACATCGCCACGAACAGGTCTTCACAACAAACCGAACAGGTTCAACGAACCGAGAATTGAAAACAGCAAACTCCAACGAGTCGAGGAGTACCGAGATTCACGAAGCGAACACGTTCGCGGAAAAAACGGAACTGAGGCTATGGGCGTCGTGTGTCCTACTTATCACATCGGGTGACGGCGGCCATCGGAGGAGGTCCTCGGGGACGGCGCATCGACGCAGGACGCAGACGCCAAAGATTTTCCGAAGCAGCACAGCTGTGGACATTACCTGTCATAGATATGGAATACGTCGGAGGACCCAATCCCCTCGAAATGTATGATACTAATTAGTAGTATATTAACTACTGGATGATTTTTAATACTGTTGATTTTACATGTAAAGTGCAGCTTGTTTTATTTCTTTTTAATTCAGTGTGGTGATATGTATGCAAAAGGCTTAACTGTATTAGCCATATGCATTAAATAAATAAAAAAATGTGGGGGTTCTCCCAAATCAGAGACCCTTCTCTGACGCATTAAATCAAAGGCCCCCTCACCATCATGGCGAGTGGCGCTCATCTTCCTGGTAAGCGGGTATCTGCTCTGATGCATTAAAACAAAGGTCCACTCACCATGCTAATGAGCGGGTCTCAGATTTGATTCAGCCCAAAATCAAAATCACTAGTACACTGAGCACTGCTCAGCTCAGCTGGCCTCTGATTTGGGGGTACCCACTCCGTCTATAACCCACAAATCAGAGGTTGTTGAGCGGGCCTCTGATTTGGGGCTCTGGGCTAGGCAGTGCATTTTTTTCACACATTCCAGCATACACATTCATTCACGCACGCACGCACCTATACACATTTACTCTCTCACTCACACACCGACGCACACAAACATGCACTTACTAATCACACACGCATATGCACATTTATTTTGTATTACCTGCATCCCTGGACTGGAATCCGCTCCTCTAGATCCTGCAACGGGTCTCTGGCTCCACACCACATGAGCAGGAACCCGGGGAGCAAGGAGCTGTTTCCTGGTTCCTGCATATACGCGTAGTAGCTGGAGCACTCTAGAAGTACGTCCCGGCAGCTCTGAATGAGGTACCCAAGCCTGCAGTCCCAATGGGCAGGCAAGGCTGAGGAAGCAAAACGCCCCAGCCTTGCATGGCCCTTTGGGAATGCGTGGAGGGCTATGAATTGTCGAAGGAAATCCGTGTTTCCCATTGACAGTTCAAGCGAGCCGAGGAATGCTAGGGAACACTTGGTGATTTTACTGGTTGGCTTGGAGGCTCGTCCAAAATGGATGGGTCGACGCCCTGTCGTCCATTATGGACGAGCAGCCCATGATGCCACTGGCTGGTTGTACATGGTCAGCCAGCTCGATAGTTCCAGCTCCCCCTTGGACCTGCTGACAGAGAATGAAATACCTCAAAAGGTAATCCTAGTGGCACTCTGCAGAGTGACCTGCCTAATGTAAAAAGGAAGCCTGCTGTTGCCACCTGAATACTTTAATGGCATTCTTCAATGCTGCCCTATTATTCCCTTTGCTCAGAGTCTTATAACATTGCATGCAACTACTGGTACAAAGCCTCCACAAATGTCTGACCTTTTCCCTGGGCAGACATGCAGTCCTGGCCTGATGATGCACTGCGATGTGAACACTTCTTTCAATAAATCGGGTCCACTCAGTACAGCGGTGGAACACACATTTGTATTGCTTTATCATATTCCTCTCAACTATGAATATACATGTTGGCATGCCTTGATAAACACATTAAAAGACTCATAATGACTAAATATGACATTACTTCCATTGATCCTGTAATTTTACTATTCAGTCTCTGATGTTCTTTCAGTTATTTATAACAATCAGCTAGCCTTGCGTTAGCCTTTTCCCAGCCCTCTCTTCTTTAGCCATTGACAGCAGTTTTGATATATGATATATTTATAACGCGCTTAATACCCAGAGGTTTCTAAGCGCGGACCCGGGGATCGAACCTGTGTTGCTCCGTGTCGTCTTGCTTCCAAGGCGAGCATGTTGCCCCTGAGCTATCCTCCCGATACTTTCATATTTCAGGATGCTGACCACCTACTTCGGTCTCCTTTTAGCACTTTCTCAGGATGCACTAAATTCACTGCAATGCCTAGGACCAACGCCAAACCAAAGAGATGAGGAATATCTAAGACTCAGTGTTGAGTACTAAAACACATACCAAACGATCCAGTTTTGAAGCTAGATATGAACTTCACCTCAATCCCAACGCAAGCGTTAATGCCTCTGTCTAGGTAGGTCTTGGACTTTCAAGAAACCCGTTTACGTTTCTATCCATTAATGTGCTTAGTCATATGTCAGTATGGTTTCTTCATACTCAAGTTCATTTTCACAGGCTCAATGTTAGGCTGCTAACACTGTCACTGTCTTAAGAGATGCAAGTTTGGTGACAAGAGATCTGGGTTCTAGCTACAAGGAGGACATAATCACATTAATTAAACATTTCTTTTCGTAGTCACGCTCTTTTGAATAATAATGTGTGCTGGGAAGAGGATTTAAAATACTGCCAATCTCTTAGCTGGGACTGCATTATACTACAGCCTCATCATTGCTTCGACTTCTCATTAACATAAATGGAATCAATATACATACATAGCAATTTATCATTGGTGCTTGAAAGAGGTAGAAAATGCAATATTTCCTTTTTTCATTGCATCTCTTGGTTCGAAATAGGTACTTTCGTATACCATAAAAACAGGGGAGTTACAGAAAAACTGTGCATTGACAGTTGAATGGCTTCGGGATAGCCATAAGAGTATAATTAACCCATGAACTTAATACAGAAAAAGCAACCATTAGCCACTATTATTAGCCCTTCACACCACTCCCTTAAGCTCCCCTGCAGTGCTTTATCTTGATATTTCAATACAAATCAAGGACCAGGCAAGAGCTGATGTCTTAGTTCAGTGAGGAAATCCGTTGGACAAGGGAGTAGCACACAGTGTGCAGATTGAAGGGGCGGTTTCTTATCCACTGCATATTACAGTTCCCTATCGGGTTTGGGGCTCTTTGCAAGCTCTGTGGAATGGGGGCAAGGGTATGAGAAGGGCAGAGGAACAGCTCTCTGGCTGTAGTACTGATCAAGTCATGGACCCAGACAGCCCAGTGTGGACTTTGCAAAATGATTCAGCTGCTGGTCTTAATCAGAAATTGTAAAACTGGCAAAAATGTAACCCCACTCATGTATATTCCGGAAGGGAGAAGCCATGTCCTGATCTCCTGTTAATTTTGCAGGGTAGAACAGCAGCAAGGATCACAATTATTGGGGGGTGGCGATGTAAGAGGAAACAAAGGGATTACAATGGAGGGGAAAGCAAAGCAAGGAGACAAAAACGGGGGTAGACAGAAGGGACAACGCAATATTCATGGAATCGGAAGATGCTATCAACAAAGCAAGAGAAGAGTACAAAAGGTTACAAGAGGTAAGATGAACAGAAGGCGTGAGAGAACACGTGTATTAAGCGTTGCAGAATCTTGACGTCAGGCAAGAAGTGGTTACATGATGTTTCACTCTCCCTTCCTTTCACCCTCTCCATATACAAATCGCACTCAGGCGTTTGGCTAACACATCTAAACTAAGTTACCATTGATCGTTCGAAAAGTTAACGCAATTCTGTAAGCACATCCATACCTTATTGTCTCTTCCATCAGGCGATCAGAGCTGTGCGGGAAGGAAAATAAGAGAAATTAAAAACAAACCAATGCTACAGAAAAGCACAATAACTGAAAAGGTGTCACAACATAATGTTACAGCACAATATCACATGCGTCTGTGCACCCATTGTTTTTATTGGGAGCAGGGCACCGTGCATTTTTCTTTTTTAATTTGTTTATTGCAATTTAGTATGCAAAAACAATGCAAGTGCAAAGCCCACAATGTGAGGTCCCAAAGCTTCGCCCATATCCCCAAACCAGTATAATTACAGGGTTTTCTCAGGTCACTCTAGTAGTGCCCATTCTTGTTAGGCAGGAACAAATTAAAGATAGAAGTTCAAGAAATGGAGATATCACCAGGAATCCACGATAAAGGAAAGGGACATTACATTTCACAAACTTCTGAATGGTAGAGTGAACCCTTCTAGACCATGTAGGTAAACCACTTTTTCTAAACGGTGTTACTGGCTGTTCACATATGGCTAAGTATACAATAACATGAGACTTTGGCATATACCCATAATTCCTGTTTATTATTTCGAGTTAACCACAACATCTACAAAAATGTGTGTGCGATTCTACACAAACCGTTTGTAATGGAGTCCCATGCTTACCTCTAGCTCCCTTTCCCTCAAGTACAATTCCAAGAAACTTCAGTGCAATGATTTACATTGTCAACTATTTCCCAGTGTAACTAGTTGGTTATGAATTATTTCTCTATCCCTAGCATCTAAGAGCTTGACCATAAGTGTTAGGCCGACTTAAGATGGTTTGTGTCTTACCACAAGCGTGTGTCTTAATTTGATAGCATTCATCCACATATATGGGGTCATCCTCAGACTCCAGGTCTAGTATCTTTGGAAGCCAACTAGAAGCAAAGGTTATTGGGTCATCACCCTCTGTCCCAGAACCACATTTTCAAGGTACTTAAGCCTGTTTTCCTTGGCTTTTATTTATTTATTACTGCTTCTAGCTCTTTCCCAATCTGCCTCACTACTGGAATCGTCTGTACACTTTACTGGTCCATCTCCTTGGTCCTTTACTCCATAGTGGAGGTCCTAGATTTCAATTGTGCAACCCTTCCGGACAATGTATCAAATCTGTTTTCTGGGCAAGACATTGATTTCATTATACAAGACCCAGCAGAGCCATCACAGGGTACCGCAATGGAGAAGACGGCCTGGATCCCTCTTGACTAGGCTGTTAATTTGTTGAACCAAGAGGTGTAAAAAAAGTCTGAGTCAGTGAGTTTATCCTTCTTATGCTTTACATATGCTTTTATAGCAGGATCTTGAAAGTATAAAAACTAATATTGCTGATCGGTAGAGGCTAATTTAACACTAATAATCCAGATACCTGACTTTCAGACTGCTTAGATAGTTATGTATACATATAGCCGACTCACATTTTGGAGCTATATAAGCATGTTGCAGCAGAAATCTCAGATTGGTAAACAGAGTAAATGTCATGTCTTGTTCCCATAAATGTTGGTGAACATTTCAAAGGTTATAAGTTCCTGCCATTAACAAAGATGCCGCTCTCAGCATAGGAACATGCAGTGATTCAAACCAGCCACAACAAATGGTCCCTCACAGAAGGTGCTCTGCGATTCCATTCTCTACTTGTCTGTTTTGTAGATTACTGTAATGCCACTACATCCTCGGTCTACTCCCCTAGTACACCTTAGGTACAAGGACCTTCCCTGCTCCGTTCTAGGAACCATACACTCGATAGCCAATACCAGCAGTGCATCACGCACCCATCTATCCTTGGGGTTCCGTGCAACACAGCTCGCAGTGGGGCACCAGAATATTGTGCAGTCCAAGTTCTCCAGTGTCAGCCTGGGTTGCTGCATGCCAACCACACAAGGAGGCCTCTGAGGCCACCAGGGTTTTCCCAGCCCACAGCGTTAGCTCTCCACAGTTTTAATTAATCAGTAGCCATCCTTTGGGACATATCAGCATCTCTCGTCCTCTTTCCACGATCAGGACAAAGACCAAACCTTCATCTTACCCGGACCTCAGTACAGATACAGCCATCTTGCTGGGCTGTCAAACCATAAACCCCAACCATGCATTTTTTGAAGGAAGAACTACTGCTTATACTTGACGTCAGGAAACAGACAGCACATGATAGAAAGGTATGGACAGCACCAACAAGCTTCTGTGGCAGGATATTTATACAAACACATTTTTAAACACAATTTCTTTGGTGGTGTTTACAGATGATGAATGAGGATTTTGATCGACCACACCGGGGCTGAGGTGGATGCTTTGCTCACAACACATGCATGGAGGGCCAGTGATGGAGTCATTTGTGCCATACACAGGTGGCTCTCCACAATTTGAAAAGGTGCAGCCACAACTTGAATACGACTTTGGAACTACGCACAAGTCATTCCTTCCGTCTGACACGTTCCAAGTTCAATTTGTTGAACGTTAAGGGGTTTGGTTATCCTGCTAAACGAAATAAGGACTGTGCATCTTTGAACATTTAAATCTACTATTTCTTTCATACACTGCAGATGTGTTTTTCACACACAGTAAATCCCTGATGCAATCAAAGGAATGGGTTGCCTCCCTTGGCTTTTACCCAGCTGTTGGCACTAAAGGGGATTGGCAATATTAGTCTAACAACAACAGTGCAGACTCTGCAACCGAAATAACATGATCATTTAACTGGGTATAACTGAACATTCATTCAGGAGATCTCCCTTAGGATTTTTCAAATGAAAATCCCATCAACACATTAGTAGAGGAAGTGCCCAGTGTTGCCTTCCACCATTGTGACTCCAGTGCCCATATCGGACGCAGAGTGCTCTCCTTCCCCACCTATGCTCCCCATTGTCTCCTCTAAGACTCATAGGGGTAATATACTCCAATTAAGTTCATGTGCTCCACATCAGGTCACAAGTCGCCTACTTGTTTACTTCTTAAATCGTCCTCTTCTATCATTCCATTCCCAACCATTCGACAAAAAGGTAATCTGCGCCTACTTCACTCGCTAGATCAGCAATGTCTATACCCGTCAGCACATCCCAGTGCCCGGGTGTTAGTCCCCAGTAGCCATCTCCCCTTCCCCACAATCAGGAACTTTAGTTGTTTACTCTTCCCGTTAAGGACACAACACCTACCTCTCTCCATCAGAACTTCAGTGGCAACTGCATCCCCATCAGGACCACAGTGTCCATATTAGATCCAATGACGCAACCTGGCCTTGTTCAAGTCCTTACTTGCATACATCACTTTCCAATCTCCCCCCCCCCCCCCCTCCACCCTATTAAGGTCTGCAGTGCTGTCAAAAAACACAGACACGCAGCATACAGGCAAATAACAAATGCTCAATCACGTCCACCCACTGATCAACAAACACTTCGTAAGCAGATGGTTTGAGTTCTGGACATGCGCTCCTGCCCGTACTCCCTTAGTCACTCAGTCATTTAAACAGCACCCACTCATTCACTTTCAGGCAAGTCATTCATACTAGTGTCAAGCGCCCAGTTGCCCTTTTCTGGTTTTCATTATTTGTAAAAAGAAAAATTAAAAAGAAAACCCACGAGGCCTAACTTGCATGGCTAAGAGGTGGAAGGTGGGGTGCTGAATAGGAGTGTGTCGCAGGTTTTTTTTTTTTTTAAAGCAAAATTTGTGGCGCGAAGCAGCGCTGCTGGGGCCACCTACAAAACCCGTGTGGTTTTTTGGGGGCTGGGGGTCAGGCGTTGTTGCCCATTTGTTTTTTCTTTTTTAAATGAGGAGCAACTTGCAGTTGAGTGGTCGATTCGTGTTAAGAAATGATACTGTGGCCGTCACCCCCAGATGGAAGTGGGATTTTCTTTGGCGTGTGGAGGACGACAGGAGGCACTGCCCAGTGCCGTCTGCCCCATACTTAAAAGGAAGCATACTTGTGGGATGGAGGCGGGCGCCCCAGCAGGTGTCCGCGGCCAGACAGGATGTCAGGTTGGGCCCAGTACTATACAGAATCTCTCGTGAGGGAGCCCACCCCAAACCAGAAACAAACAAGCTTTGGCAATGCCAACAGTTTGGGCTTTTGTGTAGGAATGGATAAGGCCCTTGCCAGGCACTGCCGTAGTGGTATTAACTTGCCATTGATGGTAGCAGGTGCAACAAAGTGCAAGTACCTGGGCATCTAATAGCATTATCTGTAAAATGCCTAATACTTATACACAAGCCAAAACTTCTGGCTTTGATGATGCTGCTTTTAAACAGGACACTAAAGAACACGCACAGTGCTTATACATCGAGTGGTTGAATGCAGAAATGGTCAAAGCATTTATATTACACCGGAAGCGCGTTTACAGCTACAATTAAGTCGGTAACTCTCATAAGACTGCTTTGGAAAAAACGGCAGGCCCTTTGAGTGCAAAGTTTGATGGCAGTGCTTGATTAATGCGAGCTTAAAGAGTTCCCATGAGGAGGTATTTTGGGGAAAGAGGGGCAGGAACTGGATGGGAATGGCCATAGGGATTAGCATGGTCATGGACAGTCAATGGGTGGTCAAATAACCAAACAACACCTGCAAGATTTGTGTCCCCCCCCCCTCACATGTCATTTCTCCCTATCTGTACTCTAATGCAATAGTTTTGGGTTTATAGATGGCGTTAAAGCACATCCTTATAGCCCAAACTAAAAACGTTGGTGCTCGTCTGGGGCTTTGCATCCAAATAGGTGCCCAAAATAGGTGGCAGTGCCCAAATAAGACGTGCAGCACATTTTGCAGGTACTGCAGCTGAAAATAAATCTGCCAGTGCCACCATTCCCATCAGATCTTCCCCTCAGCTAAATTCTAGAAACCTTATGAAACACGAATTCTATGTATGGCACACGATCAGGACACAGAGTGGGCAACCATAGCTCACAACGCGTACGTGAATTCTGCTCAGGTCTTGAAACCTGTCACTTGGAATGAGGTGTTAATAGCTGGCATGGGGAATTTAGCTGCCCAGTAAAGGCCTGCTACCAGGTGATAGAGTGGAGCAAAGCAAGGACTATCACTAATAGTTTAGGGATATTACATGACTGGTAAGCATCGGCGTTGGCCACTACCACCCAGAATGAGTTGGTTGTGTAGTGCCAGGATTAAAGAAATTAAAGTGGGGGCAGAGAAGGCAGGCATTGTAGAGGCAGAAGAAGCCGGTAAAAGGGACAGGCCCTTGACAAAGGAGGACGACTGCCAAGCTGAACAGGAGCAGACTCTTTCGGGTAATTGCTAGCATGGTAACCCCGCCCTAACCCCCTCGCTACCGCCCATTAACACCATTTGCGCCTTGGCAGAACATCCAGTGTAATAAAAGGTGTTTAAAATAAAAAAAAAATGTAAAAGGCAAAAATCGCAGAGCACGTGAAGCATGCCCGCATGAAAATAGTAAAGTAAGCTCGTGCGCGAGTCCTTCTTATATTTCTGTGAGCGTGGAAGCAGGAAAGTGGTCTGTGCAGGGTGGCGGGTAGGAACAGTTTATTGTGAGATTGTAGGGCAGTGGGAAGTCATGGGACTGTCATAGGGGCATACAGGGCAAAAAGAGATGTGTCCTATAGGAGAAGCACCAATGGATGGAATGAAATTCAGACTGTTATTGTCTAATTAAGCCTGCGTTCCTGGACTTCTGATTGGATAGCGCCTCTCACACTGCAACTTTTTAGTCTTTTTCCGAATTTTCTTTCACTTGACTCTCGTCATATATAGAAGTGTTCAGTGGTACTTAAACTTGTCCTTGATAACAATTGCTTCCCTGTGTGACAGGTAAGGAAAATTCTTAATGTTATACTTCTATTTTGTTGGACCTGTGACGAGTAATGTGACCTGGAAGTGCCTGCACAATTTAAAAGCAGGCCCAGCGCAGATGCCCTTGCAACAAAAGGAGATTTCTTTTTTGGGATGTTTTCTTTGGTATGTCCCTGCTGAAAAGGCCAGACAGAATTCTTGAACTAGTTAAAATACATCATTTAACCTAATACCCACTTCCATTTGCCTAGAACAAAGTAATGTGAGCTCATAAAAAAAACTCTTCTGAGTTTAACTACTGCAGTTTCAAGACACACCACAAACAACAGAGAAAAATGCACCTCCTTGCAGCTATTGCTCAACAAGGCTATGCCGCTGCTGCTTGTGTGAGATGCGATGAAAAATGTTAAGTGTTCTACACAAATTAAAGGGGATTTTCTTTGTGATTAAATGTGTTGCTTTGGAAGATTAGATTGCAGAGTAGGAGTGTGAGGATCTTGAGACCAGACCATACACCTGCTGCAGTATAAATGACTCAAACATTCACTCTTACAAAACAAACTTGTCACTGGCAAATGGCTGAAACTCACTGCATCGCACGGTGTAACAGTAGCTTCACAACATTTTAAAGAATATATGTTCGTACCACCCAATTAAACATATTAATTTGATTGAGTAAAGTAAAAGAAATAGTTGGTTCTGGCAGAAATCAAGCATACATAGGTATTCTCATCTGGTGCACAACAGTAAAATGCATGCAAATCAATTCACATTGAGATGCAACTCTGTATTTATTAACTTTTCAACAACGAGCAATGTTTATGTGTAAAGCACGCAGTCCTTGTATCCAATCCTAACATGTATGCTAAATGTTTTATAAGACCATCAGTGCAGAACTGCACCCACACCAAGTGTACCACATGCAGTGGAGCCTGGTGAACTTTTTAACTGGAAAGGTGTAAATATATGTCCCAGCCCACACCGATAAACAGATTGGGGGGTCCCCCTGGGAGCCCCCTGCCGAGAATTGGGTAGGACATGTCACCCGAGAAATGAGACCACTGTGTCCGGAGACCCATTGGAGGGATCTCATTCTCAGACGAGCCTCTTGCACCAGGCAACCACAGGATGCCATGAGACCGAGCAACCTCAAGGAGTCGAAGATACTTGGTGACCCCATCTGCAGAACGTGTTGAGCCCTCACCTCGGGTGGCGAGGTCTTTCCCAAGGATGTATCTAGTAAAGCCCCGATGAATTGGAGCTTTTGAGATGGTATCATGTGGGACTTATTGTGATTGAGGGAGATGCCCAGTCTGTGGAGGGAGTGGCAGGTCAAGCTGAGATGATCCAGGAATTGTTCAGGAGAACGTGCCCTGATCAGCCAGGGAGGGGTAGATATGAATCCCCCCCCTCCTGAGACTCACTACCACCACCGACATCAGTTTGGTGAATATCCATGAGGCGCAGGTCAACCCGAATGGCAGAACTCAAAACCGATCATGAGAACCGGCAACAGCGAACTTCAGGTACTTTCTGTGCTCGAGATGGATTGGCACATGAAAATAAGCATCCTGAAGGTCCAATGACACCATCCAATCCTCTAGCTGGACGGCCTGGAGTATCTGAGAAATTGTGACCATCTTGAACTTGTCCTTCCTGAGGAACTTCTTCAAGTATCTCAAGTACAAGATGGGTGTCAGTCCTCCGTCCTTCTTGGGTATTAGGAAATATGGAGAATACCATCCTTTGTTTCTCTCCGTTACAGGTATTGGCTCTATAGCACCTTTCTCTAGCAAGCTCAGATTTTCTGCAAAAGAAACAGACCTGGAAGCTTTAACAAATGGCTTCCCAGTGGATGATTCTGAGGACTCTGAATGAAGGGGAGGCAGTAACGTGTGGGCTATGGTTTCTAACGCCCAAGCATCTGAAGTAATACCCTGCCGTTCTTTCAGATGCTGAGAGTCTGCCTCCCACCGTGGTGTCGTGACCTCAGAAAGGTTTTGAGGCACTTCAAGCAGCGGCTGATGGTAAAGTAGCGATTGCTTGGGTAGGCTTTGCACCTCTCCCTCGTCCACCATGAGGGCATCTTCTTTGACCAGCCATTCCTCTCGCTCTTCCAACTGAGGAATAGTAGCGAAAGGATCTACCCCTCCAAGAATGTCTAGTGGGGTGAAAAGGCAGAGGCTGCCTGATGGCGGCACATATAGACTTGGCAGCCACCTTCGAGGTCTGCAGCTTCTCAAGGCTTTCGTCAGCCTTGCAGCCAAAAAGAGGAGACCCGTCAAAAGGCATATTAAGGGGTCTACACTGCACGTCCGGTACAAATCCAGACTTCCTTAACCACGCAAACCTGCGTATCACAGTGCTTGCCACCATGGCTCTGATGATATTGTCAGCAGAATCCAAACCTGACTGTAAAGACTCACACATGGCCTCTTTCCCATCTTTTACAATGGCCAGGACGCCGTCTCTTTCTTCCCCTTCAGGAATATGTTCAGCCGCCATGGATACACAGTCCCATAGGGTTAAAGTACATTCTGCAAGGGCACATGTTGAGTTGGCAGACTTGAGAGCCATGCTCCCGGCAGAAAAGACTTTCCATGACCAGGCGTCTATACGCTTATCCCGATCTGTTCGGATAAGCAGCTTGCACCACTAGACTTTCTGGGGTAGGATGTTTAGACAAATAGCTGGGGGCACTACTGGACGGGGTATATTTTTTTGTCAAATTTGTACTGACTGCCAGACTTGATTCTGGTGCTTCCCAGTTTGCACTTACTCTCTTTTGTAGAGTGACATGAAAAGGTAGGATTGGATCCCTTTGAGAACCTTTATCCAGGATATCTGTGAGGTCACCCCGTTCGAATTTGGAGGGTAGTCCTGCGCCATCACAGAAAATCAGTGCCCCTGGTCATTAATTGCCTATAAACTGCATCTGCGTGATTATCTGGGTCTGGCTTGCCAAAATACAACTCTGGTGAGGTGTCCACTCCACTGACTGTTTGCAAATTGTTACATGTCCTTAAACCTAGAGTCCTTCGATATAAAACAATCAGGAATATTAGGTGTGCCATATTGAATAAAAGGTGGATCATTGTCGTCTGAAGGCTCATTGTCTTCATAAATCGATGAGAGATCTGAAAAAATCCTTCCTAGGCAATGGTGTAAAGGATTTTTGAATGTTTGGTAAAGGCATTGATGGCTTCAATGGTTTTGAGCCAAATGCCGAGTCATCACCAAACTTGATTCTGGTGTTGATCCCTTTGACGAGGCATCTTGGGCGTCGATGGCTTCGACGTGGACTTAGTTGAGTCATCGAAGTCCATCACAACAGAGTCTTCGATGACTTCAGCGTGTTGAGGCATCAACGGCTCTCGATGAAAATCTGGCCTTCGCTCCGGGCTCGAGGACGTGCAGGATTTGTCTCGAGCCCTTTCCTTGCCCGTTTGTGAAGGAGCAATCCTACTTGCCTCGAGGGAGTCTGAATCACAAACATTTTAAGCATTTCATGCCTGAATGATTACCATTCAGCTGGAGTAGAGGCCTTAAACTGAAGGAAAGTCTCGACTGCCAACAGGTTCCTGAGGATGGAGCCTGGGTGGAGGCGAGATTGCGCCGAGCCCAAGAGGACGCTTCCTTTCTTACCAGGGCAGATCCCCTGGACACCTCTCAGCCTGATAGTGACTCTTCTACCCCATGAAAGTTAAAACCCAAAGAGCAAAAGGTAAGCAGAAGAGGCGAAAGAAAGACCCACTTTGTGGAGAGCCGTAACAAGATCCCCTTTGAAAGTGAGGAATCCCTGGAGGAGTCAGGTAAAGAAATCTTCTCGTTCAGGAACAGGGGTTGGGGGGATTCCCCCCAAAGAAAAATGGGTACCAAAAGACCCAGAGTTCAATAGGGTAAGTATAGAGACATACTCCGAGCAAGAGATTCCTAGACACAAAATATGCATCACGAAACTGTAGAGGTATCCTTCCCACAGAGAGGTTCTGAGAATTGTCTTCAGAAAAAGGGGGACAGCAAAGAATCTCGGGGAAAAAAAGAGGACACTTCAACTATGCACATTGAAAAATGTCAATTCCTTCCTACAGATTCACGATCTCTGACACGGAAATCGCCCAAGATCAGAACTGGCAAATAACTCACACTTTCTTTGTCCCCCTTGAGGAAAAGACAGATTTTGAGCCCCGGTCAAGGTACTAGGTCAGTGTGAATCATTAGCTTTGGTGGACACCGGATCCCAAGCCACTCTTATATTCAGTTGGTCGAATGCCTTGAAACACTTGTGTATAGGCGCGTTACAAATGCCATATCATATCATATCATGGACAGAAGGGTCACCCTATTCCCCCTCATGTCTCTTCCCAGACAACCCCAAAATGTTGATGGGAATGATATTTCCGAAGGGACTGCGTATCTAGAGATACAAATTGGGCGACATCAGTTAAAACACACAATGAAAGCCGTGACTCCAGAGGGCTCACCTTGTATACTGGGGACCAATCTCCTTCAGGGGTTATCGCCTCTGGTCAACTGTGTGAACAAGGTCCTCTGGACCCAGACTAACCAGCCTATAAAACTAAAACAAGTACATATTATTTTAGTTTCAATGGCAACTACCATTTAATCTAACATTCAGAGAAAGAGCAATTTCACTTCCAGAATATCCAGGTCCCAGACATCAACATCATCTCTGTAGGAGAACAAACTAGCGATGGGAACCCTTCTCAATTCTTGAAAATCAACCTTGGTCCTAGTTTTAAGTGGTACTCCACACTGGAAGGAAATACTTTGAGATTGTATCCAAATCCAAATCCAAATCAAAGAAAGCCTGAGTCGCATGAAAGAGGACAATGAAAAACCAGCTCAAAGTCTGACCGAAATTCAAAAAAAGGGTGAACAATTGTTTTTTCCCATTCAGATAAAGCGGAGGAAGCAGTGCTCTCCAGAGTATGCCTAAATAATGGAAAAAGCTTAATCAGCAAAGGATTATTTATTAAACTACAAAAAGATCAGACCATTCCCACATTTAAATTGATTGATAAATAGGACGTAGGTCTGGAAACACCAAATTCAAAGCACTTACTGCTATGAGGCGTCAGAAATGCGAGACGGACACATTGGTATAGTTTTCTCATTAGTCGCCATTTTATTAAAAGGGTTAAGACCACGCCTATTTTTCCCTAACCTAACAAGGATTTCCCAACCTAACAAACTATGGCTAGACGAAAATTACCCAATGTCCAAATGTGTCTGGCCCTCACAGTAATACATGCAACAAAATACAGGAATTATTTGCCTTTTTAAACTTAAAAAAATAACATGCATTCAAACACAAACGTTATGAACAGGAATCCTTGTATCCAGGGTTAAACCCCCTTGCCCTGGATCCATTCATTTTTCATACCAAAGTTCAACTTCAGGAAAGTTCTTCTCAAAGGTGAATACAAAGTTCTTCTCATTCAATATGGCCATCACTTGGCAAAGTGACCATCTTATTTCCAAAGAGTTTTTCAAACTTAGCGACAATTGTTAAAGTTTCCAAAAAATCCTGCTTGGCAAACCAAAAGTCTCCCTCATCACACATCAAATCCAAAGTCATATATAAGTGTTCTTTGCTCCGAAGATCATCATTTTTTGTCACATCATATTTCTCTTTCATAAGTAAAATCTCAGTCAGGATAGTTCATTTAAAAAGATATACTTTAGTCAGGATGATTATACGACAGTTCATCAAAACAGTAGTGGAATTGCAACTTCCTTTCCACCACAACCTTTTACCACATTCACAGTACTTCAAATGATCTTTTACCTGGTACACTCGCCTGCCAGGACTAACCACTATTTGTCCCTTTCCTGGTTTTCTTGCCTGCCAGGATAACACTACTACAACTTGAACTCTGTGGTAAGCCTTATTCAAACTTTTCACACTTGAATCCTCAATGGAAAGAGTTGAACCAACAACTGCTTCTTGGTTTAGTCTTCCCTTTCAACAGAACTGGCTTATAGCTTCTTTCACAAATATATTGCACCAAAGGACAGTGGTTTTCACATTGATCTGTTTGCCATAGGCAATGCAGGTTACAGTTCTCCCCCCCTTGATCCCTTTTACAAGAAGGGTTTTGTTCCTGCAGTCATCTACACAACATTTTGGCTGTTGGCAATTTAGTTTACAACCTACTCCCACGGGGTATCTCGTTTTTGGAACATAATATTCAAATTGCCTTGGTGTCACTCTCAGCTTTCTTTGACCATGGCAATGCAGGTTACAATGTCCCTTTATTGGATATCCCTCTTTTAGAAAGTTGTGCCTCTGCTTTACTATTGCCCAGCTTTGGCTTTGGCAATGCGGGTTACAATATTCCCCTATTTGACGTCTCTTAATAGGAGAGTTGTGCCACGTTTGCTTTAATCAAATGTTCAGTATTCCAAAAGTTAATTACTACCTAGCGGTCTCCTTCGGAGTGCCCCGGGGTCACCTGTATCAGGCCAACACACTGGTATACCCTGACGTCTCCTTCTGACTCGCCGTCACTGCTTCTTTGTTCGTCGGGACTTCATCAGCATTTGGTAGCTCGTGTCAATCTGCCATTGCTCTCGCTGACTGTCAATTGAGCTTTCACAGCTCCCTAAGCTCCACGCTGTAAGCTTTACATCGGAGCAGATAACAGGACACAGAGAGCTTCTCGCTCCCTCAGGGTAACTAGCCTCAATACTACCCCCCACTGCGCATTCTCTGCATGAAGCAGGACTCCTGACTCCTGCCACGTTTTCTGCACAGCATCCCACTGTCAGCACAGCGGCAACTCCAGTTTCTGCTTCTTCCTGCTGCTCCTGCTTAGCCCGCCCCTGAAAGGCCTTTAAATGTTTAAAGGCCCGCTCAGATGTGGGTCATTAAGACAACTAGACTGTTTGGTAACTCTGAACCCTTCTTCCTTGTGCCAGTAGTACGCACATTATGGGACTTGAAGTCCATAATGTTCTTGGTTGTTTTAAAATCAAAATCATTAATTTGACATTAAGAATTTGTGATAATTACGGAAATTGTTCTGAGAGTTCTCCCATTCCTCCTGACCCAAGTCTCCTCCCATGCAACCCACCAGCATTTTACCTCCCACAGGGTCTGGATCAGCTAGAGGCTACTTTCCCTGGCCACATGAGAAGAGTTCCAGGTCAACGTTTTAATGAGGATCACCTCAGATTCATGATACTGCCTAGCAGGTGTATGCTAAAAACTTCTATTGGCAACAGAATTATAGAACATAATTGTTGGGTCGTTCGAGGCATCCCTTCTGATTTTTATTTGGGTAGTGACATTAAATCGATTTTGCAATTAGTCCGGATCTAATCAACAAAGTATGGTCCCGACTCGGGGGAACTCCAGGGACTTTGCCATCCCCGAAAAGCATTATGGTCAGTGCAATTGCTGCCGTATGTGGTTGAAGTTCAAATGTGAGGAGAAGCTACCATCTCAAGACGGGTGAGACAATTCACAATTCCCCTTAAAATTAAGTAAGGACAGAACCTCAAACATCAAGATGCCATATAAATTTGAATTCTCATCTCCAACAAAAAGGTTTGAATTTACATTCAACACCTCTAGTGGATCTAGAACACGACACCATTCCAATATTGGTGGATAACAGCGACCCTCAAAGTATCACTTTGGGTGCAGACACCAATTCCAAACAACTGTCTCGACAGTATTTCTCCAGATAATAATTTTACTGGTCATGGGGGAGGGGGGAGTTTCATGGTGTACTCTTCATGCCCTTATAGGGGTATAGGGAGGACGAGGTGACCTGTTACATCAGGAAGGATGAGAAAGTATATAGAGTTCATAACAAGCCCCCAAATCCATGGAACTTCCTGTCCCGGTTAACAGCATAAAAATATACTGCTGATATAGCCAAGCCAGAGGTCTTTTCAGGTTTCAGGCAGCTGGTTGATGCCTATGAGACCGTGAAACAAAGAAAGAAACTGAAACTGGTATTCCTGGACTTCGAAGATATCTTTTCAGTAGACTTGTATCACTATAGACCTACATCCATCCATCCAACTACCATACCCACGGACCCAGAGATGGCTCCAGTATTTGTTAAACAGTACTGGTTACCCATCGCATCCATGGAGTCACTTACAGAGAATATCAAGAATTTGGAATCCCATGGCATCATTCGTCCGATCCAAAGTACCTTTAAAAACCCCATACTGGGGATACTAAAACCCAATGACGCTTTGAAACACTGTCTTGCTGTATAAGCGCCATATAAATAAACAATAAATAAAATGGAGACTATGTGCCGACGTGAGGGAGTTAAACAGGTCCACATGTCAACATGGCCACTTCTCTACTTTGATCAAGGGCTGGCATAGATCCAAGGGTCAAAAGTGTACACAGCCATTGATTTGACCAACGGCTACTGCACCAATGAGTAGGGAAGACAATACAAGCTTGTCTTTACCTTCGGGGGCAGCAATACACATGGACCCGAACAACCTTTGGATACATAAATTCCAGAAATGATTTCAATAGCTTCCTGCATAAGGCCATGCCCGATTTGGGCAAAAGGGGAAACCAAGCCTATGTGGATGACATACTGATAAAGAGCTCATCTGTGGAAGAACATATTGCAGAAATTTGCAATGTTCTGACCTAGTTGCAGAAAGACAGAGCAAACTTGTCCTTTCAGAAGGCACACACAGGTGTGGGATCAGAGAACTTCCTAGGGCACAGAATCACTCAAGAGGGCGAAGGAAGTGGAAGCCTTATTGAAAGGACTTCGAGAATTGTGTAGACTTCCTGGACTCACTAATTATAGTCGAAAGTACATTGAAGACTGCAGAGCGGTATCGCGACCCTTAGTCCATTTATTGAAAGTCCAGAGTCAAGTGGGAGTGGGGTCCAGTGAAATCTAAGGCAGTTTAACAACTGAAAATAATTCTTTCCCAAGCTCCTTGGTTGGCTTACCTCATCAAGAATAATGAGTTATACTTGGAGACACGGTTTTCAGATACCTACTTGACAGCAGTATTGTACCAAAAGCATGACAAGGTCACCAAAGTTATCTCTTATGTTAACAAAACTTCGTCCTCTGTGGAGGAAAGAAATCAACAACTGTGAAAAGGCACTCCTGGCAGTGGTATGGGCATTAAAAAATTACTGTCCGTGTATCCAGGGGGAGCACATCATCATAGAGTCCACGCTGTTAGGCAAGATTTTCATTTTCAGCGATAAATCTTCCTTCCAAACCCAGGACTTTTTGCTGGACTTTTTTCTTATCCCTATTTATTTATTTGCATTTGTTGAGCGCACAGCAGACCGAAGGCATTGTGGCGCTAGTTACAGTGTAGCTTATACTTCGTTACATACAATTCATGTCCGTATGGTTACATTGGACGAGATATACTTTTTTACAGATATGAAAGAGCAGCAGGAGCATAATGAAAAACGGGGTTAGTTGAATAGGGCAGTTTTGAGCTTTTTTCGGAATGAGAAGAGGGATGCATCAGCTCTGAGGTCATTAGGTAGGGAATTCCAAAGTTTAGGTGCGAGGAAGTGGAAGCCTATGCCTCCTGCTTTGTTTCTGTTGATGCGAGGCACTGCTAGTTGATTCGTGTATTGTGCTCTTCTTGGTCTCGTGGATTGATCTCTACCTATCATGTCAGATAAATAAGAGGGGGCTGTGAGATTGATGCATTTGTGGGTGGTTGTGAGAATTTTGAAAGAAATACGGTCTTTGACTGGGAGCCAGTGCGCTGCCTTTCTGGCTTGTGTGATGTGTTCTCTCTTTGGAATGCTGAGGGCTGCTCTTAAAGCGTTGTTTTGGGTAGTCTGAAGCCTAGATAAGTTTTGTTGGGAGGTGCCGGCTAGGAGGGCGTTACAATAGTCTAGTTTGGCTCCTATAGTTGCTCGGGCGATGGCGAGGCAGTTATCCTTGGTTAGGAATGGTTTTATTGCGTTAATGAGTTTAGTACTCAGTGCTGAGGCCGAGACTATGGAGCTGACTTGTTTGTCCGTGGATAGTGTGGCGTCTATGTGAACCCCCAGTGTTTTCACTGAGGATAGAACTGGGATGATGCAATTGTCTATGTTGAAATTGATGTACAGTGGGTTGAGGTTGGAGAGGGTGGATTTCTGTCCTAAAATGAGGATTTCGGTCTTGTCCCCGTTCAAGCAAAGGCCGTTAGTAGACATCCATGCTTGTATGGTAGAGTAGAATTGCTGTAGGGTAGAGGCGTCTTGGTGATAAGTCCCTGTCAGGGGGAGGAGAACCTGCGTGTCGTCGGCGTAATTTGTGTAAGTGATCCCCAGCGCGTCTAGTTTATCAAATAGTGGCTTGGTAAAAGATTATAGAGCGTGGGGGCAGTACAGGAACCTTGTGGTACACCACAGTGGATGATAGAGGGAGCTGCATGTGCTGTGTTAGAGAAAACTTTCATAGCTCTACCCTCTAAGAATGATGTTACCCAGGATGCTGCTTTATTTGAGAAGTGTACGGCGCGTGTCAGATGACTGGTAAGAGTAGTGTGGTCTACCAGATCAAACGCAGCTGAAAGGTCAAGGAGAAGGAGGAGGGCAGGCTTGCCTTTGTCTAGGATGTTGGTAATTTCGTTTTTTAAGTCTAGAAGGGCGGTTTCAGTTCCGTGTCCCTTGCGGAATCCAGATTGTCTTTTACCAAGGATTGCGTTCGATTCAAGGTATAGTTGAATCGGTTTGTGGGCGGCCTTGTCAAGTAGTTTCAGAAGGAATGGGACTGTAGTTATGGGTCGGTAGTTGTTAGGGTTAGCAGGGTCTAACGTCGTTTTGTTTAAGAGAGGGCGTACCCAAGCCTCTTTAAGGCTGTCTGGGACTATGCCAGTTTTGAAGGATGCATTGATGAAGGCTGTGAGAAGAGGGGCGAGTGGTTCTGCGCAATCTTTGATGATTTTAGGGGGGCATACATCACCCTTACATTGTGAGGGTTTGAGGTGTCTGAGAATGTCAGTGACCTCGGCTTCAGAGATTTCGGTAAATGCAAATTTGGGCACGTTTCTTACTTTTACATTAGCTTTTATCTGTGCATGTGCACTTTGCTTTGGTAGGGTATTGAAGTGGTGGGATATTTTGCTTTGGAGGAGGTTTATTTTTGAGAGCATGGCTGAATGGATGCCTGCACACCATGCCACGTCTTTGACGATCTCATCAGGGCATGTAGGTGGTACGGTTAGTTCTTTGAATATATTGAAAAGTTCTTTGGGGTGGGAGTTGGCATTGGAGATGCGGTGGTTGTAGGCTTCAGATTTAGCAAGGAAGATTGCGTCTTTGTATTTTTTGCTATGGATTTAAAGTTAGCTTTTGTGGTATCGCAGGGGTTAAGCTGCCAGTTTCTGAGCGCTAGGCGTTTGTCTTTACGCAAAGTCTGGAGTTCCTCTGTGAACCAGGAATTGGAATGGAAGGATTTTTTTTCTTTTTTGTTTTCCAGTGGGGCAACTGTGTTGACAGCCATTGTGATGGTGTCTTTGAATATTTCTGCGAGGATGTTGGGATCAGCGGAGAACGGGGGCTCTAGGCATGGCAGATTGAGGAGTGCACTGATATTGTCAGCGGTGAGTCTTTTGGCACTTCTGGCTAAGGTTGCCGGTGCTTTATTAGGTACTTTAGCGCTAAGTGAGACAGGGATGTCAAATAGGAGAAGGTTGTGGTCTGTCCATGGGAGACTAGTATTGGAGGTGATGGCTGTATTGCAATTGTGGTCTATAATCCAGTCTAGGATGCATCCTTTAGCATGAGTAAGCAAAGTGATCTTTTGAGAGAAGCCTAGGTCTTGGAGGTCTTTGGCTAGAGAGATAGCAGTTTTGTCCTTAGAGTCGTTGAATCCTAGGTTAAGGTCACCGATAAGAAGTGATTTTGTGGATTTTTTAAGGTCGTTTCCTAGGAGGTGATTGACTTGACCTATGAATTTAGTGGTTGGGCCAGGTGGACGGTATACGGTATGAATATTTATTGTGCTATTTGGAGAGAGTGCTAATTTGACTGATAGGATGTCAATATTATCTTCCTCTTGGTGGGGTACGGTTCTGATAGAGAGTGTTTCTTTGTGAATAATGGCTACCCCCCCTCCTGTTCTGGCTATCCTATCTTGTCTAAGGATGGCATACCCTTGTGGTAGGGCTAGTGAAATGGCTGGGCCGGAGGCTTCGTTGAGCCAGGTCTCTGTAATAGCGAGTAAGTCTAGATTTTGGGTAGTTATTAGGTAATTTACTTCTAGAGTATGGGCATTGAGTGATCGTACATTGATTAAGGCGCATTTGTATAGCATTGGGCCAGTGCAAGAAGTTTTGTTGGGTATGGTGTGGGTGTTTGCTTTAGGTACAGTGGTACATTGAGAGTAGGAGTTACTGCTAGGTGTAGTAAGCGTGGGTTTGAATTTGTGGCATATGGATGTATATTCCCACTCATTCCTTAGGTGAGTGGGAATCTTTTTACCCTCTCACCTAGTCTTTTACTCTTTTTACAGGTGACCTGTGTGATTGCAGTTATAGTTTCCTATAACTTTTGGGCTTAGGCTGGGTTGCCCTTTGGGCTTCCCTTTGTAATTTCTCTTATTATATCTTGGGTGAACTACTGTTCCCAGGAAGTAAAGTGGCATTTCCACCCCCTTTACATTTATTTTACTGAGCCAGCACACCCCACCCTATGTGGGGTGCGGTGGGGGGGGGGAGGTACCACTATGTATCCCCTTGCTGACTAACCTGGTAAAAGTTTTGTTACAATTACAAGTTAACTTGAATGGCTGGTGGTGGCAGTGCAACTACTATTGTGACTTTTAGTCATTATTACTGGCAGGCTATCAAATCCACCTCGGTAATGTACAGGAGGGCCACCATTCTGCTAGAATGGTGGGTTCCTTCTTTTTTCCACCATTTCTCATTTGCTTGTTATTTCTGAGGTCCTCTTCTGCCATTCTAGGTGGGAACAACCTTGGTTGAAGTTTTGTCTTTTGCGGGAATCCTTTGCATTCCCTGCAGCGGCTCCAGGGTGTCTGAGAAGGCAGCAAGCAAGGGATGAGTTCAAAACTCTGCAGCCTTTTGTCTTTCACCTTGCCTGAAAGGAACCAGTTCCTACGGGGGGCTGGCTGTCCTGTCCTGACGCCTTTCTGTGAACTGCATGGAGAGTTTGCAGAGGTTGTGCTGTAGTTCCTGAAAAATACTCTGAAACAGGAAGCTGCTGACAAGTCGACCAATGGAACCAAATCTGAAGAGGAAGATGAAAAGACGGCTGTAATGATGTCCAGCAACTGGAGAGCATGCTCGGTGAAAAAGGAAAAATCAGGTAAGGTGTCTTGTAAAAAGTCAAGACAGTTAGAAGCGTGTGCCACAAGGGAGCGTGCATTCAGTTGAAATGCGTGCAACCCCGGAGAAACGCCACAAGGTATAAGCATACGAAGGATTGTTTCAATGGGAGCAATGGACAAAAGCTCTGTGCGCCGGTAAAAAAAGAGCATTAAACCCAAATGGGGGCACCTAGAGGCCGGCTGAGGCTCGGATGGGCGCAGATGGGCAGGACTTAAGCAAGACTTTGGTGGAGGTGAGGCTTCTTAAAAGTAATAGTGTTGGTACTGTTTTATTATTCTTAACTGAATGAGTGTAAAGGATTACCAATAGGGCTTACCTTCCTTGAATAAACGGATGTCTCCTTAAAGTGTACCAATGGGTTTTGCTCTCCCTGAACTGTCTTGTGCATTTCTAAAACAATCTCGTAGTATGAATTTTCGAATGCCCTTCTTAAAAGTATACTAGGTTACTTATTTACGTGAAATACCTTGTGTCTTTCTAAAAGTGTATAACTGGGTTATGCTTTCCCTGGAATGTTTTAGATCACTGCTAAAATAGTTCCACAAAGTTCTTACTTGTCTTTGGTTTGCTTGTAACCCTTCTGAAAAGTATAATAGGTTACTTACTGACCTTGAATAGCTGCTGCTCATCTCAAACTGTAACATTGCTGAGTTCATTGGAATAAGGGCTCTTACTTGCCTGAAGTCCCTGTGTGTGTGGTTAGAAGTGTACATGGTAAATGACTCAACTGTTGAGTTGTGCTTTCCCTGAATTGCTCCTGGGCACTTCTAAAATAGTTTACTGTACCCATATTTATCCCCGAAAAGATTTCCGCCTGTAGGTAGTATACAAGTTAAGTTACTCCCTTTGAACTGTGTTCTTAAAAGTAACATTGGTCTGGTAACTGTATCCATTCTTGATAGAAGAAAGTTACATGGGTTGCAAGAGATGCTTGTAACCAGTGTTGGTGTAACTAAGTGACTCTGAAAGTGAAAAACTATGTTATAACCAATAGGATATACTACCTTTGATTTACGTAATGTAGTCTAAAAGTAACTAACTGTGGGTTTACTCCCCAAGAATAGCTGCATGCCATTCTGAATGTGTCATAGTTTTGACTCACCTTGAATGCGGATTGCTATTCTTAATAAGGTTATACTTTGGTTTGTATACCAAAAGCATTGAGCTGGTTTTTAAAATTGTGTTTATATGATACGTTATAGTTCTTACTTCCCCAAGATTTAGCTTGGCCTACTTGTTTTTAAATAAACCATTTATTTTTTACAATATATAGTCTTTCTTTTGGACCATATGTATGCTACAATTTCTTTGTACCAAGCTACAGCCCTCTCTTCCTCCTAAAATAAGTTGGGCTGCTCGGTCTATGCTTCCAAATGCTCTGAGGTGGTATAGCGTTATACTAAGAGTGGAGTTTTGTACTGCTTCATAAATAAGCCCTTAGTTGGACTTTAGAAAAACTGTCCCTAACGCTCACCAACCCTTGCAGTACTAACAGAGTGACAGAATCCGGGCGGGGAATGTAAGTAATTAGATTTCCTGTGGAGGTCAGATATGGGCAAAACAAGAAGAGTCCTCTTGTGCAAGGATCGGATGACTTGCACAATTGTGCTCAAGAAAACTGTCAAGAGGACGAAAGTCTAATAACTAAAAACAATATGGTGGCGTACTTAGCAAGGGATATGAAGAAAACACGTGCCAGGGGATACCCATAGTTGATGTGGATGGGTGCTCATACCATGTTACCAATAATGGGGAAAAAGAACTAGCGGCTGCCATTGGGATTGTATGGGTGAATGATACCCCGGAGCCCACTGCTGGTTACATAATAGGACACACAAGTAGTCAGGTGGCAGAGTTGATTTGCGTTCATAAAAACCATCCTCGCTGCAGTTCACCACCAACTCAAAGATCTGGTCATAATCACTGACTTGGATTATGTCAGGAATGAGTTTGTGGAACACCTGATTAATTGGAAGTATTGAGGCATGCTTTGTGTCAACAACACACCATTGAAACATGGAAAACTGATCCAGTCCATTGATGAACTGGTGACCTTCATTGAGATGACCATCTATTGGAAAAAGATAAGAATCCATTCCAAAATAAGAGGGGCCGGATAAGACATGGGAATGACCTGGCTGGCCAGCTGGCGAGAACCGTAGCTCTGCGGGGGGATTTAATAGAGAAGAAGAGTAGGAGGTAGATGACTATATTCACCTGTACAGTTTCCAGAGAAAGGAACAGAAGTTTATTCTGTCTTGATGCAGTAGCTTTGAGATTGTAGACACATTCTCACCTGTTGCCTATAGGATCTGCATACCAAAAGGAGAAGAGACTGAAGAGAAATGGGTCCATATTGGGTCCATATCAATCAGTTAAAAAGCAGTTATCCCAGACAAGCTCTAAGAGTGATTCAGGAGGCCACTGAAGTTCAAATAGAGGAACCATTGAGGAATGAAGATAAGATCAAAACCCGGAATGAAACCAAAATATATAGAACAGATGAGTATTTAATTTAAAATATGCATATTAAAGTAAAATGAGAAGAAAGTGGAAATGTGAAAGATAATCAATGTCTCACTGTATTTGTAATATTATCCAAGGGATACAGTTTTCAACAAAAATGCTTAACAACTATTTTTACTCCTCTCTTTAGAATCATTAAAATGCTTTCGTCCCAGCCTGGGGAAGAGGAGAGGGAGGGGTCTCGAAAAGGACCCAGGAAATCGAAAGGGAAGGGTCAAGAGGAGAGAAATGAGGAGGCGGCCTCTTCAAACCCCAGGAACCCGGAAGAAGGAAAGCGAGACCACTGATGATGGGTTGTTCCTGACCAAAGGGATGGAGAAACATTGCTGACTCGCATGAAAGAAACCAACCCCCACTGTTCCATGCTCTTTCCCTGGAGAGGGGCCCAAAGAAAAGAGCAAGAAGGGGGGGCCTGTGGGGTATTTAAAGCCCAAGGCAAAAGGAAACTGCATTTGGCTACGTTGGGCTTAAAATGCAGAGCACAGACATGACAGCCAAACTGAAAAGGCAATATTTCATTTGCATCTGCCACATGCCAAAATGCTGTTTTCAAAGAAAGAGAAATACACTTACTAAAGTGTGCCTTGTATGTGAAATCAAAGCCAAGGAAGTACCTTTCAATATATGCGACTGAAGCCTAAAGAGTAATTTTGCACAAAAACAGTTACCATGGAAGGGAGTGCATTTTGCGGCTGAAATAATAAACACAGACTCAAAATGTCCCTTTCCAAAACAATTTGAACGTATCCTGATGGAAAAAAAGAACATGGTTGGCAAAACGCAATTATATAAAAAATATTCAAAGGCTGCATATATGTAAAAGGAATTGGAACACCTGGTCTTAAAGCAGATGGGTGATAAATGTTTACTTAATGAATGTCAGGGGTTGTGTGTGCTGGGACAGAAAAGGTGTTTTTCAAAGTTAAACAGAATAAAGTCCCCGATTTGAAAAGGGCACTTTCTACAGAAAGTGGGAAAGTGTTCCTGAGAGAAGGAAGATTTTGTATTGCAGAGGGTTGATGGGAAAGAGTCCCAAAATAAAATGAAGTGTCTGTTCTGAAACGTTTGTTGTACAATAAGACTGTCCGCTTTGCTAATGAAAGCCCCATTGAAAATATATTTACACATTTCTGTGAACGGAGGATAGCACAGGGGCAATGCACTGGTCTTGGAAGCACGACCACGCAGAGCAACAGAGGCTCGAATCCCGGATCCAAGTTTAGATTCCGAACATCGGTATTAAGCGTGTGATAAAAAACAATTAAATAAATAAAATAAATAAGGGCATAGTGTGATGGATCCTGCGGAGTCATTACTGATGCCAGCATAAAGTATCCTCCGATGTGGCCAGGGGAAGGCAGCTGCTACCTGATTATGACCCTGGGGGTGGTTTTCTGAGGGTGGATCACATGGAAGGAGATGGCTGTCAGGGGAGAGTGGTGATTTCAACAGGAGAGAAGCAATATACTTCTCTTTCTTGTGATGAAGGTCCCTTAATTCCCGAGTTTTTGATGGCCTGCTTTCATTATTCGGAACTTTCTCATTTTAAAACTCTTAAAGCCACTTCGTTTAAACAAACCCCTATTCAGTCTTCATGTGTACATGGTAAATCTAGAACATATGAAACATCTGATGTTTATGGTGGTTGTACTTTAAATGCAACTGCTCAACAATGTGACTTAGAATCAGTTGAAACTTCCTTGGACTCAAAGTCCCAGAAAGCCTAGGGCACTGCGACGAGGAAGAGGAGCAAGGAGTCCATGTGAAGGAAATGTGACACTAAGAGTAAGGAACAAGTTACTTACCTGTAACTGTTGTTCTCCAGCATGGGTCTGGCATGGATTCACATGCTCATGAATATTCCCCGTCGTCAGGCTGGGAATCCTCGGTAAAGAAAAATCAGTATCAGTTTCGTTTCTGATCCGTCTTTCGTAGTAGTAACCAATCACTGATCGCTGCGTCATACTGACCACAGCCAATGACTGCCATCTCCCTAAGCCCCGCCTCTGGCAGCCATCTTCAGATTTGGTAGCACGTGAAGTGGCAGTATGACCAAGTGAAGAGCCGCAGAGGGGTAGGCGGGAGGGTTCGCATGTGAATCCATGCCAGACCCATGCTGGAGAACAACAGTTATAGGTAAGTAACTTGTTCCTTCTCCAGCATGGGGTCTCGCATGGATTCACATGCCCATGAATATAAGAATGCATAGCAGTACACACATGCACAACCACGGGAGATGGCAAAAGGCTCAACATTAAGCAATACAACAACTCAACATTAAGCATCTCTTACCTCCTCACCAGGCTCACCTTAAGCGAACAGGTTGCGCAGCACTGCTTGCCCGACCTGTACTCCTCCCTGGAATCCCGATCGACGCAGTAGAATTTCGTGAAGGTGTGCGTCGACCTCCACGTAGCAGCCCTGCAAATGTCCAGCAGGGGCACACCAGATGGGAACGCCGTAGTAGCAGCGATCGCTCTGGTCGAATGGGCTCTCGGACGGCCTGGCAGCGGTCGGTTAGCCAACCGGTGGCAGTGCATGATGCAGCCGGAGAGCCATCTGGAAATAGAAGACTTCGAGAGAGCCTTCCCTTGATTCACAGGTCCAAAGTTCACAAACAGCTGTGATGTCCTCCGAAAACTCTTTGTGCGGTCCACGTAGAACTTCAGCGCTCTAGCCACATCCAGCGAGTGCAAAGTCCTCTCGGCCGGCGACGAAGGAGACGGGAAGAAAACAGGTAACACCAGGGACTCGTTAAGATGGAAGTCCGACGGCACCTTGGGCATAAAGGAGGGGTGCGTCCTAAGCACCACCCTCGAGGCATGGAAAGTCAAGTACGGTGCTTTGCAGGATAGGGCCTGGATCTCTCCCACTCGTCGTGCGGAGGTAATGGCCACCAGGAATGCAGTCTTCCACGACACAAACTTCATCGGTGCGGAGTGCATCGGCTCGAATGTGGGCCCCATGAGCCTAGTCAGCACCACGTTAAGTTCCCACGCCGGGGCCTTCACTGGCGGGAACGACCGGAACAGTCCTTTTCATAAACTCTTTTACCAGCCGATGGGACCACAGGGACGTCCGTCCTGTGGTTCTGGTATATCTGGAGATCGCCGCCAGATGAATCTTAATGGAGGCATGGGCTAGCCCAGCCTTTGCCAGCGATAGCAGGTACGGCAGCACTTGAGGGGCCGTAATCCGTAGGGGGTTGATCTTCTGTGCTAGGCACCAGATAGAGAACCTCTTCCACTTGTGACCGTAGCATTTGAGAGTAGAGGACGCCCTGGCCTTTCCAAGAACCTCTCTGCAGTCGGCCGGTATATCATACCCTCCAAAATCTAGCGCTGCAGGAGCCAAGCCTGCAGGTTCAGCGACGCCGGTTCGTGGTGAAAGATGGCGCCTCCTTCTCTGGAGAGAAGATCTGCGTCCGTCGACAGCTTGATGGATGGGGACGTTGACAAGTCCAGAAGGTCCGGGAACCAGATCTGCCTCGGCCACGCCGGTGCGACGAGGATCATCCTGCACCGGGACCTCTTGAGCTGGTTGATGAGTCGAAGCAGCAACGGCGGGAACGCATACAGGTATAGGCCGTCCCAGGGGAACAAGAATGCATCGCCCATGCTTCTCGGCTGGGGAAACCTGCTGGCGAACCTCTGGCACTTCGAGTTCGTCGCTGTTGCGAACAGGTCGATTTGGGGTTTGCCCCATCGTCGGAAGAGTTGATCCACCTGATCCTGGCGCAGCTCCCACTCGTGACACGCGTGCAGCTCCCTGCTGAGCGAGTCGGCGATGGTGTTTCTTTCTCCTGCCAGGTGGAAGGGAACCAGGAACATCCCCAGGGCGACCGCCCAGTGCCACAGATCCTGTGCCTCCTTGGATAGGGCTGGGGATCTGGTGCCTCCCTGCTTCCGTATGTAAAGCATTGTCGTGGTGTTGTCCGTGAAGATCCGCACCACCTTGCCCTTGAGCGACGGGAGGAACGATTTGAGAGCCCAGAACACGGCTCGGAGTTCCAGGATGTTGATGTGCAGGAGCTTCTCCTCCGGGAGCTAGAGGCCTCTTGCGTGGAGATCTCCGGTGTGGGCGCCCCAACCTTCCAGGGAAGCGTCCGTCGTCACCGTCTCCTGGTACGCCGGCATCTGAAAGTCCTTGCCCGCCGTGAGGTTCGCTCGAACGCCCCACCACTGAATCGCCCGCCGGAAAACCTCATTGAGGGGGACCCTGTCTTCGAAGGAGGGCGTCGAGAAATTCTTGAAGAGGGCGCATCCGTAGTCTGCATAGGCGCACCAGGTAGATGCAAGAGGACTTGATGGACCTCACCCTGGCCACGTCCGTGGCTAGCAGGCGCTGCACTTTGCCCAGAATGGTCTTCGTCCGTTCTTCCGACGGTGCCGCCAGGTGCCTCACTGTATCGAGCTTCACTCCCAGAAACAGGGCCACCTACGACGGCACCAGGTGGGACTTTGGGTAATTTATGGCGAATCCCAGGTCTGTGAGTAGCTGGACGGTCCTCGCAGTGTATTCGACGGCGAGTTCCCTCGTCTTTGAGCGGATGAGCCAGTCGTCCAGGTAGGGGTAGACATGAATCCCCTGCAGGCGCAGCCTCGCCGCCACAGGTGTTAGGCACTTGGTAAAGACCCTGGGGGCCGACTTCAATCCGAACGGCAGTGCTCTGAATTGGTAGTGGCGTCCCTGGATGACGAACCTGAGGAACTTTCGGTGACTTCTGAGGATGGGAACGTGGAAGTATGCATCCACCAGGTCCAGCGACGATAGAAAGTCGCCTTCCTCCAGCTGTAACTTTTGTGACCTGATGTATTTGTTCAAACGACAAAGGTCCAGGATGGGGCGCCAGCCGCCCGTCTTCTTCCTGACGAGGAAGTACCTTGAGTACACCCTGGAGCCCCGGAGCCTCTTCGGGACGGGCTTGATGGCACCTTTCCTGAGCATCGCCCGTACTTCCAACAGCAGTTGCGGGACGTGATTTTCCTTCCTGGCCACAGGTGGAACGTGAGGGCACTTCTTCAGGAATTCGATAGAGTGTCCTCTTGCCAGGGTATCCAGCACCCAACGATCGGTGGAGATGGACTTCCACACGCCGACTAACTTCGTCAGCCGGCCTCCCACCGGGGTGCTTCGGTGGGGGCCCGAGGCCACGGCCGGTTCAGTCCTGCTTGGAGGTGGTGGCCTTGCCGCCCTGGCCACCTTGCCGACGGTGGCGAGGCGCTCCCTGCTTGCCGCGACCCCTGTAGGCTTCCTGAGACGAGGAGCGTGCCGCCTGGCGGTAGGACGACGAGCCACCGCTGGATCCCTTGGAGGCCCCCTGTCTGCCTCCGGAGCTCCGAAAGGGCTGTCGTTGCTGAAGGGCTCCTAGGGCGCGGGCTGTCTCCGTGTCCGTCTTTATGGCTTGGAGGAATTCGTCCACCGCCTTCCCGAACAAGTTGCTGCCGTCGAACGGCATGTCCAACACCCTGGTCTGGACGTCCTGACGGAAGTCGGTAGCCCGGAACCAACCCCGTCGTCGTAGGCAAACTCTGTTGCCCAGCTGGCGGAACCCGGTATCGGCAATATCGGTTGCCACCGTTATGGCGTGGTCCGACGCCACCTCGCCTTCTTGAAGTATTTCCAGGGCCTCGGACCTCTTGTCGTCCGGTAGGAAGTCCAATATGGGGGCCAGCTTAAACCAGAGCTCCCTATCGTAACGGGCTACGATCGCCAGGGCGTTGGCCGCTTTGATCGTCGTCGCCACCGACGAAAAGACCCGTCACCCCATGGCGTCCAACTTCTTTCCCTCGCCGTCCGGAGGGAAATTCAACGTTGAGGCTCCTGACCCCGCCGCTTTCTTCTTCACCGCCGCCGAGACGACCGAGTCTGGCGTTGGCTGGGCCTTGAGGCACAGGGGAGCGGTCTCGGGGACCCGGTACTTCTTCTCGTACCGGTCCCGTTTGGCTGGTGCCGAGGAGGGGTTCTTGAGTACCGACAGGCCCTCCTCCCAGATGTCATCGATTAGAGGCACTGCAATGACAGTCTTCCTCTTGGCCTCCCGGCGCTGATAGAGGAAACCTTCCTTTTTCTGCTCCTCCGGGCAGAGCTGGAACAATTGGGACGCCCTTGCGATCATGGCCTGGAATGAGCCAATCTCGTCGGGCGGAGATGGCCGTGCGACGGGAGACGGAAGAGACCCGTTCGGTCGTCGTCGTCCTCAGAACCCGTCATCGAGCCCACCGCACCGTCATCTCCCGTCCCGTGGGAGGATGAGGAGGGAGCTGCAGGCCTTACGGGGGCGAGCGGAGGAGAGGGTTGGGTCCTCCGTCGTTTGTTCTGAGGACTTCCCGACGGGCCAGGTTGCGGGTCCTCCGGCCTGGGCCGTGGTAATCTCGTCCTTATCTCAGAGCATAAGGACTGGATCGCAAACAAAATGGCCGCCGAGCTATCCTGAGGCCTAGGTTCCGGCTGCGCCGGAAGGGAAGGCTGCTCTTCCTCGCCATCGCCGTCTTCCTCGGTTATCTCCCGAGGATCTTCCTTGCGGGACCGAACCTTCTCGAATTGGAGTTCGAGATTCCTCGCAACCTCGGTCAGTTCCCCCTCCGAGGCTGACTCCGAGCTTGAGGAGGCTACCGTGCACCCCCTTTTTCCATCATGGGGGCCATGACGATGGGCTAAAAAGAGGATTCCCTCCTTGGCGGCAGGGAAACTCTAGTCCCGGAGGCAGTCTCCGCTGGCGGGGTCTCTGCCGGCTTGACCAGAGTCGCCGCGATCGCCTCGATAGAGGCCTTTGCCTACTGGTTAGGGGCCTTCACCATTTTAGGTGCGTCCTTGGCCTTCTCCTTAGGGGGAGGGGCGACGCCTCGCTCCCCTTCTCCCGAGATCGGACGTGGCTTCTCCCGAAGCTTACCCGGGGTCTCAGACTTCCTCTTCCCCGAACCGGACCGCTGGCTCGTGGTTGACTGTGCCGGGGAAGGTGCGCCCTGCCTGGCGACCGAAGAGCCCGACCTTTCAGCGCTCCCGGAGCCAGCGGACTCGCGGCGCTTGGCCTGGTGTTGGGCCCCCGTCGCCGGGCACCCGCACAGGACTTAGAAGCCCGCTCGGACCCTTTATTCTTCTTCTCACCCGTTGAGCCCTTCTCCAACCAGCTGGCGAGACGGGATCGACGGTCCCTCATGGTCCGCTCCGACAAGTTCTTACAGAACTGGCAGTCCTTCTCTACATGAGTCTTTCCCCATGAAGACAGTAGAGGCATCGCAAATGTTCGTCCTCCTTACACACATTCTGCAGCCCGCATCCAGGGCAGCTGCGAAACAGCTTGGGTCCGGGTGACGAACTCGGTCTCTCGAAGTAAGCCGAAAATCTTCTGGAATCCTCCAAGAGGTTGATTCGACGAAATCTTCACCCTTGGGGGGGCGTAGGAAAATCCCGCAACGGGTACCCGTTAACGGGAGTAGAAACGGTGGAGCCTGAGGCTCGATTAACCGAAAAAATGTGAAAATTCACCTGAAAAAAGCGCGAAACACGCAGCAAAAGCTCGAGAGCTAAGCACAAGGACTCCCAACACTTGAACGTGCGGTAAAAATCTGAAGATGGCTGCCAGAGGCGGGGCTTAGGGAGACGGCAGTCATTGGCTGTGGTCAGTATGACGCAGAGATCAGGGATTGGTTACTACTACGAAAGACAGATCAGAAACGAAACTGATACTGATTTTTCTTTACCGAGGATTCCCAGCCTGACTACGGGGAATATTCATGAGCATGTGAATCCATGCCAGACCCCATGCTGGAGAATGTGCATTTCATTGTGAGAGTAAGGATTGGATTTACCTGAACTGAATGCTGAGCCTCTTCTCAGCCTGGACACACGGCACTGCAAGCGTAGCTCTTGCCGACCTACACCCTGCTTCCTGGAGGAGGCGGGACTTCCCTGGGCCATGTGACGGATCACGTGACAACTTCCTGCACTTAACGGGAAGTGAACCACCCTTGCAGCGTTAAGCCCGTTGGGGTCAAGGTTACTGGTTGTTGTACGGCCGTTAGGCGCTGTGCGGCGCCATCAGAAAAAAGAAAACCGCGAGGTGTCCCGAGTGGAAGCGGTGCCACCTCAAGACCCTGGTACAACAAATCACAGTAAGATTCATTAACTTTGTAATAGATATATCGCGAAAGAAAGAGTTCTTGTATACACCGAAGAAAACATAATCGAGTTCCCCTTAATCCATTGACGGCCACCACCCCCCTACCTGACATTGTATGGAGGAAGAATACGGGCGCTGCTTACGCAGCTCAAAAAAAGGGGGTGGGGAATCCATTCATGATGTGACAGCTACAACTAAAAAGGGTATGGTTTACAAACTACCAGGACGCTTAACTCATGTCCGAAGCGAGCAGACTTTAGTCACAATCTTGCAGGTTGCCGCGACCTAGGCAATTTATTGGAAAATAACATGACGACATCCCAGGAAAGTCTTGCGTCACTGCCAAAAGAAGTCAACACAGAGGCACAGCCGCCGAATGTCTCCCCGATAAACACCGTTGTCTCCGTTGCGCTCCGGCCTCCCAGAGGGGAGACGGGGCGGGGCAGAGCCAGTGCTGTTGAGAAAGTCACGGCATCGCGTGCCAGCAGCAAAGAAAGATGCCCGGGAACAAAACAGAAAGAGACATCGGCCGATTTTTGCCGACCAGGAACAGTGTTAAGAACGAGTGTGAGGGAAGTGGTTCCGGAATGTGGTTACGAGCAGGAGCCCACAACATCAACAGAAAGTCCCGGGCATGCGGACACAAGAAAGATCAGGCTGAAGTAAAGTCAACGAGTTCGACGGTGCCAACTGGCGACCAAATTGTCACAGCACAGGTGCACATTAACAGCAACAAAGAGGGCATACAAAGCAAAACAAGTCCTCCTACACCACTCAACATACAAACAGGGGAGGAGCAAACGGACAGTACCCTGTCAAAAGCACAAAACTCCAAGAAGAGAGCCAGGGAGACCAATGAAAAAACCAAGTGGAAGCCGAGCATGCTAAGCAAAAAGACTCAACACAAGAAACAAAACAGCCTACGAACCAAAATCAATGCCCCAATAAGAATGTGCAACAGTCAACTAAAGGTGGATCGAAGAACAGCACAGGCTCAGCAGCTGCTAGACAAATCAACACTATGCGAATGCTGACCGACTTCTTTGAAATTCAGCTCTCAACAAAATCTAAAAGATTCAGTGAACTTTCAGACGCCGAAATGCTTGCAGTGGTAAATGACACCATGCCACATGCAAAACAACGGAAACTTGACCACATAATAGAGATATGGCCAGATCCAGAAACAGACACTGAATCACAGAGCCAAGAAATAGTGTCAGAACCAGTGCCAAATGAGAAACTCACCCAGGGCAAATGTCGCCAGTATTAACAGGAGAGACACAAATGACAATCTGACAAAGGAAGCTCAAAGTGGTGAAATACAGGCACAGACAAAGGAACCAGAGGCTCAACATGAGACACTCCCATATCAAAGAGAAGCATCTGCCTGTCCCACATTACAAGGTCAGGACCCAATGTCTCAGTCCCCAAAGATAAGAGGAAGCAAGACGGCAGGACCGGAAAGTCCTGAGGAAACAGAAAAATCAGCGAGCCCAAACTTGGCAAATACAGCAACACCAAGTAACCAGGAGGGCATGATAGAACAAGAAGAACAATGCAAGCAGAATAAAAAGAAGTCACATCGAATATTCTCAGAGGACTATGTATCGCCAGCGAAAACTCAGAAAACTACCAGTTTACTGCACACTCCTAGAAGGAGATATAGTGACTTTTCGCATACATATGGTAGAAGTATGGCTTCGCAAACACCCAGCACATCACAGGATCCTGCATCGAAGAATACTGACCTGTTAAGCATAGTCGCAGCCATAATCATCGCCCTCAATCCCTTCTGCAAATTGTATGAGGCAATAAATGACACAGCGAAAGATCAACAAGTCATTTTAGCCGTGATTTTGACAAACGTTCTGCACTTAGAAGGGTATATAACAGCAAATTAGAACAATCAAAACAATAAAGAAGCGATGGACCAGCGTACCAACAATCTGATGGCCAAAATCGCAACTATACGTAATGGGTCAGTACAGTCTGAGCCGAAAGACAAGAGAAATAACAGCAATGAAGTCGGAACACAGACAAAAACAATTATCGACTTAACAGCGGAACAGAAGTCGACACAAAGTGTTGAAGTACAGACTCAATCAAGAGATACAATGGACACACATAGTACCACTGATAAGGCAACCACAGGCCAAGTAAAACAGGTTCCAAAGGTGGTCCTGGTATTGAACAACAAAGCAACTGCAAACGACAAGTGTGACGAGGAAATCGCAAAATCAACTTACAGAATTTTTGACCTAAGTGGTCATTGAACATGAACAATAAACACAATGTAGAAACAGTGGCGAGGATGAGCACACGGAAAGGAGCCACTTTACCGCCAATAGACAAGATACGGCAGAGGACTCCCCAAAACACAGTGTCGGACAGAGAAAATCAGAAAATAGAAAAAACAAAGAAAAGCCAGTGCAAGTAAGCCAATCAGAGGCGGCAGATCCTGAAGACACCCTAATGAATCTGAGTGTGTACCCAGATGATGATGTACATCTAGCGACAACGCCAGGACAATTCAAGCAAATAACAGAGAAGAGACACAGATCAGTTTTTGAACCATCCCCAATTGTGAAAGACAATAACAAAGTTCGCAAAGATTGCGACTTTGAAACCCTTGAGGAGAAACGAAATTGTTTGATCTATCACTTGCAAACGACTAAGGCGAATAAGCCATGCGAGCAAAAACACACCTCAGAAAGAAACAAATACAAAATCGAAAGATCAGAATAAACATAAAAGCAGCAGTGTGGAAGCAAACAAACACGTAAATCAGACGCAAGGAAGAAGAGAAAGCACAGAAGGGAAATCGAGGGCTAACCGCCGAGTACAAGAAAACTCACAAGTACCCCAGCACGAAACAAAAAGAAACAGCGAGGGGAAACCTTTGAGAGGCAAGCACCAGTGCAAAAAAAACAACAGCATGGCATAGATTGCCACAACCAAAGAGCGTCCCGCTACACAAGCCATACGAGGGGCAAAGAAGAGTGTGATGAGTCTGGTAAATCAAACAAAAAGAAAGATTTTAGGTGAACACTTAAAATGACACAAAGGAACAGCAACAAAGAAACCTCATTCTAAACAGGAGAACTGTCTTGGCCATACTGCACCAAATTCCTAGCTTGAAAAGGCTACAAACGGAAGACATAAAAATAGTGGAACCATGGCATAATCGAAAGGGGGCAGTGCCATTGCTACATCTTGATTCCAACACGGTGTACAAAATGATACAAAAGTATCAAGATGACATCTATAAACATGGATACCACATAGAAGAAGCATTGGCACGAAAACATCAAGAAAATACGGAAGAAATCACAAGACACCAGGAAATTACAACTAGAGACAGAAAAGCAAAATCAGATAAGGCGTACTACGAGCAACAGAAAGAGGAAAGTCCACAAAAAGAACACAAAAGAACAAAGGCGTGTAAACTAACACAGAGTCATCACAGAGCAGAGGATGTAACACGCAACATCGAGCGCCCGACAATTAAAAATGGTTTATCCCAAGGCAGAACGCGAGGAAAAGCAAACGACAAAAGAGCAACGGATATACAATAACGAGAGTGCGACGACAAGGACAATCATACAAAAAGTAGACAATAGCCCGATAGGACAAAATCAAAATGCTCCTCAAAGTAGCAAAACAGGGTTATGGGCCTGGCTCCCGAAAGCACTCGCACTGCACCGTAAGAAATAGCCATGCTTGCGGTCAGAGACGGCGACAAGCGACCAGACTGAAGAGCGACCAAAAGAAGTAACTCTATGCTCTTGGAACACGCGAGGGCATTCACATTTGATGGTTCCAGGGGGACCAAATCTTGGAGAATTTGATATCATATGTCTCCAGGAGACATGGCTGCAACAAACGCCAACGATGGAAGGCTATCAGATCATTCTAGCACCAGCCGCCAGAGGCTGCAAAGGGCGACCAACTTCAGGGCTGATGACGGCATGTCGAAATGGATGTGGAGTATCAATTGAAAAAACAATAACCACAAATCAATCAATTTTGGCAGTAATACTTTCATGGCAAGATTCAAGGAAGCAAAAAGCAGAGATCACAAAAGCCATTTTAGTCAACACCTATTGGAATCCCGCAACAATAAGTGCAAAAAAATTAATTGCAATGTGCGAGGATGCGATCCAGACGTGGACCCCTTGCCCACTGTTCTTAGAGAGGCAACAGTTTCACCTCACTGATGATGCCCAACAAGGCTGAAACACGTGTATGGGGTTACTGATGGTACTCTTGTTCAGAGGAGAATTGCCTAGCATTTCGGCGCTGGACTGCCCCTGGGCAGGACAAAGGCTGATATGCGGGGAAATTTCTTCTCTGTGAAACGGACAGTGAGCTAAAGACTTGGTAGAGTCTCTCCCAGGGGTTATTCACCCAAGAACAGGTCATTGGGCTGTGTTCGTGCTGGTAGGGAGATTCCCAGACCCCCCTTTGTTTTGAATGCAATTGACGTAGCCACATCTGAACATCTAGTGACAACAATTCTCGTATGCAGAGATTTAAACGCAACCTGTAAAGCAACAAAAAATACAAGATCAACCGTAGCCCCTCATGATATAGAACAGCGAGGTAAAGAATGATTCAAGTTTACCAGCTCGCGTGGGCTGCATAATCTGGATGATGCATTTCCAGACGCAAACAGATTACCGACGTGGGAGCGTGCATTCTCTGCATCTACGATTGATTACATCTTCGTCTCACAGCCGTTACTACATATTACGAAAGACTTCAATGCCCGGCGCACATCAGCAAGTGATCACAATCTGCTAGAAACATCGTGGCACTTAGTAACCAATAATAACACTCAAACAAGCTTCCAAGTCGAGCCTGATGCCCAAGGTATTCGAATTAAAATAAGCGCCAATGATATCATCAAAGTGACAACAAAATATAAAGCAGCCTTACACTCAATCAGAGAATGCAGTTGATTACCAACCCCTGCTGATACCACACAAGTGGCGCAAAAAAAGAAGTGGCAATGCAACAAAATGGGACACAAAACATGTATATAATAAAGAGTTAATTGAAAGAAGGCGTGAATATGGAAGAGCGTTACGAGATGCATATAAGAACACACTAGCAGAAGTGCCCAAAATCATCAAAGGCATTAAGACAAGGTATAAAGCATGGGTGAGGGCGCATAGCCAAACTGTACCAGGCTGATGCAGAACAAATCACAAAAGCACTCATCACGAATAATAGCAGAGACTTTTGGACCCAACTAAGAGACACAGGAAAAACGTTAGACAACCAAATTTTGAATATCATCAGTCAACACACGTGGCAACACCACTTTGAAACCGTCTTCAAAGCAGCGACAATGGACAACAGTAGTGAGCAACAATTGGAAGCAGCAGATTGGGTCAACCTAGAAAGTAAAGAAGACATTCTGGATGTAATTAAGAAGCTAAAAAATTCACGAGCCCCAGGCCCAGATGGCATCTCCAATGCCGAATTGAAAGCATATCCAATGGAATGGGCCAGCCTCATAAGTGCCATCTTTCGCGCTGCACCGAATCTAGAGCTATACCCAAGTCATGGACAAAAGCGATAATCATACCGATTTACAAAAAAGGCAACTTAACGGATCCAATGAATTTTCGTCCTATAGCCCTATTAGGCGTCATAGGCAAGGTATATGCCTCACTATTAATGGAGAGATTTCAAGTGTGGGCCGCTTCGGCAGAATGTAACGACGACTTCCAAGCCGGTTTAAAAAGAAAAATGCAGGCACGACATGTAACATCTTGGCCTGCAGCATATTAAAAAGTAAAGCCCTGCAAAATAGGTGCAGTTTGTTCGTGGTCTTCATTGACTTCACTCAAGCTTTCGACTGAGTAGAGAGACCACTCTTATGGAAAAAGCTAAAGGAGTGGAATTGCCCCGATGACATCCTGGCTCCGATACAAGCTCTTCACCGCAACACCACAATGAGAGTGCGACTCAGTCGTGAAGGCGAACTGTCAGACGAAATTAACAGCACACGTGGAGTGAAACAAGGGTGCCCGCTGGCTTCCGCTGTTTTTTTGCCCTACATCGGCGATATGCAAGAAATTGCGAAAACAGTAAGAGCTTTTCCACCGAAACTTGGAACAACGGAAATTGGTCACCTTCTGTATGCTGATGACCTCAGCATATTCGATCAGACGCAAATAGGGCTACAACGCAAACTCAACGCTTTACAACAATATGCTATGGACAACTACTTAGAAATCAATATAAGCAAAACAAAAATCATGATCCTTCAAAATCATAATAAAAAACCTAGCAACTTCAACTGGCAGCTGGGTCAAACAAAAATTGAGACTGTGAACATGTTTAAATATCTTGGAGTACTCCTGGACAGTTCATGTCAAGAAGACACAATGCAATCCGAATTATACACGAAGATGAACAAACTAGCGGCACAAGCTAAGGCCATCAATAGCAAATTCGGAAAGTACTCACTCGTGCCAACACTAAACTTCTATAAAATGAAGGTTGTGCCGGCTGTTACATATGGGACTGAAGCAATGCCCGCGATCCCTAAGCGAATATGGGCAAAACTGGGGGCCTTGTTCTGGCGTAAAATACTGAAACTACACAACTCTACACCAGGGGCAGCCATCCATCGGGAACTAAGTCTCCAGTCATTGGAATGCACAGTGACCTGCAACACCATCATGCTTTTCAGAAAGACCAGAATGGAGAGCAGCAACAAAATATTCAACATGATAAAACGTGAAATGGACACCAAAAGTTGTGTCATGCTGATGGCATGGCAAGAGGAAAATCTTGCGGTGCTACACGAAATTGCATCTGACGAAGAACTTATTGGTAACCCATGTAAAGTGCTACGAAAAATTAAAGATGCAGATTGGGCAAGGACAATAGATACGTCTGCCAAACTACAGCTTACCTCTCATTTGCCACCCAACACGCTGAAAAGAAATGAGCTGCAAAATTTTATAAAGCAATTTCCGAACAGACAGGCTCGAAACCTAATCTTACGAGCACGACTTAATCTACTAAAAACAAAAATGAGATATTACGTATCAGAGGACAAGCCCAAACAAACGGCTGTAGATTCTGCGACAACACCATATATCCCATAAAAGAGACCATAAAACATTTACTAATGGTATGTCCTGCTACTGCAACCAACAGACAGCACTACTTACGGCAATTGGATGGTTTTGACATCCTACATGAAGAAAACACATGGTGGTGCAGACTCATTGGAGGCGATAAAACTACCTGGAAAATTGCTTTGGCTAAAATGTTAGAATACATTGAGCAAAACCTACGTAACGGCAATGTCTGTGAACAAGCAACAAGTCACGTGTAAAAACCTGCAAATGAAACTGCAACACTAAGATAAGCACTGACTCACTGTCAGGAATCGCTAAGAAAGTATTGTATTGTAAAAATCCGTCTTGATTAAACAATTAATAAAAAAATGTTTAAAAAAATGTGCAATCTAGTTGTCACAAACCTAATCAGCTGCGTGGGATATTTAAACCCACATATCACATGCAGCAAGGGAAACTAAAAAAAGAGAGGAGAAAGGCTGCAGAGTCCGTGATGCGGGAAGCGAGACCAGTGCTAGAGGCAATCCCACAGAGAAGAGCAATGGGGAGAAGAGGATTCTTCACCTGCAGATTGGTGGCGTTTGGAATCTCCGGTGAACATCGGAATTCAGGGAATGCAGTCCTGTGGTGCTGCACTCGTTCTGGCAGCAAAGGTCTACGGAGTCAACGCAGGAACCAAACAAGACTCTGCCAAGAAGGTGGAGCTGGCCCCGTGCAAACTCCTTGCAGCATCCTCAAAGTGAACCGGTTAGTCAGCCTAGAAGCATAAGGGGCCCCAGGACATGCAGACAAGTTAACAAGTGTTTGGCAGACATTTTTGAATACCGACCGAATACAACTGAAAAGAGAAGGCAAAAATGGTGCATTTCTTCTGACATGAGAGGTCAGTTGGGGAAAACCTGTAACCAGCATTGCCAGGAGAGACTGAAACAAAGGTTGACAGAGCTTGAACAAAAATTCTAATATATGGGATGCCAGTATGGGGGAAATTGGCATATGTAACAACTGAAGTCAACAAAGTTGTGCTATTGGAGAAGTATTTATTTATTTATTAGCATTTATAAAGCGCGCATCAGCCCTTGGGCAACGTGGCGCTGTTACAGAAATACTTGCTGGTTACATAGGAACAGACATATCACTATCGTTAGCAGGGTAAGCACAAGTAAAAACACTTAGAAGCATGCACATGCTGTGTGAAGTACAATTGTGATACCTAAGGAGTATATGAATGTTGCAGAGAGGCCTGATAAGGGTATCAGGTAGTGAAACTTTTTGGAAAGAGAAACCTGGTAGGAGAGTTCACCAGGGGATCTATGTGAGCCAAAAGGGGAATTATCCTGACAGGAGAGTAAACCAGGATATCAAGAGTTTTTAGCTGATAAGGGAGTGTGTACCAGGAAACTCACTTTGAAGTGGTGCGTTGAAGAGAGACTTGGTCATAATAAGTTGTTTCATTTAAACATCTCGTCAACCAGAGACTTTGAAAAGACTTGCCTTGCGCCATACTTGAATCATTACTGGAGAAAAGACATTTGATGAGCCATCCGGAAAAGTAGGAAAGACTTTCCTTGGCCTCATTCCAACCAGTGTTGTGGTTGCCATTCTGAAAGACTAGGAGAGACTTCCTTTTTGCTATATTCCAACCAGTATTGTGGAAACGAAATATGTTATGCCAGCCTGATGAGAGTATTATGTAAAAGAGACATGTGTAAGGCCTTTAAGAGATGGGTCTCGACACAGAACATTGTGAACAGTTGTCCTGAGATAATCTAGGGGAAGAAAACCAACCCCTGGACATAATGATTGTTTTAATTGAAGTTATGTTTTAGTTTGTGCACACTTCTGTTACTTTGAAACATTTACACCTTGCACTTTTTGTTTGTTTATGTTACTGTGAGGGTCAGATTCAGTTTGGACAGAAGGTCAGCCTGCTTTGGTTTTGGTTTCATAGGAAGGGACATTCACGTTACGATAGGGAAAGTAAGGCCTTTATCCAAACCGCTTTCTGTTAATAAAATGTCTAATATTGAGAATATTACCTTTGTGTCAGCCTCTCGTTTCTAACCCCCCAACAGTAATGCCAGTAAAAATTTGGTTTACATGTTATGCAGTTAAACCACAGTAATGCTTTGCTAAGCACGCTTGGAGATAGCCATCATGATCACTGCATGTGTGAAATAGTTTTTGCAAAGTAAAGTGTTGCAATTGTTTTAAATTAAACTTCATATAAAGAGAATCATCAGTGCCAAGCTCATGATCTGGTCAGTTTTCAAGGTGCTAAACGTGATTCAAATTCAAAAAGTGAACCATATGCAAAATCTATGGTGTAGTTAAATTATCTTGTTATGTTTTAAGGTGCTGCATCATTTTGGCATTCTGGGATTTTGTAGTTGATAAAAAGTAATGAAATGTTAATTTGACCTGTTGACTTACACCGTGGCTCTTCAAGAAAGAGGATGGGGTTGGTTAGTGAGGATAGAGGGATAGGATAGGTCCAGAGCCAGGAGAAACTGCTGTCTGTGTGTTGGATTGCATATGGTTTGATTGTGTGCACGGACTTGTTGTATCTGTAGGAGCGAGTCACAATGCCCGGGTTGTTTGTGGTAGGTGAATGTTTGTTATGTTGGGTGTGTGTGTCTTATGTGTAGATTGGCTGGTATTTAAGATTGTGGCTGTGCGCATTGGTTTGTTGTATCCGCAGGGGTAAGGTCCTGTGCCTGGGATTGTTTGCAGCATGCAAGTGTTATTTATGCAGGGTGTGTGTGTGTCTATGTATAGTTTGGCTAGCTGTATTCTATTTACTGGAGACTTAAAAGCAAAAACACACATGTGGTGTAATCTCAGATCTTTTGTTACGGTTTATCCCCAAAAGGTGAATGATTTGTATTGAATCTTTGTTTTGGTGCCACAGAGAATGTGGTGTGTCATGTGAAGTAGTGTAACTATTACATTTTCCTTAGTGATTATTAAAAATATGTTCTTTATATTGTAATGAACTCATGGTGACAACAGTAAGGACAGACACAAGTGATCACAGTTCCAGGGTGTTTATTACACGAAGTGCAGGGTGGAAAAACGCCTAACCTAAACCTAAATCTAAGATGGAAGCAAACGTCGACCATCAAATGAAAAATAAGGGAGGTCTTGTGGCGTCTTGTCAAAGTAAAAGGCCTATACTTAAAAAAACAATTGCCAATTCTTTACAACTAATTACAGAAAAAGTGTGGGATAGGATTTTCAAATAAAGGAAAAGGTGTTCACAACACAAATAATAAGTCAGGAAGTGATTGCCTTGAGGTCTCCCTTCGCACCGTTTTTAGCACGAGACAAGGTGGGACGTTGGTGCACATCACACGCTCGAGCCTTCCCAGCACGAGCCAACAGTTCCGTATCAGCTATCTGGTTCTTCGATGGTTAAGTCTCTTTTCAATAAAAGTCTCTTGCCTTCGAGGGCCTGATGTTCTCAACAAACACACACAGAGTTATGTTTCTAGAATACTTTAGAAGATGGCTTCAACCCTGGGTCCCCCTCTTCTGGGCGCAGACCCCTCACAAAATGTATTAAACAAATTAATCAAACAGTTCCTTTCTTAATTAACTTTGGGTGATGACTTTCCACCCCCGGATCTCCCTCGGCCGGGCTCAGACCCCAATTGACAAGGGGTACACTTCACTTCCCCTTGTCTTGCAATGTTTCTTGCTTTCATGAATCTTAATGTCTTTTCAAACAATTCAGTTTGAATTTCCCTCGGTTTGGTTCACTCCTGCAACTCTCATAACACATTGTTCACATGCTCATTTCACCAAGCAGGATTCATGTGCCTCAGTTTCCCCAAGCATCTGTCGGTCGATGTCATGCCGCCGGTTTCTAGTCGCCGGTGGGGACTATGGAACGCCTGGCGCTGGCGGCGCCATTAGAATGTTCCGGGTTTTCTGTCCACTTCCGGGTTTCCCGCTCTAGTCTTTGCTCTGTTTTCCTGGCTTTCACTACTTAAGCTCCGCCCTCTTCCGGGTTCGGCGCGTTGCAACTTTGTTATTCTACTTCGTTGCTTGCTCAGTGTGTTTTTTCCTCTGTGCTTCTCACTCAGCCCCTTGGGCCCCTGACGGCGCTCCTTTGCCGTCCCTTCTCTCCTGTTTCTACCTCGCGGCATCCCATGGCCGCTCTGTTTTTTCTTACCTTCTTTCCACAGCGTTTCTTCGCCGTTCTGGTCCTCCTGTCTTCCCGCTTGCTCCCTTTGCTTCCTCTTCCTTTCTTACTTGTTACAGTTTATGATCCTGCTCCAACGTTCGGATTGTTTCCATCACCCGTCTCTTCCGGAACCATTTGAAGGACTTGCCTCACCTTCGGTCTTCAGTCCAGAAAAAGCTCCATCAGGCAGCCTCCGTCTGTCACTGGGTCTGCAGAATTTCTTCGCTTCATCTTCCGGACCTGTTGAACTGTCTTCCTACTCACAGAGGGTTTTTTTAAGCATCTGCTTTTTTCCCTCTTGTTTTCGGTCTCTGCGGAAAGGAAGCCTCCTGCTTCCCTGCTTGGCAGGGAACCAGGGTGGCTTCCCACCGCGGACGGCCCTATCTTTTCTCAAAAAAGAAGACCAAGAAGAAGTCCATCCGCCATTTAACTTCTTCTGAGGATTCAGGTGAGGAGGAAGGGGAGGAGGTTGTGGAAACTTCTTCTAAGGCTGCTGAGTTTGACAGTCGAAGACTTTCGATGGTACAGAGGATTTTACAAGACCCCGGTATGACCGGTATGACCACTTTGACCTCTTCTTGCCTTTTCCCAATGCTTTCTGGTGACTGTAGTTTCTACCATTGGGGAATTGCCCTGGGTGTCCTGCTTGAGCACCCATGTGGTGCCGGATTCCTCTGTTGCTGGTTTTCACCCTCTTTCCTTAATAGTATCTTTGCTTTTCAAAGTTCAATTTAGCCGTTGCTTCTTCTCGTTCAACATAGTTCAGTGTCTTATCGACACTCGCCTCAACTCACCGGCTGTGATGAACCGCTGGCTTTCTTTCTCGTTTGAGTCATGGTTGGTACCACAGAGACAAGGGTCTCTCCACGGTTTGGTAATCAGCGGAGGAGGGTCTCGTGTACCATTGAAATCTACTGCAACACACGCCGACTATTGTTTGCAGACTTATCATTCCCTCTGCAGAGGTTCCATGGGCCTTGGTCAGAAAGGGCAAGGTTGACTCTCTTCTTGTCACCCTCTCGGTCTGCGCCGTCTTTCTCATCCTCTTGAACTGCTGTGCTGAGTTAGCGATCACGTTGTGCGGTCTGCTTTGCTCATCCTATTCTCCTGTGCTCCACCTTTTATCCCCGTGGGGAAGGGAAAGGGTCGTCAGAGTGTGAGAGTGAGAGAGATAGATACTGGTCAATTGCCTGACTTTGCCCGACTCTTGTATTGCCACATGTCAGCCCTGGTGTTAGTCCGTTGTCTTCCGTGTTGTGTGCAAGTGTTGTGTGCAAGTGTATGTGTGGAAAGGTGGGGGGGGCAGTGTTTTGGCATATCTTATGTGGTAGGATGGTGAAAATGTGCTGAAAGAAGGGGGATACCGCGCCTCCCTGTCGACAGTCCCACTCCCCAAGGACCCCCCCCATCCAGGGGATCCTTCTTCACGGGTCCACCCCCAGGAACTGGATCCAATAGTGATGGCCGAGTTCTGGCCAAATGGATGACAGATCCCCGGGGACTAGCTAGGGAGACAGCTTCAGGCGTCTCACAATATACACCGGCCTGGCTCTTGGCTTAACATTGCTAAAGGGCAAGGAATTCACTAGTTCTAGATGAGGCACAGATGGGGATAGATAGAATATCAATGTCTATTTGTGTCGCCCTGTTGATTGGGGAGTGAGGGGGGGGGGAAATACTACCCGTATCACCAATGATTCCATAAATATATCTCACAACAAACAATTCATCCAAAATCAGGATTACAACACAGAAAGTGTGATAAAACAATATACAAAACACGTGATCAAAAAGACAATAAAACAACTTAATAAAAACATTAGTTAAGACCCATACAAACTCTAGAGGCATTCCATGAAGTGAATTAATCGTCAGCAGTACCCAATAAACAACGCTTAAAGCACCACTTAGGTAACTGATTCAGGACCCAAGATGCAAGTTGGTCTACTAACATCATGAAGTAGAGGAGGTCTACAAAGTCTGAAGCCTATGCTTCAGGGTAATGCCTGAAACGTTTTTCTTCTGATGTGAGCAGAGCAAAACAAAGTGCAGTGTGTTTTCTATCATAATCGCCCAATATAATCAGATGGCAGGGTAATCTGTGCACCCATTCCAAAGAGCAAAAACATGACCAATTTATAATGTGTTAAATCTAAGTAGCGTATTAGCAAATCTATCTTTGACTCTTGGTATCCAGTCAAAGTATGACTCTGAATTAATATGAGGGGTGAAAACTGCATGCAATCTATTTTTCGGCTTTGAGAGTTCCCTTTCAAGTGGCAATTTTCTTTTTAAACTAGCAGTCACACGTTCCAAATCTTTTTTCTTATCGTTTCTGGGTTTCCAACACCCTCCACCCTGGCATTTATGGACTCAAGGTTCTTCAGAATATGACCAAGCCATAACATTGTGGTTGGCATCAACGTCCTGTTGCCATGTTTGAGCATCATCCATCCCCCAAATCTCTGAGCCATACCGTGTAATAGCTCTTGGTTTGGCATCATAGATCCGCTTAACAGTGTCAATAAACTGGTTTGCCATAAAATTAGTTAAGCTAGAAATCATGCCAGATGCCTGTGCCAGTAAATCAGTTTTTGGATGTGGTATTTCACCTACCGATTGCTTGAGAAATCCAGACCTAAATAGGTAAAATTGTCAACACACTGCAATCTGATATTTTGCGTAAAGGACTTAATGCCGGCTGGATTGAGGACCATCACTAGGACCTCTGATGGTGTGCCACTGACTTTCAAGTTCCTTGATTTCATAAAGTCTGTACATTTGTTTATCAGTACCTAGACAAATCTTTGCATCCTAGCGACAAGCACAGCATCATCCATCCATGCAAGTTAATACCAGGATTGAAGGATAAACAGATCTAACTTTCCTTTCCACGTCTAGATCAGTCATATACAGATTAAATATTAGGAGTGCAATAACAAACCCCTTGTCTACACCTTTTTGTCATGCCGAAGAATTCTGTGCATTCACCCTCCCCGCCTCCTTACCACCACCATGTCATAACATACCGAGGCCTATGTTTAATTGTGGAGTAACATAAGTATGGTTAAAAAATGTGATGGAATCTTAAGGTGTTTAAGGACTTCCCATAGCGTTGACCTGTTGACCAAGTGAAAAGCAGAGGAGAGGGTCCATGAAGACAAAGTCCATCCAGAGCCGTATATAAAAATGTATAATTTGTCACTAACATTTACATATTAAGGCCCTGTCCTTTCGTAGCTAGACCAGCTTGGAACTCACCCTGAGATTGGGTCAGGATATTCTCAGCAGTTACCAAATTCATTAATCTTGTAAACACTAATCTTTGAGATATTGGTGGATATGAATTGGGTACAGTTTTGACCTTTTTGTTTTTATAAATTGGGACAGTAAGACCTGTTCCCCAGATAATGTAATTTGTCAAGAGTGGAGCACATAGATTAATGTTGGCCTTAAATAGGTCAGCTGGGATCTAATCCAGGCCGGCACTTGATAATGCTTCCCAAGCACTGATCGCTTCTTTGACTGCCTTCATGGCTAGCCTTAAAGGACAAACAGCATTCTGTGTTACATATGCCCACATAATATGTCCCGCGGAGGCAGCTATATTGATTTGCTGTCGTTTGTACGTGGATTGCAGCCCCTAGCGACAAGCTCCCAAAATGTGCAAGTGTCATTTGCGTGTGCCGCTCCCACTAATTCCAGCTATTGATTCAGTGCCCAAACCCTCTTGTCATCCTGAGACACCATATTATATGATGATCTCCTCAATTTTAACAGGCTTTCAATAAATCACGTTTGGCAGATTTACAGAATTTGAGAAGGTGAAACCACATGTAACAACCGGCAATGCCAATGAGTTCGAGAGGATTACTATCGCCCAGACAGGTCTTGATTTCACTTAATCCCTTGCATACAATGTTAGTTACAACTACCTCTGGGACAATTAAAGTCTATGTTGTTGATCGATGCTCCCCCGCCAGTCCTTCACTTGTCTCCAGGCTTCCGCAATCTGCCTTGCATTACTGCACTCGGAATACATTCAATCAGAGTTGCACCCACTCTTGACTTAACCCTGTCCCCCTCTGGACGGGCCCACTTGTCCCCCTCCTCCTCCCTTGCACTTCTGTCTGCGCACTTGCACGATCTTGAATTCAGTAGGCTTAGCATGTTTGTCTATCATGTCGCCCCGTATATCCCCTCCCTAGCTGGTTAGGCCTGCAAGCATAGGCGCATTGACGACCAACCTGTTTTTTCTTGTAGGTTGCTCTCCCACCCCCTTTCTTTCCCCCACTCTTTGTCACGCACTTATACCAGTAGAAATGCCCCAGGCTAGTATGCTAGTTATTGATGTTAGATCATTCGGAATCTTCAAGGCCTAAGAAGGACGATGTTACCCGCTTGTTACCTTCCCGCCTTGAAGCACTTCACTTGTGTATAAGTGCTTTAAAAATAAACAATTACAATTCGTGACCACATCGCCATCTGGTAATCCCAAGCTAGGGCAGAATTCCTGGGAGATTTATTTTTAAAGAGTAATGAGGGCAATAACATTATGATTGCTTTCAGGTCTCTAATCTTAAAATATATCAGTAAGCACCAAACACAGGTTCCAGTTCAAAAATAATCAATAGAGGAAAATCTAGAATTTCGGAAAGTTAAGTTGCCGGGAAACGTTTTGGTAGGAATCCCCTAATAATTGACTTGCAGCCAGCCCCATTCACGGAAAAAACTATTAAGCTGAAGTCCCATTGAATCCATGTGAGAATCCTGCACACGCACATTATAAAATGTTCAAAGCATTATCCTAGATTGTGTGGTAGATCAGAAGGCGGCAGAGCAGTTTTTGTCATGATAAACAAGTAGTTTATTTAAATAATAAGAAAAGGCCTTTATATCCCTACTCTATGGGTATCCCTAACTAACAGAATGAACTAGAGTGCTCGTCAGTGCTAAAGTCCAAAAAGTAAACAGTCTGTCCTCCATCTGAAAGCTAATCTATCTTGACTCTACCACTAAGAGAAAACAAAAAAATCCAGGGGAATGACTCCCTTTCCCTTCTCCTGATAGGCTAACCTCAGCCCTAGTAACTGATTATTATATAGTACTTGGCTATTTCTTAGATTAATGTGTACAGTTCATCTCTGGGACTTTGCCACCTTTCTGGTGTACCTATTTTTATTTTAATTAGACTTCATCTCTTCGCTGCGTTTGGGATTTTATCCCCCTGTACCATGCTTTCTTGAAGTGTCTCTGTATTCTTCTTGTTCTTTACTTCTGCATAATCAGTATGTCTCACATCACATTCATCTTGTTTTGACCAACTGCCCTTCTCTTTAGATCAAATAAAGCAGTCCAAGCAACTATATTTACTCCTCTGTTCGGTTCCTGTCCTGTTGTACTGAACGAGACAAGTTTGATTGTGATTTTCCATCTGATGGGTATTAGACCCTTAACTAAGATGAGTAAACACAGTCTTAGAGTTATTCTGACTTGTATAGGCACTTGATATGATATGGAATTTGTAATGTGCCTATGCACAAGTGATTAAAGGCGCGACGAGGCAAGGAAGGGGGAACAGAGGGAGGACAGAGACAACGATCTTACTTGGCCAAGTGACATTAAGATCGCACACGTGCAGGGAGGGCAGGGGGGAGTGCCAGGGGAAAGGGGAGGGGACAGTGCTGTCCATGGGATCAAAACAATAACAAGAAGTGCGGCTAGCAGGTGGCAGGTGCAAGGGTAAGCACAGACAGCATGTGTCCAAAAGTGCAGGTAGTGGGAGTGTAGGGCTCCAGATACAGACCAAAGTGCAGGGGTTGCCAGGAGGCAGTGCGGGTGTGCAACTGGGCGGGCAGGGACCTGGGCCCAAAATCAGAGGGTAGCCAGGTGACCAGTGCAGTATCAGACAGGAAATCAGCAGGGGAGAGTAAGAGAGAAGGTAGAAGCAAAGAGGAAGGTTTTGAGGTGCTTCCGGAACCAGAGATGGTTCTCCTCAAGTATGAGAGTCAGGGAGGCTGTTCCAGAGGGAGGCCCAGCCAAAGAAAGATCTACCACCATCTTGTTGCTACTCGAGTGGGAAGGTATTTACGAAGAGGGAGTTGGAGGTATTGAGGACCCAGGCCCCAGAAAGCCTTGTGGACAATGCAGATGGTCTTGAACTTAATCCTTGCAGCCACTGGGAGTTAATGCAGAGAGTTCAGTGCTGGAAAGATGATCCCTGGGCTTGTGACCAAGGACAAGTCTCGCAGTCCTGTTCTGGATGAGTTGCAGAGGGCGGGGAGTAGAAGAAGGTAGATTTAGAAAGAGGCTGTTGCAGGAGTCCAGCCTACAGAGAACCAGAGCTCTAGAGACAGTGTACTTCTGGGGGAAGGAGAGGAATGGAAGAATACCTCTGAGGAGTTGCAGTTGGTAGTTTGACTTCTTAAGAGACGTCAGAGTTGTGAGGAGAAAAGGAGCACGTGGAGTCGAAGATGACACTGAGGTTCTTAGCCTCACAGGAGGAAGCAGGAAGAGGGCTAAGGGAGGCCGGCCAGAGAGTGACGGGAAAGGAGGGTGCAGGTGTGCCGATGAGGAGAATCTCTGTCTTACTGGCATAAAGGCCAGTGATCTTTCACATGGACAAGTAGTTGATTGCTGTAGTGGTTCTCACTCTTACAAACACTTGTCCTTTAAATGGGCCAAGTAGGCTGTGTGTGTACTTGATCCCTTTTATCACCTCCTGTGTCTCCCAACTGTCCCGTTACATTCTTGTTCACAGGCTAGCATCTCTGGGTCCTTCTCCAGGATCGGGACAAAACTTGGAATCTGAACGGTTCCTGCGTTCACTCAGACACTTCTTGGTTCTTTGTCGTGGCCCGACGGGGCCAGCATAGAATCAGTCCCAGCAGTGTTCTTGGACTGAACAGTCCACTTTTCACTGGTCACACCACCGCTCTCCTGGTTCTCCTTCGCTCCGAGTTCTCTTCCCCTGCATGGGTCAGCTGTCTGCTCTCTCTGTGCCTCCTGGTAACACCCACGGGCTGTATCGGCCTAACCAAGGATCGCCCCGTTTTCAGCAGCTTCCATGTCTTGGCTGATTAGAACTTCCCAGGTTTCACACACTCTGTCATGGTCCTTCCTTTTTTATATGTCAGCTTTCTGGGTCCGCCCCAGAAGATCATCAAAGTCACTTTTCTCTTTCTGCTGAGCATTCTCTGTTCTTTCATCCTTCATCGTGCCAGTTTGGTTGGCTTGCAACCATTGAGCGATCGGCATTACTTGCTCACCTCTTATTCTCAGTATTTTCATCAAACATTCTTCAAGTTGAATATGTGGTGTAATGTTACAATAACCACCAGGGGCTTGTTCCAATGGATTTCTCTGAATCCTGTATGGTACTGATGGCCCCCACGAAGGGTCTCAGGGAGTCCCTTGAGGGAACGCGAGTCCTTGTCCCCAAAAGGGGAGTCTCTCCCTGTGATGTCCCGCATACTGCCACCCCTAGGGGGAAATGTTGCGTAGTAGGCTCACCTCCTTAACCTCCCAAGGAAAGGCTCCCCCCTCAGGGGAGAGGGGATGAAACCCTGCAATTCGTCACAATTGGGTCAAATAAACCAAAACGAGGGCCATTGCTCAAATTTAGGTTAAAATCACCACCCAAGATCAAGATGTCTAAATGGTTGACAAGAGCCTGTTCCAAGGCGTCCAAGTTATTAGCACCTTTAAAAGAGGAGTTGTTCTAAAATGTTATCAATAGCAGCTGATGATTTGAACAGGTATTTAATCTAAAAACTCAGCTGGGTTTTCAAGTGCGTTTTAAAGATTTAAATCACCCAGCAAGAGAAAATGTGTGATAGCTTCAACTAGGTTGAGTCCTTGTTTGACAAAGACTTTCAGACTACCATTTATGATGTAAAGAAGAACATTCTCCTGCTTTTTCCAAACACTTGACCTAAGTGACAAGAAAGAGCAAGCAATGGGCTAAACGATGCCATCAGAATGTGAGAAGGCCAAACTTTCACCGAAGACAAAGTGACAGGACTGTTTATTAAAATATTGTCCAATTCCCGTTTTCTTCGGACCCCGATGGGATTCCTAGTTGTGTATACAGATCAGACCCTATTTTTTGGAGTAAGATCCTAAAGATCAAATTTGATAGCATTCTTCAAAAGGGCCATATTCCGAATTCCTGGGTCACTTCTATTCTTATCCCTCTTTACAAAAAGGGTGATTCCAGCTCACCTGAGAATTACCGTCCCATATGACAGATGCAGCAGCAAAGGTTTTTTCTATTTTAGTCATTTATGACTTAGAAAATATCTATCCACTCATAAAAAGTATTCAAAATGTCAAGTTGGATTTAGGCGTCAGATGGGCACAACTTTAAATGCTACAATCATGGCCCACCTGATTGCTGGTGTTAAAAGAAGGGAACTTGGTAACATTTATATTGCCTCCATTGACATGTCTTCCGCATTTGACTCAGTTGTGCGGCAAGTTTCATGGAATAAAATGCGAACGTTTGGAATCCCAGAACACTTAATATACTGGATCACCAAATTGCAGACAAATACATCATGTAGAATTCGCTTAACCCGTAGGGGATCTCTAACCGAGTCTGTTCCTCTTCATCTTGGTTTGAAGCAAGGATGCAACTTTGCATCCTTGCTCTTTAATTTGAATCTTGCAGATATAGAGGATCTTTGGGAATCTGTCATTACATATCCAGCAAGGCTTTGCTCACTTCGACTACACTGGTTAGCCTTTGTTGATCACCTGATTTTTTTTGACTTAACTCCATCTGGTCTCCAATCCAAATTGGACATATTCTAATATATATAATCATAATCGTATTCCTAATCCAAGTAAGACCTATGTTATGATTTTTCAATCTTACAAAAAGCTTAATAAATTTAGATGGCGCATTGGTGATACCCCCATACTTGAACTAAGAGAGACCAGCTATTTGTGATATCGACTGAGTAAATCGACTACTAATAACTCATGGGTACACTATCTAAAGCAAAAATCCAGACCTTTAATGAGTCAAATGAAATTCATTTTTTCTACACTTTGTAAATTCTCAATTATTCCGCTCTTTGAATTCCTTACATTAAAAGTGGAACCAATTCTTTTATATGCATTGGACATTTGTCCTAGTAGCTGCTTAAAGAATTGGATTTATTACAGGGCAGTATGGTGAAAAAAGCTCTGCGCCTGTCTTTATCCATTCCTAACTGCATTATTAGACACGAGATGGGTCTTATTTCCTTATCTACCAGGTTTACATGGCGTGCTCTATCAAACTACTCCAAAATTTTGAATTGCCCTGATAATTCAATTTATCAAGATTTCTTCAATTTTAAAAAGGGCTGCTACTCTAGGTCTATTGCCAGCTACTATGTGACCATGGAGAATACTCTATTGAACTTGCGTGTTGATAGCGAAGATCTGTATTGGCATCCAAATTATGTGAAACAAAAGTTATTTCAGAACAATTGGTGTAAAACCATTGATCAAATTGCCACTCTGTGTACATATAAGGAATATGCGCAATTTCCACATAAAAGAGATGGTTGTAGTGATTATTTTAGGATGTTTCCATGTAACATAACTAGGATGTATTACGTGCGTTTTAGGTTAAAGCAATATCATACCCTTTAAAGAACAAAGTATTGGGAAATAGGAAAAAATAAGTTGGGCATTTCTAATTGTCGGTTTCCTGAATGTACAGAATGGAACGAAGCATTAAAACATCTTGTTTTAGAATGTCCCTTCTTTAGAGATCAAAGGACGTTTTTCTTAAGATTTATCAATGTGAACTATGAAGATTGTATGATTTCACTCTGGAGTAGACTTATGAAGGGCAATGAGAAGGCTTTAATTTGCGCTTTGGTTGTTTTCCTGAAGTTAATTGAAAAAGAGATTTTGCTACTTCATTGATATACTGTTTTTAACTTAAATTTGATTTTAATTGGCATTAATATTGCAATGTGTTGTGAAATTGTTAAATAGGTATTGTTGTGTAATTTTGTAAAGGTTCTTTGAACTATATACAAATAAAATAAAAAAATTAAATTAAAAAAAGTGACAGGACTGCTTACACTGCCCAGTCGGGAGGAAGCCTGCCCTGAACACCCGAGGATGTGCCAGTGGTCATGAGGGCAGGCCTCCTCCCCTTCCCATGTTATCCAGATTTGTCGGTGGGGCTACTGTGAGCCCAGTTGAAAGTAGAAGGACGTTGGCTCCATCACAGGATGCCGTGGGAAACCGGGCCATGCTGCAGCCTGCTCACACAGCAACAGAAAAGCCCGCAGGCCCAACAGATCTACTGGGGCTGGCATCACAGTAATAGCACTAAGAAGGAAGAGCAACCACCAGCAACAGGAAGAGGCAGTTTACGCATCGCAAAACAGTGAACACGGCTGCAAGGTTCCAGTGGCCAAAGTCTGCTGAAGTCTACGCTCCAAGGAAAATCACTAACCCACCAGGGATTCAAAATATTAAATAAAGGCGTCTTTGAAGGCCAAATTATTAGTGACCCTGCTAGCCCACCAGGGAGACCATAAATGGCTAGAGGCCTCAGAAAACACTGGGTTCCCATGAGCCACTAAAAGCTCCATGTTGGGAATGCAGTTGGACTACACGAAGGGGCGGGGCTTACAAGCCCTTTTGAAGCCTCTGAACCGTTCGCCTGTCACACCCCTTCCAGCCAAATCAGTGGATTAGGGATAGTGGACCAATCCTTAAAGGAAGTGCGGTATTTAAAAGGGAAGCCTAGTGAGCGTGTCGTGTGATTTAGTTGGGGGGAGTACAGGATGCCGAGGAGGACATTCAAGAAACCAGAGGTGGCAAGAGCAAAAGGAGCGTGGAGGTTATTGGTGAGAGAGGTCTTTAGTGTTTGTACGCAAGAGTGGAAGAGTGGGAGGAATAACGATAGAGTAGAAGGTAGTAGTAGTTGGGAGTGGTGGTAGTAGCATTTAGTGGCGATTGTGGGAGGAGTAGAGTGGTAGTGAGTGGGAAATGGTAATAGTGGATGGCAGTACATGTTAACGAGTGGAAGGGACAGTAGTGGATGCAATAGTAGCGTGAGAGTAGTAGTGGTTATAGGAACAGCAGAGAGGTAGTTGTGGTAGCAGGGGAAGTAGTGGTAACAGCAGGTGGAGTAGTAGTGAGGATGAAGGAGATGGTAGCAGACGTATTGGTAGTAGAAGGGTGGTTGGAGGTAGAGGAATAGAGTGTGTGGTAATATTGAAGGGTTGAGGTAGTAAGGCGGAATATACGACCAGAGGGACAGTGGGGTGGCGGGAGGAGAACATCCTAGAGACCAGTATAGTGAAGGGTCAGGCACGATTCGGCATCAGAGAAGTGAGAGTGACCCCAGTGAAAGAAGGCACCATCACTAACTCCTTAGAACACTAAGCAGGATAGGTCAGGGAAAGTTACAAGATCCTTAGGGAATTAGGCAGCCACTGACTCAGGGAAACGCTAATAGATCATGGTAGACAAAAGACAGACAGGGGTTAACCAAATAGTGACTAATATCCCTGTTAATGACACTTAGGCTAGGGAGGTGGTAAACCGGCAGGCTAGAGAGGGACAGCCCTTATGCCAATTTCCCATAATAACCCAGTGGACCAAAAGGACGCCATTATACCAATAAACACATATGGACTGTCTTGTCAAAGAGATTTCTTTAGACAGGCGACCCACGCCACACAGCAATATATAGTCAGATAAGGGGATCTGTCAAGGATCACAGTATTGGCCGATGGCAAAGCTGGGATATGGGCCCTGACACTATCTGTTGTCTCTACTACCTAATCACTTCTTCCATCTAATGAATTAGGTTCTTCCTTCCAGTTTTTACAAGCCTTGTTTGCAAGACCAATCTCTGGGCTTGCACCACAAATGTGCTCAATTCGTTAATCTAACTAGTGTTTTCTGGTGCAGGTATGCAGTTTTGTAGCACAGCATGTGCTACTATGGAGTATATAACCTTTTTTGATAGTATCAACTTCTGAGAGAGGAAAGGCTCACTCTGCCTTAACGGGAATTGGAACTGATATGGCATATGAACAAAGATCACAGTAACAGGTGCTTGACACTTGAGTTATCTTCTGAACCATCAGGATCGGTATATTCGCAAAAGAAAGGTAAAGAAATGACGTAAATTGTGCTTGTTTAACACGAACTGTGCGCCCCTCAGGCTGCGCTAACATGCATAACTTGCTATTTTCAACAGTGCTGCTGTTCCTGCTGTTTGGTGCAGCCACCAAAATCCTGTTAACTTCAAAAGACTTGAAAGAGGTGCCTCATAAGAAAAAAGCAATGCATCCACATTTCAGAACTTTGTAGTCTGAAGGGTTTGTTTTTGATAATCTGCGGGATTCATTTGTACTACGCAGCCATGCTCTACCAAACTTACTTTGCCGGTGCTACATGGTGTCCCGTTTTTTCTGTGTGTAAATAATTAGAAATAAGCATTGGCAAGCAGTTTTAGCTTTTGTGTGGCACATATGTTATTGCAGGATAGAAATATTTTAGAAGGCCAAGGTGGATGTGTGGCTGTGTTTTGAGCAGGAAGGGGCAGGCAGTGGGTGATAATGACTAGACAGAATGGGCACTCAATGGGTATGCACGTAGTTACTCCCCCACACATTCCATCTCCCCTCCTACCTGTACTGCAAAGCATTTGTTTCGACTTGTAACCAAAACTAAAAAACTGCATGTCCCAAAAAAAGAAACCTACGCAAAACTAAGGTAGGGTACAATAGCAGCGGTCAAAAGAATGTTCGGAGAACATTTCCCCATCCAAAAATGTTTGTGTAATATGACCCGAGCAGCTTGTGTCAAAATGACAGTAAACCATTTCGTAGGTCACGTTGCACGGTTTCTGCTTCGACAGAGACGACGCTATTTCAGGACCATGGCCAGCAGCAGCATGTAAAATATGGTGGAAATCGATTGGCACAAACATTCATACATGTAGCTTTGTTATGCGTGCCGTGTAGAGGAAGGCGGAAGCCATAAGCCGCTTGTGCAGCTACTGAGGGCCTTGCTCTCTAGGGGGTCCAGCAACACGCACTCTTTTCCAGAGCCGCCACTAAGGCCTCACAGAGGGCCTAACACGGGCTAGCTCTGTGTGAGCTATTAATGGCAGCAGCAACTCCGAAAATACCGTTCATGTTTGGGTGGTAAGAGCGGATGGGTGCTTTTCCATCAAGAATGCCGGCAAACAGCTCCAGTTGGCTAACAAAATGTGTGCCTTTCTCAAGATATTTAAGCAAGTCATAAATTAACACATGGCCTCTATTACGTTCAGAATGGGAACTACGATGATACAATCGTACTCTTGTTGCTTCACATAGGTCTATTAGGACTTAACCATTTTTCATGATGGTTTAATATGTATTTTTCCCAACCTGAACTGAAAAAAATATGTATTCAGTTAAGGGCCTGTGTTGCAGACTGGGGTTCAATCCCAGCTCCACCACTTAACAGAAGTGTGCTGCCATGGACAAACCATTTTCTCTCACATACCTTTTCCATCACTGTTCCATACTTTGAGTTTGTAGAATTGATCCAGTTTATAGTTTATGATTTTTCGAAAAAGGCAAAATCCTAGTACAGACTATGATATTGCCCTATTTACAATATTAATATTGACGATCAATAAGCACACCATAAAGCTATGTGTCTATTTACTAAATTCTTGTAATGTAACTTTCCATGTAGCACGGGTCATACACTAATGTCACTGCCTGTGACATTATGTTCTACATTGTCGCTCTAGTCATCTCAATACAAATCCAAATTAAGGGTCCCACACGTCTCTTGCTGTGCAGGGCCTCGAAAATCCAAGAATCAACACTGTGGAGAAAGTTAGGGACAAGGGAGCATCAGGATTCAATGGAAGAGAATGTTCCATATTGTCTGTTGATAGTACAGCCCTTACACTCCTCTGGCAGGGCTACAAAGCATTAGGGTGTAAGAGGAGAGGAGGGCGTAGAAGAATGTTGGATGGCCTAAGTGGTGGAGACCAAGTAAAGAGAAGGAGGCAGCAATGTTCAGGTATGTTCAATCCTGCTTAGCTCAACTGTCCTTTTGGCATTTAAAAGCACTTGGAGAAGAGTAGAGGGGCACAGAGGACCGCATGGTCAGTTGGAGAGCGGGAAGGACGCAGCAGAATAGCATACAATGTACAGCGCTTATACTGAGAGGAATTGCTAACGGGAGAGCAGAGAGGGGAAACAAAAGGAAGAAAAGGAATCGATGCGTTTGCTACGTTCATTTTTTTGTATCACTTAGACTATCCTGATGCATCTCAAAGAATTATTGAAGGGTAAGAGGAGAGGGGAGGAATAGGCAACCTGATTAGTATTAATTCATAGCTAGCACTTTCGCGCCTCTGATTGAAGTTCAAATATTGGCTTTTTCAACATGACAAAAACGAGAGCAGGAGGGAGGGCGTTGTGGGAGGAATGGCGGCTACGTGGGTCCTGTAGTGTCACCATTATTATTGGTGCTGGTAGCTCCCAGCACAATTAGAGGCGTCTGAATCAGACAGCATGGATGACTGGGAAGTGGGTGTGGCCAAGGAAGGCTAGGGACACAGCACTTCTCTTCTTCGGCCTAGGTCCTGGGAGAGTCCCGAGTGGCCAATGACGGTGTTGTTTTAGAAACGGTTTGTTTTACGTTGGACGTCTCTATAGCGGTTTACCTTTCCCTATAGTTTCTTGAACACGCTGGGATGGAGGGGAGTGATCAAAATAAGAGAATAGAGTGAAGTTGGAAGATACATCGTGGGTTCACAAAGAACGTAAATAAGGCTTGGGATCAGGTTGGATGTGTCGGTCAGAGAGATAAAAAGGAAGGGAAGAAGGTGGTGTTGGAAAGGAAATCTGGGTGACATCGGATTGATAGAGTAAGTCAAGAAGCACAGCAGGTCCCAGGCAAGCAGTTGGGTGTGCTCTCCCCTCGTATCTCAGTATAAGCACAAACACTTTCTTCTGTTCCTTCCCCAAAAGCATACATTTGCCTGCAGAGCCCAGAGTTAAAGTGTGACTGGAAGAAGGGAGAGTTGGGGAGACAGCAAGTTATTCAATCTCGCATTTCTTTAGGCCACCATGCTTCAGTCAGAACACAAACATCATGGTGTGATTCAAACACCCACCCCTAAACTGCAAAGGGACATAACCTGGTACTCACATAGCCAGAACGTTAGCCCAAATCTCAGATCTCAAGGCCTGAACTTTAGGTTGCATGGGTAGATAACCTCGAGTACTCAGCATGCCAACAAGGGTTTTGGATGCATTAGGCACCCATCCAGGGCGCAGATCTCCTGGATTTCTGCTGCAGGTATTATAGGGCTCATAAAAAAGAAAGCCTTGCAGAGTGGGGGCCTTAAGACAGGATGAGTCTTGGTAGCAGATCATGGTTTTATGCGCAATTACTCTTTCCATTGAAACGATCAGTGGACGTTTCCCCTATTTATGTGCCTTATCTTTCAGACTGTGCAAACAACAAAGAAATGTTACATGTGGGATGCATTAATCTTATTCAATACTAGGGAATAAATCCTTGTTTTACACCAGGTCTTGCAGTCGGCAGTGTCACTACGCTTTATTGCATAAATACATGACTGACATTCATCTATTGGTAAACATGTGCCAGTATATAAAAACACCAATCTAAAACATGTCACTCGCACGATTCAACACAAATCAACACTCACCTTCCACATCTCATAAAACAAACAACCAAATCAGTGAGTTAATTCCATTCGCAAAGCAAATAATATTCTAACATTCAATTTAGCAAATGCATTTCGTCAGGGCTCTCAGGCACTGAAAATATTCTTTCCCAGACGTAACTGCAATTGCTTTTCTCTATGGTGTGACTATCGAAGCTGTCAATTCCTCCCGATTCTCATTCTTTCTGCTGAAATTGTGCGCACGAACGAGCAGTTACTTCTGGGAAAGAATATTTTCAGTGCCTGAGAGCCCGGACGATGGACTTGTGTGTGAAATGCATTGGCTAAATTGAATTGGGCACTGATAAGTCAGGCAATAGGAACATTGGAACAATTGAAATAATTAAATTGCGTATGAATTAACCAAAATTTAAGTTGAATTTTGTTTATCAATTGGAACTATAAAATATGAAGATTCATAACCAACTCCAGAGAGAGAGAGAGATGAGTGAGCACACTCAGGAACAGATGGTGATCTGTTTCTTCTTTATGATTTAGTTGCATTTGCCCCATCCTCCAGGCAAAGTCACAATGGCATCAGGCAGATTAACGTGAGTGTAACAAATCCCCCTTGGGTAAAACCATAGTCATTTCATAAAGCCTGCAGCATTGTGCACCCTTCTCACTGCTGATCACTCCCTCCCATGCACATTTCTAAAGATATAAAAGTCCCTGATAATTGTCCCCCCTTCCCTCTCCCATCAGTGCCTAATGGGTCACATTGAAATTCTCTGTTGATACAGAGCACCGAGAGAGCCCCTCTGCTCCTGCCCCAAGCTCCTTGGGACATTGTCCTGGCAGCAGGATACCTCTCCCGCTCAGAAAGGGTAAGGTGGAGGCCAGAGCACGTTTTTGCCTCCTTGTGATCAGGTTGAAATGCACACTTGGCAGTATGCCCAGCTATCTGAAAGATCTTATTGTGGAGAAGGTCTCCAGCAGATCCCTCCGATCTAATCTGAAATTATTAATGTTCCCTAGGTGCAGAAGCAGGAAGGCAGAAAAGGGGGCCTTCTCTATTGCGGCCCCCAAGGCTTGGAACAATCTCCCTTTTGACTTCAGGTCTCAGAACAAGTCAGAACCTTTCAAGAGAAAGTTAAAAGCATGGTTGTTTGTATAATTTCTCTCCTGGCTTCCCTACCATGAGTTCTCCCCACCAGTATTCTGACTGAACTGACCTTTCTAGGCTTTTGTGTTTGTCAGCGCCCTAATGTCTACAGGTCCAAGGTTTCCGTTATACAAATAGTTTAAAGTAACGTTAAAAAAAAAAGTAAAGGTGTCCTGCTGCCAGGATAATGACCGCACTGAGCAGGAATTGCTCAGCACTCACTCTCATTGAGGTGGCGAACGGAAGAGGCGTCCCACTGACAAAAGTCCCGGTCAGGCTCTCAAAAGATCCGGGGGGGGGGGAGGGGGGCCTGCTTGCCCCCACTAACCCGCCCGCTCGGTATCCCACTGCTCAGTGTGTGTTTCTATCAATTCACACTGAGATGCAAGGCATAAATTAGTTTTCAAAAACTGATTAGCAGAGTTTGCCAATTAAAATGTTCTTGATTAGCAAACAAACCTATTTGATTGGCAAATTTGAACTCATAATTTTAATGTCAACAGAAGTTATTAGCACCGAAGACATAAAACAAGCAACAATACAGCATTTTTGTGTAATCTATTAGTGAGATGGTGTCAGTAAAATGTAACGGTTAGCTTCATGAATGAACACAAATAAATAGATATGATAAGAAAAGGGTCTAAAAACTGTTTTCAGTGGAAAGTTCTGGGCAGTCGGTGTTGCACAGGGCAGTGCCCTGTATATCGTATACTTGACATCATTTTCTGTGTAAGCAGTTGCGCAGACGTTTCTTAAATCAAAAAGTTCAGAATGTTAAAAGCAAGTAATGTCTGAGACTAAGTACATAGTATGGTTTTGAGACAGGGAGAGTAATTGTCAGCTCTAGGTTGCCATCTGGTCCACCTGAAGCTGACAATTACTCTGTCCCCATTGATATTAACTGTTTTCAATATAGCGTTAAATGCCACTTTTGGGGGAGGGCAGGCGGCTAACAGTCCCTCAAGCCTCAGCCTCCAGACTGGTCAACTCTCTCCAGTAAGTACCAATATGTTATGCAATCATAAGGGCAGAGCCAAGTGAGCTCTTGAGGCTAACTACAGTGTATGGTATTGCAGTAGACATGTAGGTCTACAGACTGGATGGAACTACTGATCGCTACATCTAGTTAGCTTTGTGTATTCATTATGTACGAGGACAGAAAGATACTAAGGAGTAGATGGCATAGCAAGAGGAGAACTGGGTAAATTAGGTGCAATATTGTAGATTTTAACCATCTGACTTAGCTGGTTTAAAGCAACAGGGTAATAAGATAGAATGTCAAGGAGTTTGGGATCAGCTCATGGATTGACCACCAGTAGCACAGATGTATTGAATCAGGTCGTCACAGAACTACGTTTTCCTTCAAAGGCATTTGGCTGTTTGATCATGTACATTTTCAAAAGTGTTTGCGCATCAATCTGATGCACCTTCCCCAACAAAATGAAATATAATTGAAACTATGAGATTTAGTTACACTAACCTTAACTTTACTGAAAAAGAGAACAAAGTGTTTTTACAGTAGCAATACTGTAATTATGCATTATATAATGTAATGTTTTAGGAGTGGAATAGCGGGATTGTCTCTTACACATACCAGTCTTTGCCAAACAGGATAAAATTGGCTTAGTAAATGTATCATCTTAATTACGGTTTTTAATTATTTGAGAAAACACATTTTCTTGCCTAGCGCTCCCACACAGGTCTTTGGCACTTTTAAGAGTGGAGGAGAGGATTCCTGATGGACACTCTCTCCATTAACTAGCCCTGTTGAACTTGCAGCGAACAGACAAGAGGCAACAGAGGTAGCAGAGTGAGCTGTGCGTTCATTATTAATAGCAAGCTGTGCCACACAAGTGTCAATTTAATTAGCAAACCTACAGAATTGCATAGCAAATTGCTATGCGACACTGATAATTTTATGCCTTGGAGATGCAACTCTGTACTAACTTTTCAACAACAAGCAATTTTTCAGTGTAAAGCACGCACTCCTTGTATCCAATCCTGGCATGCAGGCTAAATGTTTTATAACACCAACAGTACAAAACTGGACCCACACCATGTAAAAGTGAACGAATCCTGTGCAAAGTCAAAGATGCTGCCACCTAGTTACTCCTTTGATACTCTATGGTACACATACCTTGTTCCAAATGCGCTGTAAATGAGCAAAATTATCTCAGTAAAATGCCAGGAAGCACTCTGCGGTGAACAAAAATGAGCGTGATTAAACATACCGCCCAACAACATCTTAATACTTGCATCCGCTTCCCGGTGTCATTTGGCTTAGCTCCTACTCTCTTTTAGTGTCTTTCTAGCCTGATTTCTTCCTCCGAGTGTCAGGGCCACCACCATCAGTCTTAAAATATTCAAACCTGCAACAATATATAAAACCCCAGTCAGATGGAAAGGTTTGGCACAACATTATACCCAAATTAGATGCTTGTTGCGGCTCTCACATACTGAAACGCTGATATCTTTCAGACGGCACAGTCCATGTGCACCTGGTGCCCTATGAACCTGCACAAAGGTCTCCTGATATTCCATGAAACTCTAAAGCAAACACTCAAAAAGTTGGGCCCGAAGATGCCATTCGAGGACTTACAAAAAAAACACACTGCCATACGGTACATCAAGCACATCGATTACCTAAAAGTAAATATAATAAAATAACAGAAGGATGACAAAATCCAGAATACAAATTATTGCAACATATAAAAATACACCTACCAATAACTACGTTGCCACAGGGCATAAACTGCAAGAGCCAAGAATGCACACTATACAGACTGAAATAAAGGTGCAAAGTGCCCACAGGAGAACGTGTTCAAGTTTATCAACGAGATTAAAACCTCATCAAATTGCAGCAACAAATGAAAAACATCACAGCAAATCAGTGATGCCAGAACAGAACACATTAGCACAATGAGTGATCCATAATCACCTGGGCAATCAGCAGGCAACTTCGAAAAATGAGAACAGATCAAGCTCCTATCAATGCCTTTGACCCGGCACCTTGAGAGAGTTTCACCCTTTTAAAGATGAGGAATTTTCAACACTAGCCTTCTCTAGCAACCAATACAGCTAATAGCCTAAATTAGAGCCACATATGATTCGGGTCAATGGGTGGAATCAAATCAACACGGTCGTCTATCAGGGACAATCCAAAGAACAATGTGGAGGCCAATGCTCCAAGTACCCTGATTCTCTTGAAGATCTCAGCAGCCTTTCAGACTGTTGGTCAAGAAATGCTCATGGAAAGATTAAAGAAGGGCTAGAGCCAAAAGCCTTTTGCTGGTTAATGTCATTTCTATCCATGGGACGAACACCCCTGCATGCGACCAATGAATTAAAACCCCAGCCCCTGCAATATTACATGCGTTCACCCACAGGAACAAGAACTTTCACTCCGCCTCTTCAATATGTACACGGCCCCATTTATAGGCATCATTGACAAAAGGACGCCTATGCTACAACTACACTTACAACACCCACATTATTCACAAAATAAAAAACCATACTCCACGATTAGTTAACTAGACATAGCCAGAATCAATCTTATCACCAAAAAGCTTCTGGGAGATTAACAGAACTTCAACCTCTAACAACAACAACAAAAAGATCATGATATGCACAACTAAAAGAATGCACCTCACAACAATACTTTGGCCGGAAGAAATGGGAGACTGCCCCTCAGTGCACAAAGACAGTTGAGAACCGTGGTATTCATAGGGATAACTCCCTTCCCATCGAACTGCAAGTCAAAGAACAGGTAAGAACTGATTCTTCTACCCAACATCAATGGGATGCATCATGTAATACTTGCTCCCACACACAGCCCTTTTCGTCCTCACACTAGTACTTTCAAAAGCGGACTATGACAAAAGGTTCTACATATTCCTCTCAGACACCCTTTGAACCATCTCCAGAGAGCACAAAATATAGTAGCCAGACTGCTGCCAATAGTGAAAAGATGGGAAGATAATCCAGGCCTTCCACTGCCTTCCAGTCAAAAGTTGCATCATCTACCAAACCTTGCCCTGCAAAGGCCCAGAAGTCACTGTAAAGTCGTCCATTCAATAAATCCCGGACAAGATGCTACAATCCAGCAAGGCAGTGTTGGTGACGTTCACTAAAGGCCAAGAAGCAAGGTCTTCTGAAGACTTGACCACTAACCTTCAGAATACTATGCCCATGTGACTTTGAAAACTGTAGACTACTCAAACATCCCAGTAACTCCGAAAACACAGCGGTTCACTATGCCATTAAAAGGAAAATATTGCAAATATATCCATCGCTGCAAATAAATTACAGAAATCTCGCCCTCTCAAAGACCCCAAAACAGCTGGACAAGTGTCATTAAAAATCTAACCTTGGGTGCAGGATAAAGTGCTCCAACCCCGATACTTTATAAACATGAAAAGTGATGGGTTTTCCAAACCAATACCATGGCAAACCAGGCCTTGCCGAATGCCACCCACATGGGCACCCCAAACCAACGACCCAAGCCCCTATCCCGCTTATCCTCCATCATTCCACCTTACAGTACACACGCGCACCCTCTTGCAGCCTAACCACATAATGAGAGGCCCAGCTACTTTATATACGGGCTCAACTACTTTATCTACCACCCCCGCCCATACACTCGCAGCCAAGTCTACATATCAAAACAGCCCCTTCCAAATAACATTCCTTCTACGCAGGACATAACTCATTAGCAAGAAGCTAAGCAGGATAACACCTGGACTCACCTTTGGCAACAGGCAACCCAACGCACTTTAGACTTTCACTAGCACTGTAACAAGGGATAGGGCCCCTCTCAGCCTAAGGTGGGAGGCCTACCAGAGTGGACGCCAGAGCCATTCCTACCCCAGAGGGGGGATATGGAATTTGGGAGGGCCCCAGGTCCCGCCCCCTGCTTAAGTGCATGCATGTGTTTGGGCACTGCCACTGTAGATCACTCCATAGACCATCAAAATGCTGGCCAGTGTCTTTCATTTTCTTTTAGGCAACAACCTATAGCAGAAGTCTGGTAGGACCACTCATATGATGACAGCCCACAAGAGCCTCCAAGCAGACTACTCCAGTCAAAAGATCACTGTCCAGCGAGGGGAGAACCACCAAGTGAAGCAGCAGGGAACCTGCGTGGCACCATGAACGCTGAGGCGCCGCCAGTTGACACTATCAAACGCTGTGATCCAGAAGCTACGATGGAGCTCTGCGCCAATGACTATTAAGAACTTGCCACAGAGTGGCTTCCTGACAAAAACACCAGAAACATTCCAATACTTACAGACACAAACTGGAATACTTTCTAACATGGACCGACATTAGCCCAGAATAGCAGACTCGCGCTGAAAAAATGAAAAACGGGGCAGAGATTAGCCCCCTTTTCATGAATTATGCCATTTGTAACAACTCCCAGGTGGAGGAGATTGGCCAGCAGAAGACGACCAATGGGAAAATGAGAGGGAAGAAAACAGGACGGTGAGGGTTGTTTGGGCGAGGTCAGAGGCTAAGTAGGTGGCAGACCAAGAGACAAGGAGGAGGAAGGATGCTAGACTGGAGCGTGGTGGCAATGTGCAGAGAAGCTGAGGCATTGGTTGGTGAGACTGTGTTGTGAGTGTGCATGTTAGATGGGAGAGTGAGTGTTCGAAAAAGCAAAGAAGGGAGTGCAAACTGACAAAGTGAAAGGAGGTTGACTGAGAAGATGGTGATGTGGGGTAGTAGTTGAAGAGAGAGTAGTAATGGAGATGGGAGAGGAGTAGGGAGAGTAGTAATGGAAGAGCGTAGGAAAGAGTAACATTGGTGGGTGGAGGTAGAGTGTAGAAAAAGAGCGAGATCAGAGGGATAGGGGAGAAGAACAAGGAGTGGAAGTGGGTAGAGCTGGAAGGAGAAAGGTAGCGGGAAAAGGGTGGAAAAGTGGTGAGATATAGGAAGGGGAACATTAGAGCATGAAAGGATGCAGACAGAATGGGGCTTGACGCAAACTCCAACTAAACGGTAGTGTAAGACCAACCTAGGAAGTCCCAGAGGGAGGTTAGATAGATAAGGCAATTTGCCTTTAGGCCCCCACTGATAGCCAGTCCGAACTAGAGAGTAGGGGTAAATTAGCAATGCATACTAACCGGGAAGTAGGGACGCCTGGGTTGCTTTCTCTAGATGAGAGTGGGTCCGCCCTTAGAGCCTCTTTCATAAAACCCTTGAACTGGGTTTAGGAGTTGGTGTGTTATTGAGGCCATATGTGATAGCACATTGAGCTTGCTTTGGATACATCAACCCCTCAGGTTTTGCATCTTACCTCTCCTTTGCCTGAACCCTTCCCTCTTTCAGGACTTCGCTCCAAGAGGCTGCAAACATAGCAGAAGTGATGCTATAGAAGACCCACTTACTTTAATGTACAGTTTGATCTTTGACCACTCCCAAGCGTTATAATTTCTGATGCACATCTCGGCAGACGTGTGTTCCTGCTTACATTTTCCTCAACTCCACCAGCGTTTTCAGAATCATCTTCCATTGCGTGTTATTGGTTACAGTCATGAATTTAGATGTAGAGATATCCCTCAGGCCTTGTTCTGCTGATGCACATGCTAAGGATGCTCCCAGTGCTGCGTTTATGATGTATCATAGTTCATCAAAATTGTATTTTTTTAAAAGGCAAAGGCGCGTTTTTATCATTTTACATTTAACAGATTCATGTTCAATTTAAATGCTGCGTGAACCTAGATGGAAACCAAAACAGAAATCGGGGTTTTGAATTAAAGTCATTGTTGGCCGACTTAGGGCAATATTCGTTTTCAGCCCATCACTGGTAAAGAACTGGACCCAGTACACAAGACATTGGCTTCTCTTAAGTTTTCACCAACTGCGCCTGGTGACTTTCCATCAACTCTGACTGATGTCTTTGGTTAAGTACTTTCTTGGTTTGGGTCAGCTCCCACTCACCTGCTTGCTTCCACTCTGCTGCCAACACGGTCTCAGGGTTTAATGTTTATTTCTTCTAGTCAGCTCTGACTGACAATATATGCACCAACGGATTACTCCGGTAATCAGTATCTCTTTCCACTGTATTCAGGGCCCTTTTTCAGGCAAACATTATTATTGCAAGCTCCTGCTAGGGATGTCTTCTTTAGGGATCCGGGAACCTCTACTAGGATCCGTCGGTAAGTTATACAGTGGATTGAAAACTATGGAATGAAGGCAAGTCCAATGCGCAGATCCAGAAAAAGTTTCAAAAGTCCAAGGTAAAGATCATATTCCTGTGCTTGTATGCAGAATTTGTCATAGAACAGCCGACACGTGTTTCGACCAATCCGGTCGTTATCAAGGCTGTACATTGATAAAAAATAATGTCATCATCGTATTGTGGTGATATGTACAAAAGAACAAATGATTTCAGAGAAATTGCACAATCATATATAAGCAAAGTAACATCACATCCAAAGGAAATACAAAGAAAGAATACAGGAACATACCGGTATGCAGCGGTAGGTTGCAGCAGGTAAGGAAAACGGTAGTTGTCCATAGAAAAAAGCAGAAAAAAAATAAAAATTGATAAAGAACCCAATTAGTGAGAATTCATTGGCCATAAATATATGCCAGAAAAAAGTCAAGGTCCATAGATGTGCATGCAGTATACTGTGACATACCGTGTGTCCAGATGCGCGAAGAACAAATTATGAGAGTGGTTGGTGAATGGTATATCAGGATGGCTACCTGAAAAAATAAGAATGGAATCCTGAATGAAGCTAATAGTGGTGATTTGTTATTGTGAATAGAAAGATGGTTAAAGTAAATACACTTATCATATGGTAATCATGGATGAATTCGTTTTTTTAGTAATTGTCTAAAAAAAAAGGGGGGAAGCGTAAAACAAATGTAAACACTGTTTCCAGTTATATATGACAAAGAAAGAAGTGCAGTAATGTTGTATCTAAATGCAAATGTACCTGAAAGGCATAAATGCTCTCCAAAATTCAGGGGTCCAATCCCCATATCAAAGTAAGTATGCGCGCCCAATCTGTATCGAGTTGAAAATAATGCGAGCCAAGTGTTATGGGGATTGGACCCCTGAATTTTGGAGAGCATTTATGCCTTTCAGGTACAGTTGCATTTAGATACAACATTACTCCACTTCTTTCGTTGTCATATATAACTGGAAACAGTGTTTACATTTGTTTTACGCTTCCCCCTTTTTTTTTTTAGACAATTACTAAAAGAACGAATTCATCCATGATTACCATATGATGGCAAGTGTATTTACTTTAACCATCTTTCTATTCACAATAACAAAATCACCACTATTAGCTTCATTCAGGAATCCATTCTTATTTTTTCAGGTAGCCATCCTGATCAACCATTCACCAACCACTCTCATAATTTGTTCTTCACGCATCTGGACACACGGTATGCTACAGTATCCTGCATGCACATCTATGGACCTTGATTTTTTCTGGCATATATTTATGGCCAATGAATTCTCACTAATTGGGTTCTTTATCAAATTTTTTTTTTTTTTTCTGCTTTTGTCTTTGGACCACTACTGTTTTCCTTACCTGCTCCAACCTACCTCTGCATACCGCAATGTTCCTGTATTCTTTCTTTGTATTTTCTTTGGATGTGATGTTACTTTGCTTACATGTGATTGTGCAATTTCTTTGAAATAATTTGTTCATTTGTTCTTTTGTACATATTACTTTTGTACATATCACCACAATGCCATGATGATATTCATTTTGATCAATGTACAGCCTTGATAACGACCGGATTGGTCGAAACATGTCGGAAGTTCTATGACAAATAAATTCTGCATACAAGCACATGAATATGTTCTTTAACTTGGACTTTTGAAACATTTTCTGGATCTGCGCATTGGACTTGCCTTCATTCCATACTTTTTGATTTGTGTGTCCTGGTGCTTTCTAGGGGGCACCAGTAGAAGGCTACTAACGCAGCAGACCCACATACTTCCAATAATTAGTGGTATTAATTAGCGCACTGCTATCTTACGACCCCCAGATTTTCTTATTATTTAGTGGATTGGTTCTGCCTTTTCTGTGTTACTGCCAGAATCTGAGTGATTACCTATCAGGCACTGGTTTTCCCAGGTAAGCAGGGATTCAGGCTTTGTATGTCGATTTGCTCCAGGTCTTTGCTGCTGGTGAGGTTTTCTACCCTCCTTTTATATCTACTGGGCTGGGCACAGGCTTTCTGCGCCGGCCTGGTATTGAAAGGTGTTTTTGATTAGTTACCTGAATAATTAAAATTGAATTGTAATTAGTTTAGGCCTCTGATTGGTTTGTCTTTTATTGAGGGACTTATACTAACAGATCACTTCTAACCCTTTATCCGTGGCATACAGGGTCAGCACCTTTTTGGAATGCCACTGTCTGAGCAGTGCTTGTGGCGTTTTGGTTTGCTCTGTGCATGGGACTTTTGCTGTGGTTTCGGCTATTGAGTGATTCGCTCAGTATATATAGAGTTAGGAAAGGTGCACACTGAGGTTGCGGGCAACAGGTTTACGTAGACCTCTGCAAGATGTTGTACTCTGATGCCCGTGTCTCTCGGAAGGGGATCCAAGGCTCTGGAGAAATAGGAGGAGGGCCGTCTGGGGAGGAGGAAAATGTTGAAGGGGACTACATGAGGACTTGAAATAAAAAAAACGTGTTACCTTGTGGAGGCTGTGATGGTTGCTGAGGCTGAGTATTTGGACGGGCCCAGGAGGCTGAGGAAACTGGGTCCCATGAGAAGCCCCTAGCTCCCGAAAGCCATATGGCCTGAATATACGAAAGGCGATAATGTTAGTAGAAGACCAGGGTGGGAGACAGGGACCAGTGTGTTGGCCCAAAACACTGCACTGATGGTGTGAAAGCATCTTGCCCCAAGAAGGTGCAGCATCAACCTCCTTCATCTGTGTGGTGCCTGTGAGTTCTTGAGACACCAAAGAGGTGGTGGAAATGGCAGCTTCGTCACACTCCTTCGAGGATTGGTCACCCATTTTCAGTTTATAATAAACTGTTGTCTGTAAATAAATCCTTTATGACTCTGGAACAAATCAGCGAGTAAATCAACCTCATTATGTAAACAAATGACCAAGGCCCATTGTCCTCAGTAGCTCTTAAGTGCTCATTTGGGGTTTCAGCACCACTACTGGCTGTCTGTAAAGTTATCAACTGTAGAGATTAGACCTCTGTATAGAAAGGGCTAATGGTATGCATATGCTCCCTCTCGATTGGCCAGCCTTCTCAAGCTATAGCAGGCTGGGTCAATTTAAAAGTGCTTTGCTGGCCGAAGACAGATCTCAATATCTTAACCTATTCCAGACATCTGCAGTCGGCCCAGAAATCACCCAGGAGAGCACCTTTGTGAAAGGAGCACAGCAAGTAAAACCAATGCAAACCACTTGGTGCTTTGCATAAATAAAAGCATTTTGGGAAAGGAAAAAAACACAGACACAATTTGCACATGCATGAAGTAAGCAGAAAGGCCAGTGTGAATTATGCTAACACCCTCCCAGTAAAGTGAAGGCAAAGTATGAGTCATACAGGCAAATTTGGAAAAGTTATCCTTTGGTAGTCCGGTGCTGGCTGTCCCGCCTTATGAGGCACGTGGCTTCCCTGCATGCATTTCTTTCATGGCGTCTAACAGCCTTTGCCCTACCGCACTCAAATATGTTCTCTTGATTAAAATTGTGCTGGATGCTACTCATGGCGGACAGAAGGAGCCCCGGCAGTGCGCTGGCTCAACTGAGTTTTTGGAGACTCCCAGGGCTGAACCCCAGCCCACTTAAAGCCCTGGTCAGAGCCAAATCTGCAATTTATATTCAAGGGAACATCTGGAATCCCACCCTCACCCTCCTTTTCCCACTACTAAAGTGTTGGTTATCACTGTCAAATTGGAGTACATCTTTTTTGTTTATTTATTTTTACATTTGTAAAGCACTCTAAACCCAGGGGCATCAAGGCGCTAGTTACAGTACAGGACACAGAATGGAAAAGGAGCATAGTACAATGCATGTCAGGCATAGTGGTAGGAGAGCGCTTATTCAGGCAAACACTCTAGGTGAAGATCGAGATTTTCAGGTGTTTGTGGAAAGACCAATGAGACTGCTCTAATCTCATCGCTGCAGGTAGTGTGTTCCAGAGTTTCACTGCAATGACTGGGAAGCTACAGCCACCAGCTCTGGCCCGCCGGAATCTAGTAGTGAGGAGTTGGTGAGCGTAAGCAGACCTAGTATGTCTAGTTAACTGTGCTTTTGTACATTTCTGTGCGAGATAAGGTGGGAGGGACTTCTGGGTGATTGATAGCGTTTTGAACATGATGCATTCTCGAATTGTGAGCCAGTGGGTGGCTCTCCTGGCCTCAGATGTGATCTCTCCTCAGGATGTTGAGAGCAGTGCGGACAGCGTTGGTCTAAATGACTTGCATTTTTTGGGTATTTTGCACTGAAATGCCTGCAAAAAGAGCATTGCAATAATCTAGTCTAGAGCCGATGACAACTCGGGTAATGGTGAGGGAGCTGTCGGTTGAGAGGATTGGCCTGCAGGCATTGATGATTTTGGTGGAGTGGGCCGCAGAGGATGCAATAGCATTGACATGGCGAGTTAAAGATAGAGGCATCTAGGTGAACTCCCGAGTCTTAACTGATGGAGACGGGGATCGAAATACTGTCAATGGTGAAGGATCCATAGAGATGGTTAAGCCTTTTTAACAGAGTTGGCAAGCCCACGAGAAGAATCGCAGCTTTTTTGTCGTTAAGCCACAGAAGACGTGAGGCCATCCAGGCCTGGATGGTATAGTAGATGGCGAGTAGGGTAACGGAGTCGGTGGCCTGTCCTGAATTTCTATTTTGAAAATCTGGTCACCTTAATTATCCACCTCTGTGGTTCTCAAATTATGACCTTCTGACTGGTGCAAGTCTTAAAAAGGCACACATGTAGCTCCTATTTTAATAGAGAAAGGCCTTACTTAGACAGTGCTATCAACCCTTGTTTTATATTTTATTATTTAAAGGTCTTAGCAGTGTGCTTCATCATGGGGAACCTTCTGGCGGAGGGTTTAGGTATTAGAAAGATATTAGCCTAAACGGGAACAGACCCCTAGTCATTTAAGATGGTATTATGTATACATAAATCAAGACACTTCTAAGTTACTGATTGTGTCATTATCATGTCATAGACTTATTTTTGTTATGCTATTTTGGGGATTTATTATTGGTAGTGATGATTGCTTAATGCAATTGATTTCCACAAAATTGCATTTAACATTTTGATGTCCTCTAAAATTGACTATTCTGAATTTCATTAAGGCATACCTAACATACTACTGCTTTTCATCAAGGTAATTCAGAGGTATTGTCCCAAGTAACATTTCCCATTTCATATTATCCGCCTTATTGGTAGCAATTGTATCGGCCACAAGCCAGACTCGCCAGACATATGACAGATTTTGCCTAAGCGCTACTTGCATTTAATCTGTTTTAGAGAAGTTATGCTACCTCCACATTTTAACGTTACCCATTCATCAGCAGCCGCAGACAAGTTAAAAGTAAGCTTGACTTGTACCTTTGTCCCAGCCCTGCTTGCCTTACTGGGGGGCATCATAGTTTTATAAATACTCCATGCAATCAAATCCAACTCAATACTCAATTTGAAAGCCCACATGTGGATTCAGGCACACCAGACATGTGGTGGATTCTGTTCCAACCCTATGAGAGTCTGAGGTACAGTTTAATACTACATCTCTGTACAGATTGGAACATTACTTGAATCGTACCCTTTCATATCGGCTTCATAAGGATGATGGGCTGAGCGGCCACACCGGACATTTCATTGATTCTACTGCATGCCAGCCGATTTTTTCAAAAAGGCTTCTATGTTGCAAATGTTCTAATTTTAAAAAGGTACCAAAACATGCTCCCTTACCTAGGGTTAAGCCCAAAACCGCCCATCTCCTGAACGCCTCTCCCGGGGTTGTGGCGTCTCTCTCTCCTACTCCTCCTGCACACTCGGCCCTTTTATGCCCAGTGTGCTGTGTGATTGTCCATTCCGGCACCCTTGCTCTGCCTGCCCTCTCCACCATGTATACCCGCGTTCGTGTGCCTTGTGTTGCTAGGATTTACACAGTGAACAACTGCTAATTTGCATGGTCTCGAGGCACTTCTGTAGATCTCAAAGATAGGGGGACGTTTGGGGACGGCTAGGTCGGAAGGAGGTAGGTTAAAATGCAAGGCAGCTTTGCTGTTGTATGCAGACAGTGCTGGCAATGGGTAAAATGTGCTGGGGCACTCTCCCTTCGCACATGGGTGTGGGGGGCACGGAGGCGGGGGTCCTGGACAATCAGGTGGGGGGATGTCATAGGTGTGGGCGGGCCTTGGTGCCAAATAATGTGGCTGCCCTGTATATAGGGTCCTGGCTGTTTTGCATAAAAACAAACTGCGTTTTGGGAACATAGTAAGACTACCACTTTCAAACAGGTCTAATAATTCAAATGTGGGGGGAGGGGCCTCACGTCTACACGGAAGAGCTACGGCAAAACAAAAAAAAATCCTGAGCACAGCTCCGTCTTCTTCTGTCCCAATTCCTTTCCTGTGCGCAGGCGGAAGTTCCCTAAACTTTGTGTGCAAGTCTGTGCCTAATGGTTCTTAGTCCGGAGCGCAGAAATCTAATCTCCAGGTTGTGTACCCTTTCACAGTCGGAGAGGGGCCCTCAAGAACCAATGCAGACACGGACCATTTCCCGCAGGCACGCTTTACAGAAACACTTGCAGGGATCTGGAGTTGTACACCCAGTGCTGGTCATTGGGCCGGCTCTCGGCGGATCCGAGATCCGGCACCAGATGTGGAGCCGGATCCGGCCAGAGTAAGCCACCCAAGCCCATGAACCACGCTGGAAAAAAGAAAAAGAAAAAAAAAAAAAGCGTCTGCGACGGTAGCATTGCCGTTTACCGCGGCTTTGGCACTGATGTGTAATTCACAATGCTCACTACATGTACAACTGAAAGGAGTCAGTTGTACATGTAGCGAGCATTGCGCTTTACACACCAGTGCCAGAGCTGCATAAAAAGCAATGCTTCCCTCGCGGGCGTTTTTTTTTTTTCGTTTTCTTTTTTTGGCACAACAAAATGAGCCGGGGCTCATCAAGGGGCCTGGCCTAACTGCAGGGGTCCTGCTGGCCCTTTAGGCCACGCTCCCCTGAGGAATCCCGGCTCAATGGGCCACTGGCACCCCTGCCAGGCAGCCTTTTGTATTGATCAACACCCTCTCCCCTTTGGGGAGAGGGTGTTGATCTCTGCATTTATTTTCTATAGGCTTGCCTGGCAGGGGACAGGGCCTCGCCTATTCAGCCTTAATGGTGGTGCTGCCCCTTGCCAGCTGGGTAGGGGCAGCGTCACCATTAAGGCTGAAAAGGTGAGGCCCCTGGAAGCAGAGGCCTTGTTCCTTAAGACTGAAACTCCCGCGAATCAGTGGGAGCTTCACAGTATTTAGAAAGCAAAGTCTCTGCTTCCAGTGGCCTCACGTTTTCTCCATAATGGTGGCGCCGGCCCACGTGCATCACTTGATTAAAGGGATGCCTCGCAGGTGCGACGCCACCATTATGGCTGAAAGGCATTTTTTTCTGGAGCTTGAAGCTTTCGCACAGAGGGAGTGATTCAGGCTTCAGAAAAAAATAATTTTCGTGTAGTGGCTGGGGCTGGCAGGGGAGATTAGTGGGCCCGACAGTGCCCCGCCTCAAATCGAAATTTCGGAGCCTGCTGGGGCTGAGCCCCGGCAGGCCCCGTCCCACTTAAAGCCCTGGCCGGCGGTAAAAGGCAATTTTGTCTTTGTGGGCGCTTTTTTTTCTTTCTTTTTTGAAGTATTTATCTGACCGGATGGCCACTACCAACCCCGCCCCCTCTAGACCACGCCCCATTTGTCCCCCCCAAATCCTCCCCCACCCCGGCACTTGTGGGATCCCTCACCACATTTTTTCCATTTCCACCACTGTGCACACCATCCATTACAACTAAATGTTGCTACGCTGTCATATAGCACACTGGTCCAGAACCTGCTGCCCTTATGAAAAGGTCAATGCTGGCATGCACCACTTTCTGCAGAGCTGCCAATCCTCTCCCAACCAGACATGCATTCTCCCCTTCGGTTCCAGTATATAAGGACTAATGCTTCACATTCACGCACCTAGCACCCACCTACCTACCTTTCCAATAGTGGGCATCCAAACGTAAGTGCCAGTGCAACCACATTCTGACTGCCAAGCACCGTTCTCGCATTATGTGGTACGAGTCCCAACTCACACATGCTGCTGGCACGCGGCCATTTTCCAGCACCCCAAAAAAACACACATTTGTGATACGTGGCCCTACTTTCGCCAGTAAACTACAAGGTCCTATATGTATATTGAAATGTGTCTAAGAAACAAGGTACGCTTAAAGCCAGTAGGCATGTAATTCAAAGGGAAGGTGGATGGTGCGGGGTGGAGCTGCGGGCAGTAAGAGATAGTATTCGGCATTAATTACTGCGGCTTCAACCTGTCGCCCAGTCACTGGATCTAAGAAATCCCGAGCAAGCAAAGCACTGAAAAGGGCGATTTTAATCCCACGCTCCATCTGCTGCTGCGCTCAGGGCATTCGCACGATGCGGAGCAGACGGCGCGTTGACATAAGCATTGAAGCAAACCCATTGAAAGCAGCGCTAAAAAGATCACGATGCAAAATGGAATAACATTACTGCTGGCTCGGCTCCAGGCCGGGCCGCGAGCTGTGCAGGGCCCAGGCGCTGCAGCAGAAGTGCGCCCTCAGCACTTCCAGTGTGTAGGTGAAGCTATTCCACCCACTCCAGCCTTCGAAAAGCGGCGCCCCACTGCATGCTCCTTGCCTGCAGCGCGCATTAGGTGATCTGATCCAGATATTGCCTCACTTTGGCAGAACCAGTGCATTTCAGAGTATCCGACTCACAAAAACATGCTGCAACCAGGCTAAGACTGGGACAAAAAAATCTGAAGGGGCACAATCTAAAACTAGGGTCACAATCCAGTTTAACACTGCATGCAACAACGTGATCGAAGAGTGCCTTGCGATGTATCATTTGAGGAAAAAAAATGCAGCAAATTGTGCATTTTTAGCAAACTGGCCAACAACATTGGCCAACCTAGTCAAACTCGTCCACATTGGACCACAAAATAGGCCCACAATGTTGTTAAAGTTTTAATAAGATTTATAGCTGTACTACCTTTCTGTCTTTAACTACCCATAGTTTCACTATAAAAAGTATTTTTTGCATGTGACTAAATCGTTATGTATCTTTAACATGCACGATTGGGGCAGGAGTCCTTTCCACAGAATACTGCTAAATTGAAGGTTGATTTGCAGAAACAATCTGACCAAGAACCATCCCTTGCTGTAGCCCCTCCCAAACCAGACATGGCCAAATTCTGCATAGCCACTAGCAGCATGGTAGATCCCCACACTGCAAAGCTCGTGCAATTAAACCTGTGCTACAAATGGCAGTGCGGGAAGGAGAGAGCAGCGTGAAAACATTTCTAGAGAAAATGGGACAAGGCCCCAACAAATTTCAAGAGGAGGTGAATGAAGCAAAGGAACATTTGGAAATTCAACTAGGACATGCAGGGCCATTCCTCTAGTCAGATTTTCACCTTTTCAAAAAAATATGCTTATCTTTATAAACACGATGGTCCCTCTATGGAGGCTGAACCATGTCTTGGGTTGCTTGTGGTCTCGTGCAGAAAGGATGTGATCTAACAGTTCGGGCTGGACAGCCTCTTTTAGGCTGGGACCAACCTGATTTGTGGTCTTTCCCTTTTGTAATCGTATGGCTGGCTGAAAAATGTGCGTATGGACATTAAATCACCTTAACCCAAACAGCCCCACCACTTAAGAAGTGAGTACACCGTTGTACATAAAGCAAGTTCATTGTACAATTCTCTGGTGAGCAGTTAGATGGTGTTGCAGAACCAAACTAACCAGAGTCAACAAACCACATCAGTTGACATCTTTTATACAGTTTTGCCACAGTTAAAACACGCCCCGATATTTTATTACAAGCCACCACCCAAACATGATTGGACAAAAACCTCTTCAAAGAAATCCAATCTTTTTGCAATCCCACGTTGTATTTGGCCATTTTTATCTTAATAGTCATCTTCAGATCATATTCATAACACACCTCTCCTTAGAATTCGTCCGCAGTAGGTCATGACGTCAGCACATGGTTAAACATTGGTAATGAAACAATTCATTACTAGCAGTAACTGGCCTCAGGCCTTTAACCTTAACTGTGTTTGCACATGGCCCGCTTCAATATTTTAGAAATACGAGCAAGGACTGAATATATAGGTTTTGCGTTGAACTACTGATTGCAATCTCATCTGCCCCAGACTCCTGGCTCCTCTTAAGATGTACTAATTTATGCGACCACCACTCCCGCACATACAGCTTCTAGTTTCAACCTGTAAAAACAATTGGCTGCCGAACACCCTGGCCCCTTGCCGCATTACTATTGCCAGTCTAAAAAAATAGTCAACATCCTCTATGCTACTTCAATGCAATGAGCGAGATCACATCTGTTCCCTTGCAGAACTGTTAAATCATAAAGCTTTGTCCTGTTAAAAAACGGACCTTTTTACTAGATGACTCATTCTTTCTTCCATCAAACCCCTAAGCCCAGAAAACTAGAATGTCCCTGCTACTAAAATTCATCGTGCAGTTGCTAATCCACAAAGGTTGTGAAGTTACTCATTCACCTGCCCTTTGCCTTCTGAAAACCTGGCAAAGTGCATTTTGCAAAAGGGCCCCACCTACTGTGTTTCTGATCCATTTGTGAGATTCATGATTTCCCATGTATTTGTAATATGTATATATATATATATATATATATATATATATTTCAGAAACGTGTACAAAAGCACAGGGACGGACAGCACTCCAGGACCAGCAACATAGATGAATATCCAAGTTGCCAGAAAAAAACACACAGACTATCCACAGCAGCACGATTTCCTTTATTTCTGTGTGCAGTGCAAAGCAAGTTGCAGGCAACGACGCGTTTCGCGGTAATAAACCACTTGTTCACATTAGAGGATCACAGCATAGAAGACGGACTAATAAATGTGTCCTTGTCTCTATAGTTACATGGCAAGACTGTCCCCAGCCTAGTATACACATAGGTCGAATAACAAAGTGTAAAAGTACAGACCTTTTGTAGCGGCATACAAGTGCTAAGGGGGCAATGGTTTATGTGGTGGTGTCTCTTCAATACTATAATATGAGAGAGACACACATCACACATGAAGGAGCGCTGCATGCATTCAAAGCAGTAACGGGGGATGTGTGGCCCATTTGTCAAAGCGGTAACAAAACGGAAGCATTTGAATATACTTAGTTTTAAAATAGCAATATGTTACGTATGGCGGAAATGTAAAGGGAAATTCCTTTAGGTAAATAAACGGCATTGCTGCATGCTACATAACGAAAAATGAAAGGGATAATCCCTTCGTCAGATACCATTAAAATGCTACAGGTCAGCCAACGAGCAAATACTGCTGGTAGGCAGTGGGCTAGAACAGCACGTAAGGCTGACTAGCGCGGTAACATGGAAGGAGCTAATGCATGTACTGATGGCAAGAATCACATTGGAGGGGCCAGATAAAATGAAATAAAAAGAACCCCTGTACGAACCAAAAATCGTACAAGAATGCATGCCACTCGCAATGTTGCTCCAAGAAACCATATGTCCACCCCGCAAATGTAAGAAACTCGATAAATACATTTTTTATATAAAGAACCAGGGAATCACTTGTCTCAATCAGCCCCTGTGGGCTGCATAACGACATACTAAGTAATACTATAATCCAATTCATATTGGCAAACATGTATAGATAGGCGAAAATGTAAAGTGCATAGTGCTACAGTAAACAGATATACATCTTAAATAATGATTAAAAACAGTATTCAGCTGTACAAGAAATAGTGCCAGAATTTGTTTCCTAAAAATATTGATTGCTATTGCAGGTTCAAAAACAGAATTTTTTTTACCAACTCTGTGCAAATACATAATAAAGTGCCATGAAATGCAACACACCGCATAGTGCTCTAAGTATTGCATATGTGCAAAAAAAGCATACATAAAGTGCCAAGTGCATAAGACAAAGTGACTAGTGCAAACATTACCATTCTGAACCTCAACGGGCAACAGCTGAATAACAAAGTTACAAACCTAGTACACAAAACAAAAAGATACTAGATCTGCAATATATATCAAATGGCAAACTTAATAAACAAACGCATATAAACATGTTAACTCAAAATGGCATGTCATAAGAGGAGGCAAAAAGGATCCTGGGTCACAACAGGTCCTCTATAAGTGTGTGCCTAGCCATTTACACAACCTGAGATAAATCATAAAATTATGTCTAAAACTGGACAGTCCAATGCGTTAGAGACATTATGTAAAAATTGTGCTAAAAAAAGACCCTCTACGAGAACAGACCTAGTGAAACTAAATCAACAATAAAATGTTTGGTGAAAAATGATAAAAATCATCAATGAAGAAAGAAGAAATTCATTACCCACACCAGCAATTCAATCAGTGTCTAAACTATTGATAGTCAGTAAACCTCAAGGAGATCAGGGGCAAGCAAGAAACCAAAAAAAACGGGGGGAGGGGATCAAGAAAATGTTGATCAAAAAATACCAGTTTAAGTCAGAAAAGAAAAGAAAGAGTACTGAAGGAGCTAATAGAAATAAAAGAAAATATAAATGATCTAAGAAAATCCCAAATACTAAATGCCTGATTCAGGTCTTTTCCTTTCCCAAAGTAGGCAAGCCTCCAGAGAAGAACAAGAGAACATTAGCAGACATGTGACAACCATACACATAGGAAGAGACAAAATCACAAACAGAACATGAGGTAACCTAAAATTAGCCCCTGTGAGAGCATGGAGAGGAATATGGCTACTCAAAATTGTATCAGGTGCCCAAAAAAGTGTAAAGATCCTCATCCAAATTATGTCCTGTTGGACTTTTGGTCTCCAAGTCTAAAATGTGTGTTGTCTCTAGTTGCCTCGATATAAGTTCACGATTGCCACCTCTGGGTAGTTCCGGGACCGAATAAATGCCAAAATATCCCAAACCATCTAGTTTACTGGTGTGTTCTGTTTTGAAATGTACCGCCATGGGCTAAGAAGCGTCAAGGTTTTCAATAGCTCTCATATGTTGCGCAACCCTTAATTTAAACTTGCCTATGGTGCTGTCGACATACCATTTGTCACAAGGGCAAGTAAGTACATGAATCACATATGTGGTATTGCATGTGATCCTGGACATTATTTGAGTATCAGAAACCAAAACATGATGGCAATAACTCGTGGTGTTGATTGCATATTGGCATGCCTTGCATTTAATACATTTGAAAAAGCCTAAGGTGTTTCTCTTAAGCCAACATGCACTTTGTGTTTCAGCAACCGGCTTCATAAAGCTAGACACTAGATTGTCTTTCAAAGATGTAGATTTGCGAAAAGTGATAATTTTGTCACCCAAGATGGCACCCAGATCTTGATCCAATGTCAAAACATGCCAATGTTTATTGACTATAAGACAAATGTTTTCAGACCCATTGCCGTAGGTTACAATTAGGCGTGTGTCATTCTTACCTTCATCAAGTTTCCCACTGATGTTTGATGTGAGGAGAGAAGTACAGTCTTTACCTTGGACATCAATATAGGCTCTCTCAAGGACTTTCTTAGGATAGCCACGATACAAGAATCTAATGGCCATGCAAGCACATTCTTCATCAAAGCTTTTCATATTGGAGCAATTTCTCCTTATTCATATGGATTTTCCATACGGCATCCCATTTCAATGATGTAGGGTGGTTACTGGTTGCGTGCAATGGTATGTTTGAACTGGTTGGTTTGTGATAAAATGTTGTCATAAATTCACCCTGGGCCAATGTAACAAGAATATCCAGAAAAGTGATAGCAGTCTTGTTGTGGCTTTCGTTGAATCTTAAATTCAATTAATTTGTGTTGAGAATATTCACAAAAGCCAACCATTCAGTAGTAGTGCCATCCCAAATGAATAAATCATCAATGTATCTGAGCCAAAGGGCTATTTTGTCCATATAGATACTATTCGCCGGGTGCCATACCACAGTTTGCTCCCACCATCCCATTGTTAAATTTGCGTACAAGGGCGCAAACATTGTCCCCATGGCTGTGCCCTGTAATTGAATATAAAATTCTTTGTTAAACATAAAGATGTTATTAGTTAAACACAGGGAAATCATCTCCAAAACAGCGTGCTGTGTTAGGGAAAATTCATGGATCTCGTATTTAACAAATATTCACAGGCATGTATGCCATCAGCATGTCTAATAGATGTATAGATAGACACTACATCTAGGGTCGCCAATAGGAAAGTGTCCTCCCAAGGTATACCATTTATTTTGTTCAGGAAATCTTTAGTATCTCTCAAGTATGAAGGGAGAGATGTTAAAAAAAGAGACCAAGGTTTCGTCCACCAATTTGGAAGTATTTTCAAGGAGTGCCCCAGAAAGAGTAAAAATGGGTCTCCTGGGTGGTTTATTGATGCTCTTATGTAAGTTTGGTAAAAAATAAATGGTAGGTATCATGGGGAATCGCGGTTAGAGAAATGTACACATGTCCTCATCCAAAATCTCCTTTGCATGCCATGTTTTTAGAAGATCAGAGAGTTTGGAATTCATATCTTCAGGTGGATCATCTTTTAGTTTGGCATAACAAGCTTCGTCTGTCAATTGTCTTTCTGCTGCAGAGATATAGTCATGTCGATTCATTATGACCACATTGGTTCCCTTATCCGAAAGCAATCAGAGAGTGAGTTTAACTTCTTCAGAGTATTTTGCTGTGAAAAACTCAAAATATGTTTGTAGTGTTGATTCTTCTTTCTGATTTTCTTCAGATCGCTGATGACCAGATCCTGAAAAGGCTTCAATGTGTCCTCCTGGATTAAACATTGGATTGAATCTGGACTTGAGTGTGCTAGTAGCAGGCCAATCTGTGTCAATATTCATCAAGTTCCACTCATGTTCACTGATCTCTTGCCCGTTCTAAACTAATAAGATCTGAGAGAGCTTGCATATCTTCAATGGGCACCTAAAGAATGAGATGAAAGATTTACTATTGATTTGTCTGGGAGCGCCATGTCTGTTCTTATGATTTATTTTTCCCAGAGCGGGTTACCCTCTCGTTCTTGTAACATTGTGCCCGCCTCGTTTTTTCTTCCACGTTGGCTCGTGGTTTTGCCACGACCTCTGCCTCTTTTTTTGTTGCTGTTGTTGCGGCCGTCTATACCGAACAGTCTCATTTCCTCTAAAAAATTAAGTTTTCTTAAAGGTTGCTCACTTTCACTTTCTGTCGTGTCAACTTCAGAGGATGATGGATCCAACTGTACAGGTTTCGCAGGTATGGGGTCATTAGTGGACATTTTTTTGTCGAAGAGTGTAAAATTGCTTTAGCGAATGTGAAAACCCTTCCGTTTTCATAGTCCTCTTTATCACAGATGAATTTCCGTTGCTTTCTTAGTTTAATGTCAAAAATCTTATACCCTTTTTCCATATTGGTGTGAATCAGTAAACCTTCCTCGCTGGGGGTGATTGACAACAATTCCTCTTCAATTTCCTCAATTCTGGACAGTATTTTGTGCCCATCTGTTCCTGCATATTTAATTAGGATGTTCAAAAAAGTTACAGAACATGTGTTGCTGGATTCGCCCCATTCTCGCAACATAGCAGGATCCTGCTCTTTAAATGATGGTGGGGTAAGAATGTGTAGGCTTCTAGGAATTCTGCCCACCTCAATATAGTTCTGAAGTGAATGTTCTTCCCACCATTTGCTGATTTCCCTTTTCTGCAGTTTCTCCAGCTCTCTCAATAATTGGACTTCATTATTGACTGGGATCTCTTGAACCACACTTCTCTCCTTGGTATTGCTGGTGGTGGACTGGGTTTCACTGAACAAAGAAATGGGCTGTTCCCTGCGAGCTTTCTCGCGATCCACTTGTGACATTTATAATACGCACAGGGTTGCGTGGATACTGAGAGTTAATCTGCTTGAAACTGTGTTCGCTCCTTACATGTCAGTATCCGAAAAAATAACAGATTCAAAACAAGCTCTAAGACAGATACCTTTGAAAAGCAACGTATGTAAAGTAGAAATTGAGCGGGTTAGACTTACTGCAACAGAGGCATTCACCTTCACAAAACGATGCTGGGAAAGCCGCCAGAACAGCAGTTTGTTCAACTTGCCGCACAGTTGCTAAAGCTTTTCAGCCTTTGGTATGTCAGGTATTGCTGGAGCGCAGAAAAAGGCTCTCCAAGGAAAGATAGAGACGCCTAATGCGCTTCTATAATAGAGCGGGTGCAATGTCCAACGCCTTCTCCCTCGGCGTGTAAAACATTAAAAGAAATTGTACAAAAGCACAGGGGCGAACAGCACTCCAGGAGCAGCAACATAGATGAATATCCAAGTTGCCCGAAAAAACACAGAGTATCCACAGCAGCACTATTTCCGTTATTTCTGTGTGCAGTGGAAAGCAAGATGCAGGCAGCAATGCCTTTTGCAGTAACAACCCGCTTGTTCACATTATACTGTAGCTTTTGGCTGCACTCTCATGGATAATGATGCATTCATTTCTTTAAATAGATATTTCTATGTCAGGATTTGCATTCGTAATCCTCAATTTTTAATCATGGGATTTCTATTTTTTCTATTATGTTTACCTTTTATTTGGTGACATTTTAACCATGTTTCATGAATTGTCTTATTGTGCAATTTATTATACTGCTATATTTAATTTACTCTAGTATTGGCATATATGTGACTTTACTCCAGTCCAATATGGCTGCCCTGGTTTCATGGTTTAGCGGCTGATTTGTGGCAAAAATGGAAGAGGGACAACACTGCAATATGTATTGTGATTTTCTCTCCGGTCCCCTAACGTGACCAAGCGCTCGGGGGGGCGTGAAACGTGTCGTCCAGGACCCTTCCTTGGCGTCCTGCTTTGTTTGCCGTGTGTGTTTTTGCCTCATTTTTACCTTCATTTAACTTGTTTCTTCATTTTAATTCGAGTTTGTTATATTTGTTGGGATTGCTAGTACCTCATGTTTGGAGTGCGTTTTTCTTCCTCTGCTGTGTTCCACGTTATATTTACATGGAGCGTTCCATGTCATAAATCAGCACTAGGAGTAAACATTTTTCAGTGGATTTAGTGCGATTTTCTCACGATCGCTTATGTGGGCTCTAACGCTGAAGCTGGTGGTAGATTGTTTGCCGACTGGATTTTGAGTGCGGCGCCCTCTAGGGAGTTGGAACTGGCTGCCCTCTGATGTCAGCTCTTGTAATGTGTGCCGGAGGACGCACGGACAACGGCTCACAGGTAGGTGTCAGTTCAGTTTCTTCTAATCTCCCTAAGGCTTACGCTGTGGTGCCTGTTTCACTCACTCTGCACCAGCTTCCACTGCTCTTGCATATTGAAGCACGTTACTTTTATTGTGGACAACTTTGGCTTACTGAGGTTACTTCCCATATATTTTTACATCTTGTTTTTTGGTAAACGCTAAAGATATTTTTTCTTTGGCTTTTTGGCAATCAAACAAGCAGGCATGCAGGACGCCAGGGTGGCAGTCCGGCTACTCCAGGCCAATGAGAAGCAGGATTTACCAACAGTGCTACCCAATAGTGGGACTAAGAAGATTGTCACCACCATTTCTACTGAACTAACTTTACTTCGAGAAATCGGAAAATCTCCTCAGAAGCAGATCTCTAAATGTTGGGAGGAGCACTCCCTGCAAAATTACCTTGATGTGGGTCGTGTGCCCCGTGGCCTACGTATTATGACAACACCCTCATTTGAGGACCAGGATCCACGTATGCTGGAAGAATGGGGATCTCTTTGCTGTTCTGCGCAGTTTTTGAAGATTCTGGTGAAGTATGCCAATTTATATTGTACTGCTGTGCTTTTACATCTTGAAAAACTAGAGTTTGAATTGCTTGATGTCCCAAGTACTGAAGAGGGAACGAAACTGCAAATTAAAATCGAAGAAGATCTGATTGCCTATGAAGAGGAAATTAAACAGCGTAAACAAAGAAAGTTTATCAGAGACAAAACAGACTATGAATCAGGACGGATTTTCACCTTTGCCAAACGGTTTGACTCACTGCGCAAAAGCTCGACAACACAACTATTGCCAAAACAACTGGGCGATGCTGAGGCTATTTCATCAGAGTCTGATGTCTCTGTCTCAGAAAATGACGAAATACCAGTCAAATTACATTTTTTAGACGAAATGAGATTTTTGTGCCAAGACGGAAAAAATCAGAAGAGAGACAGAGGCCGTGGCAAGAGCAGAGGAAGATGGAGAGGAAACTAACAAATTGCCAAAAGGAAAAAAAAAACGTCGAGGCTGTCGTGGGAAGCGGCTTCGATGTACATCAACAGGGCAGGTCAATGCGCTCTGGAGCAAAACGGTAACCACGAAAAATATGAAAATCCATCAAATTGTTAACATATTTTCCCATATACTCACGGGTCCGCAATTATCACTACTCTCACTAGGCTTGAATTTCTGCCCCACCACAACGTTTGACTATGTTGAGTCACGTTTAGACTTTGATAAATTCCTACGTAAGGTCAGACTTAAAAAGCTTTTTTCTATTAATCCACCACGGGCCAAACCACCTATGTCCCGCACTGGCCGAACTGACCTCTGCATCTCTGATATCCCTATGTTGACCGATCTGGCTTGTCTCAATAATGAACTGTTTCATCCCTCAACCTTCGACCCTGCTGACTTTGACATTGATCCCAACTGGGATATATGTACCAAACAGAAAAACAGGTCCAGGTTCAATCCTCAATTTTCTGTGGGGGGTTGCATTGAGGCATTCCATGACCTTTGTGTCAGTGATTTTCGTAAACTACGGAAGAAATCCTTTAACCATAAACAGAATTTGACCATCTCACAACGTTCGGCCCTAAGCGAACTACAGAATGTGTCCAGCATTGTGATAAAACCGGCCGACAAGGGCACTAATATTGTCATCCAGGACAGGGAATGCTATGTAGCTGAAGCCAATCGTCAGCTACGGCATCGGTGCTGCTATTCCAGGCTGCAAAAAAATCCTTTTTGTGAAATACAGTCGGAGCTCACTTCTTTATGCACCAAGTGGGCCGATAAAGGCCTCATTGAGGACGAGGTGGTTAAATTTCTTGTCCCTGCCAGCCATACCATCCCTACAATATACTTCCTGCCTAAAACACAAGTCTCTGACTCACCCGCCAGTCAGGCCCATTGTTACTCTATGTGGTTCCCTTTTAGAACATATGGCCCAGTTCATTGATAAGACTCTGTTCCCGTTGGTTTCGGCTTTACCTTCATATCTATGGGATACCAAGGACTTTCTAAGTCATATTACTGACATACCTTGGGAGGAGGGACTAATGTTGGCAACCCTCAATGTTGTTTCTCTCTATACTTCTATTGATCACACGATTGGGTTGACAGCTTGCAAATATTTTTTGGACACTCGATCTCTGAACTTTCTAGGCCACAGTGGTATGATTTTGGTTATGCTTTTGTTTTGTTTAACCAACAATGTTTTTCTGTTTGAGGGCTCCTTTTATCATCAGGTCAGAGGTACTGCTATGTGCAGTACCTTTGCTCCGTCATATGCCAATTTGACCATGGGGTGGCGGGAAGCTACTTTTCTGTCTGATTTACTTTCATTTAGGTTTCCTACACAAATTATTGGTTGGTGGCGTTACATTGACAATGTTTTTATAATTTGGAAAGGATTTTTATAATTTGGAAAGGAAATTAAAGTGAGTGGGGATCTTTTGTGGACAGTATTAACAACAATGCTGTGAATCTGAGATTTACTGAATGTCACAGCTCCACTGAGATTGTATATTTGGATGTCAATGTGAAGCTTGACAACTTAGGCATTCATACATCCCTTTACAAAAAAACCCCACTAATACAGGCCTCCCTCTGCATGCCACCAGCTTTCATCCGCCATCCTGTAAGAACAGCATCCCTTATGGCGAATTTATTCGCTTTCGGGGCAACTGCACTGACATTCTGGAAATTGACCGGTGTTGCAGTGTGGCTGCCGCTGGCTTTTTACAACAGGGTTATCGGAAAAAAAAATATAGAAATGGCTTTTGTTAAACACATGCACTTTTGAGGGAAAAACGATTGCATGGTCCTACCAGCAAGAAAAATAAGGACCATGATGAGCCCCACCTTATTGTCACATTCAATAATGAATCACACGATGTTCGAAGATTATCATGAGACACTGGCGCATTCTCATGCTTGACAAAGATATTGGGCCAATACTGCCTAAGTGCCCTATATTGACCTACAAACGAGCTCCTTCGCTTAAGGACAGACTGGTTTCAAGCTATCCATCTCCTGTTCAAAAATACTCTACCATGACCAATTGGCTACCAGGTTTACCAAAAGGCTTCACTAAGTGCCAAAATTGTAAGGCCTGTCGACATGCTACTGCCTGTAAATCATTTATACATCCTATTACAGGTACTGAATTTAGGATAAAACATTTCATCAACTGCAACACCCCTTTTGTAGTGTATGTCCTTGCATGTCCCTGCCGGAAATGGTACGTGGGGTCCACCACATGTATATTGAAGCTCAGAATTCTGCAGCACCTTAGAGCTATTAAGAACTTTGACCCTACGTACCCAATGGCTAAATATTTCAGGCAGGAGCATGAGTGTAATGTTCACCTTCTTACGTTTTTTGCTGTGGCCCATGTCCTGACTCACTTGAGAGGAGGTGACCGAACTTTGAAATTGAGACAATTGGTAACCAGGTTCATTTTAGATTTTCATACAAAATACCCCAATGGTCACAACGTGGATGAGGAGCTGCATACTTTCATGGGAATCTGATCCTCTGTTTCTCTTGCCTCATCTTTTCTTCTTGTATGTTTGATCTTTGATTCTGGCTACCCCTAGTATTGTATTTAATACTGCTTCTTTTAGGTACCAATAAGATACACTGCCCTGGCCTGGTACTGCTTTATTTATTTTAATTTTATCATCTGTGTTATTCAACCAGATTTACTTTTCTTTCCGGTTTTCTTGCCTTTCTGATGTATTAGGGGAATGTAACTTTATGAGATGTTTATTTTAAATCCATCTCTTCCATATTCTTTCTATAGATGAACTAGTTACTCTTACCTTGTAACGTTCTTTCGATGGGATGTTCCTCCGACGTATTCCTTATCTTAGATAGAAATCCTTCAGCTTTGCTGGCCTCGGAAAATTTTTTCGCCAGAGGGCGCTGCGCGTCGATGATCGCCGAGTCGATGACCCTCGACGGCCTCCGTGCCGACGTCGACGTCATCCTGCCTATAAAGGCCGCGCGCAGCGTCCGTTGCTCAGTTCCGTTTTGTAGTCCCCAGTAATGTTTTTGGATTAGACTAATCACCTTGAAGGAGCATAGGCTGCAAACCCACAGGAAGTCATACTGCGGGGATGGATGGGAGGGTCGATAAGGAATACGTCGGAGGAACATCCCATCGAAAGAACGTTACAAGGTAAGAGTAACTAGTTCTTCGAAGGGATTGTGTCCTCCGACGTATTCCTTATCTTAGATAGACTCCCATAGCAGTGGTATTGTGACTGGAGGCGGGAGTAATAAAAGTTATGTTACCCTTCCAGAATGGACAGAGTGTAACACAGCCTTGCCGAATCTAGTTTCTTGACTAGAGGAGGAATCCAGGCTATAGAATTTGGTAAATGTATGTGCGGACGACCATGTGGCAGCCGCACATATATCTCGAATTGGCACCCCTCTTTGAAGGGCTGAGGATGTTGCGATACCCCTGGTAGAATGAGCCCTTAGATTTTGAGGAGGCTCCTTTCCTGCCAATTTGTAGCACTCCAGAATGGCTAAAATAATCCATCTGGAGATGGTTTGTTTTGTTATTGGAAGGCCCAACTTATGTCCTGCATAACCTACAAAGAGTTGGTCTGCTTGTCTGATCTTAGCCAATCTGCTGATATAAAAGCTCAAGGCTCGCTTAGGGTCCAGCCTGTGCAGTCTCTCTTCCTCCTTCCCCGGATGAGGAGGAGGGTAGAAAGAAGGTAATATAATCTTCTGAGTGATGTGAAACTCCGAGACTACCTTCGGGAGGAAGTTAGGCTTCACCTGAAGAACAACTTTGTCCTTGTAAAAGATTGTATGTGGAGGTTTACACGATAAGGCTTGCAACTCGCTAACCCTTCTAGCAGATGTCAATGCTATTAGCAAAACAGTTTTGAGGGTGAGAAGCTTCAATGAACAAGAGTGTAGTGGTTCAAAAGGGGCACCCTTTAGGAAGTTTAAAATTAGGTTTAAATCCCATAAGGGAACTTGAAAAGGTTTCGGGGGATAAACATTAGTTAATCCTTTTAGGTATTGTATTACCAATGGAATTTTGAAGTATGAAGGCTCCTCTGCAGTGCGCTTAAAGATTGATAGCGCTGCGAGATAGCCCTTAATTGTGCCAACCTGTAGGCCTGAATTAGCCAGGTAAAGTAAGAATGACAACACCATAGGTGTACCACAAGAAAAGGGTTCAATATTCTTTTCTCTGCACCAGCTGCAAAATTTGTTCCAACGGCAGCGGTATAGAGTTTTAGTTGCCGGCCTTCTGGCCGAAAGCAACACCTCCATAACATCATCCGGAAGGTCCCAATCCTTGTACCTCAACCTTTCAGACACCAAGCGTGAAGGTTGAGGGTCTTGATGGCTGGATGGAGAACCTGACCTTCCTTCTGCGAGAGAAGATCCTCTCTGTATGGCAGTCGAATTGGAGGGCAGATGGACATGTCTAGAAGGTCCGGGTACCACGTTCTCCTGGCCCAATCCGGGGCAATTAGGATCATGGTCTTCCGAAACCTTCTCAACCTCCTGATCATTTGAGGAATGACAGGGACCGGAGGGAACGCGTACAGAAGTGGGAACTCCCAGTCCACTACGAACGCATCTCCTAGAGCTCCTCTCGGGGGAAATTCCCTTGAGCAAAATCTGTCGCACTTCCTGTTGATACTGGTGGCGAACAGATCCACTTGAGGGGTTCCCCAAAGGGCGAAGATCTCTTGAAGGACTTCCTGAGCTATCTCCCACTCGTGAGAGACTGTGCTCTGCCTGCTCAGAGCGTCCGCTGTCAAGTTCTTCTCTCCGGCTAGGTGAATTGCCGATAGAGAGATTCCTTCCTGAATTGCCCAAAACCAGAGCTGCATCGCCTCTCTGCACAGTGGTAGTGAGCCTACGCCTCCTCTTTTGTTGAGGTAGTGCATGGCCACTGTATTGTCCGTCATTATTAGGACGTTTCTTCCCCGTACAGACGGCAGAAAAGCCTTCAGCGCTAGTCTGATGGCTCTCAGCTCCAACAGGTTGATATGTAGTCTGGACTCCGATGGAGACCAACGACCGCTGATGGTCAAGTCGTTGGCGTGAGCTCCCCACCCCGTGAGTGAGGCATCCGTGACTACTGTTATCTCCGGCCATGGTTGCCAAAACATTTCTCCTTTCAGGATGTTCTCCCGACAGGCCCACCACTGAAGGTCTCGGGCTACTTTGACCGGGATCCGAAGGAGATCTGTCATCCTTCCTGAGAACTGTGACCACTGAGTTCTCAGTGCCCACTGGAGGGATCTCATTCTCAGGCGAGCCTCCGGCACGAGGAATATGCAGGATGCCATGAGGCCTAGCAACCTCAGAAAGTCGTAGGCTGGGAGATATTGGGCATTCTGAAATCTGATGACCATCTGCAGAATATCTCGAGCCCTCACCTCTGGTGGCAAGGCTCTTCCCAGGGAAGTGTCCAGGACTGCTCCAATGAATTGGAGTCTCTGTGATGGTATCATCTGTGACTTCTTTAAATTGAGGGAGAAGCCCAGCTTGTGAAGGAAGTGGCAAACATAATCTAGTTGTCTCTGAGCCTGTTCCGAAGATACAGCTCTGATCAACCAATCGTCTAGGTAAGGGTAGACATGAATCCCTTCCCTCCTTAGACTTGCAGCCACAACCGACATTAGCTTGGTAAAGACCCTCGGGGCGGAGGTTAGCCCAAATGGCAGAACTCGAAATTGATAATGAGAGCTGCCAATTGCGAACCTCAGGTATCTCCTGTGCCTGGGATGGATCGGCACATGGAAATAAGCGTCCTGGAGGTCTAGAGATACCAACCAGTCCTGAAGCTGGAGGGCCTGAAGGATCTGAGAGAGAGTCACCATCTTGAACTTGTCCTTTCGGAGGAATTTGTTCAATTCCCGTAAGTCTAAGATGGGTCTCAGTCCTCCGTCCTTCTTCGGTATTATGAAGTAGGGGGAGTACCAACCCTTGTTCCTTTCCGCTACAGGTACCAGTTCTATGGCACCTTTCTCTAGCAGGTCTAAAACCTCCTGCAAGAGGAGCGGATCTGGAAGCTTCAAAGGGTTGTTCCCCGGTGGATGACTCTGAGGGATATGTAGGAAGGGCAGGCAGTAACCTTGGGCCACTGTCTCCAGAGCCCAAGCATCTGACGTAATAGCCTGCCATTCCGTCAGATGGTGAGTTAACCTGCCACCTACTGGTGTTCTGTGAGGGGAGACCTCAGAGTGGTTTTGAAGCGGCTGATGCAGTTGCCGAAGGTAAAGTGGCTCCTGCTCCTGCGGGTGCGGCTTTCTTTCCCCTACCCCGTCCACCACGGGTAAATCTTCCTTGGCCTCTTTGAGCCGGTCGTCCTCTGCCCTTTCCATATGAGGAATAGTAACGAAAGGACCGTCCTCTCCACGATGATCCCGAAGGACGAAAGGTATTCTGACGGATAGCAGCTCCCAATGACTTGGCTGCTGCCTTGGACGTTTGCAGTTTTTCCAAACTGTCATCCGCCTTCTTTCCAAAGAGGGTAGAACCGTCAAAGGGCATATTCAAAAGCCTGGTCTGCACGTCAGAGGCAAAACCAGACTTCCTCAACCACGCATGCCTGCGGATTGTGGTACTTGCCGCCATGGCCCTGCTGATACTGTCAGCAGAATCTAGGCCAGTTTGTAGGGTCTCGCACATCGCATCTTTACCATCCCTGATGATGTTTAAAAATGCGTACCTTTCCTCTCCTTCTTGGAGGCAGTCAGCCGCTGATGAAGCGCACTCCCAAAGGGTGTGGCTGAACCTAGCGAGCGTACAGGTCGCGTTAATAGACTTTAACGCCATGCTACAGGCAGAAAAAACCTTCTTAGCCATGGCATCATACTTTTTGTCATCCCTATCCTGCGGAGCAGTGGGGTATGCAGATGTGCTGCCTGATGAGGTTGCAGCCTGTACAACTAAGCTCTCAGGAGTAGGGTGTTTTGACAAATATTCAGGGTCAGAACTAGCCACCCTGTATTTTGTTGACAGTTTTTTATTTACTGCCGGGATAATTTCCGGCGTTTCCCAGTTTGTCAAAATCCTTCTCTGTAGAGCAGAGTGAAATGGAACCACAGGATCCTCCTGTGGGCCCTTGTCCAGTATGTCAGTGAGGTCATCCTGCTGAAAGGCAGGAGAAGGTGCAGACCAACCCATAAATTCTATGATTCTAGACATCAGAGCTCTATATGGAGTCTCCGCATGTTCTCCTGGGTCTGGTTTGATAAATTCTGCTTCAGGAGAAGTGTCCAAGCCACTAGCTTCCTGAAGTGCATCCTGAAGATTTTTTAATCTTCTATCCTCAGAGGCGAAAGTCTCTGGCTCTGGTGATGTGGTCCTCTGTAAATCAATATCTTGGTCTGAATCCTCCCTTTCCTCAAAAATCGAGGTTAAAGGGGGATACTTTGGTTTTTGGAATGGTATAAACCCCATTTCCAATGCAGAAGGAGCCATCATCACAGGCCTTGAAAGCGTCGATGTCGTCGACACCGACGTGAAAGTACTCGAAGGCGCCGTGAAAAGCGTCGAGAAATGTGTACTAGGCCTCGAGGAACTCGAAAGGATCGGAGTCCTGCTCGAGAACGACGTCGACGTTCTCGGCGTCGAGTCGGAGGTCTTTTGTCTAACCGTTGGCTGTGGAGTAGCCGTGGTTCTTTCCTTCACCGGCGTCGATATCGGCGTCGACGTCGGCGTCGACTCGATCGACTGATGCGCCGATGAATCCTTCGACAACGGCGTCGATGGCGCCGACCTCTGTTTCGAAGGAGTTTTCGACGATGGCGTCGATGATGCTTTATCTCCCGATGGCTCGAGGCGCTTTCGGGTTGACTTTTCCGCCGGGTACTGCGACTCGCGGCGTTTAGATTTTTTGGGTTTTTTACCCGGGGTATCACCCTCAGCTGTCTTCGAGGGGGACGAGGCCGCTTTCTCGAAGACGCTTAGCATCTTTTTCCTGAATTCCTCCCACTCAGCTTGCGAGCTGCGTTTTGTGGGGCAATGAACTCTCTCAGGAGAACTCGACGAAGATGACGAAGGGGATCTCCTACGTCTCTTCTTCGAGTGTCTCGATGTCGACGAGTGGTGGGAGCCACTTCGTGATCTAGATCGAGAGTGTTTTTTATGGTGAGGAGACGAACGTCTCGACTCTACCGAAGAAGCTTTCGAGGAAGTTAAAGTTGACCTACCTCTCTCGAGCTTCCCCCTACGCTCCTTCAAGGCTTTCGCCGTCATGGAAAGGCATTCCTCACACTCCGAACTCTGGTGCGTGATTCCCAGACACCACAAACAGACCCTGTGAGGGTCCGTCAACGACATTTTCTTCCCGCAGTCTCGGCACTTTTTGAAACCGGACCGAGGGGTCGTCGGGTCGGAGGAGGATGCCATCGATATCGAGGTTAAATATTATATACGTTATCTGACGAGAACTGAGCAACGGTGTTCCGAGGCACAACGAAGCGCGGAAAAACGGAACTGAGCAACGGACGCTGCGCGCGGCCTTTATAGGCAGGATGACGTCGACGTCGGCACGGAGGCCGTCGAGGGTCATCGACTCGGCGATCATCGACGCGCAGCGCCCTCTGGCGAAAAAATTTTCCGAGGCCAGCAAAGCTGAAGGATTTCTATCTAAGATAAGGAATACGTCGGAGGACACAATCCCTTCGAAATTGCCTTCTTCTCTCCATTCATTGCCCTCTCTCCTTATCTGTCATTCTATAACACTCAGTACTGTCTAGATTTCCTGTTTTCATAGATTTGCTTTTGAACATGCGGGCACTCTAACAAAAAAAACAATATTGTTTTAGACCTTAGGATGTATAGTGCTTTCATTTGCACCCTAGACTGTAGCCACATGTATTTTAATATGGAATTTTATGATAGGAAGACATCGGAATATATATGCACTTGCACTTTATGATCATCAATCTCTTTGACTATTGCTGCTATGCCGATATGTTTACATAAAAATGCACTTGCACTTTATGTTGTAGCTATGGGTTGCCCTACTTATGAGATCGTCCACTATTGCATTCTGACTTTATGGTTCTTCTTTGAAACATGCTTTAAATTGATGGTTGCATTTTCTGACAATGGTGCATTTACCACAAATAGTCAACAGAGGCTCTATATTTCTAGTGCCATTCTATAAATGAATCTTCTTGATTGCACACTGCTGCTATGTTGATTTGTTTACATAGAAATGCACTTGCACTTTATGCTGTAGCTTTTGGCTGCGCTCTCTTTGATAAGGATACATTCATTTTTTTAAATAGATATTTCTATATCAGGATTTGCATTCGTAATCCTCAATTTTTAATCATGGGATTTCTATTTTTTCTATTATGTTTAACTCTTATTTGGTGGCATTTTAACCAGGTTTCATGAATTTTCTCATTGTGCAATTTATTATACTGCTATATTTAATTTACTCTAGTATTGGCATAAATGTGACTTTACTCCAGTCCAATATGGCCGCCCTGGTTTCACGGTATAGCGGCTGATTTGTAGATATAGGCAAAAATGGAAGAGGGACAACACTGCAATATGTATTGTGATTTTTTCCTCCGGTCCCCTAACGTGACCAAGTGCTCAGGGAAGCGCCAAACGCGTCGTCCAGGACCCTTCCTTGGTGTCCCGCTTTGATTGCTGCGTGTGTTTTTGCCTCATTTTTACCTTCATTAAACACGTTTCTTGACTTTGATTCGAGTTTGTTATTTATTTTGGGATTGCTAGTACCTTATGTTTGGAGTGCGTTTTTCTTCCTCTGCTGTGTTCCACGATATAAATATATAATACACACAAACACACATACATTTGGTGGGTTTAACATTTTATCTTAATATGCATCAATTTCTAGACAAACAGATCCCATCCATAATTACCGACACTCGATGTATATCAAATTGCAACCTTGCACCCAATTTGCAGCCACCCCCCAGTCATCAATATGGTGCGCACAACATAAATCCTTTGTAATCATGGGGACCCTTCCTGTCTGCTCCAACAAAAACAATAGTATGGAGGGATGCCCAGAGCAATGCTACTGGTTATTGATGAAGTCAAAACTTCCCCCGCCATCAGGCTTCAGTATTGGGACAATCACCCCAAGTGGGATAGGTGTGCCCCAATAAGGGTCCTGAGCCGGCTGCATCTAAAGACCCAAGCTACAACTCACCCACGTTGGCAAATGAGTCAGACACATGTCTGGAGTCGTTGGTCGTCTTGTGTAGCTGGGGTGCGACAAACCCCGATTTATGAAAGGTACTTCCTCTTCTACACTGCTGTGTAGGCAGACAAAAGGTTGCGAGGAGGGTTGCACAGAGCAATGGCAATGGTTGTTGATTCCGTCAAAACCTCCCAGCCATCACATTTCAATGCTGTGATGTCCAGCAGTAGTCCCAACAGTTGTAAATCAGTTCCTTTAATGAAGAGGATTTGGTTCAATGGAAACTTTAAAAAGTACAGAACTTTAAAAAAAAAGTTTTTTAAAAGTGGAGATGAGTATGTTGTACTCAGAAAAGGACTCATTCAAACAAACCCCACAACCGTGGGAAAGGGGAACAAACCCCCCTGCAGGGGCAAAGACATGAGTTTAAAGCAGTATCGCAAGAAACAAAATGGCCCATCAATATGCCCCAGAAGATCAGATACAAACGAGATTGCAGAAGAGAGGCTACAATAATCAGGCGTCAATGTTGTGCCAGAAAATGTACTGAATAAACATGGTATTTAGATGTTGAACCTGGGTAATCTTTTGTACCTAAAGTCAACTGTGATTTGGTGCACCTTAAAACTGATTTGTTCAGATTCTGAAGGAAATCCAAGTTATGTTAAATGACCAGTGATGACAGGATAAGGAATTAGTTCATGGAGAATCGGAGAAGAAACCATGATATAATTACAATTGAAATCTAGGGATGAAAGTGACGAGATATCAAAGATTGAGTTCAACATGTTGAGCATCAATTAGAGAATGTAGGACATGATTAAATATATCGCAAAACCACACTTTATTCCAAATTCGTTCGAATTTTTTTCAAAATTCGTTATACATCAAGCAGACAAATTCTCTAAAGAATGAGACGTGTATAATTATTAAAGCATCAATGTGAGAGTATGCTAGGTGGAAAAAGATATATTTTTTATTCCTAAACCCCATTCATTATCACTTTAGAAAGACTGCATGAAAGCGGATATTCAGTCTTTCTAAACCTATCATGAAAAACACCTTCCATCCACCTCCAAGGGCGCACGGGTCCTGGTAAAAGTGTGTTTGGGTGAGTGGTGGAGAATGAGGGGGAATGTGTGCTGTTAGGCAGGGAAGGGGGTGAAGGGGATGAAAAGAGAGCTCAGTGGGTGAAAACCCCCAATGTACTAGAAACCGCAAGAGAGGGTGGGTGACAGGTTCAATAGGGGATATTTCTGCATTTTGGAGGCCACACCAAATCGGTCAAACTAAAATCTGTCTTTTTTGTGTTTGGCCTTCAAAATGCAGAAATATCACAAAGAACCGATAGTATGGGTCAAAAACTGCTCATTTTAGTGAAGCATATAAACAAATACGTGATACCATGTGTTACACAAAACTACCTGTAGACTTAACTTTGGTTTAGGATTGGATGTTGAAACATAAAATTAGAAAGTGGCTTGTCAGAGACTTAATTGGCAAAGACTAGATTGATTCCTTCTTCTTGGGATAATTGCTACTTTGTATTAATTACCCAAAATGCATATACCACCTGTGAATCCCCCACGTCATTCACAGTGAATAGCTTCATTAGTTCCATTACAGCCTGTGTCAAGCTACAGTGACTATTGTTTGGCTCCATATGTAACTCGGTATATTTTGTGAAAGACATCTGCAAGACCATAAACCAAATCCAAGAGATACCTTGGGAAGCAGACTATTGGGCACTTTAGAAGCCACCTCGATCTCTACACCATTGTATGGAAAGAACAAAGACCAGCATGATCTCCAAGACCAAACCCCTCCAGTATCCTACTACTAGCCAACATAATCTTGGAACCTATGTTGTAACCCACTCATTGTGGTCTCACAGCACTAAATCATTGCATGCAAGGCTGCTGGGTATTATCTTTTGCCCCTTATGCACTGTTCAAATCTGTGTTAATATTAGCTGTAATTTAATTTTTGAATGTTACTTAGCCACAGTTTGGACTGGACTAGCTCTTGGGTCATTAGCCTAGGATGAGTAATTGCTGAGACATTTTCCTACCATGATCAGTTATGGGTAAGAGTGCCCCTAACAATGTGTGTTCCCTCCATCTGTATCCTCTTTTGACACATTCCTACCATTCTACTATAGCCTTAAACTTTCATATCCAACAGACTAAGGTCTGGTTTCCCTGGCAGGGGCAAACTATACCACTTCTGGAAAAGAACAGGTGCTGTGAAACCAACATGACGGTGATTCAGCACAGTATAAAAGCAGGGTAACATAACATCAGTTAGACATCAGGATGGACTATTAGCGGGAAGTCATTTAATAAGTGATCAATCTTCCAGTTTCAAAGAACATACAGGCATGTTATTAGACAGGCTCAAGGATTTGCCATGAGGATGCAATCTGCCAATCCTATAACAATCTAAAAATAGGATACTGAACAACATATATAGTACTCCCCAGTCAATATCTGGACAGATAGTGTTATCTTATGGCTGCACTATATAGAAAGCTGCTTGTTGTGTAAAGGAGACAATAAGGATTGATAGAATATGACACATTTTTGAATAGTAATTAATACAATCTTGGTGTCAACTATGAACTACCACAGTGACAAACTGATTGACTTTGTGGACTTGAGACTTGATGGGAAATTGAAACGATAAAGGTATAGAAAATAAACTTCTTAATGTAATTCTTTATGCCCTTTCATCAATCCATCTGGCAATATTAACAAATGTCTGCAATGGGAATTTTAAAAAGTCACTAGCCGAAAGAAATCCTTCAACGGGCTTGCTCTCGAGCAATAACATGGATAGAAACATTCTTTTGAATCCTATGAAAGATCCGGAAAAATCGGAGGAGCCAGGAATGAGCCGCGGACACACAGGACTCATGGTTGTGGTTATAAACTTTTATTCAAATAAAACTGGGTTGGAAAATGCCTTACTGTCCCTACTCTAGGAGACATTTTCCCTACCTCAACCAAAGGGTCTTTCCAATGTCAAGATGTCCAAAGCAAACTGTCCTGTCTCTGAAATCCTATCCTCACACTCACATTGTAAAAGTAACTCTAAGGTGTTAAGGGTAACATCTCTGATCTTGAAAGGTGCACAAATGTTCAGTTCAAAAGACATATATATATATATATGCAAAAATACACATGTGTGAAGGTAAGTTGTAGCACTTAAAAAAAAAAAAACAACACCATGTAGAAAATAAACCCTGCACACACGACCAAACCGCTTGCTCAAAAAAACGTCTTTTATTGCATTTCAAAAAATCTCGTGCAACCAACACTGCCTAATGGCTTAAAAGGGGCAGACATAATTACCATGCCTCCATTGCTGACAATCAGGTTAAAAAGAACACTCACCCAACCAGGGTGGAAACCGCCACGCGTTCCGCTTGATTACCAAGCTTCTTCAGGCTTTTTTCTTCCCAAATACGTGAAAACACATTTCTTTTATAAAACAGGAAACGGGTCAGCATCGGTATTAGGCTCCTCCCATTTGCTTTTGAGTACCCGATCATGTGATCGCAAAAGGCTGTAGTAGTAAACTCACAAATTTGCGGCCATCTTTGAAGGAGTTCAAAGTGACTAAATTTCGGTCGGCGCTAATCCCATATTAGCAAATGCTATAATGGAAAAATAGAAGCGCGGGAGAAGGCGCATACCAGATGCCATACACTATTTCCTGACAAAACATTAAAAACAGTAATGATGTGTTTATGAGCGCCAGTGCGCTAAAATATCATTAAATGGTTTGGTTTCATCCTCCATGATGAAAACCACAAACCATTGCACTCCATGGTACTGAGTGTCCTTAACTGAAGCCAGAGAAAAGTGCAGCGCATTCCTCTGTTCACTCAAATTATGTCACATGACCTTCCTATACAGGTAACGTTGCTTGAAAAGAACTAGCAACGCAAACTGTAATAGTTTTCAGGGATCTCAACTGGTTTAAACTCACATGTGCAAAATAAATGCCCAAGTAAACAGCAAACTGGAAAGTGCATGGTGCATATGTAGCAGCAATGACTCCCCCCTTAGAGGACGAATACTCTTAATAAAGTGCCAGTGCATCATCATAGAGTCACGACATGTCACATAAGTGTACATAGTAGCCCAGGTCGGCAATAAAATAGAAAAGTGCATGGTGCATATACAACAGCAATTACTCCCAACTCAGAGAACAAATATTACTTAAAGTGCCAGTGCATCTTCATAGATTCAAATATATCACATAAGTATACATAATAGCATCCATTAGCTCAAGAGCATGTAGGTGCAACAGTGTGTATCCACAAATGTCATCATATGCAGTTATTATAAAAACACAAACATTTCCGGGTCAATGTTTAGTCCTAGGGGCCTCAGTGTGTCAAATTTACAGATTAATGTGGCTTCTAACTGCCGCAGTTTTGGCTCTCGATTCCCCAGTCTTTTATGTACTGGGATATGGGCAAGCCCCACAAATGTCATAGCATTGACATCACCTTTATGTTTTTCAATAAAGTGCCCCGTTAGCGGATTAGTGAGGTCCCTGTTTTTGATAGCTCTGTAATGTTGTAGTATTCGCAATTTAAGGGCTCCTATAGTTGATCCAATATAGTGTAACCCACATTCACATGTGATTGCATGAACTACACATTTTGTGGTACAGGTAATTTTATGTTTATGTCTCCATTTCAGACCATTACAACTTATAAATGTTTTTTTTTTTAGACAAAATTACACATTTTACAGTTAGCACATTTGTGGAACCCGCCAACTTCTTGTGTCATGAAATGACTTTCACTCATGTTAGTGTCTGCGATGACCATGCTAGGGGATACAATGGTTTTGAGAGTAGGGGCTTTGCGATAAGCAACACTGGGGCCAGTACCTAGTACTTTGGTAAGGTCTGGATCTGATAGGAGTACCTTCCAGAGTTTTCTCATTTTCTTTTCAATATTGTTAGCCTGATGGTTAAAATTAGTGATAAATCTGATATCCTCCTTATTCTCAATTACTTGCTTTTTAAACAGATCAATTCTATTGATCTGTTCAGCTTTATCAAAGCAATCAGCTACAACATTCCTTTTGTAACCACGATTAACAAATCTTTGGCCTATATGTTGGGCTTCTTCATTGTAATTTAATTCTGTGCTACAAGCTCTCTTCGCTCTCAAGAACTCTCCATAGGGAATCGAGTTCTTGAGTGTTGTGGGGTGATGGCTCCGGGCATGAAGCGTAGAGTTAGAGCTAGTTTCTTTACGAAAAAGTTTAGTAGTCAGAGTGTTGTTCATAACAGTAAATCTAACATCTAGAAAGACCAATTCCTTTTTGTTAACAACAGATGTAAGTTAAGATTCAAATCATTCTCATTGAGTATATTGACATAGGTGTGTAATAGATCTTCAGTCCCATCCCATATCAAAAAAAGGTCGTCTATAAAGCGGTACCAAACCACTATATGTTTGGTGAATCTTTCTTTTTCTTCAGCCCATGCTATCTGCGACTCCCACCACCCCATATGTAGGTTGGCGTAGGTCGGTGCCATGCAGGACCCCATGGCCGTGCCTTGGATTTGCTTATATATAGAGGCCTCGTGCAAAAAATGTTCTAAGCAAAACCGCAACATGTTCAAAAGCATATCATTATGTTGTTTGTAACTGATAGATCTCGTGTCTAGATAAAATTTACATGCCTGAATGCCTGCCTGATGTTTGATAGAAGTGTACAACGAAACCACATCCAAGGATACCAGCAAGTACCCTGGTTCCCAATTGATGTCATGTAGTTTCATAAGCAGGTCTGAGGTATCTTGTATATGTGAACTAAGGCTAATCACAAATGGCTGCAAGAAATGGTCTAAGAATTTCAAGGTATTTTCGAGGAGGCTTCCCACTGAGGATACTATGGGACTACCCGGAGGGTCTACAAGACTCTTATGAATTTTGGGATTAAAATACATTAATGGGGTGACCGGAAACGGGTTTTTTAGATACCAGTATTCCTCATCACTGATCAGTTCATGGTCACACCATTTACGTAGCATTGAAAAATATATGGTCTGTGTTTCCATTAGTACTCGGTTATCTACCACCACATAATTCTCAGTCATACTCAGTTGCCTATTGGCTTCTCTCTTATAGTTAACACTGTCCATGACAACTATTCCACCCCCCTTGTCGGAGGGGCATATGACTATAGAGTGATCATTTTTCAAGTACTCCAGTTGAGATCCCTGAAAACTATTACAGTTTGCGTTGCTCGTGTACAATTAGCATGTAGTTCTTTTCAAGCAACGTAACGTATATAGGAAGGTCATGTGACATAATTTGAGTGAACAGAGGAATGCGCTGCACTTTTCTCTGGCTTCAGTTAAGGACACTCCGTACCATGGAGTGCAATGGTTTGTGGTTTTCATCATGGAGGATGAAACCAAACCATTTAATGATATTTTAGCGCACTGGCGCTCATAAACACATCATTACTGTTTTTAATGTTTTGTCAGGAAATAGGGTATGGCATCCGGTATGCGCCTTCTCCCGCGCTTCCTATTAATTTTCCATTATAGCATTTGCTAATATGGGATTAGCGCCAACCGAAATTTAGTCACTTTGAACTCCTTCAAAGATGGCCGCAAATTTGTGAGTTTACTACTACAGCCTTTTGCGATCACATGATCGGTACTCAAAAGCAAATGGGAGGAGCCTAACACCGATGCTGACCCATTTCCTGTTTTATAAAAGAAATGTGTTTTCACGTATTTGGGAAGAAAAAAGCCTGAGGAAGCTTGGTAATCAAGCGGAACGCGTGGCGGTTTCCACCCTGGTGGGGTGAGTGTTCTTTTTAACCTGATTGTCAGCAATGGAGGCATGGTAATTATGTCTGCCCCTTTTAAGCCATTAGGCAGTGTTGGTTGCACGAGATTTTTTGAAATGCAATAAAAGACGTTTTTTTGAGCAAGCGGTTTGGTCGTGTGTGCAGGGTTTATTTTCTACATGGTGTTTTTTTTTTTTTGAAGTGCTACAACTTTCCTTCACACATGTGTATTGTTGCATATTTAGAAATCCGGCCAAGATTTCTGTCCCTAGCACAAGCTACTTGAAGGCTGAGCACTATTTTTGGCATATCAGTTGTTATATATATATATATATTTATATATATATATTGAAACAAAAAGAGGAGAAGGTGAACCGCACTCTCCGCGGTCAGTTAGGAGACAAAAATCTATAAAAAAAACAAAAATAGCACAGCTCGCAAGAAAGATTAAGGTCTTGAATTATTTTAATGTGACCAGAAAAGTGGACAAAAAATACACAAATAACGGCTGGGAAGCAGCAGCAAAAACAGAGGCAGGACGCCGGTATGCACGACCCGCACACAACGCGTTTCACACTCAACTGAGTGCTTGTTCACGTGAAGAGAAGAAGGACTAAAGCACTTTTATAGTTTAACAAAAATAGTCCTTTTACTATTTCCCTGGAACAACATGGGTACCTGCACAGACCGAGAAGGCGGCAGCCATATTGGAGTGCAATGGCAAAGTATGAACAAAATAGATGGCCAAGTGGCGCTACAAAAAAGAGCGCAAATTGCATAGAAATATAAGGGATGGTGAATTGACCATAAAATTAAAACTATAGCGCGCCTTCCATGTAGGGCAGGACCATGGTTCCAGGGTACCACCAAATATAAATAACAGTAGTAGTACAAAATTGTGATCAAAGATGCACTAACACAGTCGAAAAGGTATTAAATACACAACCCTAATGAATAAAACCATTATATAAAATAAAATGGAAGTAAATATACCGTCTAGCAACCACATCAAAGGAATAATGACATCAATCTGGAGCATCATTAAACATAGATATACATAACAAATGCCGATGAAATGAGCATGGTATTAAAAGCAATTCTAGCAGCCAATTGATGTGCAAAAATGCAAATCGAAAGTGACAATGGCAATATATGTCAACAAAGCAGATAGCAGCATTCGGGCAAATGGAATAAAGTGCAAGTGCATACAATAATAGCAGCAAAGTTATGGAGCGCAAGTGCGCTGCAGCGAGGTAGCAATATACAAATCTAAAACAATGCAAAAGACAGCATAATGGCCCTATTAAAAATGGTAGTAAGGTGCAAGTGCAAGCAGCATACTAGTGTGCAAATATACGGGGCCATTATTGCAAAATCAAAAATTGCAACAATTGCAAAGTGTCGGCACCATTAAAAGAACCAATCGCAACCTCGAAAGATGTAATAAACAAGAGCCGGAATGATAGCAAGGAACGCATATAAAATCACAAAGTATATGGCTGGCCAAGAAAGGAAAGAATAAATGATGCCCGGAGTCGCAAACCCTAATAGAGTGGTGGAAAGACGGAGTAACTGATATTAACAAAAATATGCTAATACAGAAATACGACAGAGGTAGACGAATGTGAAGCTGCATCAAAGAAAAGGTGGAACCACAAGAATGGGAAAAATAAAAGGACAGCTAATAAGAATAGTGAGAAAAAAGACAATATTGAGCTTAAGTCCCATCAAATCGTGCTGCAGCAGATAGACAAATAGACATGCAGACAAATAGACATGCATAAGTCTAATACAAAGAAAGTGAATGCAAAAACACCAAGAAAATACGGTGTAAAATAACTCAAACAGGCCAAGGATACAGAATATGAAGGCAAATGGAGATTTAAAACACCGAAATCAGAGAAAAATTGAGATAAATCAGCAAGAGGGAGAGCATAGCAAAAAATGAAAAAGTCAACAGTCTTAAGTCCCAAGGAACGTATAAAGCTCCTCATCGAGATTGTGTCCATTGGGGAACCTAGTGTCAAGGTCCAAAATAAATCGTGTCTCCAACTGTCTGAGCTTTAGAATGCGGTCTCCACCCCTAGGATGAATGGGAATGTGTGCCACTGCAAAGAAAATAAACAAATTGGAATCATTTGCATGCTCCTGCACGAAGTGTTTGGCCATGGGGTACGCGGGATCAGAGTTTTTAATGGCCCTGAGATGCTGGAGAATCCTGAGTTTAAGTTTAACAATGGTGCTCCCAACGTACCACTTCCTGCAGGGGCATGAAAGAACATAAACAAAGTGGGTAGTGTCACAATTGATGGAATAATTGATGATTTGCTTGCTTTTAGTAACTGGATGCAAGTAAAATTTGCAGGGAAAAGCGTGGGCACACGCTTTACATTTAGTACATTTGGTAAAGCCAATGGGGGAGACCGCCAGCCAATTGGAAGAAAGTGGACTTTTATCAATAGGTGTCAGAAAGCTGGAGACTAACTTGTCTCTGAGTGATGGTACTCTTTTGTACGTAATGGTGGGGCGTGCGGAGAGTACAGAGCATAAATCTTGATCCAAAGTTAAAACACGCCAATGTTGCTCGATAATCCTACGTACATTCTTGGAGGCATTATCGAAGGAGACAATGAGTCTAGGTTCATCTTCCGTAAGTTTTACACGGTTGAATGCCATACAATAATTTGTCCCTGCACAGTCCTCTGGCCTTATTGTAGGCCATTTCAATGTTCTTTTTGGTATAACCTTGTTTCAGAAAGTCGAAGGCAGCTCGGGCACAGTGCTGATCAAAGGAAGCCAAGTCGGTGCAATTCCTGCGTTAACGAATAAATTTGCCGTAAGGGATACTGCGTTTACATGGCCCCGGATGACAACTGATAGCATGGAAGGGTAAACCAGTGTTAGATGGTTTCTTATGGAGAACTGTGTGGAAACCAGATGTATGCAGGGTTACCACCACATCGAGATAAATAACCTCTGTGGTACTGTGACATTCAGTAAAACACAAATTCACTGTGTTAGTATTGATGGTTCTAACAAAAAGTTGCCAATCACCGACGGTCCCCTTCCATATTACAAAAACATCATCGATGTAGCGCCACCAGGCAACAATTTGGGTGGAAAAGCTAGATGCAAGTAAATCATGTAGGAATGTGGCCTCCCACCAACCCATCGTCAGATTCGCATACGATGGGGCAAAGGTACTGCCCATAGCAGTACCCCTGACTTGCCGGTAAAAAGTGCCATCAAACAAGAAGACATTATTGGTGAGGCAGAAAAACAACATCTCCAAAATCTTAGAGCTATGGCCATGAATATTCAATGAACGTGTTTCCAGAAAAGATTGACAGGCCTGCATACCAACTTGATGGTCAATAGAGGTATACAGTGACACAACATCGAGGGTGGCCAAAAGAAGACCCTCTTCCCAGGGAATATCATTAATATGCTGTAAAAAATCCCTTGTGTCCTGCAAATAAGATGGCAAAACGGAAACAAAAGGAAACAAAGACCCATCAACAAATTGGACCAAATGCTCAGGAAGGGAACCACATAACGTAACAAAGGGTCTCCCTGGTGGATGGGTAAGTGATTTGTATGTCTTCGGGAGAAAATAAATGGTGGGGATGGTGTGAAAGGAGGGAACAAGAAATTTAACCAGATCCTCCTCAAGAAGCCCATTATCAGCCCACTTGGTGCAAAGATTGCTTAGTTCCGACTGTATATCATGAAAGGGATTTTTGAGTAATTTAGCGTAACACAGTCGGTCCCTAAGTTGGCGGTTGGCTTCAGAGACATAATGGGCTCTGCCTTGGATGACAATATACGACCCCTTGCCAGCCTGCTTAATGACAATATTGGGCAGGTTTTGTAATTCACCTATGGCCTTAGATTGTGATGCGGTGAGATTATATTTAATTCTGTCAGTGCTAGTCCGTAGTTTTCCCAAATCACTGACACACAAATCATAAAAGGCTTCCAAACAACCACCCACGGGGAACTGCGGATTGAAGTTTTGTATGCACACCCCAGTAAGGGTAAATGTCAAAATCAGTAAAGTCGATATTGGCAGAATCGAATTCGGTGTCTTCAAGACTGGCTAAATCCAAAAGAGATGGAATATCAGAGATGAGGAGGTTGGTACGACCAGTCCGAGGTACAGAAGGCTTCACAACAGTAGGCTTTATAATGAAGAATTTCTTAAGCTTGATCTTACGAAAGAACTTATCAAGATCGAGACGAGCTTGGACATAATCAAAAGCCTTGGTGGGGCAAAGGTTAAGCCCAAGAGAGAGAACCAAGGTTTGAGGCTTCGTAAGTGTGTGGGAGGACAGGTTAATTATTTGGCACATCTGCATGGTATTGGTAATTATTTTTTCGCTCCAGAGTGCGTTAATCTGCCCTCGTGGTTTGCGCCCAAGCCGTTTCCCACGTCAGCCTCGGCGGGTCCTTTTCGAGATTTCTGTCCTTTGCCTCTTCCTCTTGGCTTGCCCTGCCCTCTGCCACGTTTGATTTTTCCCATCTTGGCAGAGTAGCCGCATCTCGTCTAAAAAATTAAGTTTGACGATAGGTTCCTCACATCAGACACATCAGATTCAGATGAAGTAGTGCCAGGATCACCAGAAGCAGCGGATGCAGGCTTAGTGACAGGTTTCCGCAAGGAATCAAAGCTTTTGGCAAAGGTGAATATCCTGCCAGTTTCATAGTAAGTTTGTCCCTTATAAACTTAACGATGCTTGCGCTGTTTGATGTCATCTTCATATATAGTGAGAGCCTCATTGATTTTTGTACGTAATTGCTTACCCTCCTCTGTGCTGTGAACCTTATTGAGTTCTGTTTCCTTTTTGTCAAGTTCTTCCAGAGCCAAGCCACGATCAGATTCGGCATATTTTACCAAATGGTAAGAAAATGGGCAGAACAGCCCTTGCTAGCTTCCCCCCATTCTTGAAGCATGCGGGGGTCTTGGTCCTCAAATGATGGCATGGTCATAATGCGCAATCCTCAAGGAATACGTCCAACATCCAAATAGTTCTGCAGCGAGTGTTCCTCCCACCATTTCGAGATCTCCTTCCTGCGCAACTTCTCAATATCTTTGAGTAAGGTGATCTCCACACTGTAATTCAAGTTAGCCTTTTTTGCCCCAGTGGTGGGCAAAGAGATTGGCAACTCCTGCTGTTCGCTAAACAAATCCTTGGTCTGAATGAGCCGCGCTGCTGCCCAGGCGTCCTGCATGTTTAGGCCACTACAAACGAAGCCGTAAAAAAATATATATAGAAGCAAAAATAGCAAAAAAGACCTAAAAAAATGCGAGCTAACATGTGCTAAGGTCAAAGTTGGGAGCGCAGCATGCCAAGCTAGTGCCGTAAAGCAGTATAGAGAGGCAACAAAAAGACTGGTGTGGAATAAACAGAAGTACAATGCCGTTCGAGTGAAGAGACAAGGGAGAAAGGCAAGCACATGAGGAATATATATATAGGATACATTACTCACCGTAATCGTATTTCTGATGCTTGTATCTGCTTAGATTCACATGCTGTGCGCATAGGCCGACATCTAGTGGAAGCTGCGGAGTATTACAGTTTGTTTTTCGAAACTCGAAAATGGGCGTCGACAGTGGGCGTGCCAGTAATACTATCCCTAGTGTGACGTCCACTGTACCCATGATCCCTCACGCGTGTAGGACCCTCAGATTGTATTTTTTCTGACATGAGGTAGCATGAGGAGAAGTGTGAGTACAGATGATCCAAGCAGATATAAAGAAAGGTAAGAACTACAAGCCTCCATGTCCTTCTCTCAGAGGGGAGGAAGGGTGGGTCGCATGTGAATCTAAGCAGATACAAGCACCAGAAATACGATTACGGTGAGTAATGTATCCCTTCTGAGGCTTGTGGAATCTGCTTAGATCACATGCTGTGCATAGATTAGCGAGCAGTACCTAAAGAAGTAGGTGGGATGTGAGAAGGGTCATGAGCAAATAAATGTCTTAGAACCGCTTGTCCAACTTGGGTATGTGTCTTGGAATGGGTGTCAATGCAGTAGTGCTGAGTAAAAGTGTGAATAGAGCTCCAAGTAGCTGCTTTGCAAATGGTGTCAAGGGGTACATTTGCAATGAAAGCCAGAGTGGCCCCATTGCCTCTTGTAGAGTGGACCCTAGGTGTGAAAGGCAGAGTTTTTTCAGAAAGTGAGTAACACAGCTGGATACAGTTAATAATCCACTTAGAGATGGCACCTTTAGAGACGCGATCCCCCTCTCTGCCTGTAGCTACGGAGACAAACAGCTGATCTGTTTTCCTTAGCGGTCTGGTCTTGTTTACATAGTAGAGGACCGCCCTACGCACATCTAGTGTGTGTAGTTTCACCTCAGCCGAGCTTTGTGGGTCTTGGAAGAAAGCCGGAAGCTCGATGGACTGGTTCACGTGGAATTTTGAAATAAACTTAGGTGAGAACCTAGGGTGTGTGTGTAAAACCAGTTTATCTTTATGGACAGTAAAGAAGGGATCTTGCACTGACAGAGCCTGAATTTAACTGACTCTTCTTATAGATGTAATTGCTACTAAGTAGGCCGTTTTGTAAGTCAGGTGTTTGAGACTGCTTTTGTGCATGGGCTCAAATGGGGGGCCCATGAGCTTAGATAGCACCACGTTAAGGTCCCATCCTGGTGGTGGGTTTGAAATAGGAGGGTGAAGTCTCTTTACTCCTTCCATGAAGGCTTTAACTACTGGTACCTTCCACCACAACACATTGTTATGGAAAGTGGTGTATGCTGACCGAGCTGCCAGGTGTACCTTCAGTGAGTTAAAAACCAGTCCTGCATCCAGCAGGTGGAGCATGTATGTAACAATAGTGGAAGGAGTGCAATCAACTGGGTTGATTTGTTTATTCTGGCACCAGATAACAAATCTCTTCCATTTGTCAAAGTAGCAGTGCCTCGTGTTTGGCTTCCTAGATTCCTTTAGGATGTCCATACACCTCTGTGGTAAATAGAGATGTCCGAACTCTATGACCTCAGGAGCCATGCTGCCAGGTTCATTGAGTTGGGTATAGGATGCACTGTTTGACCTTGGTGCTGGGACAGTAGGTTGTACCAGGCCGAAAGTTTGATCGGTTCGCACAGGGCTAATCTGCGTAAGTGTGGGAACCACGGTTGTCTTGCCCACATGGGAGCAACCAGGACGAGTGTCATCGACTCTCTGTTCATCTTGTTGACCACCTTCCTGATGCGAGGAGTTGGTGGAAAAGCGTACGCAAACATTCCTGACCAGTTCATCCACAGGGCGTTCCCCTGGGAGTCTGGTTGGGGGAACCTGGATGCAAATCCTGGGCATTGTCTGTTTTCGCTTGTGGCGAATAGGTCTACAGTGGGGAAGCCCCACTGAGAGAAGATATCTTCTACGACTCTTCTGTGTAGACACCATTCGTGTTCTTCTGGGAGGGGGTCTCTGCTTAGAGCATCCGCTAGAGAATTGAGATCCCCCTGGAACATGTTGCGACGACAGGAAGATGTTCCGTCTGAGTGCCCATTTCCAAATTTTCTGGGCAAGCTTGGACAGATTTTGCGAACGAGTCCCTCCTTGCTTGTTCAGGTAAAACAAGGCTATAGTGCTGTCCGTCCGGATTTACACTGACAGATTTAGCAGGTAGGGCTCGAACGCTTGAAGCGCTCTGAATACTGCCAGAAGCTCTAGCAGGTTGATGTGATTCTTGGCCACTGAGTGAGACCAGAGACCCTGAGCTGTGTGGTGGAGATGGTGAGCTCCCCACCCTGTCAGGCATGCAGCGGTTGTGACTACCGCCTGTATGTCGGGATCGTAAAAGGGTTTCGCCTTGGACAGATTTTCTCTTGTCCACCAGTTTAGGCTTTGTACAAGTGTTGGCGAAACGACCACTAGATCGTCCCACTGACCACTTGCCTGAGACCACTGTTTCGTCAACCATTCCTGCATGGGACGCATGCGCAGGCGCGCATGGGGGACCAGGTAAATACATGACGCCATCATGCCCAGCAACCGCATTGCTTTGCGTACCGTTAACTGGCGACCAGACTGATATTGCGGAATTTGCAGCAGTATATTCCGAATTCTTTCCTCGGAAGCAAAGGTCAACCCCTCTTGAGTGTCTATGATAGCTCCTAGGAACTGTTTGGAAGTGCTTGGCACCAGACTTGACTTTTTCTCGTTTATTGAGAAGCCCAATTCGAAGAGGAGGTCGATTGTCCTTTGAATGTTTGTTCTGCAAATTACTGGGGTCTCCCCCGTGATGAGCCAGTCGTCCAGGTAAGGGTACACCGGGATTGCCTCCCTGCGTAGGTGTGCTGCCGCCACCGCCAGTACCTTGGTGAATACCCTTGGAGCCGAAGCTATCCCGAAGGGCAGTACCTTGAACTGGTAGTGCCGACTGTCCACCTTGAAGCGCAAGTACTTTCTGTGCGCTGGGAACATGGAAATATGAAAATAGGCATCTTTCATGTCCAATGTTGCCATGTAATCCCTTTTTTTAGGAGGGGGATTACCTCTTGGAGAGTAGTCATGCGAAATGTTTGGGGCTTGACATACTTGTTTGCAGGCCGTAAGTCCAATACTGGGCGCATTGTCAAATTTTTTTTGGCACAAGGAAGTAAGTTGAATAAATACCCTTGTTTACCTGGTGTCCCGGGACGAGTTCTATCGCGTCCTTTGCTAGCAGATTGACGATCTCCTCGAGGAGGATCTTCTGGTGTTCCAAAGAATGTTTTCTTTGTCGTGGAGGATGGTTCCGGGGACGCTCTAACAGTTCTAAGCACTACCCAGCGGATACTATGGACAGCACCCATCTGTCTGATGTGATCCCTTCCCAAACTTGGGTGAAGTTGGAAATGCGTCCCCCTACTGAGATTGCGTGAGAAGGGACCCTGAACGGAGCGTCACTGTTTTGGTGGAGGCGTGCCACCTCCTTTACTGGGACTGCCTCTACCCTTACCACGTCCTCTTTTATTACCCCTGCCGTAACCCTAGGTAGACTGTTGGTTATTATTGTTCCACGCTGTACCCTGCCCCTGGGAATAGTTAGATCCTCTCAGGGAATTTTGGCCGCGTGGGTGACGAAAATTGCCATTCCCTCTTTGATTAGGGGGTTTGTTGGTTAGTTGGCCTAGGGATTTGAGTGTCTCATATTCGTCCTTGGCATTTTTCAGTGCGTCCTCGACCGCCTTACCAAACAGATCCGGCTCCACCGGTTTATCTAACAAAGATGCTTGGGTTTCAGCTTTGAATCCAGACTGCCGTTACCAAGCGTGTCTCTTGATAACAGTTCCTTCTGCTATCAATCTGCCGGCGTTATCCGCGGCATCAAAGGTTGCTTTTAAAATGCAACCGGACATGGCTCTTCCCTCCGCCGCAACTCGTGCCAACTGGCTCTTTAAGGGTTCTGGGGCGGAGTCTAGGAGTGCCGCGACTTCTTCCCACTGATGGCAGTTGTAGCTGGCCAACAGGGTGGTGGAGTTGGCAATCCTTGCCTGGTAGGCGGAAGTGGAGGCTACTTTCCTGCCCAAACCATACAGTTTCTTGCTCTCCTTGTCGGGAGGAGCTTCGGACGATGACAAGGGTGTTCCAGCCCTCTTACGGGTGTTAGTAACAACCAGGGAGTCCGGTTTCAGATGCCCCCTTATATACAGTGGGTCTGATTGGGCTGCCCTGAAAAGTGTCTCAATCCTGGAGTTCACTGCCCTGGTGAGGTTAGGATTCAAAAGTGAAGGGTCTATTCTCCTCTGAATAGACTTAAGGATAGGGATGGCCTGAGCAACAGGCCTCCTTTATCCCACTAACTCTTCTGCAAAATCCCTCTCCTCTTGAGCACCCTGTGTGTCAATGTGGAAATGTTCTGCCTCTCGGGACAGAACTTCATTCAGGAGAGGTTGATTGTCAACAGGGGAGTCGGTAATCGGGGGTTCTTTCTCTACCGCGGAATCTGCTCTGTAGGTCTCAGGGTCTTCCTCTTCTTGGTCCTCATCATCCCCATAGTAGCCCGTACCAGTTTGCTCTTCCAACATGCCCAAATCTGGATCCTTACAAAAGGATGTATCCCCTTGATATTGGGAGTAGGGCTGTATATAGAAGGGGTCTGAAGACCGTGTTGGGGCTTCAAACCGGGACTTCTTACTTGGAGGTATTGGATCCTTAGAGCCCGAGGGTGCTGACCCGTCGGGAGTATTGGAGAGAAAGTGTTCAGGGTTCTTTGTGTAAAAATCTGCCAATGAAGACATCCTTGACATAACTCTGTCTATGTCATCACTAGACCATTCTCTAGAACTGGGAATGATCTTTTCTGGGGCTTTCTCCGCCTTATCCTGACTAGACTTACTGGTTTTAGCAGGTGTCCTTGGGATAACAGAGGACTTGGACTTCTCTGTCTGTTTATGTGGAGTGGGCAGTTTTTGAGGTGTGTGAGGAGGCTGAGACTGCTTCCTCTGTTTTCCCTCCTCCCCGTGGGCGGACGTGTGTTTTCCCTGTTTTTTTGCCCCTCCGGAGCCTTCCGACGCCTGGCGTCGAGGTTCGGGGGTAGTGTCCATATCTTTAGAACGTGGAGGTAGGCACTCGGGAGCCGCCGTTACGCTGTCTGTGGCCGCCAACTCCTGGAGTGCGGTCTGGGGATGGAAGTCAGCTTCGTCTTCAGACGATCGAACTTCCGTTACCTTGGGGAGCGAGGCACTCTTGGCAACAGTGGATGATTGCCTGGAGTCATGCGGCAATCTAGATCGAGAATGCCCAGAGGACACCGATTCGGACCATTCTCTATATGCCTCTTTCCGAGAACTCGACGTGCGCGTCGAGTCTCTGTTGGACTTCATGTGCTTTGTGGAAGTGCTGTGGGTAGCGCTTGTGTCGCCGGGGGTCTTCCCCATAGCCGCCCTACCGGATGACCTTCCGAGGTCAGGGACTTGCGCTCGGCTGTCTCTTGACGCCACGTTGCCCTCGCCGTCTGAAAGCATGGTGTCGCTGCCATCGCTGAAGGCGCCCTCCGCTGACATGACCTCCTGACGCCTGGCGTGGTGGGCCCAACGCTTGATCGAACGGTCCTTAAGTGTTTTCGGTTTAAACCTACTACACGCTCTGCAGTTCGCCTCAGGGTGGTCCATCGGCAAGCATAGATTGCACGTGGCGTGCCTATCGACCCAAGGGTACTTGCGGTTGCACTTGGGGCAGAATTGGAAAGGGGTACCCTCCATATGCACCTTGTGGCAGCGGGCTAGTAAGTGTAGGAATATATAAGAATGTACCTATATACCAAAAGAGTGTAGAGTATGTCCACCCCCCACTCTCCCTACTTGCAGGGCCGAGGCTAGAGCCCTTCCGAGGCCCAAATCCGTTGTGCAGCTGTCGACAGTCGAATTCTTCTCCGGGCCGGCGTCAAGTGTGGAAGTTAGGTGACTCGACGTTCGGGTGGAGAAATGGGTAAATATAACCATATTTAGCAAAAGTATGGCTAAGGCCAGGGAACTCCGCAAAATGCTTCCGACCAGTATGGCGGAAAAAAACAATCTGAGGGTCCTACACGCGTGAGGGATCATGGGTACAGTGGACGTCACACTAGGGATATTATTACTGGCACGCCCTGTGTCGACGCCCATTTTCGAGTTTCGAAAAACAATTTAATACTCCGCAGCTTCCACTAGATGTCGGCCTATGCACAGCATGTGATCTAAGCAGTTTCCACAAGCCTCAGAAATATAGATATACACACACACACACTAGTGTAAAATCCCATGTACACGGGCTTAAGTGCGTGAAGGAAGAAATGTACATAGTGTTAATAGATTATGCAGTATATGTTAATGGAATTTATGTTAATAGAAAAAAAAAAGAAATTTGTCAAGGATCTTGCTCCTTTTACTTGGAGTAGTAACCTCCAACAAAATCTATCAGAAGCCGATAAAAGAACAGATGCATTCAGTGTCATGGTATATTGTGCAGCACCAGCAAGTCAGGGACCTCTTCCCTTGCAAATGAAGGTGGTGCACAATAAAACGCTTTTTATTATTACACAGAATTCTCTCTGAGGAGGCCTCCAACCCGTCTTGCACCCAACCTCCACCAGCAACCCTTTTCCCAATAGACCAGGAACCAGGCCGGTGTGGTACCAATGAATAACTTATTAATTTATTTTAATATCCAATAAGAACAAAGGACAGCAGCCACTAAGGTTATGCAACACAAATACACAGACTTCTAGAAAGTAACCAGATTAAGAGATACTGTAATGCCACACCAAATTTCTGTTATGAAAAGCAAGGCCAAGTAATTTCACTCAATTGATTGCAGGAAGGTTAAGTGCTTCCCCCCCTCTGACAATGGAAAAATGGGTTTTCATTGATTTGATACTACTGCTATGGCACAGCACCCAAGAGTACTTCGGGCTGCTTACACTAGGAGACAAATAGGGATTCAAAACAGACTAGCTAGCACACATATGAAATTCGATTATCACACAGGCAAAACATGAGAAAGAAACATCCAAAAATAAAAGGGAAGGCAATTCAAAATCAGTGATCAGGGTACAGTAGAGGAAGAGAGATAAACTAGAAACCAAAGATTTTCGAAAAGGTGAAAAGAATTTCTTAGAAAAACAAAAAGGCAAATCACCCTAGTTTCTTGTGGGGCTGTGAAGGGCTGGCAATCTCTGAACAATGAAAAACGAAGGAAGTGCAATTCAAAATCCGCATTCAGACTGTGATAGGGGAAGGGGGATAGAGTAGGAAAAAAGACTTTTCAAAGGTTAAAAGACATTTCTAGAAAAACGAAAATGGAAATGGAAATTACACTAGTTTTGCTGTGGCTGAAAATGACACACACGCTTTGAACAATGAGAAAGGCACATAGGAACCACAGTTTTCAGTGAAAAGGACAGGGGCAACTCACAGGTATGCTTTGGGCAAAGGGATTCTCACCCTGGGAACACAGCTGGGTTTTAAAATGACAGATGCAAATGGAAATTTGTTTATAAACACACAACAAATGGAAGAATTGGTTTTTCAGCTCTTACTAAAATGACTTTTTGGAGAACAATTTATGCTTATAATGACTCGCAAGACACAGGAAAGGGGAAGGTAGTTTTGAATGCCACCTTTCCCTACTCCGTGAAGTAATGTGGGAATTAATTGATTTAAGAAGCTAAATATTAACGATCTACACATACACTGGAAATTCTTAAATAGGGAGTGGCGAAAATACAGGGACATACAATTAATTCTTCCACAGAAAAATGACAACTATGCAGGCAAACAAAGGACTTTTCAGATGGAACAGGACCATAATCAACAGGCAAACAAGGGATGATTTTGTTACCCATGAAAATGACTTAAATGCACAGGTGAACAAAGGATTTGTCAATGAGAGAATCACCACAATGCACAGACAAATAAAATACTTTTCAATAGAAAAATGACTGAATTTCACAAACAGGATAGGGTATTTTTCCCATGTGGAATCTCTACAGTAGTGCATAAGAATAGAGGACTTGTTTAATCTATGGCTGGGGAGGTCTATAATTACAAGAGAAAAAGGGCTTTATGGTCATCCAGGGGCGCCAGGGCTTCACTGCAGGGACCATAAAGGGGTCAGTCAAGGCCTCTGCCTGTCCTCCAACTCAGCTACTCCATCTTCCCTGCTTCACTCCGAGACTAGGTCCAATTTCTGCAATGATAGCTCCAGACTTTAGTCAGCTGCACACCTCGGGTTTTTATAGAGAGAATCTCCAGTTGAGGAGTAACCTATTTATAAGCCAAATGACATCAGTGACGCGTTATCCTTCTCGCACAACTGATAGGGCAGTGGTCAAGGGTTCCCTCCCCCTCTGCAAGCCGGTAGGTCCAGAGAATGGGGGAGTGATTTGAGAAGCCAGGGGAGGATACCCTGTCAATCATATGACAAAGACAGGGGGTTCGATCTGGCTTCTGTCACAGGAAATCTCACATTTTAATAAATACCCTTTCTCATCAAATTACGCCACATATGCTAGCATATTCAAGCACTATATTTTTTTGTGAATCAAATGATCCAACCTAGAAGTTTGTAGGTTATTCTATGGCAGCATCGCGGTTTTTCCTCGTTTATGCCCAAACTAGATTACTGAAAAATCGTGCCTTCGATGGCCAGAATACCTATCACCGGTTACACATTTTCTCAAATTTTTATGATTGTCATATTTATGCAGAGGACACCATTTGTTTCTTATAACATTTGATAGGTTTGCGTTAACCAAATTCGTTTTGGTTCACCAGCAGCAGCTCACGCACAGTTTTTCATAAATCCAAACATGAATAGTGTATGATTAATATTTCCCAAGTTATCCCTAAATTAGCATATCGCCTTTTGTGCGCAATTGGTGTGAAGCGCTGCCTTCACTCTTCCCCATCAAATAGCAGAGATCTGTTTCTTAGCTCGGACGTCAAGAGGGACCCTCTCCTTTAGGTTCGCCTAGAGCTTTAAAGGCTAATGGCCATGTTTACGACAGCATGAGTGCTTTTGGTCATAAAACTTGGGAGGACCAGGGAATTCTTCAGCTCATTCCTTTGACAACACAGCTTTGAAATCCAGTTTCACTGGTGGGGGGATTCACAGCCAGAAATTGAAACTTAGTGGCAATGAATTCCCCGTCCATGCATCAGCTAAAATTGCCTCTTTAGCTTGCATTTTGATTTGACAAACTCCGGAAATGCACTCCATTAATGATTAAAATATCACTGCAACACTGTTCCCTGCATACAAAGGTTACATGTGGGCACCATAATTACATTTTCAAGACTTTGATGCATATCTGGTTTTACAAAGTGTTACGTAAGGCAAGATCGAAATGTCTTTTGTAATTCCAGAAGTGGAAAAAGGGCCATCATTTGACTGCAGCCTTTTAACCCAGTTAAGGCTCCCAACATGACAGGAACCAAACTATTATGTTGAAAGTTTTGCATACATTTGAAGGAGCATGTCTTTAATTGAAAAGGACAAAAGCTTTGGAAGGCAACGATTTTGGTACAAAACTCCATTCTGCAGTGCAAATTTGCACAAAATCTGGTCATTTTATTTACACACTGATGTTGCCGTTTCTGCCAACATGGTCTCAGCGTTTCCAGACCTTTTTCAAAAGTATCACAGGGTCTTCCCCTCATGTGTGGCAAGGAACATTTTCAGGCATTCCCAGGCTTAGATGCCTACATTTACTCCTTTGTGTTTGGGCAAGGGCCTCGTTTTGCATGTACTCCAGTGTAGGCCTTTTACTGAGGGGCAACCCCCCCCACTGACTGATGCCTGTAGTTATGACATTTTAGGGCTATTTCACCCCACAACTGCCAATTGTTGTATCTGCTCCTCTCTCTTGGATTCCACTTATGGGTTTTGGAATCAAATATACAATGTTGAGGGATGTCACAGTAATACATTTCATTTGCAGCATAGTTTTCTTCATTCAACTTGAAGTATGCTGTTAAAGTGGCATTCCTGTCTTGGGCCTTTTTTGCAGCTAATTGTATGTTATTATTGAAATACTTTTTGTTTGCCTGGCAGATGAACGCAAGTCTTGATATTGTATGTGTAAGGCAACAGCTCCCTCTAGCGGTGATAGCAGATGTAGCAGGCAGTCTCGATTTACAGGTTTTGTAATCAAATATTGAATGTTGAGGGATGTCCAAGTAATACAATTCACATGCAGCAGGATTCCCTTAATTCAACTTGAAGTATGCTGATAAAGTGGCATCCCTGTCTTGGGCCTTTTTTGCAGCCAATTGTATGTTATAACTGAAATAAACATTTTGTTTGCCTGGAAGATGAACGTGAAGTGAAGTCTTCACATTGTATGCGTAAGGCACAAGCTCCCTCTAACGAAGCATTCTGTGTGTTCAAGCAACCTCTACTGCGCATGACGGCATCAGACAAACATACATCTGGCCTTTTATTATATGGACATATATGTACTCCAGCACAAATATTCCCAATGGATAATGTTCACAGTCCCAGGGGATGGCTCCCTTCCCCATGTTTCTCTTCAAGAGACTTCAAGACTCCTAAGGGCACAAATCCTCCTTGAGTTCTCTGGTCAACACACAAAAGAAAACACATTGTATTCAACACAACTTAGATGAGAGTCCCAATTTTGTAGGACACCTGGTCTACTCCCCTGCAAGTTTCCTTTTTTTTAACTTCAATTTAACTTTGCTCAAAGTCTTCACTTTTTCTTGGTGTATTCCTTTGCCAGGACTTCTTTACATGATTTGTTTTACACACTTGCAAAGTTGACTTTGGCCTGGTACACTCAACTGCCAGGGCTTTTAATGAGATTCATTTTACACACTTGCAAACTTGACTTTGCCTGGTGTATTCTCCTACCAGGAGTTTCACGTGATTTCCTTTACACACTTGTAAACTTGGCTTTGGTACATTCACCTCTATTAGTTCTCTTTCGGCAATATCGAATATCATATTCTCTTTAATTGACTTCACTGTCCCTTAACATTCTTTGAGACACTGGGGCGCTTTGGCAACGCTGCCAATCTCCCCTGTAGGACTCACTGGCTTTCTGTGGCATTCTTCGGTTTCCTTGTGGTAAACAGAAAGCAGTGGTTCGGGGTCCCGCCTCCACTTCTCAGGATCACCAGCTTCACCCGCCAGCTTCCACGTCCATTGCGGCTACCGCCTGGTTGCTGAACTCTTCTCCATGTACCTGGTGTGTAGGTGCTGCTCTTCGTTTCCCGTGGCCGCCAACCAGACGTTCCTTCTTCTGGTGCGATCCCAGCATGGCAAACCGCCTCCTGCAGCCTTTCACCTTCTGCCTACACTTTGAGCTGGCTGGCTCGACAGACTTCTCTTCAGCGGTTCGGTAGTCCCTCGGTCAATGCTGCGAGAACACAGCTTTCCCAAGTAGCTCTCTCTTCCTCCATTCAGGTTCTGACTTTTAAATGTCCCGGCACCTATCATACGCTCTTAACCACTAGAGGGCGTTCTGCACGTCTAAGCCTCATGGATACTCATTGCTCCGTTCAGGCTCGTCGTCTCAGTATTCTCGTATGCATTAAAATGTTGGGCAATTCTTGGTTTTCTCACATGACACTGGAAGAGGTTACTAGTAGGTCGTGTGGGTAGTGGGAGAGAACTCTTACAATAAGACATAAAAGTTTGACATATGGGCGAAACATCCCTATTAGGGAAAACGAGATACAGGTCTTTACTTGATGCCTTGTTATCCCCTTGAGGGTCACCTCCCCCAATGTGGTCATTTAGCTGCCTGCATGGTTAGGATCAGGTAGCGGGTGACATCTCCTGGCCACACATGTGGAGAGGTTACCTCTGGGAAAGGAGTGAGGACATTATCAGTTTCATCACATCTCCAAATTCGATCTATCACTAGATATGGGGATCAGAATAAGAAAGTTGCAAACATCTTTAATTGACAAATCGCATATGCAGTGTAAAGATCCAGATGAGCAGAACACCTGGTCTTTGTTACAAAAGTTGATTTTTGCAGGATAATACTTACCAAGAACTAGTTTCAAGATGTGTAAACAAGTGGGTCATGGTTAGAAAAGCCCACTGGGATTTATGAGTGCAGTGAGAGTAGCAACATATCACCACCAAACTGACAATTAAAGAAATGATTTTTTTTTTTGTGAATATAAAAAGTGTTGATTTACCCTCCGGATTCACAGTTCCGAAGAGGCCTGGATTGATATCTCTGTAATCTGTGGCCAGAGTTCATAGTCTTTCAGACTTGCAGTGCTTTGTGCTCCACAGTGCTTTTTGGGTCCACTAGAAACAATGCTCTGAATCAGTCTCAAATTATGTGTTTAATATGTGTTTAATAGAGACTACTTTTTTGTCTCATCTCCACGGTCAGCCACTCCAGTGACTTCAATGACCCTTACCAAGTCTCGAATGTAATCCCCCTTCATTCTGACCACTTGCTCTTTTTATACCCTTCTTAGGGACCAATTGGGGGAGAGCTTTTCTCGCATTTCGCCGGCCTGTGATTGATTTGTGGGCATTTAGTCGTACCTTCCTTCCCAACATTTCAACTTAACTGACCCCTAATCACATGACGGGGGACTGCAAAGTGATCACGGTCAGGGGCGCTATTTTGAATTTCCCAATCCAGTGAATATGTTATTTGGTCTACAGTCGCTTCTGTTTAAGGTATTTCATTCAGTTTGCGTTGACCCCTGGGCTGTCTTCTTCCCTGCTTGACAGATTTGTTCCTGCTTGGATCGTTGTGGGGGTGGGAGAGGTGTGGGGGGTGATTTGCTGCACCACTCACCTTCTATGGATTATAGCCTTAACATTCAGCCTTTCTACCAGATGGTGAAGCTTTCTTATGAAGCTCTTGTTTGACAGTAGATCAACTGGTGCAAATGTGGACAAATGACGATTTTTACTATTACAAGTGGACACAAAAAGTGAATAGTTAAGTAAAAGAGGGGACTATGGAAACGGAATAAGTCTTCACATTAAAAAAACGAAGTTAAGAAGCATCTGAAAGGGGACGGTGAAGGAGATGGGTATTGATGTGCACGTGTGGGGATGGGAGCAGCCCACTTAAAAACAAAATAAAAAACGTTTCCTTTTGATAAAGAAATGGCTTTTGAAAATCTGACCTTGCACTAAATCATTAATAAATATAAGACGATAACTACTGGAACTTACTTACTGGACTTTAAGCAGTTACATTATAGATACGCTATATTTTCTTTTCTCCCGGTCTTGTGATCTGGGGCAACAATGTTTACTGAATCTCTTCTGTTTTATAGGGAGGAAAGTAATCAGCATTGGAAGATCAAAGGAGTAATTGGAGTGCAATTGTATAACCGTGGTAAAAAAAAATCCACATGCAATCTCTAGTGTTACATAGAGAGGGAAGAAATCAGCACGGACATAGGTGTTAATTACAACAGCTTTCTGCTCTTGGGAAAACAATATAGCTCTTGTATTTCACAGGGACCAAAGCAATGAGAAGTGGACAGGGTACAATTTTAGTCGCCCTGTAATCATTTTGAGAACTTGCGTTTCATCTAGTGGCAAAGAATGGGCATTGGGAGAAGTTCCATGGGAGGAAAGTAATCAGCACTAGACGGTAGAAGAGTTAGAGTGCAGATTTCTGATATCAGGCAAACCATATATAGTATATAATCTTGATATCATTAAAGACACATCAGGAAGTGAGGCCATGCTGACTGTCACCGATAATCATAGGAAAAAGGATGAGCAACCTATGTGCATCCTCAAAACAATGCTGCTAAACACTAAATCTCTCATTAAGCACGCTATAGAAATATCGTCTCATATACAGCAAGATAACCTGGATATTTGCACACTGACTGAAACATGGGGCCATGATGCAGCTTGCCTGTCGTTACACTTGGCCATTCCGGAGGGCTACAGTATACTGCGCCAGGATAGGAAGGAGGGCCGAGGGGGAGGCGTTGCTCTAGTTTTTGAGTTGGAACTAAAAGATTTGGGAGGCAAAGGTAGAAGATATACCAGATGTGGAATTAATGCTAGTAAAAATTGGCATTAGCACCGAAACAACCCTCAACATAATATTAATTTACAGAGCACCAACAGTAGCGATGGACTTCCCTGACCAATTGTGCAATCGTATCTTACTGTTGCTGAAACCTAAAACTAAATTCCTAATACTAGGGGACCTCAACTACTGGCTGGCTGATACCTCAGATGCTACAGAAACAATACCTGAGACAGCACAGAGTTCTCTAGGTTTTCACCAAATGGTCACAGTCCCCACCCATGTGAAGGGACACACATTGGATTGGGTGGCCACCCATAATGTTAATATATCTACAATGGAAGTTAAACCATGTCCCTGGTCAGACCACGCATGCATATACTTTCAGATCCGCAATGAAAGTTTTATTAAAAAGACTAACCATAGTAGGGCACCAATTTTAGTAAGGAACCTGAGAAACTAACCTCTAACAAGCTAAAACCCTGGATCACTACCCTGTCAACGAAAATCAGGGAGATGGATACTCAACATGAGATGGCAACGTCCTTTCTCACCTCCTTCAAGGAAATAACAAGATGTGTAGTGCCATTTAAGAAAAAATACTGCCTTGAAGAATGCCAAAATAATAGGTGATTTAATGCACACATTCAAGAGCTGAAAACAATAAAAACAAAACATTTCTATGAGTGGAGGAAGAGGCAGGAAATTCCAAGTTTGTACAAAAAAGCTGCAAGGACATACAAAAATGCAATCCTAAAATCCAAGAAAGATATGTTTAATGGCAGAATATCAAAGGCCACCTCTGACAGTAAAGAACTGTTCAAAGTCTTAAGAGAACAGGAATGCCCTAAGGGACCCAATAATGCACCATTAGTAAAGGAACAAGGAATGGTGTACATCTATCCAGATGGCCATGACAGACGTTACCGTGTCCGCAAACGGTCACGGTAAATGCATACCTTGATAGTTCAAAATGAAACAACTGCCACCAGCCAGTCAATTGAGGAAAGGGTAACATAAAAGATGCTACATGAGCATTTAGACACAGGGGATACTAAGTGTTGGGGGCTGCTCCGGGTCACTGGGCAGCCCCATGCTAGGGTCGGGTGGCACCCGACAGGACACACAGGAGTGGCGCTCAAGCCACAGACTCATGGGTGGGGGTTCATCCCACCCGCTCCGGATCACCGGAGTTCCGCACACGTGGCCGGGGGCACCCGGCTCACTGCGGCCCCGGCGGCACCCAGGCCGGGGTCGGCATCCCAGCCCGCCTCACATGGCTGGGGGGACACAAGGACGGCGTTGCCCGGCAGGGGCACCGTCCTCAAGCTGGGCTCCGTCCTTGGGCCCAGCGCTGCAGCGCAGCACCAGCATGGTGCACCTAGAACGACGCTGGAGCCTCGATGGGAGCGGCTCGCCTCTTATTATGTTGGTCGCGTGGCTACTGCCACGTGACCCATTACAACATCCTGGGAGCTACCATGCTCTCAGGAGGGGTTAACATGCAACACTAAGCAACCCGTCCAGCACTCTATTGTCAAATAGGGCGTGCTGGGTCTAGCAAGTACAATGCTAAGTAGTCAATTTCACTCTACCGCTCTGGGAAACAGTAGTTGATCCCAGAGAAGGTATTTAAACCTTGGGAAATATAAAAGACTTCCCTATGTCACTGAACTGAAAGTGCTGTGTGACACACTTGAAAAAGATGATGCCTATGGAGCCTGTTAGACTCCATAACCAAAAGACACACAGAGGTAAAATTCACACAGAAATACATGAGAGTGTGGGAAAAAGGCTCACACTCTCTCCAGGTTAAAAAATCAAGTCCTCAAAACCCAGCAAGGTTGTCTCTAAGGTGGAAGGAATTAGCACATTTTTGAGAATTCTCCTTAACACTGATCACTAGGCCGAGAGATGTTGCTGCGGTTTCAGAGCAGGTCACTCATTGGATTGCATCATTTTTGACGGAAAGGCAGGGGGCGTGGCCAGCAGGGAAGCTGCGGCAGATCCGGTAACCTTAGCCTACGGTGTGCCACAGGGAGCATGTGTGTCTCCATTGTTATATAACATCTTCATGGTGCCCTTCTTTGACATGTTGGAACACAAAGGCATTATGTTTTCCAATTACGCAGATGATGCACAGTGGATTATACTGCTTACAGGTTCTCACAGTACTGATGAAATTCAGATCAACAAGGTATACGACTGCATCCAGATTAGGATGGCGCAGATTAGGTTAGCAATGAATAATGGAAAAAAAACTTAAGGGAGCATTCAGCATCGGTGCTCCCATGGCCTGGAATACCCTGCCTCTGGATGTAAGGGAAGAAAATTCTACAGTCATATTTAAAAAGAAACTGAAAACACGCCTATTCTACTAGATATTAGAAGCAGCCTGAAAGAACTATCCAGCTAATATGGAATGACCCTAGTTCTAGTCTGCTCTTTGTTGTAGGTCTTGCGTCTGGTTTTGTGTGCGCCCATAAGCCTTCGGGTACCTGGAGCGCGTTCTAAAGTAAAGTAAAATAGTGTGAACTCTTGTATTTGAGGGGTTACAAGCAAACACAGAGGGAAAGCCGTTCCTTGCAGTGCAGCTTTTAAATCTTGGGCAAACGGCTGTTATTCTGAGAGGTTGTGCTCATTTAAGAAGCACATAACTAGCACTGGAAGGGGAGGGATCCATTGCAATAGAGTTCTGCGATCATGGCCAAACTGTATGGCCAACCCAACGATTTGCAGCTCCTTGGGGGTCAAAAAAGGTTTGAGCCACCCTAATTTGCATATGTAATGACATCTGTGACATCATTGCAAAATAGATCACAGCTTGAGGCTTACATACTCAAGGGGATCATGGAAAAGGTACATTAAAAGGAATTGCCATGAGACCAATACATTTTGTGATGTCCAGTATTTGAATGCAATATATTTTTTCCTATGTCACAATATCATGAGTTAGACTTCCTTTGAGTAGCAGGCATTGTGACCCAATTCAGTTCTAGGGACTTCACATTTTAGAAAATAAGTAATCTCGCTGGCTTTGCCTATACATGGCAATGCTGGCTGGCTGCTCCAATATATGCCAGGATTCCAACATAAAAACATACTCATATGTGCTTTGCCCAGAGTGCCAGTAAGGATAAAATAAGGAAATATGCCCATGCGAGCTCTACTAATAAATGTCAGTATCCCCACTTAAGAACATAACCCGGTTGACTTTGCCCAGAATGCCAATAAAAATGCCATTCCACTGTAAGAGCATGATCAGTCTGGTTGCACCAATGTAGGCCAATATGCCCACATACAAACACGTACAATTTAGGCCAGTATTCTATGCAAGAACATTATTCAGGTTGACTTTGCACATCTAATGCCAGTAAAACATGACATGTCTCTATGAAGAACCACCCACGCTGGTTGCCCCAATGTAGTCATCCCTCCTTATACCCTCCAATCCATAACAACACTCCTCATGATGGCTTTATTTATATAACACTTGTGTATGGGTGCAATATAAATAAAATATATAATGTATTTGTATTTGTAAAGCGCCTAAGGCCAAGGGCAGCCAGTTACACAGTACATATACCGGAAGGAGAAAACAATTAAGAATCAGGTAAGAGTGGAGCGGAAAATTAAAACCTTTTCGATCCCAATGTCTGTGGTCAGTCAGGCCAATTTTTCGGAAAAGAGCCAAGTTTGTAGAGCTTTCTGAAGGCCCAGTGAGAGTTTTCAGCTCTTAGCGAGGGCAAAAGAGTGTTCCAGTGAGACGTTACTACTGAAGGGAAGCTAGCACCTTCCTCCTCTGGCACGTTTGAATTGACCTCACAGGTCCGATAGCGTAGGCTCTGATGATTTTTTGGGACAAGTACCCAGGTGCTGTATTCAAAAGCCATTTTTGGGCGATAGCAAGGATTTTGAAGTTAATCCTTTCCTGGATGGGCAGCCAATACATCTCCTTTCTTGCTGCCGAGATATGGTCTCTTTTGGAGATTGTGAGTGCCGAGTGTAGCACATTGTTTTGGATTACCTGCATTTTGCAGATATTCTTCTTGGATGTGCTTGAAAAAAGGGCACTGCCGTAGTCAAGTCTTGCTCCGGTTACTGATCGTGCAATGGTCTGGCAGCTTGTCAGTGTAAGGAATTGTCTGGCTGCGTTAAGAAGTTTGGCTGTGTATGCTGCCGACTGCGTTGGCTTGTTTTGTGAGGGAGAGGACGCTGAGACAGGAATTGTGATGCCGTTGATCGGGAAAGATGAATACAAGGTGGAAAGTTTCTTTACGATTGCAGGTGACCCCACTAGAAGGATCTTCGTCTTGTCATCGGTTAGACATTTGTTGATCGTCATAGTGTCCTCTTCATGAGACCCTGATAAGGGGAGGAGAATTTAAGTGTGGTCAGCATTGTTAGTGTAGACTATGCCAAGGTCATCCAGGAGGTCAAAGAGTGGTTTTGTAAATATATTATAGAGGGTGGGGTAGACACAAGAGCCTTGCAGGACACCACAATGGATGGGTGCTTTGCCCATATACTGGTATAAAAATACGCCATGACGCTAAAGAAAAGTCCAGGCTGGCAGCCCCAAAGGGGTCTCCCCTTCTCAACCCCACCTTCGCGTAAGAACACTCATCAAGTTGGCTTTACCCATCTATCATCAGTAAAACATGCCATACCACTGTAAATAAATGTACTTTATTTATTTTTCATTTGTAAGGTTGTTTATACATCAAGTAAATTGTGTCTCATAGCGCCCGTGTCTCATAGCGCCCATGTCCATGCTAGCTTCACCCTCCTTGCTCCTAGTGCCCGCACACATACACATTTAGATCCATTCACACACGCAGTCACGTCTACATTCCGCTTCTCTCTCATTCACACGCACAGCTATACAGAACCCTTGCACTGCATTTTCATTCACACAATAAACATTCAGAGGGCACCCTCATTCACACATGCTCTAACGCAGCCAGACAACCCCTCGCATTTACGCACACATACACAATATTTCTCACCTCCTCATCTACTTCCGGCCATCCGGCTCTCACACACCATGTGGACAGGGAGCCAGGGAACATGGCTAGTTTCCCCATTCTGAACACGCACAATGGAGCACCAGGGACTAATGCCTCAGGCCCAGGAACTGTGTGCGAGGTGCAGGAGAGCACCTGCTCATATTTGGTCATGAACCTTCTCAACCTGCATGCCCAATGGTCCATGCAAGATTGAGGAAGAAAATGCCCCTGCCTTGAACGGCAACTGTGCATGCGTGCAGACAAAAGAAATAATTCAAAAGGGAAATCTCACATTTCCCTGCTTTTGCTCTCTCCCTGGTGGCTCCTTCATAATGAGGGGGGGCTGGGGAAGGGATGGTGTCGGCGTCCCATTGCCCATAACTGACGAGCCATCGCTGCAAAGGAGACACACCGAGATAAAAACGATTTGCCTTAAAGTACACACTTTGGTAAAGTGAAACAGCCGAAATTTGAGACCACTCTGCAATTCAGGCATTTGAACACATTTCCCCAGCTATAGTTGGTTGTCATTTTATGTACAAAAGTTCTTTTTGCAACTTTGGTTTGATTAAACCATGTAAGGTAGAATTTAAGCAATCTTATTTAGGTCAATTTGCATGTTTAGCATTTTCAGGTTTCAATTTTGAAACACAAAATATAAGCATAAAAGCAAAAGGTGAAGGGTTAGACAGTTGAAATAATGTGTTAAAATGACCTATTTTTCTAAGTTTATCCGAATATTAAATGAGATACCATATCCGTGATATCACAAGGATGTTTATTACACAAAGATATTTCTTTGCCTCAAAGTATTGAAGGTCTCGTCAATGGGGTTGAATAGAAATTACAAGTATAATGGCCCTTGAGCAAAGCGAGATTCCTCCCCACCAGCTCACAGTAACACAGACAAACATGCATCATGGCAGCGGAGAAGACTAACAAAGCGGCTGTAGACCACCACCATCCAAACCTGTAAATCACAAAGTGACCATAAACGTGGAGTTGGGGAGTGAAATGGTTCAGGGATCAGAATCAGCAAACAGCCCATTCTTTTGGTAATAAAACTACAAATTGTTACATTTTGTGACAAGTTTAGTAGGGAATAAAAAGGTCTAGCTTCCCCTGATTTAGAAGCTGCAGTTAAGCAATCCCAGCTGCCAAAGAGAGCTGACCGTCTGTAATAAATAATTCTTCCACAGCTAGCATAACGAGTGGAAAGCATCCGTTTTTTGTGGGCGCGAAGAGTAAGCAGACTTCAGCCATGCAAACCGAAAGATCCATCTACTTGAAACATAGGTTGGCTTCAGAAATGGCACATAAAAAAATTATATAGTAGCGTTGGAAATCAGTAAGAAACCTCTGAAGCTAAATACACAAAGTAGACGAGCTGGGAGCAGCTATCTTACAAGTGTGGTGAAGCAATTCTAGCTTCTGGCTGTATTCAAAATAAGGTAAAGTCAATTTCTAGAAGTCTTAAAATTAAGGCAGTGCAGGAACACCCTCCTCCTTGAGAGGGGAGCATATGGTCGGGGTTGAAGAGCGTGGCCCCAGCCCAGGTCGCACACCACCGTCCATCAAGGGACACGAGCCTGGTGATCTACAAAAAAGCAAAGAGTATTTTAAGAATTCCCACAATGTTGTATTTGAACTAGGTCTGTGATGGCGATTAAGCAAGCAACCCTTTAGTGCAAGTAATGCAAGTTAGGCTTTTCTTCTCTTTTCGTTTGCAACAATACTTACCCTAACAAAAAAATGTCTTTAACTTACAATGTTAAGTTGATTTATACCGCGTACGGCTACCACCCAGACGGCTACCACCCAGGGGCAGTCTACAGTCGCTCACATGGCTCTACAAGAAAGAGAATGGGTCAGTTTGTGAGGGTAGATAGGATAGGGCCAGAACCAGGAAAACCTGGCATGTGTGTGTGTACAGGCTTGCAGATGGTTAATTGCGTGCAATGGCAGGTTTCTGTACTGGTAAGGCCCAATGCATGGGTTGTTTTTCTATGTGATTTATGTTGGGGTTTGTCTGTGTGTTTTATGTGTAGATTGGCTGGTATTTAAGGTTGTCAGGGCTCGCAAAACCTACTAGCCCACTAGCATTGGCGAGTAGTTTTTATGCAGGGCCTGTACCATGATACTTTGACCTTGCTGGGGAGTACGGGGATGTTAGAAAAGTATTTTCTATTTACTGCAAACATACTTAGTTTACAGTAAATGGCAAATACAGGTTTCACTGTGCATGCTTGACAGCATTGAAGCAAATATGAAGTGGGCTAATGGCGACATGCACCATTTTACAAAAGCATCAGTAAATATTTTGTCACCAGTCACCTTTGGGCAAATGCATTTCTCTTAGGTTGAGTATGTAAAATGAGGAACTCGTCCTGCCGGTCTAGTGGGATTTATAAGAATTTGCAAGGGCTGGTTGTGTTTGTGCGCACTGGCTTGTTTTATCCGTATGGGTAAGGACCAATGTCAGGGATTGTTTGTTGTAAGCAAGTCTTACTTATGTTGGGTGTGTGTTTGTGTATAATTTGGCTACCCCAGTGGGCCTGTGTAATACTTGGGTGGAGTGTTCAAGGGGAGCAGGAGTGGGGTGGTTAGTACATTGACTACTCTCCAAGTTCTTCGAGGTGGCTAATCTCCACAATTCTATCTAATGTAACACATGACTAATCTCCACAATCCTATCTAGGGATAAGCATGTGTCATTTCACAATCTAACTGCTCGTGGCTAATCTTCACAATTCTAAGTGTGACATGTGGCTAGTCCTTGCAATTGCTAAATGCAGAATATTGCTACCTTACCCAATTATGCTACATGCAAAATATGGCTACCTTACACAATTAGGCTAAATGCAAAATATGGCTGACTAGCACAAAGAGGCTAAACGCAATTAGGCTAAATGCAAAATATGGCTGCCTTACACTACTATGCTAACTGCAAAATATGGCTATGTTACACAGTTAAGCTAAATGCGAGATGTGGCCGACTAATAAAATGGGCTAAAAGCAATTAGGCTAAAGGCAAAATATGTCTACCCTTAACAAATGGGCTATATTTATAATAATAGATAATAGTGGCAGGGTTTTAATGGAGTACAGTAATGGCTGTACTGCACGCCCACACCACACTTATCTTATCAGTCGCTGTAGGTAGTCTGTGTCAGGCTTCCCAGGCAAACACGATCAAACAGAGTGGAGCTGCTCAGTTGGAGCTGACCTTTGGCTCTGGCCCTTCACCGATGGCTGCCCAGTGTCCTGCAGTGAAGAGGGTGGCTAAGGTTACCTAGAGCCAATAGCAGGCGAGGGGAGGCGGGAAGAGGGAGGGGAAACAAAGCCAGCAAAGGGAAAGCAGGAAATAGAGCAAGTGGGTTCGAAGAGAGGAGGAAAAGAGAAAAAGAAGGATAAAAGCAAAAGTAAAGCCATGAAAACGAGATGGATGGAGGGGGCAAGAGGGGGCACTCTGCTGCAACAGAGCGGCTGCAGCAGGGCCATTTTACCTATTTGGACAGCTTGGGAACAGGATGTGAGGCTCTGGCTGTTTCTGCACAAAGCTCATTGCTAATCAGTCTAGCATGCCAGAGCTTCCTGAAACGTTGGCTGCTTGTGTGCGAGAGCTAGGCAAGGCACAGATCTTAGAGTTTCCTGTGCTAGCCTAGCATGGGGGAGTACAAGGGGTTCGGCTTTTAGGGAAGGAGCGGTGCTCCTGTCCCGGCCCATTTCCTACCGTGAGTTAAGTGTATACTGAGACTAAGCTGCAAGTAAAGAGTGTAAATGAGCCTGAACTGCCTTCCATTGCAACACTCTCCACATAGATGCTGTGCTGGCAATGGAGAAAAAAAAACACTTCAGAATTTCATTGCAGGTGCCTGGGGGATAGGAGCTACAGAGTTATGTAGACTGTTTGTGGGTGGAGTCATGGCAGACAAGTGAGGTTTGTACAAAGTGTAGAAACAGCTAAAATTAAATAACGCTGTTTTCAGAGAAGACTTGAAACGTGCACAAATCACAAACTAAACCAACCTGATATATATATATCATTATGTTAATAGTCTTTGAAACTATGCCAAATCACCACCGTAGTAGTCTAGAGCACCTAGTCTTGTCAGTGGCGTGGATGCTGTGCTTCCACCAGAGGCATCCAGATCTTAGAATACAGAAAGAAAAACGGAGCAATGGGTAGTTAAGAGATTGAGAAAGCGGGAAAAAATGCCATAAGCAGAGGGAAGGAGGAAATCAGCTGTGGAAGAAAGTTCTGTGATAGCATGGGTATGCATCAGTCCCACGTTAGGTGGAGCATTGCCCTGTTAAAAAAACAAAACAAAAAAAGGCAGGGGCGAATATGGCCTGAAGTGTTCATATTTGGTTTGTTTCCAGAGCAGAATTATTTTTAGAATTATAAGTTAGTACGAAATGTAATGCATGAGGACTCCAGTATGTGCTAAGGCAATCCTGAAAGGTTGTTGGCTTATTAGCCTGGTCATCTCTCTATACTTTGTAACCCAGGTCATACTCCCGAATGTTAATTCTGTGACTGCAAAGCTCAAGCCATGACTGGCATAGTCAAGGATATACTGTATATAAAGGTGAATGGTAGGTAACACAAGTTAAGAGAATGTAGTGGTCAAATTAAAAAAGGCCTGGAACCTTGATGTCAAAAGGGTTATTATAGCCTTATAGACAGATGGAGGGGTTATTATCGCCGGATAATGACCTGCCACCAATCGCTGAGTGCCATAAAATGGGGACGGGTCATCATCCAAAGCGAAAATGACCCCTCCTGAAGTCTATGAGGCTATTAGCACAAAGTAGTAATAGCAGTACCTGCTTGGGAATTCTGGAGGTGAAGTAAATTTAAATCGTAAAACCTGATTAAACTGGAATAGGTTTAACATGAAGATATTTTAGGTGTAAAATAAAAGTAAACAGATTCTCTAGATTTTCCATTGTTTCAGCTTTCTCTTTAATGCGTTAAATAGTATGTTCTAGTGAAATAATCACTCTCTCAAAGAGGGAGTGTCTTGGTGACACAGATCTTGCCTGGATATTGCATTGCTTTTTCCCGGTCTGCTTTTGAAGGGAGAATGTTCAGAATGCTGTCAATACCAGTAGTTATGGACTGCATCCCGATAGGCCGAGGAGGACAACAACCAACTTCATGTGCTAATAAGAGTTTGTTTCGGATCATGTTATGCCACACTTTATTGTAGTTCATGATGCGACAGCATGGTGCCTTAACATGGAAGTAGACTATCAATATTAATACTTAGCCTTCTATAGTGAGAAAATATAGCCTGAGCTCCCTATGCAGAATGTGGTTATTAGACTTCATAAAAGGCGGAGGGGATGAGCAACCAGGCAGAGTATGTCGGGAGAGAAGGGTTAGAAGTATGTCCTCCTGAATGCGGCGACATACTCGCATCCTTATCTCATGTTATGTTACAATGAGGATATGCCCTACTCAGGCCACCCCACCGGATTTAGGAGCCGGGAGGGAAGATTTCCCGGACACAAGTCAGTGTGCCTAAACATACGCATGGAGAGGACTCTCCTCCAGCTCACCAGCCAGCCAAAGTGGAGAAACATGTGGCCCAAAATGGACTCTTCAGCAAGAGAAATGGTGACCTTGGCAGCTTCTATAATCCTTTAAGTGGAAATATTTGGGAGGGGGTTGTATGGAAGAAATACAAATTTGTTATATCTAACCCCATGAATAGTGATCAAAAGCACTAGTTTCCCTCTTTAAGTTACGCCAACAACAAATATTTTATTCTTCACCAGATCGCCACCACAAGGGTGTATCCCAGAACCACCGAGGCATGCGCAAGCCTGGGCATTTTTTAAAAGATTATTTTTTAAGATATGTTTATTCAGCTAATGTAAACATGACCAATAACATGAATACATAAAATAACACTTTTAAAAGTACATATCAGTTGAATTCTCCAAAGGGTGTGACAGAGTAAGATGGAAGGTGAAGAGAATAAAAGAATGAAAAGTGCCAACAAGAGAAGAAAAAAGAAAAAACTAAGCATAAAGACCATTAAATCCTCCCCAGATCCTTTCATATTTATGAAGTTGATCCTTCGTGTTAAAGGATACCTTCTCTCTCAGACAAGATGGACAAACTCTGCAACCAATCATCAACACAGGGGGTTGAGTCGCTTTTCCAAAATTTAAGAATATGTTTCTTAGCAAGAAGGGCTCTATAGATCTAACCTATTTGCTGTTACACAATACAATACTTGAGGGATTGGGCCCAACACACCAAGAAGGTGGTCTCTTGGGAGATTTTGACCCAAAACCAGATCTATTCTTTGAAAAACAGCATTCCAGAATAACAATCTTTCTTCACAACCACAACGTATGGAACGTGGTCCCCACCTCTCTTTTACAGTTCCAACAGGCATCTTCATTACACAGTTTACACAAGCGCATCTTCCAGGGGGACAAGTACAGGTAATGATTAATTCTCTGTTGCGCGTAACTTAAATCTAAGTCAACTTTATATTGGGCATATTTCAATACCATCCCAAGGAACAAACAGGGCAGAGGCTCTGAAAGGCCCCAAATGGCCAGGTTCTGTTGACAGGGAAGCTGGAATGCAATATGGACACATTTAAATGATGGTAGGTTTTCACCCATGGACTGAGCTTCTTGAAGGTTCCTGAGTCATGCTCTGGCTTTTATGGGAACGGCTAAAGCTGTGTGTGAGGCAGGAATCCTTTTAGGCTGAGGCTGGGCACTTATTGGAGTTCATTTGCATAATCCAGCCTTTGAATAGCCTTCCTAACCTGGACTGCAGTTAACGTCTCCTTTTAAAAGAGGGCATCATGCAGATTTTACGTCAAAACAGGGGTGTGGTGTCACGCTCACCTGATTCCCACGGAGGCGCAGGTCTGGCTTCGAGTGCTGATGCTTCTTCAATGGTGAAGCGCAGGACTCTGATGATGGACATGAAGGGCCCCTCTACTCTGGCTTTTCTGGCTCGCAGGAATATTCCCCTGTGCGTGAAAAGGGAGTTTTACCTACTGACGGAATAATGCTCAAGCCTCCCACTCCCTTCCAACCCTCCTCGATACCCTTTCACGATTCCCCGTGAAGTCTCACCTTAGGGTCTGGAAGGATGAGTTCTCCATCCTGCTTCTGATGCAGGGGCGCGTTGAAGAACAAGTTACTTCACTGGATTGAGGTTTGATGGGAGTTCAAAATGAGCTTGACTATTCAGGTGAGGCGCTGTAAGAGTTCTGTTGCAAGTACAAAAGTTCAAGCTTAATAATAATGTTCATTGTCTTATTGCAACAAGCGCTAATGCTTATGTCTTTTTCCCCTTAGGGGCCGGGGTTCGGAATGCCAGAGATATGGCGCTGACCCGAAGTGTAAGTTTCCGGATGAGCGTTCAGGTAATGTCTTTGCATTCGCTCATTCAATGTCTTTGTCTTTTTTCCCCATTGGGGCCGGGGTCCGGAATGCCAGGAAGCGGCAGGACCCGAAATGAAATGGGAATGACCCAACAGGTAAGTCTTAGAAGGAAACTGAGCTTTTCCTATTTCCCTTCCTTCTCTCGCATTGTTTTCTTGTCTTTTCTCTCTAGGCTCTGGGAAGTGGGTGCGGATCCGGATGATCGCTGCTGAAGATGGAGGCGCCCAGGAAAGGTGAGTGAAATGCAGCGCTGCAGCGATCGAAGCAAAATGCTTTTAAAATGATGTCTTCCCTTTCAGGATCGTCGGTGTGATGTCTCCGTGATGCAGCTTTAGCAGGTAAGGTCTTCTTTCTCCCCAATTCTCTCTTATCTCCCTTTGCAAGCGACCCAGGATGCTGACAGGCGTGGCTGAAGTCCAGATGCAGGAGCTGACACGGTGAGCGTCCAGCTGCGAGGAGCAGAACAACGCGAAGCGTGAGTTGCTGATCGGGCGTGGTTTAAATAGCTTTGGAAGAAGTTCCAGGCATGTATCCTTCCACCGATCAGGTATGTATCCTTCCCCGACCACACCCAGGTGGAAAGTAGTCCCACAGGTAAAGTAGTTCCATTCAGGCCTCAAGAGGGCCTGGATGTAGCAGCATGGTCTGCATCAGGTAAGTGCACATTAAAACACTTGAACACATGTCTAGCTTTATGAGCCTGGCGCCTAAGGCGCCAGGACAGGGGTCCAACATGAGCCTGGCGCCTAAGGCGCCAGGACTGTGTCCAAAGGGCCCCAGCTTGGGCCCACTGGCACTTCCCTGGGGGGAATGATGCCTGCCTCTGGGGTTGCTGGGTCGGACCTGGCTCCTTGGAGGCAGGCATCATGACATGTGGAGCCAGGATACCAGATTGCATTCCCAGGTCTACATTCCATTCCTGTGTTTTTCTATATTTGTGGGCTTAGGGAAGTGCTACCTGCCACCGTATGGCGCTTGGAAATGAGACATTAAAGCAAAATGAAACATCACATAATAAAACCGGACAACACTAGCTCACCAGATACTAAAAATGGAAACCAGCATTATGTTCCGAAACAAGAAATTGGTTTGTCTGCTGCTTCCAGAATACTCACCTGAATAGGATTTACAGGTGTCTCCCTTTTTAATAAGGGAGCACAAGCAAACTATCCACCTACAGGAGGGGCCTGGTCTCTGCCTATATTTCCCATTGATTGTTCCTCATTGCGGTTTGAATTATCCCTTTGGAATGATTATTCCCCAATAATGTCCTAATTACACTTAGTAGGGAATTGGTGTTCTCTATGCGATTGGCTACTTTCTGTTTGGTTTTCTGCAGAGCGGGCACGAAGTGAAAGGTATGAGTGGCAATCTACGCCTTCTTGGGAATCCCCTCAGTCCACCACGTGGTGATATGCATCGCCATCTCTCCATCTGCACTCTGCTGCTGGCACTGTGCTGCCGACCACAAAGAACCGGATATGCAGGGCTCTTATTGGTGGACTTCTTCCAGGTAACCGCATCCAGAATTTCTTTGAGTTCTGCGAGTTGATGTGGTTTTCGAAACTGGGCGATTCTTAACCTAACTGCATTAGAGAGGTGCAACGGTACATTGGATGACAGAAAACCATGACTCGGATAGCTAGAGGTCGGGATCATGCATCCATCAGGTAGTGGCCAGAGCAAAACCTGTCCCACTACCCCGCATAACAGTGTGGGGGAGGTCGGGGAACTCACCACACCAATATGCCAGAAAAAGGGAAGTGGGGATGGTGTCCTATATGTAGGTGTGTAACAATGGATTCCAATTTGAGATGCAATAGTTGAACTACAGATGTGCTGTATGCCTTTGTCAAAGAATGATTCAAATCAGATGACTGTTATACGCTCTTTTGAAATGTGTTTAAGTAGGAGAGTTTAAAGAAAAGTTGAATATTCCCTTGTTAGGTGTAAGCTGTTTAGGCAGTACTGGCTTATTAGCTCTGGATGCTTGTAGTGCAACGTTTATAAAGGTATGATTACATTATAATTATATTGGAATTCAGAATGATGTTGGCTACAATTCAGCACGTGCAGAACATCACTTGCAGGCTCTTCAAAACTTGTCTTTAGAATAAGTCTAAATGGCCCAGGGGTGAAGATGTTCGATGAGAATAGTGGCCAGTATTTTGCCAACATCACTGGTGTATTGGAATTCAGCATTGCCTCCTGATCAAGTAGATCTCAGTTAGATTATTAGCATTTATCAGAACTGCAATCAAGTAAGTGTAACAGCCCAGATAAGCCAACCTTGATGAAGATGTACCTGGCCCGTTGAAATATCCTCTCACACGGATTTGAATAGTGAAAAGTTTAATTTATGTACAAGGATTATACCCACCGGTCATATCAAGATGCAGAACATAACTGACCCTTTACAGTGCATCATTCTCTTATCTACATTCCAGATTCTCTCTTCATACAAAGTTCCATGTTCCATATCTATTGCTACCTGCACATATGAATAAACATACCCTACATACTATGATTACCACATAAATGGGAAACTAATACAATAAAATACTACACAACCTCCCTTCCTTGAACATATATACATTCTGATGTCTGAACATTACATAAAGATGAAAACAACCATACTGCGTATGGATACCAGTTACATTGTCTTTAACCACAAATGGAATTATTGCAATACTTGGAAAGAACTTCCCAATATACTTGCAGTGCACAACAAATTAACTTTCAACTCACATAATCTTTGAGATACGAAGGTCTAGTACATACTCGTTTATTGCAACCATTCTTAGAAACTTGTCTCTCACTGTCTCGTTCTACCTCCTTCCCATTGCTAACATAGTTTTTACTACCGCACCCTTGTTTGAAACACCTACATACTCTTTGGAGATTCCAAACTCTTCCATCTGATACCTTGATGGCCCCATGGAATCTTAACAGTTTGAATTGGATCTGACCATTTAATTACACGCCTGGCATTGACCCCTGGGAGTTTTATTCTCACCCAATCGTCTACTTTGATTTGAGTCTCTCTAACAGCATTCCTCACATCAAACAGCTGTTTATTATACTCTTGTCTCTGTAACACTTTTCTGCTCACTTCTTCATAATCAATATTCTTGACACACCCTTGTATTCGGTTTCTTAACCCTTAGCATTTGAAACAGAGAAATTACAATAGTGGAATGTGGCGTGAATCTATGTGCGGTAATGGTATCTTAAACTGCTTCCCTCCAATCAGTATTGTTAGCCAATGCACACCTGATACTATTTTTCATCATCTTATTGAATCTCTCCACTATTCCGTTAGTCTGGGGATGATGAACAGAGCTTGTCCTATGCTCAACCCCATTTTGCTTCATAAAATAATTTCTTGTGAAAGCAATTGCACACCGTTGTCAGTGATTATTGTGGTTAGATAAACTTCACGTTTAACATTTCTATTTAAAAACGCAATAACATCCTTCGAACAAATGTTTTGCACCCACTCAACTTCTACCCACCTGGACAACATATCGATAAGCACCATACAATATTTCAAAGTACCTTGACTTCTTAGGGGACCTACAATATCCAAACCAACTCAATCTCAAGGTATGGTGGGAATTGAAGTAATGGTCATTGGCATCTGCCTAACCACATATCCTTTAGCCGAAACTTCACAACTACAACAATGAGTCTTTCTACTTCCAGATCAACAGCAGGCCACCAAAAATCCTGCCTGACCTTTTGCTTTGTCATTCCTTGATGTCCCTCATGAGCTATATGAAATATCCATTTCCTCACCCCAAAAGGCAGATAAAGTTTTCCACTCCTCAAAACCAAACCCTTATGGAAATGTTATTCATCGAATACGCATCTCCCGGCATTCGGCAAAACACCTTTTTTGATCTGATTACTCTTTATGCCACTATTTAGTAACTCTCACCTTTTTGAGAGTTTCATCCAGATCCATAGTTTGCAGCCATTCATTCGCAGATACTATATCCTGATATATACTCAAAATGTGTTCCTCCTCACCACTCTCATCATCATCATCATCTACATTTTCGACCACATTGGTCAATCTTGTTAAACAATCAGCGGATTTATTCTTAACACACTGAATGAATTCCACATCAAAATTATACTCTTATAGACTCGCTACCCATTTCCTAATCCTTGATGATGTTTTATCGTGTCCTTTAGTGCTAAGTATCTCCATAAGTGGTTTAAGATCAGACCTCACAACAAACTTTGTTCCCCAAATAAATTACCTAAACTTCTCAACAGCCAATTTAACAGCTAGTAACTCTTTCTCAATAGTTTAATAATTGGTCTCAGCTTGTTTTAATACTCTTGAAGCAAATGCAATAGGATATTCAATTCCACAATCCGCTTGCGATAAAACCGCCCCCAAACCATGGTTGTAGCATCCGTGGTAATTGTGCTATTCATGTTTGGATTAAAAGATTCGAGTGTGTGTGCAGCATTCAAATCAAGCTTAATTTTGTTGAACTCATCTTCAGTCACATCATTTCAATCAAACCTCACATTCTTGTTTACCAATTTCCTCATGTGAAATGTTTTACTCGCCAGATCGGGAATAAACTTTGCATAGTACTCAGCCATCCCCAAACATGAAATTAACTATTCTTTGTTATCTGGGCTGGCAAAATTCAAAATGTTGTTGACCAATTCCTCCTTAGGTGCGATACCTTTCTCTGATATCTCATGGCCTAGATACTGTATGGTAGACCTATTGAACTTACACTTATCTTTACTCAGTGTGAGTCCAGCATTCTTAAATATATTTAAAACCTTATGGAGTTTATCGGCATGTTCCATCTGATCCTTACCATATATTAATACATCATCCTGTAAACATAAAATGCCCTGCAGTTGATGAAACAGCTGATACATCACTCATTGGAACACAGATGCAGCAGAAACAAGGCCAAAAGGCATTCTTATGCAACAAAATATTCCCTCACTGGTAATAAATGCAGTGATATCTTGACATGGGATGTAAGATCACCTAATGGTATGCAGACCTCAGAACCAAAGTACTCATAATTTTTGCACCTCTAATAGTACCCAACATTTCATTTATAATTGGTAAATGATGTCTATCAGGAATGACACATTTATTTACACACCTAAGATCCGTGCACAACCTCAATTTACCATTTGGCTTGTATGCAATCACCAAAGGTGATACCCATTCTGATGACTCAATCCTTTCAATCCCACCTTCAGTTACTAATCTCTCAAGTTCCTCTTTTACAGCCAATTTCATGCTTACTGGTTCAGGGCTCAGTTTCTGTACCACAGGAATGGCGTCATGCTTTAATCTGATTTTGTGGCTGAAATCCTTTAACACACCTAGTTGTTCCCTGAATACTAGGTGTTCATCAATAGTCCCTTTTTGTGCTTCATGATCGACAGCGTAGACCGACTCCTCCGCACTGGGATCTAATTTTATTTTCAATCTGGCCTGATGAGACCAACTCAAAAGACGTTGCATTCCTCTCATTGTGACATATACTTTACCTTTAGCTGATCTGTTTTTAAACTTCATTACTGCCAAAAACCAACCAATTAGTTCAATTTGTTGTCATCCATGCGCAACTGGTCTGATATCAATCATATATAACTTCATGCTTGTTTCAAAATATTTTTCTAACAGAAACTTGGGAAGTAAAGCATATTTCGCGCCAGAGTCAATTACCATGTTGAGTTGTTTACTATTCAATTCTATCATTGCCATGGGTTTTTCCATGTCAGCATCATCATCTTTGTCATTGGCACAGGATACAAAATCCTCAACCGCAAATGTACATTTCTCCGAACTTTCACATAGTTCTTCCAGACAATTTATGTTTTCTTTTTTGTTCTGCAACAACTTGTAAGATGTCCTCTCCTATTGCATCTTTTGCATAACTCTTTGATGACCGTACATTTATCACTGCTGGCTAAATGAAACATGCAATCACAACAGCGTTTGTCACTCGCTTCTCCTTTCGCCTTGACTTGGAAGATTTCTTTTCCACATGTGACATATCCTTTTTGACCATACATTTCTTCCTTGTATAGTAATTTCCTTGTACAGCCAGTAGTTCTGGAATTTGTGCCACTCGCTCTTTCTTATTGTCATCATTTGTTCTCTTTTAGAGTTCCTTCAGACATCTGTTGGTGTGTTCCACCTTCTTCGCAACCCTGATCACTTCTTCCAAAGAGGGATTACCTTTGAACCAAGGAGCTTATCTTACTTTGCCATCTCTGCATTCCAGCATGAACTGATCACGAAGTCTCATCAAGTGTACTCCCAAACTCACACGATGTAGCCAAACCATGGAAGGCAGTAATACATTGTTCCACAGATTAACTCTTCTTGCTTGCGCTTCCCAAAATATCATCTTTCCAAAATTGATGCTTACAGTTTTTTCATAATGCCGATCTAATACTTTAATGCATTTTTCATACTCTGTGAGACCCAAAGCATCTTCCTCAGAAAGTGCTGGCATGTTCTCAAATTGTTCCTGCCCATAAGTTCCCAAACAATGTTTCAAAAGACACTTTCCTTTAATTGGAAAAATTCAGTCTATGGGCTGCAAGGACATAATGATCGAACCTTTTTTTCCATCGCTTCCATGGAATATGTGGTTCACCTTTTGTATCCAAGAAATAGTTAGGAGGTGGTATGCCCTGCATAGTGGTTGGCGATATTTCTTATGACTTTCTCAAAAAGAAATAGTGGGATATTTTTTGTACCTTAATGTTCTGTTTATTTCAATGACTATACTTTGAAAAATATCTGTTTACAACACTTGCAATATGCAGATTCTCTTCATCTCTTGCATAGTGCTTTGATGAAATACCACGTTTGTATAGTCCCTTTTGAAATGTTTTGTTCAACCATACAAGTTGTTTCATGGTGTGAATTCCTATCACGGGAGATTGTTTGTTTAAATACTGTAAATAAAGCTGGTCTGCTTTGAACCTACATCACATCGATGCGTTTCTTCATTCGTATTGTGCTTGTGTAATCTGATTACTTAAAATTGTATATTCTGTGTTACTATGGCAATAGATGCAAAATGGAGGCACGTTTGGTTACGTTTTAGGTCCTTTCCTCTGATGAAACGCGTCACTTCGTCTTATCCCAATGCAATCATCAGCATGGAACGTTGTGGCTCGCGCTCCGTCCGGTGAGAAATATTGCTTTGAATGATGCAGCTTCAAACAATACAGACTGATGTCGGACTATATATTTTAAATCTCTTGACTTTTATGAATCCAATAAAAATTCGACAAAATCCCTCAGTCACCTCACTTTGCAAAATCACCTTTGCTATGCAAACATTAACATTGCGGTCGACATACTAAAGTTTGCAGCTGATGTGCTTTTAGCAAGTGACGCATGCTTTTAGTTGTTTTGAAACTCGTTGGCATGTACTTATTTACGCGCTCTCGTTATTTCAGCCCTTAAACCACACGGGGCTCACTTAAATCCAACGAGATGTTGTAACTGCACAAAGCGCCTGACTTACGTTCATAATGAGCACTTTCCTTCCTGCCTTGCTTTGTTGTCGAAGGAATACTGCGCTATGGCACTGTCCGGTTCAATCTCTTTGAAGACACCTTCACCTTTCTTGATCTTGGTAGTCTTCATCAGAGAAAGATAGATTATGAATAACGGCTACTCGGTGGTCGCCGTTCTTCGTATATCCCATCCTCGTTGCCACAGAAATATCCTCTCATATGGATTTGAATAGTGAAAACGTTTATTTATGTACAAGGATTAAACCCACCGGTCAGATCAAGATGCAGAACATAACTGACCCTCTACAGTGTATCATTCTCTTAACTATCTACATTCCAGATTCTCTCTTCCTACAAAGTTCCATGTTCCATAGCTATTGCTATCTGTACATATGAATAAACATACACTACATACTATATGATTAATACATAAATGGGAAAATAATACAATAAAATACTACACCCGGCCAACCCCATTTATTAAAAAGGGTCCGGCGTTACCATAACACTTCTCTGGTGTTGCGCATGCTATGTGCTAGTTAAACAAGAGCTCCACGCATTTTGTTTAGGACTTGTGCCCTGCTGCTCATACTATGTTGTATGTAGCATACAGGATACATCACGTTATTTTCTTAAAAAGGCAAAAACTGTTTACTTTTTACAAATTGTATTTATTCTCCAATTATAAAAACAGGCAGTAAAATGCCTTTAAAATCGCATATGGGGCATGGATGTACACAATGGTAGTGGTGTTTCTGGTGCGGCATAGGGGGAAACTATCATGAATTTTGTTTTGGCTAGATTGAGTTAAGGTTGTTAATCATCATCCAAGTGCAGTTTTCCTGGTATCATTGTGGATCATTTAAAAAATGATCTGATTCTATGTTTTCTTATAAGCCCCAAATATTAAAACAGGAGAGGTGATGGGTTTGATCTGAATGAGATTACACAATTGATTTTGCATGAGTTGGAAATGAAAGGTGGAGTTCGGGAGATTTTCATCCTATCTGTGAGGAAATACCTCAACTGTAGTGGCGTTTTGTAGATTAACAACCATATTCTAATACAAACTGTTCAATTTCATTACTAACGGAAGTAGCATATTTTGTTTTAGTTCAATAATGATTTGAATTCAAAAGGAAATTAGTAATAGTAAAACCTAAATAGGTGGATTACTTCTATTAAAAAAATGGAAACCTATTCAGATAACACTTAGGTTTATTTTTGATTGCTTTTATCGAAAATTGTTAAGATACAGGATTATATAGAACTAAGATGCATACCATTATTGCAGTGAAAATTACAAATAGAGTCTAAACTTTGCTGAACACCAATTTGCGTTTCGACCACAATAATCAGGTTGTCAGCATAAGCTAAAAATTAATATCTATCAAAAACAATGCTCACTGACACATTGATTTTTTCCATTGTTCTCTCTAGATCTGACAAATATAAGTTAAACAAGCAAGGGGCTAAGACACATCTCTGCTTGTGACCTTTCATAGTCGTTACAGAAACCGAAAGAGAAATATCAGAATGTAATCTTACTTATACCGTGGAGTTTCTATACAAAAGTATTCAGAGTTTCAATTAGCATTCTGGATTACGCCACAAAGAAGGCTTATACCACAGATCATTGCAATCCCCTTATCGAAGGCTGCTGTCAAATCAAGCAGCAGCACTACATAAAAGGGATTTGTTTTCGATAATGCCTCACGCTTTATCATGCCCAATATAAAAAATGTTGTGGTATTTATGCCCAATCGAATTCCAACTTGGTAATCGGGCAAGTTATTGTCAAAAATCTAATGCTCTAATGCACTTAATATAAATAACTAAACACTATACTGGGACGATCTAACAGAGCTACTGGTCTACAATTGCTTTGGATCTCTAAATCAAGGTAATATATGAGGCGAACTATGCTTTGTAATTTTGCCCCTTTGAGGTTTTGCCACCTCTGAATTTAGCTGCTTTCGAATTCTTTTTTATTTAAACAAATTCTGACACTGTATGATTCTGTAGCTTTACATTTTGCCATTTTGATTTCTACCACTTTGAGCTTTGCCACCTTGAATTATTCCACTGTAAATGTTTGCCACTTTGAATTTTGCAGCCTGAACTTTGCCACTGTGAGGTTTGGTATTTTTGAAATGTTTTTGGTATGCAACTTGGACCCCTGCCACCTCCAATGTCTGCTGTGGTGAATTTTTCCACTTCAAACGTTGCCACTGTACATTTTGATAGCCCCCATGATGCTTTGTGACGCAATTCCACCACCAAAGGGAGGCTTCCTCCCTTAGAATCCATTGCGATTATGAGGCTTTAACAAAGTGGGTCCCGGTCACTGTCAACATACCAGCACAGCGAGGAATTCAACACTGAGGTTCCACCATCATGGGGTTTTGTCCTGTAAATGCCCACACTGTTACCTAGCCACACTGATAATAGCCAACAGGAATTGTCACCCAGAGATAATGCTCCTATACTGCACGCCTATCTCCGATAGTTGGCGCACAGCTAACCTCAGCACCAATAGTTTACCGACCTACTACAGTCACAAGACACCCATAACTAATGCCCCGATACAAGAAGGATAAAAGAGCAAGAAGGGTAAAAGAAACACCACACCTCTGTCGAACGACAGGCACCATCAATCAGAGTACACAACACCTCTAAATCACCACCAATCCCTATTAAATTAACTAAAAATCCAGTCTAAGATTAGACCAAAAACATCATACATCTCTCGCTACCGCTCCACCTAAAAGCCAGCCAGATCAGAATCCAATTAATCCACCAAAAAGGAGCCAGGTGATGTCAGAAGAAGCTCTACTACACTACCCAGACAAAAACACCCACCCCAACTCAAAGAACACTGCAATGCAGAAAATCCCCCACCTAAAGACACCAGTAAGAACCGGAGCAAAACTGGAATCACCCCCCACTAACACTCCTTTCATAAAGAAGGTTTGAAAACGTGCTACTCAGATAATCGAACGCTCAGCTACAAGGATAAAAAAACAGAGACCCATCACGGAGCCTATAGGAACTCCTCATCTAAGAGACAGATGATCTAGCCACACTCCCAGAAACAACCAGCTATGCCGAATCTGGACAATTTGTATCTTATACGCAGAGGGGAAGAGACCCCCTGTGAGGCTAGGGCAGTGAAACCACTTCGCAAGACCCTCCATAGGGGTCTGGGTAAGTGGGACCTCACTGGGAGTGACTCCCCTCTAGGAGACAAGGACTCCCAGTCCAATGAGGATCTCCCTGAAAGGACCACGGTGTTGCATACATGGGATTGGAATGTACTGAGCAGGGCTTGAAATCACTATTGAATAAGCAAGTAGCTAAAAGTAGTCCCTGATATCCAGCATTAGCCACTGACCAGGAGCCATCACTGGGGAACGAGGAGCTAGTAAACAACATTCTGCAAATTTAACTTCCACAATAGATGCAAATAGAACATTGTGTCCATTATTTTATTTATTTTTTATTTATAGTGTATTTTGCTTAATTAAAACATTAAACACTTTATACATTACACAAAACATAAAATCCAACATTAATAGATTTACAATACACAGACAAAATGAGAAATTTACAATTGTGACATATACAATATACGTTAAAAATGAATCTCTTCTACCGTGATTCAATAAAAAGAACAATTCAAATGATTATAATTCTAAACATAGTTATATAGCAAATTTAACCTTTAAGATATTTCAATAAAATTTCATTCAAATGTTAAAACTCTAAAACTCCCATTTCCAACATATCTCGTATAATAACCTCTCTCTATTTTTAAAATCTATCCAGTATCCTTCCTCCCTATACTTCTAGTTGGTCATTCAATTCGTTATTTGGAGAGTTACCATAATTTCATCTGTCAATCACAAGTTTGATCTTTTCAACTTCATTTCCATTACCAGTAGTTGCCAGTGTCAATTTTTCCCAATCCAACAAGATTCTTTTCTATATATAGAATGCGGCCCCAATGTACATGATGGGAGTTGCCATGTAAACAGTGAACCAAAACTGATCTGACTAAATCATATTTTTATCCAATACAATATCCCTATAACTTACATCATACCATTCCATCCTCCACCTCTAAGTTACATAATCTGCATAGTTTTTTTTTCCCTAGGGATCCCCTTCCATGATGCAACATACTCAAAACAAAACAAGGTAGCATGTTGTACCTCAGATGTATAATAAATCTAGTAAACTCCCTATTACTGACCTTCCAAATGTAATTGCGAAGTGTGTTCAGAGACAACCCTTGTAGACAATAGTTAGCAAACTTGCTTTTGTTTTCCCAAGATATCCAAATTATATATTAGGTCCCATTGAATAGCTTTCCTTTTCAATGTATTATACAATCAATTGCAGGTTTATCTCTTTTAGGAAATTAACGGCTGTATTAGTTAAGTCCTTTAAGGCATCATTATTATGGCTATTATTAATGACTTTTTCCCCCAATGATTTTCATCAAACTACCGTCATTATTGGCTTCCAATGTCATTTTGATGTACAGCTTACAGTACCTTACTTTCCGTAACGTTAACAAGGACGTTAATCCAAGTTCACAGCGGATGGCCTTGAATTAGCCAATCTTAATGCAGGTCACCATAGCCTCCCTTCTATTTTTCCAAGATTACTCATGTATTTAGCTGCCACCATCTCCAGTGCATACATGGCACATGGTATGATACATGACTTCTATATTTCCAACAGCCCTTCAATGAAATATCCTCCCTTCTCAGATATATAAGCTCTCATTATATTCCACTTTTTGTGCATCTTGTTTCCTATAATGTCCACATAATGGTCAATTTGCGGGTTATTCCTGACTGTCATACCTAAGTAAGGGTAGGATTGCATCACTTCCAACATCTCGAGTGTCAATTTGCCATCTATATTTAATTGTTTTCTTAGTCTCACCTTTTCTCCCAAATATTAATATCTTGGTTTTACCCACATTAATACTTAAATTATTTTCTTGGGCAGAGCCATGGAGTACATTTAATAACCTCTGTAACCCAATCAGGGTTTTATCTATAATAATCGTGTCATCTGCATATGCCATCCAGCAAATGGGTATTTGGAGGGGCATTTTTAATATTGTCAGGACTTCGCCCCCCCCCCCCCCATGTCAGATACATAGAGGTTGTATAAAGTAGGAGAACCCTGTTTGAGGCGTATATTTGTTTCTTTGGGCAAAGTTCTTTCCTTTCCTTTATTCAAATGTAGCACAACTGTTGTTTCCCTAAACGGTTCCTTTAGAAAATGAAGTACTATAGGGCACATTTTCCACCCCTCTAATTTGCCCCATAGTCTCGTTCTATCAACACAATCGAATGCCCTAGCAAAATTAATGAAACAAGCATACAATTTTGTTTTTTGTTTCATTGCCTCAGCTACCAAAAAATGAAACATTACAATATTGTCAATGGTGCTATACCCAGCTCTAAATCCTGTTTGCAGAGGGAAAATACGTTTGTTAGCCCTACTCCATTTATTAATAATTTGCAGAAGGAGGGAACAAAAGATTTTGCAGATGGAATCTGCCATATCAAGCAACCTATAGTTTTTTCGGGCAGGTTCTTCCACCTTTTTTTATACACTGGAATAAATATAGCCTTTCTCCAGCTGTCTGGTATCTTCCCTGTTTTCCAGATGCATGCGTAGAGCTCAATAAGGATGGTAGCCCATTTTTCTAGATTTCGCTTTAATACAACACTGGCCAATTTATCTGGCCCCGGTGTCCTCGAAGATTTCATGTTTTTAATGATCTTAAGCACCTCTGTCCCACCAAATGGAAAGATAATTTTATCTCAATTAATGGTATCACCTTGTCTTCTCTATAATATAAGGATATGAACTCTATCAAAACCTCAATGGTATAATATTTACATCCGAGTTCTCTTCTTCGGTTATGTGCTGCTGATACCAGAATTTTTTTGTATAATGGGTCCTAGATAACTAAAACACTATTTTCCAATTTACATTATGAAGGTTAGGTTTATATGCCTTAAGCCAGTTCTTAACTTTCATGCGAATCCTAGTTATCTTCCGAGTACATTCCTTCCTATTCAGATTCAATTCTTTCTTCACTTGGTTAATAGCTCCTTTTACCTCTTTCTTTTTACTTGCTATCTGGCAATCATAGGGATTTGTATGTTTTACCCCCATTCTTTTATTAATAGTGATTCTGCTCTCTGTCATCTGAATCATACCCAGGAGATTTCTAATCACCTGTTGTCCCTTTAATGCCAGCTCCTGTCCACTGATAAGTAAGCTGTTAAATATTTTGTCAAATTTCAATAAATTAGTTTCAGTCCAACAAATCCTGTTTCCACCAGAATTATTTTGAATATTCAGACCAGAGTTAGACCTTTTCTTCAAATGAGGGCAACCAGTGTACATTTTAATATAGAGTGGTCACTGTGAAGGCTTGGCATATGTTCAAACCCTTTTACTAAACTCACCCATACCCCTATTCACAAACATAGTCCAACCTGTATGAGACACTTCCATTATTCCAAGTGGGATAATCAATTTCTTGGTTTACTGGTTGTAAAAATTGTAAGCCCCAGCTATACAACATGTTCAACCAGATCATTTGAGTTGAAATATGTGTGAATTGATTTTTTTCTAGAATCAGGACATCTCAACTCAACAGGCGGGGGTACCTCATAATCCCCACACAATACCTCCCATTCTTCAACTTTTAACTTTGCCACATCACATAAAGAGTTAATATCCCCCAATATCAAAACATCTGCTTTCGGTGCTTCGATATGCCAACCCTCCAGAGTTTCCACAATTACCTTCATAACTTCCATCAAGTTGGCGCCTGCAGGTCTAGAATAAACATTTACCAACAGGAATTCCTCCTTGGTACCTGTATCTCCTATGAGTACACACATGACAGTCTGATTCGCCATATTTATCATAATATCTGGCACTTAATGTGTTTTTAACACCGACACATAAACCCCCTTTAAGTCTTCCTCTAGTGCCCATGCTTTCCGGATTTGTCAATACATTCTACCCGTCCATTAATATAGTACCCTGAACCCAAGTTTCCTGTAGCACTAATATATCAACATTTTAGAATAGTAACACTTTCCTTACGTAATATCGACCGGAAACCTCTACTATTGCAGGATATAATGATTTAGTTATCACATTCAACCTCATTTCAACCATATATTATATCATTTTCATCAGGGGTCCATTTCTATTCGTCCCTCCTGGTGAATATCAGACCTATCTAGTCTATGATAGCAATCCTCTACTTCATTGCTATCCTCAATGTTATAACAAATAATTACGTCAAAATCCCCATTCCATAACTCGTTTAAATGGTCTTTAATCAATTCAACAATTACAGCTGTTCCAAATTGAATTATAGACCAATTCTCCCAACTTCCAATCTCTGTATTAAAAGTTCCGATACGGAGAGTCATTTTACCAATGTAGCTTGGTTACTCTGTTTAAACATTTAAGCAGCCACCCTCGATTTAAAAAAGGGGCTATCTTCTTTAGGGGATTTCGCAATAATCTTTATACTTTTACCACTCCTGGTGCATTTGTTTTCTTTTTCACCATGCAATTCCCCTCTTTCCTTTGCTTTTATATTTAAGTTTCCACTCATCGCCAGTCTTTCCATTTCTTCCCTGTAAATCTCCTTATCTCTGGGATTTAGAACCACCCTTTCACAATTGATATTTATATCAAGGAATCTAATCCCTACCTCCCTATCTACTGGCTGTTCTAGATTTTCTACATTAACAGCAGCCAGGTCTTGTTCTGCTTCAGCATAAACACATATCCCTATGTTTCCGGCTTCCCTATCTCTGTTCTCCCTTTTATTTCTTGCTTCACTCTTACCTTTGAGCCATTCTTTCAAACCCCCATCCTGTAGTTTTCTCACTTTATCTCCAGAGTGGAGTTCATACCTATTGGCGACTTCTATACCATTCACCGATGTTTCAGCCAGGGCAGCAGTATTCCTTTTAACTATATTCTTCTTCCTAATTTTTCCTATTCTTCTTTTATTTACCTTTTTATAATTCCTTTTACGCTTTGTCTGTCTTTTCTGTGCCTGGGAATGCTCAATTTCATCCTCCCCCCTCCAGATCTATTATTCTTCCACTGTCTGGGTCAACTATATAAACATGTGTTGTCTATGATACTGCCCCTACTTCCATATCTACTGGCTGTTCTTCATTGAACAGTAAACATCATTTGCTTACATCGTCTCTCAGACCTTCTTGTAAACTGACATTAGCTTCTACTAAATCTTTTTTCTTAGAGCTTTCAACATACTGGCTTATTACTTTCACACATCCAAATGTTATAGAAACCAAATCTTTAAGTGAGAGTTTCTCATTCATCATTTGTGTACAAATACCTAATAGAATATCTATTGTCACAGTCAATGCATCAATTTTTTCTTTTATATTCAGAGTACTATCTATGTCAGATGGGGCATCAGACCAAGACCCATTTTCGTCGGCGTCAGACAAACTGTCCTCTTGTGCCAATCTCTCTAAATCAGGAGTCAATGACAGATTCATACCTATATATTATTCATTCCTTCAATATGCTCCATACTATGCCAGGATGAAAGACTAGGTTGCACATTGGTCAGCCACATAGCATGTCATTGGAATTCATGCTGCATATTCGATAATTGCACATTATCTGTTAGTTGTGGGTCAAATCCTAAGGCGGCACCCACAGAGAGTCTCCTACAATCTTTACACAAGTTAAGCAGCGAGTTATTATCCACCATAAAAGCTAGTCTCAGAATGTGGGGCAGTTTCCTCAATTGGACCACCTACCTCTACCTTCTTAATGATTAAGAAATATTATATATTGGATTGCACTATCCCCGGTGTCTTATTGTTTACTTTCTTCCTGCTCACTTTTTCACCTGAGGCTATTGCGTTACTTGCCTTATTGGGAGTCGACCCTTTGTTGCCTTTGATACTTTTATTCCTTGTACCTTTATGTGACTTAAGTTTAGGTGCCATTGTTAATTACCTCTGACCTGGCCCTTAATAGTATTAAAATGATTGTGCAACCAGCCAGGTTCGATGTAAGGCCACACTCTGTAAAACTCCTTGGCTTGACAGTACTGAGTGAAGCAAACCTTATTTAGAGTATTAGACATATGATTTAGTACCCAATACAACTTTGCATAGAGTTGCCAACTCACAATCTTGTATAAAATTTAAAAAACAATATTCCACCGTGGCTTCACATTAAAATCAATTCCATTATTTATGGCAAACTCCATATACATATACTAAATGAATACCAACACGCTACCGCCTTTGCAGCAGAACAGCGGCTTGAAAAGCACGCGCTTCCTCAATAAACAGCCTGCTGGGTAAGCGGGGGCGTGGCTTATATTTAAACAATTTAACTTTCAAAGAAAGGGAGAAGGATAATATTATACTTTGAAACAGTACAAGTCATTTCAGTCCATGTCCATTATCCTGGTTGCATACCAAACATTGTTCTTGGTTAATATTAAAAGTTTCGCTTCGGGCGACGAGCAGCTCCACGACAAGCAGAACAGCGACTTGTGTCCATTATGTATCACCCCTTATGCGTTCAAAGTTGTGTACTAATGTTTTGTCCCAAATGCACAGAATTAAATTCACATAGGTGTTTAAGTTCGACATCTGTTGGGCGGGGAGCCAAAAGTAGCAGCTGGTTAATGCTGTGAAGCTAACTAGGCTCTTCTAGGCAACACGCAGGAGCTAAAAAGCTCCCAGCTCCCCTCAATTTCGAACTCTGCTGAGTGTTCTCAAATTATTACTACAAGTAGCAGAAGGAACAAGTTACTTACCTGTAACTGTTGTCCTCCAGCATGGGTCTGGCATGGATTCACATGCTCATGAATATTCCCCGTCGTCAGGCTGGGAATCCTCGGTAAAGAAGAACTAGTTACTCTTACCTTGTAACGTTCTTTCGATGGGATGTTCCTCCGACGTATTCCTTATCTTAGATAGAAATCCTTCAGCTTTGCTGGCCTCGGAAAATTTTTTCGCCAGAGGGCGCTGCGCGTCGATGATCGCCGAGTCGATGACCCTCGACGGCCTCCGTGCCGACGTCGACGTCATCCTGCCTATAAAGGCCGCGCGCAGCGTCCGTTGCTCAGTTCCGTTTTGTAGTCCCCAGTAATGTTTTTGGATTAGACTAATCACCTTGAAGGAGCATAGGCTGCAAACCCACAGGAAGTCATACTGCGGGGATGGATGGGAGGGTCGATAAGGAATACGTCGGAGGAACATCCCATCGAAAGAACGTTACAAGGTAAGAGTAACTAGTTCTTCGAAGGGATTGTGTCCTCCGACGTATTCCTTATCTTAGATAGACTCCCATAGCAGTGGTATTGTGACTGGAGGCGGGAGTAATAAAAGTTATGTTACCCTTCCAGAATGGACAGAGTGTAACACAGCCTTGCCGAATCTAGTTTCTTGACTAGAGGAGGAATCCAGGCTATAGAATTTGGTAAATGTATGTGCGGACGACCATGTGGCAGCCGCACATATATCTCGAATTGGCACCCCTCTTTGAAGGGCTGAGGATGTTGCGATACCCCTGGTAGAATGAGCCCTTAGATTTTGAGGAGGCTCCTTTCCTGCCAATTTGTAGCACTCCAGAATGGCTAAAATAATCCATCTGGAGATGGTTTGTTTTGTTATTGGAAGGCCCAACTTATGTCCTGCATAACCTACAAAGAGTTGGTCTGCTTGTCTGATCTTAGCCAATCTGCTGATTTAGAAGCTCAAGGCTCGCTTAGGGTCCAGCCTGTGCAGTCTCTCTTCCTCCTTCCCCGGATGAGGAGGAGGGTAGAAAGAAGGTAATATAATCTTCTGAGTGATGTGAAACTCCGAGACTACCTTCGGGAGGAAGTTAGGCTTCACCTGAAGAACAACTTTGTCCTTGTAAAAGATTGTATGTGGAGGTTTACACGATAAGGCTTGCAACTCGCTAACCCTTCTAGCAGATGTCAATGCTATTAGCAAAACAGTTTTGAGGGTGAGAAGCTTCAATGAACAAGAGTGTAGTGGTTCAAAAGGGGCACCCTTTAGGAAGTTTAAAATTAGGTTTAAATCCCATAAGGGAACTTGAAAAGGTTTCGGGGGATAAACATTAGTTAATCCTTTTAGGTATTGTATTACCAATGGAATTTTGAAGTATGAAGGCTCCTCTGCAGTGCGCTTAAAGATTGATAGCGCTGCGAGATAGCCCTTAATTGTGCCAACCTGTAGGCCTGAATTAGCCAGGTAAAGTAAGAATGACAACACCATAGGTGTACCACAAGAAAAGGGTTCAATATTCTTTTCTCTGCACCAGCTGCAAAATTTGTTCCAACGGCAGCGGTATAGAGTTTTAGTTGCCGGCCTTCTGGCCGAAAGCAACACCTCCATAACATCATCCGGAAGGTCCCAATCCTTGTACCTCAACCTTTCAGACACCAAGCGTGAAGGTTGAGGGTCTTGATGGCTGGATGGAGAACCTGACCTTCCTTCTGCGAGAGAAGATCCTCTCTGTATGGCAGTCGAATTGGAGGGCAGATGGACATGTCTAGAAGGTCCGGGTACCACGTTCTCCTGGCCCAATCCGGGGCAATTAGGATCATGGTCTTCCGAAACCTTCTCAACCTCCTGATCATTTGAGGAATGACAGGGACCGGAGGGAACGCGTACAGAAGTGGGAACTCCCAGTCCACTACGAACGCATCTCCTAGAGCTCCTCTCGGGGGAAATTCCCTTGAGCAAAATCTGTCGCACTTCCTGTTGATACTGGTGGCGAACAGATCCACTTGAGGGGTTCCCCAAAGGGCGAAGATCTCTTGAAGGACTTCCTGAGCTATCTCCCACTCGTGAGAGACTGTGCTCTGCCTGCTCAGAGCGTCCGCTGTCAAGTTCTTCTCTCCGGCTAGGTGAATTGCCGATAGAGAGATTCCTTCCTGAATTGCCCAAAACCAGAGCTGCATCGCCTCTCTGCACAGTGGTAGTGAGCCTACGCCTCCTCTTTTGTTGAGGTAGTGCATGGCCACTGTATTGTCCGTCATTATTAGGACGTTTCTTCCCCGTACAGACGGCAGAAAAGCCTTCAGCGCTAGTCTGATGGCTCTCAGCTCCAACAGGTTGATATGTAGTCTGGACTCCGATGGAGACCAACGACCGCTGATGGTCAAGTCGTTGGCGTGAGCTCCCCACCCCGTGAGTGAGGCATCCGTGACTACTGTTATCTCCGGCCATGGTTGCCAAAACATTTCTCCTTTCAGGATGTTCTCCCGACAGGCCCACCACTGAAGGTCTCGGGCTACTTTGACCGGGATCCGAAGGAGATCTGTCATCCTTCCTGAGAACTGTGACCACTGAGTTCTCAGTGCCCACTGGAGGGATCTCATTCTCAGGCGAGCCTCCGGCACGAGGAATATGCAGGATGCCATGAGGCCTAGCAACCTCAGAAAGTCGTAGGCTGGGAGATATTGGGCATTCTGAAATCTGATGACCATCTGCAGAATATCTCGAGCCCTCACCTCTGGTGGCAAGGCTTTTCCCAGGGAAGTGTCCAGGACTGCTCCAATGAATTGGAGTCTCTGTGATGGTATCATCTGTGACTTCTTTAAATTGAGGGAGAAGCCCAGCTTGTGAAGGAAGTGGCAAACATAATCTAGTTGTCTCTGAGCCTGTTCCGAAGATACAGCTCTGATCAACCAATCGTCTAGGTAAGGGTAGACATGAATCCCTTCCCTCCTTAGACTTGCAGCCACAACCGACATTAGCTTGGTAAAGACCCTCGGGGCGGAGGTTAGCCCAAATGGCAGAACTCGAAATTGATAATGAGAGCTGCCAATTGCGAACCTCAGGTATCTCCTGTGCCTGGGATGGATCGGCACATGGAAATAAGCGTCCTGGAGGTCTAGAGATACCAACCAGTCCTGAAGCTGGAGGGCCTGAAGGATCTGAGAGAGAGTCACCATCTTGAACTTGTCCTTTCGGAGGAATTTGTTCAATTCCCGTAAGTCTAAGATGGGTCTCAGTCCTCCGTCCTTCTTCGGTATTATGAAGTAGGGGGAGTACCAACCCTTGTTCCTTTCCGCTACAGGTACCAGTTCTATGGCACCTTTCTCTAGCAGGTCTAAAACCTCCTGCAAGAGGAGCGGATCTGGAAGCTTCAAAGGGTTGTTCCCCGGTGGATGACTCTGAGGGATATGTAGGAAGGGCAGGCAGTAACCTTGGGCCACTGTCTCCAGAGCCCAAGCATCTGACGTAATAGCCTGCCATTCCGTCAGATGGTGAGTTAACCTGCCCCCTACTGGTGTTCTGTGAGGGGAGACCTCAGAGTGGTTTTGAAGCGGCTGATGCAGTTGCCGAAGGTAAAGTGGCTCCTGCTCCTGCGGGTGCGGCTTTCTTTCCCCTACCCCGTCCACCACGGGTAAATCTTCCTTGGCCTCTTTGAGCCGGTCGTCCCCTGCCCCTTCCATATGAGGAATAGTAACGAAAGGACCGTCCTCTCCACGATGATCCCGAAGGACGAAAGGTATTCTGACGGATAGCAGCTCCCAATGACTTGGCTGCTGCCTTGGACGTTTGCAGTTTCTCCAAACTGTCATCCGCCTTCTTTCCAAAGAGGGTAGAACCGTCAAAGGGCATATTCAAAAGCCTGGTCTGCACGTCAGAGGCAAAACCAGACTTCCTCAACCACGCATGCCTGCGGATTGTGGTACTTGCCGCCATGGCCCTGCTGATACTGTCAGCAGAATCTAGGCCAGTTTGTAGGGTCTCGCACATCGCATCTTTACCATCCCTGATGATGTTTAAAAATGCGTCCCTTTCCTCTCCTTCTTGGAGGCAGTCAGCCGCTGATGAAGCGCACTCCCAAAGGGTGTGGCTGAACCTAGCGAGCGTACAGGTCGCGTTAATAGACTTTAACGCCATGCTACAGGCAGAAAAAACCTTCTTAGCCATGGCATCATACTTTTTGTCATCCCTATCCTGCGGAGCAGTGGGGTATGCAGATGTGCTGCCTGATGAGGTTGCAGCCTGTACAACCAAGCTCTCAGGAGTAGGGTGTTTTGACAAATATTCAGGGTCAGAACTAGCCACCCTGTATTTTGTTGACAGTTTTTTATTTACTGCCGGGATAATTTCTGGCGTTTCCCAGTTTGTCAAAATCCTTCTCTGTAGAGCAGAGTGAAATGGAACCACAGGATCCTCCTGTGGGCCCTTGTCCAGTATGTCAGTGAGGTCATCCTGCTGAAAGGCAGGAGAAGGTGCAGACCAACCCATAAATTCTATGATTCTAGACATCAGAGCTCTATATGGAGTCTCCGCATGTTCTCCTGGGTCTGGTTTGATAAATTCTGCTTCAGGAGAAGTGTCCAAGCCACTAGCTTCCTGAAGTGCATCCTGAAGATTTTTTAATCTTCCTTCCTCAGAGGCGAAAGTCTCTGGCTCTGGTGATGTGGTCCTCTGTAAATCAATATCTTGGTCTGAATCCTCCCTTTCCTCAAAAATCGAGGTTAAAGGGGGATACATTGGTTTTTGGAATGGTATAAACCCCATTTCCAATGCAGAAGGAGCCATCATCACAGGCCTTGAAAACGTCGATGTCGTCGACACCGACGTGAAAGTACTCGAAGGCGCCGTGAAAAGCGTCGAGAAATGTGTACTAGGCCTCGAAGAACTCGAAAGGATCGGAGTCTTGCTCGAGAACGACGTCGACGTTCTCGGCGTCGAGTCGGAGGTCTTTTGTCTAACCGTTGGCTGTGGAGTAGCCGTGGTTCTTTCCTTCACCGGCGTCGATATCGGCGTCGACGTCGGCGTCGACTCGATCGACTGATGCGCCGATGAATCCTTCGACAACGGCGTCGATGGCGCCGACCTCTGTTTCGAAGGAGTTTTCGACGATGGCGTCGATGATGCTTTATCTCCCGATGGCTCGAGGCGCTTTCGGGTTGACTTTTCCGCCGGGTACTGCGACTCGCGGCGTTTAGATTTTTTGGGTTTTTTACCCGGGGTATCACCCTCAGCTGTCTTCGAGGGGGACGAGGCCGCTTTCTCGAAGACGCTTAGCATCTTTTTCCTGAATTCCTCCCACTCAGCTTGCGAGCTGCGTTTTGTGGGGCAATGAACTCTCTCAGGAGAACTCGACGAAGATGACGAAGGGGATCTCCTACGTCTCTTCTTCGAGTGTCTCGATGTCGACGAGTGGTGGGAGCCACTTCGTGATCTAGATCGAGAGTGTTTTTTATGGTGAGGAGACGAACGTCTCGACTCTACCGAAGAAGCTTTCGAGGAAGTTAAAGTTGACCTACCTCTCTCGAGCTTCCCCCTACGCTCCTTCAAGGCTTTCGCCGTCATGGAAAGGCATTCCTCACACTCCGAACTCTGGTGCGTGATTCCCAGACACCACAAACAGACCCTGTGAGGGTCCGTCAACGACATTTTCTTCCCGCAGTCTCGGCACTTTTTGAAACCGGACCGAGGGGTCGTCGGGTCGGAGGAGGATGCCATCGATATCGATGGTAAATAGTAGTTATTATATACGTTATCTTGACGAGAACTGAGCAACGGTGTTCCGAGGCACAACGAAGCGCGGAAAAACGGAACTGAGCAACGGACGCTGCGCGCGGCCTTTATAGGCAGGATGACGTCGACGTCGGCACGGAGGCCGTCGAGGGTCATCGACTCGGCGATCATCGACGCGCAGCGCCCTCTGGCGAAAAAATTTTCCGAGGCCAGCAAAGCTGAAGGATTTCTATCTAAGATAAGGAATACGTCGGAGGACACAATCCCTTCGAAAAAACCAGTATCAGTTTCGTTTCTGATCTGTCTTTCGTAGTAATAACCAATCACTGGTCTCTGCGTCATACTGACCACAGCCAATGACTGCCCTCTACCTAAGCCCCGCCTCTGGCAGCCATCTTCAGATTTGGAAGCACGTGAAGTGGCAGTATGACCAAGTGAAGAGCCGCAGAGGGGTAGGCGGGAGGGTTCGCATGTGAATCCATGCCAGACCCATGCTGGAGAACAACAGTTACAGGTAAGTAACTTGTTCCTTCTCCAGCATGGGGTCTGGCATGGATTCACATGCTCATGAATAAAGAATACATAGCAGTACACCCATGCACAACCACGGGAGGTGGCAAAGGCTCAACATTAAGCATTACATCAAACTCAACATTAAGCATCTTACCTCCTCACCAGGCTCACCTCAGGCGAACAGGTTGCGCAGCACTGCTTGGCCGACCCTGGACTCCTCCCTGGAGTCCCGATCGACGCAGTAGAATTTCGTGAAGGTGTGCGTCGACCTCCACGTAGCAGCCCTGCATATGTCCAGCAGGGGCACACCAGAAAGGAACGCCGTGGTAGCTGCGATCGCTCTGGTGGAATGGGCTCTCGGACGGCCAGGCAGCGGTCGGTTTGCCAACCGATGACAGTGCATGATACATCCGGAGAGCCATCTGGAAATGGAAGCCTTCGAGAGTGCCTTACCCTAATTGACAGGTCCAAAATTCACAAAGAGTTGTGACGTCTTCCGAAAACACTTTGTGCGGTCCACGTAGAACTTAAGCGCTCTAGCCACATCCAGCAAGTGCAAAGTCCTCTCAGCCGGCGACGAAGGCGACGGGAAGAACACAGGCAACACCAAGGGTTCGTTGAGGTGGAAGTCCGACGGCACCTTGGGCATGAAGGAGGGGTGCGTCCTGAGCACTACCCTCGTGTCGTGAAAAGTCAAGTTGGGGGCCTTGCAGGAAAGGGCCTGGATCTCTCTCACTCGTCGTGCGGAGGTGATGGCCACAAGAAACGCTGTTTTCCACGACAGAAACTTCAACGGGGCCGAGTGCAGAGGCTCGAACGGAGGTCCCATGAGCTTGGTCAGCACCACGTTGAGCTCCCACGCCGGGGTCGGAGCCTTCACCGGCGGGAACGATCTGAACAGTCCCTTCATGAACTCTTTCACCAGACGATGAGACCACAAGGACGTCCGCCCCGTGGTTCTGGTGTATCGGGAGATCGCAGCAAGATGAATCTTGATGGACGCGTGTGCCAGTCCAGCTTTGGCCAGCGTCAGCAGGTACGGCAGTACTTGGGGAGCCGTAATCCGTAGAGGGTTAATCTTCTGTGCGTGGCACCAGACAGAGAACCTCTTCCATTTGTGTCCGTAGCATTTCAGAGTCGAGGACGCCCTGGCCTTTGCAAGAACCTCTCTGCAGTCGGCCGGTATGTCGTATCCTCCAAACTCTAGCGCTGCAGGAGCCAGGCCTGCAAGTTCAGCGACTTCGGGTTGTGGTGGAGGATGGCGCCTCCTTCCCTGGAGAGTAGGTCCGCGTCCCCCGGCAGCTTGATTGACGGGGACGCTGACAAGTCCAGAAGGTCCGGGAACCATATCTGCCTCGGCCACGCAGGTGCGACGAGGATCATCCTGCACCGTGACCTCTTGAGCTGGTTGATGAGCCGGATCAGCAGTGGCAATGGAGGGAACGCGTAAAGGAACAGGCCCTCCCAGGGGAACGAGAAAGCATCGCCCATGCTCCTCGCCTGGGGAAACCTGCTGGCGAACCTCCGGCACTTGGAGTTCGTCGCCGTCGCGAACAGGTCGATCTGGGGTGTGCCCCACCGTCGGAAGAGGCGATCCACTAGATCCTGCCGTAGTTCCCACTCGTGGCACGAGCGCAGCTCCCTGCTGAGTGAGTCGGCGATGGTGTTTTTTTATCCCTGCCAGATGAAACGGCACCAGAAATATCCTTTGGGCGACGGCCCAATGCCACAGGTCCTGCGCCTCCTTGGACAGTGCTGGGGATCTGGTTCCGCCCTGTTTCCTGATGTAAAACATGGTGGTGGTGTTGTCGGTGAAGATCCTCACCACCTTGCCCTTGAGGGACGGAAGGAAGGACCTGAGGGCCCAAAACACTGCACGGAGCTCCAGGACGTTCATATGTAGTGATTTCTCCGTCGGGAGCCAAAGGCCTCTTGCGTGCAGATTTTCGGTGTGCGCTCCCCACCCTTCCAGGGAGGCATCCGTGGTCACTGTCTCCTGGTGGGCTGGGGTCTGGAAGTCCATGCCCGCCGTCAGATGCGCGCGGGTGCCCCACCACCGGATCGCTCGTCGGAAACTCTCGTCGAGTGTGATCCTTTCCTCGAAGCTGCCCGTCGTTTGGATCCAGCGCGCGTCCAGGAACTCCTGCAACGGGCGCATCCGGAGCCTGCACAGGGGAATGAGGTAGATGCAGGAAGACATCATTCCGAGGAGGGACTTGATGGACCTCACCTTGGCCGCGTCGGCCACCAACATCCGTTGTACCTTGCCCAGGATGGCTCTGGTCCTCTCCTCCGACGGGGAGGCCAGAAGGGACACTGTGTCGAGCCTCGCTCCCAGAAACAGTGCGTCTTGCGCGGCTACCAGGTGGGATTTGGCGTAGTTCACGGAGAATCCCAGGTCCGTGAGAAGCTGGACGGTCCTTGCCGTGTGGTCCACGGCGAGCTCCCTCGTCTTGGCTCGGATGAGACAGTCGTCCAGGTAGGGATCCCCTCTCGGCGCAGCTGGGCCGCCACCGGTGCAAGGCACTTGGTGAAAACCCTGGGTGCCGACCGTAGTCCGAAGGGGAGGGCTTTGAACTGGTAGTGACGCCCTTGGACCACAAACCTGAGAAATTTTCGGTGCCCCCTTAGGATGGGAATATGGAAGTAGGCATCCTCCAAATCCAACGACGACAGGAAGTCTCCTAGCTCCAGCTGACCCAGGACCTGCTGGAGGGTGACCATCCGGAACTTCTGAGCCTTGATGCACTTGTTCAGACGTCGCAGGTCTAGGATGGGGCGCCATCCTCCCGTCTTCTTCTTCACGAGGAAGTATCTCGAGTAGACTCCGGAGCCCCGAAGCCTCTTTGGGACGAGTTCGATGGCACCCTTCCCGAGCATCGCCTTTACCTCCAGGAGAAGCTGCGGGACGTGAAGCTCTTTCCTGGCCACGAGGGGGGACGCGCGGGCACCTTCTTTGAAACTCGTCCCCTATAGGCCTCCTGCGACGACGAGCGGGCCGCTTGACGATAGGTGGAGAAACCGCTGCCGGAACCTTTGGAGGCGCCCTTGCCTCCGCTGCTCCGAAAGGGCGGCCGTCGTCGTTGCAGAACCCCAAGGGCCCGGGCCGTCTCCGTGTCCGCTTTAATGGCCTGAAGGGAATCGTCCACTGTTTTCCCAAACAGGTTGTTCCCGTCGAACGGCATGTCCAGGACTCTGGTCTGTACGTCTTGACGGAAGTCCGTAGCCTTGAGCCATCCACGCCGCCTAAGGCACACGCCGTTGCCCAACTGGCGAAATCCCGTATCGGCGATGTCCGTCGCAATAGTGATGGCGTGGTCCGATGCCACCTCACCTTCCTGTAGGATCTCCAGGGCATCCGCCCTCTTGTCGTCCGGTAGGAAGTCCAGCAGAGGAGCCAGTTTGTACCATAGCTCCCTGTCGTAGCGGGCCACGATAGCCAAGGCGTTGGCCGCCTTAATCGTCGTCGCTGCAGACGAGATGACCCTGCGTCCCATAGAGTCCAATTTCTTTCCCTCGCCGTCCGGCGGGGAAGTCGATGTGGAGGCCGCACCCCCCCCCCCGCTTTCTTCCTGCCCGCCGCGGAGACGACGGAGTCCGGGGTAGGCTGCGCCCGGAGGCACAGGGGGGCCGCGTCCGGGACCCGGTACTTCTTTTCGTACCGGTCTCTTCTCGCTGGCGTCGTGGAAGGGTTCTTGAGGAGGGCGAGGCCCTCATCCCAAATGTCGTCCAGTAGAGGCACCGCGAGGACCGTCTTCCTCTTGGCCTCGCGCCTTTGATAAAGGAATCCTTCCTTTTTCTTCTCCTCAGGGCAGAGTTGGAAAAGATCGGACGCCCTGGCGATCATGGAGTGGAACGATCCAATCTCGTCGGGCGGAGAAGCCCTGGTGGGAGGTGAGGACGGAAGATCCTCGTCGTAGACCTCGTCGTCCGTACCCGTCGTGGCCGTGTCAGTCCCCGTATCATCCCCTCGAGTCGTGGACGGGGAGGAGGGCTGGACGGGGCGCGACGGCTGAAAAGGAGGTGGAGGGTGAATCCTTCTTTTCTTGGGAGGGGGAACGCCAGATGGTCCCGGTTCTGGGTCCCCCGACGGGAGTGGTTCCTCCGCTGGCAACGGTAGTCTCGTCCTTATCTCCGTGCATAAGGACTGTATAGCCAACAAAATGGCCGCCGAGTTGTCTTGCGGCGCTGGCAGAGGGGAATCCGACGGGCGATCAGGGGCCCCGTTGGCGCCCTCGGCGATGTCGTCGTCACCCGCCGCTTAAGACCTCGAACAGCTCTTCCTCCGAGGTTGAAGCCGAGTCTACGACGACACCCTGCCCCCCCTTTTTCTTCTCCGCCGGAGATTTCATGGGGGTCCTATCGATGGGCATAAAAGAGGACTCCCTCCGAGGTGGCAGGGAGACTCTGAGCCCCGAGGTCGCCACCACTGGCGTAGCCTCCACAGACTGAGCCAGGGCCGCCGCGACAGTCTCGATACAGGCCTTGGCCGGATGGATTAAGGCCTTCACCACCTTAGGTGCGCTCACCGCCTTATCCTTGAGGGGGGGGACACTGCCTCGCTCCCCCTCCGATGGGGCCTTCGAGCTCGACCGGAGCCTCTCCAGGAGCTTCGCCGGGTGCTCGGCCTTCCTCTTACCCGACCCAGAGCGTTGGCTCGTGGTTGATGGTACCGGGGAGGGTGCGCCCTGCCTGGCGCCCGTAGAGCCCGACCGTTCGGCGCTCCCGGTGCCAGCGGACTCGCGGTGCTTGGCCTTGTGTTGGACCCCCATTGCCGGGGCGTCCTCAAAGGTCTTAGAAGACCGCTCGGATTTCTTCCTCTTCTTCTCGCCGGACGGGCTCTTACCTTCCAGCCAGTTGGCGAGACGTTGATGGCGGTCCTTCATGGTCCGCTCCGACATGTTGCCGCAAAACGCACAGTCCTTCTCCACGTGCGTCTTGTACTCATGTAAGCAGTAAAGACAAAAGGAGTGTTCGTCCTCCTTAAAGACGTTCTGCAGCTGGCATCCAGGGCAGACACTGAACAGCTTTCCGGGAGCGTCGAGCTTCCCTTCTCCTGGGCCATGTCCGGGGCGGGCCTGAGAAAACTTCTGGAGTCCTCCAAAAGCGTAGCTCGATGAAATCTTCACCCTTGAGGGGCGCAGACGAATCCGACACGGGTCCCCGTTGATCGGATGGAGAGTCGGTGGAGCTTGAGGCTCTTTTGACCGAAAAAAATGAAGTTTTTGAGAAAAACCGTGAAAAAATAGCACTAACGCTCGAGAGCAATAGCACGAGGATCCCAACACATGAACGTGCGGTAAAAATCTGAAGATGGCTGCCAGAGGCGGGGCTTAGGTAGAGGGCAGTCATTGGCTGTGGTCAGTATGACGCAGAGACCAGTGATTGGTTATTACTACGAAAGACAGATCAGAAACGAAACTGATACTGTTTTTTTCTTTACCGAGGATTCCCAGCCTGACGACAGGGAATATTCATGAGCATGTGAATCCATGCCAGACCCCATGCTGGAGAAACCCTCCTTCTACCCTATTGGTTACAGGTAATGCTGACTTGTTATCGGAGGGCCGCCGTAAAGGAAGGACACACCTCTTCAGACCATGATGACATACGTGCACAGAATAAGAACTATGAATAGAGAGAGGCTGGGGAAACCGTGCACGACTCCTACGCTGGGAGGGGAATGCACGGTGCGTAGAAGCGAGCCTCTGGAAACACGTCCTGGAGGGGCAGAGCTACGCATACCTGTAGAGCCAGCTGTGGCATAGAGGGAGTGAAGCCCTCTAGCTGGAGGCTACAAAGCAGGTATGCTGACCAAGAAGGCGGATCAGATCAGGAAAGTAGCCTAGACAGGAAGCAAAGCATATTTCTGGTGGCATGACCAACGCTCAGTGGTGGATTAGGCTCCCAGCAACCAAAGGCGCCAGAGTCTCCGAGCTCCACACAGCGAGCGCCGGTCTAAGAGACGAGGGCGAACAGGGAGGCGACCACTCCCGCCTTGAGGATGCCAGCTAAGGCGAGAGGTTGTGGGTCAGAAACTTTTCCCGGTACGAAACACTGGGAAAACGAAACGAGCACAAGACCAGGTAATCTGGCATGAGAGTGTTGCGAAGATCGCTTATCAAGGCAGGAAAAATCACAGTGTGTGCGCAAGCCTGAGAGAATAGAGCAGGAGGATAGCCCCATTTAAAGAGAATGAAAGAAACACAAATACTATCTACGAAGGCAGGGGAAGCCTCGCTCAGTATCAGAAAGTGAGAGAATTACATGGACCCAGGTACTGTGCACAAGGAAGTCAAAGAAACACGTGTGATCTGTATCCAGGCTGGTGAAGATAGCAGATGTACAAAAGTGCTTGAATTCAGAGGTAACAATCCTACCACAGAGCCACAGGACTTTGTTGAGTCCCAGTGCCAAACAAGATGCGATATAAAAGAAACTACATACAAAAGTAATCCTGGAGGGATTTTACTATTTGTGAAAGCTGAATTGATCATCAATGGATTTAAACAATGGTGAACAGCGAAGAATATAAAGCAAGAGGAATAGTCTTTTTACCTCCCAGAGTGGGGGAAAGCAAGAAATATAAATAAGATACTTATATTTCAATTGACAAACTGTACATGAGGAATGGCTACTGTGTATGAATGGCATACAGAACTTTGAGACTGAAAGGTCCTTCAAGACTCGGGCCAGGCAAAACCTTTGTGTAAGCCTCCTTTTTGTCTCAGAAAGGTTTTTCTAAAGTGGTAGGGCTAGTTATTAATAGGAATTTGGACTCCAGGCTCTTTATTTTGGACTATGACAGGCACCCATAGTTTTATTGAGGCAGGGTATTTCCCTCTTACCGATAGAGCCAGTTAGGCATTTTTCCTTTATTTTGAATAAATACGTATATCCCATGACCCATTGTTGTCAGAGTCCGCATTCTGGTTCGCCCAATATGGTGTCAGAGGGGGGATGTTGGCCGGATAATACAAACTGGTGACCTCCTCCTCCTCTATACCAAGTTGGTATAGAAAGCCAAAGCTCCCATTCTGGCCACTCCCCAATCTATAAGGCTTGACTTACATAGTGTAGAGACCATTTCCATACCACTGAATGAAAGACGTCCGATAGCCATAGGTCTATGTCTTTCCCCTCCACCTGGGATCTAAGTTAGGCCTGCCACGAAATCCGAGTAGCCTAGCAATATGCCCTAGATGATGTTGCTGGAGTCATAGATCCAGATTATAGGCAGGGAGGTAAAGGTGATCCTTCACAACCTTGAGACCGTCGCCTATCTAGTTAAAGAGGGGAAGCAATAGCACAGGAAATCCTTGAGAAAGCTCTCACTCCCGTTCCCCAGGAAGTGCAGACCTTACTCAAGCCAAACATCGAGTAACAATAGGGTTTGGACGGGCTGATCACGTTAGATAGACACCTGAGGTGAGGGAGGCCTTTGGAAGGGTTAACTCAGAAGAACAGGGACATAGTCAAGTCGGCCCCTTTTTTCCCTAAAAAAGGACTACTGTATAAGGGAGTTGTGGGGAAGGATTGTCTTCAGCACCTACCACTCACACAATTGGACGAACCACCTACCACTCACACAACTGGACGACCTTGGAGACCTTTTAGATCAATTTCCTGAAGTCTTCTCTGAGCATCCAAGTAGAGTGCATGGCTTCTAATGACTACATCTGCACTCCAGTCAGGTAAACAGTGAATCTAAAACCGCATAGAATTCCAGAGGCAAGGAGGAAAATTATCGAAACAGAACTCAATGGCATGCACAATATATAATATTATTGAGCCTTCAGAGTCTGGGGTCATCCCACCCCCCATTTGTGTTTGTAGCCAAACTCGACAAGTTGTGGAGGTTTTGTATAGATTTTAGGAAGCTAAATTCCATCTCCACTCTTGATAACTACCCTATGCCCCGAATTGACGAATTTATTGAGAAATTGGGATTGTCCAAATCTATATCCCCACTGGACATAACCAAAGGTTACTGGCAGGTGCTCCTAAAAACCCCTGATAGGGGGAAAACAGCATTTTCCACCCTGCAGAGGATTTTTCAGTTTAAGGTGTTGCCTTTTGGTATACATGGTGCCCCTGCCCCACTTATTGATGAATAAAATCCTACGGCCATATTCTAGATTCTCCGGAGCCTATCTTGATGGCATTATCATGTATGAACTGTCCCGAACACATGCACCATCTTTATGTGATCTCCCGAGCACTCCGGAGAGCAGGTTTGACAGCCAACCCAAGAAAATGCCATCTGGCCCAGTCGGCTGTAAAATAACTCGGCTATTTTGTGAGGAATGGAACAATTAAACCCCAAACAGAGAAGGTAGTGTTTGTCTGTCTGTGCCCAAAACCTTCAAGCTTTATTGGGGTTGACCGGGCATTACCGGTGGTTTATACAGCACTATTCCACCTTGGCCACCAATCTTCCCAAAAAGCTTAAGAATTCCCATCCCCAAAATCTTTTCTGGCAAAGTGAATATCAAAGAAGCTTCAACGGACTCAAACAAATCCTGTGCCAGGAGCCTATTCTGAAAATGCCTGACTTCAACAGAGAATGTATTCAGACAGACGCCTCGAAGGTCGGATTGGAACCGGTATGGTTTCAAGAACATGATGGCTTGGAACACCCCTTCTTATGCACAAGTCAAAAATTGTTTCCAAGTTAACAATCATAGGCCACCATGGAGTTGAAGCCCTGTCCATCAAGTGGGCCATCCTGAACTTACGTTATTATCCCACAGGTCAAACGTTCTGACTAGTGACAGATCACTCCCCCCTAACCTGGATGGGTCTGAGAAAAGATTCTAACACGAGTCATGGATGGTTTTTAGTTGTACAACCATTTTGTTTCTCGGTAGAACATTGAATGGGGAAGGAATAAGGCAATGTGGACTTTAAGTTGTTTCCCACTTCATCATCATGGGGGAGCCTCGCAGGTAATGGGAGAGGTATGTGATGAATTCGTCCCTTCTCCCAGGAGGGGAGCACCCCCCCCACCCAGAGAGGCTAGTGAGGGAGGTGAGCCCGCACTGCCCTCCCTAAGGATCTGACCAAGTGGGACCTCACTGGGAGGGACTCCCCTCCAGGGAACAAGGACCTCTAGTCCAATGAGCCATCATATTGGCTTTAGGTAATGTTGACGTATCGGAAGGCCACCATAAAGGAAGGAGGACACACCTTTTCTGACTGTGATGATGTACGAGAACTGAATTAGAACCCAATGGGGAGGGACTGGGGAAGCCCTGTGTAACTCCTACGCTGGGATGGGAATCCACAGTACACAGCAGTGAGCCTTTGGAAACACCTTCTGGAGGGGCAAAGCTGTGGAGCAAACGGTGGTGTAGCAGGAGCAAGGCCTGCTAGCTGGAGGCTACGAAGTGGCTAGACTGACTGAGCAGGAAAGGTGCCTAGACAGAAAGCAAACAGTCTTTTCTGGTGGCGTGACCACTAACGCTCAGTGGTCAGCCAGGTGCGCAGAAACTGATGCCGAAACTAGAAACGAACAAGGAGCCAGAGTCTCCAACCTCCAAACAGCGTGTGCCGGAGCAAGGGAGGCGACCGCTCCCGCCATGCGTATTCCAGCGAAGGCGAGAAGCTGTGGGGCCAGAAACTGCCAAAACCATTCCCGGTACGAAACACTGGGAAACCAAACGAAGCACAAGACCTAGGTAATCTGGAATGAGAGTGTTGCGAATATCACATATCAAGGCTGGAAAAGTCACTGTGTTCATGCAAGCTTGAAAGCATAGATCCGGCAAAAGATAGTGAAGAAAACACAAACACAATCTGTGAAGACTAGGCAAGCATTGCTCAGTATCGGAAAGTGAGAGAATTACATGGACACACATCCTGGGGACCAGAGGGTCAAAGGAATGCAGGTGATCTGCATCCAGACTGGGAAGGACAGCAGATATACAAAAGTGCTTGAATAGAGAGGAAGCAATCCACAGAGCCACAGGACTTTGAGGAGTCCCAGTGCCACACAAGAGGTGAGATGAAAGAAACATACAAAAGTAATCCTGGAGGGATTTTACTATTGGTGAAAGCTAAATCGATCCTCAATGGCTATAACCAGTGCTAAACAGCAAAGAATATAAAGCACGAGGAATTGTCTCTCCCTCCCCCCCACACCGGAGAAGGGGTGGGGAAGCAATAACTGTACATAAGATACTTCTATTTTAATCGACGAACTGTACATGAGGACTGGATACTGTGTAGGAGTAGCCTTACAGAACTTTGAGACTGAGACTTTTGATCACCACCGCAGCATGAAATCTCATGTATGTAGTTTGGTGTCATCTTGTGCCTACTACATCAAATTATTGCCCCACCTCAGATCCCTCAACTCGCAGGCTAATGCTGAGACAATCGCAAGAGCGATTGTGGGAGCTAAGATTGATTATTGTTCCAGCCTCCTGATGGGCATTAATAAATCTATCTGCAATAAGTTGTAGGTCTCCCAGAATGGAGCTGAGAGGGTGGTTATGGGTCTCTCCCGTAGAGACCATGTCTCAGCAGCAAAGCGTGCTCTTCATTGGCTTCCAATTGAGTTATATATGATATGGCATTTATAACGCGCCTATACACAAGCGTTTGAAAGTGCGACGAGGCAAGGGGGGTGGTACAAAGGGAGGACAAAACAACGATCCTACTAGGCCAGGTGTCATTCAGATCGCGCAAGTGCATGGGCAGGGGGGAAAGGAAAAGTGCACAGGGGGAAGGGAGAGGGGAAAAGTGCACTGCATGGGAAGTGGAATAAATTTGAAAACATAACAGCCAGCTAATGGCAAGTGCAAGGAAGTGCAGACGTAAGTGCTAGTAGGGGGGGACTGAAGGGATACAGGAAATGGTCCCAAGTGCAGGGGTTGCCAGGGAGGCCGTGCAGGTGGGTAAATGACGGGGCCTGGGCCAGAGATCAAAAGGGTGGCACAGGTAGCCAGTGCAATTACGGTCAGGAATTCAGCAAGGGAGAGGAGGAGAGTAAGCCGAAGCAAAGAGGAAGTTGAGAATTTGTTTTCAATTACTGGTCATTACGCAGACGTGTAGACAGGTAAAGATGCCTGCTTATCTCCAAGCGCTCCTATCTCACAAAACTCATGGTAGAATACTGAGGTCCAGCAACCAGGACCATCTGATGATCCCTATGTGTAGGACCGAGAAGGCTTCTAAGGGAGCCTTTTACGCAATCGCCCCTAGGGCTTGGAATGACCTACCACTGGAGCTAAGAGGCATTGAGTCAACAGATGTCTTCAAAAGGAAACTCAAGTCCTTGCTGTTTGCCTAGGGTACTAGTTGCTGGTCCTCTTCTTTTCCTGCTATCTGCGCATGTTGGCAGAGTTTCTGTGTTCCCTGTTGTGTCCTGGTGCTTTCAGTTGGAAAAAAAGCATAATGTGTTACAAAATATTAATTCTCAATTGCAGCTTAGTTTTCCATTTTATTAATTTTACCTAAAATGCTAGGAAAATAAATTTGCACTGTGCTTCCGTTTGCTCCATGTGCAGCAACACAGCAGAAGTTGAATCGAAATAACCCATTCCTTTTATCCCATCGTGCAGTTTCTTTTTTTGAAAGGTTTCAGAGAAATACATTCTGTTTGCAATTACATCCACTTGGATAAAAATCAAAAGAAGTCTTCTGGTTTCTGTCAATTAACCTGACCTTTGCATTGCCCTCTGCTCTTATGTGTACATGTACACAGGAAAATAATAAAGCTGTCATATTTACAAGATTATCATGCATAAAAAGGCCTAGTACGCACCTTATCTGGAGCCCTGACCTCAAAGGATCAAGCCTCTTCCCATTTCTCCTCAATATTTAAATGGCCCTACAAATGAATCTCATACCAATTCATGGAATGGCATCGTACAAATATACAGATGACACCCAGCTTATTTTCAAGCTGACCAACAACTACTCTGACAATGTCCTCAAATGCCTCAACGATATGAACAACTGGATGGCAAAACACAATCTTAAACTAAACCCAACCAAAACAGAAATAATGATAAGCCCACGAGATGACAAACTAACAGACATTTCTCACCTGGCCCCAGATTATGGGAAACCCACCTGAATCGTCAGTGATTAAAAACCTGGGAATACTCATGGAGTGTGATCTCCCCCTGAAACCACAGGTAAATGGAATATCAAAAAAAAGTTTCCACCATTTGCGACTAATGAAAGGGATCCTCCCTTGTCTCAACTTGCCACACCGGACCCTCGTTCTCATTTCCTAGGGATTATCAAAAATAGACTATGCAAATAGTCTCTACCTAGGAATGCCTGAGCACCTCACCAAAAAACGACAACACATTCAAACCACAGCATCAAGAGTACTCCTGAGATTAAATAGAGGAGACCACATCACCCCAGCCCTGAGAAGTCTGCGCCCGTTACCAGTCAAGAAACAAATCCATTTCAAAGCCCTCTGCATTGCCCATAGATCACTACATGGGCAAGGAGCTGAATTCCTCCAAGGAAAAATCACATGATACATACCCAGAAGAACCTGAAGATCAAGCACCGACCTCCAAATAGAAACAAGACACTATGAGAAAACTAAACTCGGAGGAACTGCCTTCTTCATTCTCATTGACAAAATATGGAACTCTATTCCGAAGGAAATCATGACAACGGAAGACCACGTAATCGTCCAGAAACAGATAAAAACCTGGTTAACAAACCAGGATAAAAACATTACGAACATCAATTTTTTTAAAGCACCTTTCCGTCTCCCAGACTGTAATATCTAGATTGGTTGTCTGCACTGGGTGCACACTGTGCAGATAGTGGAATGTCATTAGGTCATCTAGAATCTTATGTGTCATCTAGGTTCTGAATCCTACAGTTGGGAACGTTCAGGATGGGAGAGTTTACCGACTGGATGTACATTACTTAGCTCCTGTCCCAATCAGGATGTACATTACTGAGGAGGGTGATACGATGTGTTGGGTAGAATGTGGTAGTGATTGTTTATTGCTTGCAGGTGGCAGCTGTGAGGCCCGGTGGTGGCAGAGTCGGGCAGATGGTCAGTTAAGTTTCTTTGTTGGCATGGATGTTAGATACGTGAATGTGGCATACGCTGTGACAGTTGTGGATGTGGTGGTCGGCTGATGGTAAATGTGTGATTTTGCAGTGGTTCCACAGTGCCTGTTTTTAGGTTGTTGTTTGTCTGTTCCTTTCCGAAGAAGGGGAGATGTGTAATATCTAGATTGGTTGTCTGCAGTGTGTGCACACTGTGCAGATAGTGGAATGTCATTAGATCATCTAGAATCTTGTGTGACATCTAGGTTCTGAATCCTACAGTTGTGAAATTTCAGGATGGGAGAGTTTACCGACTGGATATACATTACTTAGCTCCTGTCCCAATCATCTCTGCTTACCCTCTAACTACAATTAAGGCTTACTACTGTTATACAAATCAGCCTTCAGCAGTTTACCTGTTTCTCCAGTAATGCGGATACTACACAGACCAAAGCCTAGAAATTATCTAAATCTTATCATAAGGCTTCTGCACCAGCCAAGCGATTTCTGAAATAGGATAATAGGAAGACGTTCGCTTGACCAGGTTCTCAGAAACGAGAGGTCCAAAAATTTAAAAATGTCTTTTTTAGAATTTCTTTTATATAGTGATAGAGTGTTCTTTTTTTTTAAATAAGCAATTTTTTCTAATGTTTAATTTTAAGTTTACATAGGTAATAATCTTCCCAATATATTTTATCATTAGCCAGTTCGTTATAAAGTTCTTGCCCAAACAAACGCTTTCGATCATACAAAATCAGTTCAAAGTCTGTTTTTCAGCTTATGTGAAATTGGCAATAAGGTAGTCATAGACGGTTGGAACAACAAAGTCTGCACTTCAATAATTTAAGGAAAAAAGACTGGGCACCAACCCTGTCTCAGAACAAGGTGGGGAATCTTTGCATATATATTAATATGACAAGTTAACCATTTGGCTATTATGCCTCAACCATCTAACATGGCTCCTGCCCTGATTAACAGGCAAATCACCTATAGGTGCATGAAGGCAATAATCAGTATTATTTGCAAAAATGTTGCAAACAGAGATGCATGGGCACTAGCAGATGCACTGCAACTGTGACATGGTGAAAGACATGTAAAAGATGTGGAGAGAAAAATATAATCAAAGAATATATTTTCTCACTTACAAAGTAGGTTTTCTTGTAATGTCTCCACTTACCTGTCCAATCAACATAACCAAACCTCAAGCTGGTAGAATATCGGCCCAAGTAACCCCTTACTCATTAAATCCAAAGTAGCTCACTGAGGAAGATATAAGAGACCTAGAAAAGATCATCCTCAAAATCAATCAAATCAGAACAAACACCATTAAACACTCCCATAATGATGAAAATGACCAATCTTGACAGATCAAAACCTGAGAATTTGGGTGATACAGGCCAAGTTCTGCATCAATAGAAATATATTCTGCATATAGGGGAGGCCCACTCTTTTACTAGACTGGAACTAGCACAAATAAAGGGACAAACTCCTCTTCAGATATTGCACAATAGCGGGGAAGTCTCTATCACCAGCAGGACAGGGGTTGGTACAAATTAGGGAAGAGGTCACATGTGCAATGGGTTGGAAAGGGAAAGAGAATAAACACCCTCCGCTAATGGATAACCGGCACATGAAAGATACAAAAACTGGGTAGCTAGATGTGGTCTACATGAAAGATACAAAAACTGGGTAGCTAGATGTGGTCTGAGGCTAAAGAGCTATGCAGATTAGGACATACAATCGAGGATCAAAACATCATTTCATTCCAGACCTTGAGGGAGAGGACAGAAGTGGGCCAGAAGGACCTTTATACCTATATGAGGCTAAAATGCACAATGGAGACCCAATGTGGAGCTGTCTTAGACCTTCCAGAGCACAGCCCCGGGAAATCAATCTATTCTCGTGGACAATAGAAAGTTAAAGGGATCTCAACACTATCAAGTCAAACAACAACACATCCCCTCCACTATCGCACCTCAATGAAAGATGGGAGCGAGACCTAGGACTAATAGAGGTGGAAGAAGGACTGAGGCGCCGATAGCTGCAATGGAGGTCAGGGAATATTGGAAAATAATTATGTCCAAGCGTTCAAGGCTGATGGGTTACACGATTTTAAGGGATCCCAAAGTTCTTCATGTAAGAGGGGACTTGGAAGGGAACAGAGGAGAAGAGAAGGTGATGCATACAGCAGCAAAAAAGGGATATTGCTGCAAAATGGGGGAGTCAAGAAATGGCCACCCTGAGAATATGGGAGATAGGAATGGATCACTGTAGTAGATTGGAAGAGATTACATATAGGAATAGGAGGGGCCAAAAGATATGGGGTAAATGGAAAGGAGATGGGTGAGAAAAGGGGAAGATGGAAAACAGAGGGTATAGGAAAGAGGGTAGGCGGGGGAAGAAGGATGGTAGAAAGGCGAGGGGAGAAGTGGGGGGAGAGCCTGAATGTTCAAAGGGGAGTATATATGTATCAAAGCAAGACCAAGATGGAATTGTACATGTATGCGGTTTTTGGTTTTGTATTGGAAAACTTCAATACAATTTGTTTATAATTTTATATATATATATATATATATATATATATATATATATATATATATATATATATATATATATATATATATTACATAACTCACAAGCTATGCATAGGCTGACGTCTAGTGGTAGTCGTGGAGTATTACACGATTTGGTTCCGAAACTCGAAAAGGGACGTCGACTGGCGTGTTAGTAACACTACCCCAAGTGTGACGTCTACTGTACCCATGATCCTTCACACGTCCAGGTCCCTCAAATTGTTTTGTATCTGACATGAGGGTGCATGAATTGAAGCACGAGTACAGGAATATGTAAGCAGAAAAGTAAGATAGAGAAACCATCTATGCACATTCGTCTCCAGGGTGGGCGCATGTGAATCTAAGCAAATACAAGCATCAGCAACACGATTAGGGTGAGTAACCTATGCCTTCTGAGGCTTTTGCATCTGCTTAGATCACATGCTATGCATAGATTAGCGAGCAGTACCTGGAGAAGAAGGTGGGTTGTGAGAAAGTACGGCGGCAAATAGATGTTTTAGCACCGCTTGTCCCACCTGTGAATCTGCTTTTGAGTGTGTGTCAATGCAGTAATGCTGAGTAAAGGTATGACTGGAGCTCCAAGAAGCTGCCTTGCAAATTGCATCCAAGGCAACATTTGCAATAAATGTCAAAGTAGCTTCTGTACTTTGTGTAGAGTGAGCTCTTGGTGTGAAGGGTAAAGTCTTTTATGAAAGCGAGTAGCAAAGCTGTATGCACTTGACTATCCATATGGAGATAGCGTTTTGGGAAATATGATCTCCTCCTCTGCCTTGTGCTATGGAAACAAAGAGTTGATCTGTTTTCTTTAGCGGTTTAGTTTAAGTTTATGTAGTACAAGACACCCTGCTTAAGTCTAGAGTATGGAGGCTTCCTTCAGCTGAATTAGATGGTTTTTGGAAAAAAGTAGGTAGTTCAATGGATTGGTTAACATGGAACTTCAATATGAACTTTGGTGAGAGCCTAGGATGTGTTTTAAGAACCAGTTTGACCTTGTGGATGATAATGAAAGCGTCTTGAACTTACAGTGCTTGTAGTTCACTGACTCGTCTTATTGAAATGATAGCTACCAGAAAACCAGTCTTGAACGTTAGATGTCTTAGACTGGCTTTGTGCTTAGGCTCAAAGGGTAGGCCCATTTGCTTAGTGAGGACAAGGTCAAGGTCCCAACCGGGTGGAGGATTTGAAATGGGAGGGTATAGTCTTTTTACTCTTTCCATGAATGCTTTCATAACTGGTGCCTTCCACCATGACACTTTGTTGTGGGGCGTAGTGTAAGCAGACAGAGCTGCTAAGTGTACTTTGATGGAATTAAATACTTTTTAAAAATAGAACGTCAGATGGCGAACAGTCAATTGGATTTATGTTATGTGATCTGTACCAAATGACACATCTTTTCCACTTGTTACAGTAGCAGTGTCTAGTTTTGTGTTTTCCTGCTTCTTTGAGGATATCCATACACCCTTGTAGAAGATTTAAATGCCCAAATTCAATTACTTCAGGGGCCAAGCTGCCAAGTTCAAAGTTTGAGGTTATGGATGGAATGTTGTCCTTTGTGCTGGGACATCGTGTAGAAGGGGCACAGACGTTTGACTGGTTTCCACATTGCTAGTTTGAGTAGGTGTGGAAACCATGGTTGCTGTGCCCACATGGGAGCAATTAGTATTAGAGTGACTTGTTCCTGGTGCATCTTGTGCACTATTTTGTTGAGGAGTGGTGTTGGTGGAAAGGCGTAGGCAAATTTCCCTCAACAATTCATCCACCGGGTTTTCCCCTTGGACCGTGATTGGGGAAACCTGGATGCGAAGTGTGGGCATTGTGCGTTTAGGTTTGTGGCAAACAAGTCTAGAGGTGGATGCCCCTATTCAGTGAAGACCTCGTTCAAAATATCTTTGTGAATTTGCCACTCATGTTCCTCGGGTAGTAGAAGACTTCTGCTCAGAGTATCCGCTGGAGCACCGAGTTCCCCTGGAATGTGTTGCGAGACTAGGAACATGTTCTGCTTGAGCACTCACTTCCAAATCTTTTGGGATAACTTGGACAGACGTGGAGAGTGTCCCTCCCTGTTTGTTTAGATAAAACATGGCACTGGTGCTGTCTATGAGGACATACACTGTTTGACTTGCTAGGTGTTGCTGAAAAGCTTCAAGTGCTTTGAGGACTGCCATCAGTTCTAGAAGGTTTATGTGGTTTTGGGCTGTAGTTAGTGTCCACATGCCGTGTGCTGTGTGATCAAAAGTAATGGGATCCCCCTCCCCCCCCGGTGGGGAGGTGTCCGTTGTTTGAATGACCTGTACTGGTGGATTGTGAAAAGGTTTCCCTTTCAGCAAATTGTCTTTGGACCACCAGCATAGAGCTTGTACTAAGGTTAGCGAAACAACCACCAGATTGTTGCACTGACCGCTTGCCAGAGACCATTGTTTTGCTAACTGCTCTTGCATTGGGACATGCGCAGCCATGCAGGCGGAACCAGATAATTGCCCATCATCCCAAGCAGGCGCATTGCCTTGCGCACAGTTATTTGGCGACTGGCTAAATATTGAGGTATCTGAAACAATATGTTTTGTACTCTATCGTATGAGGGGAAAACCAACTCTTCTTGAGTTTTTATAATTGCTCCCAGGAATGGTTTCACTTGATTGGGGACAAGATTTGATTTTTTCTCGTTGATGGAGAACCCCAATTGGAACAACAGATTGATTGTTCTTTCGGTGTTGAGTTTGCATATTTGTGGTGTTTATCCTGTTATTAGCCAGTCATCCAAATAAGGGTACACTAGGGTTGATTCGCTGTGTAAATGCACCACCACTACCACTAGTACTTTTGTAAACATCCTTGGAGCTCAAGCTATGCCGAAGGGCAGTACTTTGAACTGGTTATGTTCGCAGCTGTCTTGAAGTGCAGATACTTTCTGTGTACTGGGAACATTGAAATTTCAAAGTATGCATCTTTCATATCCACTGTTGCCATGAAATCCTCCCGTTTTAACAGAGGGATTACTTCCTGTAGCGTTGTCATGCAAAACATTTGTGGTTTGACATATTTGTGATAGGTGCACGTCTAGTACAGGGGTGTACAGTTAAGTCTTTTATTGGTAAAAGGAAGTACGTTGAATAGATACCCTTGTTTGCCTGGTTTGCTGGGACTATCCTATGGTGTCTTTCTGGCAGGGACTTTACTTCTTGTAGCAGTATGAGTTTTTCTTTTGGTGTCATTTTCTGATGTCTTGGCGGGTGGTTCAGTGGTTTCTACAGACGTTTGATGCAGTATCCCCCTGCCACGATGGACAACACCCAATTGTCTGATGTGATACCCCTCCCATGCATGCGTGAATTGACAGAGGCAACCTCCGACTGGTATAGCATGGGAGGGGACCTGAATTGTTTAGAGGGAGAAGAGCTGCTTGTGGCAGAGGTTCTAACCCTTACTTCTGGGCCTTTTGTACCCTCTTTGAAAGTTTCCAGAGGACAGCCGCTTTGAGTTATTCCAATACAAGGATTGGCCTCCCTGGTTATAACCTGTGGAGCGCTATGAAAAAGAAAACAAAATCACCTGGTGTTAAACGCTCCTCGCTGGACAAAGGGATTATTAGTTAGATTTCCCAATGATTTCAGAGTGTTGTGCTCTTCTTTGGCACTCTACAGTGCACCCTCCAATGCTTTGGCAAATAAAGAGTTGGGTTCAATGGGCATGTTTAGTAGTGTAGCTTGTGTTTCAAGCTTGAAGCCTGACTGCCTTAACCAGGTAGGCCGGTTGATTATAGTCCTGCATTATCTGCTGTGTCCAGATTATTTTTCAAGATGCAGTTTGCAATTTCTTTACCCCCGGTAATGGTTTCGGCAAGCTGAGATTTAAGGGGCTCAGAGACGGCATCAATTTGTTGTTGTAGAGCGTGACTCACATGTCAACCATAACTGGCCAATAGTTTGGTGGTGTTAGCAATTCTGGTTTCATAAGCAACGGATGATCCAACTTTCTTGCCGAGAGTGTAGATTTTCTTACTCTCCTTGTCTGGAGGTGCCTCAGCGGAAGCTAGCGGTGTACCTGCCCTCTTTCTGGTTGTGGCGATGACCAGAGAGTCAGGTTTTAGGTGACCTCTAAAATAAAGGGGGCCAGTTGGTGCTGGCCTGAACAGTTTTTCAAAGTGGGTGTTAACCGCTCTTGTGAGGTGTCAGTAAGGAGGGCTGTATGCGTCTCTGCACTGTCTGTAGAATGGAGATACATTGGGATACTGATCATCTGTCCACTAGAATGTCGTCCACAAAGGCCTTGTCATGTTGGACACCTTGTGTCTCCATTTTAAAGTGTTGGGTGACTTTCAACAGTAGTTCATTCTATTAGAGCTGGTTATCTATTGGGGTGTCAGCCACATAAAATGAATTCACTGTATTTCAATGTTGTAGCAACTATCATTTAACTGCCATTTTATTTTGCGGCATGCCAATACTTAAGGTTTATATTTCCAAAGACAAAATAATTAACAATTCTAATTTTAAGAAGTGAACACAATATTTGTTATGGGGGAGGCAGTGGGCAAATGTAGGTGGGACTCAATTAGGGGTAAACGTGATTAAACTGAGATTAAATTCACATAATGGTAAAGCACCCTGGAAAGATAGGCTCCGACGATGCCAGTCTCTGCTTTTACAATTCTGGTATTTAGGGGGCAAACGGCATGCATGACATAGGTCTCCATGAAGGATGCCGCACTACCTCCCTGAAGGTGTTGTTTGGAGAGCCCATTTCCGGGGAAAAGGACAGAAAACAGTGAGACCATGGGGGCGAATTTCCAAAGGTGGTCTTAGGGAATCGGCCCTTGTACTGTTTCAGAGTGGGGCACTCCAACTTTGCTATAGACTGGTCTTAAGCCATGAGATTGGCAACATGTGTTGCCTACCTCACTAGCCAAGTTTGTGTTGGTGGCCAAAAAACTTTTTCAGCAATATGGGCCGCAGCAACTGTCACGTGAGCAGTTTAGTGGAACTCTAAAACTTGTTAAGAGGTTCTGTCCGTCCAAAATGATGAGTGGGAGACATCCTGGACAGTATCAGCCACACTGTGTATGTAGCTCTCTTTGTCAACGGGTTAATGGGCCATGACAGAAGGTCGGTCATATTGCACCTGGGAGGTTGGACCCTGTAATTCTGAGGACCTAGTTCCATCAGCAACTACTGTAGTCAACTACCCTCTCTGTTCATTAATGGGGCGATGAATAGCGAATGAGACAGGGAAGGATGGCAATCTTAGTATTCAAAGAACTGTCCCACTGCAGATTTTCCAGGCAATCCAATACACATTCTCAATACTGGTAGTGGAAATAAAGTGAAACATTTCTACACGGCTCTTACTTTGATTTGATAAGGTTTATAATGATCTAGTCATGATTGATTGCTCAGGTGCCAAGTTGGGTACAGGTCCAAAACACTGCCCCATTACCTTTATGTACCTTTATGTATTATATTTACATTGTCAATTATGACATATGACAAGGTAGGCATTATTTCCGGTCACACCTTTGATAGAACAGCATCAGACATGCTGGTGTAAAAATGGTTCCTGTAATCGTCACCATGCCTTGTGAGGGTTGTGGCAGGGCACACTTCCATGGGGAATATTCCAACTGTAACAAGATTGGGGTTTCTCTCTAGCAGTGCTTAGTGGGAAACTCATTGTATGGCTGGCATACACATTTTTGCAGCGTCATCGGTTTGTAAATGACAATTAGCATGCTTATGCGCAAAGCAGGCCAGTAATGCAGTATTTTCATGTCATTGGACACAAGGGCCTGTGGCACAAAAACTCAGAATCCCCGCTGTCGGCTAAGCTCAAAGCGCAGGGGGGGCAGGGATCAGCACGGCAGCAGCCAGGTAGATATAGTCCCTACAATAATGTTAAAACGTGGCCCGTGCCAACTGATTTCAGACGCTCCACTTAATAAAAATGGATGAAACTCTGAAGGCTCGAGCTTTCAGGGTGTGGCAGACAGAGCAACTTGTACAACATGTCTATAAGCCCGGAGGGGAGGGAGAGGCGTGCACAGTTTGACGGCCTTTTCCGGGATCCTCCCTTGTTAATAGCAGCCGGACAACCGCTAGCATCTTTTCAAAGCGAACCTCGGCGCGCTGGAGGCAGTAGTTTTACTCATTATTACCAACCACAACTGTCAGAGCAATTCCGGTAACCTCGCTAATGTAGCAGCTGCCGAGTCTCGGACTAAAGAAAAGGAAATGTATGTAGCTCGTCCAAAGCATTAGGAATGCTGACGCTGTGCACAAGTAACCCCTGGAGGCCCGGCTTACAAACCGCGGTTTCAGGCAGAGCTCTACAATACAGCATAGTCCCGCGGAAACCTCTAGTTAAGATTGCTTGCGGACTCCTGCCAGCCAACAGAGGGAAGTGGGGGATGGCCAATAGTCTGTGCCCTGCCCCCCAAATCTGAACTCTTCTACTCTTTCAAGGAAAAGTGTGATTGGGAGTACTACAGGTAAACATCTTGCCGTCTCGTTGTTAGACGTGCATAGTCAAAGCTCCCATTTTATCTCGATTCCGGGGTAAATCCCCGATATAAGCACAGAGCGTTGAGGCGTACAATTTTTCCTACTACACAATAGAGAGCTTTTGTTTACATTTTTTATTGGTCATGTCTTTGTATAAAGAAAAAGGGGATTTTCAACCACAAGCCATACAAATGTCAGCATTTCCAATTTGTGAAATAAAGTTTGAACAGTTAAAAGAACAAACACAGGACGCGAGGCCCGAGAAAATCTCCCAGGGGAGCAGAGAGAAGGTGCCAAGTCCAAGAGGTGCACCACCGGTGCATGTGAGAATGAGGCCATAACCTACATAGGCACAGGTCTAACTTTTCTGTAAGGCCTGTAATGGCGCATCGCACGTCACTGCGATTAATACCGCAAAATACTTGAGATTTTTCTGCGTTTAGCGAGTGTGTACGTCTGGAATGTGTCTGACAGAGAAGGCTGAACACAAACATCCCCAAGCATACAGAGATGATCACCTGCTGCAGTGTGAATGATGAGGCGATCAAAGCTGGTGGTGAATACATTGCTGGGCATGCCCAGTCTCTTTTCAACATGTGCAGTTATCGCAGCAAGTGTGAGCTTCACCCGCTGCCACGCCCCGCTACCTCCCTTCGGACCATATATACCCAAGTCCACTGACTCCATATCTCATGCAACTGAGATCCAGAAGCCCATTTTTGCTCTACCTTTCACCTGGCCCATGACACCCTTGCAATAGCCCCTCCATGAATTGTGTGCAAACACAAATCCCGGCTTATCAGAAATCTATACCCACAATAAAGGAAATTGTGTGACACAATATCATCTGGTGAGGGCCTGAACTTTGATATACAGAAATAAAGTGATGCAGGTAATCCTGTTTCTGAAAGGAAAATCTGCTAAACCGAACCCTATTTTCATAATGCTCCATGCCAAAGGTATAGTGCCTTCATGTCTTATGCTTTGTCCATCTCCTGACATCTCCGGTACCTGCTACTCTGCAGTGGCACATGGGCAGGGTCATCATGTAGTCCTGACCGTTGCTGGAAAACAAAGTTTGAACCGGCTGAGGCTGATTTTTTGGCACATTCGCTTGTAAATATAAGCTGTATCTGATTATGACATGATGGCTACTGGGATCATACACAGCCACAGCATTTGGATGTCTTTAGGGTCAGCTTGGAAAGCTGACTGACACGTGACAAGGCAGGGCGTGTATAAGCTGCCTGGCCTCTGTCTCCACAACAGGCTGGGAGAGAACTAGCACAGGAAGCTCCTCCCTTGGGTAGCCCTGAGGAAGGTGGACACCTGGCCTCCTGGGCACAGGAGCACTCCGGGGGGGGGGGGGGACGACAACTGGGATCTGGTACTTCAAAGACAGTACTGACATAATATTTTAAAACCAGGATGCTTATCTGGAGTACTTTTGCAGTAGGCAGACATGGCAAGGGGGTGAAGTCAGTAGCCAAGAGGCCAAGAAGAGAGAGGTTCCACCATCTTGGATCCTGCAAGGGCTCCCTACACTTCCTGTCTCCTCCCCACTTCCGGCAGACAAAGCACATCAGATATGACATCAGAAGACAAAGAACAGTAATTACAGAAGCCTTGATTGGACCTCTCACTACAGGCTTTCTTTGGACCAATCCAGGCTAACATTTTGATTTCATAAAAAGGGAGGGAGCCGCTCTTAGTGGATTCCTCTTTGGAATTAAAGAGAATAAGGATTCACCTGGAAATCCGTTGGGGATACAGTGTATTCCAAATTCCTCTGCCATAGGGATGAAGACCGACGTTTGCAACGTAGAGGAAATCTCTTCTTTTTACCAACCTCAGTGGCACATTTGGGGCGACACGGCTGTGGATCAAGGGTCTCTTTGATGCCTGTGCACTGGAACCAGGATCCTGCATACTGAGGTAAAGGATGCTCTGTAGGTGCCACACAATCTTGCTTGGGGGTGCGGGAGGACGAAGAACTCATGTTGACCCTGGCTTGGGCCTCCCAGCAACCCAGCAGCAGCATAGAATCCTGCTTATCACTGCAAGACTTCTTTATACCGGTTTGACCATGCTCAACTCACTTTGAGCCGCTAGAGGACCCGTGGAGCTGCTTTTGGCACTCTTGAGCTTCAACCCGGTTACCTGTTTCTCTGAGCTGTCTCAATGCTGACATAACGCAGTGAGCCTAATCGTTACTGCGACTCGATCGCCAGCTAGCTGCATTGAAGGCACTAGACTCTGCCCATCCTGAGCGTTCAACAGAAGCATCATCTCAACCTGAAAGCCGACTCAACAAAAGCTATTGACTTGCCAGTCTCCAATGCCGACTCGACCCAGTATACGCACTGTTTGGACCTGACTTGACAGCTGACTCGAATTTTTGAGCACCATCAACTCAACCCATCTTGAATGCTGACGATTCAGAAAGAGTCCTGTCTCAAAGCAGACTCACCGCTGGAACAGCATGACTGAACCATCTCAACGCCAGATCGACTGCAGAAATGTGCCAAGAAGCCTTAGAACTATAACCTTGGTTGGATATTCTTATATCTGGATAAAACCGTACTATTGTTTTTGTTGCAATTATGGCAGTACCCCCCTCCGAAGATTACTACCTGGCCTTGGCCAATGTTACCAAAGGAGGCATACCCGTCAGCCTGGGCCTGTTTCACTTTTCTGATTAGGATCACAGTTGTTGAGGAGTGTGGGGTTGAGTAGGCAATTTGGCCAATACTTAGCCCTATTTTCCAGCAGAGCAGTAGGCATTTTGTCAAAGCATGCCCTTACTCTACAGAAGAACAAATTACTTACCCCAGGAAGTTTTCTTTCGACTGAATGTTCCTCCCACATATTTCTCATCTTTGATATCTCTTTCCCGTGTCAGATGCTTACTCTCTCTCTGCAGAGGGTGCCGTTCGTCATCGAATCAATGTCCCTTGATGGTCCCTTTTGCTCCCTAGCATGACATCACTGACTGTACATATAGCACGCACCACTCTCGTTACTTCTAGTTTTTCCCTCTCGGTTCCAGGGCACAGACATTCGCGAGGTCAAAACGACCAGACGATGGAGAGGAAGGTTTAATACATGGAAATTCTGAGGAGTAGAATAGCAGGGGCGATGAAGAATATGTGGGAGGAACATCCAGTCGAAATATCCCTCCTAATTTGTTCTTTGAAATGGATTGTGTCCTCCCACGTATTCCTCATCATTGATACACTCCCAAAGCAGTAGGTGTAGGAGGTGGGAGGTGGGAGCAAGAATGTACTTATTATTAATGCTGTGAAGTACAGCTTTTCCAAATCCCGAAACAGAGTCCAGGCACTAAGGTTTTGAAAATGTATCCAGAGAGGACCAAATGGCAGCAGCACAGATGTCTTGTGCTGGTACCCCTCTCTGTAAAGCAGATGAAGTGATTATAGCATTCTGAAATGCACAGTATAATCCAGGGGGAAAAGGTTTGCTTGGCCACAGCCAGTCCTAGCTTGTGACCAGTGTAACCCACAAGCAATTGGTCGTCTTGTCTAAGGTTTGCCAGCCCAGAGATGTAAAAACTCAGGGCCCTTTTAGGTTCAACTCGATGCAGTCTCTTGTCCTCCTTAGAAGGATGAAGTGGAAGATTAAAAAGTAGGGAGGGCAATTTTTTGAGCCAGAGGAAATTCTGAAACTACCTAGACAGTCGAGAGATGGGGGAACTCCCCAGGGATGTGAGAACATCCACAATAATGGTAATTCATAAAAAGGGAAAGCCCCCAGACAAGTGCTCCACGTAACGGCCTATCTCCTTGTTGATCGGGGAGGCAGCGGTACTAGCCAAATTATTGGCCAGTAGACTCGCGAGGGTCATCAGCAAACTGATACACTCGTACCAGTGTGGTTTTGTGCCTGGGCTGGCAACACAGATGAGTTTACAGAGGCTGCACAACATGTTAGCAATTGAACACATTAAAGGGTCACCACAGGGTTATTTAATTTTTTTTTTATTTGTTACACGCCCAGACCCTGGGGTATCAAGGCGTGGTTACAGACATCTTAGTCAATAGGTAGCATTTGGACAGAAATTGTTTACAGTAAAAAGTCATACAAGTCATACAGAGCACTATTACACAATATTTACAGGTTGAGCAGAAGCGGTTAAAATAGTATGTGTTTAACACTGTACTAGTATTGGTTGAACAACCATGTTTTCAACTGCTTTTTGAAGCTGGGAAAAGAAATGTCTCTTTTAATGTTGAGAGGGAGTTCCAATGTTTGGGGGCTAGGACATGGAAGCTGCTGCCCCCTACCCTGGTATAGTTGTAGCGGGGTGAAACTAAGTAATGGCTGTCATTAGATCTTAGTGTTCTGATGTTTTCTTTTTTCTGTAAGGTGTTGTTAAGGTAGATGAACAAGTTACTTCTTACCTGGTAACGTTCTTTCGACGGGATGTTCCTCCGACGTATTCCTTATCTTTGATAATACGTTTCCAGCTTGCTGGCCTCGGAAATTTTTTCTCTAGAGGGCGCTGCGCGTCGATGTCCGCCGAGTCGATGTCCTTCGACGGCCACTGTATCGGCGCGGACGTCACCATGCCCATAAATAGCTGCGTCCGTTGCTCAGTTCCGTTTTGTAGCATAAGAAAAGTCATGCCTGAATTGGTTATTGACCTTGAAGGAGCGTAAGCTGCAACCACAAGGGAAGTTATCACTGCGGGGATGGATGGGAGGGGCGATAAGGAATACGTCGGAGGAACATTCCGTCGAAAGAACGTTACCAGGTAAGAAGTAACTTGTTCTTCGAAGGGATTGTGTACTCCGACGTATTCCTTATCTTTGATAGACTCCCATAGCAGTGGCATGTAATTGGAGGTGGGAGTGAGAGTGTTATGTATCCCTTTAGGGATGGACCGAATGTAATACGGCCTTGCCAAATCTGGTCTCTTGAGCAGTGGAGGAATCCAGATTGTAAAATTTTGTGAATGTATGTGCGGACGACCATGTGGCAGCCGCACATATGTCCCGGACCGGTACCACTCTTTGGAGAGCCGAAGAGGCTGCGATACCCCTGGTTGAATGAGCCCGAGATTTTGGGGTGGCTCTTTCCCTGCTAGTCTATAAAATTCCAGGATGGCCAAAATAATCCACCTGGAGATGGTTTGTTTTGTTATGGATAGTCCCAACTTGTGACCTGAGTATCCTACAAACAGTTGGTCTGCTTGCCTGAACCTAGCCATTCTGCTGATGTAAAAGCTGAGAGCTCGCCTAGGGTCCAGCCTATGTAGCCTTTCCTCCTCTTTCCCCGGATGGGGAGGAGGGTAGAACGAAGGTAAGGTAATTTTCTGAGTAATATGAAATTCAGAAACCCCCTTTGGGAGGAAATTAGGCTTCACCTGTAGGAAAACTTTGTCCTTGTGGAAGATTGTATGTGGGGGTTTACAGGAGAGAGCTTGTAGCTCGCTCACCCTCCTAGCAGATGTTAGTGCTACCAATAGGACAGTTTTAAGCGTGAGAAATCTCAGCACGCAAGAGTGAAGTGATTCGAATGGAGTGCCCATTAAGAAGTTTAAGACTAAATTTAAGTCCCATAAGGGAACCTGGAATGGTTTTGGAGGGTAAACATTAGTTAGTCCCTTGAGAAATTGTACCACTAGAGGAAGTTTGAAATACGATGGTTCCTCCGCAGTGCGCTTGAAGATAGAAAGCGCTGCGAGATAGCCTTTTACAGTGCCCACTTGAAGGCCTGAGTTTGCCAAGTAGAGTAGAAACGATAACACCGTTGGTGTACCACATGAAAAAGGGTCAATATTCTCTTCCCTACACCAGCTGCAAAATGTGTTCCAACGGCAGCGGTATAAAGACTTTGTTGCCGGTCTTCTGGCCGAAAGCAACACCTCCATGACGTCATCAGGGAGATCCCAATCCTTGTACTTCAACCTTTCAGAAGCCAAGCGTGAAGGTTGAGGGTTCTGGTGTCTGGATGGAGAACCTGACCTCCCTTCTGCGAGAGAAGATTCTCTTTGAGTGGAAGACGGATTGGAAGACAGATGGACATATCTAGAAGGTCCGGGTACCACGTTCTCCTGGGCCAATCCAGGGCAATTAGGATCATGGTCTTCCAGAATCTTCTCAACCTCCTGATCATTTGAGGAATGACAGGGACTGGAGGGAACGCGTAAAGGAGTGGAAACTCCCAGTCCACTACGAACGCATCTCCTAGAGCTCCTCTCGGGGGAAATTCCCTTGAACAGATCGCACTTCTTGTTGTTGCTTGTTGCGAACAGATCCACCTGAGGGGTTCCCCAAAAGGACTTCCTGAGCTAGCTCCCACTCGTGGGAGACTGTGCTCTGCCTGCTCAGAGCGTCCGCTGTCAAGTTCTGCTCTCCGGCTAGGTGGACAGCTGATAGAGAGATTCCTTCTTGGATTGCCCAAAACCAGAGCTGCATCGCCTCTCTGCACAGTGGCAGTGATCCTACGCCTCCTCTTTTGTTGAGGTAGTGCATGGTCACCGTGTTGTCCGTCATTATCAGGACATTTCTCCCCTGTACTGATGGCAGGAAAGCTTTCAGCGCTAGTCTGATTGCTCTCAGCTCTAATAAGTTGATGTGTAGTCTGGACTCCGATGGAGACCAACGACCGCTGATGGTCAAGTCGTTGGCATGGGCTCCCCACCCCGTGAGTGAGGCGTCTGTGACTACTGTTATCTCTGGCCATGGTTGCCAAAACAGTTCTCCTTTCAAGATGTTCTCTGGATAGGCCCACCATTGAAGGTCGCGGGCTACCTTGTCCGGAATCCGGAGGAGATCTGTCATTCTCCCTGAGAATTGCGACCACTGACTTCCCAGTGCCCACTGAAGAGATCTCATTCTCAGGTGAGCCTCTGGCACAAGGAAGATGCAGGATTCCATGAGGACTCGCAACCTCAATAAGTCGAAGGCTGGGAGATGTTGGGCATCTTGAAACTTGGTTAAAATCTGTAGAATATCTTGAGCCCTCACCTCTGGTGGCGAGGCTTTTCCCAGGGAAGTGTCCAGAACCGCTCCAATGAACTGGAGTCTCTGTAATGGTATGATCTGTGACTTCTTTAAATTGAGGGAGAAGCCCAGTCTGTGAAGGAAGTGGCAGACATAATCTAGCTGGGTCTGGGCCTGTTCCGAAGATACATGTAACGCTCACCTGGTTCCCACGGAGGCGCGGCGTCGAAGGCGCAGAACTCTGAAGATGGACAGGAAGGGCCCCTCTATTCTGGCTTCCCTGGCTCGTTGGATACCCTCCTGTGCGTGAAAAGGGAGTATTACCAACTGTGGAACAATGCTCAAGCCTCCCACTCCCTTCCAACCCTCCACGATAACTCCTCCACGATTCCCCGTGAAGCCTCACCTTAGGGTTTGGAAGGATGAGCTCTCCATCCTGCTTCTGATGCAGGGGCGCGTTGAAACCCAGTTACTTCACTGGATTGAGGATTGATGGGAGTTCAGGTAAGCTTGACTGTTCAGGTAAGGCGCTGTAAAAGTTCTGTTCAAAAGTTCAAGCTTAATGATAATGTTCGTTGTCTAATTGCAGCAAGCGCTAATGCTTATGTCGTTTTCCCCTTAGGGGCCGGGGTTCGGAGTGCCGGAGATATGGCGCCGACCCGAAGTGAAACAGTTCTGGATGAGCGCTCAGGTAATGTCTTTGCATTCGCTCATTCAATGTCTTTGTCTTTTTTCCCCCTAGGGGCGGGGTCCGGAGATGCCAGGAAGCGGCAGGACCCGAAATGCAGTGGGAATAATCCAACATGTAAGACTTAAAAGGAAACTGAGCTTTCCTTATTCCTTTTCTCCCTCTCACCTTTGTTCTTGTCTTTTTTCCTCTAAGCGCCGGGGTGTAGCTGAATCCGGAAGATCGCTGCTGAAGATGGAAGCGCCTTGCAAAGGTGAGTAAAATGCAGCGCTGCAGCGATCGAAACAAAATGCCTTTAAAATTATGTCTTCCTTTTCAGGGCCGTTGGAGAAATGACTCCGGGATGCAGATTAAGCAGGTAAGGGCTTTTCTTCTCCTATTCTCTTCCTTTCTTCCCTTGCAGGTGTTCCAGGGTGCTGGCAGGCGTGGCTGAAGTCAGGATGCAGGAGCTGACACGGTGAGCGTGAAGCTGCTAGGTGCAGAACAACGCGAAGCACGTGTGGCTGTTCGGGTGGGGTTTAAATAGCCTTGGAAGAAGTTCCTGGTATGTATCCTTCCACCAATCAGGTATGTATCCTTCCCCGACCACACCCGGGTGGTGAAGTAGTCCTACAGGTAAAGTAGTCCCATTCAGGCCTCAAGAGGGCCTGGATGAAGCAGCAAGGTCTGTATCAGGTAAGTGTGCACCCAAGCACTTAAACACATATCCTCTTCTATGAGCCTGGCGCCTAAGGTGCCAGGACTGGGGTCCGCTATGAGCCTGGCGCCTAAGGCGCCAGGACCGAGTCCAAAGGGCCCTGACTTGGGCCTGCTGAGAATTCCCTGGGGAAAATGATGTCTGCCTCTGGGGTTGCTGGGCCCGGCCTGGCTCCTTGGAGGTAGGCATCATGACAATACAGCCCTGATCAGCCAGTCGTCCAGGTAGGGGTAGACGTGGATCCCTTCCCTCCTTAGACTCGCCGCCACTACCGACATCAGCTTGGTGAAGACCCTCGGGCGGTGGTCAGCCCAAATGGCAGAACTCGAAATTGATAATGAGAGTCGCCAATTGCGAACCTCAGGTATTTCCTGTGTTTGAGATGGATTGGCACATGGAAATAAGCATCCTGAAGGTCCAGAGATACCAGCCAGTCCTGGAGCTGGAGGGCCTGAAGGATCTGAGAGAGAGTTACCATCTTGAACTTGTCCTTCCTGAGGAACTTGTTCAATTCTCGTAAGTCCAGGATGCGTCTCAGTCCTCCGTCATTCTTTGGTATGAGAAAGTAGGGGGAGTACCAGGGAGTACCAGCCCTTGTTCCTGTCCGCTACAGGTACCGGTTCTATGGCACCTTTCTCTAGCAGGTCTAGAATCTCCTGCAAGAGGAGCGGATCTGGAACTTTTAGAGAGCTGTTCCCCGGTGGATGACTGAGGAATGTGTAGAAAGAGTAGGCAGTAACCTTGGGCAACTGTTTCCAATGCCCAAGCATCTGACGTTATAGCCTGCCATTCCGTCAGATGGTGAGTTAACCTGCCCCTACAGGTATATTGTGTGGAAAGGCCTCAGAGTGGTTTGGGGGCGGCTGATGCAGATGCCGAGGGTAAGGAGGCACCTGCTGCTGCTGCGGTCTTAGTACTTTTGACTCGTCCACCTCGGGTGGATCTCCTTTGGCCTCTTTGAGCCGGCTGTCCTCTGCCTTTCCCGAATGCGGAATAACAGCGAAAGGACTTTCCTCTTCCAGAGGTTCCTGAGGGGCGAAAAGAAGGTTGGCGGATAGCAGCTCCGAAAGATTTTGCTGCTGCTTTAGAAGTCTAACTTTTCCAGACTGTCATCAGCCTTTTTCCCGAATAATGAAGAGCCGTCAAAGGGCATATTCAAAAGTCTGGCCTGTACATCTGGAGCAAAGCCCGACTTTCGCAACCACGCATGCCTGCGGATTGTTGTACTTGCCCCCATGGCCCTGCTGATACTGTCAGCGGAATCAATGCCAGTTTGAAGTGATTCGCACATTGCATCCTTGCCATCTTTAATAATGTTAAGGAAGGCTTCCTTTTCCTCTCCTTCGGGTATGCAGTCAGCCGCTGATGAAGCACACTCCCATAGTGTGTGACTGAACCTTGCGAGCGTCCAGGTGGCGTTGATGGACTTCAACGCCATACTACAGGCAGAGAAAACTTTCTTCGCCATAGAGTCGTACCTCTTGTCATCTCTATCCTGTGGGACAGTAGGGTAAGCGGTCCTACTGCTAGATGAAGTTTCCGCTTGAACCACCAGGCTCTCTGGAGTCGGGTGTTTTGATAAGTATTCAGGGTCAGCAGCCGCTACCCTATACTTGGTAGACAATCTTTTATTGACTGCAGGGATAACTTCGGGAGTTTCCCAATTAGATGCAATTTTCCTTTGTAAGGCTGCATGGAAGGGGACCACCGGGTCCTCCTGTGGGCCTTTGTCTAATATATCTGTTAGATCATCCTGTTGAAAAACAGGTGAAGGCGCAGACCAACCCATACATTCAATAATTCTTGCCATCAGGGTTCTATAGGGTGTTTCGGCATGTTCCCCTGGGTCTGGCTTAAATTCCACTTCTGGGGAAGTGTGCAGCCCACTTGCCTCATGTAGTGACTCCTGTAGGTCCTTCAGCCTTCTTTCCTCAGAGGTGAAATCCTCTGCAATAGGCAGTGTGGTCCTCTGTAACCCGAATGTTTCCTGGTCAGAATCTTCCCCCTCTTGATAAATTGAAGAAAGTCCAGGGTACTCTGACCTCTGAAATGGAGTAAAACCCATCTCTAGGGCAGAAGGAGCCAAACCCGTCGTTATTGGACGAGAAAACATCGATGACGCCGATGTAACAGGCTTCGAAGGCGCCGAAAACGGCGTCGAAAAAACTGGAAGGGGTCTCGAAGAACTCGAGAGGATCGGGATCCTACTTGAGGGCATCGACGACGGTCTCGGCGTCGTGCCGGAGGCCCTTGAAATCACCGTTGGCTGTGGAGTGGCCTTGGTCCTCTCTTTCATCGGCGTCAGCGTCGAGTCGATCGACCGATGCGTCGAGGAACCCTTCGACAACGGTGGCGATGGCGCTGATCCGTGCGTCGAGGGAATCTTTGACGACGGCGTCAAAGATGGTGCCTTCTTACCCGATGGCTCATGGCGCTCTCGGATGGAATGTTTCGCTGGGTGCTGCGACTCGCGGCGTTTTGATTATTTGGGTTTTTCACCTGGGGTATCACCCTTAGCTGTCTTCGAGGGGGTCGAGGCCGCGTTCTCGAAGACGCTTAACTTTTTCTTTCTGAATTCCTCCCACTCAGCTTGAGAACTGTGTTTAGTGGGACAGGAGACCCTTTCTGGGGTCACAGAAGACGACGAGGAATGGGACCTTCGACGTCTGTTTTTTGAGTGTCTTGATCTCGACGAATGGTTTGGAGCTACTTCGAGATCTAGAATGGGAATGTTTGACGGCGAGGAGACGAATGCCTCGACTCAACCGACGAAACTTTCAAGGAGGTTTTGGCTGACTTACCTCTCTCGAGCTTCCCCTTGCGCTCCTTCAAGGCTTTCGCCGTCATGGACATTCAGTCCTCACACTCCGAACAATGGTGCTCGGATCCCAAGCACCATAAGCAGATCCTGTGTGGATCCGTTGACATTTTTTTACCGCAGTCTCGACATTTCTTGAAGCCGGATCGTGGCGTCGTCGGTTCTGATGAAGAAGCCATCGAGAACGATAAGGAATATTCAAGTAGAAATAGTTAGTTATCCTGACTGAACTGAGCAATGGCGTTCCGGGGCCCCACGAAGCGCGGAAAAACAGAACAGAGCAACGGACGCAGCGCGTGGCTATTTATGGGCATGGTGACGTCGGCGCCGATACGGTGGCCGTCGAAGGACATCGACTCGGCGGACGTCGACGCGCAGCGCCCTCTACAGAAAAAATTTCCGAGGCCAGCAAGCTGGAAACGTATTATCAAAGATAAGGAATACGTCGGAGGACACAATCCCTTCGAAGAACAAGTAACTTACCAACTGGTAACATTCTTTCGATTGGATGTCCCTCCAACGTATTCCTCATCTTAGATGTATTCCATCCAGCTTTAGCTGCTTCGGAAAACATTTTTGGCAAAGGGCTCTGTGCGTCGAGTCGATGGTCCCTCGAAGGCCTCCGTCGAGGGTGATGTCATCGGGTGTACAAGTAGCACGCGCGGCGCCCGTTGGACTCAGTTCTGTTTTTCCACCTCACTTTTGTTCTACTGTGTAGATTGTGCCGGTAATCAGGTATCAGCCTTGCGAGAGTTGAAGTGGCAATAATCCGGAAAAATCTACAGAGGGGTAGGATGGGAGGGTGATGAGGAATACGTTGGAGGAACATCCAATCGAAAGAACGTTACCAGTTGGTAAGTAACTCGTTCTATGAGTGGATTGTGTCCTCCAACGTATTCCTCATCTTAGATGGACTCCCAAAGCAGTATGGAAAATTCTCTGGAGGAGGGAGTAGATTTTTCTATACCCTCAAATGGCTGAATATAGTACTGCTTACCAAAATTCAGCTCCTTAGACTGGAAAGCACCCAGATTATAGAATTTTGAAAAGGTATGTAGCGAAGACCAAGTTGCTGCTTCACAAATGGATCTTATAGGAACACCTCTTTGAAGGGCTGTCGAAGAGGCGATGCCTCTGGTGGAATGGGCCCTTAAGCCCTCTGGTGGGTCTTTCCCTGCTAATCTGTAGAATTCTGAAATGCAAGGCACAATCCAACATGATATGGTTTGCTTTGACACCGATTGACCCAATTTCCTTCCGGTGTAGCCGATGAAGTTGATTATCCACTCTAAGTTTGGAGAGCCTAGAGATGTAAACGCTTAGAGCTCTTTTCGGGTCCAACCTGTGCAATCTATCCTCCTCCTTACTAGGATGAGGTGGAGGGTAGAAGTGGGTAGAACAATTTTCTGACTTAAATGAAAATCGGACACAACTTTAGGCAAAAATGAGGGTGTAACCCTCAATACCACTCTGTCCCTGTGGAACACAGCATAGGGTGGCCCAGAAGACAGTGCCTGCAATTCGCTTACTCCTCTTGCAGATGTTAAAGCAACTAGGAAAGCAGTTTTCCAGGTTAGTAATCCTAATGGACAAGTGTGCAAGGGTTCAAAAGGGGCACACATTAAGAATTTTAGAACCAGATTAAGATCCCAAATTGGTACTTGGAAAGGATAAGGAGAAAACATATTGGTGAGTACTTTTAAGAATTGTACTACTAAAGGAATTTTGAAATAGGAGCATTCTTCCGACGAGCGCTTCAAGATGGAAAGCGCTGCAAGATGACCTTTTATGGTCCCAACATTTAAACCTCTATGTGCTAGGGACAAGAGGAAGGACAGTACTTCCGGAATAGAACATAGAAAAGGATCAACATTCTTTTCTCTGCACCAGTTGCAAAACATTTTCCAACGGCAACGGTACAGAGATTTTGTTGCTGGTCTTCTTGCTGAAAGCAACACCTCCATGAAGTCATCTGGAAGGTCCCAATCCTTGCATCTCAGCCTTTCAGATACCAAGCGTGAAGGTTGAGAATCTTGACCTCTGGATGGAGAACCTGACCCTTCATTTGTGAGAGAAGGCCCTCTCTCCGAGGAAGACGTACCGGGGGACAGATGGACAGGTCTAGAAGGTCCGGGTACCACATTCTCCTGGCCCAATCCGGGGCAATTAGGATCATGTGGTTTCCGAATCGTCTCAGTCTCCTGATGACCTGAGGAATGACAGGAATCGGAGGGAACCCGTATAATAGTGGGAAGTTCCATTCTACCATGAACGCGTCACCTAGGGCTCCTCTCGAGGGAAATTACCTTGAGCAATACTTTTCGTACTTCTGGTTGATTCCAGTCGCAAACAAGTCTACTTGAGGGGTTCCCTAAAGGGCGAAGATCTCTTGAATGACTTCCTGAGCCAGTTTCCACTCGTGGGACACTGTGCTCTGCCTGCTCAGAGCGTCTGCCATCATATTCTCCTCCCTGGCTAGATGTTCTGCCGTTAAGGAGATTCCTTCTTGAATTGCCCAATACCAGAGCTGCATTGCCTCTCTGCACACAGGTAGTGACCCTACACCTCTTTTGTTTAGATAGTGCATGGCCACTGTGTTGTCTGTCATTATTAGGACATTTTTTCCCCTAACAGATGCAGAAAACCCTTCAGCGCTAGTCTGATTGCTCTCAGCTCTAAAAGGTTGATGTGTAGTTTGGACTCTGATGGAGACCAGCGACCGCCGACTGTCAGATCGTTGGCATGAGCTCCCCACCCCGTGAGTGAGGTGTCCGTCACTACTGTAATCTCCGGCCATGGCTGCCAAAACTGTTCCTCTTTTAGGATATTCTCTGAGCAATTCAACCACAGAAGATCCTGCCGAACCTTGTTCTGAATCTGAAGAAAATCTGTCATTTGACCTAAGGACTGGGACCATTGAGTCTTTAGAGTCCATTGAAGGGATCTCATCCTCAGGCATTCTTCTGGCACTAGGAAAACGCAGAATGCCATGAGGCCAAGCAACCTTAAGAAGTCGTAGGCCTGGAGATTTTCGGCATTTTGGAATTTGGAAACCATCTGAAGAATGTCTTAAGCCCTTGACTTGAGAGGCGAGCTCTTTCCCAAGGATGTGTCCAATACAGCCACTATGTACTGGAGCTGTTGCCAAGGTGTCATTTGTGACTTCTTGAAATTGAGGGAGAAGCCCAGTCTGTGGACTAAGTTTCAGGTGACTTTCAGATGATCTATTGCTTGTTCGGCAGAACGTGCCCTGATCAACCAATCATCCAGGTAGGGGTAAACGTGAATCAACCATCTCCTGAGGTGCGCTGCTACCAACACCATCAACTTGGTGAAAACCTTCGGGGCAGAGGTCAATCCGGATGGCAGGACTCAAAACTGATAAGTGTGAGTCGCCAACTACGAAGCTCATGTATTTTCTGTGCTTGAAATGAATTGGCACATGAAAATAAGCATCCTGGAGGTCCAATGGCACCAACCAATCTTGAAGTTGGAGGGCGTGAAGGATCTGAGAAAGAGTGACCATCTTGAACTTGTCCTTCCTGAGGAGCTTGTTCAACTTTCTTAAGTCCAAGATGGGTCTCAGTCCTCCGTCCTTTTTGGGAATCAAAAAATATGGGGAGTACCATCCCTTGTTCCTCTCCGCTACCGGTACTGGCTCTATAGCACCTTTCTCCAGCAGGGTTAGAACTTCATGCTGTGGGAGCGGGTCTGAAAACTTCAAAGGGTGTCTCACTGGTGGATTGTTTTGAGGTTGCGTTAGAAAAGGAAGGCAGTAACCTTGGGCTATTATTTCTAGAGCCCAAACATCTGAAGTAATGGCTCGCCATTCTTGCAGATGCTGTGACAGCCTGCCTCCCACAGGTGTCTTGTGATGCAAGTCCTCAAAGTGGTTTTGTGGTGGTTGCTGCATCCACTGATGGCAAAGAGGCTGCAGCTGAAGCTGGCTTTGCACGTTTTTCTCGTCCACCGCAAGTGGCCTTTTTCTGGCCCCTTTGACTGGCCATTCCTCTCGCCTTTCCATATGAGGAGTAGTAACAATAGGATCGTCCCCTCCAAGATTGTTCTGGTGCACGAAAAGGCTGAGGTTGCCTAATAGTAGCTCCTTTAGATTTGGCAGCTGCTTTTGCGGTCTGCAACCTCTCAAGGCTCTCGTCAGCCTTGCTGCCAAAAAGGTGAGACCCGTCAAAGGGCATGTTCAGAAGGCGGTTCTGTACGTCTGGTGCGAAACCCGACTTCCGAAACCATGCAAATCTGCATATTACCGTGCTACTACCCATGGACCTGCTCACACTATCTACAGTGTCCAATCCAGATTCAAGGGATTCCTGCATGGCCTCCTTTCCATCTCTAACAATGGCTAGGAATCCTTCCCTTTCATCCCCTTCTGGTATGTGCTCTGCCGCCATTTCAATGCACTCCTACAGAATGTACGAAAACTTTGCCAAGGCACATGTGGAGTTGGCTGATTTTAACGCTAAACTCCCAGCTGAAAATACCTTACGTGCCCAGCCATCCACACGCTTATCGTCCCTGTCCAGAGGGATAGAAGGGTACGCCATTTTATTTGAAGCTGTGGCTGCCTGGACCACCAGACTTTCGGGAATGGGATGTGTAGACAGATAGCCGGGGTCGCTACTGGCAGGGCGGTATTTTGAAGTAAGGGATTTATTCACTGGAGGAATAGAATCCGGAGTCTCCCAATTTTTGGCCACCCTATTTTGCAAGGCTACATGGAAGTGTAGGACTGGATCTTTGGTGGGACCATGGTCCAATATATCAGTCAAATCATCCTGGATGAATTGGGCTGGTGGTCTAGGCCATCCTAAATAATCAACCACATTTTTCATTAGTTGACTATATGAGGGACTGGCATACTCTCCTGGTTCTGGCCTGGCAAAATCTGTTTCAGGAGATGTATCAATGCCACTTGCATTATGTAAGGACTCCACCAGGTCCCTCATCCTGCTTTCTTTAGAAATCAGGCATTCTGGGACATTTGGTGTACCATATTCCAGTCCAAAAGGCACATTCTCCTCATCAGATCTCTCCTGTTCCTCAAAAATTGAGGCCAAGGACTTGAAAAATTCCTTCCTGGGAAGAGGTTTAAAAACCTTTTCTGGGAGAGGCTGAGGAGGTGTGTTAGTGGACCTGGATGGTCTTACAGGCTTTGCAGCCTTCTCTTCTGGTCGATTTGGCTGAACTGGAGCCTTTGGAGCCGAGAGCTTCGGGGTCGACATCGACAAAGGCGTCGATGGTGCCGACGGAATAGTGGTCATCGACGGCGTCGGCTTCGAGGGCATCAAGGCACTCTTTGAAGATTTGCCCTTCGAGGTGTGTTGGGTTTTGGACAGCGTCGGTGACCTCGAGCGGTCGACTCGACTGGTCTTCGCTAGGCGTCCTGGAATGTTTTCGATCCTTCCTTCTTCGATCACCCGGACTCGAGGGTGCGCAAGTGTCAGAGCGGTGACGCTCCCGTCTGACTTCTGAAGAAGGCACAGACCGAGATTTCGCTTTGTCGAACACCTCCATCATTTTAATTCTGAATCCTTCCCACCCTTCGGAGGAAGAAAGTTTTGTGGGGCATTTCATTCTTTTTGGGGATTCGTCCGAGGACGAGGTGGAGGGGGACCTGTGGCGTTTTTTCTTCGATTTCTTTGTCGAAGACGACGAGCGATGGGAATCGCTTCAGGACCTGGACCGATGCCTTTCGCGTCGAGGAGATTTCCCCTCACGGGAACTCGACTCTAGAGGCTTTTCGGTCAGATTTACGATCTACCTGTAGTTTTTCCTTCCTCTCTCGCAAGGCCTTCCCCGTCATCGCCTGACACTTCGTACAGGCCTCCATGTCGTGGCCGTCCCCGAGATACCACAGACATTCTCGATGCGGGTCCGTGATAGACATTTTCGAACCGCAAGATTTACATTTTTTGAAACCCGATCGTGGGGTCGGTGTCGATGACAAGGACATATCGATATTCTCTAGCAATATTCACTGCGTCACAGAACACGAGGCGTGCCGAATCTCCGGAGCAACATGTACCGCGGAAAAACGGAACTGAGGCCAACGGGCGCTGCGCGTGCTACTTGTATACCTGATAACGTCACCCTCAACGGAGGCCTTTGAGGGTCCATCGACTCGACATCGACGCACAGCACCCTCTGCTGAATTTTTTTTCCGAAGCAGCTAAAGCTGGATGGAATACATCTAAGATGAGGAATACGTTGGAGGACACAATCCACTCGAAAGGGGCTTTTTTGGAAAGGCATTTATGCGTGATGCAGAGTGTTTTAAAGATGATTCTGGCTTTGATGGGTAGCCAATGAGCATCCTTCCTGATTTTAGAGATGTGATCGTGTCTTTCTAACCGTAGAGCTGCCTGAGTGCTTTATTTTGCATAAGTTGCAGCTTACTGAGGATGGTGTTAGAAGTCCCTAGTAGCAACACATTGCAATAGTCCAGCTTGGATAATACCAAAGCTCTAGCCGATGTGAGGCAGTTGGTAGGGGTCAGGAATTGTCGACTTAGTATGATAAGTTTGAATGTGTAGGCTGTGGAGGATTACAGGGTGCTGATGTGTTTGTTCATGGTGAGGTTTGCGTCTAGGTGTACACCTATAGTTTTAACTTTCTGAAGAACTGGGATCAGAGTGGCGTCAATATTAATAGCGGTGTAGTCTGAATGAAGGGTAGCTATTTTAGTTGGTGATCCCACAATGAGCACTTCTGTCTTCTGATCATTGAGACAGAGGCTATTCAGTGCCATCCAGTTTTGGATGATGGCGTATATTTCATTATGGCATTAGACTCCGAGAAGGCCTTTGACTCAGTGGGTTGGAGCTTTCTCTGAGCAGCAATGGAGAGTGTGGGCATGGGACCTACATTTTAGGAATGTGTACAACTTCTTTACGAACAACCATTGGTTCTAGTCAGAAGCAACAGACATGTCCAGGACCTTCCGCCTCCACAGGGGCAACCTACAGGGATGTCCTCTGCCCCCCTCTTCTGTTCCTCGTGGCAATTGAACCATTAGCATAACGAATTAGATTGGACCCGCTGATTCTGGAGTTTAGGTGGCTGGGAGACTGGAAGGATAAGATTTCACTCTATGCAAACTATGTTGGGGACCTCAAGAGACCTAGCCCAAGAATAATAAAACGCTCAGCAAATTTGGCTGGTACTGCAGACTTAAAATCAACTGGGACAAATCGGTACTAATGCCCATACAAGTGGGTGCTGATGCAATACCGGAAGGATGACCACTTAGGATATAAAAAGAAAGGTTTAAATATCTGGGAATTTCAAAAGCAACCTGATCCCAGAACTTAACTGGCTGCAGGTAGATGGTACGCATTGGGCAACCTTGCCGGTAACACTCCTGGGAAGAGTCAATCTGCTAAAATGATGGCATTACCCAGTCTCTTGTACATCCTAAAGAACACACCGGTAAAGATTCCCCAAGATCGGTTTGGTGCGATTAATGATTAGGGGATACTATGGGGCAGCTAGAAACTGCGGATCACCCTTAAGACCCTGAGGAGGTCTTTGCGGGACGGTGGATTGGGCTTACCAGACATTGAGAAGTATTACAGGGCGGCTCAGGTAGTAGTGACATATGAGTGGTTATTCGGGAGGACAGAGCTGCCACACAAGACTGGAATTATCCTGCGTAACCGGACGACATCCGATACAACTTATATAATAATTGTTCTTTTATAACACGCTTGATACAGGAGACCAGTCTCTAAGCGCGAGACAAGGATACCAACCTGTGTTGCTATGCATTGTCTTGCTTCCAAGACAAATGCATTGCCCCTGAGCTATCCTCCCGGCCCAAGTATTATATGGAGGACTGGGAGAGAACAATCTTCCCATAGCAGGTCACAGACTAGTGAAGAGCTGGAAGTAAGTGACCTCAAGTATGGGGTGGAATGGGAAGATAGCTAAACAATACCCCCATTGGACAACCCTGACTTTAAATAAGTCAGTAGATTGGGGAATCAAACGTGGTGGATAGAGAAAGGATAGGAGATGTTGATGACAATGGGACAAAATCGTTCCAAGAACAAAGAAATAAATATAGGTTGGCACCAACAGAGAAGTACACGCATATGCGGATGCACATGCCTTAAGGGCATAATTGGGGGAACCTGGAGTTACCGGATCACGTGCCTCTTGAGGTCAACATACTGACAGAAAGGTTGGTGGAAAAAGGATATCTCGGCTGTACCAGGCCATTCATAATTTCACCACCCCTGGCAAAATTGAAGGTCAGTTGGGAAAGAGATGTGGGGATACTGGAAAGTGATGGCTGGGTGGAAGCACAGGTGGTGGCCAGGGAGGTCAATTTAGCCTCCAGAATGCAACAGATTCAGTGCAAAATTCTATGCAGAATATGTTATGCAAGAGACAGATTGTTCAAATGGGGAGAGCAGACACCGACAGATGCCCCAAATGTCAAAGGGAGTCTGGTACCTTTTCCCATCTGATCTAGAAATGCCCCAAAGTTGCAGAGTTGTGGGATAAAGTCACGCGATCATTAACCAGGATATTAGGCCACATGGTTCCATGGATCCAAGGCTATTGCACGTCGGGTGGGAGGGATGAGTACGAAGGGAGCACGGCAGAGGAAAGACTCATCCACATCGCACAATGGTGGTTAAAATGAACTTAGCCAAATGGGGCGCTCACACTGGGGGTATGAAAAATAGGTATGGAACACTGCTGTAGTACGGAGAAGATAACAGGAACCAGACTGGAACAAAGACATCCTGAGAGTGGGATAGGGTTCTGTGGGGCACTGCGTTCTAGAGGGGCTGGGGTGGGGGGACAACTTAGGGGGGATACTGTGTTTGGGGATATGCTATGCGATTTTATCTTGTTGAAAATCAATAAACAAGTTACTAAAAGATTTTTAAACTATATGTAAAACAACATTTGCTTGTCTTGTCTAAGGTTTGCCTTCACAGAGATGTAAAAATTCAAGCCCCTTTTATTATCAACATGATGCAGCCTGTCCTCCTCCTTAGGAGGATGAGATGGAGGATAAAATGTAGGAAGGAACATATTTTGAGACACATGGAATTCTGAAACTACCTTAGGTAGAAAAGTGGGACAGACTCTCAAAACAACCTTCTTGTAAAGGGTGGAAAAGGTGACTTGCACAAAAGAGCCTGTAGTTCACCGACTCCACTTGCAGATGTAATGGCTGTTAGGCAAACCATTTTGAGAGAGGACATTGATGTAAAGGCTCAACAGGAGCATACATGAGGTATTTGAGTACACGGTTCAAGTCCCAAACTGGTATAATGAAAGGGACTGGAGGGAAAACATTAGTGAGTCCTTTTAAAAATTGGGTTATGATGGTGATCTTGAAATAGGATCTCTGCTCCTCCGAGCGATTAAAAATGGAGAGCGCTGCCAGGTAGCCTTTTACAATGCCAACATGAAGCCCCTGGTTGGCCAAATGAAGCAAAAAAGTCACAAACAAAATGATCCATATTCTTATCTCTACACCAGCTGCCAAACGTATTCAAACTGAAGCGGTACAGAAAATTTGTTGCTGGTCTTCTGGCCAAAAACAAAACGTCCATTATGTCTTCCGGGAGGTCTCCATCTTTGCATCTCAACCTGTCAGAAGCCAGGCATGAAGGCGGAGAGTCCTGATCTCTGGGTGAAGAATGCAACCTCCTCCTTGCGAGAGTGGGTCCTCTCTTTAGGGAATACGAATAGGAGGGCAGATGGACATGCCCAGAAGGTGCAGGTATCAGTCCTCATGGGCCAATCAGGATCATGGTTTTCCCAAAGCTCCTCAACCTTCTGCTGACTTGAGGATTGACAGGGACTTGAGGAAACGCATAAAGGAGTGGAAACTGAATCCACTATGAACACATCTCCCCGAGCTCCTCTCTGAGTAAATTCCCTGGAGCAGAACAGGTCGCACTTTCTGTTGACACTTGACGCAAACTGATCTACTTGAGAGGTTCCCCAAATGGTGAAGATCGCTTGAAGGACTCCCTGGGCTAGTGAGAGGTGGTGCCTGCCCGCTCAGAGCGTCCGCCGCCGTCTTCTCCTCTCCGGCAAGGTGAACGGCTGTGAGAGAGATTCCTTCTTGCAATGCCCAAAACCAGAGCTGCATTGTTTCTTTGCACAGTGGTAGTGACCCTACGCCTCTCTTGTTGAGGTAGTACATAGACACTGTGTTGTCCGTCATTATCAGGACAATCTTCCCCCATGCAGAGGGCAGAAAGGCATCTGCGCTAGTCGGATTGCCTTCAGCTGCAAAAGGTTGATCTGTATTTTGGACTCCTATGGACACCAACGACCGCTGATAGTCAGATCGTTGGCATCAGCTCCCCATCCCGTTCGGGAAGCATCCATAACTACCGTCATCTCCTGCCATGGTTACCAAAAAGTTTCCACTTTCAGTACGTTATCCACACATGCCCACCACAGGAGATGCTGTGCAACCTTGTTCGGGACCTGAAGTAGGTCCGTCATTCTGCCGGAGAACTGACCACTGGGACCTCAGGGCACATTGGAGAGGCCTCATTCTCAGACGAGCCTCTGGCACCAGGAAAATATAGGATGCCATGAGGCTGAGTAACCTAAAAAAACAAATAAACAAAAACAAATCGAAGGCCGGAAGACGTTGGGCAATCTGAAACTCTTTGACCATCGGCCGAATGTGTTGGGCCCTCACATCAGGTGGCGAGGCTTTCCCCGAGGAAGCATCCAGGACTGCTCCAATGAATTGAAGCTTTTGATAAGTTACCATGTGTGACTTCTTGAAATTGAGGGACAAGCCCAGTCTGTGGTGAGAGTGGCAGGTCCTGTTCGGGAGAACGGGCGCTGATCAGCCAATCGTCCAGGTAGGGATAGATGTGAACCCCCCCACCCCACCTTACATTTGCTGCCACCACCGTCATCAACTTGGTGAAAACCCTCAGGTCGGAGGCGAGACTGAATGGCAGAACCCAAAACCGAAAGTGAGAACTACCCATGGCGAACCATAGGTACTTCCTGTGCGTGTGATAGGCACATGGAAGTAGGCATCCTAAAGGTCCAGCGATACCATCCAATCCTGGAGCTGAAGTCCCTGAAGGATCTGAGAAAGAGTAACCATTTTGAACATGTCTTTCCTGAGGAACTTGTTCAAGTATCTCAAGTACAAAATGGGTCTCAATCCTCTGTCTTGGTTGGGCATCAAAAATAAGGTGAATACCACACCTTGTTCCTCTCCGTTACAGGTACTGGCACTATGGCACCTTTCTCCAGCAGGATGGAAACCTCCTGCAGAAGGAACAGATCCAGAACCCTGAGGAAGTGGCGCCCTGGTGGATGATCTGGAGGCCTTTTTAAGCAAGGGAGGCAGCAACCCTGGGCTACAGTCTGCAAGGACAAAGCATTGGAATAAATGTGACGCCAATACTGCCCCCTACAACAGTCCTGTAGAAGGCCTCAGAGGTTTTGGGGCAGCTATAGCAGTGGCTGATGGCAAGGAGGCTGCCGCCTTGGCAGACTTTGCAATACAACCTCGTCCACCTTGAGGAAATCTTTTCTGGCCCCTTTGATTTGCCTGGCATCTTGCCCTTGCCGAAGGATGTATAATAACGAAAGGGCTGACCCCCTCCAACCTTAGGAAGTGGTATGGGCCTGTTGCGGCTGCCATATTGCTGCACTAAGCCATTTAGCTGCTGCTTAGATATTTAGAGCATCTCCTCACTTATCTGCTTTGCTTCCAAGCAGATGGGACCCACCAAAGGGCATGTTCAATAACTTGGATTGAACATCAGGCGCAAACACCCAATCGAATATGCACGTCACAGTACTGGTTGCTATGGCCCTGCTGACACTGTCGTCAGAATCAAGTCCAGACAAATGCACTTGAGGGGATCAAAGGTTCAGAGCCCAGGCTCGAGGGTGCACAAGCTGCAACCGTGGTAGACGCTTTCTCAGCCTTACGAGGCACGATGGGGTCATGGGTCTTTTTCCGTTCTTTAAAAGGGGCCAAAGAAGATACCTTCTCGCAGATTTTTAACATTTGGAGACAGAAAGTCTCCCACTATGCCTTGAAGGCCGACTTACCAGGACAAGATACCTTGCCCTCGGGAGATGAATCAGAAGACGTTGAGCTGGATCTGTGATGCCTTTTCTTGGCCTTATGAGAAGCAGAGGACGATGAGTGGGGGGGGACCACTTTGATAACCCGAGCGCTTCCACAGTGGTGAACCCCCCCCCCACCCAAACTCTTGATCAGAAGATTATCTCTTCGAAGGAGTCGTCGATGAGGATTTACATAGGGGCCTACCCGTAGCAACGTTCCCCCTTCCTCTCTTTAAGCGCCTTTACTGACAGGAACCACCGTCCTCCGTCTTGTGCTCAAGCCTGAGACATCAGAGGCAAATGCAGTGTGAGTCTGTTATAGAAATCTTGGCCCCACAGTCCGCACAATTCTTGGAACCAGTTTTTGGAGTCGAAATCTTTGAGAAGTAACCATCGAATGGACAACGTACCGTATCGAAGAGAACTGTGCAGTGGAAAATACAAACTGAGGTAACGGGTGCAGTGATTGCTATATGTACAGCCAGTGATGTCAAGTTCGAGAGTGGACAGAGGGCGCAGAGGGACATCGAGTCGACACTCAGCACCCTCTACACAGAGAAAACAATTCTAAAGCTGCTGATGCAGGAAGGAGATATAACAGATAAGGAATATGTGGGAGGACACAATCCATTTGAAATATATGCACTGCTAGGAGTAGATTGTGTACTAATGCATCGGTAACATTGTACCCTCCCTTCAGAGGATTACAGCGACTGCTGCAACCCCTGTAACCTATCTGTAAATCCCTGGCTCCATCCCTTATGTACAGCGCTCTGATGCGTCTCAGCTAGGTTCAAGCTTTACATACCCATATGTATACATAAAGGAAAGAATGGAAAAGTCTACTTTTTAAAAACTGCTTGCAAATGGGTTGTGCCATATGAGACCCTATACACACATCCATCTTGGAAGCATTCCTATGTATCAATGATCCCTGGTTTTCTTGCAATTCATGTACGCCTTTAAAGTGGTTGTGATTATGCTCCATAAAGGTAAGTGAATATTTATTTGGTGCAAAATATCAGCTTGAAGGATATATCATAGCAATAAGCAATTAAAAACCTATCCAACCAAACCACTATCACAAACTTTGAGAAACAAGAGTCTTCAGATTAAGCCTAAATTCTAAACACTCAAGATTAAGAATAGCCCAAGAGCACTTATTTAGCATCGTTCCGGTATGGCTGGGCAGGGCACTATTTGCAAAAATAGGAAGTGCATGCACCACATTCACATGGGGCGGACACTCCAGATTGCGATGGAGCGTACTATCGGACCAATATTCACAGGGGGGCTTAGCGGCACCAGATTTTGAACTCTACTACCTGGCAGCACAAGCACACTACGCCTCTAAATGGGCGACAGATTTCCTCAGCCTTAAGGGAACACTAAATGAATCCCCCATACCAAAATCCACCCCATTACTCCATAGCCTTATGGCTTCACGCCCTAAATGGTACAATACCATTGACCCCACACTGGTCACTACCACAGCTTGGGCCAGAATTTCTGATACATATGGTACAGATATGTTCTATCATCCAAGCACGCCAATCTGGGGCGCTCACCATATACCTCCTACTCTGGATAAAGAGGCAGCCACACAATGGGGCGCTAAGGGAATTGTGCAATGGGGGAAATCGTTTCCAGATAAACGCTTCGTGACATGGGGAATCCTTAAAGATATAGTAGGTGACACGCCAAAACATAAGATGCACTATATGCGTATAAGGGCCGCCATCGCTAAGCTATGGAGTGAATTCCCAGCAGAGCCAACGATAAACTTGGGACTGGGTTATATGTCCACAGCGGGGTAAGGGAAGATATCAGCATCAACACTATACAAGACCATTACTCAGACACGCCCGCCTGTGACACATAGTGCCAAAATTAAGTGGGAGCAAGATCTGCGACACCCGATCAGCGACTCCCAATGGACACAAATATGCGCTCTGACCAAACACATATCATGCAACACTAGATATAAACTAATTAATTACAAGGTTGTTCACAGGACACATTAGACTACAGCCAAACTGAAACGCATATATCCCACAGCACAAAGTATATGCCCGAGATGTCGCTGGGAGGAGGCGGACACTTTCCATATGTTTTGGTCGTGTATACAACTGAAAGACTATTGGGCAGAAATTTGCAAAGTATTAGATGAGATGGCTGAATACCCTATTGAATGGTCGCCGATGCTGTGCTTACCGGCGGCCATGGGGAAGATGAACCCAACATGGCGGAAACTACTGAATGTGAGTTTATTGCTAGCCAAGAGGGCGACACTGTTGAAATGGAAAAGCAACAGTCCTCCAAAGAAGGGAGATGGGGACAGAGACATGATCTGGACAAACAACAATGAAGAAATATATACAGACTCACTGCAAGTAGCCACTAGACCCAGAAATATATGGGCCAGATATAAACAATACCTAGCTGACAAAGCTGAAGTCGAACACACGCAATGATATGCTCTAGCATCTAAAAGAAATGTACAAGTTCTGTAAATGTTACATAATGTTGATGTGTCGTACCTGTGTGCAACAATAAATAAAGATTTAATTTTTTTAAAAAAAAATAGCCCAAGAGCATGCCACAATTTAGGAACGAACACTAGAATGACCATTGTGAGAAACCTGAGGGTCTTCTAATTTCTATTACCTTTGGATCCTCTGCGCATGTGGCCAGGGAAATGCCTTTGCTTTTGGATCCTGCCCCTGGGAGTGGACAAGCGAGGGAGGATCCTTCTGGATAAAGGGTCCTCGGAGTCGCAGTGAGAGACCCATGTGTGAAACTCAGTATTTTAGATCCTCCTATTCGAAAGGAACCCCTATCCCAGAAGTGGTAATAGGATATTGTTCATCTAGTTCCATGGTTTCTGATAAGGGGAGGAATCAGTATCAGGTCATCCAGGTTAAACAAAGTAAGAGTGGAGATGGGATACTGTAAATCTTGGTATCTCTGCTAGCCCAAGGGTGTCAATCTAATCTTTCCCCGAGCTTTGTGGGTCATTGCAAAAGTGTTCCACTTCCCTCACCCTTTGAAATGCATAGTAATAATGGGACGAGGAAGAGGCAACCAGGGGCTATGAAGATTACCTCCATTTACCATTCAGGTACTGGGACGAAGGAGAGGCCTGAAGGTCAGGCCTGTCCCATGGTCTCAATTATGGACAGGCAAGGCAAACGCTTAGCCTACACCTGCAGCCTATTAAGCCCACACAGGTGTATAAAGGTGGGGACTGCAGGAAGAGAAGGCAGTTCAAGGGAGAGCGAGCAGAAAGGTGAGTGGAACGGCCTGTGTTACACAGAGGACCAGCTGGAGGACGACAACAAGCTGAGACGCTGAAGGTCTCCAAGTTGAAGCAGCAAGAGGAAGCGTGGTGAGGGAGCCGTACCTCCAAGGAGCCAGAGAAGTCAAGTCCATAAATGGGAGCCGGAGGCTGTTATTCACTTTTGAAGTGATGTCAAGAAAGGGCTTGTTCCCCTGGGCTAAGAAAGAAGACCAGGAGTGTCTGAGGGGCAGGCAGTGAAACCCAAGCCAAGAAAACACAACCAGTGAGTTCAATGCAAGCAGCAACCCGGTATGTGTCTTACACAAGTGAATACAAAGTAACGGAGCAAGTGCATAGAGAAAAGAGAAAAAAAAATTTTGTTGGTACTTTTGAAAGCCGTTAATATAACAATTAAGCGATGCGTAGTTTTCAGTGTTGTCGCGTGCACGAAAACCAATTCTTGAAAGACTGTATGGAAATGTAACCCTCATACGATTACACTCAGATCCTGATCCAGCTTGATCTTGATCAGGCTGAGATGTCGTCGTGCTTGCATCGGTGCCCGTCTGCCGTGGGGGACTGGATGAAGCACAATTGGCTGAAGTTGAATGGAGACAAGACTGAGGTATTGGTGGTGGGTTTTCCCCCTGATCCTGCACTCTGGGTGTCTTCTGTTTGTCCATCTTCCTTAGGCCCGCTTTCTGTTCCAGCTGCCACAGTTAAAAACTTGGGAGTGATTATTTCTTCTACTCGGTCGATGGATGCACAGGTGTCTGCTGTCTGTAAAGCCAGCCACTATCATCTTAGACTACTACAAAGGGTACTTCCCTTTCTACCCTTGGAGTCTAGGCCCCCGGTGGTAGCAGCCCTGGTTGTGAGCCGGCTGGATTACTGAAATTAATTATACTTGGACCAGCCTAAGGGCCTTGTCCAGCGGCTCCAGTGCCTCCAAAATCTGGCTGCACGAATGGCAACTGGATCCGCTTATGGGGTACATATCATGCTGGTTCTACACTCTCTCCATTGGTTACCTGTTGCCCAACGTATCAAATTCAAGGCACGCTGCTTGGTTCACCGTGCCTTGAATGATGTAGGAGCAGAATATCTGCAGGCTAAATTTACCCGCTACTGTCCAAACTGTACATTGCGATCTGCTTCTGTGTGCCGTCTTTCCGCCGTTCGCGTATGGGTGGCCGAGCCTTTTCTCTGGCCGCTAACAGCTGTGGAAAGAACTGCCGCTCTCGCTAAAAAATCTGAACACAAAATGATTAGGATGAAGATCTCTGAAGACATACTTATTTTAGATGGAGCCTGCCAGCTGTCTTCCTCCCTCGCAGCGCCATGATGTCTTCCGGTGATCGTGGCTATATAAATTATCTTAACATAACATACGAGAAGGGAGAGCTTTGCGTGGGAGCAAAATAGAGATCCGAAAAGAGGAGCTAAGCGAATACCAAAGTCCCCAAGAAAAGACTGTTAAGAGTGGAACCAAACGAATGAAACAGAACCTGTTGCCCTAAATCGAATGAAAAAACTGGAATACGAATACCGAACTGAACAAATGGAAAGCACTTTGAAGGAAACTTGGGAGCTCATGGTTTGACCTGTAATGGGACGTCAGGAGAAGTGAGTCTCCCGTTCTCTCCAGGTGTGGTGTTTTTAAATGTTGCGGCAGCTGTTAACCTTTTCCCAGATTTGTGAACAGGCGTGTTATAAATGACATATCACAACAAGAGCACTGCATTTGCTTTCCAGCTCGAGTGATCTTCTTTACTCCAGTCATCTTCCATGTCAGTGTTATCAAGCAAAGGGGGATGTAAATACATTTGGTGATTGGTCATGACTGGAGGTTCTACACCCACACTATAATATGCAATACACGAATAGGTAGGCAAGTCAGTGTTACAAGAGGCTTAAGAAACAGGGAAATGCCTGCCTTGACCTAGAGTGTCACACCACCTCCCAGAGGGCTGTCTCTCAGCATGAGGTCCTCCCGCAGATAGACAACCCCAGGGTCAAAGTTAGGTAGCTTCTGCCTTTCCGTGGCCACATGACGGAAGCTTCCCTGCAGGGAAGCAGTGATGACATGATCGACATCGCTATATTCATCACACCGTACTAAGTGATGCACCCTGTGGTACTCCACATGCAATTGCTTTCTTAATGGATTAATACAGTTTAATGCCACTACTTGGGTCCAAGTGTTCAGATATTATTTGACCCATTCCCATGGTCTACCCCAGCATAGACCAAACTTATAGAGGTAGCCTAGAGGGATGTTGGGATCCTCTATCAATTTCACAGAGGTTTCCAACAGGATAAGGACACTTGTGCCTTCCTGTGTCTATGGACATCTTTAAATCATCAATGGCTGCAAACACTACTGATTCAGTATTACTGCCCATTCAGGAACGAGCCCGCCCATCCTCAAGCCACGACGAAAATGTTGCTATATAGAGCTGTTGTGATGTAGGGCGGTAAAGTGCTGAGCAGCGCTGCTTATGGACCCAGGTTTCCACTATGTAAAGAAGTTTTAAAAAAAAAAAGTAAAATAAAAAAATATTTTAATGCTGGAGTAGCTCGTACTGGGAGATGATCTGCACTTGTGTGCTCCTTGTTAAGATAATATTGTGTCCCCCTTGCATGCCCCACGCCTACCTCAACCAAAGAAAGTGACTTTGGCAGCCTTTTCAAATCACAGTGGTCTGGGACTTTCAAGCATTTACCAATCCCAGTACTTCAAACCACATGCCAGAAATCCATTGGAGGTGTAGTTATGATAGTCTAACGTTTAAAGCTGGGCGAGCCCAGCGGGGCTCACGTCGGCCCAAGCCCCATCTAAGGGTCTTCTCGGGCTAGAGCCTGCCCAAAGCATGGGCTGGCCACGAACCCTACATGGTGCTCTCCTACTCCTTCCATTAAACATTTTTTAAATAATAAAAAGAAAGACGTGCTCGTGTCTGCCTGTATTCCTGCTGCCTGACTGCCAGCATCATGAGGCTCTATTCAAGGCGCCATATAGAGCAGAGTCACAGCACTACCCATCCACACCGGCTCTGTGTGCTGCTCCCATCAACACATGTTATTCCATCTCATGGCCATTCCCGCCCCCTGCAATCATGTCGTTTTCAATTGTTACATGGAGGCAGAGTGCGAAGTGCATCAGGGGTCGCACTCGCCTACCGGTTGCTCGGGCACTGATCCTGCTTACATTCATTTGACATTGAAGTTGAAAATATTGGATAAGTGACACTAAGAAAATCGATCTTCATCTTTCTTATACTTTATTCTATACCGCAGCTGGTAAGATAGCTAAGCGGGTTGAATGCTCGCTGCTGTGATCTGTGTGTGATATGCAGGTTCTTATCCCGGCAAGATCCTACACAACTCAGCCTTTCATCCTACTGAGGTAGATAAATGGTTACCAACTTCGATACACATTTATCAACATGCAATGTGCTGTATGTACAGCACTTTGGAGAAAGCGTTTTGTGCAGCCATGTCCCGGGCTCGGCCCACGGTGGGCTCCTAGAGCCAGGCCTGACCGCCAGGCTCAGCCCAGGCTCGGTCCTACCCATGAAATCTCTGGCTCCCCCACCTCTACCAACGCTAGCTTTCATTCACGGCCTTTCGTGCAAGTAATCGATGGAAAGAGCAAAAGGCAGCTGCACTTAAATCTCAGGCCTGCACTACCTCATGAGAAAGGCGTGAGCGTTTTTTTCAATGAGGTTCACATTGCCTCTTCACAAGCTTAGCCTAGCCCATGGCATCCCAAGAAGATATTCAGACAACTCTAACACTGCAGCCAATAGGCTGCGTACAGCAGCGTCCGAGTGGAGTTTAAAATGTAATATGCATGTCAGATTAAGGCCACATAGCCTTACATTAATGGAGGAGTGCTATGCAGAGTTTGGTAAAATAAAAGTCTGCTGCCGCTAGCCGAGATCTGACATTTAACCTCTGGACTGCACTGAAAGCTAAAATCTCTCTCAGCAATGCCGAGACCAACTAAGTTATATCAGAATCGGATAATACCCAACAGACATTGGCTTCTGAATGCATGGGTCGAGATTATCAGTTAAAACTGGCAATAAATTGCGTGATAAATCACAGCCCTACCAGCCTGTAAGAGGCAGAGCATCTTTTCTGCTCTCTTCAATTTGAGGCAACAGCTGTACAAACGTCACCCCCACACCCTTCCAGCATCACTGAACAGAGCAAAGCTCTCCCCTCAATCGCCCTTTGTAAGTCCCAGACAAGCGTCACTTGATCTCCGAGTTGATCTGAGAGCACTACCATCCCCGCTTTAATTTAATGTGGAAAGCTAAGGCTACCTTGCCCCCATTCACCATTCCACTTCCCTGGTCTTGATCACTGTGCTGTGGGGGAATCTGATCATTATCCCCTTTGGATTCATGGGTGCGTGTGCTATGCTATACTATACTAGATAGTCTTAATTCTTCACTTTCTAAAAGGCTTTCCTCGAGTAGTTCAAATCAGGCATTCTTATTTTTGTCTGTTCACTCAAAGTCACAAAATGAAGGGTCTCCCAGTTTGTATCAGCTGAGTCGGATGTCGGATCCCACTTCTGAGGGATCAAGAATAAGACTGACACACTGGCATGCTAGGTGTGGGTTATAGACTTATTTCTAGAAACTAAAAGGGTTGGGATGAATCCCATCTATCCCTAATACTTAGAGGGGTTTCCTTACCTCAACAAAACTAAGGAGCGTCTGCGTCAGGATGTTACACAAAAAAGCGTCCTGTCTCCAAAAATCCTGAAGAGACCATTACACTTTCAACTCAGTCTCATGTGCACAAGGAAATTCTGGTACTTGTAACTTTTTGTTCAAAATTCTCAACTAAAGGTTCTTAAGGTGCAAAAGAAGGAAACAAAATAAAGTTCCACCAGGAAAGGGGCTCCCCTTCCCGTAGAATCCTTCTGGTAGTTTAAATGTCACTTTATCACAGTTCACTTTCTGATACTGTGTCCTATTTCCATCCTTGGTATACCCTCCTGTCAGGTTATTTGTGACTTACTTATTGATCCTTAAAAGGGTTATGGGTGCACATGCACAAGCACCGGATGAGGCGCTAAACAAACCTGCTCCCGGCAGCCGCCAACATCCTCAGCATCAATCCTGTTCCTCTGGAGTCATAAACCAGAGCCACCATTATCCTGATGCAGCGGAACACCCCGGGCGTGCAGTCGGCCGCAACTCCAAATCAAATAGGTGCAGGCAAACCGATTAACGGCCCGACAACCCCTCGTGGATCACGAACCGCCATCTTGACACCTGGTGGCGGCCAGGTATACGCAGGGAGCCAGCATGTACCTGAGATACCATACCCAGCTAACTCAGCCGAAGACCCGCACATCATCGGCTGCAATAAAGGCAGCCCCCGCGGGACACCATAGCAGGAGGGGCGCTGCATATTAACGCTCGAGATAACCTCTGTGTCGGCCCGTGAGACGCAGCCGCCCTCCCGCCAGTACGGGTGGCCGGTGCCGGGGAGCCTGCGCAGCATCGCTCGGTGCAGGCAACTATCACTGAGGGTGTCTCCCCCACCAGCCAGCAGTGCATCGATTTGGAGTGCGAAGGGATAGGAACCGCTCGGAAAGGAAGGCGCCCGCCCCACCCGGTCGGACCTTACAACATCAGACCCGCAACCAGCTAATTTCCTGCAGTCACTGACACCCCAATGACAGGGCCACAGCCGCAGCACCGAGACACAGGAGGCGGACCCTGCCATCAATAATACGGCCCCAGCACTGGCGTAAAACCATCACACAAGCCAGCAACCTCAGGGTAGTGAGAACCGCACCAGACACGCGGACGGAGAGCCCACAAGGCATAACCTGCGCCTCAGAGACAGAGACGCCATCTACAGCCGGCAGCACCTGCTGGAGACCCGGGACCAATCCCACTGGACTAGAGGTGAGGCACTCCCCGAGCACTAACCCCCACCTCCCTGCTGGCGCACATAGACCCTTGGGTCCCATATCCCCTGGGTCTCTGAGGCCGCACAATGCTGCAATCGGTCTGAACACCCAGTGGCCGTCCCGGGGCTGGCACCCCAATAGACACAGGAGCAGGCCTGTTACTAGGGCCTACAACACCGCCCGGCCCACGCGAGCAGCTTGGGGGTATTTTAGTACGAGACGACAGGGGCCAGCAGAAGACGTCCTCCCCCCGACAATAACCCACCACATGGGAAACTAGCAAACGCTATAAGGATGCGGAACAGGCACAAGCCCCAAGCCCATACTAATAGGGAGCAGTCGACAAGTGTGACGGATACTTGCCCAACCCTATCAATGAGACGAGTGCGGAGGCAGCGGGGACACAACTCAACGGATCAAGGGGCAATCGTTGCATTCAACACGTACAGGCACCAGCAGAGAGACAGCTCTGGGCTGCACGCAGAAGGGGGTAGCCAGCACTCTGCACCAACCGGGGCCCAGGGGCTGTAGAACCAGGAAGCAACTCGAGCCACTGTGATCAGGACCGCACAGACGCCCATCCCCGGATGGCAACAACCCAAGAATCCCCCGCCCCCCGGCCCTACCGGCATGCTGGGCCACCCCGGAAGACGGTCCCTGACAAAAGGCACCACAGAGTGTGAGCAGAGGGAGGGGCGGAAAGACCCGACCCTGACACCGGCCCTCTGAGTCTCTCTTCCCCCCTCCACCATCATCATCATCATCCCGACGACGCACTTGTAGGTGTCCACACAATCCCACAAACTACCTGGCGCAAGCCTGTACTAGACATAATGTCACTAAGGATCCACAGACATTCCCTCCACAATAGACTGGTCAGACAAGCGGAACAAGTGCCGCCCCTGGACCGCCGCTGTGGGTCACGGGCAAGTACAAGGTTAAACGGCAGACGCTTCAAAGCAAAATGGATCTATACACTGTTGGTCCCCTGCAGGGCCCCCCCCCCCGTCCAGACGCCAGAAAGTGGAGCGGCGACGGCAGAAGACCCTCCCATATCTCTCACGGATGTCATGAAAGCTATTGGGGAGTCGAGGTCGTCACTGAAGGGAAAATCGGAGGCCTGTCTGCGGAGCTCTCGCGCCAAGACCTTCGCAACCTATCCTCTAGAGTGGGGGAGATGGAAAAAAGGATCTCAAGCACGGAAGACGCAGTGAGGCAAATGAAGAAGCACCTGGCTTCCAGCACTCAAAAGGTTTCCCAACTTGAAAACGGAGCTGAGGACAGTGAGGGCCGGGTTCTGGAAAAGGAAGAGGGGCCCAGTGCTGCACCTTTCCTGTAAGATTGCCTGGCCGAGGTAATCGCCACCAAGAAATGCTCTAAATTTTTCTCTATTGAGCGAGCCCACAGAGTCCCAACTGGGCGCCCAGTGCCGAATGCACCACCACGAACAATCATCGCCAAACTGATGAACTTCCGTGATAGAGACGCCATTCTCCAGTTGCGGAGTACGGGGTGGGAAGCCGGGGTATGGGTTATTCTAGAAGCTATCAAAGTTATCATTCTTACTACTCAGGTTCGGGTAAGGACCATTGGTAGTCATGTCAGGATATGGTATGGCACAGGAAAGGACCAGAAGGGGGATCTGGGGCAACCGGGGCATAAGACTAGGTCTGTGGAAGGTACTCCACCCCCACCCCGGCAAATGCAACCACCACACACATACCAATGGCGCACAATAGCCACTTGACACTACTCATGTGGAACGTAAACGGGCTGGGCTATGGGTGAATAGGCAGCTAGTCCTCCAGCAACTAAACAGACACTCACTGGATATAGTGCTCTTGACCGAGACGCACCTTGTGGGCACAGAATGCAAATTCTTCAGAAATCTTACTATGTGACCACCTTCCATGCCGCGTTCTCCAGTGGCTCCAGAGTACCATGATCCTCTTGCCCAAATGGGTCCCATTCCAACTGAACAAGCTCCACACAGAACAGAGGGGGCGCTTTGTGGTGGTCATTGGTGATATTGGAAAGGTCTCCTGGGGTATTGCAGCAGTTTATGCCCCCACTCCGCTGTTGCACAAATTCCTCAGCGATCTCCAGAAGGTAATGATGGGGAATCAGGCGGATAATTGGGTATTGGGGGGCGACATTAATAAAGTAATGGATATGGGTTAAGGAAGAACACATGTGGGTAAAAGGAACGCCGAAACACAAACCAAGCTCCTCTCCTTCGTATTGGCACTGGGGTGGGTGAACGTATGGCGCACTTCACCCACGTATCAGGGTTACTCCTTCTCTAACGCCCACAGTTCCATGTCCTGCATACACTATCTCTTCGTCCCCCAGGATATGTCGCACAGGCTGAAAACCACCACCTATTTAGCCTGGGGCATCTCAGATCACTACCCCCTTCTGCTCAAAATGAAACACACTCAAACCAAGCCCCACCCTTCCTGGAGACTCAACGCATATTAACATAAAATATTTGGTTGTCTTTTGCACAAGGCCCTGACACACCTGGGTGTCCCAGAGGTGTGTCAGGGCCTTGTGCAAAAGACAACCAAATATTTTTCCCTCAATGAAGGCTCGTGGCCAGCCCCATAACACTCTGGGAGGGATACAAGGTGGTGGTCCAGGGGTAGGCCCTTTCTCTGGTTACAACACACGGCTGGCACCAAACCCTGGAAATCTCTGAAAAAGAGGAGGCCGCAGCGAGGGCTAAGGAGGAATTCCTAGCACACCGGAGTCCAAGGAGGCGATGATTACGGGCCAAAAAATATTTAAGAACCTGGTGCTAGATAATGCCAGTACTGCTCAATCGACCAATCACAGCCAGATATACGCTACTGGGGACAAAGCCGGCAAGGCCTTGGCTTGGCTGGAGCAGGCGGGAAGTACCTGAGGATATGTCGGGGCTATCCAAGGGGCCAAAGGGCACCTGTTCCATGAGGATGTAGACATAGCAAACGCCTTCGTTACCTTCTATGAAAGTCTCTACGCCTCCAGGGATACCACACCAACGGGGCGACCCCGCACTATTTAGACTGCATTGAGCTCCCCCGGCTTTCCGGGGCCCAGATTGAAAAGTTGGAAGCGGAGGTAGCCGCGGCCTTGTCGCAGCTTCAGCCCAGAAAAACACTGGGGCCGAACAGCTTCCCAGCGGAAACTTGGCAGCGAGTTCGGGACTCGGTGGTGGGTCATATGTATTGCATAAAAATGAGCTCCGGCTTCTCCTCGCCAAAGAAACTAATGGAATCCTATGAGATGCTGGTGATACTTACATCCTGGAGCAAACAACCCACAGTGGGGGAACAGGAAGAAATTAGCCAACTAGTAATAATAAATACATATTGGAACCCCCAACGGACCAACACAAAAACATACTGTGAGAAAATGGGGGAAACAATAGACTGGATTTACACTGAGTTTGAAAGAACTGACATCATCCTGTGTGGCGATTTGAACGCGGATTGTGGTGAATCCCATTCGATCAGAAAAGACAAGGCCCCACAAGGAAACGCAGCTAAACGGGGCAAGGCCTGGAAGTCGGTGACCAAGACGAGAAATTTATACAACATCGAATCTCTATTCCCCAACCAAGCAAACATCCCTACATGGGAAAATCTGAACGCCAAAGCCACCTTGGATTACATCTACGCTTCCCAAGGCCTCCTGACAAGGATCCTGGAATTTAAAGTCCAAAGAACCTCGCACAGTGACCATTACCTCCTGAGGTGCGCATGGAAAGGTAATCACCCGGTTAATCCAACATACAAGTTTCAAGTGGAGGTAAATAACCAGCAAACGCGTATAGGTCTAACGGAAGCAGACATCATAAAGATAACCAGGAACTATGGCAAGACCACGGAAGAAGACGACCCAGTGGGGGGGGGGCGGGGCTGAACGTCCAAATTATCTACCAATGCTGCTCCCTTTCAGAAGACCAGTCGCTGGAAAACAAAGACAGGCAGTTTGTCCGAAACACATCTACGACAAACAGATAGTCGAAAAGAGGAAAACAGTCAGGAAATTGAAGAGATTTGCAAAGAAAAGTAACACCAAAGAAGCATGGGAGCAGTGGCAAAAGGAACTAAAATCCTACAAACACTGGCTAAAACATCACAAATTCCAACTCTATCAGCAAGACGCCGAGCAAATGATGAGCGCTCTTAACACAAAAAAGGCTAGCGATTTTTGGGCACTGATTAAAACAACGAACTCGAACATGGCTACAAAAATGGCAAATTCAGTGTCAGAGGAAAAATGGATGTCGTACCTAACGGCCCAATTTGACCTACCGCAAGAGGAAGTACCGGAGGAGGGAAAAATGCAGAGGAAATCAAAAACGCCATTCTTAAATTAAAAACTTCAAGAGCCCCGGGTCCGGATGGGCTGACCAATGTCGACTTGAAAAAAATCACCGAAAGCATGGGCAGACGTGATCAGCAAAATGTTCACCCATTGTAAGAACACTAAGATGATTCCCAAAACTTGGCAGAAGGCGATAATCGTCCCCATCTACAAGAAAGGGGGCAGAGACGACCCAGAAAGTTACAGGCCGATAGCTTTGCTCGACATCGTGGGGAAGATATTCGCATCCCAGCTACTAGTCCATCTTCGAAACTGGGCCAAAACCGCTCGATGCTATGACACCTTCCAAACAGGCATTCAAAAAAACGGAAGCACTTCAATAAACATCTTACTGATCAACATCCTAAAGGCCAAAGTGAGAGAAGGAGCCCCAAAAGTGTACCTTACATTTGTAGACCTGTCGAAAGCCTTCGACAAAATCGACAGGGCAAAACTGTGGGCTAAACTAAAACTCTGGGACTGTCCACCGCCAATTCTGAACCCGATAAAAGCCCTGCATGCAGACACGAAAATCAGGGTGAAACTGAACAAACAAGGAGGCCTGTGTAAGGAAATCCCGGTAAAGCGAGGTGTCAAACAAGGATGCCCCTTAGCTCCAACCTTGTTTATCGCTTTTCTAGGGGACTACCAAACTGACGAAGAACAAATCAGAGCCTTTCCACCTAAAATCGGAAATGTTCAAATATCGCGATTACTATATGCAGATGATGCAATTATCATCGATCAGACCCAAATCGGACTCCAACGCAGACTAACTAACCTGGGGAGATACATAGAATTGAACCATCTAGAGATTAATACAGCAAAAACAAAAATGCTAGTATTAGAAAAAACTACAAAGAAATCGATGAGACCGCCAAAATGCTTTCTGAACAAAACAAAAATTGAGGTCGTGAATGAGTTCAAATACCTGGGGGTGATTATCGACGGATCGGCCAGAGATAAAGCAATGCAAGAGCATCTATGGACCAAGGTCAGAACATTAACAGCACAGCCAAGAGCGGTCGATAGGAAATTTGGCAAATTCTCCATGCTGCCGGCCATTAACTTCTATAAAGGGAAGGTGGTCCCAGCGATCATTTATGGCATGGAAGCGTCATTAAACATTCCAAGAACTGTGTGGCAGAAGTTGGAAAGTCATGTTTGGAAGTCGGTTTTGGGTCTACCATGCTCAACCTCCATGCCTGCGATTAGGCGAGAACTGGGCCTTGTTTCCCTAGCTTCACTGGTAGACCAAAGCAAAATGAGGTTATGGAGAAAAATCTTAATGACGGACTCACTACCAATCTTCAAAATCATCGCAAAAGAACTCAAGACTGGCTCATGCAAGGCTTTCAAGAACTGGGCGGCAAGCCTCCAAAGCATTCTAATAGAAATAGCCTGCACAGAGGAAGATCTGATATCTAACCCAGACCGGGTTAAACTAAAAATGGAATGGAGAGACTGGATCGAAACAACCGAAAAAGCCAGTGCCAACAAACTACTGGCCCACCTCCCACCAACATTTAATGAAGTGAAAAAACCGCAAAATTATCTCCTGAAATTTCCGAACAAAGCGATGCGAAACATGATCCTGAGGGCCAGACTCAACTTGCTGAGGACAAAGGAAATTCTAGCCATACGTAATCAGGCAACAGCTGTCAGCTATGCAAGAACATTGACCAAGTGGAAACCTTGAAACATTTGACCCTGCAGTGCCCGAATACCAAACAAGGCAGAGTCACATATCTCCAACCTCGTCTGCAAGGTGTAACGCTGGTAGAAGAAGAGGTGCTGTGGCACAGACTAATTTCAGGAGAGACAACACGTTGGTCCCTGTCACTGGTGAAGCTAATAGAAACAGCCTTTAAGAGGATAAACCAGACAGGCACCATTGAGACGGCATCCGAAAACCAGGGAATAGCTTGATCTAAACCCGATTACCGAAGAGGGAGACGCTTCCTGCAGCTAAACAAAAAAAATAAAATAAAAAAAACGGAATATAACCAGACGGGATCAAAGGACTCCAGAGTCAATAGTTCATCTCTGCACTTCGGGACTCCTTAAGTTGGGAAAAACCCTTGTAAAAATTGAAAATTTATTTTTTAATTAAAATTCAAGTAAAAAAAAAAAAAAAAAAAAAATATGTATTGCATGCTGCTGCATTCTCTCACAGATGGAGAACTCCCACGTGACCTCAGACAGGCCACCATCGTGGTCATTCCCAAACCCGGGAAACCCTGTTACCTCTGTGCTTTGTACAGACCTATCTCGCTCAACAATGGGGAGGCTAAAGTCCTAGCCCGGGTCCTGGCCAACAAAATTCTGGGCGTCATTCGCACTTTGTTCCACCCAGACCAATGTGGGTTCATGCCGTCTAAGTCCACCAGGATGAACCTCCGGAGGGTCCACTTCGCAATTAATCAAGCCTCCACCATCAAGGAGCCTCTTACTCTACTCACAGTCGACTTCGAAAAAGCTTTCCACTCGGTTGGGTGGTCCGCTCTGTGGGATATCATGCACTGCATGGGGTTTGGGCCCAAATTCATGGCGTGGTCTAAATTGCTATACATTGCCCTGGAAGCAACGGTGCGGGTGAACCGGATCTCCTTCAGACCCTTCCCACTAGGGTAGGGGAACCAGGCAGGGGTGTACCTTCTTCCCCCTTCTTTTCATAATGGCCATATAGTGCCGCTTGCAATCTGGCTCCGGACCCCCCCCCCGCACCCCTCCGGTGGGGTTCGCAAGGTCCTGGGGAGGACCGGGTTTTCGCTTTATGCGGACGACCTGCTCATCTACATGAGCAACCCTAGGGTCTTGTGCCCTGAGATCACTGGAATCCTCTCCGAATACCAGGTGTTTTGTGGCCTTAAAGTTAATAAGCAGAAGACCATCTTTTTCCCCACTCCAGGGAGGGGCTGAGGCGATCCCGCGGCACTGTCCTTAATCGTTCTCCATCCAGAGTTTTGTTTACCTTGGCATCAAGGTGACCCCCCCAACTCTGACTATTTTCTTCGGCTTAATCTCCAGCCAGTGGGGAGCAGGCTCAAAGCAGATGTCACCCACTGTCAATCTTGCTGGGGAGGGCCGTCCTCTTCAAAATGCTTTCCCTCCCGAGGTTTCTCTACGTCCTGCAAAATGCTCCTACTCACATTCCCTACACAACCTTTTCTGCCATAGACCCTACCCCCAGGAAACTCCTGTGGGGCAGGAAGCAACCATGCATCGCCCTTGCCACGCGGCAACTGTCAGTCTGGGAGGGGGGGCTGGGCATAACCTGTCTCAGGGCCTACTACTGGGCATCACAGTTGAGTGTCTTGAACAAGTGGCTCCATGCGGATTCTGCTCTCCCACACGTCGGGAATGAGATCGGACGTATGGATGAAGGAACGCCCCTACGGGTCCTATACGGGACAGATACTGCCATGGCGGACCGTCTAAGGAATGATACAAATACGGTTGGTGTGGAACAAGGCACTTCAGCATATCGGGTGGGGGAGGCGGCTGACAATGGGCCAACCCTTGTGGGACAATGGGTATATCCCAGGGGTTATGACAATGGGTTACTTTCCTAGCTGGGTAGACCGAGAGATACTGACCTTAACAGAGGTTGTGCAGGACAGACACCTGAAGCCGTTAGAGGCACTACGGTAGGAGTTTGGCCTTCCTTTGGAAGACATTTACAGATACATGTAACTGACACATGCCCTACATGCCAAATTCCCTGCACTTTCGAACATTCCAGAAATCTCTCCCCTTGAGGTGAATGACCTCCATGCAAGGATCCTGGGGCAAAACCCACATCTACACTGCACCAGGTAAGAACGGCATTCAGGGCCCGGGACTTAACCCGGCTGAGTGAGAGATGGGAGAGATTGGTAGGTTCCTTGGAATCGGAGGAGTGGGTGGAGGCCCTAATGTTCCCCCGTGAAATAGGCATAGATGCCAAATGAAGGCTCATACAATATAAGATACTTCATCAGGTCTATCACTCTCGGGCCGCGCGGGCCAAGTGGGGACTAGTGGAAGATGGACTGTCCAAAATGCTGCAGGGCGCCAGGCACCTTTTAACACATGCCGTGGGAATGCGCAGTCATACACAAATTATGACAGGAGTGTATTCACAAAATTAATTGGGTCCTAGACACTCCTGTCCAGTTGGAACCAAGGCTCGCACTACTGGGTATCTGGGGGGATGGAGACCATACAAGAGCGGAAAAAACACTCCTCGCTGTTGCATTAGGCCTAGCTAAAAGACTTTTAGCCACCATGTGGGGAGCACCTGAAGGACCCACACTAAGTATATGGATAGATGCGTGCCCCTGGAGAAATGTATATACTCCACTAGGGGCTGCCCTGATAAATTTCTGAAGGTGTGGGGTAAATTGTCTGGCTTTGCATGACCTGGGATGCCTTGAGTAACTCCAGGACACAAAGTCATGGCCCGTGAACTCGCCCCTCCCACCCCCCGATTGAACTCCTCGCTCCTCCAGTCATGGCCATATGGCCGAACTTATGCACTGTAAAATGACCCGACCCACTTCCATGCTCCTTGTTTGGACTGATCTTTTTGGTTTATGTACTGGTTGTATGTTGAGTGACGGGTATGCCCGTCCGTGTTTGTTGTAAATCAATAAAAAAGAATGTATCCCAAAAATAAGGGGCATGAATCCTCCCTCTTGTATTCACAATTTCAGGTTCATTTCTCGGCTCACTCCTGGTTTACTTCTCCTACCAGGATATCACTTCACTTTTCACCTCACTCCTGGTTTACTCTTCTGCCAGAATATCTATTGCTTTCCTTTCTTGGGTGTGAGTCCCAGACTCGTTGTCTGCAAGGTTTACTAACCTGCCACGGCTTTTCCTTTCTCCATTCACTCTTTCTTTCATCCACGTGACAATGCTGTTCTAATATTGGGTAAATGACACTCTTTTGACAAAGTAAGTTTCAGTTTTAAATCCCCATTTCAGGGTTGGATCTCCGACCCGCTATCCAGACTGTTCACATGTGTATCAAATCTTCCTCTCAAGCACTGGGTCTCCGGACCACCTTTAACACTGTTCGCATATGTATTAATCCCTTCTTTGAAATACTGGGTCCCTGCCCCTTTCTTAACAGTGTTCTCATCCATGTCAGTTTCTTTAATATTTTCAATTCGGTCCAACGCATTATCACTGCAATGTATTTGCCTTTCTGCGCACCGTTAACCCATTTGTTCTCCCTGTGTTTGGCAGTTCTTGTGTCTCTTCCGGTCTGCATCCTGCGAGCCGGTCCGTTCCCGATTTGCTTTGCTTCCCTCTGGGCGTCTCGAGCTGCCGACAGTCATCAAGGTGTAAGCTTAGGTCGGCTCGGTCTCCCTGCACTCCATTCGTGTCAGCCTCTGTGCTGCTTCTTACAATCGTCTCGTCTCTGGCGTCTCGTCTCTGGCGTCTCGTCTCTGGCGTCTCGTCTCTGGCGTCTCGTCTCTGGCGTCTCGTCTCTGGCGTCTCGTCTCTGGCGTCTCGTCTCTGGCATCAGAACAAGTTGCGAACAGCTTCTGACTCTGCCTCTCTCGCAGATCCCAGTCAGCTGTGGCAGTTTTGAACTTCCCAGCATTGGTCCATATTTTCCAAAGACTAGAACGTTGCAATGGCTTACTGCTTCTGGTCATCTTCATTGCCCCATCCCTCTTCCTCGTCTCAGTACTAAAATGAGGGGGCTGAGGGATAAATAGGGTAATCTGTTGGGAAAATTGGGAAATTAGTATCTATGGCACAATAGGTCATACAGGTATGTTGTAAGGATACATGGGTGTCATGTGGACTTACGGCTGTAAGGTTATTTTGGTTGTGTGTTCCTACTTCTCTGGAGTTAAGTCTTACGCTATGTGGTCCTCCCCAGATAGCTACACCCCATGGTCTGAGTCAGGTAGCTTCTGCCTTTCTCTGGCCACATAAGAGAAGCTTCCCTCCAGAGAGTCAGTGACGATAATACTAGATTTGTCACAGTGACTTTTTGAAATCATCCTTTATTACACTGCTGTCCTTCTCAGACAGCATCAATGCAAGGGAAGTGTTTGAGTTTCCTTTTATCAATAGACTGGCGTTCCAAAGCAGTCCTCTTCCTTGATATGCCTTAACCTGTACATCCAACTGATTGGGCCTTTCAATCTGAGCCTATGTCAATAACACTAGGATGTTCCTCTGTATTGGGGAGTAGCTGGATAACTACGCTGAGAGTTTGGTTTTGTGAAGCTTCTCAACACAGCAACGACTAACAGCAAAGACAGAGCTGATGATTAAAAAAGATAAGATGGGATGCCACCAGGGTGTGTGTGAAAGATGGTTCATTGAATCACACACCGCTCACTGTGATTAATCCAATGGAGTCATCACGGATTCCCCAGCGGTAGCCTCCTTCCATGTGGCTAGGGGACAGCAGCCGCTACCCAATCCCAACCCTGTGGGCGGCTATATCAGGGAGTATCAGAGAGGATCACATGGCAGGAGATAACCACCAGGAAGATGTCATGGCTTCATTGGATGATGCGTGGTAAGCCTTACTTTCTCATGAGGAAGACCCCCCCCCCCCCACCCCAATTGCTCAAACTCAAAAGGCCATTGTCATGCAAGTTGTCCTTCATGGATAACTGATCTTCTATGTGGAATCTTTGAACAAGACCATCTAAGTATTATGCATCAGAAACCATCAATGAACTTCAATCTTCAATTCCTGCAACCACCTAAGCACTGAGACAAGTAGAATGAAGGATTGATACAGAGCAGCAAGAACATCAATCGTAATGAGCGTGCTAGTTGTTGGATGAAAACACCTGTGCACAGGACCTTTAAAAATGGTAACCGAACTATGAGAGAGAGCTCAGGAGAAGACGTGGCATCTCCATTGAAGGCGGACAGAGGCAGGAGGCACAAGCCGGTGTGGCAGAGCGATGGAGCTCGCCAGCAGAGAAGGAAATAAACGTGGTGTGAGCAAGGAGTGCCTTGGAGATGTCAGGAACTGCTAGAGGAATCCTGGGCATCTGGCAGCCAGGAGAAGCAGCGTTGTCCTTACCAGGAGCAGAAGAGAAGCCAGCGTGCAGGAGCAGAGACATGAGAGAAGCTGGAGACATGTCAGCGCTGCCCAGAGTGGAAGCAAGCGGCAGAGCTACGCCGCATAAGCACAAGCAAGACCGAAGACGCTACACATATCTGGAGAGTCGGCCAGAGCAGAGTGGGGACCCTGGGGCATTTAGTAAAGTTACAGAAAGTGAAATAAGAAGACTTGTGAATCGAAAGGGCAGACTGCCAACGAGAACCCCAATAAGAAATTAATGCAAATGCGGGGAAAGCTTAAAACTATGCCACTTGGTTGAAAAGAGGAACTATAGTATATGAGAAGTCATGGCAAGCATACCCAGGCAGTTGAAAGCATAAGAAGAAAAGTCCTGGCAGGGGAGTATACCAGGCAAATTGCAAACATACAAGGAGAATCAAGCAGAACAAGTGTTTGTTAAACAAAGAAGGGACTTGTGTTAAAAGAAGGAACTTCTGTTAAAGAAGAACTTAGAAGGCTGAACAGTTTTCATCCAACATGATTTTTGTGGGCCAAGAAAGAGACAGAGAACTGTTAGACCCAGAGACGTTTGTGATACCAGTAAAGAATCCAGGGAAAGGTAATCACCCCCTGGAAGGAAGGGCTTTTCCATTTTTGGAGAACATTTACGTTGGAGCTATTCTATTTTTATTTAAGAACACTTTTGCAAATATCAGGTTAAAGACATTTCCCTTGTCACTTTATTATTTTGTTTGAAGTGTGAGGGTCAGGATAGAACATTTGGACACAAGGACGGCTTTTGATTTATGACATCTTGACATCACCTACCGGCAGTAAATCGGGTCCTGCGACCTCCTACAGCCCCCAGGGAAATCTTCTTCGAGAGCGGAGTAAACCCTATACGGCAGAGGATCACGTTTGGGGTCTTTAGGTTCCTCCGATCGACAGTTCTGAATGCTGCAGTGAAACGGTGTAGAGGAGAGCTTGAAAGAGCGAGTGGCCGTGACAATTCCGACCGCAACACTGGACCTGCCCGGAAGTACTCTGACAGAGAAAAGAAAACTTTGATATCCATAAATAACAGGAACCTCTCCCCAGAATCAGAAGAGGCTGGGAAATTAATTGACCCCACAGGCCCGAATGAAGAGCACTAAGGAGTTGATGTGGTAAACAGCACTTATGTGCCGTAGATTTGTTGTGTGTCAGGACCCAACCTTGAAGGTGAATGGGGTGTAAGGTGAGCTGGAGTGTTTCAAGGAGAAAGAACCCACAGAAGGCACTCAGGACATTGAGAACACTCTCCCCCCACCCTCCAAGAATTGGGATATACCTACTTTCGGGTTGGACCCGATTCGGAAGCCCCAGTAGCGACAAAGAGGTGGAGCCCAAGAGGGGTAAGCACACAGAGACAAGATAGACCCCCCCACCCCCCAAAAGCCCTAGAGAAAACGCACCCTGGTACTTGTACTGACTTGGAGGACATTCTTCCAGAAGAGAACTTATATTTAGTAGTCCATGAGGTGCATAAAGGCTGGAAAAAGCCAGAGGATAGGCAAAGAGACCTTATGACAGGATCTCAAGGAAAAGAGAAACTCTCCGGCAAAGCCTCGGAGCAGACCCGGAATAAGTAAGAGGCAAAGAGATCAACAATAGTCCGGTCACAGAGTTGCCAAAGGGACAAGACCTATAATATTAATATTGTCAAAGAGGCCAGATGAGGAGAGCAGGAAACGCTGTATGCGTTTGGGAGTCCGAAGGGCAAAACAAAAATAATCGCCCCGGCTCAGTTGAAAACCACCGAAGACCTGGGCTGTCAAGACCCGCACCCAAGATAAAGAAGGGCTCCATCATCAGGGGGTTGACAAGGACTTATGGGAACCCTATCGGGAACAATTTCTCCCCAGCTACTAGTTCACCCCAATGAGTTGGAAAAAGTCCTTACAGAAATTCAAAAGTCTCAAAGCACCAGAACTCTCGTCTGGTGAAGTAGTGTCTCAGTCGTCAACAGAAATCAACAAGTTGATGGCTACCAGGAAAGACGTAGCAGCAATCTTCAAGGAGATCAGAGGGATACAAACAGACATCTGTCACAGACTTGATGGCCTGCACAACAAAATGGAAACGCTTGACGACAGAGAACAGGGTTTGGAAGCGATTCAAACATCGGTAGACATGCTAGAGACTCAATTAGATAAACAAGTTACTTACCAACTGTAACGTTCTTTCGACTGGATGTTCCTCCCACGTATTCCTCATCTTGTGATAAATCGTTATCTCCAGCTTCGCTGCTTCGGAAAAAAAAATTCTCGGCAGAGGGCGCTGTGCTCGAGGTCGTGGTGTAGATTGTCCCTCGACATACTCGGTACTCTGTCCACGTCACCGATGGTATAAGTAGCTCGAGCCGCGCCCCTTGCTTCAGTTCTGTTTTTTAGATGAAATATATATAGGAGGAACACCCAGGCGTGTCCCATGACCGATACCTTCTTCGTGAGAGGAAAGTGTAAGAAAACGTAAACTGTACTGTGGGGTTGGTTGGGAGGGTCGATGAGGAATACGTGGGAGGAACATCCAGTCGAAAGAACGTTACAGTTGGTAAGTAACTTGTTCTTCGAATGGATTGTCTCCTCCCATGTATTCCTCATCTTGTGATAGGCTCCCATAGCAGTATACATTTCAGTTTTCGTGGACAGAATGCATAACTGCCTTTGCAAATAAACCCTCGTTAGAGGAGGCAGTGTCCAAACAATGTTTAACAAAGGTATGTATTGTTTTCCAGGTTGCAGCTGCACAAATGTCTGCTGCCGGGACTCCCCTTTTTAGAGCCGCAGAAGTAGCCATTCCCCTTGTAGAATGGGCACGAAGCCCATCTGGTGGTTCTTTTCCCGCTAATCTGTAGCATTCAACTATGGCTAATATGATCCAGCGGGAAATGGTCTGTTTTGTTACAGATAAGCCCAATTTTTGACCAGTGTAACCCACAAACAGTTGGTCATCTTGTCTCAATTTAGCCATCCTAGAGATGTAAAAACTAAGAGCCCTCTTGGGATCTAATCTATGTAATCTCTCCTCTTCTTTGCCCAGGTGAGGAGGAGAATAAAACGTTGGAAGTACTATTTTTTGTGACAAATGGAAGTCCGAGACTACTTTTGGCAAAAATGAAGGTTTAACCTTAAGGACTACCTTATCTTTATAAAAAATAGTATATGGTGGTTTGCATGAGAGAGCCTGAAGTTCGCTAACCCTGCGGGCTGATGATAGGGCCACAAGGAGGACAGTTTTTAGAGTTAAAAGCCTCAATGGACATGAGTGCAGAGGCTCAAAAGGTATGCAAGTCAAGAATTTTAATACTAAATTTAAGTCCCAGGTTGGTACATGAAAAGGTACTGGAGGGTATACATTAGTGAGCCCCTTTAAGAATTGAATTATTATCAGTATTTTGAAGTATGAAACCTCTTCCGAGGAGCGCTTGAAAATGGACAGCGCAGCAAGGTATCCTTTTATTGTTCCTATCTGGAGCCCCAGATTAGCTAGATGTAGCAGAAAAGAAAGCACCATTGGGGTGCCACACTGAAAAGGGTCCACATCCTTGTCTTTGCACCAGTTACTAAACCTATTCCAGCGACATCGGTACAAAGACTTTGTTGCTGGTCTTCTGGCCGAAAGCAAGATTTCCATTACGTCATCCGGAAGATCCCAATCCTTGTATCTCAACCTCTCAGAAACCATGCGTGAAGGTTGAGTGTCTTGACCTCTGGATGGAGAACCTGACCTTCCTCTTGCGAGAGAAGATCCTCTCTTTGCGGAAGACGTATTGGAGGGCAGATGGACATGTCTAGAAGGTCCGAGTACCACGTCCTCCTGGCCCAATCCGGGGCAATTAGGATAATGGTTTTCCTGAACTTTCTCAACCTCCTGATTACTTGAGGAATCACGGGGACTGGGGGGAAACGCGTACAGCAGTGGAAACTTCCACCCCACTACGAATGCGTCTCCCAGAGCTCCTCTTTGAGGAAATTCCCTTGAGCAGTACTGATCGCACTTCCGGTTGATCGCGGTGGCGAACAGATCCACTTGAGGGGTTCCCCAAAGGGCGAAGCTCTCCAGAAGGACATCCAGAGCCAGCTCCCACTCGTGAGAGACCGTACTCTGCCTGCTCAGAGCGTCTGCCGCAGTGTTCTTCTCTCCGGCTAGGTGAATTGCCGACAGAGAGATTCCTTCTTGTATTGCCCAGAACCAGAGCTACATTGCCTCTCTAAACAGTGGCAGTGACCCTACACCTCCTCTCTTGTTGAGATAGTACATGGCAACTGTGTTGTCCGTCATTATCAGAACATTCTTTCACTTTACAGAGGGCAGAAAGGCCTTCAGAGCTAGTCTGATTGCCCTCAGCTCTAATAGGTTGATGTGTAGTTTGGACTCCGATGGAGACCAACGAGCGCGGATTGTCAGATCGTTGGTGTGTGCTCCCCACCCCATGAGTGAGGTGTCCGTCACTACCGTTATCTCCGGCCATGGTTGCCAAAAAGACTCCCTTGAGAATGTTGTCGTTGCAAGCCCACCATAAAAGATCCTGAGCAACTGTGCTCGGGACTTGCAGAAGATCCGACATATTCCCTGAGAACTGGGACCACTGAGTTCCGAGTGCCCATTGAAGGGATCTCATTCTCAACCTGGCCTCTGGTACTAGAAAAATGCAGGATGCCATGAGGCAGAGCAACCTGAGAAAATCGAAGGCCGGTAGACGTTGGGCATTCTGGAATTTTGTTACCATCTGCTGGATGTGAAGAGCTCTCACTTCGGGAGGCGAGGCTTTTCCCGATGAAGTGTCCAAGACTGCTCCGATAAACTGGAGTTTCTGGGCTGGTATCATGTGGGACTTCTTGAAATTGAGGGAGAAGCTTGGTTTGTGGAGGAAGTGGCAGGTGATAGAAAGATGTTCCTGAGCTTGTTCAGCCTTTCTGCCAAAGAGCCTCGAGCCATCAAAGGGCATGTTGAGGAGTCTAGCTTGCACGTCCAGTGCAAATCCCCGACTTCCTCAACCACGCAAATCTGCGCAGCACAACGCTTGCAGCCATGGATCTGCTGATACTATCAGCAGTATCCAGTCCAGACTGGAGGCATTCCCCCATTGCCTCCTTCCCGTCTTTGACTATATTCAGGAAGCCTTCCCTTTCCTCGCCTTCCGGAATATGATCAGCCGCCGCCGAAATACAGTCCCACAGGGTATGGGTAAACCTGGCTAGGGTACAGGTGACATTTGCCGACTTAAGTGCCATATTGCCTGACGTGAAAACTTTACGTGCCAGCCGTCAATCTTTTTATCCTCTCTATCTGGAGGGATAGTTGGATAAGCAGTTTGTTTTGAAGTGGATGCTGCTTGAATGACTAAACTCTTTGGAGTCGGATGTTTATTCAAATATTCAGGATCCGATCCAGCCGGTCTATATTTTCTTGGAAAAGTGCTGTCTGCAGCAGCAATGGTTTCTGGTTTCTCCCAGTTTTTCTCCACAGTCCTTTGAAGGGCCCTGTGAAAAGGGAGAACAGGATCCTTTTGAGGTCCCTTGACGATAATATCCGTCATGTCATCTTGTTCAAAAATGGGTGAAGTATTACCCCAACCCATGTATTCAACTACCCTGGTCATAAGACCCCTGTACCCAGCATCTGCATGCTCTGGAGGAGGTTTGGCGAACTCTAATTCTGGGGATGTGTCAACTCCACTGGCAGAATGTAGAGTATCACTCAGGTCTCTCATTCTAGATTCCTGGTCAATAAGTTCTTCAGGAACTTGTCTTGTACCATAAGTAACTCCCAAAGGAGTAACTTCGTCTTCTTCTGAAGCAGACTCTTCATAGATTGCTGACATAGATTTGAAAAAGTCTGATCTGGGCAAAGGAGTGAATCTCCTTTCTTCCTCTTCCATCTGCTTCGAAGGAAATGGCAAATCCCTCGAAGTTTTCGAGGGTGTCTTCAAAGTTTTCGAAGATGACTTCGATAATGGCGTCGATGGCGCATTTGGCTTTGGTGTCGAAATTATCGACGTTGAGGGCGTCGACGAAGTTGTCGAAGTCTTCGACGATTTGTGTTTCTTGGCCGGCACTGGAGAGGTGCTCGACTCTCGAAGTTTCTTCGATGGTTTTACGTCGACTCGAGGTTTTTTGTATTCCTCGACGCTACTGGTCTTAGCCATAGTAGCCTTGGACTTCCCTTTGTCGTCCAATGGAGCGACCTTAGGGGTATGGCTTTTTCGAAGTTCTTTCGAGGGGGTCGAGGCCGCATTCTCGAAAACCTCCATCATCTTTTTGCGGAATTCTTCCCACTTACTGGGAGAATCCGATTTAGTCGGACAACGAATTTCTTCGGTCGACTCTGAAGAGGAAGATAAGGGAGATCTATGTCTCCTCTTCATTTTTTTCAATGACGACGAAGAATGTCTCGATCTACTTCTAGATCGAGATCTCTTCGAGTGCCTATGGCGATCTGATCCCTTAGAATTAGTCGCTTTCTTATGTTTTTTTGACGAAACCTTTTTTGAGGCCTCCTTCCCCACCGACAGTTTACCTCTCCTCTCACGAAGAGCTTTTTCGGTCATCGATTGGCAGGAGCCGCAGTCATCGGTTCGGTGACTGGAACCGAGACACCAGAGACAAATCCGGTGGGGATCGGTAATCGACATCTTAGACCCACAATCTGCACACTTTTTAAACCCAGTTCTGGGTGTCGAAGGTGTCGAAGATGATGACATTTTCTTCACAGAAAATAGAAGCGCGCCGTTCTCGATAGCGAAGCGATCGGAAAAACGGAACTGAAGCAACGGGCGCGGCTCGAGCTACTTATACCATCGGTGACGTCGACAGAGTACGTCGAGGGACAATCAACGGCACGACCTCGAGCACAGCGCCCTCTGCCGAGAATTTTTTTTTCCGAAGCAGCGAAGCTGGAGATAACGATTTATCACAAGATTAGGAATACGTGGGAGGACACAATCCATTCGAAATAAGGATCTCCGAACTAGAGAGAGACAGGAAAAAAGCAATGAGATTAAAAATGAATGATTTTGAGAATAGAGAGAGACGTAACAACCTCTGCTTCTTCGGCTTCCCTGAAAAGGAGGGGGGAAATGAGGAGGACATTGTGAAGGCTATATAAGAAGTCATCAGGCCTTGTTTGGAAACTAAGAAATAAGCGAGCCTACTATAGACAAAGCCCATCGAGCAAAGTCACGAGGACGTGGACCCAGATCCGTACTAGCGAGATTTCATTCCTACACAGAGAAATCAAGGGTTTTGCACAAGGTCAGAAGATGGGGGCATCAAATACGGGTTAGCTAAGAAATCGATATTTCAAGACTTAGACTTTACTCTGACCAGGATATACCTTTGTACCACCCTTACCCGATGGCTACGGGATAAGGGGTTGAGATAATGATGGGGGTTCCCCTTCTCTATCTCCTTTGAGTGCGAAGGGTTGAAGTATAACCTGATCACAGAGAATGATTTTCAGAGTCACAGGCAAGCTCATTGAGGAAGGGGCCTCAACAACTCGGGAAAACAGCATGCAGTGGAGCTCAGAGCCAGGAGAGGGGAAAACGGAGGACAGGAGAAGAATTCCAGGTTCCAGAAAATATAAAAAGATTAACACTCCTTAACTGGGAAAGAATTTTTCAGATAAAGTAGGATGGATATTTGTTAGTTCTATTGTTAACTCTGGTTCCAGTCACATTAGTCCAAGAGACATTGATGAACAACACCAGGGACTAACCAAATCCCTAGCTCTCTAGACTGGTCTACTGTAATAGCCTTCTCTGGAATCTTCCTTACTCCACTCTGCGACCCCTTCAGCTTATCCAGAATAGAGCAGCGAGACTTGTCCTTGGCCTTAAGCCCAGGGACTGCATCTTTCGTGCTCTAAAAAGTCTTCACTGGCTCCCGGTTGCTGCAAGGATTAAATTCAAATCCCTCTGCATCATCCACAAGGCTGTCTGGGTCCGGGGACCACACTATCTTCAACTCTATCTCACTAAATTGAAGATTGGACATTACTTAGCTGGAACACTTGTGGTTTTAAGTATTTTATATCTCCTAATGTTGCTCTTTCTTATGTTGCACAACACACATTTTTTCTTTAGCAGGAAACCTGGTTGACAACCCAGTTACTATAGATGGGTATACAATTCATTAATCTTTTGCCCTGAAAGGGGCTAAAGGTAGACCTTTTGGGGGTCTTCTGACCGGGGTTAAGAACTCTTTTAAAGTCAGCCAAGATTATATCTACAAAACGGGATTATTAGCAGTAGAGGTGAGCTTCCCTAGTAAGGCCAGCCCATGTAAATTACTGCTGCTCAACTTATACAATCCGCCGGGGGCAGCTTTCAGAGAACAGTTGCAGGAGGAATTACAGCGGATGTTAGTAACTTGGGCTGATGACCTGGCGGATAAATACATTATTGTAGGCAGATTGTAGGCAGGGATTTTAACTGTCACTGTGCAGGTGGTGAGGGAACCTCAGAAAACCCTGACCTATTAGCTAAAAGCGCTATGAAACAAAACAAATCAGATCAGGAGGGCATGCCCTGGTTAAACTTCTTTGATTGCTGGGAATTGCAGATACTGAATGGTCGCTCGAAAAGTGACAGTCCAGGGGATTATACTTGGAGGAGGGGTGTGGCATCTGCCACCCTCGATTATATATTTACCAGCTATGAGATGGCCCTGAAGGTTACTGACCTAGAAGTTAGCTGTAATATATGGAGTGACCACAAGGCTTTAATCCTCAGTTTAAATGGCCCGATTATTGGTTTGCCTTTGAATTCAGTGGGAGAGTTATTAACTAATCACTCCGTAACTCGAGTCGTCTGGTCTGAGAAAAACATTAATAATGCTAAAAGAGCTATGCTTCGCTTGACTCTGCCTGAATATCAGGCGTTTTACAACATGTCCACGAATGACATCAGTCTTTCACTGGCTGTCATGCTACATCCAAAATTAGAATGCCAGCTAGTGATCATAAGACGTATACGACTTATGATAGAATGATACGAAGCGTTAACTCCGGGACGAAGGTCGGAGAACAAAACTGGCAAATCTTCCCTTAACTATGCATTTACAGGAAGTAAGGAGACTAAAAAATTCATATCGCAATTGGCTAAAGCAATGGAGGTCTTCTGGCAGAGATTCAGCTTTGTAACAGATGGTGACCACAATGAGTGGAGGTGACTCCCGTAGCATTTGGGCTCTGTTGGGGGAAGCTAGAGGGAGTAAGGAGCTCCCATCGATTAACCAGATTGGAGCGCATGAGTGGGTCACCTTTCTTGCCAATCAAAATTCCAAATGCCCCATGCCTCAGGAGAAATTGACAGAGCCTAAGTCTTTATGCCCTACCTTTACTGTTCGCATCGAAATTATAAGTAATTAAGAATCTTAAATCTTCTAGAGCACCTGGTCCTAATGGATTAGCCAGTGTGATTTTGAAATATAATCCTCTTTTTTGGGCCTCCTTACTAAAGATCCTGTTCGATAAGGTTATTCGGGCAGGCAGGATTCCGGAATCCTGGCAAACTGCCATCCTGATACCTGTATTAAAGAAGGGTAACAGAGCAGATCCTAGTAATCACTGTCTCCTTTCGATGCTAGACTGCTCTGGGAAGTTATTTGGATCACTACTCCTGAATGAAAATCAAAGGTGGGTTGAGCGCAGAGGTATTCTGGATCACTTTCAAAGTGGGTTCAGATCAGATTGTTCTACATCCCATAATTCGCTAGTGATGGACTTTGATAACTCAGGCACATAGTATTAATAATCCTCTGCTGTACGCATTTTTCATGGACTTCAAAGCGGCATTCAACACAGCATGCAGGGAACGACTATGGTTGCTCCATCAACATAATACTGTGTCCCTGAGATTAGATACCCAGGGGTCTGACTGATCAGGTAGTACAGAACAGAGGTGTAAAGCAGGGATGCGTAACAGCACCCCAGCTTTATAACCAGTTCATGTCAGATCTCCCAGCTTTTTTGATGTTGATCCATAATTGCCCGCCTAAATTGGTAAATCACACTGTATGGTTCTGGCCTACGCGGATGACCTAGTGCTTTTAGATCACACTTTCAGCGGCATCCAGCGTTCGGCAGAAACACTATGGGCATTTGCGGATACTAATGGTTTGTCCATTAATAGAGAAAAAACATCAGTGATGCATTTCTCCGCAAAACATGTGGCTAGACCCGGTCTGTATGTACAAGATATTGAAATTCCATATGCTCCAGTATATAAATATCTGGGGGTGGAAATCGACACGTCCTTGGGATATAAGACTTGCATTGAGATGTGCAAAAGAAAAACGGCACAATTGACTGCGCTCATCTGGCAGTTTAACAAGAAAAGGGGAGGATACTCTTTATTCGGTACCAGAAAATTGTATATTCAATGCCTGGTTCCGGCAGTGACTTATGGTTTGTAGTCTTTAATGGGAATTGATATAAAATGGCTCCACCTATTGGAGGGAAGGTATTGGGACTGCCCAACTGTTTGCCCATGGCTAAACTCAGTTTGGAACTGGGTATTATTGTCCCTAAAATCAGTGGTTTAAAAAAAGATAGCCTTAATGGATACAAAGATGATTAACGGCTCCTCTCCAATCCGCTACTGAGAAGTATGGCTCTTACTGAGTGTGGAATGAAGGGGGAGGTTGGGGGGTCTCTTTCGGTAACAATATGAATATCCATTTCCAAAAACTTGGATGGTTGCCTAAGTGGAGAGGAGACCCCTTGGTATGAGGCACTCATTAAGTAGACGTGTTGATTTGTGGGATTGGAATGTGAATAGATCACACTTGAGCCTATTGAAAAGTTACCCCTTCATTGCAGATGTATTGTGTACATTTAAGAAAGCCCAACCATACCTGAACCTATGTCCAGCACACCAGTTGAGAAGATTCATACTGTTTCTGCAGATTAACCACCTACCTGTATTAAGTGTGAAGGGCCCGGCACTCTCCCTAGAAAGATCTGAGCAGTTCTGCCGTATTTGTCTTAACAAAACACACCTTGAGACGGCAAAACATTTATTAACCGATTGCCCTATGCTTGGGGCGGTGTACGTATATCACTTGGGTAAATATGTACATCAAGTGGACATGATCAAGGAGCTCTCCTTTTGGAAGCAATGCCTTAACACCAAAAACAAAGGGATACATATGGCATTATACAGGGTATGGAGGACTGTGGAAAAGTGAATAATCCCTGCACAATAGCCAATTCCGCCCCTGATGGTCCTCACTCTGAGCAAATGGTCTCCACTCTGAGTGGTTACCTTGAATATTGCTCTAATTCTATAGAATGGAATAGATCTGACAGTTGGCTGTGGTAGCTTATGATCAAGTGTTTCGGTTGGCCTTTTTCCTGTAAATATATTAGTATTTTATGTTTTCAGTTACATGCTTGTAATGACCTTTCTCTTGTGTGTGTTGTATTTGTTTTAGGTGTGCGACGGTGAATGAAATGGATGTTAAATTAGGTTTAAACAGAATGATCGAATCATGAAATTAATTACCGATTAATTGAATAATTGTATACATTTATTATTTTATTCGTCGTGATTTGCGTTAAAATTTTATTATGTGTGAAGTTTTATGCTAAAACTGTATCACATTAAATAAAATAAATAAATTAAATAAGAAAGGAGCCGAGAAGAAAAAATGAAAAATGAGTGGATCAGAGGAAATGGTAGGCAAGGATAAGAACAGAGAAGCATAAGTGAAAGCAAGCAGGAGAAGCAAGGAAGCCACAGAAAGATAGCGACATGGGGAGGAGAGAAACAAGCAGAAAGCAGAGAAAGTGGTAATCAAGAATAGAAAGAGGAAATACGAGGAGGAAACGTGCAAGTGAAGAGACGAGGAGGCCGGGAAGGCGACCCCAAGCCACAATCTGAGACAGATTAAAACAGTGGTCGAAAGGCCTTATGTTAAACCTGGGGCCAAAAGGTTCATGGAACAACCAGCCCACCAGAGCCAAAAGGAGTGGAGAAGTCTGACAATCGCGGGGGCCAACATTTCAGAAAGATACTGATGCATGAGCCTGATACAGATGCCCAATGCAACGGGGAAGGTGTTGTTGCCAGGTGTTGGAGATGTACAGGAGGACCACTGAATACAGGGGGAAACACAGACATCCAGACAAGCCAACAAGAGTCAAGAAAGACACTAGCAGCAAGCCAAGAAAGAAGGGTGTGGCATTTTAAATCCCCGAATTCCGAGTAAATGTGTTCCCACCAGAAAGGCTGACCTGTAGGGTGAGAGCAGGAAGAACTGAAAAACCAAGGTTCTAAGAAAGAGTCTGGCCTAGCTGCATTTACTTTAAGAACCCCACCACTTGGAGCCAAGTTACAACTAATACTCTATTTTTTGATCTTCTCAAAAAAAGACATTAAACCTATACTTTGGCTCCCAGTTGCCCGCAGATCCCTTGGCTGCGACAGATTGGACATCAAGATGCAGGTGCTTCCAATACACATAAGTATAGTGATGGTTTTTGCAGCAAAGCATAAGGGTTGGATACCACGATGCATGTGTTCTAGTACATTACTATAGCAATGGTTATTGCCTCACAGTAGGGTAAGTTGGGCAAAATGACCCAGGGTGTGCATATATCAAAGTACGGCAATAGTTGCTGCATCAGCATTTTTTTGTTTGTTAAACTCACCATTTTGAAACACCCACTGCATAGTCTTTTTTCCGCAATGCGAGTGCAGAAATGGAACACTATCACCCCCCCCCCCCCCCTCCCTTCGCCCCACTTTCCCGTCTCACACTACATGGGGGAAACAATATATTTTTTTAAAATGCGTTTCTTGTTTGCAACTTCCTACGCAGAAAAAAAATCACGAAGAAGCACCATTCATGTCTTTACAACATAATAAACGGAATATGTACATTTTCAGCTTCACGTTTGCAAAACTGTTGCAATTATTTGTAAACATTCTTTGACAAAATACCAACTGTCTGCTTTAGGGAAGAACACTTTATATTTTTGTTAGAAATTATGTGCAGAATAATATTGATGAATATGCTGCAAGAAGGGCACAATCAGTACTGAAGGAACGAGTAACAGACGTGAAGGGCCACTTAGCCTGTCTGGTGAGCTCCGGCTGACCCAACCGATGCAACCAGCTCCCGTTCTCCCCCCATGACATGTGTGACCTCACGCTCTCTGCCAGCTAGCTTTCAATAGCCAATGTTTGAGTGATGGAAGGAGGTCAGGGTGAGGCCGTTTTCAATGTATTCACAGCCGAGAGGACTGCTTTTGAATGGCTTCCTTTTATGAATTATTTAACGTTGCACGTACCTGTGAATTATGGTCCCCAGCACTAATGCATTGCTTCCTAAAGTTTCAGAGTACTGATTGTGCACACAAGTAGGGGGCCTCAGCATGTTTCCTTGTATGCCGGCTATACGTTGTTCTTTATTACAGAATGGTCCCCAGAGACGTATGGGTGTTGCTAGTTCTGGAAAAGATTCGGGACTACGCTAGTGTCAGGACAGTCGGGACAGTCGGGACTAGCTAGCCTTTTGGATGTAGCCCCTGAGCTTCTATCCGGGCCTACAACCAAAAAAACCCGAGCTATAGTCCTCTCAGCGCCCCCTTAGCAACGCCTTTGCATTTGTGTTCCTTTTTCCTAAGAGCATGGCTTTCTCCTCCTACAGTCAGTAATTCAGCCACAAAGACAGGGGGCAGGTGGGCTGGTCTCATGGGAGTCATCTGCCTTCCTCCTAGTGTGGGGCCCATCTACCTAGGTAGCAAGTGGGAGGGAACAAGATGGAGCTGCGCTTCAGCAATGTTTGCCTTGCCGTAGTGCCGTTCCCCCCCAAAGCCGAAATCCCCCTGCATAGGCTAGCTCCGCAGTCCCCTAAACCTGCACCAAAACCCTGGCTCTGGAGTGCTCAGCCACACGCAGGCTTCAGAAGACTCGCAAGTCTGATATACTCCACGCAGAAACAGCACACACCACACATCCAGTACACAAGCTCTTGAAATGGGTAGATGTGTCTTGCAATGTTCAGACCTTTTATGTTAGGGTGAGTTTTGTGAAAGATGAAAAGAGCAGCGAACCCAAACTGCATTACTCGCTCAGAAAGGTTTCTTGCTTAGTAACTATCACAGACAGGTTTTACATATAATTCTTAAATTACCAAAATGCGCTTTGCTTTAATGCAAATCACCAGGATTGGTTTAGTTGAAGAGATTGGGTGCAGCCAGACCTGGACTGGGGGCTCTGTCTCTGAACTCCGCCCACACACGCCACCAACACACGAAGGGTAGGGGTTCCCAGAGTTATTTTTCTTCATTCCTGGCTGTGATGAATCCTGTGGATCTCTCAATGAATCCCTGCCTAAAGTCTCCTACCACGTGGCCAGAGAAAGGCAGGCGTTTCCTGATACTGATCTTGAGGGTGGTACTCTGCTGGAGGATCACCTGGGAGGAGAAAAGGTCCAGGGAGGTGAGAGGAATGCAGGGGATAAGATGCAGTATTTGCCTTCTTTTTAAGGAGAAATGTTTGCATTCCCACTTGTTGCCACCATAACCCTGCTGTTGCACGGGTTAACCATCTTAGTGTGGGTTAGTCAGAAACCCTGTATGAATAAAATAGATCGACACCTTTCTTAAATTCAGGGAACTCAGGCATTTGAAAATTCCCCTAACTCCCAAAAGCGTATGGGAAGGTGGAACAGCGTTTCATCTAAAGACTTATATTCCTCTTTACCAAACGAGTCTGATGACTGATTTGCATAATATTCCCTTAGGAAACAGTTGAGAAAATGAATTTTGTTATTCAGGACTTCACGTCCCATAATTCCCTCAGTACTCTGCCGAGGAAGAGGGATGAAGAGGAACAAAGCTGTAGTGGTCAGCTAATTAACCTAAATAACCCACACCTGAGGGAGACAGAGGCTTAAATGGCCCATTCAGGTGCAGGCTGTAGAGAAGCCAGAGAACCAGAAGTAGCAGTGTATGATGTGTGGGCTGTTGCAATTTGAGGCGGGGCTGGAGGAGCGAGAAGCCGTCAGGACCACTGTGGGGCCTTAGAGGGTCTTTGCCTCTCAATCTCCCTTTCAGAGGTCGCACAGCGGGAAGCGTGAAAGAACGATTCACCCCAGAAAGCGCGTTGTGCAGAGTCTGCACAGCGGGAAGCAGGCGTCGCAGAGAACACTGAGGGGTCTCAGGTGGCTGGGTCGCACCAGAGACTCTCAGGAGTACAAGAGGTTACAAGTTTGCATGGCGGCGTCCAGAGTGGACTAAAAGGACCTGTTTGTCAGGTTGAGAAAAGCCAAGACTACTGGAGGTCAGCAAGCACTGAGCGAAAGCAGCTTACCCAGTGAGTCCACCAATTGAGAGTACCTCCAGAACGCTCAAATGCTGTTCGCGTGTGCCGAGCCAGCAGAGTCATTCGCGTATGAAAGTGGTATTGCTATTGAATACAGAACTAGCAGAACAAGAAAGTGGTGTTCAGTGAAACAAAGCAACTGCTATTCATTTTGTGAGTATATGGAAGTGCCAACAAACTACCATAAGAACTGAGGTGTGGAAGCAATTCCCAAGTCAAAAGAAAGTAAAACCTGGGCAATTTAAAAACAACAAATATTGGCAAAGGCCAGAGGGAAATGAAAAGGATCCCAAGGGTTGTAAAAGTCAATATTTATGTTTTGGGAAAATTATACCTGGTTTAAATTCACATTGCCACAGCCAAGGCAGAAGCAGGAAAATACTTTATCCTGAACACTATTTTGTTATTGATACAGAAGGGAAAGAAAGGTGTCAAACAGGCTGCCCTGCTGGAAGAAGCTATCCAAAGGGAGATGAGCACTGTTTGCAGAAAAGTCCTAATATGGATCAAGGTCAATGTTCTGTTGCATGAAAGCTGCTAACATTTTGATACCAAAGAAGACTATTGAAGTTTTTGTTATTCTAATTTGGAAGTTACTATTGAAACACTTTTCTGTTCTTGGTGTTGAAGTAGAAGGGTGGGTGAGTATACCTGTAGGGCAAGAAGGGATTGCCCAGAGGAAACCTGGTGAAAGAATAAGCCAAGTAGTAGAATGTGCAAGTGCTGAAGAGTGGTACTAATAGAAAACAACATATTGAGTTGTGACATTTGGGGAAGAATTGTGAAAGCTGGCTGAAGGAAAGTTACAATTCTTTCTGAAGTTAAACATTATTTGTTGTTACTACAAATGTGAGACAGTTCTTATTTGAGGAGGAGTGAGCTTATGACTTTTTCAAGATACTTTATTGAAGCAACACAACTTTGTGAATCTGAGTACAAGACCTTAAGAACTGAATTGGAACTTTGTGATAAATCGGATTTCCTTGTTTTTCCTTTGAATTTTGGAGAATTTGGATCTGGGGAAGGGAAATTCGCCCAGACCACGACAAGAGACATTGGTCATATTGTGAATCAGGTCATATGTTATATATTGTTGTTGAATTGAATTGCCCTATATTTCCTTTTTGCATTGATGATTGTGTTAGTGTGAGGGTTAGATATCCCCTTGTTAGAGTGTTCCCTTTAGTTTATTTTAGGCAGGGAAATGCTTGTCAGGGTAGGGATAGTGAGGTGTTTATCCAAACTGTTCATGTAATAAAATGGCTAAAGTTGAAAACTCTTAAAAAATTGACCGCCTCACATTTCTGACCCCTCACACAGCACTTCTCTCTACAGGCAGGTGCGGAAGTGACCATCTCATTGAAGGCATATGGTAGCAGGGGGTGTGACCATTTGTCTACTATAGGTAATGTGGTATGGGCAGGGGTCAAAGTGGACGGGAATTAAAGGGTACATGTTCCCTTACTTTTTTGGGATCATTCTCTTACTTTATATTTAACCATTTAACCTAGAGCACAGTTCCAGGACAGCTGTGATAGACAACTTTAAATATGTATTTAGTAACTCTTCCCTACTGGGGCATTTGAACCTGGGTTGTGCAGATAACACTCCAGTGGCACATCATGCTGAGCTATCTTGAAGGTGCTTGGTCGCTCACCACCTCGAGTGCCCTAGTTCTCTCTAGGCTGGACTATTGCCAACAGCCTCTTTCTCAATCTTCCTACTTCTACTCTCTGTTCTCTACAACTCATCCAGAGCAGAGCCACAAGACTTATCCTTGGCCTCAATCCCAGGTACCATATCTCTGGTGCTGAAATGCCCCCATTGGCTCCCCTTGGCCTGCAAGGATCAAGTTCAAGACCCTCTGCATAATTGACGAGGCTTTATGGGGCTGGTGCCTGCACTATCTACAACGCTCCCTTCCTAAATACTCTCCCTCTATAGTCCTCCGCTCGTGCTACTCCAAGACTCTGTGGGTGGGCCGCCTTCATAAACAGATTTGGGGGTAGATCTTTATGCTCTGCAGGTGCCTTCCTCTGGAACAGCCTCCCTGCCTCTCTCCAACTTGAGCCGGAGCACCTTAAGTTCCAGAAACTCCTCAAGACCTTCCTCTTCTCCTCCTCCTTTTCTCTCCCTCTCCCCTGCTAACCTATATTCTCTTTCTCCACCCTCTTCCGCCTTCTCCTCCCTAACTCTGTTCAGTTTTTGCTAACTGGTTGCCTAGTTCACCTCCAGAGCCTTCCAGGTCCCAGGTTCTCCCGCCAACTTTTGCACATGCCGCTGAACTATGTTAAGCATTACTGCACTTTCAGCTCATGCTTCATGAACGGGGCAACCTCTCTGCACTTAACTCAGAGCTGTGCTGGCCTGGACGTGTTTGTTCACCCCACGCCCCTTGCCTGCACCTCCGTCTGTACGCATACATGACCTAAATGTACTAAAACTAGTAAGTTCGCCTGTCCTGTCTTGTCCCACCACCCCCCTTTTTTGTCCACCCTCCCTAGCTTGGTCGCAACTAACACTTCATGCACTTGGCACTAGGAGAAATGCCGTCAGGCCTAGTATGCTAGTTTTCTTTTTGTTAGATCATTCAGAATCATCAAGGCCCAAGGAGGATTACTGTATTCCCTTGTTCTTTTCCCGTCTTGAAGTGCTTTGAAGCATTCCACCTGTGTATAAGGGCTGTATAAGTAAACAATTACAATCGTCAGGCAGTCACAAAGCCCTGTTCTCGCACCGACATGTGCCTTCTGCAATTAATCATGGATTGCTGCACTGTGTCTGGACAGATAATGGGCACGGGCGTATGGCTATAGCCCTACACGTGTCCCTTAAGAGGTGGGAATCGTGGGTGACAGAGGGGGAGGATGCTTAAAGCTGCATGCTCTGGGTACAATGACCAACTAATGGTTATTTAAATGTATTTTCTTTCATTATTTTCTCGTCTGTCTTAATAGGTGAGGTGCAGTGGAGAAAAGGAAGGTATGGTGTTTGCATTGTGGGAGGAGTGGAGTATGGGGTTTGCTGGGGAGTTGAGGAGAGCTGGTGCGTGAGTAGAAGAGGGCGGGACAGCGGAACATAGTTCCAATATTTTTTTTGTTGCACTTCGCCTTCTGCCTATGGGCAAGGGTTGGTGTGGACATCTGCAGTGGGTCGCATGGCCATCTATGATGGGCACCGTAAATGTATGGTCTCACATTGTAAACCTAGTCCTTTGTTCCAAAAAGTACTGAGAGTGGGCCAAAAACCCTATCAAAATAGAGACTTGCAATGTCTCACCTGTTAACAGGTACTGCTAAATTAACATTTGCGACATGAATTTGAATAAAACAAAAATCTCCATTAAGAGCGTGCCGGAAAAAACACTGTACGCCATGAATTAATGCAGAAAAATAAAAAAATGAAAACGTTATTTTAACAGCAAATATATTGTACCAAAGTTATGGGTCTACAAGCACACAAAAAATGCTCACTCACACAGAGGTAAAACACATTCCTGGCATACCGTGGTTATTTTAAAATACGAACAACCTAAACTGAGCATAAAGCAAAGGCCCACGATATGTTGCAAGAATAAACTCATGCGAAACAACTTCCAGTAATCCTTAGAATTCTAATTTCAAGATATGCCTCAGGCGAAAAGGAGGAAGGCGTTAAGAATTATAGCTTGTCTGGCTGCCAGCAGCAACGAGAAGGCATATCATTAACAACTAAAAATTGTTCCCGTCAATCTATTTTCTCCATTGGATCAAAGCTGATCGTTCACTTCTTTACCCTGTAACCCCTGAGGAAGTGACTCCTTTTAATGAATTTTCAGAACGCCGCGCTGAGCGCGTGTGCCTTGCAAAATGCGCTCCATGTCAAGCAATAGGGGATAAACATTACCATTTTCAGTAATGCACAACATTTCAACATGCAAAGGTCTGGCAAATCAAGGAAGCGCGTACGAAACGTTTCCAATGCGCTTGTTCAGAGCCAGCAATGCAGATGTTTTGGAAGCAGGGCTGCTTTTAAGCTGCGACTCAAGCTCTCACTCCTCGTGTGCTGCCAGTTCTAAATTTCGAATTTTTAAGCGGCTCAGTAATAGTTAAGTGTCGATTTGATGAGATTATCTCCTGCATGTTGAGTGGGACCAATTCCAGGTCGCTGAGGGAAAGCCATCATTTGCACTGTACAACTAAACTCCACAGAGGAATCAGAGCAGCCGTACTCCGATTATTTTGAGGTACCCGATTATATCCATAGTGTGTATTTTTTTGCATCAGCAATACTCTAACAGTCTCAATCATTCAGATTACCTACAGTCACAGTTTCCTTCAGTCACAGTTTACGTACATCATTCATTTTAATATTCCTGTAGCTTGTGGGAAACAGCACAGTGTGCCCACCAACATCCATATTATCATTGACACTCGACAGATCTTGGACAAATTGGACCTCAGTTTATTCATCCAAGGAAACCTTTGATACTGTGGCCCATGAATCTGTCAACATTCTAGCCAAGTGCGCAGACTTATCCAATCCCAGCATGACCCAGTATCTTGTGGAATGTCACAAGGCTCTGGTCTCCTGTCATCTTCCGACTCTACAGGAAACCTCTAGGAGAGCTTGTCAAAACGTACATCAAGATATACCAATACTCAGATGACACACAGCCCAATCTAAAGATAGAATTAGTCTTCGCACCCTAGCAATCACACACAAATTCCTGGTGAACACTGCCCCCAAATACTTGTCAGATAAATTCAGTAAGTACCAACCATCTCGTCCCACCAGATCTGCCCTGTCCCACTGCCTCTCAGTACCTAGGTTCAACCTAAAAACTGCGGGAGGAGCTAGTTTCCCAGTCCAAGCAGCAAGCGTTGGAACTCCATACCTCTATCCTACAGACAAGAACCATCCTTCCCGATTTTAATATCCGGAATAAAAAGTTGGCTCAGCAATAAGCCTATCCGATGAGGATTTTGTCTTCCGTCTCTAGACTTCCATCCTATGTTTGCCTAACTCGCCTGCGCTTATTTGTATATGCTTGTCATCAGACCAAACTGTGACCATTGGTCTTAACTGTCATTGTTTTTTTTCTATGTATGGTACACCCAAGTTTTCAAGCTCCCAGTAACCTCAGGGTTCGGAGCGTGATATAAATAATAAACAAATTCAAAAATACAAATTACAGCAATGAAGTCCATTGATATGAGCATGGTCTGTTCCTCAACCACCTACTTCAAATAGTTTCAGACCAAAAAACAGATGGATTCTTCTAGGAAACCTCCATCAAGCATCCCCAAGTCCAGAACTGGCTGACTGAGTGAATCTTGATAGAATCAAACCTCAACTCTCACCCAGTGCAAAATCTATCTGCTTTCGAATGTGACCTCCGATTCAAAAAGCACATTGCCAAGAAGACACAAAAAGCATCATACTAGTTCCTGCTCCTCACAAAGTTGAACCGTTAATCCCCTACTAAGCATTTCATAACAGATGCACCAGCCCACTTTGACGGAAGCAATGCCATACTCGCAGGTCCCCCAGAAACTACCTTGGCCCCTCACAAAGCTGCCCAGCATGCAGCATCCAACGTAATCACTGGACTAAGGATATTCCCCCACTTCCTTAAGGCGCTCCACTGGCTACCCCTTCAAGCACCCATCATGTTCAAGATAGCCTGCATCACCTATAAAGCATTCATAACCAAAACAGCACTAACAGGCCAAGCAACTCACCATCTCCAGAGGCCAATGCACCACCAGAAGTTACAACATCGCCAAACTGGAAACAAAGAACAAGATTGAAAATACTAGGAAACAGGGCTTTTCCTGCAGTGCATGCTCTCAGGAATAATTACAAACGTAGATGAAACTGGCCTCCTCCTTCTTACACTTGAGAAAGGATAACCCTACTCTTCAAAGAACATGCTGCCAGTCATTAGTCACTCTGCTCAACCCTACTTCACTCCCTCTGGAGACCTTCCCTCCTGCTCCCCATGCCCATTCCAGCCACCTCTGCTACTCCAGCACCCTAATTGTAACTTTTTTGGGAGAGTCCCTTATGTCAAGCACTCTTACCTCCCAGCTAGGTGTGTCCAGCTAGGTGTGTACTTTATAAATCCCATACATGCAATGTTTGTCTGAATCTCACAACCTGACACCGACTACCGCAACAAAAAGTGCCTTCATTGTCAGACAGCAACCACCCATTTGCCGATCCGTGTATCCCCTGCAAAAGAACAGCAAGGACACATTTTTGTGACTGTATGCACATCAATGAAGATCCACACTATTTGCTTTGGAGGAACAAGGTATTTCTAGGTAAGCCTCGGTAGCATGCCAGAGTGGTGATGCTGGGAGGCATGGGGGTGGGTAGGGGAATATTATGGCGCAGAGCAGCGTGATGAGATCATAATAAGGTGACAGAATCTCCCATGTTGGCAGGGTCTACGGTGTAGAAGAGTCAGAAACTTTAAGAGGGGGAGCAAGGTTGTGCTCCCCAGACCCAGCAGTTCAGAGGGCAGTGCTGCTGTGGCTACAAGGCCCTTCTGGAAGGAGTGCCATGCTAAGATTGGGCAGAGGAAAATATAGCAAGGCATGTGGAGATGGCACTGTCGGGGCTACATTGGATGGGAGAGAGACCCACGAAGGGCATGGTCAGATGGACAGGATTGGACTGAGCAAGGTGTGTGGTGTATCGGACCCACGGATGACTCATGAAGGACGTTGTCTCGCAGCCCTGTATTTTAAATGGGAGGATGTTTGTCCGGAACGATGTTTGTGCGGATCCACATGTAATGGAGAGTAATTACACAAGAGTTGTGAATTTTTGTGAGAGAGACAATGTTAAATAGATGTAGGTGTGAGTTCAGGCCTTTATTTATTTGTGTCTGTTAGTGCTCTATCTGCAGCAGGGAATAGCGGCGTATAGAAACCAGTTCGAGTTCGACAGGCATCTGACACGTGTCGCATTACCCGATCCTTGCATTAGAGAAGCAACACGAGAGGACTAAAGGAGCAGTATTGAGGTTACAGCAAAGCTGGGCCAAGAGTGGGTTCTACCAGCATGCAGCATCAGTGGATTTTTGTATCGAGAAGCAGTAATGCACATAAGGAAATGTGGCATATTACATTATACACGAAATGGGTTGGAACACGATGGAGCAGGGCTCCGGACAGGCATGTCTTCCAGGAACAGAGCTCCAGCAAAACATGTCTTGCCGTCTTGTGCCCAGACTCGGGGGCTTGACCACGACACTCACGCTACAACCAACAGGTGGTTTTTAGAAGACTGCCGCACTGCAGAGTCTTCTGAAAGCGGTGTGCAGGTTTCTTGTGCATGTGAAAACTCGGCTTCAGTAGACTCGGCATGGGCAACTGAATACAGAAACAGCTAAAGCCTCATACTTGTAGCTGTCCAGGCTGGTATATATGTTCTGCAATGTAGAGACATTTTTTTCTTACGGTGAGTAGTGTGACCAATTTAAACCGCAGAGCCCAACTTCCATTATTCGATCAAAAGGGTTTCTTACTGAATCACAATAAGAGATGTTTCAAATGTAAAATTCTGGACATAGTCATGTTCCAATAATGCTCTTTGCATTGATACAAATCGCCAGGATTGGGTTCTGTGAAGAGATACTGTATGGTGTGACCTGACCTGGAACCACGCCCCTCGCCCCCCACTCCACAGCACGGCCCCACCCATCTAAAGGATGAGAGGTTTCCCCCAGTACATTTTTCCCATTTCCAAGAATGATTATACATAATGGGACAAGGAAGGGAGGATACCTGTTTTTGGTAATGTGATCGAGTGACTAGTGGTTGAAGGAAACAGTCAAGCAGCCTTACAGGTGCTTGACAGCAAAGGATGACTGAAGAAACACGCTTGTTTTGGGGCGTTTCTTTGCACATGGGACTACTGTGGGGTGGAGCACGGCAGGGAGCTTCGATCGCAAGCACTCCAGTTTATCTTGACTTCAGAAGGTGCTTAGTAGTCTTTACTACGATTATTGCGAGCCTGACAAGGAGTGGGCAATTTTTTATTGAGAGTATTCTGCGCACTGCATGTAGTGTAATGGGCTTGTTAATGAGCGTGGCAGTGACGTAAGTGATTGGCTCGCCACAATGGCGATCGATGTTCAGGTCATCCCTTCAGCATGATATGTGGAGAAAGTGGGGACTCATCCGGTGGCAACTATACACATTGTGCTTTGGAAGGAAACGTTGGGCAGCAAAGTGAGATGGGGCACAGGGTCTAGTTGGCATGTTATCTTGCATTGCCTCCTGCTATAGTTTATGTTGTTGAAGCGCTTTGCCTGTCAGAGGCAAAGGAAGAGTATGATAGAACAATCAGTAGTCGTAGGGAGAAGCTAAGTTAAGTAGATAGCTGGGATGAGAGAGAGGTATAGATAAGAAGCAAAGGAAAGCTTGAGGAGGAAAAGGTAGAAGATCTATGTGTACAATTGGACCACATTTATTGTGGGACTCAACTGCATTCTAAGCCGTCAAGAGGAGAGATAGCTGGAGAGGCGTTCTCTGTGCAAGGGGGTATGTCTGGAAATGACCCACTACATTGTGAGGCTGAGCATGTTGAAACCATACCCCAAAAAAAGAAGGCAAATACCTTACACTTACTTCCCTGGACCCCCAACAACATTTGCGAGGGCTTTTATGTCAGCAATCCCAATTTGCCAAGTTTGCAAAAGCTCCCTGAAAAGCAAGCCAAAACAACCTCACATTTTTTGGTTTCATCATTTATGTTGCGGTTACCAAAACCATAGCCTTGTGCGTGCAATCAGCAGCTATGGGATTTGTGGCAGTGAGAGGTGGATGGGGACAGAGGCTGTGGAGGTGTCAATGGAGTGTGTGTGTATTATAAAAGGGCTCAGCGGGCTGCTGGTGATATCTGCTAGATAACTTCTAGACTCCAAGATGGGAGACCCATTGGCTTAGTGATTAGAGCATGGGCTAAACAACTGCAAGCTTGCACGTTCATGTCCTTTATTGCCTTAAAACTTGTATGCACTGGAAGGATGTGGTCTGTTGCGAGGTAATGGGTCACAATTTAGACTAGCTTCTAGGGGCAGACTGGTGGTTGGTACAAGCTGGTGAAGTGGCCATAAAGGGCACTTATAGGCCTGACCCGACTATCTCTCATTCCACTCCGGCTGACACGGTGGTACGCAGAAGCGGAATGAGGGATAGTCGGGTCAGGGTGATGGAAGGCTACAATCTTCATTGCATTGTCCAGGACAACCATCAGCGTACCCATTGGTACAAGGCTGTTTGTTCAGTTAGGCAAACATATTTTTCATATTGTGCAAGGACTTAAGAGGTTGGTTGAAGTGAAGGCTACATTTACATACAGGTTGCACGGGAAATCTTCCAGGATGCAGTCAAGTGGACAGAGTACCCCTGGTTAAGCCGGGTTACGAGGTGGAAAGGCTACATTATGGCTTTGGGGCAAGGTGGGTCTCTACAAATGGCTTGCTCGATGATCAATATTTAGTTGGCAGTTCATTTTGGCCAATGTTGGATAGAATATACAATGTTGACCAGTTGTTGAATCTTTAAAAACGTTTCACCACATTTACAGGTGAAAGTACGGCGAAGTTAGTACCTTATATCCAAGGCTCAGTAGTTGCTATTTGCCAAGTTAGTTATGTAGGAGTGATTTCTATATATGTACGGTGTTATAAAAAGATGAGGCAGTCGGCCTTTAATAAAGGCTGATTACCTTCGGGTAGCAAGAATTGAAGGGCGTATTTGAATGGCACCCATTGTAAGCAGTGATGGGGCAGTTGTGCTGCGGGAAGGGGCAGAAGTAGGCTGGTCGCCTTAAAACAAGGGCCTCATAAGTGCCAGGACGAATTGCAGTCTGAGAAAAGGCAGGAATGTTTACCACAGGAGCGGTTTTAACAGGTTTGACTTTCCCTCGAAATAATCCTGCATTTTCTGGTGGTGTGATCATAGAAAACCTTTTTACGTGCAGAAAAAAGGGGGACAATGTCTGTTACATGGTTCTGCCGATGAGGGGTTCAACAAGTGGCTGGATCGATAAACTGCGGGCATCTGTGCACAGGTTGGAAAAAGGGGTGAATCAAGGTGATGGTTGAGGGCAAGAAGGAAAAGAAAAATGTGACCCAGTTGATGTTATCCTAAGCACAGTATTGTGGCTGTGGGATGCAATGCACATGCCGTTGGGTCAGAGCCACTGTGTCGGTATGTTTAACACATGGTATTGAAATGCATACTGGGATCAAACATTTGGGACACTGGTAGAGAGATTTTCCTTCAAGTTGCGGGCTGCAGCTCAGTGCTGAACAGTGAAGTTGTCGATATGGTAGGCGCACAGACCTTGGAGAACAGGTCTGGGGTCTTGATTCATTGATGGGCGTCTCCTCATTTCCACCAGGAGCTTGGGGGAGAGAGACATATTCACCATATGTTATGATTTGGGATTGACAATGTGGATATTGGGTATTTTACAATGGCAAGCATTTACTAACTGTTGCTTTTGTAAAATAAATGTAGAAGAATGCCTTCCAAAATTAAGCCTGTGTTGCATCTCTCTTTGGCATTGCCGCCTAAAGGATGTACAAGAAAATCGGGTTGGGTATGGCTAGTAGGCACAAAGAGGAAATGCAAGATAGGTTTGCTGTTGTGTTGCTGTGTGCACATCAGAAGTAACCAGCCCTTGGGTGTGGGTATGTTTTTAGGTGGTGTGTAGGGAGCACTGGAAGGATCTGTACTAGAGATGTGTATACCCACTGAGGATGTCAGAGGTGGGACTGCGCAAGTTGGAGGGTGAGCTGTAGAGTTCAAAGAAGGTGCATGGGGTCAACTGCCATGTGAGCGTGTTTTAGTTGTTCGGCGTAGTATCTTGGAAAGCATGAATCATGACACTTATTCTGGTGGCTACAAGGCAGAGGGCTAGCGCATTACCCAAATAAACAAATGCACAACAATGGAAATTCAGAATTTTAGATTCGATGTGACAACTTTCAATCACCGCTTCCACCTTTTATGTCCTCATCCCACTTGCTTTCTTGTGGTGTTCCCAAAGGTTCCGCCGGGTCCACCATGCTGTTTAACATCTATGTTCAGCCTTTAGTTGGTCTCATCCGCTCCTGCTAGTCATATGCTGACGACACCCAGATTCTGGTCCGTCTTGATCTCGACTGTGCTGAGGTTTCGTCTCGCTTCTATGAGTGCCTGATGGCCGTGAGGGCTGGATGAACAACAACTGGCTCAAGCTTAACGGGGATAAGACAGAGGTTCTGGTGGTGGGCTCCCCTTCCGACTGTTTCTTGGGCTTCTTCTTTTAGGCGATATGCGATGGGTGCCTTTCCTATTCCGGTGACATTGGTTACAAATCTAGGAGTCTAACTTTGCTCTTCCTTGTCGATGGCCCTTCAGGTCAGTGCAGCCTGCAAAACAGGCCGCATGCTGCTTAAAGTGCTCCGCAAGGTCTTGCCTTTTTTACCTGCTTAACTTCACCCTGCAGTAGTCGCCTCGTTGGTGACTAGTCACCTGGATTACTGCAAAGCCTTGTTTTTGGCCCAGCCTTGGCTGCAGTTTTTACAGAACCTTGCTGCCCGAGTGGCCATGTCCACTCCCTATGGCTCCATATCAGTCCTGTACGTCAGTCTCTTCACTGCCTCCCAGTGGTCAAAAGTATCAAGTTTAAGTTCCTTTGTCTATTTCAACTGGCTTATTATCGCCAGGGAGCTAACTTTCTGCAAGACAAGTTTCTGCTCTACATTTCCAGGCGGTCTCTCCACTTTGGGAATGCCCTTTTGGTTGTGATCCCTAAATTCCACCTGTGCAGAGTGGGGGGGGGGGGGGCCTTTTCTCTTGCTGCCGGTAAATTATGGAATGACCTACCAGTTGCCCTCGGGCATACTGAGAACCATTTGCAATTCCGACAGCTGCTAAAAACTCTGTTTTTTTAGTTTTAGGGTGGATGTGCTAGTTACCCTATTCCTAGCGCCAAGATGCCTTTTGGGCGTATGTGCGCGGTATAAGTGTGATTAACATAACTTTTTATGGCCTCTATTGTAGTGAAAGTTCACATGTCTAATACAAAGATAACATCTATCCTTTATGACGTCGACAAGATTGTTTCATTTACTAGCCTGATCCCTCTGCCAGGGGAAACCGATGCTGAAAATCAAGATTTTGGTATGGAACAAAGGAATTGGCAAACCCCCCCCCCCAATCCTAAATGCAATGGCTGTAGGTCGGAGTACTGCAGCCCCCGGAACCACAAACAAGTTAAGTTAGATTTGTGCGAGGCCTAACGGCAGGGGTGTGGGATGTATTGACCCACTCCGCTGTGCTATGCGGCATCACTCTGATAGTTATGGTGCAAGAAACCGCAACAATGGCGGCAAACCTCTTGTGCGTGCCAGAAACCTACAAAAACCACATTCTCAAACACACAAAAAGATGGATGCACAACCTGCCACCCATGGTGCATGTGTGGTGGGATAGAGCACACACTGCAGAAAGTGTGCCAGTGGGCTCCATAACCGGCAAACAGAGTGCAGAGAGAGAAGCAGCACTTTGCAAATGAAACTCCAAAATGTGCCTATAAATGACATTTGCTTTGTTGCTAAAAACTCCAAAATGCCTATACACAACACTTCTCAACATTCAAAATCTTGCTTGGCGATAACATTCATGTGATCTAATAAAGCATGGCGAATATAAAAAGTCCTAAAGTGTAAAGAGTAAAACATTTCTTCGGAAAAACTGGATTGTCTGTAAACTGACAGCCCCAGTCAGAATCTGTGTGCAGTAGCCTGGGCTACCTGTGAATGACAGCTGTCAGATGAGCTCCTGATGAAACTTCAAAGTACTTAAACTAAAAGTCTGCCGGATTAGCAAACATCAAAGGATTGTTGCTAAAAGGAATACATATCTTTGTTGTGTTTTTGAGCCCACAGATTTAAAGCTAAGAAAGTAATGTATTTATGTGATTTGATGCAACAAGTTTGGTTTCTGCTGGATTTTTAATTAAGAATAAATTATCCTGGTTGAGCTGCAACCCTTTGGAAGTGGAATAACAGGTTTCTTCCAAGAGGAGGGGAAATCCTCTCAGCAGAAACTCACTGGTAGATGATAATTGTGGGTTAGCCCAGACTTTTGTCTACAGAAAGAGTATGAACAATGGCAGAGCTTCAGCCCAGGAAACGGAGGTGTGAAAGGGGTCGTAAACTGCTCCTGCAAGGAACTCCCCAAGGGAGGGGGCTGCTCCTGGACTGCAGCGAGAGACAAACGGGCGGACCATTTGCTGTTAGACATGAACAATGAACAATTTTTAAAGACTCATAACTTGTGATTCAAAGTGGTGAAAAATATACCAAGGACCTATCTGTTAGTCTAATTATTGGCTGCATGTTTCAAGAGGCGGTAGAACTGTGTAACATATTCTGTGCAGGAAGGGCAATATATGTGGTTTCATGTGAACTGTGTTAATGCTAAAATTGTGAAACTTTACACACACATCCCTATGGTAAACACACACATTTGTGGAAAGTTGCAGAAAGTTTGGAAATTGTGTTCATGGCGAAAAGGACCAAAATCTGTAGAAAGGTGAAACAAGGACCAAAATCTGTAGAAAGGTGAAACAAAACGCCACAGCTGCAGGATTTTGAGGAACAGATACTGCATAAAGTATGGAATCTTTGTGTGTGATTTGTGTAGAGGTGGCCAATGTAGAAATATGTATTTAGGATAAAATCCGATTGAGACCAGTGGCTAAAGGGAGGTTTCTAAGGACTGCAAACCATAAAATGTGACATTATCTGGCCTTGATCCAATCACTCTGATGCAAGGCTGAGATGAGGCTTTGATCCAATCCCAGCTCACAGGGGAAGGCTTAATTAAGCCTGCCCATACACCCATTTTGTGATGTCAGTTGAAAGGATAAATAGAGACAGCTGACAACACATAGGAACTCAATGATCCAGTCACTTTCCTGATTCCGGCAAAGTACTCTAATTCAGCATTCTACATCCAGCTTTAACCTCCTTCCAGATCCAGATGCCAAGACTCTTGCAAAGCAGTAGAGAACTATCGATTTCAGCAAGGCCTAAATCCTCAAACTTATTCTTGCAACCCAGTGAGGCGCTCTTTGGTGTGAGACGACCTTTTGAACTAGTATCCTGAAATTCTCTGGCTTGCTACCACAAGGCTTGCCTGAGGAACTCGCTATCCAGCTGATTAAAATACCCACAAACAAGGAGGGCTGATCCTGTGCAAATCCGGTGACCCGCCTAGCTGATCCAGTTCCGCGCCTGATGTGCTGTCCATTCTTTGACTGACCCAATCCATGACCAGAACTGACGGTCCACTTTAATAACTTATTCTGCAAGTATTAATAGGAAGAACAGTGACCCATAATATCTCTGCATTGTATGATCCCAATCTCAAACCCATCCCATCTTTAATTCAGAATCATAGTATTGCTAGAACTATCTTTGCACTGACTCTTATCATCTGTGTTATTAAACCCTAACTTCTTATTGATTGGATTAAGAAAAGTTAATCCCAGAAAGAAGTAGTGTATCCACAACAGGCGGGTTATGCTGATCACGTGACTAGAAGATCCATGTGTGGCATTCGCTTTTTCATAGTCATAATCTAGTGTAATCAAACCCATCTGTTATTTTCAAAGTGCATTTCTGTTTTCCATTCTCGCGCCTATTTTGCAAAAACGCCTCCTACTAAAACCTCTATAACTCCCTCAGTTTCAAAACCGCAGTGCAAAACAGTGCGATTCACCCGTTATTGCGAATATCGCGCAAGGAAAAGATTGCCGTCAATTGAAATTCTGAAAGGTTTTTACACATGTGAACTAGCTTTAAACTGATTCCCACTTGGATTTTGAGATTTCAAATGCTTTCTTTTGACTAAATCATTTTTTGTGATCGCGTGCAACTGTTCAAAGCGGCTCCCATAAGAATTTATAATAATTTAAGTATTTTTGACCACATTTGGTGTTTTTGCTCAGCCAATTCCAAAGACAATTTCAAAGCCATTCTGACAGCGAAAAGTCAATTCCGTTTTTCTCTTGTGTTTGAAGGGGAAAGGGGAGAGTGATATTCTGTTCGATTTGTGCTATTCCTGAATACCTGCTCTCTCCTCACATCTATTTAATTGCCTATTGGGGGGTTTAGGGGTGTTGCAGGGGAAACCCCTAACCACAGTACCATCTGTTCTAAACCAACCCAACAGTGTTCTTTTCTGTGCTGCATTTGTTTTTGTGCTCATTACTTGATTCATAGTGCATTAAAGATATTATTCAGTGTTCTGTCACCCCATTGATGATTGTTTACCTATTAAAATATATAGTGATTTAATTCTAAATACATAAATAAATATTTACCTTTGCAAACTAGCCTGATTCCTGGTTCAGTGTGACCCGGGGGGGTGGGGGGGGGGGCTCAGCTCAGGCGACCGGTGTGATATGAGTGGTATATCGTTCAGAATATTGAACTTATAGATAAAAAAATAAATAAGGGTTTCATTTGCGCACTACATGCTGGGCGTGACTTGGGTGTGTGCAGGATTGAAATCACTTACAGGGGGGTCGTCCTGTTGGCTCCTTAATCCACACCCCCTTGTCGAACCTTGGCTTAATGGGCTACAGGCACCCCTGCCAGGCAGCCCTTTGTAGAGATTAACACCCTATTCCCCCTCAGGGAGTGGATGCGGATCTCTGTATCTATTATCTAATGGGATGCCTGGCGGGGGACACGGCCACATGTTTTCAGCCTTAATGGTGGTGCTGCCCCTCGCCAGGTATCCCTTTTGCTAAGAGATGCAATGATCGACCTCAGGTGAAGGGTCATCAACGAGCAAATGCTTCAGGCTTTAGAAAATAAAAGGCCTCTGCTTCCAGCGGCCTCACCTTTTCTTCTATAATGGTAGCACCGGCCCACTGGCATCTCTTTATTAAAGGGATGTCTCGCAGATCCCGGCGCCACCATTATAGAGAAAACGTTTTTTTTTTCTGAAGCCTGAAGCTCTTGCACATGGGCGAGCGCTTCAGGCTTTAGAAATAAAATCTGGTCCTCTGGCTGCCAGGGGACATTAGAGGGCCCTGCCTCAGAACCATATGTGAGACTATCGGGGCTCTACCCCGGCCCAATTAAAGCCCTGCATTTCCCTGTATTCTCTCTCCATTTACAAAAGTGGAGAGATATTCTCGTCCCACGAGCCTGCAATGCACATGATAAATCCCACATTGCCCTGACATCACAACAGTGCACGTAAATTCGGGATGGCAACTTTAAGGACCGAAATGCTCACATCCGAAGGCTTTTACAGAGGTGTGTGGCTTATTAGTGCTAATTAATATGGGGCGGATCCAAGAACTGCAATGTGCACCATCCTGTGGGGTGACCCACTCCTCCACCCCCCATCTTTCCCAATAACAGCCCACCGTTCGACAGAAATATTATACTAGGTAAACGGGACAGTCTCATGCCGGGCTCGCTGCACATGGTCCCATGAAATAGACATATATATATATATATATATATATATATATATATATAGAGCTCATCCTATGACCTGTGGTAGAAGAAGAAGTCGGGACATGTGTCGCAGCGTTTGGACTGGAACTGCTCCTGTTCATTGCCTTACAGCATTTGCCTTTTACTTCTTTTACAAGGGTTATATTTCGGGTGGTGCTACGAAACAGGGTCCTGGGCTCAAGTGTGGATCCATAAATCAAATGCAACTAAATAGGAAATATTCCATTCTACCATCCAAGTGAGCGGGCTGGAAATTCACTTGCAACTATTGCTAGCACCTTTCTATGCCCCTTTTTCGCTCGACCACCCCCATCATGAACTATTCCCAATACTAATAAAGAGCTAGCGTACTAACAAATCACCCACACTAAATGCTAGAAAGCAGAAATAAATATGCAGAAAGATATTTTAGAATCAGGCAGTCAAAATGTATTCCAGTAAAAAATATATATATTATTTTTTGTAATTTTTTTAAATTACTTGTGTATAATCATTTAGATTTTTACAAGGACGTTTTCGTTAGGGAAATACAGCAGGTGGAAGACGGTGAACAGTCTTCTAGTCGACTGTGTTTTCAGATGGAAGTTGTATTGGAGTCCATGTTACGTTTAATCTTTTCCATTGCGATATTCAAAAGCTTTGCTGTTGCAGTGGACCATCTAGTCTTATCCCCTGTGATGAGACGGTTCCACCATGTTTATTCGTTAGACACAAAAGAGTTTAAGAGCAAGGGGCTGAAGAAAGCTTTCCATTCTTGTTCATATTTTTTAATATATTAAAAAATATATTTTATGACATTTGCTAGCCACATTTGAAAATAGCATTGAAAAATAATGTACTATATTAAACAGCAAATCAAATTACTTATTATGGAATTATAGAACCTTTGTATCTGCATTACTCTGGGTCTGTGTAGTGGGGTTTCCTAATAGAAGGCTGGAATAATGGTCACTCATGTAGCCCCGGTTTCAGCATACTGACAAATGGGCCTGAAAAAATGGACTCTCATGGTAATGATCTTGTACAAAGCTGAAAATGTTTATTATATAAACACTTAAAACATTATAAACTTTAATAAAATCTTGTGACAGTACACATTCATTGATACACATATTAGCAAATGTGTAGAAAACACGTATACAAGGCGACACCAAGACCATCAATTATCAGTCAGTCATTGAGCTTTATTACGGTGTTAGGCAAAAAGCAACTAATAAATACAATAGACATTGAGAAGATAAATAGTGTAACATGTCCGAGCGCATTTAAAAATAGACAACATATTCAAGCATAAAATCAATATAAAAGAATAGGCAAATATACAATTCAAATAGGTTACAAGAGTGGTATTTCACCATAGAGTTTATACAGCTTTCAAAGCTAGTGCAGAATGGAGGTCTAGTTGGAGCAGTGTCATTGCATCGCTCGCTTTGCATTAGCCATGCCCCGAGGATATATTTAGATACAAAGTGTACCGCTGTCAGGGTAGTAGTGTCCTTACGGTAAGCGTATCCTCAACATGGCGGATTCCGGAACAATCTAAATAGTGGAGACAGATATCTCTTACTATAGTCCTTATAACCCTCGCAGAACAACAAGAAATTATTGATGGATTCTTCATTTGCCCCACAATCCAAACATGTTTTGCCCATTGAACCGCGCCAGTTCTGCATGAAGGATGCCACTTTTAGAATATTGAGGCAAAACTGTATGCATGAGGACTGGGCGTATTGTGCGCTAATCATATTCAGATGGAACTCAAACCCCACATCAGCTTTGTGCCATCCATAGCGTAAGCCTGTGCTGAGAGTGGTGCATTGCTCTAAAAGCTTACGGCGAGAGCAGATCCCACCCACACATTTGGATCTGTCACCTTGAGTCACTAGACATCAATTTGGGGCACCTCCATTGCTGTTCCAGGTATGATTTAGACATCAATTAGGTCTGCCAAAGGTTCTTAGAACCAGAGTGTAGATTAGTAGCAATACACCTTTAAACACTCCTGAAATGCCCTACATGTATATGTTTCTGTCCCTCAGCCCTACTCAGCTGGGCTTCCTCAGAGGCACAAGCTTTCTATAAGCTCTCTCTTCCTAAATATCTTCCTTCCCGAGCCCTTCGCTCATCTGTCTCCAACTCCCTCAGGGTCAGCCGCTTCGCGAAGCAACGAGCTGTGGGTAGATCTCTCTCTGCGGCAGGGGCCACCCTCTGGAACAGCCTTCCTGCCTCCCTGAAACTTGAGGAGAACCATCTCCGGTTCCGGAAGCACCTCAAAACCTTCCTCTTTGCTTCTGCTTTCTCTCTCCCTCTCCCCTGCTAAATTCTTCACTGAAACTGCACTGAACCTGCACCTGGGCCACCCTCACCGACCTCGGTCCTTGGCCCAAGCACTCTCCACTTGCACTGCCTCCCTGGCAACCCCTGCACTGCGGGACTGTCTCTGTATCCCTACAGCCCCCCCCTTCCCAGCACTTGTTTGCACTTACCTTTCACTTGCCACCTGCTGGCCCTATTTATTTATTTTTTATTCTACTTACCCTGTACTGCACTTCCCCCCTCCCCTTCCCCTTGCACTTTTCCCTTCCCTCTACCCCTGCACTTGCGCGATCTAAATGACACCTGGCCTAGTAGGATCGTTGTCTGTCTTCCCCTTGTTCCCCCCTCCCTGCCTCGTCGCGCCTTGAAACACTTGTGTGTAGGCGCGTTACAAATGCCATATCATATCATAAGCATGTAATAAGCTTGTGGTTGCATAGAAAGCTTCAACATGTGTCTGGAAGATCACATCTTCCAAACTCCTTCCAGGGTTATCTGTGGATGCAATGAGTGATATCCTTAGTCTAGTTTGGGTCTGTTAAATAACCATATAAGCACCCCTAAACATTAGTCCACTGAATTGAAGTACCTGGATCAAATGCCCATGGACACCGAAAACCTTGAATGTCGACATCTCCACCAATCCTGATTTATGTGGTGCAGATGAGATCACTCTGTAAAGGAAACCCAAAAGAACCCGTATTCCGTTCAATAGTACTTCAGAGTTCTTGATTCATATGTAGCTGTATAAAATGATCATCTTCCTAGCGCTAGTCATGTGCAGCAAGCGTATAGCGTGCTGCAGGTGCTCATACAAGTATACACCCAATAATAGTCCAATCACCCCCTCCTGAATGCCAATAGAAAGCAAATCTCTCACCATTTGAAAACCATACCCAAAAAACATCTTGGCCTCGGTCCACATACACGAGGAGGACTACTGGTGGCCACGGATGATCGGAGGCGAGAAGACAGTTTGGGCGACCGCCACGGCGAAAATCATGGAACGGATTTTAAAAACCACAACTATAGAAAATGAAAATAACTTGAAACAAGATAGAGATTTTAGAAAGTCTGAAGATCCATCTTGTAAAAACCGCTTTTTGGTTAAACCAAGAATAATAAAAAAAATAAATCCCTCACCATTTATCTGATCCTTCGCTGGGAATTAGAATGTTTTTTTCCTCCTAGCTTTCACACCCGCTCTTACTCACTTTGGCCGCATCAGCAGTTTAAACAATTTCCCGGTTGGCATCCTCAACACGCCACCTCCAAGATGGCAGCCCCATATTCATCACATAGTAAATGCAACGGCGTCAGGTTGATCGAAACAGCAAATATGCCGGGCTCAATTCTGTAATAACAACAGAGAACAACACTGAACGCAGAAAGACGGACCGCTCAGTCCCGACTCATGCTGTGGATCCGACATCACCTATGCTATTCAATAACGCATGTGCAATTACCCTGTATGAAATACGCTCCACCTGATCCATCCCACTTCCTGACACTCAAGCACTACCAAGCCACGCCGGAAGGCACATCCTGCCAGCCCGCCCTGACACTGGAAATACATTTCCTCTCAGCTGTCGCCTCTCTGTGAAATCACAGCTGAGACTAACAGATATCCCTTACCTGATGAAGGGCTATTTAGCCCGAAATGCGTCGTACAAAACATAAGAGGACCGCTACGGACACACCAACCTGTCCTTATTTAACAACCTTCTTAACAGGATATCTGTCTGTATTCGTTATTTCACTTTGAACTTGATCCCTCAACGTATTATTTCTACACACACTTATCAAGTACAGTGTTGTGCAAATAGTGTTAATTTTCTTATTTATTAATGAAAGCTCCAATTGATTATCACACTGTATTGTTTATGAAATACTCACTTATGATTAAAAAAACTGTACTTTGTTAAACTTGTTTTGACTGTGATTGAATCAAATCAGGCAGCATTGCCGTAAAGTGTGCCCAAGTGTTATCACTCAAATTTTGAGGGACACCCTCCTCTTGTTTGCATAACTTTAACCTTGTAGCCATGGTTCGACCGGGAGCACCTAAATAATCTCAAATTCTTTTGAGTTATTTTGATATAAAGCATTAAGGAAATGTGTTCCAGTAGCATGCAAATGCAACTTCGTGGCATTACTAGGAGACAAAATCCCACTTACTAATCTTAAAAAGGAAATTGGCAATGACATGATGGCTTCCGCTGATTTGCGACCCCCGTGAGGCGGAGGAGTCAGATAGACCGAGGAAACAGTTTTCTGTGGGACTCTGAATTGTGAGCGGAGAGGAGGCTCTGTGCCGTAGATACGGAGGGGGAGTCTCACACCTGGGTACAGATCGGAGGGAAGAATTACAGGTTATATGTTCCGGAAATCCATGTTATGATACGCACACCCCGCCGCAAACAAAACCTGCCTGAACCTGTAAAATGTGCAACTGACGACAAATACTGGTTTATATTAGATCTACAAAATACTCTTGATATGTTGATTTAAGGTCACCTGGAAACTTCGTGTTGCAGTACGAGGCAGAATCTCAATGTTTCGCAATAATAGTAGCAATGTATGAATGTCAGGAAATAATATATGATTATATGCTGTGTCCGTCCATTCAACAACAAAGAAATATTATACAAAATCTGTTGGGGTTAGGGAGGGAATGAGGGGAAGCAGGGAATGGAAATACGATAGATGCCATGTACTTGAATACTGTTCAAACATGTTTATTGAATTTGTAAAACCTTAATACATTGTTTACAAAAAATAAAAAAAGGAAATGGACGAGATCTTTGCGTCTTGTTACAAGGCTTATACCCGTTTTCTCACTCACAATGGACCCAGGGATATCACTGTTAATATATCCATTTCTGGCAATAGACTGCTTTACAAAGCTCAGCACATAACATTACATTTGAGCCTATGCTTCGAACATGAGAGCAGCAAATGGATATGCAAGGTTATACTTTGCATTTAGTGACTATACCTTGCATACGACATTCATTAAAATGCATTATTGGGGCACTGGAGGCTGTACTGGAATATGGTGGCAGCAACTGGATATGTGTGGCTGAACATTTCATTTTGCGACTGTACAAGGCATAGGAGACACCATCATTGGAAGGCCTTACCTCAGGTGTTGGTAGGCTGTGCTTGCCTATGACTGCAGCACCTGCATATGCAAGGCTTCCTTTTTAGAACAAAAACATGGTGTCAACACACAAACATGATTCAATTAAAAAGCCAATTCATATGCCTTTATCAGTGCTTATTCTTTCAGTATTTATCGTCCTCTCTCATGGGTTCTGGTTAGTTTCGGTTTTTATGTGGCGCTGTTAGCGCTGCCAATAGCTGGAGTATTGTGAGGGGGAAGTGAGCTAGGCAAGAGATGGACTACAAGGAGTGTAATGTGGATGGAAAACACAACTGCCTAGCACCTCTTTCGGCTAGCTCAGTGCTTTCTGAGCAGCTTTCTGAATGGCTCCATTGCAGTTATAAACCAGCTCTTGGTGTAACAAAAATGTCTTAACCAATTGTGGCTTCCGCCACTTGATTAATAATCAGTAGGTGTGGTCTTACATATCGCTTTGCACTAAATTCTTGTGAAAGAATGCATTGACAAGGACAACTGTTATGGCTCTTGCAGAGGCATTAGATAGGTATTTGCCAGTCACTGTTAGAGTATGTCTAGGTGCTAAGGTCATTTACCAACTCTTGTATTCATATGGGCAGGTAGTATCATTATGGCAGTGAAGAGAAATGTGAATTCTACGCAGACGCAAAAGCCAAATCTGTTGGCTTTTCCAATGCTGGTTTTTAATCCTTTCAGCTGCTCCAATTATTACCCTATGACTGTGGCAGCTTCCTTCATCCTGAAGTCGAGGTTGAGTTGGCAAAAAAATAAATACACTTCAAATGTGCAGCGCGTGCTGAACTCTGGAGGCAGTCTCCTTATCTGCTCTATGGTGCTGTGCCTGCCGTGGCAGCAGAGATTAGGTCAGCGGCGCCACAGCGGCTGCCAGCAAATGGCCCGACGGGAAGCAAGTGGCAAGGCGGGCCGTATAAGGAGTATCCCTGCCTAGCAGGATTGGGTGTCTAGAGGCTGAATGGACAAAGATTAGAGAATGATATTGGAGAGAAGCAAATAAAGCTTGTCTGTGTAAGGTGCAGGCAAATGAGGAGCAACTATTCGTGAAATGGGGTGGTGAGATTTAATCTGCCGTCTAAAAGATCCTAAAATGATTTCACCTGATGGATTCTCCAATTTGATTTTAAAAGCCTTTTCTGAATGAAAGGTAATGATCACCCACCACGTGTTTTATCAAGGGAACAGGAATTCTAATGTCCTCCCTTCATGAAGGGGCAGTAAAGGTCTGGGCTCCCGATCTTCTAGATACCACTTAATCACGCTTCTCCATGCCCAAAGCAAACTGCTAAATGCCTTCTAATGCATATGGTCGATTGGCTGAACAAAGGAAAATAATTCTCATTTGGCATACACTGCTTTGGCGAAGGGAGCAGGACATCTGTACGGGTTATCCTTGAATCAGCTGTTGCCTACTAGAACATTGGTCAAGGAAATGTTTGGTGAAATGGGACCATTTGAGGATCCCAGCAGGTCTGTTAAGGCTGCTCAAAGCTGAATACTACGATACCTGGGTGCAAGGAAGGCTCAATGAGGAGGGTTGCTAAACAAATACACTCTTGGTGATAAGTAAGAATTTACCAACCAGTTACCTACGAGTAGTTGAGGATGTGGCAGGCCACATCCTAGCATTATCTACTTTAATTTCGAGCCTGCGTTTCAGCAGTATCTTTTCCTGCTGCTAAGTGAATAAGCAAGGGTGCGTAATGGTGTCCATAGTTCTTAACTTGCATGGGGTCGATATGCTTGAGGGACTGGTGGTACAAGAAATCCCTCCCTTCTGAATTGCGTTTGGCTGACATCCAGCTACTATTAACTGTTCATAAAATAGTAGGGCAGTTTCCAAAATGGCTTAATAAAGGGGATTAGCAACCACAATGGAACAAAGGATGTGTCCAGCGATATGTTTAACAGAAATGCAGGTACTAACTGTTAATAGTTGTTGGCAAGCCATTTGAAGCTGTTGAGTAGCATGAACCCGACTCCACCTTCGGTTTTGTTTTGAGCAGTGACTTCGCCTCTGCTCCTACTTCTGGTCCTACTACTCTGTGTCGGCCAGATGCTCAAATAATTTCATCAGCACTTCTTCCCTGTCACTCTGTGCACGTCCATATCTCGCTCCCCTACACCAACTCGTGTTACTGTTTAAAGCTCAAAAAGGGACTCGTCTTCTCCACTCCGCCCTGAAAGTCGAGTTTGTTTGCTTTGCTCAGTGGCCTTTTCAATTGATTTTACTTTTAGTTTTGACACCGTTTTTTATGTTCGGTCAGCAAATGCTTTGTATTAATTCAGTAAACATTCAAATCAATGCAAAACTTGTCATCAGGACCTGCATCTAGGTGCTAATTACATTAGTGCCCGGAGTGGAAGCCTTAACTCTGTTAAACTGCCCTTCCCCACATTAACGGCCCTCAAATTACTCAGGACTTCGAACAGTCTAGTGGGCAATTAAACCCCATTAGAACACTCATCCTCTCAGGCACTAATATCAAATTGACACCTTGGAAGCTCATTGTAATTTTAATATCCACATGGATATTAAAATTACAATAAGCTGTCAGGGTGTCAATTTGGTATTAGTGCCTAAGGGGAAGAGTGCTCTTATGGGGCTTAGTTGTGGATCCATGTTTGAGACCAAGGTCATTTACTTTGGTAAATCAACAAGTGGTTTGCATGAAGGTAGGGAAAAACAACATTGGAAAATGTGTTAATATCCAACTGTCTGGGAGCACTGGTGAATGTCCCGCTACCATAATGTCATAAAGACTGAGAAAACTAACAAAGAACAATTCTTCTTGGTGGCTCTAATACAGTTTGATAAAAAGTGTGTGGGATCTTTTATTCGGTCCCCCGATTAAAACATACCATGGTAAAATGGACCAACTTGCAACTTTTGGGGGCAATAGATTTAGGTGTATGCTGGAACCAGGTGTTCGGAAGAAGCTGTAGATATTAGCATGGGGCTTAACATTGATCCCCCTCTGTCTATGTGATGCTGTGTGTGCTGGTGATTGCTTCACTGCAACCTTTGGCATCAATCTGAACCTTTGTTATGGCAATACAATCATAAAGGAAAATTGGGATTCTTTTCTGAATATAGCCAAAGACGTTTTATTTCCCAAACGTGATCCTCGTCATTCTTATTTTTGGGCATATGTTATAGGGTGGGGGTTGCCACCCCATAGTTAAGGTGAAGCCTATGAAACATTCACTTTGTCAAACATTCCATTGCTATGAAAGTTTAACTCACTGCATGGATTTGGCTGAAATTGTCCACACAAATCATCTGTTAGAGACTGCCTTCAAATTGGAACATTTGGGCATAATTCAACAAACTGTTGGAAAGTTATTGAGCGTAGAAAAAAAGCTGTCTTTCAATCAAGCCGATTCTTATTCGCATAGAGAAAAAGGTACATGCTTTGTCTAAGCACAGAGCGAATTTCGCTGGACGGATTTGCAGCAAATAAGAAACAAGTTGGGCAAAAACGGTGCAGAGATTCCTTTTTGCTTACTCATGAAAATCTGCCCAGCAGTTTCTTAAAATTTGAAGGAGAAGCTGGTCAGTATATACCGCCCATGGTGCACTGCAGCACTGAGGCTTTTCAGAAAAGTAAAGCCATTTATTTTTGCTAGATGCAAGCTGTTCCTGCGATAACCTCGCGGGAAGGGGAAAAAATAAATGTGCTCAAAAATATATTTGGAGGAGGCAAAGGGGAAATTACACATCAGGATAAGGATGGGAGGTTGAAAGAGGGCCAAATGGTGAGTTCAAAACTTTGGGGAGTGCTAAAGAGGCACTTTTTTAGTCAGATCATTATCTTACTGCAAGAATCAAACAGTGAGATTACCGTGGCCAGAGGTAAATCAAAGGAAGAAAAAACGGGCAAACGATATTAGGAGACAGGCTAATGGCAGACTGACTTCTGGGTTTACTTGGGCAAGCCCAAAAAGGAGGAAGGATGCACATGTAGAGTTACAGGGGATCTTAAAAAGAAATATCATTTTGAAGGTGTTTACGAGTTACCATGAGAATCAAAACATGTTGGATTCTCACAAGAATAATCCCAGTGGCAATGGACTGCTAGTGGATGGATTATTGCACGAATATTTCCCAGGGAACAGTTTACGTAAATCATGTTTTAATTAAAAAACCCTCTGCCTAGTCGTTTACCCTATTGGGCCACAGTCTTACCATAATTGTGGCCTAATGGGTGGTAAGGGCTGCTGGCCACAGCCAAAGGGTTGGGCCAGTGGGCCACAGTTTTAACCTAAATGGCGCAACACATTGGGCCAGGGCTAGTGGGACAGGGTTCTTGACTACCAAAGGAGACACTGGCCACGGCCAAAGTGGCATTCCGTGTGGCCTAATTACTCAACGTGGGCCATGGTCTTTTACCTGAATTGGTGCAAAGGGGCCAGTGGTCTATCTCATGTCGGCAAGCACCTTCCAAACCAGAGCTGCTATCCCAACCCTTCCCCTCCACCTTACCTTAAACCAAAACATTTGTCTGTCCTTACCCAGCATGCTGGATGTTTGCAACAGCCTCCTTCTCAGCATACCTTCCTCATTCCGACTCCTGCTCCCCTTCGGTCCTCTCAAAAAGAGATTCAGTTTCACTAACCACACACTTAGCAGCCTCCCAGATGCAACATCTGCTGCAGGTATAAAGTAGGCTTGCTTGCTGTGTACCGCAGGTCGCCGTGCACGTTGATCACTGACATCTGAACACAACCTCACCCTCCTCTACCTTATACAGACCATCTCCTTCTACATTTCGGGCCCCATTTTGGGACTCTGCATTTTTGGAGGGGGGCAAACTGCACCAATATGGTTTCCTGGCAATTTGTATGCAAGCAAACAAAAATTTGGGAATATAAGAATGACCAAAGAATTGGGGGGGGGGCAGCTGACATGTACTGCGGACGTGTCTCGGTGCATCTCCCAACAGATACCATCAATAGATCTGCAACCTGAATGAGCATACTGAATATTGTGATGAATCCAGTGGAGTCATCACAGATTCCCCGGCAGTGACCTCCTCCCATGTGACATGGGGACGGCAGCCCCTGGGGGTGTTTACATGAGGGAGGATCACATTGGAGGGGACAACTAAAGGGGGTAAAGGGATGATTCCATTGGATGAGATGTGATATTCTCCCCTTTCCACTGAAGAAAACCCTAAGATAGCAAAACTGCTAATTGCATACTGTCACTCTAGACAAAACTCCATTAATACTTCAAACATTCATAACACATAAAGCATCTCGGTTTTTGACATTTCTTTATGTGTAAGTTTTGAACATCATTGTAGAAATCCAATTACCTCTATGGACTTTATCTCCGATAAAGCCTCAAGTACTGAGACGAAGAAGAAGACGGAAGAGATTATGCAGATTAAGCAAAGTCCAAAGGCTAACATGCAGACTAGTTGTTTTGTTCAATCTAAAACGCCCCGCAATATGAAAAGGCAGTACGAGAGAGAACTTTGAAGGAGAAGATGGGCACATCCATGCGGCAACTCGTGAACGAGAGTCACATCTACCGGCGTGGTGTGAAGAAAGGAGAAGCGCAACAAGCATACCTGAAAAACCGATGGAGCACAGGGAAGCACAGCTCCTGGAGGTATGGTCGTGTTTGGAAACTGTTCTCCGGTCCGGGTCACAGAAGGAAGCTAGCGAGTCAATGCAGAGCTGCAGGAAACGCTGGGGAGACGTCCGCATTGAGGAGAAAGCCAATCTAGGGAGGAAGCTTCACTGCAGAGGCATGCCATAAGTCGGGGACATAGCAAACTACTGGTGAGTTGGCCCATAGACACTGGGGTCCAGGGCGTACAGACACACAGGCAATCAAGTAAATGGTATTATGGACAATGCTCAAAGGCAGTTTAAACAGACAAAACCTAATGTTGAATCAATACTTAAAAGAAAGAAGATTTGAAAGCCGACAAGAAAAAGTGCAACAACAAAACCTAAACAATTATCGATGCAAGAGATGTCAATGTGGGGAGAGCTGATACAAGTGTTACCCTCAGTAAATACATAGGACAGAACAAGGTAGATAGTGATTTGATATATTGAAAAGAACAGTAAAACCAATATGAAGTGCTGGTAAAGAGAAAGCACCAGGCAGCTGACATTTGGGGAAAGATACCTGGCAGGGAAGTATACCAGGGGATCTGTAAAACTCCAGATTCCTGGCAAGAGAGTATACCAGATTATCCACCAAAGTTGTGTAAAGAACCCTAACTTTCAGGCGGCTTCCTGGCAGGGGAGTATACCAGGGAATATGAAGAGCACCATGAGTGAAACCAGACAACCTTTCAAGTTTACAAGAAAAGCTAAAGAAAGACTATTTTTGGAGGTTGGGGGGTTTATTATTTGAAGAACTTTCTGAATCCAGTGTAAAAGCCTCAAGAAACTATTGTTTAAAAGAGACACTTTCGCCGTCCTACCTAAAAATCCAGGGGGAGGGAATAATCCTTTGGATCCAAGGGTTTCTCCTTGGAAAACACGTTTGTTGGCTTTATTTTCATGTTTTGATTATTAGCACTTTTCACTAAACCTATCAGAGATATTTCCTTACACCCTTAGCTGTTTCTAGTGCGAGGGTCAGTTTAGAATGTTTTGGAAACAAGGACAGTTTCTAAGTTACTGACTACATGACACAAACTGATTCTTAGTTCTTAGTTTTGGTTTCCTAGGCAGGGAATCTCTTTCTTTACAATAGGGCTAGCGAGGCGTTATGCCATCCCATTTTCTGTTCAACAAAATGTCTGACTCTGAGAATATTACAACCTTGTCTCCACCTCTCATTTCTGACCCCTCACAATATATTGTAAGCCCCAGCAAGATCAATGGCCCGGGAATGGAAGACCTTTGGAAGGCAGAGCAAGCAATGCCGGGCGATCAGAGTTGGAGCGATCCTCGGCTCCAGCAAAAAGATGGCAGGCGTGCCGGCATTGGGAGAGGAACACTGCAGGCGACTCTGCACCACTAACGGGTGGCAATTCAAAAACCAGTACAACAATAGAAAGCAAAGAGGTGTGGGAGGATCAAAGTGAGCGGCTGGTGGTGGAGCAGCGCACGCCTCCCGAGGCACAACACCACTGCAAGGATGAACCTGGAGCGCAGAGTGCAGGCAAGCGGGTAGGTAGGCCGGGGACCCCTCAGGCGGCCAGGACAGCCGCGCTCGGCAGTGAAGTGCGTGGCGGCACAGAGAAGAAGATTCCTACGGCTTAACAGCAGTAGACTCCTTGACCTTCAGAAGAGTCAGATCAAGAGGGAGGCAAGGTCCGAGCCCACCCAGTGGTATATTTAGCAGAGAGTTGGCAGGTCGGGAAGAGTGCCTGGAGCACAAGGTCAGCTCGGAGCCTGGAAATGACTGAGCATAGCAAGAAGCAGGGCACCCCAATCAGGTGTGCATCTTCTGTAATAAGAGCAGGCATAGAGTTGTATACATTTGCAGTAGTGCTGTACGCCCCAAGTAAAGAGGAGGCAGCCTGGAAGGTGAGCCAGCTGATTCCAGCAAGCCCAGCGAGAACTGATCTCTGACAATAGTGGAAGCCTCACTGGCAGAGATGAAAGCTTGGCCCTAAATCATCATGCAGAGAGGCTTGGGCACAGAAAGATCAGAGGCGGCTGGCAGAAGGTTCGGAATGTTGAACATTACAGCAGGTGCCTGCGGCAGTGGGCAGGTAGGCGGTCTAAGCCTTGGAAAACAGGCCGGACCTGCGGTGCTAAGCAGCAGTAATAGCGAGTGACGAAGCCTGACAAGACAGCAGCATAGAGGAAATATAACAAGGCGGACACCACCTGAAGGCTTATGCCAGACAGGCAACCAGAGGCAAGGCATAATCAGACTAAAATGGATGCTTATGCTAAGAAGAGGGAAACTAAATTGGACTCACTGGGTGGACCGACCCCAAATATAGAAGGAGATACACTAAAAAAGCAGAGTGCAGACAAAAAGATGTTAGAAGAAAACGCAACTCAGAGCGTCCATGGAGTAAAGACTTCTGAGACAGGATGTGCGCTTACTTGCAACCAGGGTCAGAGACACAGACATGGATGGAGGAGATGGCTGGCACCAAAAAGGAACTGCATTTGACAGTGCGCAACTTAATGACTAAGGTGAAAAAGCTGAAAAACAGAGCCGAAGATGGAGAAGGAAGGGCGCAGTGGAATAACATCCGGGTCCTGGAGCTGACAGAAGGGGAGAAAGGCAGAAAGCCAACTATATATGTAGAAAATAGGTTTCTCCAAGAGGTGGGACCAGGCACGTTAACACAAGGCTTCACGGTAGAAAGAGCGCATAGATCCTTGTCCAAGAGGCCGCCCCCAGGAGCACCATCGAGACCGATCATCGCAAAGATACTCAACCTTAAGGACAGGGAAAGAATCTTGGCATTCTTAAGAGACGGAGGAGAGATCAGGCGTGCTAGCCATATACCCAGACTACACCATCCAAGTTCAGAGGAGAAGGAGCCAGTTCATCCACACAAAGGAAAGAGTTAAAGACAGTAGGGATTAAAATATATACTTTTGTACCCGGCCAATCTAAAAGTACTGCACAAGGGGAAAGCACACTTTTTTGAACACCTAGATGTGGTGAACCAATGGATGGACGACAATAAGATGGGCCCAATGGTAAGAAGGAGGAACAACAATCGTTGTTGAATTAGGCCAGAATGATTAACAGGGGCATCTGCTGTACACCGATACATGATTGTGCTCATGGACATGAGGGATGAGAAACCAGGGACGCAATGGCAGACTGGTACCAGCAAGAAACAGTCAACTAGCCCTACTTGACACCAGCTGGTGGTGGCCCCTAGGTTGGATGTATACAGAGGATGCCACGTTCGGCATGCAACTGCCATGGACCACACAAGGCTGGGTGGGATGAATGGCAGCTAGGCCTGAGCAACAGGTTACTGCTAGTCAGAGTAGTTGTAGTTTTAGTATTCGCTTTTTGCTGTAGGAATTTGTTTGGTTACAGGTTTCAGTTGAACAACAGCACAGTTGAACGACAGCACAGAGTCCCAAGTGGTGATATGGGAGTGAGGGGGGCCTTAGCAGGGGTGCTATTTCTGTGCAGCTCTAAGAGATCCGACACAGACACCTTGAGGTATCAGATGCGATGAGCAGACTGGGGCTTGATGGTGACACAATACAGCCAACATGGGAAGGATGAGTGGGACGCCCAATTCGAAAGGGGGACGGAACAGCACAGCATGGTTGGGGCTGAAACATTGAGTGTGATACCCTGGAACGTTCGAGGAATGAATAGCTATGGCAAAAGAAACCAAATATTTACCTATTAATGCAGATAGGGAGTGGGAATAGTGATGATGCAAGAAACACACTTTACGGCAGAAAAGCAGGGAAACATATTGAAACAGTGAGGTGGACACGGATATAAAGCAGCCTACCCGAATTATGCTAGGGGGGTGATAATATGGGGGGCTCCCACAACACCTTTACGTATGATGGAAGTTAAAACTGATGAGGAGAGAATGGTCCTCGTACAGGGCTATGTGAATAATAAGGAAATGTGCATAATTAACACTTATGCCCCCAATCACAATGCATCCTTCCGAGCTTTATATAAGGCTAGCCCCATTCAGATTGATAAGGTGAATCTTGGGGGGCATGGGGGGGACTTTAACTGTACACTAGACCCAAGGTTGGAAAGATCAGATGGCAGGTACATAAAACCGGTCCGGCTGGCCAAAGTACTTTGAAAACTGCTAGAAGATTTGGACATGGTTGAGATTTGGAGGTCGGCTCCACGGGACGGCAAGGGAATATTCACATTACTTGAGCCATCATGGGCTATACACATGAAGAGACTACCTCTTTACGGGGTGCGAACAAGCATGGAAATGTATTTAAGTCTCATACGAGGATATGACGCTCTCAGATCAATCTACCGTATTGGAAAATTGGATAGTTCATGAAGACCTCGGCCAGTTCTGACATGGACATCCCCTAGCTACGGAGTTCGAGGTCCTGCAGCCTCTCACTTTCACATCTACATTTTCTGGAGTCCTTGTCTAAGCAGGGCTGTTGCAGTCACTTGGTAGAGGTAGGTGCAATTGCTGATTGTGCTCTGCACCTCAAGTGACTTGTGGGAGCATTTCAGACAAACTGAAAATTGCAAAAAAATATAATTTTGTTGCGTGATTGCCAGCATTTGAAGCGTTTCCACATCGAGCTACTTGGCAGTGTCTGTAACATCCTGCTGCACCACAAAATTTGGAGCTTATTTGAATTTTTGCCTGCAAATCCTTGCCACCATGCGGTGCTTTCAACATGGCCGTCCTGGCCTCATCTCCATCTGAGCAGTGTGTGTGCAATCCTGCCAGCCTCTTTCGTGCTCCGTCATTGGCTGGGGAGTTGCTCTTCCTGAGCAACGAGGGACCGGCAGGCTTTGGCCAGCCCCTCATCAAAGGCCCACTCCTAAGGCCCCCGTCTGCTCCCTGCTCAGCTACCAGAACGCTACATGAGACTATAGCCACAACCCGACCCTCCCTGAGGTTGCAACCTCACTCGGCCTGGAAACTGGACCACCAAGACTTTCGTACCTCACTCACCATGGGATAGTTTCCTCCTTCCGATTGCCATTTTTCCCTTCTTGGGACCTTCACTTCCTTCTCTGCTCGTTCTCACAGTTCTCCCTGTTATGCTCTCAAATGCATTAATTTCTATACTCACCTCTAACTTCTGATTCATAATGCGATTCTACACCTACTGTGCCTTAGCATTTAACTGTGAAAGTCAGACTTGGGTGGGTTTTGCATTTAACTTTGACCATTAATTGTAGCCTGCTAGTCCAGTGACTGTTTCATACCGCTGTACTTGCATACTCCTCCCATTGCCTCCTCTCTCTACTCGCCCATGACGATTTCTGTTTCTACTATCTACTCCCAACTGCTTCTCTATCAACTATCCCTCCCTTCTCATTAAGTCTGGTAAGAAGAAGATTAAAAAGTATATCTTGTCCTCCAACCCAGGTCTCCCCACCGCTAATATACCTATTCCAGCGCCTCTTCCAGAAAGACCCTCACTGATATCTTTGTCGTTCCTTCGCCAGATCTATGGACCCCTCATAATCGCTGTGCTCTGTCCTGTCTTCTCCTCTCCTATTAATGATGGCACCCGCTGGGAAGTCCTCATGGCTTCCTTCGACTCCTCCAGAGTCATCATTAATGTCTACCTAAATGGCACTGACATGGTCCAAGGCCGCCCTCCGCCGCCCTCCTCCTCCTCCTCCTCCTCCTCTTCCTCCTCCTCCCCCCCCCACCTCGGGCTTCCTCCACACCTCCGCAGGGAGTACCTCTGATTTGTACACCTCCCCGGAAGGTCTTTAAGGCTGGAAAGCTTCATCTTGCCACTCTCGCTCTGTTGTCAAACACTCCTCTGCCATCTGCCACCTCCTGGAAGAACTTGACGTTGATGTCCTTGGTTTTACCGAGACATGTTTCAAAGCCAGCTCTGTCACGAGCTTTGACACCCTCCTCCCTGATGGCTAGAAGATTCTCTCCGCGCCCAGATCCACCCGGCCCGGAGGGGTGTAGCCCTGAGTGGATTCCTGCCATCATTCCCTTGCAGATTTACTCCTCTTTTGCATGCCTTGTCTGCAGGCTCTCTCTCTCTCTCTCTCTCTCCTAGCCACTCTCTTACTGTTGCTACTCTCTACCGGCCCCCTGGTCTAATCACCTCATTTCTTTCTGAGTGTGCGGACCTCTCCTCCTCTCTCCTGCCCTCAACCACTGCACTCCTCCTTGGTGACCTCTACATCCATCTCCATCTCGATTCTTCCTGTTCCTCATTGGTGCTCTTTCGCGACCTCTGCAATTCCCGCTCCATTTCTATCATCCCTTGTGGCCCGACTCAATATGCAGGACACACACTTGATGTCTTGATCTCTGGCCTCCCACTCTCTATCCCTCTGACCACTCCTCTCTCCTGGAGGTTATCACTGCCTCCTCTCCTGTCATCTCTCACTCTCCCCCCCCCCACCAAGCCTACTGCAACATTGCCATTTACCTTCTCTGACATCCGGCCCATTAAGCGTGTGTCAATTGAGGCTTTCGCTGCCGCCTTCTCTCCCCCACCTCTGCTGACTCGCATCCCGACAGCCCAGTCCCTGCTCTGCTCTTCCATTTCTGATACTCTTGATCCTATCATGAGGAACCGTTTGAAGTCCAAATGTAAGTGTAATTCCTGGTATGACTCCGACCTAGCTACACTTAAACCTAAGTGTAAGGCGGCTGAGAGGAAATTGAGGGCTTCTTGTTCATCCTCTGACAAATTGGCCTGTCGCCTGCTCCAAAGGCAATACCGACTGTCCTCACCAAGAAGAGAGTCCACATTCAAGCCCGAGTCTCTGGGGCATCTAACAACTCGGCCAAACTCTTTAAAATCTGCATGGAGCTGGCCAACCTTGCTGCAGTCTCCACTCCTCTTGCCTCTGAGGCTCTTTGCAATGCCCTTGCCTCTCACTTTATCTCAAAAATCCAAGAGATCCTGTCCACCCTCTCCTCCCTTCGCACTCCTCTCCTGTGCTTGCTGACCCCTCCTTCAGCCACCCCTCCACCCTCTTCCTCATCCTTTACTCTTTTCTCCCCTGATGAGGTCGCTAGACAAGTCCGATCTATGAAAGGCTCGTCAAAACAGGTTCATCCATGTTCCTCTAAAACCATGAAGGACTACATTGATGCCCTCTCTCCGGCCCTTGCCGATTTTTGCAGCCTCTCCTTTGCCTCCTCAGGATCCTTCCCCTCCCCCCTCTGAACCACTCCCCTGTGAATCCTCTTCTCAAGAAACCGACCTGATCCTTCTTGTCTGGCTAACTATCGCTCAATTTCCATTAAAGCCTTTCTGGGTAAACTCCTGGAAAAGCTGGCCATCTCTCAACTTAACCATCATTCAGATTCTGTTGGATTTCTCCATGGCCACCAGTCTGGCTTTAGAGCTGCCGAAGCACAGAAACTTCTCTCCTGAACATCCATGACGTTCTGCTCTCCAACCTTGACTCCAACATTCCCTCTGTCCTCATCCTCCTAGATCTCTCTTCTGCCTTCGACACGGTCAACCATATCACCCCGCTCAACCGTCTCCGTGATAACCTGGGCATCACTGATCAGGCTCTGGCCTGGCTGACCTCTTTCCTCTCTGATCGACCCTTCCAGGTCCAACTTGGGTCCTTCCTATCATCTATCTTGCTCTCTACATGTGGTGTTCCCCAGGGGTCTAACCTCTCGCCCTGGCTTTTCAACCAATACCTGGCAACTCTCGCCGACTGCACTGCAATTTTCTGTTCAAATGTCCAGTGCTAACGCTGATGACAACTCATTTTCAGGCTGCCCTCAGCCACCTCCTCTCCTGATTACCTAATTGCCATTCAAGATTGGTGTGCCGCCAACAATCTTTGTCTGAATGCCAACAAGACGGAGATCCTCCTCATCGGCACACCTTCACCATCCTTACTCCTCACTCTCTGGCCGGCCTCAGTTGGCCATCCCCTAACCCCACCTGGGAGGCTAAGAACCTCAGGGTCATTTTTGACTCCACACTTTCCTTCTCTGCCCACATCTCGGATGTCTCTAAAAAGTCAAACTTCCCACTGCACCTCCTCAGAGGTACTCTGCCTTTTCTCTCCTTCTCCCAAAAGCTCACTGTCTCGCAAGCTCTGGTTCTCTCTACGTTGGACTATTGTAACAGCCTCTTTCTAAATCTAACTGCCTCTACTCTCTGCCTTCTACAGATAATCCAGAACAGGACTGTGAGAATTGTCCTTGGCCTGAAGCCCTGGGATCGTATCTCTCCAACTCTGAAATCCCTTCAGAGGCTCCCAGTGGATGCAAGGATTACATTCAAAACCCTCTGCATTGTCCACAAGGCTTTCTGGTGCCTGGGTCCAAAATACCTTCAGCTATCCCGCCATAAATAACTGCCCTCTCGAGCTCTTCAATTCCTCTAACTCCCTCAGGGTCAGTCGTTTTTCAAAGAAACAAGCCGGGGGTAGATCTTTGTTTTTGGCTGGGGCCTCCCTTTGGAACAGCCTCCCGGCCCCTCTGAAACTTGAGGAGAACCATCTCTGGTCCCGGAAGCACCTCAAGACCTTCCTCTTTGCTTCTGCCTTTGTCCCCCTCTCCCCTGCTGATCTGTTCTCTCTCAGCACCGTCCACCTGGCCACCCTTTGTACTCCGGGCCCAGGTACCTGTTCACCCAGCCACCCTCCTGCACTGCCTCCGGGCCACCCCTTACACTAAGGTCTGTATCTGTACCCATACAGTCCCCCCCCTTTTTTATTCTCTTCCTGCACTTATCAGACCTACCCTGTCTGCTGCCTTAAACCTAGCACTTGCCACTTGCAGGCTGTACTACCACTGTTTGTGCCTTTATTATTTTATTTATTCATTATTATTAATCATCTGTTTCTCCTTTGCTCAGCACTTTCCACTTCTCCCCCTTCCATGCACGTTTCCGCTTTCCCTCTTACATGCACTTGCGCGTTCTCATGTCACTGGGCCTAGTAAGAATGCTGTTTTGCTCTTCCCTGTTCCCCTCCCTTGCCTTGTCTGAAACACTTGTGTACGAGCACGAAATAAATAAAATATCAATATCAATAGGGAGGAGGCACTGCTAGACGATAATTTCAGAGGACACATGGCAGAGAAGATGGAGGAGTATTTCAAGATCAACAAAGGTAGCATGGAGGGAGACAGTGTTGTGGGACACGTTTAAGGTGCTGATCAGAGGAGAAGCAATATCCAAGATGGGAGGGGTCAAAAGGGAACTGTTGAGAAACCTGTCAGTATCAGAAGTGAAGATTAAGCAATTAGAAAGCACACAAGCAGAGACAGAGGGAGCAGAAAGAGAGCTCTTAAAGTTACAATAAGAGTGCCTGGACCATTGGGAAAGGCTATGCAAATTTGATTATGCGAGCTATGACAATTGATTGCATGAACAAGGAGATAAACCCAGTAGGTTGCTTGCTTGGTTATGCCGCAGCAATAATGCCAGACCTACGATTAGTGAAATAGTGGAAGAATGCGGGGAACTGTGGAAATCGCAGAAAGAGATCAATAACATATTCAGTAGATTTTATAGCAAAATCTTCAGTATGGATGGGACAGACAACACGGAAGAAATATTGCTAGTTCCACACAGTGACTAGCCTACTCTTAGTCCCTTTTCCCCCATACTGCATGGGCGTCCCTCGCTAGGGACGGGAGACAGAATATTTTTTCACCAGCAATTTTCACCAGCAAAAACTTCTTCCCCTAAATTTAGAGGCGCGCACCTGGGAGCATGCGCTCGCCTGACTCCGCCCACCGGCACCACTCCTCAGTCCCCACTGACGTGTCGACAATATTTAACATTGCCCAATGACACCAGTATTATTAGAGCGGAGGATGGTGGGACGTATGAAGGAAAGGGGACTAAGGACTAAGAGTACATTAAGTCACTACAGTGAGTAAATAGTAATTACTCTTAAGTCCCGTCCCCTTTCCTCCATATTGCATGGGCGATGACAACTGAATGTAGCCCCAGGGTGGAGAGGAGACCAGCAATAAGCAAATAGGTTCCTTATTACTGCCTGTCCGAAGGCCATATCTGACTTCGAGCCGGCGTCCAAAAAGTAATGCTTACAGAAAGCTCAAGGGGTGGCCCAGGTTGCCGCCCGGCTGATGAGCTGCCAAGGAACCTGGCATTGCAATGCAATGGCCGTGGCCTTGGATCTGACAGCGTGAGCGTGCATGTTAGCTGGCAGTGGCTTCTGCTACCCCTCGTAGGCCCCCTTGATGGCCGCAACCATCCACTGAGCAATAGAAGCCTTGGCTGCTTGATACCCAGGCCTGGATCACCCGAAGGTGACAAAAAGGGCGTCCAACTTGCGCAAGCCCTTGGTCCTGTCCAGATAGAATTTCAGAGCACGCCCGACATCCAGACAGTGCAAGACTCTCTGAACCTCGTCCTTGGGCTCAGCAAAAAACATAGGTAAGAGCATTTCCTCCTTTAGATGGTAAGTGGAGGGTACCTTAGGTAGGAAAGCGGGGTGAGTCTGCAGGACCACCTTATCCCTGTGGAAAGTGGTATAGGGTTCTGAGGCCACCAGAGCCTGGATCTCACTGACTCTGCTAGCGGAGGTGAGGCCCACTTACAAAGCAGTTTTAATGGTGACCAGCTTGATGTCCGCGGACGCCATTGGCTCGAAGGGTTTGTGCGCCGAGGCGCCCAATACCACATTGAGGTCCCACACGGGGTGTGGCTTCTTGATGGGCGGGTAGAGCCTGGACAAGCCCGTCAAATGTTTCGTTACCGATTGGAGGAGAAGACCTCCTCCTCTGAATTTCGGTAGGCCCCTAAGGCCGCCAGATAGGTGCGACATGTGTCCACCTGTACGCCTGAGTGTGCAAGATGTGCCAAGAAGGAGAGCACATCATCCAGCATGCACGTAAGGGGTCGAGATCCAGGTTAGCCTGTGATAGGCTCAGGTGCCTGAGGGTGACCTGCCCAGGAACCACGCTGCGAGGGCTAACTTCTGCGGGCGGGGTGGATGACCGTGCCCCCCTGTTGGGAGAGGAGACGGGCTGGCCCCAGTGGAAGCTGAATGGGTGGCCTGTCCGTGAGGCTGAGCAGTTTGGAGAACCACAGTCTCGCCTACCACCAAGGAACTATCAGAATGATGCCTAGGTGACAAGCTTCCTTTATCTTGCGGATTACCCTGTGGCCCAGGGGTGTGGGACAAAAGGCATTGGCTGTCATGCCGTCCCACTGTAGCTGTAATGCGTCGCCCAGGGAGCCAGGGCCCTGCCAGGACGCAAACTGATGGCACTCTGTTCGTCCAGGAGGCAAACAGATCCATGTGAGGATGCCCCCCATCTGCTGAAGACCACCAGCAGCACACGGTCTTTCAATTGCCATTCGTAATTGTCCGCTCCCAGTCTGCTGAGCCTGTCCGCTCCCAAGTTGACCTCCCTCGGGAGGTGGACAGCCGTGAGATAGATGTTGTTCTCCAGGGCCCATTCCCACATGCTGACCGCTAAGCTGCACAGTGGAGGGGACCTGGTACTCCCCCCTACTTGGTGACATAGTACATGCTGGTGGAGTTGTCGGTCTGGATAAGGGCTGTCTTGCCCCCAATGAGCGGAAGGAAGGCTCTGAGAGCTAGCCAGATGGCCCTGAGCTCCAGCCAGTTAATATGCGACTCCTGCTCCTGCCTGGTCCAAACTTTATGGACGCTGTGGCTGTCCAGAGTGGCACCCCCAGATTTCAGGGGAGGAGTACGTAGTGATGGTGACCTATGGGGCTGGCTGCCGGAAGGGCTTGCCCATCCAAAGGTTGCAGTACCTGGACAAGCACGTGAGGTCTGGGTGGAGAGACTGGGGTATGCTGACCAGCTCTGCGTGGAGCCCTTCTGATTCCATGAGGCTGCGAAGTGCAGCTGTAACCTCCTCATCCCGAGTCTCGTGTGTGGCGCAGCCAGGAGGACCGCTGTCATGATAGCCAATAAGAGTTGGTACCACCAGGCCAAGGTCACTGCTTTGGCAAGGAAGTGAGTAGTGGCTCTCTTGAGGGCCGTAATCTTGTCCTCCGAGGGAAAGACCCTCTAGGAGCTTGTATCCCATATGAGGCCCAGGAAGGTGAGGCTCTGTGTGGGCTGCAGCGGAGACTTCTTGAGGTTGATAGTAAACCCCAGGTCGTGGAGGGTGTTCATAAGTGCGGAGGAGGTGGGGCTAACCCCTCCGGAGATCTCGCCCTGACAAACCAGTCGCCAAGGTACGGGTAGATGTGGTGGCCCTGAGGAGGGCTGCCACTGCATTCATGAGTCTAATAAATACCCTGGGGGCTGAGTTGAGGCCAAAGGGTAGCACCTTGTATTGGAAATAGCCCATTATTCTGAAGCACAGGAAGGAGCCATGTGGCTGCCAAATCGGGACGTGTAGATAAGCGTCCTTCAGATCCCGGGAGCACATCCAGTCCCTCTTGTCTAGTGTCTCTGCAATGAGTGCTGGCTTAACTATCTTGAACTTCTGAAGAGGGAGGGAGAGGTTGAGGGTGGATAGGTCCAACACAACTCTCAGGCCAGCATGGTTTCTTTTTTTGTATGGTGAAAATCCTGGAATAGAAGCCCAATCCTCTCTCTCTGGGAGGCTGTGACTTCTTCCACTGCCTGGCTCTCGACGAGCGACCATATCTCTGCCAACAGAGTTGCCGTCCCAATCTGTGGGACGGGAGGAAGGAGAAGAAGAGGGAGGAACCGGTAGGCGGTACCCCCAAGGATACTACAGAGAGGATCCAGGGGTCCGAAAAATCTGGCGCCAAAATTGCATGTGAAAGGAAAGCCTGCCCCCCACCAGAGACACGTGAACCCGAAGGGATGCGTCATGCTTTCTTTCCTTCTGAGGCTGCTGCTGAGGGGGGACTGGAAAAAGCCCTTGCCCCTCCCTTTTGTTGTTTGCGCCGGTGCTGACTGGCGAGCGATCAGGCTGCCTCGACCTCTGTTCCTGGATGCCCCGGAACCAGCCGAATGGCCAAACCCTGTCAGAGCGTTGATGCGACTGGGATAATGCTCTGGGCGTGGCCTTTCGGTAGGATTGATAAAGACTTCGCAGTTTGCAAGCTGTTCTTTTTATCCAATTCCTCCTCAGTGGTAGAGTAAAGAGGTCACTATCCTCAAACGGAAGGTTAAATATGCATTCCTGGACATCAGGGTTTAAGTTAGTAGCGCGAAGCCAGGCTGTCCTCATGCCCGTGATGATGCAGATGGCCCGGTCAGAGGTATCGACGGTGGACTCCATGATGTCCTGTGCTACCAGCTTGGCTTCTCCTAGACCCGCCTCGAAGCGTGCCTGACTCTGCACCAGAGGTTCTGGAAGGAAGGCTGCTATTTCCCGCCAAAGTCTCTGGTTCACGGCTGCCAGCATGGCATTCGCGCTGGATTGACGCAGGTGCAGGGAGGCGTTGGAGTACATCATCTTCCTGTACTCCTCTAAGATCTTCTCCTCCTTGCCTAGCAGCGCATAGGATGACTGAGGCTTTGCGTACAGTGACGCTGCAGCAATCACCTAAGAGTGCGGTTGGGGTGCGCCGACAGCAAGATTGGATCCCCCTCCATCTGCCTATACTTGGCATTGAGGCGCCGATTGACATGTTGGGCCGAGTGTGGCTTGAGCCACCCCTTTTTGGCCAAGGCCACAAAGTCATTCTGCATCGGGATACCCATTTTGGTAGGGGGTCTTAGGGTGAGGACTTCTGCCAAGACTCTGCCAAGACAAGACCCCCTCCTCGGGCTCTCTTGACCTCAGGTTGAGGAAGGCCCAAATATTATGCCAGCCTGTCGTGGAAGGCCTTCGTTGATGACAGCGTGTCAGGGTGGTCCTCCTCGTCTGTGTCAACCAGAGGGCCCGGAGCGGGTGGAGGAGTGCTGGGTGCCACGGGGTGGAGACCGGAGCCGGAGGCTGCTGCAGAGGCTGGTGTGGAACTGCCTGTACTGTGGGAGGCAGGGAAACCAGAATCGAAGGAACCAGCAAGGGCAGCAGGGGTTGCGCTGGGGCCTGTGCTGCTGGAGCCATGGGAGGAATGACTATGGGCGCCATTGGAGTGACCGGAGGGAGCAAGTCCCCTAGGGGGTTCGCATCAGCACCAGGAACCTTTCAGAAAAACCTGTCTACGAGGGCTGAAGAGGTGGCAGGACATATTGACGGGAGTGGCTGGGGGCTGCTGGGGCCGGAGCACACTCCGTCTAGGATGCAGGGGGAACCTGCCCTGCGCTGCTGATGGATAAACCGTTGGCCACGTACCTGGTTGACACCAGTCCCCATCATGAAACTCGTTCTCCCTCCTGCTCCGTTCCTAGGAGTGGCATCCGACGAGCGGCCATGTTGTCTGGCATGGCGGGCCATTTTGTCAAGCTGCATGACACATGCGAAAGTCGTGGTGCTTGGCTACCTGGGTTGGGCCTTCTCCAAGACTCTTGGTGGTGGAGCATAAGGCATACCCTGCACTTCAGGCCTAGGCCTGGAAGGCGTACTGCCCTCAGCAGTGTCGCCGATAGTGCTGCGTGTAGGCGCCCCCTCGAACATTAGGCCGGTACTAGGGCGTTGGCCCTCAGGGGTACACCCGGTAAAAGAACCTTGCGGTCCCTCCGCACTGCTTCCGGAAGGATCTGATGACCCTTCGGCTGCGAGGCCGGTAGCTGGACTAGCCTCAGTACATGTGCCGGTGCGAGAACCCGAGCAGGTGTTCCTCGCAAGGAGTCGCCCTTACGGGATGGGATGGAAAATAGCAGCCCTCAGTGGGCCTCGATCTCTGTCTGATTAAGTCCTTCAAGTCCTCTGGAGGTGACCTTCCGAAGAGCTCCCTCCACCTAGCTAGCCTGTTCTTCAGTGCACGTGGATGGAGTCACTGTGTCGCACGCGGTACAACCTTCCCAGCCGTCGTTGGGGCAAAGGCAGCAGAGGCAAAGAGCATGGGTGTCGGATGTGGGAAAGAGCCCCTTGCAGGCTAGACACCTGCTGAAGCCCGCTGAAGTCAACATGCGCCAGGAGGACCGTGACCCTGAAAGACCAAGTACATGAATAACAAAAAGAAGACAAAAAGATAGAAGAAGAATCCGGGGACGATCGGGTGGTATTACATGGCCGAGCCAAACACAGGAGCGCTGGTGAAATCGCCCCATTCCGATGCGGAAAAGGGGACTGGGGAGTTGCGCGGGTGGGCAGAGTCAGGCAAGCGCATGCTCCCAGGGCCGCACCCCTACGTTCCTCTTAATTTAAAGGGGAAGAAGATTTTTCTGGTGAAAAGGGTTCTGTCTCCCTTCCCTAGCAAAGGACGCCCATGCAGTATGGAGGAAAGGGGACGGGACGGGAGTAAGTAGATCCATTATCAGAGCTAGAACTGCCCCAACTGACTCACGAACAGGCAGAGAACTTGGGTGCGCCGCTTACTGTGGAGCAACTACAGACAGCAATTCAGGACCTGCCGTCGGGTAAAACACCATGAGGGGAAGGACTCTTGGCAGCATTCTACAAAACGTTCTCGAATGAATTGATCCCTAGAATGTTATACACCTTCGAAGAAGCATATGAAAAGGGGAAGCTGCCACCAAAGTATGAGGGAATCTGTGATTGTATCGATATTAAAATCAGGTAAAGTGCCCCAAAACTGCGAGTTGTATAGGCCATTATCGATGGTGAATCAAGATTGCAAGATACTGGCGGCCATACTTGCGGGTAGACTGAAGGTGGTGATAAGCCAATTGATACGCCTAGACCAGATGGGACATGCACCGGGGAGAAACATTTCAATGAATCTGTGGAGATTACAAGCAGTGATCGATGGACCCAGAAACCAGGAAGGCAGGTGTGCAGTGATATCACTGGGCGCGATTAAGGCTTTTGATTCTGTTAAATGGGACTGGCTATATGCTGCCCTAGAGAACTAAGAAATGCCATGATTCAGAAGGTGGATGAAGCTTCTTTATAGGTTGACGACGGCCAGAGTGCATACAGGCAGTGTAAGGAAGGCATGGAATCAAACATTAAGACAAACAAGTGATCACAGTTCAAGGGTGTTCATTGAACTAAAATTGGGTTTGAAAAACACCTATCTAAGCCTAAATATAAAGATGGGAGCAAGCTATGGACATCAAATAACAGTTCTACTGGTGTCTTGTCAAAATAAAAAAGGTGCCTATACTAATAAACCTATTGCCGATCCTTACTTCTAAATACAAATAGGGTGGGAAACAATGTTATGCAAAAAGAAAAGTGTTCAAGAAATGATTTGTCGGGATATTCAAGCCGCTGGCCTCCCTTCCCCACATTTTCAGCACGAGACAAGGTAGCACACTCAAGCTTAACATAGTCGCTGGCTTCTCTAGCACGAGGATGCCTTTCAAATCTCAGTATTAGGGCCTTCTACGTCAAAGTCTCTTTGCCATTCAGTCTCTTAGTTCAGAGGACCAGATGTGACAAACATTCAAAAGTTCCTTTCTCCTTAAGGTTTTCATGCACAACTTCTTGTGTGATTTTCAATTCATCCCGGGCCCCCATCCTCTGGGCTCAGACCCACTTTAACACAAAGCTTTCAATTGATCTCCTTTCGTCGTGCTCGGACAAAATCCATATACTTTCCAAACTTTCTTTACTTCATCGCAATCGAAGACTTTCAACTGTGCGCGGGATTTGACTTGACCTGTCGCAGGACCACTACGATTCACACATTCAATTGATCTCCCTCCATCGGGCTCGGATCTACTTTCCTCACTTTTCAGCTTGGTACCTTACAGAGACCTTTGAGCACCCACGTGGTGCCGGACCACTCTGTCAAAGGTATTGCAACTTGCTTTAAAGTTCAATCACTCGTCAGCAGTTTAACTTAATTTGCGTCTATCACACGCGTTTTAACAATGTTCACTCCAGCGCTTGCCATACAATGTTGCTGCTTGCAAACTTGGCTTCAACACAGACCGGTATTGTATCTGTCTCCCCAACTCGCCGGCTGTGTTGCTTCCACTGAAGCGGCTTTGGTCTTGGAGCCAAGGACAGTACCACGGTGGCTGGAGATTCTCCCCGCATTGATTACTGACGTGGAAGGGCACTGGGTACCTCCGGCACACAAAGCAGGATTATTTGGCTTGGTTTCCTGGTCTTACGCTTTCTCTCGAGGTTTCATGGAACCAACGGTTCTTTGTCGAAAAGGTCAAGGGAGCTTCCGTCCTTGCAATCCCCTTCTGTTTCGCCGTCCTTCTCTTGTTAAACTGCCATCTTGGAACTGTTTCCTCATGTGCTTAGCCTCGCTCAGAGTGTGCTGTCGTGCTCCACCTTTTATCTGTGTGGGGATCAGTAATGGAAGTCAGGTGTGAGTGATTGTCGCTAATTGCCTGACCTCGCCCTACCACTACATTGGGACCCAACAGGTATACAGGTGTTAGTCAGTTTTTTCTCATAGCAGGCTGTCCATTAGAAAGTGTTCATGTTGTAAAAGAAGGAGGAGGGTAAAGTGTCTACGTATCCTACTTGTTAATATGGGGAAGAGGTGTTATAAAGAAGGGGATACCGTCTCTCACCATCCAGTGTCCCACTCCCCGAAGACCCCCCTGGTGATCCACCTGCACTGGTCCACCCCAGGAACTGGATCCAAAAGTGATGGCCGTGTCCTGGCCACCTAGATGACAGATCCCCAGGGGCTAATGGGTGAGACACCTTCTGGTTTCTCACAGCAGGTATGTCTCATAATCAGTAGAGCCTGCAAAGGGGTACAAAACAGGGATGCTCGCTGTCTCCAATTCTATTCCTACTAGCATTGGAACCAGTAGCGGCAGTCTTCCGAACGGAATACAGGGATGCTGAGTTGATGGTGGGCGGGGTTAACCATTTTTTGTTATACGCTGATGACATGCTGCTGTGTGTCAGAAACCTGGAGGATAATCTATCGATTCTTTTGAGGTATTAGACAATTTCGTGGCATTTTCAGGGATCACGATTAGTAGGGCTAAGTCATGCATATTCCAGCTGACAGAATAGGTGGGACAAGAAAAAACGAGTTTTATAAATTTAGGACTGAGCTGGGCAACAAGGACATTCCGATACCTTGGGGTAGACGTACACCATGATGTTAAGTCTACGCACAAACACAATACAGTTAAAGCATGCAGAGTTCAAGAAATCAATCGAATTCTGGAAGAAGCTGCCACCACCATTGATGGGGAGTGCGGCGTTAATCAAGATGGTGGTACTACACAGTCTTCAATATTATTTTCTCAATGTATTGTTTAATATCCTAAGGACCTTCTTTAGGTAGCTTAATGCCACGTTGAAGTAATTTATTTGGGGGGCGGCAAGACCAAGACGTAGAGTGGCTCTGAGCACACATGAAGCTGTATTTGGCAGGGCAGCTACAGTGGGTGGCACAATGGCCATCAGATGAAGAAACGCAGTAACCTCAGCTTGCAGGTGGTAATTACACCATACTAGATGAAAGAAGTACTGTGGCTTGAAGTCAGGAGGTTAAAAAGATATCTGTATAGTGTTAGATTAAATAAAGATATCTGGACGCTCACCATGATGTTGCTGAACCTGAGAGAACCGTACTTCCGCAAAATCCCTATAGCAGCAACATACGGGAAAGATGAATAGGATCATAAGGTCAATATGACTCAATGGGAGGACAAAAGAATGGTAATATGGGGAGACCTGTTCACAAAGGGGAAACTGCAAGAGTTCTACGAGGTGACATGAAATACAGGAGTGCATGCAGGACAGTACAGCTGCAGAGAGATGCTACGGCTACATGGATGAGCTTCCAGCAGGAAAAGGGAGAAGACAGCACTTGGGATTATTGTACGGTGTAACAGAGGGGGGCCATGGGGTATTGTGATTATACCAGGGATTACTGTCAGCGCTATAAACAGACATGCACAAGATAAGACACATGGGAGGAGGATCTGGGAAAGGGTTTCACAGATCAAGAATGGGCAAGTATGCTATTATATACCAAGACAGAATACAGAAATACTCACACAGTTCTATATGCTGCATAGAGTATACCTAATGCCAAACAGAATAGAACAAATCCCGGGAGGACCGGGCACCCCATAGCCCAGATGTGTGGCAGGAATGATGCTTATGTTTGGGAATGTGTAGTGATCTGAAGGTTCTGGGGAAAAGTGGAGAGAAGGGTGAGGCGAAGTGAGAACACATTTCGTATGGAACGCATAGGCCGGAGACCAAGAGAGGCTAGGCCAACTACTAAGATGATAGACATAGCTTGTATATTAGCAAAATGACGGATTGCTATGGCCTGGAAATCCAGTGGTGGACCTCACATACATGACTGGTGGAGGGATCTTAGAAGGTGGTCCATGGCGGAAACAGTGGTATGGTATAGGGCCTTACAGAGAGGATTGACGGGGAAAGCAGCGACGAGGTGGGGGCCTGGAACATGTTGATACAGCGGATGTTCCTCTCACAAGATGGCAAACCCCTGTAAGAGAAATACGAGAGAAATGAGGGGCAGAGGGATGGCCGGGGGTGAGGGCGGATGTGGGAGTGTCAGGGATAATGAGGGCCCAGAATGGGACGAGGGTACGACTGGACTGAAATGGGGGAGTGTTTGCTGTTAGTTCAACATAAGAGTTTGTTTGTTTTTGTGATGTAATGTTATTTACGGTCTTGATTATATAGTGAAAGTACTGTAAAAGTGAAAACAAAAATATTTTTTTTTAAAAAGTATGACCAAAGAATTTTAGATTGAACTAAATCTGATAAGTGATTTAAGCAGTAAAAACTACTGAGCAAGTAATGCAGACCGGGTTCTGTACTCCTTTCCTTTGACAAAACACTTACACTAAAAATGTCTAAACCATAAGCCATATACACACCTACACAGAGCTTGTAATACAATCCCCTCAGACCCACTTGCTTATGCTGTGTCCTGCACGAACAGTAGAAATTGCTTGGGCTGCTTTTAATAACAGAGGGACCCAGAGAATGTAAAGCCCTGGGCCTCACACAACAATGGGATGTTTGGCCTGCAAAGAATAGCAATCTAGCAAGACACATTTTGCCCAAATCCTCCACTGGTGCATTAAATTAAATTAGCAAAAGAGCTTATCTGGACACCAACCTGTGATACAAAGATTAGACATATGTTGGCAGCGGGTGCATTAGCACTTTGTTCTTTCTCACCATTAAAGGACATTACTGTTTACTCATTGAAGATACCACATCCATGTATGACCGATTTGTGCACTACTTAGACGTATACCCGTGCAAACAACTTGCAAAGCCTTTTGAAAGAGTCCCATTCAGAAAACACAGGAACATGCCACATCCATTGTGTCACATCTGAAATCAATAAACTAAATATGATCGGTGCATCCATGCTAATATGCTCCATTACGTTTGTAAGGTGTTAGTCCACTCTTGTTTTTAGTTTTGGGCATTTTGGTGGCACAGCCACCATAATATATCCTAAACCATTGCCAAGCAGAAGAGCGATTGGGAAAGGGGTTTTAAGAAGCAAACTATCTGGTTGGGATAGCAAATGGTAATGCTGTGGGTTGAAATGGCCAGTTCACTAAACAATATTACTTGCTACATTGCACCATGTAATGCAATGAATGCTTGCTTAATAGTATTCCTCCGATTCACAGGCTCCAAAACCTGAAGCTCTGTGCCTAGAATGTTATGTGAAGAGGGGCTTGCGCAGTTATTTTGCTTTCTACTTTTGCCTGCCATTGCAGAAATGGGCCTGCTGGGCCCACCGCCCATGGTGCAGATGGGGCCGTCCAATATTTCCTTTGCCCTGCTTTACGTCCACAGCAGTAGTTCATAATACAGGGTAAACCTAGCATACTGGCATGATTTGCATTATACTTTGCTGCCAGAGCATAACCTCAACCCCAGAAGGAGTCAGAATGCCCTACTTAGGCTGTGGCAGGTTTTGGGCAGAGAAAAGTGCTATAAGTAATGCAAGGCTTTAGAGCAGTGGTCTTCAAACTTTTTTGGCCTGGGACCCCCCTGAGCAAAGTTTGGACAGGCCGGGCCCCCCCAAAAGTGCCAGATGGACAGTATGTATAAATCGCTATGAACTTTTGCGTGCAGTCGCCACACCCTACTCCCAGTACAGACCCTGGGCTCTCCCCACCCTAATCACACCACTATCCCAGTGCTGCCACCCATCCTGCTCCCACCACAGTCCCATAACACGAGCATACACACATCCATACACATTTAAATAAAAAATAAAATCGCCATAAACGTACCTTCTGCAGGGGCCTGCGCGTGGTTGCTAAAATGCCCCGCTCCAGGTTGCTCTGCCCGTATGTGCGAGGAGGCGCAGGAGCACCCCTCGCACATACATACATGCAGTGCCCCAGCCAGCATTTCCAATGAGCTATGCAAGGCTGGCGAAGCAAAACACGCCCAGCGTTGCATGGCTCAGTGATCATGTGCGGCTGGGGAAATGAACTGTCAAAGGCAAACAGTGTTTCCCTTTGACAGTTCAGCCAGCCCAGGAGTTCTCCCTCAGCTGCAAAAAGCAGCTGAGGGATGTTCAGTGTTTCACTGGGCTGGCTCCTCAGCTCCTCCATAATGGGTGAGGTGGCCAGTGGGTTGTCGCCCTTCACCCATTATGGATGAGCCGGCAGGCTTGGACTGGCCTATAGGGCAATAGGGCGATGACCGTACCAAAAATGCAAAATGCTAATGTAGGTCAGTCAAAATGGGCCACTTTTTTGGCCAATGTGGGCCAGTTTGAGGAGTTACTTCACTATGCAGCTAGTAGTTTTGACCATTGTTGCTGAATAAATATTCTTTAAATATCACAATTTGTTTACATTTGAACAAAAACAACCCCTTGGGTACTATTCAAACAGTCTGTGACTGAAGGACTGAATATCCATTTGCAACTGCTAGCCATTTTTTCATTGGTGCCTAAGACCGTTTTATGGTCCAGTCTGACCATGTGAGCTGCCCCTTCCCATTTCCTCCAATCTAAAAATAAAAAAAAAACGTTTTTTTAAATCTTTTTTTAACATTTCATGCTGGGCTCTGGCGCCCCCCCTGGGATGGGGGTGCGCCCCACAGTTTGAAGACCTCTGCTCTAGAGAGAGAGTTAGATCTCTGCGCTTTATGCCAAGCCAACCTTATACCCCTGAGCACCTGACAGATTTAATACCAGTAGGCAAAACTATTGTGGGCCAAACCCCAGCAAATCTTATTACTCTTCTGTAAAGGAGCAACATTAAATGCCTTCACACTTCCCTCCACAGTTTTACTAAAACAAGAATTACACTTGCAGTAAAGTAATTCCATATATTCCAGTTATAACAACGAACTTGACCAATAGATCGAGGATGACAATATACTCCCAATTCCTTCTTTACTTACAAAATGATTTTATTTCATCACATAAATTAGACGCCATAGTCAATTTTCATATCTAAAAATGATCACAATCTTTTGACCCCATTAGTCATACACACCTCATACATTCATAACTAGAATTTCTCTAACTCCATCAATTCATGGTGTCACCATCAATATCACCATCTAGCACAGTTTGATTAACACAGTGTTCTTGCACCCTTTCCTATGTACAGATGTGTATGTTGCAGAAGATATACAAGTCGACACGTGTTTCGGTTGCTTATGCAGGGCATAACATCTCTTGCCCTTGTGTTGATCCAACCTTCGTTGAGACTGAAGCAATATAACCAATATGTCTTGCTTCAAAACTGGATGGGGTGAGCAACATCATATATAAAAATATAATAAAACCCATTATCATCCTCGTATACAATGGTCATCCTTGCTAAAACTGACTTGATCTGCCTCTGGGAGGATACTTGACAGTCAGTACTGCAAACTCCCCATTCACCCAAGAGCAGTATTAACCATACCGCTAGATTAGTAGTAGGGATCTTCCGATCAGGGTAAGGGCCGTTTAGAGTCTTTTCTGTAGGGAGTGTCAAAAATCAAGTTGCATTAAGTATTTTCCATCTTCTCCAGCACTAGCTGCCTGTAAGGATTCAAAGAGATACTAACACGTACATAAAAGGGATTTGATGACGGTCAAGAACCTGTGGCACCAACTAGAATGGTGTGTGTCTGTGTGTGGGGGGAGTTGTCAGAACTCTCCATCCTTATATGTGGGATATGTGGGAGGAGGCAAGCCCCTAGAGATTAGGTTGGTCCAGTCCATACACAATGTGCCTCCCAGACAGTGAAGGAGAAGGGATTCTGCAGGCTCTCTATCCCCAACAGACGCTGTATATTAAATCCAAATGCAACCCTCTATGAGAATGAATGGTGGGAGTGCCTTTTAGGAACCCATAATGGTTCACAGGCCAGAATACGAAAAATATAAGTTTCAGATAATCATTAGGAGTGAACCCGCTGTGTTGGCATTCGTGCACCATGGAAAAGCAGCTCCACTGACTAACTGCGAGAACTGGGAAGAAAGATGATTGCAGGCCTTGTACTCCAGTGTGTACAGCCCGATGCGCTGGACATCAGCATATATAGTCATACGGATGCCGGAGAACAATTCAATGAATCCAGGATTGTGCAGCGGGCACCTTTGATGTCTGGCTTTCCAGCATTGGCCTCAGGATCGCCCTCAAACAATTAACCAATGCAACGCCCCAGCCAGGGCTGGGAGATATATATCAAGTTTTGTATGGGATACATTACTCACCGTAATCGTATTTCTGATGCTTGTATCTGCTTAGATTCACATGCTGTGCATAGGCCGACATCTAGTGGAAGCTGCGGAGTATTACAGTTTGTTTTTCGAAAGTCGAAAATGGGCGTCGACACAGGCGTGCCAGTAATACTATCCCTAGTGTGACGTCCACTGTACCCAAGATCCCTCACGCGTGTAGGATCCTCAGATTGTATTTTTTCCTGACATGAGGAAGCATGAGGAGTAGCGTGAGTACAGATAATCCAAGCAGATAGACAGAAAGGTAAGACTACAAGCAATCATGCGCCTTCTCTCGGAGGGGAGGAAGGGTGGGTCGCATGTGAATCTAAGCAGATACAAGCATCAGAAATACGATTACGGTGAGTAATGTATCCCTTCTGAGGCTTGTGGAATCTGCTTAGATCACATGCTGTGCATAGATTAGCGAGCAGTACCATAAGAAGGAGGTGGGATGTGAGAAGGGTCATGAGCAAACAGGTGTCTTAGAACCGCTTGTCCCACTTGTGTATCTGTCTTGGAATGAGTGTCAATGCAGTAATGCTGAGTAAAAGTGTGAATAGAGCTCCAAGTAGCCGCTTTGCAAATGGTGTCGAGGGGAACATTTGCAATGAAAGCCAGAGTGGCACCAATGCCTCTAGTAGAGTGGGCCCTTGGCGTAAAAGGCAGAGTCTTTTCAGAAAGAGAGTAACACAGCTGTATACAGTTGATAATCCACTTCGAGATAGCGCCCTTAGAGACGCGATCCCCCTCTCTGCCTGTAGCTACGGAGACAAACAGTTGATCTGTTTTCCTTAGCGGTCTGGTTTTATTAACATAGTATAGGACCGCCCTACGCACATCTAGGGTGTGTAGTTTCACCTCAGCCGAGCTTTGCGGGTTCTGGAAGAAAGCCGGAAGCTCGATGGACTGGTTTACATGGAACTTGGATATGAATTTAGGTGAGAACCTAGGGTGTGTGCGTAAAACCAGTTTGTCCTTGTGGATAGTAAAGAAAGGATCCTGCACTGACAGAGCCTGAATTTCACTGACCCTTCTTATGGAGGTAATGGCTACAAAGAAGGCCGTTTTATAAGTCAGGTGTTTGAGACTACTTTTATGCATGGGTTCGAATGGGGGTCCCATGAGCTTAGCTAGCACCACATTGAGGTCCCATCCTGGCGGTGGGTTCGAAATAGGAGGGTGAAGTCTCTTTACTCCTTCCATGAAGGCTTTAACCACTGGTACTTTCCACCACGAGACCTTGTTATGGGATGTGGTGTAAGCCGAGAGGGCTGCCAGGTGTACTTTCAGCGAGTTAAAAACCAACCCTGCATCCAGCAGGTGGAGCATGTATGTCACAACGTTGGAAGGAGTGCAATCAACCGGGTTGATTTGTTTATTCTGGCACCAGATAACGAATCTTTTCCACTTGTCAAAGTAACAGTGCCTTGTATTTGGTTTCCTGGACTCCTTTAGAATGTCCATACACCTCTGTGGTAATTTGAGATGTCCAAACTCTATGACTTCAGGAGCCATGCTGCTAGGTTCATAGAGTTGGGTTCCTGATGCACTGTTTGACCCTGTTGCTGGGACAGTAGGTTGTACCAGGCTGGGAGTCTGATGGGTTCGCACACCGCCATCCTGCGTAGGTGTGGAAACCATGGTTGTCTCGCCCACATGGGAGCAACTAGGATGAGCGTCATCGATTCCTTGTTCATCTTGTACACCACCTTCCTGATGAGAGGAGTTGGTGGAAAAGCGTACGCAAACATCCCTGACCAGTTCATCCACAGGGCATTCCCTTGGGAGTCCGGCTGGGGGAACCTGGATGCAAATCCTGGGCATTGTTTGTTTTCGCTTGTGGCGAATAGGTCTATAGTGGGGAAACCCCACTGAGAGAAGAGATCTTCTACTACGTCTCTGTGAAGGGCCCATTCGTGTTCTTCTGGGAGGGAGTCTCTGCTTAGAGCATCCGCTAGGGAATTGAGCTCCCCTGGAACATGTTGCGATGACAGGAAGATGTTCCGTCTGAGTGCCCATATCCATATTTTCTGGGCAAGCTTGGACAGATTTGGCGAACGAGTCCCCCCTTGCTTGTTCAGATAGAACATGGCTGTCGTGCTGTCCGTCCTGATCTGCACCGACAAGTTCAGTAGATGGGGCTCGAACGCCCTTAGCGCTCGGAATACTGCCAGAAGCTCTAGCATATTGATGTGGTTCTTGGCTACTGAGTGAGACCAGAGACCCTGAGCTGTGTGGTGGAGATGGTGAGCTCCCCACCCAGTCAGGCATGCATCTGTAGTCACCACGGCTTGTACTTCGGGATCGTAAAAGGGTTTCCCCCTTGCGAGATTCTCTCTTGTCCACCAGTGTAGGCTCTGTACGAGTGTTGGCGAAACGACCACTAGATCGTCCCAATGACCACTTGCCTGAGACCACTGTTTCGCCAACCATTCCTGCATGGGACGCATGCGCAGACGCGCGTGGGGGACCAGGTAAATGCATGACGCCATCATGCCCAGTAACCGCATAGCTTTGCGTACTGTTATCTGTTGACCTGACTGATAATGCGGAATTTGCAGAAGTATATTCCGAATTCTCTCTTCCGAAGGGAAGGTCAATCCTTTCTGAGTATCTAGGATAGCTCCTAGAAACTGTTTTGAGGTGCTTGGCACCAGACTTGACTTTTTCTCGTTGATGGAGAAGCCTAATTCGTGGAGGAGGTCGATAGTCCTTTGAATGTTTGACCTGCAAATTCCTGGGGTTTCCCCCGTTATGAGCCAGTCGTCCAGATAAGGGTACACCGGGATTGCTTCCCTGCGTAGGTGTGCAGCCGCCACCGCCAGTACCTTGGTGAATACCCTTGGTGCTGAAGCTATCCCGAAGGGCAGTACCTTGAATTGGTAGTGGCGACTGTCCACCTTGAAGCGCAAGTACTTTCTGTGCGCTGGGAGCATGGAAATATGAAAATAAGCATCTTTCATATCCAAGGTTGCCATGTAATCCCCCTTTTTTAGGAGGGGGATTACCTCTTGTAGCGTGGTCATACGGAATTTTTGGGGCTTGACATACTTGTTGGCAGGCCGTAAGTCCAATACTGGGCGCATTGTCAAATCTTTCTTTGGCACAAGGAAGTAAGTTGAATAGATACCCTTGTTTACCTGGTGTCCTGGGACGAGTTCTATCGCGTCCTTTTCTAGCAGAATGGCGATCTCCTCGAGAAGGATCTTTTGATGCTCTAGGGAGTGCACTCTTTGTCGTGGAGGATGATTCCGGGGACGCTGCAGTAGTTCTATACAATATCCTGTGGATACTGTTGACAGCACCCATCTGTCTGAGGTGATCCCTTCCCAAGCCTGGGTGAAGGTGGAAATGCGTCCCCCTACTGGGGTTGCGTGGCAAGGGACCCTGAACTGAGCGTCACTGTTTTGGTGGAGGCGCGCCACCTCCCTTGTTGGGGCTGCCTCTGCCTCTTCCACGACCTCTCTTGTTACCCCTGCCGTAACTCTGGGTAGACTGCTGGTTGTTATTCCATTGTGTACCTTGTCCCTGGGCATAGTTGCCTCTTTGTGAATTTTGGCCGCGTGGGCGACGAAAATTATTGTTCCCCCTCTGGTTAGGGGGTTTGTTGGTAAGCTGGCCAAGGGATTTGAGAGTCTCATATTCATCTTTGGCATTTTTAAGTGCGTCTTCGACCGCTTTCCCAAACAATAGGTCGGGTTCCACTGGCTTGTCTATTAAAGAAGCCTGGGTTTCTGTTTTGAATCCCGACTGCCGTAACCACGCATGTCTCTTGATAACAGTACCTTCTGCTATCAATCTCCCTGCGTTGTCAGCGGCGTCGAAAGTTGCTTTTAAAATGCAACCAGACACGGCTCTCCCCTCTGCTGAGATCCGAGCCAGCTGGCCCTTTAACGGTTCTGGAGCAGAGGCAATGAGCGCCGCGACTTCTTCCCATTGATGGCAATTGTAACTAGCCAACAGGGTGGTGGAATTCGCAATCCTTGCTTGGTAGGCGGACGTTGAGGCTACCTTTCTGCCAAACCCGTAAAGTTTTTTGCTCTCCTTATCGGGAGGAGCTTCTGATGAAGATAAGGGCGTGCCAGCCCTTTTTCTAGTGTTGGTCACCACTAGGGAATCTGGTTTAAGATGTCCCCTTATATACAGAGGGTCAGACTGGGCTGCCCGGAAAATCTTTTCAATTCTGGGGTTGACAGCTCTGGTGAGGTTAGGATTCACCAGGGAAGGATCTATTCTTCGTTGGATGGATTTGAGGATAGGGATGGTCTGAGCGACCGGTCTTCTCTCTCCTACAAACTCCTCCGCGAAGTCCCTTTCCTCCTGTACACCGTGGGTGTCGATGTGGAAGTGTTCCGCTGCTCGAGCGAGAACCTCGTTGAGGAGGGGCTGGTTATCAACTGGAGAGTCAGTAACTGGGGCTTCGCTTTGTACTGGGGAATCTACTCTATAAATTTCCTGCTCATCTTCTCCCTCCTCCAGGTCCTTATCCTCTGCATAGTAATCTGTCCCGGTTTGTTCTTCCATAATTTCAAACTCCTGGTGCTCTTCAGGGAAAACTTGTCCCCGGTAACTGGGGAGTGGAGTAGAATATGGAGTGGAGTAAGGCTGAACCTCGAAGGGTTCAGATGTTTCGACCCGGGGCTTTTTACTTAGCGGGATAGGATCGGAGGAGCCTGAGGGTGTGGCCCCCTGAGGGTTATATGAAAGAAAGTGTTCTGGGTTCTTATCATAAAAATCAGCCAAGGAAGACATCCTAGACATAACCCTGTCTATGTCTTCACTGGACCATTCCCTGGAACAGGGTATTACTTTAGCAGGAGATGATTTATGGGACTTTTCAAGGGTAGACTTGTGTTTACTTGTCTGCCTAGGGTGAGAGGATGGCTTTACAGGGGTGGAAGGCTGTGCTTTCCGCTGTTTCCCCCCCTCCCCGTGCGTGGAAAAATGTTTTCCCTGTCCCTTGGAGGCCCCAGAGATTTTCGACGCCGGGCGCCGAGGGTCTGGAGAGGTATCTGTATGCTTCGGGCGTGGGGCCTCACTGGTGTTAACCGCGGTCTCGGTATCTTGGAGCGCGGCCTGGGGGTGGAAGTCGTCTTCGTCTCCCGACGATCGAACTTCCGTTAATGTGTGTAGCGAGGCACTCTTGGCAAGAGTGGATGATTGCCTTGCGTCGTGAGGTGATCTCGATCGAGAGCGCCCAGAGGACACCGAGTCGGACCGTTCTTTTTGTGCCTCTTTCCGGGAAGTCGACGTCGTCGAGGTCCGGTTGGTCTTAGTGTGTTTAGTGTGTGTTAGGTGTGTAGCGCTTGCGTCGCCGGGGGTCTTCCCCATAAGCGCCCTGCCGGACGACCTTCCGAGGTCGGGGACCTGCGCTTGCCGGCTGTCTTTCGACGCCGAAATGCCCTCGCCGTCCGAAAGTACGGCGTCGCTGCCATCGCTGAAGGCGCCCTCCGCTGCCATGGCTTCCTGCCTGGCGTGGTGGGCCCAACGCTTTGTCGAACGGTCCTTAAGTGTCTTAGGTTTAAACCTACTACACGCTCTGCAGTTCGCTTCGGGGTGATCCCTCGGCAAGCAGAGATTGCACGTGGCGTGCCTGTCGACCCAAGGGTATTTGCGATTGCACTTGGGGCAGAATTGAAAAGGGGTACCCTCCATACGCACCTTAAGGCAGCGGGCTGCTAAGTGTAGGAATATATAAAATGTAACTATATATCAAGAGTGAAGAGTATGTACCACCCCCCACTCTCCCTACTTGTAAGGGCCGAGGCCAGCGGCCTACTAGGCCCGGGCCGAGGCCAGCGGCCTTCCGAGGCCCAGATCCGTCGTGCAGCAGTCGACGGTCGATGACTTCTCCAGCCGTCGTCGAGGTTGAGGGTCGACGTTGGGGTGGGGAAGGGAATGAATAAGAATTATAATAACAGCAAAAGTATGGCTAAGGCCAGGGAACTCCGCAAGATGCTTCCGACCAGTATGGCGGAAAAAAACAATCTGAGGATCCTACACGCGTGAGGGATCTTGGGTACAGTGGACGTCACACTAGGGATAGTATTACTGGCACGCCTGTGTCGACGCCCATTTTCGACTTTCGAAAAACAAACTGTAATACTCCGCAGCTTCCACTAGATGTCGGCCTATGCACAGCATGTGATCTAAGCAGATTCCACAAGCCTCAGAAATATAGATATATTTTCAAAATCTATATAGGATGAGACAATAGCACTAACATCAAGATATATACATATATAGACATTATTACATATAATACCAATTTTTATTCACATTTTGATATTTACACAGCTGTGCGAGTTCCCAAAGCGAAGCCCTGTATTTGCATTTTATTTGGATAATGTCTGACAAATAAAGATGTTTGTGACATATCACATGTAGTTGGTGGCTTACAACTGAGAAACAATATTGAGATACATATTGTATTCAGCCCAAAAATATTGAGATATGACTTTCGTTCCATTTCGCCCAGCCGTAGCCCCAGCTAATACAACAATGAGGGAACTTAATAAAGAAAGATAATAACTAATCCACAGGAAGCTTTCCCATTATAGCATTGGGCAAGAACCTATCAGACTACCATATACAACATTCCCTACCCCAAGAAGTATACAAGGAGTTGGAGAAAGGCAGTTAGAGAGAGAATTCGAAGGAGGCAGGTGTTTTCACTTGTATTCCCTAGACAGAATAGGAGCTCTTGGAAGGAAGAAATCAGAACCAAGTACTGATGGAAGAAAATCTGTGCTCACGTGGAGAGGACTTGAAGATTCCAGACAAAGAGCAGTCCAAGCCAGGAGGCCCTGGGAGGAAAAGCTTAACAATGTGCAGGGAAAGCACCCCCCAAACCTTGTGGAAACTGGAAACCCAGCACCTGGTGCTATCCACCAGTAACACTAAGGTAACAAAGGGATCGGAACTAATATTGAATAAGCAGGAACTAAAAGTAGCCCCTGGTATCCAGCAATAGCCACTGACCAGGAGCAATCACTGGGCACGAGGAGCTAGTACATAGCGTTCCGCAGATCTAACTTCCACAATACAGGCAAATATAACATGATGTCCATTATCACCCCTTATGCGTTAAATGTTGTATAAATGTGTTCTACTGCTTATTTATAACTTGTCCTAAATGCACAGAATTAAATTCACATAGGTGTGTAAGTTCGACATCAGTTGGGCTGGGGAGCCAAAAGTAGCTCCTGGAAGCTTTTGCTGTCAAGACTAGGCAACAGGCAGGAGCTAAAAAAGCTCCCCTCAATTTCGAACGCTGGAACAGGGAGAAGAAATGGACCCCATGACCGCAGGGTGATACAATATTGACTGCCTGAAAGAGAACCCTAATGAAGGGTAGGTTTAGGAGTGAGAAATAGCAATTACTGCAGTTTTGAATTTTGATATAACACATGTTCCAGGTGGGACCCATTATAAACACTCGAAGTCAAGGTCTACGAGCGACCTGCTGTGAACCCTGAGAAGATCAAGATCTGAGAGAGAGAGAGCTGTTGTGCATTTTGAGAACTCCCAAGTTTCAAAAGAGACCTACCATACATTTTGAAACCATTGGGCACAGTCCAGGAGGGACCTATTGTGAATCCGGAAAAAGCCCAGGTTTGGAACAAACTTGTGGTTCAAGAGAGATCCCGTAAACTCTGGGGAATGCATGATCTCGGAAAAACCTTCTAACTAGCGTTGTAAGACTAAGGAAAACCTGAACAAAAACTCTCAGAATCCAGACAAAAACTCAAGCTCTATGAGGGACCATGTGTGACTACTGAAAAAGCAATGGTGCTGGCCGGACCCGTTTTGAATCCCGAGAGCTCCAACCTCTGTGAGGGACCGGGTGTGAATTCTGAAAAAGCCAAGGTCTATGCAGGACATGCTGTGAATCCTTGAGGCCTACTGTGAATCCCGATGCACCATAGGTTTGCGAGAGACATTGTGCAAATCCTGTGAATCCGACAGGCACAGAAGAGTCTCCAAGCAGTTGGCGTCAGGCTCCAGGAAACGCCTCAAGAAGAAAGACATGTCAATCCTGAAATCTTGTAGGGGCCTTGTGAAGCTAGGTGAAAGTAGGAAAGGAGACCAGTCTAACTGCCACAAGAATGTGGCCTTAGGAATGATTCTGTTTTGTAGTGTTTTAAAGGGTAGGTTTTGAAGTTTGCATTGGGCTAAATCCTGGAACTCTTATGTTATTAATTTAGGGTAGCCCAGAGGCTAAAGGACCTGTTGAGACTTAGAGCCTAATTCCGAGTTTGGCAGTAAATCCACCGGAATACCGCCAAACTCAATTACTGTTACCGTCCCGTGGAGTTACAACAGCATTACAAGTGGTGGTAATTCCCAATTTTTTGCAGATTTACCACCGGTGGAATTACTGCATGGTAAAACCGCTGATTGGGGTAAATTGGAAGATTTACCCCCAGCAACAAATTGGAGGTAAATCTTCCCCTTTTTCTCTGAAAATCGCAGATTTACCGTCCTTTAATACCACCAATGGTAAATCCCCTCCCCCAAAATCATAACTGGTTGGTGTGGGAAAAGTGTCAGTAACTGAATTGCCGCTCCTTTTTTGCCGCACCGCCAACCTTGTATTGAGGCCCTTAGAACTTTTTTGTAGAATAGGGTGTCTCACAAAGAGTCAAAAACTCATAGGATAGTTTAACAACTTTGTGTTCGAATTAGAAACAACTATGGCGTTGGACACCTGTAAGAAAACCTAGTTCGTGTTAAAAGGCCCTGCACACTGTTTACTTTATAGCAAGCATTATTATTTGTAATATTCCCCTTATTTCTAAAAGGTGACTATCCAACCCTTTCACATCCTGAAAACACTAATACAAATTCTGTTCACACATCCCAAACTCTGTGTTGCATGTTTCATTGCTTGGATCTTCCATTAGGGGTGTAGAGGTTTTCTCCACCACCCCCTGCACTTACTCCCTGCTGGGGAAGTGAAGCTACGGGCCACTGGTTGCAGGGACTAAGTAGTGGCTCCAAATAATCCTTAACCTTTTCTTGTTTGTACAGGCCTCTTGGGGGTGAGAGTGCAAACAAAGCAGGGCCATCAACTGTCTGATGGAGAACCATTAACAAGTTAGTGCTACATAACATCCTTCTGTCACAACCCCTTACCTTAAGCGGAGTGTTTAACGCCTCTAAATACCCTGTATTTGGTTTTTGCTTAAAACATGCTAATCCATCTTCTTTAAAGAAACAGACTAAGCCACAAATGTAAACCCTTTTCTAAAACTGAAACCACCAGTTAATAAAAAAAGTACTCTAGGTTTACTTTTATGGCACTGCAAGTTGTATTCACATCACCCATTTCAACAAGACACTTTGCTGCATGAATTACTAAGAGAAGATGATCTTGTCCCACCCAAACGCCTATTAAATAGCTCAAATCAAGCCACGTAAAATGCTTGAGTTCTGGCTTTTAGGCTCCCATTGGATTGCACTCTGGTACCTGGCAAAATGAAACGGCAAATACTGCACAATGAAGTGAACTAAAAAGGCAGAACCTGAAAATCATCCATTATTTACCAAAGACAACTAAAGATGAAACGGGAAAATGTGCAGTGTGAAGCACACCCATGTGTAAAATCATCAACCAAAATCCCTGGGCTCACTGATAAACTTGGCGCTTTAACCAAAGTATGTGATTCTGGCCAAATCACTATACCCAAGTAGATATGATTTTCTTTCACTTCCAAAAGTAGAATCACCTAGAAGTGATTCTGTGTAGTGTGAACCGCACTGTACTATGTGAAGGGTCAGAAATATGGAGGCGGACACAGAGATAAAGTTTCTTCAAAATCTGCCATTTCTTGAAGGAAAAAGGGCCACTGGATGCAGGGACTAAGAAATATGTCCAAATACTCAACCTTTTCTAGTTTGCGCTGGCCTCTGGGGGATGAGAGAACTAACCTAATAAGAAGGTCCCTGCCTAACAAACTAAAACTAAAGAAAAATGACATAATATCCAAAACGTCTGACCCTCACACTAATATACACAACAAAATGAAACAAGGAAAATATGGCTAACTTTAGTATAACACAACAATCGCGCAATTTAAACTTAACCTTTTAACTGCCACGGGTTTCCCCTCCCCCCAGTGCCAAGGCCTTTTTTGGTGATTTCGGTATTTCACCATTCAAAGCCTTCTAACATTTTCTCCTTCATTAACCCCTTAAGTGCCAAGGACGAGCTATCTCGTCCTTGGCACCAGGGAGGTAATCCCAAGGACGAGATACCTCGTCCTAGATTCTTGAAAGCACTCCTTGTGACCAGGGTTGGACTCCCTCCCCCAGGATCAATTAGGAACACTTTGAGCACAATTCCGTTTAGCAAAGGTTTGTTCAAGGTAACACAACAAGTCTCTTCCAACCACTGTGTCTCCTACTGGGACACAACAAAATGTCTACCACAAATGTTTGTTTACAGTTCAAACAACTGACATGTTCCAAAGATCGTTCTGGCAGAGGTAAATGACCTCCTTCCAGAACACAAGATCAAAACAAAAATAAATGTAATTTGCAAAATGTTCCACAAGTATTGACTTATTTTCTTTCTTCAAATGAACCACTTTTGTCAGGATAGCAAAACACCTTTTCTTGGCACACCTTCAAATAAAATAATGTTATTAGGATAGCACAGTTTGTCAAAGACAAGATAATCTTAATTCTTTGCTTCATAAATGGTCGTTCCACCAAACCCTTTTTACCACAGATATGCTTCATTAAACCATCTTCTCGTTTCCTGGTTCACTCGACTGCCAGGACTATTATTACCCCTATCCTGGTATACTCTACTACTAGGAAGAAAACTCCACATCTACATTCAGTTTTGATGGCAATATTGGTTCCAAAGGGTATCTCAAATGCTTCTTAACAACCTTGGGACTGTTGTCAGTTTCGGTTACCAGTTTCCCCCAGTTGGTAAACCAAAAAGGGAGAGTTGCGCCCTTGCGGTCTTGGTATGGTTTCACAGTCTCTTGGCTCTTGGCAATGTGAGGTATAAGATTTCCCCCACTATGCGTCTCTTGAAAGGGGGCTTATGCCATTGTTGCTTTATTGCCTTTTCCTCACAGCCTCTTGGCTCTGCTGGTTGTAAGCTTTCCCCAATTGTAATCCCATATGAGGAAACTCAGGTTCTTGCCACTTCTGCTTTACTTCTTTAATGTTGTTAATTACAATTAGGAAGTTTCTTCTTTTTTTCATTAAGTATTCGGTATTCAAAATCAGTGATTTCAGCTTCCTTTCACCAATAGTGTGGCATTCCAAATTCTGCAGTTTCTGCTTTCTTTCATTAACAGTTCTATATTCAAAATCATTAATCTTTAATGACTTTCATTTACGGAGCACCCGTTGTATTCAGCAGCCCCGTCTAGCGGTCAGGTGCTGCAGCAGGTCTTCAGTCTCCCGTCCACCTTCTCTCCGGCAACCACATACCAGTTTTGACTGCTCTGTGGATCTTCCGCTGCCTCCCTCACCTAATTGCTGTATGCTGAACTGGGAGCATGTCTACGCTTCAGCTCGACCTCTTGACAACGCCGCTTCCCACTGCGTGTACTCTGCAATCTGCTGGGCCGTCACCCTTCGTGATAGGTTCTCCTGGCGTTCTGTCTGTGGCTGCTCCGGCCCTATGGATCACTTCAGCTTCATCCGCTATGCCTCCTGCACGGCATTCAATGCCGCCTTCATATCCTCACTGCTCACTCTTTACCTGCGTCTCATTTTGGGATTTAAATATAATGCTCAGGTGCATAGGTCTATAACTACCAGGCCACACCTTTGACGAGTAGCACTTTGAAACTTCATCACCTCTGGGCCCTTGATCCTCGTCCCAGTACCATTTGCATTGTGGTTAATGAAGTCCATATTAGATGGTGTGATATTAGTTTGCCCACCTTTACCTTAGGTTAGACTGTTTTAGGTACTGGGAAGGAACAAGTTACTTACCTGTAACTGTTGTTCTCCAGCATGGGTCTGGCATGGATTCACATGCTCATGAATATTCCCCGTCGTCAGGCTGGGAATCCTCGGTAAAGAAAAAACCAGTATCAGTTTCGTTTCTGATCTGTCTTTCGTAGTAATAACCAATCACTGGTCTCTGCGTCATACTGACCACAGCCAATGACTGCCCTCTACCTAAGCACCGCCTCTGGCAGCCATCTTCAGATTTGGAAGCACGTGAAGTGGCAGTATGACCAAGTGAAGAGCCGCAGAGGGGTAGGCGGGAGGGTTCGCATGTGAATCCATGCCAGACCCATGCTGGAGAACAACAGTTACAGGTAAGTAACTTGTTCCTTCTCCAGCATGGGGTCTGGCATGGATTCACATGCTCATGAATAAAGAATACATAGCAGTACACACATGCACAACCACGGGAGGTGGCAAAGGCTCAACATTAAGCATCACATCAACTCAACATTAAGCATCTTACCTCCTCACCAGGCTCACCTCAGGCGAACAGGTTGCGCAGCACTGCTTGGCCGACCCTGGACTCCTCCCTGGAATCCCGGTCGACGCAGTAGAATTTCGTGAAGGTGTGCGTCGACCTCCACGTAGCAGCCCTGCATATGTCCAGCAGGGGCACACCAGATAGGAACGCCGTGGTAGCTGCGATCGCTCTGGTGGAATGGGCTCTCGGACGGCCAGGCAGCGGTCGGTTTGCCAACCGGTGACACCACATGATACAGCCGGAGAGCCATCTGGAGATGGAAGCCTTCGAGAGAGCCTTCCCCTGATTGACAGGTCCAAAGTTCACAAAGAGTTGTGACGTCTTCCGAAAACCCTTCGTGCGGTCCACGTAGAACTTCAGCGCTCTAGCTACATCCAGCGAGTGCAAAGTCCTCTCAGCCGGCGACGAAGGCGACGGGAAAAACACAGGTAACACCAAGGGTTCGTTGAGATGGAAGTCCGACGGTACCTTGGGCATGAAGGAGGGGTGCGTCCTGAGCACTACCCTCGTGTCGTGGAAAGTCAAGTACGGGGCCTTGCAGGAAAGGGCCTGGATCTCTCCCACTCGTCGTGCGGAGGTGATGGCCACAAGAAAAGCTGTTTTCCACGATAGAAACTTCAACGGGGCCGAGTGCAGAGGCTCGAACGGAGGTCCCATGAGCTTGGTCAGCACCACGTTGAGCTCCCACGCCGGGGCCGGAGCCTTCACCGGCGGGAACGATCTGAACAGTCCCTTCATGAACTCTTTCACCAGGCGATGAGACCACAAGGACGTCCGCCCCGTGGTTCTGGTGTATCGGGAGATCGCAGCAAGATGAATCTTGATGGACGCGTGTGCCAGCCCAGCCTTGGCCAGCGTCAGCAGGTACGGCAGTACTTGGGGAGCAGTAATCCGTAGAGGGTTAATCTTCTGTGCGTGGCACCAGACAGAGAACCTCTTCCATTTGTGTCCGTAGCATTTAAGAGTCGAGGACGCCCTGGCCTTTGCAAGAACCTCTCTGCAATCGGCCGGTATGTCGTATCCTCCAAACTCTAGCGCTGCAGGAGCCAGGCCTGCAAGTTCAGCGACTTCGGGTCGTGGTGGAGGATGGCGCCTCCTTCCCTGGAGAGTAGATCCGCGTCCGCCGGCAGCTTGATCGGCGGGGACGCTGACAAGTCCAGGAACCATATCTGCCTCGGCCACGCAGGTGCGACGAGGATCATCCTGCACCGTGACCTCTTGAGCTGGTTGACGAGCCGGATTAGCAGAGGCAAGGGAGGGAACGCGTAGAGGAACAGGCCCTCCGAGGGGAACGAGAAAGCATCGCCCATGCTCCTCGTCTGGGGAAACCTGCTGGCGAACCTCCGGCACTTGGTGTTCGTCGCCGTCGCGAACAGGTCGATCTGGGGTGTGCCCCACCGTCGGAAGAGGCGATCCACCAGATCCTGCCGTAGTTCCCACTCGTGGCACGAGCGCAGCTCCCTGCTGAGTGAGTCGGCGATGGTGTTTTTTATCCCTGCCAGATGAAACGGCACCAGAAAAATCCCTTGGGCGACGGCCCAATGCCACAGGTCCTGCGCCTCCTTGGACAGCGCTGGGGACCTGGTTCCGCCCTGTTTCCTGATGTAAAACATGGTGGTGGTGTTGTCGGTGAAGATCCTCACCACCTTGCCCTTGAGGGACGGAAGGAAGGACCTGAGGGCCCAAAACACTGCACGGAGCTCCAGGACGTTGATATGCAGGGACTTCTCCGTCGGGAGCCAGAGTCCCCTTGCGTGCAGATTTTCGGTGTGCGCTCCCCACCCTTCCAGGGAGGCATCCGTGGTCACAGTCTCCTGGTGGGCTGGGGTCTGGAAGTCCATGCCCGCCGTCAGGTGCGCGCGGGTGCCCCACCACCGTATCGCTCGTCGGAAACTCTCGTCGAGCTTGATCCTTTCCTCGAAGCTGCCCGTCGTCTGGATCCAGCGCGCATCCAGGAATTCTTGCAACGGGCGCATCCGGAGCCTGCACATGGGAATGAGGTAGATGCAGGAAGACATCATCCCGAGGAGGGACTTGATGGACCTCACTTTGGCCGCGTCGGCCACCAACATCCGTTGCACCTTGCCCAAGATGGTCCTCTCCTCCGACGGGGAGGCCAGAAGGGACACTGTGTCGAGCCTCGCTCCCAGAAACAGTGCGACTTGCGCGGGCACCAGGTGGGATTTGGTGTAGTTCACGGAGAATCCCAGGTCCGTGAGGAGTTGGACGGTCCTTGCCGTGTGGACCACGGCGAGCTCCCTCGTCTTGGCGCGGATGAGCCAGTCGTCCAGGTAGGGGTAGACGTGAATCCCCTCGCGGCGCAGCTGCGCCGCCACCGGTGCGAGGCACTTGGTGAATACCCTGGGTGCCGACCGTAGTCCGAAGGGAAGGGCTTTGAACTGGTAATGACGCCCTTGGACCACAAATCTGAGGAATTTTCGGTGCCCCTTTAGGATGGGAATGTGGAAGTAGGCATCCTCCAAATCCAACGACGATAGGAAGTCTCCTTCCTCCAGCTGACCCAGGACGTGCTGGAGGGTGACCATCCGGAACTTCTGCGCCTTGATGAACTTGTTCAGACGTCGCAGGTCTAGGATGGGGCGCCATCCTCCCGTCTTCTTCTTCACGAGGAAGTATCTCGAGTAGACTCCGGAGCCCCGAAGCCTCTTTGGGACGAGTTCGATGGCGCCCTTTCTGAGCATCGCCTTTACCTCCAGGAGAAGTTGAGGGACGTGAAGTTCTTTCCTGGCCACGGGGGGGACGCGCGGGCACCTTCTTTGAAACTCGAGCGCGTGGCCCCGGGCCAGGGCGTCCAGCACCCAACGGTCGGTGGAGATGGACTCCCACACGCTGACGAAGCCCGCCAGCCGGCCTCCCACCGGGGTGCTTCGGTGGGGGCCCGACCCCACGGCCGGTTCAATCCTGCTTGGACGCGGCCTTGCCGCCTTGACATCCTTGGCGACGACGGCGGGGTCCGCTAGACTTGCCTCGTCCTCTGTAGGCCTCTTGCGACGACGAGCGGGCCGCTTGACGGTAGGAAGCGAAACCGCCGCCGGAACCTTTGGAGGCGCCCTTGCCTCCGCCGCTCCGAAAGGGCGTCCGTCGTTGCTGCAGGACTCCAAGGGCCCGGGCCGTCTCAGTATCCGCCTTGATGGCCTGAAGGGAATCGTCCACTGTCTTGCCAAACAGGTTGTTCCCGTCGAAGGGCATGTCCAGGACTCTGGTCTGGACGTCCTGCCGGAAGTCCGTAGCTTTGAGCCATCCACGATGTCAAAGGCAAACGCCGTTGCCCAGCTGGCGGAACCCAGTGTCGGCGATGTCCGTCGCCACGGTGATGGCGTGGTCCGAGGCCACCTCACCTTCCTGCAGGATCTCCAGGGCCTCCGCCCTCTTGTCGTCCGGCAGAAAATCCAGCAGGGGAGCTATCTTGTACCAGAGCTCCCTGTCGTAGCGGGCCACGATAGCCAAGGCGTTGGCCGCCTTAATCGTCGTCGCTGCCGACGAGATGACTCTACGTCCCATAGCATCCAATTTCTTTCCCTCGCCGTCCGGCGGGGAAGTCGATGTGGAGGCCGCACCCCCCCCCCCCGTTTTCTTCCTGGCTGCCGCAGAGACGACGGAATCCGGGGTAGGCTGCGCCCGGAGGCATAGGGGGGCCGTGTCAGGGACCCGGTACTTTTTCTCGTACCGGTCTCTTCTAGCTGGCGTCGTGGAAGGGTTCTTGAGGAGGGAAAGGCCCTCATCCCAAATGTCGTCCAACAGAGGCACTGCGAGGACCGTCTTCCTCTTGGCCTCGCGCCGCTGATAAAGGAAGCCTTCCTTTTTCTTCTCCTCAGGGCAGAGTTGGAAAAGCTCGGAAGCCCTGGAGATTATGGAGTGGAAAGATCCGATCTCGTCGGGCGGAGAAGCCCTGGTGGGAGGCGACGACGGAAAATCCTTGTCGTATGCCTCGTCGTCCGTACCCGTCGCTGCCGTGTCAGTCCCCGTATCATCCCCTCGGGTGGAAGGGGAGGAGGGCTGGACGGGGCGCGACGGTTGAAAAGGAGGTGGTGGATGGATCCTTCTTTTCTTGGTAGGGGGAACACCAGAAGGTCCCGGTTCTGGATCCCCCGACGGGAGAGGTTCCTCCGTCGGTAACGGTAGTCTCGTCCTTATCTCGGAGCATAAGGACTGTATGGCCAACAAAATGGCCGCCGAGTTGTCTTGCGGCGCTGGCAGAGGGGAATCCGACGGGCGAGCAGGGGCCCCGTCGGTATCCTCGACGATGTCGTCGTCGTCACCTGCGTCGGGGTCCATTCCGACGGGCTGGCCTTGTTCCACGCCTAGGCCGTGGCTTAAGACCTCGATCAGCTCCTCTTCTGAGGTTGAGGCCGAATCTACGACGACGCCCTGCCCCCCCCTTCTTCTTCTCCACGGAGGGTTTCACGGGGGTCCTATCGATGGGCACAAAAGAAGACTCCCTCCGAGGAGGGAGGGAGATTCTGGGCCCTGAGGTCGCTACCACTGGTGCAGCCTCCACAGGCTGAGCCAGGGCCGCCGCGACCGTTTCGATAGAGGGCTTGGTTGGATGGATCAAGGCCTTCACCACCTTAGGTGCGCTCACCGCCTTATCCTTGAGGGAGGGGGCACTGCCACGCTCCTCCTCTGCCTTAGAGCTCGACCGGGGCCTCTCCAGGAGCTTCGCCGGGTGCTCGGCCTTCCTCTTACCCGACCCAGAGCGTTGGCTCGTGGTTGATGGTGCCGGGGAGGGTGCGCCCTGCCTGACGCCCGTAGAGCCCGACCGTTCGGCGCTCCCGGTGCCAGCGGACTCGCGGTGCTTGGCCTTATGTTGGGCCCCCGTCGCCGGGGCGCCCTCAAAGGTCTTAGAAGACCGCTCGGATTTCTTCTTCTTCTCGCCAGACGGGCTCTTACCCTCCAGCCAGTTGGCGAGACGTTGATGACGGTCCTTCATGGTCCGTTCCGACATGTTGCCGCAAAACGCACAGTCCTTCTCCACGTGCGTTTTGTCCTCATGAAGGCAGTAAAAGCAGAAAGAGTGTTCGTCCTCCTTAAAGACGTTCTGCAGCTGGCATCCAGGGCAGACCCTGAACAGCTTTCCGGGCGTCGAGCTTCCCTTCTCCTGGGCCATCTCCGAGACCGGGCCTGAGAAGCTTCTGGAGTCCTCCGAAGTGTAGCTCGACGAAATCTTCACCCTTGAGGGGCACAGACGAATCCGACACGGGTCCCCGTTGATCGGATGTAGGATCGGTGGAGCTTGAGGCTCTTTTGACCGAAAGAATCGAAGTTTTTTTGTGAAAAAGCGCGAAAAATAGCACTAACGCTCGAGAGCAATAGCACGAGGATCCCAACACATGAACGTGCGGTAAAAATCTGAAGATGGCTGCCAGAGGCGGTGCTTAGGTAGAGGGCAGTCATTGGCTGTGGTCAGTATGACGCAGAGACCAGTGATTGGTTATTACTACGAAAGACAGATCAGAAACGAAACTGATACTGGTTTTTTCTTTACCGAGGATTCCCAGCCTGACGACGGGAAATATTCATGAGCATGTGAATCCATGCCAGACCCCATGCTGGAGAACATTACAAACAGGAGCGGTTGTGAAAAGGATTTGTGTTTTAACATTATAGTGAGGACTTTCATTTAATGTGGAATTGGAATAACTCAAAAGTTTCATTCTCATTTCTTGAACCCCTGAAGCATAAACATTACTTGGTCTAGATAATTTTCCATGACATGTTACTTGAGTAGTTATATGGGAGGGACTTGTACATTGATAACATGTCATTAGATATTTAGTAATTATTAGACTTTCCTTACAGTTCCAGTTCGACAGTATAAAAACCCCTTCAGATGCTAAGTCTCTTTCCTGCATAAGTCTCTTGCCTTAGAAGGTTTGCTGATTCAAAGTAACATACTAACAAATAAAAAGGTTCCTTGTACCTTGGGCGATTGCTCTTCGCCCCTTGCATCTCCCTCTGCTGGACTCAGATCCCTCTTGCAACTTGGACCTCCCTGTGTCGGGTTCACTACAGCCTTTCAGATATTGCTTGTAATATTCAAATGTCCTTTTTAAACACCTTCCCAATGCAGACAACCCTCGACCGGGTTCACTCTTGTCGACACAATGTTCACAGGTGTATTACTCTTGATTCATAAACAACAAACAAACGTTCTCTCGGTGGTCTTGCACCTTGGGCTATCGCTCTTCGCCCCTAGGATCTCCCTCTGTTGGGCTCAGACCTTCCTTGCAAAAACAGGCATCCCTCTGTCGGGTTCACTACAGGCCTTCAAAAGAGTTCATGCATTCCTAATACAGTTAATGTATTGCTCATGTTCATCAGAAAGCAGGGTTTCCTTCTCCTAGCTTCCTTTCGGCATCCCTATGTCGGGTTCACATTTGGCAATTATCACAGTTCAAAATCGTAGTGGAGAGTGGGGTTCCCTTCCCCTAGCTATTCTCTGACAACGGGTCAGACTTTCGATTGTACAAGGGATTTGACGTGACCCTTGTAGGACGATTCTGGCACCTCGCGCCACCCTTTCCAAGGGCCTTCTGGTTCCTGTATTTTCAAAACAGGTCCTGGTCAGAGTCTTTCGTAATGAGCGCCCACGTGGCGTTGGACCCCTTCTGCACCTGTACCCTCAACTGGGCTTTCTTTAAAGTTCAAACATATGCACAAGTTGTTCTTGTAAATTTCCTTGCATTCAAAAATGTTGCTACTCACAACCTTGGGCTCAACACAGTTTGGTTTTCTATCAGTTTCTTCGGACTCACTGGCTGTGCAGAACCTGTTGGCTTCTTTGTTTTCTGCAGTCCAGGATAGTACCACGGTAGCTAGCTTGCCTCTCCGCCTGAATTATCAATGCGGGAGGCCCCTGTGTACCATTGACATCTGCTGCTCCGGACGCCAGCTATAACTCCCAGTCTTATGATTTCCCTTCCACAGGCTTCACAGGTCTGAGTTGAAAAGGGCAAGAGCAATTCCCCTTTCATCGTCCTTCCAAGTCTCACCGCTTTTCTCCTCCCTTTGTACTGCCGTTTTGGTGTAGCTGTCGCCTCGTGCATTCGGCCTTGCTCGAAGTGTGCTTTAGTGCACCGCCTTTTATCCCTGTGGGGAAGGTAAAGGGCCGTCAGGTGTGCGTGGTTATTGTTAACTGACTCTGCCTGACCCGTGTGTTGGGACAATTAAGGTATATGCCTCTGGTGTTAGTCAGTTGTCTATTACAGTGTAAGAAAGTGTTTCGAGTGGGGAGGGGGGGTAGAGCGTCTACATATCCTACAGAGTAAGACAGAGAAAAGGTGTTACATGGAAGGGGATACCGCGACTCAACCCTCAGTGTCCCACTTCCACTCCCCGAAGACCCCTCACCCAGGTTATACTCCCTCACTGGTCACCCCAGGAACTGTATCCAATAGCGATGGCTATGTCCTGGCCACCTGGACGACAGATCCCGGGGCACTAGTAAGTGAGACACCTTTGCGTTTCTCACACCACACATTGCTTTTGTTTTTATCCCCTCTCTCCCGACATCCTGGATAGGTAGGTACCGTCTGCTGCTCACACTTTTGTCAGTAGGGAAGTGGGAAAAGCTCCCCCATGGCTTACTCCCACAAGAAGCTATGTTTATTTCACACCCGTCCCTTCCCATATAGAAGGAAATGAGCCAACTCAATGCTACTCTTTGCATCAGTCTCAAAGATTAAATAGTTTACCGGCACATCCTGAACAGAATACAATACTACAGAATGTTTTGAGCATCCCTTGCAGGCTATGGATGTGTTTTTAAAAAAAATAATAAGTGCCAATGATCATGGAGTGACGTGGGTTGCGAAAAGCATATGGGGGTGTGAGGAACCTGGAGGCATCCTCCCATAAACTCCCCTTGGGTGCTCTTCTTAGTTGGGCAGGGAAAGGCCTTCGCTTTTGGATCCTGATCATGGGGGGGGGGGGTTTGCGAGGAGGATCACCTGGGTGGAGGGTCCAGCAAATTGCAAAGGGGGAACTTCTGATCAGTATTCAGTTGTTAGGAGCTTCTCCTACTCCTGGCAACCACACCCAACCGTCCCAGAGGCATGTATTCAGTGGTTCAAAATATTATGGTTTTAAAATTAAAGCAGGCTTCTTTGATGAATTCAAGACGATTCCCCCAGAAAACCTCGTCTGGGACCCATCCATGTGGCCAGGGAAAGGCAGACACTTCCTGGTCCTGACCCTGGGGGTCGGGTTCTGCGGGAGGATCACATGGAGGGGGTTGGGGGGCAGGTCATGAAGGGTGGGAAATCCCTCTTAAATAACTTCTCCCAAAGATCATACCATCTTAATGGCTTACTGTAAAGTTGAAACTGTGAAAGGACAAAGGAATTTGAACATTGAGGACTTCAAGTCTCACAATTCCTAAAGTACTGAGACGAAGAAGTGGATGCAGAGGCTCAAGACACCAAGTGGAAGTCTAATTGCCGTAATGACTCACACCTGAGGGAGACTGGGAGGTATAACAGACCCCCCTCAGGTGCAGGCCATAGGAGCAGTAGTGGGAGGTGGCGTGAATGCTGTAACTCCACATGGCAGTTGAAGTTGAAGGAAACCGTGGGAGACGCCAGAACTGCAGTGATTAGCAAATTGCAGACTGATTCTGAGGGGGCCTCCCCCTTCAATTACATCGTAAGCAGAGGTTTCACATAGGGAAGCGCTGCTTGCAAAAGCTTTCCCCAAGAAGATTGCAGATGCAGACGTCACGCAGCAGAAAGCGTTAAAAGTAAAAGCTTTCCCAGGTGTGAAGTGGACCTTGGTGGCAGGCAAGCACCGGAGTGTCCTGGGAGCGATGAATGCTCCCGGTTCCAGCTGGCGTGGGCTATTTGAAACAGAAGGAAGCAAGCTGCCGAGTGGTGTGCAGCAGAGAAGACAGAAGACCAGATGGCAAGGGAGAGAACTGACGCGTATGCGGTACCGGGCAGTTCACTGCTACTGTGTGCCCACAGAATGCTGTGAACGCCCGCTGGCCAAAGCTGATATTTATGAATACCGAACTGATATAAAGAAGTTAAAGTGGCAGAATAACCATGCTTTTAAATATCAAACTGATACAAGGAAGTTTAAGAGGCAGTACAAGAATTTTGGGCCAAAAGAGTATCATTATACGGGTCAAGGTTTAGAAACGTTATCACAGTCAAAAGAGGGCAATGTGGAGGCAGGTGTATAAAATACAACATTGCCAAAGTCAAGAAAGGGCAATTAGGAATCAAGTGGTTTGTAAATCATATTGCTAAAGTGAGAAAGACAAATGTTGTGAGTGACCTAAACAAGCATTGCCCAAGCCAAAGAAGAACAAGTTGGAAAAAAAACATTATTAGAAAGTGGTTCATCAAAAAGTGGGAAAACAGAAGTGGCAGGAAAGCTGTCTTCCTGATAGAAAATATTCAGGAAGAAAGGAGCACAACCTGCAATGCATGTGGGCAATCAAGTGTGGAATAAACAGCCCCAATGTGTTTCGTTTTCTTCCCAGAAGTAGTCAAAAACTGATGTTGTGTAAAGACTAAAGACTTTGGTTGAAGTACATCGCACCACAGAAGTACATGTAGGAGTAGTAGAAGTTTTCATTAGTCCAGACAGGCGAGTACGCCAGGGCAGGAACTTTGTAGTAGTAGTAGAAGACCTGGCAGGTGAGTGGACCAGGTATAAGTAATTAAAGTACTATACATTCAGATCCTGCGGGCCAGAGGGGCCATGTAGACATTGAAGAACCAGGGGGCTAGGTTAGATCCCTGCGGGGCACCACAAGTAGAGAGTATGAGAGCAGACAGAAAAGGCCCAAGTTCCACCGGGGAAGGACGGTAAGAGAGAAAGGAGGCAAGCCATGCCAGGGCCCGATATGTGATGCCCAGGGTATCATAGAGACAGGGATCAGGATGTTGTGGTTTACCGTATTGAAAGCAGAAGAAAGGTCATGAAGCATGAGGAGAGAGGGGGGAGTCAAGATCTGAGAGCAGGTGTTCAGAACCGCTGTTTCTGTGCCTCTGGATGCTCTGAAGCCAGACTGGTCATGGAGACAACCAAGAGATTCAGTGGGGAGGGTAAGCCAGTGCTTAAAGTGGGCCGGGGCCTGCCGGAAGTCTCCAAAAAGTGGGACAGAGCCGGGGTCCTGCCGGGGCCCCCCATCCCACACAACATTGGCGGGATGCATTATCCCGCCGCGGCCGCAGCCGCGACGGGAGATGTGCCCACCAGTTTAATTTCAAGCGAGCTGACAGAAGTGCCAGCCAGGCACAGCGTCGCTGAGGCTGGCTGGCACTTCTGTCAGTCACTGTAACTTCCCTGATGACCCCTCATCTGAGGGGTCATCAGGGAAGTTACAGTTCCTCTGTTTGCCCTCGCCAGGTCACTGACCCTCAGGGAACCTGCGGGCTCCATGATCTAATATGCAGATTAGATCACGGAGCCCACGGGTTCGCAGAGGGTGAAAGGCGCCTCGGGCTCTGTGATCTATCTGCTCAGAGCAGAGCCCGAGGCGTCTATCTCCATTGGCAATGCTTTATAAAAGATGCCTTGTATTGTGTACGTTTCAAGCCATCTTTTATAAACGTAGAAATATTTCTATGTTTATAAAAGACTGCTTGAAACATGCACAATTCAAGGCATCTTTTATAAAGCTTTGTCGATGGACAAAGCCACCTCGGGTTTTGTCCGTCCTCAACGCTTTATAAAAGATGCCTTGAATTGCGCATGTTTCAAGCCGTCTTTTATAAACATAGAAATATGTTATGTCTATGCTTATAAAAGGTGGCTTGAAAAGTGCACAAACCATAGTAAGGTAAGCACACAAGTGTGCTTAAATTACTATGATTTGTGCACTTTTCAAGCCACCTTTTTATAAACATAGAAATACGTAACATTGGTATGGTAAGGCTTGAAAAGTACACAAACCATAGTAGTATGCATACAAATATATAAATGCTCACATACATTTATATATTTGTTTGCGCACCTTACAATGATATGTGCACGTTTTAGGCCACGCCCACAAAGGAAGCCAAGCCCCAAAAGGAGGGCTCCCCCTCAATTTCTTACCCCACTTAAAGCACTGGGGTAAGCTGAGAGATCGCTAACTTCTCCAGGAGTTTTCCCAAGATAGAGATTGGCCGGAGGTTTGCTGGAATAGAAGGAACTGCGGAAGGTTTTTTGAGCAGAGGGTGCACAAGAGAATGCTTGAGGGAAGTGGGGAAAACACCAGTGGCGAAGGAGAGGTAACGGAAGTCTGCCAAGGCTGGAGCAAGAGTTTCAATGTTGTCATTGATGGTTTTGGAAGGGCAGGCCACCTGTTTGGAAAAGGCTTTCATAGACCGGACTTGTCTAGAGACCTCCTTAGGTGCGATAGGGGAGAGGGAGGAGAGAAGAGGAGGCGGGGCGGGCGGCCCAAGAGATGTTGGTGCATGAGTGGGTGCAGAGGCGAGAGAAGAAAGGATATCCTGTGTTTTGGTGGTGAAGTGTGCAGCCAGGGCCGAGCAGAGGGCATGGGTGGGTGCAGTAGAGGATGACACTGCAGTAGGATTGGACAGGTCCTTGCAGACTTTGAAAAGTTCAGCTGTGTTAGATGCCGCAGAGATGCGGGCTTGAATATGGACTCTCTTCTTGGACTGGATGCAAAGTCTGTATTGCCTTTGAAGAAGGCTGCAGGCCAGCTTGTCAGAGGATCCACATTTCCGTTCTGCTGCTCTGCACTTGCACTTAAGGGCAGCCAGATCGGAATCGCACCAAGAGTTGCACTTTTTGGCAGGCTTCAGTCGGACCCTCATGACAGGGACAAGAATGTCGAGAGTATTGGAGATGGAAAGGTGAAAGTTAGAGAGGGCTGTGTCAGGGTGGGAGTCAGCCGCAGGAGTTGACGAAGGAGAGTAGGCGGTGCCCCATGCACCACACCTGTCCCCACCAAGCTGTCCTGACACGCTCTTGTGCACTAAACGGTGCAGACCAACTACCCTATGGGAGTCATCGTCTACAGTAGATATACTATAGTTTTAACACACCGTTCCAAGTGCTGGTAACGGGGGGCAACAGCCTGAGTTATAGGCACAAGCAAGGGCCCATCACGAGGGCACCGGGACGTTACTCCTGTTCCAGTCCCTGGAACGGGGTGTTAACACTTTTAGCACCTTGGGTTACTAAAGTGGTAACACGGTGCGCCCTGTTCATTGAAAGTAAATACAGTGCCAAGATGGTCACAATGGTTATCGAAGGTGGGGCTCCCTACAGAGCCACTCTTCCATTTCCATGGTAGCTGAAAACGGAAGAGGTGGTAAGCTGATGCGGCGCCGCCGTCTCAACCAGTTAAGTGGTGCTGGAGAGGGAAGGGGGGGGGGCGAAGTTTATAATTTAAAAAATGTTTTAAATGGAGACATGCTGGGGAGATGATGGCAGCCTGCGGAGGAGGCAGCCTGTGGGTTCCATGAAACATGGGCCTAGATCAGAGAATACAGCCCACTGTCTGCGGAACACGATTGGCTGCAGAACCCGGCGTGGGTGCTAATAATTACTTTATTATTGCTAGATCAACGGTTTGTCCTTTCTGATGTATTCTTTTGTTAATATCACTTAGCCTGCGGTCATCACCCAAAGTTATGATCTTGGGATATGATCCTATCCGGTCACCTGATTTTAAAGTACGTATTGTAAGACTATGGTCGTGAAATACCTTTAAAATGTTTTAACCACAAACAGGAATGGGACTGGTGCGAAAGCAGTCGACACAAGACCATGCAGTATTATCTCTAGTTTGGGTGCTGAGGCAGCGACTCTTTTCCTTTGGAAAAGCTCTTTCACAGCATCTTTCCACACTGCAGGATTCCTTTCCATTAATTACTTCTAGCCCTGCATCGTGCTGAGGGAAAGCTGGTCTGCAAACAAGAAGGATGGGGGGAGGGGATGAATGATGTACATCTACTTGTAAGTAAAAAAACTAAAATGCGAACCCTGGGCTGCCGTAGCGGATGCAAAAGTGTCACGACAAAATGTGATGTGGAGATGCGAAAACCACACGTCGGGTAGTCTTTTTTAAAGGGATGAGAAGGATAGAAATTGCAAAATAATACACCCTATGGCGAGAACGGAGAAAGGCAGTGCATCTGGACACAGGCGACCAACCGCCCCATGCAGTTAATACAATAATAATCAAAATGCCAAAACAATGTAGTAAGGTTCACTGGCAGTACAGTCTACACAGAAAGCAGCAAGGGGAAACGTTAACAATGCCCTGCGGAAGCATGTCCAAACGGCCTTTAGAATCTTCACACATTTTCAGCTAAGTGTCTAGGCTGGATTTTAAACTGTGTGCAGATATCTGGAATTGCACATGGTCTGGCAAATATGTGGTAAACGGACCTTAATTTTTCATAAAAGCTGATCTATCACTCTGGCCTCTGAAGATCAGTTGTTAGTAAACCGTGGTCCACTAAAGGATATTAAATTCCTGGATCTCTACAACCAATTCATAGTCAGACTCTGGCTTTTATACATTATATACCTGCAACAACAAAAAACCCACATTTCACAAGTGCCGTAAAGTGTGAAAAGAAATGCACAAAAAAGGTGCACAGTTTCACATTTCAACTATCAGCCGTGTGTTTTCATGAGTCCGCAGAAAAAATGGCTGTCAATTTTGAAATGGAGATGCTCACAACATCTGTTTCAGACAAAGCTAACCTCTGAAAGAACTGGTTTTCAATCAATACATTACTTAAGCAAATGGAAGGTTTACGTTTATTAGGTCAAGTATAATTGTTGTAAGATGTACAGTTTTGTGACCCAATGTTATTTCCTCATGCAAAATGCTGAATTCCACTATTGTTTTTTTCTGGAAAATTTGCATGGCTGAATTTTGCAGATAGATTATTTAAAAGGTTTGCCAAATGTTTTGATAAAGTGACAAATATTGTATGCAAGACCGAGCAACTGCTTTAAAAAAAAAAATGTCAATGTCAAGCTCGAAGGACACTTTTTGGTGAGTGTAAAGATGATAATGGACTGATTTCGTGACTACCTTCAGAAGTGGGTCAAAGGCAAGCCTGCTGTTGAAAATCAAGCAAATATGTCTTATTGAGTCCACCAGTTTAAAAGAAGCCCCCAAAGAAGGATTTTACGGAAAGAGAAAGAGTTGCACCAATCTTACGGTCAGTCTGCCAAAAGTACTTCTACATGTAGTACTGTGATAGGGTCAAGGGCTTGACTCAGTCCAGATTGAGGTTCGGAGATGGACCGACGCAGTGCCCGCCTAGGGTGGAGCAGGAGGGCTTCCATGTTCTCCAGAATCAGTCCTACCCGAGAGGTGGGGTGAGGGAGTTGAGAAGCCCCAATCTCTGCCGTGTTGAATGAAATAAATGAAAAACTCAAACTCCCTCATGCAGAAAAAATAAATGCATACAACAAATCCACTTGCAATATTTAACCATTTATTTGAATGGATTTTCTCCATATTATTACTATTCATACAAAATATATTTTCTCCTACTTACACATTTTCCACCCCTATTTAGCAATTTTGGGTGCACATAGAAATACACTTTGTGTCAACACGTGTTTCGCTTAAAGGTCACAGAACATCTCATGTGGTCTGTAGTGAGCTTCTTCAAGGCTAGTTCAACATTGAATTGTGTATACCACAATCCTGATTGTTACCCCACAACAATTCTAAAGTAACCATTAAATCAAAACAAAAAAGGAAAAAAAGAAAAAAAACGAGATGAAACAACAATAATTATTGTCCTGTTCAGCAATCTCTATATTTATAAAAAGTGAACATTTGTGGGTTTGTTGCTGGGTTTGTGGCATGGCAAAGCGTTGTTCTTTATACAATTACACACTTTTTCACTAATCTGCACCAAATCTTGCATAGCTACTGGTTAGGACCCTCCAGACATTACTGCTACATGACATTTGGACACACCACCCCTTTACCCGGATTTCAGCCCCTTCACACATGAGACGGTTGCCTAAAATCGGCGAAAACATCAATGTGGTCGTCGAAGGACCGGTCCTCGACCAGAAAATGCATTGTTTCTAGGACATATACACCTCAATGCACCGAAACAAATTGCACCATGCCAGGTTGAGGCAAAAGGTGGGGAGAGAGCACAACAGATACCAGTATGCAGCAGCACACCAACTCTCACCTCCCCCAACGTCTACTCTTGGGTATGTCAGCCAGCCACACACGCCCATTCTCAGTGCAGTTTACTTCGAATGCAAAGCACATCAAGCAAATCGGAACAGTGACTTACAGGATAATTGATTTTCAACAATTGATGAGTGTTGTCATGTCTGTCCATAGAACCCGTTTGGGGAATGGGTAGTTTTTGCGAATCACCTATAAAGTGGATTTCAAGAGTGATCCCTAATAGCACAGCCATATATCTCCTCCAAAGAGTCCTTATTATGGCCACTATTCCTCCCTATAGAGCATTATGGAAGTATTGATATAGATTAGGGATTGTTGGTGTTGAACATGACAATCATTGTTTTTGTAATCGCCTGTTTTTTCTTTTTTTCCTTTTTTGTTTTGATTTAATGTTAGCTTTAGAATTGTTGGGGGGGTGACGATCAGGATTGTGGTATACACAATTCAATGGTGAACTAGCCTTGAAGAAGCTCACTATAGACCACATGAGATGTTCTGTGACCTCTAAGCGAAACACGTGTTAGAACCGAGTGTATTTCTATGTATACCCAAAATGGCTAAATAGTTGTGGGAAATGTGCAATTAAGAGAAAAGGTATTTTGTATGAATACTAATAGTAAGTAGAAAACACATTCAAATAAATGGTTAAATATTGCAAGTGGATTTGATGTGAGTAAGCGTTTATTTTTGGTGCATAAGGGAGCTTGAGTTTTGCATAATAAATGCGTTGCCTGATTTTTAAACACATACATCATGTGAGCACATCACCCCCCACCCTCACACCCATACAGCCGAGCTACAGAACCATATCTTTCTTTAATATTCGTTTCACAGACTGTACACCATTGACAGGCAACAACATGCAGCTCTTCAGTGGCCGACCTACTACTGGCACCCATAACAATGAGCACGTGTCCTCATGCTTGAAACCCCAGGAAAGATAGGAGCACACCTACCCAGCATGAGAGCCTTGAGGCAGAATATTCTTTTTAAGCAGAGGGAGACAGGATACTAAAATGTTCAGGGATAATGCAGAAAGCTATGTCTTTCTCATTATAAATATGAAGGGTAGCGTGTCAGAGGTGGGACTGGCCTGCATCTGAACATTTTGTTAACTATACAGGTGGATGCACAACCGAGAGTGATATGTACAACTGGAAAACGTGAGGGTGATAGGCAGGTGATGCTGGGGAACTTTGGGATTTGTATGCCACTGTGGTTTAGGCCCCATCTTGGTTATTACCTATGCAATCCCTCCGCCACAGGTGAAATTTAATCAGCACCACTCACAATTCCTGCAACTACAACAGAAAATTGATATTTAACTAGTTTACTTTATGAGAGCTGCAGCCGAAAAGATGTTTGGTAGCGTGTATAACACTTAGGCATTTATAACTGCTTTTCACTGGCCTATTTTCATCTCGGTTTAGGCCGCCGGCTTTGCAAGGAGGGCGGGCATAGAGAGGGTCATTAAATTTCATGGCAAAGCTCCGAATCCGAGGGGTACAAGTTAGATCCCAGTGCCTTCTTAAGAGGGAATATCATAACTTGACCGCCTTTGGCTCCTCTTTGATGCTTTGTCAACTCGAGTATTTAGGGCCTCATTGCAAGTTTGGTGGTAAATCCACCTAAATACAGCCTAATGGATTTACTGTTACCGCCACTTTGTCCCGCAGATTTACTGTGGGATTACAAGTGGTGGTAGGTGGTGTAAGTCCCAATTTATTGGAGTCCATAGGACTCCATGGGGATTTTGTAAATTACCACCATCTCAACAACAAACCTGTAGTATGGCGGTGTGGTCAGTGCTTAATTTGTGGGGGTGTTTGCCAGGGCAGAGCCATGGCACTTATTTCTGAGCCACAACACTTATATTTCCGGCACCGATTGATTATGAAGTTATGATAGCCAGAGCATCCATCAACCCCAATGAGCAGGTGTGAGCTCTAGTTTAACCATAAATGTGTCGACACTGGGGTGCAGCTGTGGGTGGCAGCAGAAATGGTGGGGTACTGCCAGGCCACAGTGTCACAAGTGTGCTAGAAAATATTTGGCCCATGGCACTTATTTACTTACAAATTAAGCACTGGGTGCTGTAACGGAATTAGCACGTTACCATTGTTTCATTACTGCGCTGCTGTACTTGTAGTGAGGCCCTTAAACTTTATTAGAAATAGGAAAATGTTGGTTTCTAATTTAGTGTGTTTCAGGCACTCTAGATTAGCATGGGCGAAAGGGAAAGAGGGCAATGTGACGAATCCTTAGATGTCGTCACTTCTCCCCAAGGGGGTAGCCCCTTCCCATGAGGCCAGGGAGGTGAGGCCGATACCCAATAGTCCCTCTGTGGGTGGTACACAGCAGGATCTACTCATGGGGAGAGACTACCCCTCTGGTGCTAAGGACAACCAGCTAGGGAGAACGTGGTACAACACCCCTCACCCTCCACCGACTTCCGTTACCTCCCCCTCAGTCCATGAGGCCCACCTTCTCATGCCTCACTTTCATCTATGTATGTGAGATGTAATACCCTACAGTTACTGAGACGAGAAAGAGTAGGGATGACTTAATGAAGGCCTCCTTGAAAGGTACTGAGATGAGGAGGAGGTGCAGAACGACAACAGCAGAGACCACAAAGGTATATGGGTGTTCGGGCCGGCTGGTAGGGGTTACGGAGAGAGTGCAAGAATGAAAGAAACAGGGGTTTGGGACCCCTGTGCACAGATTTCTACTAGTAATCTTCTTCGTGACAGTACCTGGCGGGAGAGTGAACCAGCTCTGCCATACCGAATATATTGAGAAAGGCCAGGGGAAAGGAGACATTCCACCTGCTGTTGTGTGCTGTAAATTAAGCCCGGGAAAGGCCAGGGGAAGGGAGTCAGTCCCCCCTGGTGTTCTGTACTGTGAGAACAAAGCCAAGGGAAGGGAGTCCTTCCTCTGGCATTGTGGCATTGTGAAACTAAGTGACAAGAAAGTCCAGGCGAAGGAAGTAATTCCCCCTGTTTTGTGTGTGGAAAATGGGAACCACACATCAGGAGAAGGGAGTCATTTCTCTGGTAATTGAGCATGCAAACAGGATCAAACCAGTGGTCCAGGAGAAGGAAGTAATTCCAGAGTGAAGAAATAGTGAACTTTCCGATGTAGAGTGTTAAAGGATCAGCAATCCGTTGTTTGTGAAGTATCAAAACCAGGGGAAGGGAGTCTTTCCACCTGGTGAAGAACTTGCAACCAGAACTGTGGCGTCCAGTCCAGGAGGAGGGAGTCATTCTCCTGGACCAAGAACATTGGTGTAACTGTTAGTTTAGTTGTAAGTGTAAGGGAGGGACAGACAGAGATAGGGACGTTTGACACAGGAGGGCAGACTTTTTGAGTTACAAAGACATCCTGACAGGCCCATTAGCACTTAAGATTAGGCAGGGAACACCCAGATAGATATAGGGAAAGATATGTGTTCTCTTTATTTGTATATTGAATAAAAGCCTATAACAATCACTATGCCACCTTTGTGTCAGTCTCCTCTTTTTGCAACCTTACAGCAAATAAGAGGGAGAAAATGGGGTACGAGTGGGACAGAAGCACCATCATATTACATCATGTTTCAAAGTTCGTTGTATAGTATTTAATATGGGCCTTGCTGGTACTACAAAATGGTGTATGTGAAGAGGAGAAAGGTGTCCCAGTCCATTCACCTCGGTCTGTATTAAGCCATTGGCATTTAGGCAGCCAAGAGATAATAAATGGTCTACAGAAGATGCTTTGGCAGTGCTGCATGCAGAAACTCGCATGAAGCCAAAGGGAGAGCATAGAATCAGCCCATTGTAAGATGGTGGCCACCCATGGAGCCTGCAATATTAAACCTAGTGCCACCATAACTGAAAATGGTGGCTTGACACCAGCATCATGTTTTTATCTGGCCTCCCACAATATTTAAGTCATACTCATACGATGTAACACCACCTCACAATATTCGTTTCTTAGCTCCAGCGCCAGCTGATCATCTCCTTGCGGTTTCACCCCAGTCCTTCAAAGCCCTTTTTGCTCCATGATCTGATCTCAGTTAGGTAAGAAGGATAAGCAGAGACAAGAAAGGGGGCTAGTTACTGCACCGGCAAACTGGAATTGTGGGAGTAAAATAGGCCAGCAAAAAAAAGTGTCAAATGCAGAGGGAAAACCAATTACTGACACCGGAATAAGTTTAAAGGTGTTTATTAAACACAGGTAAAACATACAGCTATTGCCTGTAAATTGGCTCAGGATGGCTGTAACAAAGATTATGGAGAGACTTAGTCGTTGAACTCAGTATTATAAAAGGAAGAGCAGCAAAGAAAAATATATTCAGAATGTTCCAAACAGGAAGATCTCTGGTTTAGGTTGCTCTAGCATTCCATCTTCATCACTTCTTCTGGGGATCACAAGGCCTCTCTGCCTCACTGAGGAACTAGGACTTCATCCCTTTGACAAGTGTTCCAAATATCCTCCCTTTCACTGGGGTTATCCTCCTCTGTTACTGGTTCCCTGCTTTCGAGGCCAAGGGTATCTCCTCTTCTGTTATTTTACTCAGGGATATGTGCCCTGCTCACCCTTCCACACCGACGGATATAGCACCCTGCTCACTAAACCACACCCAGGGATATGGTGCTCTGCTCACTAATCGACACCCAAGGATAAAGTGTCCTGCTCACTCTCCAAGGGATAAAGTGTCCTGCTCACTCTCCAAGGGATAAAGTGTCCTGCTCACTGTCTATCTCTTCACTTCAGCACACCCCTGTTCTGGATTCGAGGGGCACTCCTCTTTTGTTGCACACCCTCTCTTCTACGGTCAAAGCCATGCTCTATCTCATAAATCTCACCCCATCCTTCTCTTGGGTCAGGTGTATCTTTCTTTTGGTCTCAAGGGGCTTTCCTTTCCCTCACTGGAGCACCCACATGTTCTGGGATTCAAGGAGGGGTTCTCCTGTCCTAATGTCTACTGCGATTCAGGGGGTGATCCCCCAGACTGCAGCAGAACTCTTTTGTGCTTCTGGGGGCGTGGCTCTCCCTCACTGTAGCAGATCTGCCTTTTGGGGTTCAGGGGGGAGGAGGGGTTCTACCACTCACTGAGCATCCCCCTTTTCTGGCGTTCAGGGGGATCCTCTCCCCTGCACTGGAGCAGGCCCCTTTTTTTTTGGGGGGGGGGGGAGTGGAGGGTGATCAGGAGGGCTTCTCTCCCTGCCATTGGAACACACCCGTTTTCTGGGGTTTAAGGGCTTCAATCCCCCCACACTGAAGCAGATCATTTTGTGGTGCATGGGGGCTCGTCTACCCCACAATGGAGCACAACCCTCTTCTGGGGTTAAGAGGGCTCCTTCGCTAGAGCAGACCCGTCTGAAGTTTGGGGAGGGGGCAGACGTCTACTCACTGTAGTACACCCCTCTTTTGGATTCCAGGGGTTCTCCTCTTCTGTTGTGCAGCCCATTTTCTAGGGTCAAAGTCACTTTCTCTTGCTACTTCTCACCCCTGCCTTCTGTTGGGACAGGTGTCTCTTTAGGTCTCAAGGGACTCTCCATCTTTCACTCAAGCCCACCTACCCCTCTTACCGCTCCCTCACAGGAGCACACCCCACTTCTGGTTTTTATGGGGGTTCTGCTCCCCCTCACTGGAGCACACCACTTTTCTGGGATTCAGGGAGACTCCTCGCACCCTCGCTGTAGCAGACCCCGATTCCATGTGATAACGAATGAAATTAGAACAAAACTTTAATTAAAAATAACAAAAACATTTTTGGGGGGGTTTCAATCTGGGGGGGCAAGCCCTCAGTTACCCCTCTAATCCCACCCACCCCTTTTAATCCCTTACCCCACCCCCATACAGACCTTTTACAGAAGTATATTTTTTCGTTATTATTAATTCGTTATTAAAGTCATTCATTATTCTCAATTCGTTAAAATAACTGTATACCGCAGACCCCTCCTTCTGGGATTGAGGATGGCTCCTGTTCCCCTAACTTGACCATACTCCTCTTTTAGGGTTCAGGCAGGCTTTTCTTCCCATCACTGGAGCACAACTCTTTTCTGGTGTTCCGGGGGTGGGGGCTCCTCTCCCTCTCGTTGGAGCGGAACCCTTTTTAAAGTTTGAGAGGGGCTTTTCTACCCCATACCGAGTCTGTCCCCTCTTCTGGGGATCAGGGGCTCCTCTCCCCCCTCACTGGAGAAGACACTCATCTAGGACTCAGAGGGTTCATTGCCCCCTCACTGGGAAATAGCCCTTTTGTGGGGTTCAGGGGGGCTATTCTCCCATCACTGGAGCACACCCCAATTCTGTGTTATTGGGGTCTCCCCCGTCACTAGAACAAATCCCTCTTTTGGGGTTCAGGGGGCTTGTCTCCCTCACTAGAACACACCCCTCTCTGTGGGGTTCAGGGGGCTCCTCTGTCCCCCCTCTTCTTAAATGCAGAAGATGCATGGGAGGGAGAAAACCTTGCTCCTTCACAAGTGCTATTGCAGGGAAGAGGTTGGCATAAGTTAGGTTTTTCCCTTCAAGAATCTGAATCTTTGACTAAGGGGTCCAACTGGGTGTGCTAGTGTTCCCCCATAGCATGTCTTTCCCTGAATCCTAAATCGGATCGGAGTTTGGATGTCTAAACTGGATGCAACTTGGCAGATGCAGTCTTGAATACCTTGTTTCTTTGCGACCAGGTAGTTTATAAATAGTAGTGCTCTCATGGGATTTGGAACAGTTCTAGGCTGTTCCTGACATTACTACTCCCAGGCAGACCAGGGACTGGATGCAATGTTGGCACTGTGTAACACCCATTAGGCATCCCTGGAACTTTATCTCCAGTTCAGAGACAGTGACCAATACATTTTGGATGTGCTAATTAGCTGAAAAGCATGAATTTATTTCTCCAAATATTGTCTCTGTGAGCAGAGCTATTTTATATATAGCTTTATCGACCCAAGGCAGACAGCTCTCAGGGATGCAACCAACATACGCTTTTCACTCCGATTAGGGATCATCAATGTGGTGCAGTCCAACATCCTTGTCATTGTAGTCCAGATTGGCACATCATGTTATTCAAGAGACCAACTAAAACCACTAATTTGCTGTCACAGCATTGCTGATGACTGTGACTTCTGCTCAACTGTTTCTCTTCTTTGCTCAGCAGACATAAGCACTGGGGGTGCACCTAAGACAGAGTCAGATAGCAAGTGTCAACCAAACCAAAAAGCACATGCCACACATCAGGCATCACTGCTTCACTTGTGTGCATTTTTGTTCTTTCCTGGGATCTAAGTCAAGTGAAAATTCGTACTAGACCCAGAGCCAATATGACAAAGCAATTCTAGGCAGCTGCACATTGTGGTATCAGGATAGCCATACGTTCCTAAAAACATGAAATCGCACCGACTGCAAAAATGAGCGAGGTGTCATAATAGTACCTTGCCTAAGGTGACATAATCACTTGTACCAGGCCTAGACTGCAGATGTCGCTACTGCAGGAGAGAGTGAAAGAGAAGGCGAGGGAGTGAGTATGTTCACATTTTTTGTTTCTTACAGGTGCTCCTCGATGCTCTATTTTCTGGGTAAGTACATTTATATAGATTCAATTAAAAAACATTTTGAAAGGGACGTTATGGTTACAAGTAAAACCGAAAAACCTCAGAAATTCACCAGTTATGGTAAGCTAAGCAACCATAACTCGAGTCACCAACGTGCACTGCTAAGACTAACACCCAGGCCAAAGATGACATCACTAATGTCATTGAAGACATCACTGATGACATCACATATCTGAGCCACTTGTTTTTGTTCACTGACAGTCAGAATATTAAAATTGAAAAGGTGCTATATATCTAGACGTAACCCTTATCATATGTTCTTAAAGTACGTTCCTTTGGGTTTAGTCTCAGCTAATGGTGCACATACATGGGGAAATAAGCAGGCCTCAAACCCACAATTCATTTGTATACATGAAGATAAACTTTAATGTTATTAACATTTTCTGATGATGCTGTTTCTTTCTTCCTTACTTTAGTTTCCCTGTATGTGCCTCTGATTTGTAAGCATTGTGGTTCTTCATATGTACTAGTACAAGTGTAGTAAGTCTTGAATTGTTAGCTAGTTATTACATGTGATGTCATCAATGGCATTTGTGATGTCATCTTTGATGTCCTGGGTGTTAGTTTTCGCAGTGCACGGTAGCACAAGTTATGGTTGCTTAGCTTACCGTAACTGGCGAATATCTGAGGTTTTTCGGTTTTACTTGTAACCATAATGTCCCTTTAACAATGTTTTTTCATTGAATTTCATAGATTATTAGTGCAACTTAACCAGAACGTCCCTTTAACTAGGTTTTTTCAGTGAATTTTATAGGTTTTTATTAGTGCAACTTCACCATAACGTCCCTTTAAATACGTTTTTTCAGTGAATTTCATGGGTTTTACCAGTGCATGCTATTTTCCTACAACTTACTAATATCATACTTACCCAATATAGCAACATGTGTGCAATTTACAAAGTTTCACCTTAAAACTCTGCCATTTCCCACTTTCCAGCTTCATTTTTAACACTTCTATAGACTTTTCAACTTATTTTGTGTCCGTAGACTTCCACGAAAATCGGACTTCATTGCGGACATTCCGGACAGTGCCACGTGACCATACGCTGGTACGCAGCATGATGACGTGTCCGAGAATGTGTCTGCACTTTGAGATCAGATCCGTGCTTCACTGACAGTTCGGAACTGCATTTTCTACTGATCTAGGAACTTTCAACTTAGCTCCTACACCTATTCTTACTCATTATCCATGAACAATCTAGTACACAGTACATACTTGGAAGAATTTTAGCAAAACTGCTATTTATCTTAAAAATTGCATCACATATTGCCATCCTACCTCCCCAAGAGCAACCACCACCACCAGCTGTAGGACCTTCACAACAAAAAAAGAGCAGTACTTCCAAAGACAGTGAAAAGGACCAAGAAGATGAGGTAGAGGAATTGGCAGAGAGAATCATGGGTGTGGTAGTTCTTTACCACTGATGGGAATGTACCAAAGGCCAAAGCTGCCAAAGTGAAATGCACTGAGTGAAGACTCCCCAGACAGTACTCCTGCGGGACCACCTCCATGTGCTGCCACGCCAAATCCAATGACCTCAATGCTCTCAGAAAGGTTGTTCCTTTCTGAGCAAGTAGGAGGCTATCTTCCTCCACCTCACCTTCCTCTACCAATACTGTGACCACACAGCCTACTTCTGTGGGACACCAAATCCCACCAGCTACCTTGCAAGCAATAAAAGATGCTGTTGATCCATATTTGTTTTTAAGACAACAGTCCTCTGTATATACTACAACACATCATTCTGCAGAGGGAAGCAATTTCGAAGTACTTTTGAAGCGGTAATCAAGGAGCATGAGAAACACTGCCCCCTACCTTAGAGGTAACAGATGTGCAACATCTTCCCTTTTCCACCTACCCCTCCATATTAGTGCTTGGTGCCTCTTCCCTCTTTTACCTCCCCACCTTTCGTTCTAAGCTCGCCTGCCAAAAAAATAAATAGATCAAAAAACAACAAATGAAATGTTCCAGTAGGAACCACCTTTCACAGTTAAAAAATAGAACTTAAAAAAAAAACTTATACGCCCCCTACTTTACATTTCTCAGTAAAGTGCACAGACTCAATAACATTTTCCAACATTTCCATTAGCACGTTCTATTATGCTAAGGGAATATTGTGGCGTTCATCCCCCATTCCAAGGACTGGAACAGTGGATACTAGCCCGGCAGCCCAAGTTACCTGCCCAAGCGAAACTGGATAACAAGGTCGCCGGACCATTATCTCCCCCGCCCATTCCAGCCACTGCCATGGGGGGTGAAGACCATTAGCACCACAGGTTCCCAAAGCTAAAAAAAACACATAGATTTTTCTTCCTAGAACAAGATGGCCACCATGGAAAGGGAAGGCGGGGTTCCATACAGGGCCCCTCTTTGCTTCCCATGGCAGCCTGCAGTAGGCGAAGAGAAAACCCTATGACCAAATTAACATGAACACATTTTTCTTCCCTTTCAAAGCTATCCCACTTTCGAATAACTTTACCACAAAGCCGGTCCCAGGTGGACATGGCCAGTAGCCAGATTGTCTGGATCATGACCTTATTCCATGACGCAGAAAATGTGGCCACTGCCCATGGCAACAGGCTACATCTCGGTCACTGAAAGTATATCACTATTTTTTGTACCTACATTATGACACTTTTGAAAAAATAAAACATGGGTGGGTTTCCAGGAAACTTTTCTAAGGAGCATTGGCAGTGACCTTAAAGCATGGTTTTGCAAATGTGCCCGTGTTTTATTTTTTGACAAGTGTCAAAAGTATGCACATACAATAGTCATATAACTTTGTCCCCACTTTACAAAATCGATTCAGACTTTACAAAAACATGTATATCTAGATCTAAAATCTTTTTGCAAACTTTTGTGTAGATTCGTCAACTTGCACCACATTTATAAGCCTTTACAATATTTTCAGATCCCCTCTCTAATTTTGCCCCCTCTTGACAGAATCCCACCAGACTTTGCAAAAACATTTATATCTATTATCAGTTTGCCAACATAAGGAAAAAGTTACTTACCTGTAACTGTTGTTCTCCAGCATGGGTCTGGCATGGATTCACATGCTCATGAATATTTCCTGTCGTCAGGCTGGGAATCCTCGGTAAAGAAAAATTCAGTATCAGTTTCGTTTCTTATCTGTCTTTCTCAGTAGTAACCAATCACTGGTCTCTGGGTCATACTGCCCCCAGCCAATGACTGCCCTCTTCCTAAGCCCCGCCTCTGGCAGCCATACTCAGATTTGGTAGCACGTAAAGTGGTAGGATGACCAAGTGAAGAGCCGCAGAGGGGTAGGAGGGAGGGTTTGCATGTGAATCCATGCCAGACCCATGCTGGAGAACAACAGTTACAGGTAAGTAACTTGTTCCTTCTCCAGAATGGGGTCTGGCATGGATTCACATGCTCATGAATATAAGAATACATAGCAGTACACACATGCACAACCACGGGAGGTGTCAAAGGCTCAACATTAAGCATTACATCAAAACTCAACATTAAGCAATTCTTACCTCCTCACCAGGCTCACCTTGGGTGAACAGGTTGCGCAGCACAGCTTGGCCGACCCTGGACTCCTCCCTGGAATCCCGGTCGACGCAGTAGAATCTCGTGAAGGTGTGCGTCGACCTCCACGTAGCAGCCCTGCAGATGTCCAGCAGGGGACCACCAGACAAGAACGCCATGGTAGCAGCGATAGCTCTGGTCAAATGGGCTCTCTGACGGCCGGGCAACGGTCGGTTTGCCAACCGATGACAGTGCATGATGCAGCCGGAGAGCCATCTGGAAATGGAAGCCTTCGAGAGAGCCTTCCCTTGGTTCACAGGTCCAAAGTTCACAAATAGCTGTGATGTCTTCCGAAAACTCGACGGAAAGAAAACAGGTAACACCAAGGGCTCGTTGAGGTGGAAGTCCGACGGCACCTTGGGCATAAATGAGGGGTGCGTCCTCAGCACCACCCTCGTGTCATGAAAAGTCAAGTATGGAGGCTTGCAGGATAGGGCCTGAATCTCTCCCACTCGTCGTGCGGAGGTGATGGCCACGAGAAACGCAGTCTTCCAAGACAGGAACTTAAACAGTGCCGAATGCAGGGGCTCGAATGGCGCCCCCATGAGCCTGGTCAGCACCACGTTGAGCTCCCACGCTGGGGCAGTGGCCTTCACCGGCGGGAACAATCGGAACAGTCCCTTCATAAATTCCTTCACCAGGCGATGGGACCACAAGGACGCCCGTCCTGTGGTTCTGGTGTATCGGGAGATCGCAGCCAGATGTATCTTGATGGAGGCCTGAGCCAGTCCAGCCTTGGCCAGCGACAGTAGGTACAGCAGCACTTGAGGGGGCCGTAATCCGTAGAGGGTTAATCTTCTGTGCACGGCACCAGACAGAGAACCTCTTCCACTTATGTCCGTAGCACTTGAGAGTAGAGGACGCAATGGCCTTTGCAAGAACTTCTCTGCAGTCAGCCGGGATATCGTACCCTCCGAACTCTAGTGCTGCAGGAGCCAGGCCTGCAAGTTCAGCGACTCCGGGTCGTGATGAAGTATGGCAACCTCCTTCTCTGGAGAGAAGATCCGCATCCGTCGGCAGCTTGACTGGTGGGGACGCTGACAAGTCCAGAAGGTCCGGGAACCAGATCTGCCTCGGCCACGCCGGTGCGACGAGGATCAGCCTGCACCGGGACCTCTTGAGCTGGTTGATGAGTCGGAGCAGCAACGGCAACGGAGGGAAGGCATATAGGAACAGGCCGTCCCAGGGGAACGAGAAAGCATCGCCCATGCTCCTCGGCTGGGGCACCTGCTAGCGAACCTCTGGCACTTGGGAGTTTGTCGCCGTCGCGAACAGGTCGAGCTGCGGTTTTCCCCATTGTCGGAAGAGTTGATCCACTTGATCCTGACGTAGTTCCCACTGTGGCACGAGCGCAGCTCCCTGCTGAGTGAGTCGGCGATGGTGTGTTTTATCCCTGCTAGATGAAAGGGCACCAGAAACATCCCTTGGGCGACGGCCCAATGCCACAGATCCTGGGCTTCCTTGGAGAGGGCTGGGGATGTGGTTCCTCCCTGCTTCCGGATGTAGAACATCGTGGTGGTGTTGTCGGTGAAGATTCTCACCACCTTGCCCTTGAGGGATGGGAGAAAGGACCTGACGGCCCAGAATACTGCACGGAGCTCCAGGATTTTGATGTGGAGCGGCTTCTCCTCCAGGAGCCAAAGGCCTCTCGCGTGAAGTTCTCCGGTGTGCGCTCCCCACCCTTCCAGGGAGGCATCCGTCGTCACCGTTATCTGGTGAGATGGGGTCTGAAAGTCTGTGCCCGCCGTCAGATGAGCACGGGTGCCCCACCACCGGATCGCTCGTCGGAAGGTCTCGTTGAGCGGGATCCTGCCCTCGAATCTGCCTGTCGCTTGGATCCAGCGGGTGTCGAGGAACTCTTGCAGAGGGTGCAAACGAAGCCTGCACAGGCGCATGAGATATATGCACGAGGACATCATCCCGAGGAGGGACTTGATGGACCTCACCCTGGCCACGTCCGTGGCCAGCAGACGCTGCACCTTGCCCAGGATGGCCTTCGTCCTTTCCTCCGACGGCGAGGCCAGACGCGCCACTGTGTCGAGCTTGGCTCCCAGAAACAGTGCGACTTGCGATGGGACCAGGTGGGATTTGGGAAAGTTGATGGAGAATCCCAGGTCCGTGAGCAGCTGGACGGTCTTCGCTGTGTGTTCTACGGCGAGCTCCCTTGTCCTTGCTCGGATGAGCCAGTCGTCCAGGTAGGGGTAAGACGTGGATCCACTGCAGGCGCAGCCGCGCCGCCACTGGTGCGAGGCACTTGGTGAACACCCTGGGTGCCGACTTCAATCCGAACGGGAGGGCCTTGAACTGGTAGTGCTGTGCTTGGACCACGAACCTGAGGAACCTTCGGTGTCCTTTTAGAATGGGGATGTGGAAGTACGCATCCTCCAAATCCAACGACGACAGGAAATCGCCCTCCTCCAGCTGTCCCAGCACGTGCTGGAGGGTGACCATCCGGAACTTCTGTGCCTTGATGTACTTGTTCAGTCGTCGCAGGTCCAGGATGGGGCGCCATCCTCCTGTCTTCTTTTTCACGAGGAAGTACCTTGAGTATACTCCGGAGCCCCGAAACCTCTTCAGGACGAGCTCGATGGCACCTTTTTTGAGCATCGCCCTTACCTCCAATAGCAGTTGAGGGACGTGATTTTCCTTCCTGGCCACGGGTGGAATGTGGGGGTACTTTTTTAGAAATTCGAGGGCGTGCCCCTGGGCCATGGCATCCAGCACCCAACGGTCCCAGATGCTGACGAACTTCGCCAGCCGGCCTCCACCGGGTGCTTCGGTGGGGGCCCGACACCACAGTCGGTTCAATCTTGCTTGGAGGACGCCTTGCCGCCTTGGCCACCCTGGCGACGACGGCGGGGTCCACCCGACTTGCCTCGTCCTCTATAGGCTTCCTGCGACGAGGAGCGGGCCACTTGGCGGTACGCAGAGGAGCCACTGCCGAATGCCTTGGAGGCACCCTGCTTGCCTCCGGTGCTCCGAAAGGACTGCCTTTGTTGTCAGAGAACGCCTAGAGCCTGAGCTGTCTCTGTGCCCGCCGTGATGGCTTGGAGGGACTCATCCACTGGCTTCCCAAACAGATTGTTCCCGTCAAACGGCATGTCCAAAACCTTGGCTTGTACGTCCTGGCGGAAATCCGTCATCTTGAGCCACCCTCGTCGTCTAAGGCAAACGCTGTTGCCTAGCTGGCGGAAACCGGTGTCGGCAATGTCCGTTGCCACCGTAATGGCGTGGTCCGACGCCACTTCGCCTTCTTGCAAGATCTCCAGGGCCTCGGCCCTCTTGTCCACTAGGAAGTCCAACAGGGGGGCGATCTTGTACTATAACTCCCTGTTGCAGTGGGCCACGATCACGAGGGCGTTGGCCACCTTAATCATTGTTGCCGCCGACGAGATAACTCGTCGTCCCATTGCGTCCAGCGACGAAGTTGACGTTGAGGCCGATGCCCCCCGCTTTCTTCTTGGCCACCGCTGAGACGACCGAGTCAGGGGTCGGTTGTGGCCTAAGGCACAAAGGGGCCGCGTCGGGGACCCGGTACTTCTTCTCGTACCGATCCCCTCTTGGCAGGCGTCGTAGACTGGTTCTTGAGAAGGGTGAGGCCCTCGTCCCAGATGTCATCCAGCAGAAGCACGGCGAGGACCGTTTTCCTCTTGGCCTCACGCTGTTGGTAAAGGAAACCTTCCTTCCTTCCTTCTTCTCTTCGGGGCAGAGCTGAAAAAGCTTGGACACCCTGGCGATCATTGCATGGAAAGATCCGATCTCGTCGGGCGGGGAGGCCCGGGCTGGGGGCGATGGGAGCTCCTTCCCGTCGTCACCGCCGTTGGTACCCGTCGTGGCCGTGTCCGTTCCCGTGTCATCCCCAGGGACGGGGGACGTAGGCAAAGGTTGAGTAGGCCGCGAGGACTGAAAAGGCGGGGCAGGATGGATCCGTCTTCTCTTGTTCGGGGGGCTTCCCCCCACCTTATGCGGGCCTGTGGCCTTCACCTTGTGGGGGGTCACCGCATCGCTCCCCCCTCGGTCGGATCCTTCAAGCTCGACCGGGGCCTCTCCAGAAGCTTTGCCGGGTTCTCGGCCTTCCTCTTCCCTGAGCCAGAGCGTTGGCTCGTGGTTGATGGCGCCGGAGAGGATGCGCCCTCCCTGGAAGCCGAGGAGCCCGACCGTTCGGCGCTCCCACTGCCCCCGGACTGGCGGTGCGTTGCCTTCTGCTGGGCCCCCGTCGCCGGGGCGCCCTCACAGGACTTAGAAGACCGCTTGGACTTCTTCTTCTCACCCGACGGGCTCTTTCCTTCCAGCCAGTTGGAGACGCGAAGGTGTCGGTCCCTGATGCTCCGTTCCGACATGTTCCCGCAAAGCGCACAGTCCTTTTCCACGTGCGTTTTGTCCTCATGAAGGCAGTAGAGACATTTTGAGTGCTCGGCCTCCTTGAACACATTCTGCAGCTGGCATCCAGGGGAAATTCTTGAACAGAATTCCGGGCGTCGAGCTTCTTTTCTCCTGTGCCAAGTTCGGGTAGGCCGCAGAAACTCCTGGACTCCTCCAAGAAGCGTAACTCGACGAAATCTTCACCCTTGAGGGGCGTAGAAAAATCTAACACGAATCCCCGTTAATCGGATGTAGAGACGGTGGAGCATGAGGCTCTATTGGACCGAAAAATAACAAATTCTCTTTAAAAAAGCGCGAAAACGCAGCAAAAGCTAGAGAGCTAAACACGAGGACTCCCAACACTTGAGCGTGCTGTAAAAATCTGAGGATGGCTGCCAGAGGCAGGGCTTAGGGAGAGGGCAGTCATTGGCTGGGGGCAGTATGACCCAGAGACCAGTGATTGGTTACTACCGAGAAAGACATATCAGAAACGAAACTGATACTGATTTTTTCTTTACCGAGGATTCCCGGCCTGACGACGGGGAATATTCATGAGCATGTGAATCCATGCCAGACCCCATGCTGGAGAAGTGCAGATTCGTCAAATAGCAACTCATTTATAAGCCTTTACATTATTTTGGGACCCCCCTCTAATTTTGCCCCCTCTTGACAGAATCCCAACCAAACTTTTCAAACTCATTCGGATTCATGTCAAGAATATAATTGCAAAATTTCATGCAGTCTCATTAAGCAGCACCAAAGTTATAAGCCATCCAAGAACTGCTTTTCACCAACCCTGTAATGCAGAGATGTCTGATAACTTCACAGGGCTGTTTGAGAACATGCAGACTTTTACAGCGAAAAACACCTGTTTTTTTTGCTTCTTGCAGCCATATGCCATCCCATTCTCATCACCCCTCACCGCCCCAGAGATTTTTTGATAAGTTTGACATGTGCAATATTGTGTTTAATATTTTTTACCGCCATGTCCACGGATACCACCCGCTATCTGCGAATCCAAGATGGCGGGCATTTCCAAAAATCTGATGCACTTCACGCTTTTCACCATCCAATCAGTGGGCGCCTTCTAAGCCAATCAGCGTCCTGTCCGCGGACCGAACAGGGAAATGGGGCGGCGGACAGAACCCAGATATCACAAATTTTTATAATAATTATGGGGAAACATTTTTTATTTGGGACCTCCCCTATAACTTTGCCCCGCAGCCCCCCCCACCCCCCCTTGACGAAACCTCACCAAACTTTGCAAAAAACTTCGGAGCGGGCCATATACTTTTTTTGCAAAGTTTGGTGAAGATTCGTCCAGGGGGAGCGAAGTTATAAGCTGCCCAAAATTAGGTTTTCCAATGGGTTTAACAACTTAACCATAACTACACAGCCGCTACCACGCACTGTTTAATAGAGCAAGAGCAGGCTACCCTACAGAATCAGATGCTGCACCAGCACTGGCTTAGACCCTTTCTGGAGTGCCTGTGGAGGTTCCAGTGCAGCTTATATCGTGCAGGGTTTAATATTTTAAGAATCCAAAATCAGATTTACAGCTAACAGAAAACTCAAAAAGCAGTCCTGTTCATTGTCCTCCAGTTAGCCAAAACAGTATGATCAAAGGATGCATTTCAAAGAAACTGCGGCCCAAGTACTGTCGTGTTTGCCCCAGAGCTTCAATCTAAAACCTTTGCGCAGCGCACCAAATGCCCAGCAGAAGAATGGACTGCACACACGGGCTGGCGGGGACTACAACTTTATTAAAGATCCTCCTCTCCTCATCAAATCGGTTCAAATAACCAAAATATCACTCACGTGCTACATGAGTGCCCAGAACACTACAAGTACCATTACATTGGGTAACACCAATACCATTTATGAATGCACTTAGAATCGTGCTGAAACTGTCCTGAAGTACTATAACAGAGAACTTACTAATCAGTAAAACATACATCTCAGATAATTGACCATATAGAAGGTGAGCGATCACACATTGGTAATCGAAACGGGCAGACAGAGGCAAACCTGGAAGCGCGAAGAAGACACGATCAGTAACCAATGCAACAGGCAACTTATTTAAAACAGAACACACCATCGCCTAGACTGCATCAAATTTGAAGACACAAAAAGGAGAGCTTTAGAAGACCCTGAAAAGATTATCCCAAACTTGCCAAAATAAAAGATGAATTAAAAATCCAAATTAGTTTGTATGAAAATCGTGGGAGTAGTACAAGTGGCAGAATATTTAGAAGAATGTCACGACATGCATCCCTAAACACCCTACATCACCCTAGAGGACTTGACGCTAAGTAGACGTGGAAACCTTAGTCAAATATATGTACAAAATACAAACAAATCTGACACTGCCTTTTTGTATGAATGATATTCACCAAATATACGCCATACTTTTCAGCTTAGACAATAATTGTTTTGCTAAATCCTGGCAATAAAGCATTATTTTATTGTCGTCTGATAATACACGCGCGTGTGCATATGTCAGTGCATTCTCACAGTCAGATATTCCCAGCTGTCGTCATACTAATGTGGGAGGGGCGGGACTAAACCTTCTACGGCATAACTAGATTGGCATCATTCCACGATTGGTGCATTGCGTGGGTGGCTGACAAAACATTACGTTTGAGTTGCCTCACATTTTGAAAGCGTGTTAAGCACGGGTCTTTGAAAGAATATCATCGTCGTGCAGAGCTGCTGCCAGAAAGTCAATTTCTCCAGAAAATGTCCAGAGGCATGTGGCACCCGGTGCCCGCATCTATCCTCTCCCGCAGTCACAAATCGGCTGTGCCTTAAGGACGGCACCAATACCCTGAAAGGGTTTTTTTGCAAGGACCCTTCCTCTTCCTTTCAAAATTCGATTCCCTGGGAGGATTTGAGTTGCGTCAGCACCTCCTGCAGTCAGGTGCCGCTGGCTGGCTCCCACAATGGGCAATTGGCCAGATCGCAGTGCTTTCTTGGCAGGCCAGGAGTCTGCACTAATTGCGCTCTCCGAACATCCGATCCTCGAACCCCCTCCCAGCTCACCCTCCACCAATTCCTGCTTATGCTCAGCAGATGCGCCAGCCCACGCAGGGGGTGCTAGAGGCGGAGCTCACATAGCGGGCCGCACCTCTGGCCGCCCCCCCTGCGTGGACTTGCCTCCTCTGGGGAGGAAGCAGTCAGGGTGCCCCGGGGGTCCGGCTGGAAACGGCCTGTACCTCCGGGGGCTTAAATAGCCAGGACGGAGAGAGCAAGACCTCTCATCCAGCCCTGGCAGCAGCGACATCCACCCGCCCACCCAAGCTGTAAAGAAAACTGCGACAGGTAAAGGGAGGATCAAGGGTTGGTTCAGTGGGAAGGTAAAGGGGCTTAGAGATGGCCTTTGATGGAGGAAGGATAGGTCTTTTTGAATTATATGGTCGTAATAGGGTGATGGTGGCACTGAAGGAATGTCTTAACAAATTGTTTTTCAGAGGTGGTGGCAGCAATTTAATGTACTAACTAATTTTTCTGTCGCAGGCGGAGTTACGAGGGCGGTCCCAGAGATGGAGGCACGCTGCGGTCTGGTCCGTGAGCTACAACCACTGGCTGCTTCAGGCAGGATGGGTGACACGGGCGCTGATTCCACCAGGGATGGTTGTGGCCTTATTCGCTCCATACTCTCTGGAGGAATGACTGAACTGGCAGTGGAATCCAGGGCTGCCGTTCTCGCAAGAACGGAATGGTGCGAGATGGCTCACAGGCTTTTGGACATGGGATTTTTGTAAGGCGGGATTGGCGGAGCCACCCGGCTAAGGACCATGGTTGGTGCCAGGCAGTCATAAGACCTGAGCAGGGGATGGGGGGCCGCTCTCATAAAATGACTCCAAATTATGCAACCATATGTTTTTTCCAATAAAATGTTATATATGTTTCCAACTTTCAGAATGTCTCTGACTCTATCATTGGGGCAAGCAAGCGGGAAATGTTATGCATGTTACTGATATGATGAAAGGGGCCAAGGAGTAAGGGTTAGCCCCGCTTGCGTCTCTTCACAAGTATAGGAATTTGATGTTTAGATTACTTTGCTCTCGCTCTAACTGTATGCTGTCCAATGTCCTTGGACCATTCCCTAGCCCTGCTGTGTCACCAGTTCCCCCTGTGCGGTATGACAGCTATAGTGTGCTGGGCTGGAAATAGAAAACAAATACTCGGGGAACCCCTTGGGAGGGGGCAGAGGTGAGACTCACTTGGCAACAGATCGGGGAGTGTCATGGGCTAGCCCCTCGGCCGCAGAGCGGGAGCTTCGCTCTGGCCCAATTCCTACACCGGTGGCGACACATGAAAGGTGTAAGCCTCTTGTGGGATGTGTGCATAGTAAAAAAGAATGTTCAATTTAACGTTTGTTTGATTATAGAATATGAGACGATGAGATATCAGTGGAGTTTTAGGCGACTGTTTTAGATCACAGTAAATGAATACCGGGAAAAGCTTCAATATTCTCATACCCTCAGAAGCTAGAAATCAAATACCAGTCTACAGACAACTGTGAATCTACGGTTGATTCATCTAGCCCAAACCGCTCTACTCAGCACCTAAATCCTGTCCTACAATACAAATACTTCCCAAACACCTCCTACCTAAGCTTATCAGTCTGGTCCTCCTGTTCCAAATTAACAGCACTGGATGTTAATCTACATTAGTACCCAGCGAGGAGTGCGGGGGGGTGTGGTGCCTCCAAGGCAATCAGGAGGCTCAGAACAAGGGCTTTACCACACAGTAAAACCACTGCTCCGAGCTGGAGGCCGCCATCTTCCCTCGCCGGGAATCAGGCATGTGCGCTCCCCTGCGTCCCGATCCGCCCCACCTCCTCACCACTTACGTGGCAGAGCCTTGTCCCTTGCCGGCACATAATTTCAAGTTTCTGTTATGCCCCTAATCATGGCCGGCTTTTATTATGTCCGTTAACCCATCAATACCAAGCCTCGGCAACTTTTGTGCTCTGCTATCGGGCAGTGGCATCTCTAGAAATCAATATTAGGGGTGGTGCAAACCATGGTGCACATATAGAAGGGGGGCACAGTGGTGCAACCTCAAACAAGGGTAAACTGGTTTAAAAAATGTATTTTATTAAGCTGGGTAAAAAACATGACATTATGCAAGTTCAGAGTAGGTTTAACACAAAGGTTTTGCATCAAGTTAATATACACCCTAAAAAGTTAACTCATGTTCAACAGTTGCATTAAGGACGTCAAACAATGGCCACGTGGGGGGGCGCTGTTGCGCACAACGAAAATGGCCGCCTGAGATAGAGCTCCGGCTCGAATATAAATCCTTTTGCCTAAAAAATCCTTTCAGCGCCGTTCCAAACGCTCGGAAAAGGAAGACTTCACTGGCGGAAGACTCCAAAAGCATGCACCTGAAAAAACTAAGCGGATTGGTGGAAGGGAACTCTCCATAACTTCATGGAAGTGATCTGGCGGCCAGGAGCGGCTGGCGCAGCCGGCCGCCGGCTCCACAGGGTATCCACTGTGTGCCTGAGGCACGCCGGGAGGAGCAGGCCACAGTGGGGGTTGGGCGCAGCGGTAACCTGGTACCGCGCTGCGAGGAACGGCGCGGCCGCTCGCAGCCCGGAGCGAGGAGAGGCCGGCGGGGGGGGAAGCGCCACCATCTGCGGCTGCATTAAGTGGAAGTGAGGAGCGAACAGCCACCCAAGGAACTGAAGGTGTTTGGGGCGGCTCTCGCGGCCGAGATGCGTGCGGTGCCGCGGCCGCTTCAACAGGACAGCCCATCCATTCCCTGCGCCAGCGGACCGTGCGGGACACGGAGGAGAGACGTGCAGGCACACGGGGGGGCCGTGTAGCGCCCCCCCCACAACAAGTAAGTGAAGCAGGGCAAGAGGCCCTCCCCCCCATACCACGGCAACATTGGGGCAACGCCATAATCCTCTGGGGAGACCACGGGAGGAAACGGGGATATATCCCAGAAACTGTTGCTGAAAACAAACATTTTCTAACAATAAAATAGGGGATAGCGCTCCGGTGCGCAGCGCACGTGGCGCGGCAGAGACCGTTGGAGGGATATGCTGCTTCCCCCTCACCCCCATTCCCTCTCATTGGCACTTGGTGGGGCACGCCAAGCGAAACACCATAACCGGTGTGTCACTAATATCCTTTTGCGCATGAGAACAGACCTTGGCAAGCCCCGCTGAGTAAAATCTCAACAAGCTGGGAGTGGCGCGGGGGGACGCCCTGCGGAGGACGTGAGGGAGCAGCCTCCACGGTCGACTTCTGGGATCTGGCTGGCAAAGATTCGGGTCCTGCAACAGCACATACAAATACTAAAAGACCCCGGAGACAAAAGTGTGCAGAAGGCCAATTACTCCCACACGCCCGCCTTTTTGATATCCTCGAACAATCTCACAATAGTACATAATACGGGGGAGGACACAGTCCACTCTAAGGCCGCGCATCACGCCACATGGGACGCACAGAGAGGAAAGGCACAGGAGGGAAAAAAACGTCCCAATGGACTCCTTCGCCAGCTCCCAGCCACAAAGGGCGGCCGATGAGACGCCGCAGGACCATGACAAGAGAAGGGAAGATCCTTTGGACCGTCTGGCGACACTAGTCCAAAATGGATTCATGGCAGTGAATGTAAAACTCGATGACATAGTCGCAACAATTGGGTCCCTGAAGGCCCGAGTGGAAAAGGAGAGCACGCATATTACAGAAGCAGAGAACAGGATAAGCACGAACGAAGACACCATTTTACAACATGGCCGAGATATAGCTCGCCTCCAGACAGAGCTACGTAAAACTCAACATAAATGCGAAGATTTGGAATCAAGATCTCGAAGGAATAACATCCGGATTGTGGGAATTGCGGAAACGTTTGGTAAGATTGACATGGAAAGGCAAGTAGAAAACCTGTTGAGAAATATCCTAGGAAGAGACTCTTTCTCCGAACATTTCCTGGTGGAAAGGGCCCATCGCACGCTGGCACCAGTACCGAAGCCAGGGGCACCTCCCCGTACCATAATAGCTCGCCTTGACAATTACAGGGACAGAGACTTAATACTCAGACTGTCCAGAGAGAAAGGCACTCTACATTTTGAGCACAACAGGATCCACATATACCCGGACTTCTCTTCGGGTATTCAGGCGCAGAGGCGATCCTATGAACCAGTTAAAAAACAGCTGCGAATACGCAATGTACCATATGCCCTCATCTTCCCAGCGAAAATGAGAATTCAACATGGAGGGCGAGCTCATTTTTTCGAAAACCCCACAGAAGCCTTGCAATACATAGAAGCCTCCATTCCGTTACCTCCCAGAGACCGGATAATTGCCCAGAATGCCTTACCACCACCCGGAGAGGAAATACCAGGTGCGGTTGACTGACCAGGATAATCCGTCTTCTCTCAACACTAATCAGTAGGGGGAAAATGTGTTCTCTTCTTAAAGGGGGAGCCAGCTCCTCACCGCTCAGAGCAAGGAAACTCTACATCATGGACGGACTGAATAAAGACCTACGAGTAATCGAGCCGAGAGCCTCCTTCGGGACAAGCCAGGTGTAAGCAACGGGTGACCCTCAGGAAGGTTCCACCAGTTTAAGGGGATGAACGTTACAGGGCAGCATCATCAAGTTGGGGGAGATGATGTGGGTGGGGGGCCGAAGTATCACAGGATGTTCAGCTCTGTTGAGCAATGTGGGAAGGGACGGAGGGGATTGGGGGGGTTGGAGGAGTCCTACAAGTTAAAAATCGTGGTGACATTGCAGCGCATGGGACTCTCCTGAGCAACCACAAATATGGAGTTACAGCAAGGGTATACGAACATGGTTAATTCCGCTACTGAGGCCCGAGGGCTTAAACTAAAACTTCTTACATGGCATGTCCGGGGACTGAACAATCGAGCCAAGTTAAACAAGGTGGGAGCCTATGTCACTCGGCACCATCCCCAGATAATTATGTAACAAGAAACTCATGCGCTCCAGAAGATCAACACTGAATTCTTGAAAGGGTGGGGTATGCATAGATATTATACTGAGTACTCCTCACAGGCTAGGGGAGTACTTGTCCTGATCCACCCCTCTGTTGGGTTCCAATTGGAAAAAAGTAAAATAGACCCTTTGGGTCGATACGTAATAGTGTGGGGCAACATTGCTGGGGAAGATTTGATATTGATAAACACGTATGGTCCGAATGTGGACGACCCGGATTTCTACACAAATGTAATGCAAGAGATTGGCTTCTCTGGAAGCGAGCACATTTTGTGGGGGAGGACTTCAACACCATACTAGACACTACCCTAGATCGATCCACCTCCACACATCGGAATCCCACAAAAACAGCTGCTATGCTACAACAAATCATATCGCAATTAACACTGGTAGACGCCTGGAGAGCATTACACCCCCAAAGACAGTATTCCTTCAACTCCTCGGTGCATGATACCGAATCCCGTATAGATTACTGGCTGGTCTCCACATCCCTTGCGAACCAAATCGATAACAGCGAAATACTCCCCCGCATCCTGTCAGATCACTCCCCTATCCTGTTAGATATGACACTGGGAAACCTGAAACCCCCGGTCAGGAGATGGAGAATGCCCCCCGGCATCCTCAAGGATCCCGCAGTGGCAGAGGAATTACATACAGAGGTAGACCTCTTCTTCGAAATAAATAGTGACTCCGTAGACAGCGCTGCAACATTGCGGGAGACATTTAAGGCATGGGTAAGGGGCATACTGATTTCCAAATCCACGGGACTGTTAAGGGCAGTCAGGGGGGAATTGGCTGAAATAGAGAAAAAGTTGGGGGTGTTAGAACAGCGATATACAGCCATGCATGAGGATAGCACCCTTGTGGATATAAATAGTAACCTACAAGAATTCAATAAACTGGCTACCAGGGAGCTTCTATACATGGCCACTACAGTTAGAGCACGCCGATATGGCGAAGGAAACAGGGCGGGTCGCACCCTAGCCAACCTATTAACAGCCGAAAGACACCATACTATGATCTCCAGTATAATAGCAGGGGACGGTAGGGTAACCACTAGCGAGGAGGGCATAAATAGAGAATTCACCCGATTTTACACAGAACTATATGCAAATCATTACCTGAAAACTCCCAATGACATTGAGGAATACTTGGATAGCATCACGCTCCCGACATTGTCAACAGAAAATAGACTACTATTAGACCAGACCCTAACAGTCGATGAAATAAAGGAAGCGATTAAATCATTAGCTAATGGAAAGGCTCCCGGCTCAGATGGACTGGGAGCTGAGCTGTATAAGGTCCTCCTTGAAGAGTTGGCCCTGATACTATTGTCTGTGTGGGAGGAGGCCATGGAGGCAGGGACACTTCCAACGTCCATGAGAGAAGCCATAATAACAGTGCTCCTCAAACCCAGGCGCCCACCGAGCGAGATGTCCTCATACCGACCCCTTTCCCTTATAAACTGTGATGCCAAGGTATTTGCAAAAATCCTGGCCACTAGACTCCTGCCCAACATGCCAGTGTTGGTGCACCCGGACCAATGCGGATTTATCCCCACCAGATCAACGGCACTGAACCTGCGAAGACTATTTGGAGTCATGGCCCAGATCAAACCAGAAGCCCAGGCAGTCGCGGCATCCCTAGACGCTGAAAAGGCGTTCGATTCGGTGTCATGGACATACCTATTCATGGTGCTTGAGAAATTTGGAATAGGCCCATACTTCCTAAAATGCGTCTAACCCGGGAGCCAGGGTACTGACCAATCGCACCATGTCAGAATGGTTTAGGCTGGGCAGGGGTACGAGGCAAGGTTGCCCGTTCGCCCCCATATTGTTCGCCCTTACTATGGAACCGGTGGCAGCAGCAATCGGGGAACACCAGGGACAGAGGGGTATATGGATGGCGGGCCTGGCCCAATCAATATCACAATATGCAGATGATACCCTGTTATACATCCGGGAACCGGACATACACCTGGGGCCCGCAATGGAGACCGTGCACAAATTCGCTGAATATTCAGGTTACAAGACTAACCGCTCCAAATCCGACATTTTTCCCCTGACCCCTGCCACTACCTGCCCAAGCAACACACACGGCCTACAATGGTCCCCCGATAAGATAAGGTATCTGGGTATAGTGGTGTCGGGAGACAGAACATCCCTATTTTCTGATAACCACGAGGCCTTGTTGACCACGATTTCTGCTAAACTCCGTTTCTGGGCCAGGCTTCCCATTTCACTTATAGGCCGGGTGGCTATATTGAAAATGGTCATTCTCCCCAAACTGCTATATATCTTTACCAATATCCCGATATGGCCTGGTAGGCGATTCTTTGATACTCTGAGATCAATGGCAGTGGAGTTTGTCTGGTGTGGAGGGACCCCAGAATGAAGTGGGAAAAAATGGTGGAGCCCTACAATAAGGGTGGTATAGCGGCCCCAGACTTTGAATGATACTATTTGGTAGCGCAGGCTCAATTCGTTAAACATTGGTATGATGAGCAGGACACCTCACCCCACATCTGCTTAGAAAAACATGCTGCACGCCCAACCGACTTGAGGTCAGTCATTTTTAACGGTAAACACAGAGATGAGTGTCCATTTGACCCAGTTAGTACTACAGTGTATGCATGGTCCAGAATTTATCGTAGGCTCGAACTGGAAACACCTTACTATGCTGAGGCCCCGTTCTGGAACTTGCCCGGTATAGCACCCACATACGACCCAGATGTGCAGAAAACATGGGATCCGGAGGGAGAATTTAAAATTAAAGACATATTTCCTAATGGCAGATTTATAACGCTAGAGGAGTTCAAAACAGGGATGGGAAGGGGCCAATTGATGATGCTGCAATACTACAGAATGAAAATGGCTTTTAAGGCTAGGTGGCCAATGTTCCCGGACGAACCCCTGCTGCACCCGTGCCTGGTGGCTTTGTCAACCCGGGCGGGAACCAGTGTCTCGGGGATATACATGGCTATACAGGTCAACACTATCAGCAAACATGATGAAATCTTCCTGGGAAAGGGACCTGGGTACTGCCATAACCGAAAAATCCTGGGAAAGGTACTGGGCACTGACCAAGAGGGTATCCATGAACGCGGGCCTCCGGTTGATCCAATTTAAAGTGTTAAACAAGCTGCACTATACACCCCAAAAGATTGCGAAATTCACAAATAGCAGTACAAGTAGTTGCCAGAAGCGTGGGGCAGATAGGGCAGACTCAATGCACATGTACTGGAGCTGCCCACACATCTGTGGGTTCTGGGGGGAGGTGGGGAAAATCCTAGAGGAAGTAACACAGATAACGGTGGACCTCACGCCGCAAAAATACTTATTCGGGGATAAAGGTAAACAGTCAGAAATAACCAGAAGGCTCTTTAATGTTGCATATGCGGTGGCAAAAAAATGCATTTTGCAAAAATGGAAGAGTACGCAGGCACCACAGGTGAGTCACTTTATCAAAGAACTGATGTATGTAAATGAATGTGAGGAACATTATGTAATGTCACTCCCGAATTCATGTAAACCTAAGGATATTTGGGCCCCGTTACGAGTATAGCTATGTGAAGGGGATTCGAACAGTAGCAGCCCGATAGGGCCTAGTAATATGGCTACCCTGTAATGTTGCACCTTATGCTGTATATCTAAACTAAATGTTTCTGATTAGTATGTATATGGAATGTCATGTTGTTGCAATGTCGTATACCACAATTAATAAATAAAGTTTTAAAAAAAATGGCCACGTGCATTTAGTGTTACAAGTGTTTTACAGTGTTTTTCACAGAGTAAACCATCATTTGTTCCTGTAACTGAAATAATAATGAAAAACTGCATTACAAAAGAAATGAACAGTCTGAAAAAAGAAATGAACAGTCTGAAAAGACACCCTACTCTTAACATTCATTACGTACATTCAAGGAACAACCTACAGCAACCTGAATGTACATATTACAAACTAAACATGACAGTTCAACTGTCTTCCTTGAAGTGCCCACTCAGCGTTTAAAAAAAATAATCCACACCAATGTACATCCAATCCTGCTCCATTCTTTTAAGTTTAACAATAATAATATGTTTGTATGTAGTGCTTGTAGAAGATACCTCCCTTGTCGAAGTGCTGTAATAAGTATTATTTCCCAAATAAATGGTAATGTAATATAATGTAAAGTGGTCTCATATAGCAGATCTGTGAAATTTGTTGTGGCCACATGACATGTGATTTTACCGAAACAAAAGAGGTGGTGTTTGTAAAGGAGAGGCAGGTACTTAAAAAGTGGCATTGCTGAGTTCAGGCCTGAAGTATTAAGAGTCCCGAGTGCTGGTATGATGGCTAATTTGTGACATTTTACACTTGGGTTTCTGTTCCATCTAGAAGGAAAAACTCAGATCTATTAGATGACAGCGTGAGCACACCGGAAAAGACCCCGATAAAATATAGTATGTGATCAAACTAGAGATGTAGGATGATGTGTGATGAGCTCAGAGCTACTACTCTCCCACGGTTCCTGTGGTTGGGATGATGTAAGCAGCCATACATTTGTTGTGTAGTTTAAAGGTGCTAGTAGATTGAAAGGTTGACGAAGGGTGGAGGTGATTTGGGGGTACAACGTTGTTTCATCGACAGTCGTTTTTTTAGACAGGTGTTTTTACATAAACACTTTGCCGAAAAAACTCATTTTTTCCAGTCAGGGCAGATAAAAAATGTGGTGGAGGGTGGGGGGGGGTCGGGAACTGTAAAAAAAAATAGGTGGTGGAGAAGGGGCTTGGATTGGGGAACGCCCCCCAAAATAAAAACAAATTTCGATTACTTTTTCAGCAAAATGTTTTTGTAAAACACAAGTCAAAAAAACGACAGTTGATGACGACAGAACAGATTTAGGGTTCCACAGGAGTCTGATTAGAATTGTCAGGTTATACTGAAACAGTAGAGTTCAAGCTGTGTTATTATCCATTTGGTTGAGGTGGTATTACTGTTCTTGGTTCCATTTTAGGATGACTGTGGTGATGTGTCAGTGTTTTATGTGTGAAGACAGATTTCCAAGGGGTTCCTAATGTAAGTGTTGTGTACGGGCGATGTCAGCGAGGTTGACCCTAATGGTTCAGTCTCTTATCCTGTTTTCCAAGTGTGGTGCTCTGATCAGTCTTTGTGTCCAGATTTGTATTTTTTGTTGTTGTTGTTAAAATACGAGTAGTCCATTCCTCATGGGTTGTGGGGCCATGCTGGTTCATCTGCGTGGTTCTGGTGAGTCATACAGCCGCCAACTGGCATGGATACAGGTTGAAAATTCTGCCTGTTCTGGCCTGTAGAGGGTGTCATGATAGTTTGTTATGATCTAGTGAACAGCCAGGTTTTCTGAAGACTACTGTATTGTCATCTGTGCAGCGTTGCCTGGGCCTACAGGTTGGTTCGTAGGAAAGAAAAAGGAGACTCTTGAAGATTCACAACTGATCAACTTCTGATGGCTGAAGGGCCAAGTCGACTCTGCCAGAATTCAAATGTGTGACTTTAGGTTGTACACAAATGTCAAAGACGAACACTTAATTTGTCTGAAATCATGCAGTCAGATATCCTTTTATTTATTATTAGGTTATTTATTGAGCGCAGGTCTAGCTTCGGAAGCAAGAGTACTTAAGCAGTCATAGGAGAAGTATATGGCAAAGGAAGTAGGATTACTGCAAGTCACCTTACCCACATCTATTAATATTTTGCAACTTTTTCCCCCATGCAGCTAACCCACCTGCGTCCAAGATATAGCCTTGTAAATGTTTATGCTTGAATGATTCTGAAGTAATTTTCCTTCGAAGGTGGACCTCTGTATTCCCTGTGAGTTAGTCAAGCCCAAAGTTTGAAAGATGATCCTTCACTGTTTATCGGGAGGCTGTATATGGATAGCAGAGGTAGCGTGGGCAGATTTTGTTTTAAACCAGGAAGGGCAGCCAAGACTCTGCTCTTCAAGGAATGGCTTCTCCCGACAATTGGGGCCATTCACTCTCACTCGCCACCTAACCTGAGACCGAGCGATCTGCTTCCCCCAGTTTTCTCTCCTGTACTCTTGTACATCCGGTGCTGCCAGGTTGCCCGCCCTCCACCGCTGTTACCTCCCTGCTCCCTTGCATTGTTCTTTCAATCTGCTTATGAAGCAATGAATATTATCTTTCGTTAGCCATCCCCTTCTATCCCCATACTACCTTTAAAGGTTTGCAGCTGTGTGTCAATGGACTGCGGTCCACTACAGTGACCAGATAACAACATGACATTGAGATCCTTTTTTTTCACCCGCTTTTTAGTCCTAGAAACATCCCAACAGTCTGGAGCAATGAGTATGGGCGCACAGGACTAATCCTCTTTTTTTACAATGAAATCTAAATTATAAGGAATTATCCATGTAAATCATTTTTGTTTGTGTATTGTGTTTTATTACAAACCGTAAACACAAAATGTCCTCAATCAAACTCATAATAACAAAAACATAGAAACCTTTATTTCAAGAACACAAAAAAGAAGAAAACACAAGTTAAGAAATCTGAATCATTACACATAAAAACATATATAAGTAATCGCATATGAGCATCAACAGTACAATACTACAGAATTCATGACAGCAGTATTGCTTCGTTACTCAAGCGGATTTAAAAACATTTGCCATACATAAAAAGCTGCTGCTGTTATTATCAAAGTTTCACCAGAGAACAGCATACTCCAAAACTGATGTAAATTATTCCATCATGGTTACGTATAAGTTGATCATAGTCCCTAGTATATACATTTTTTAGAAAAAGGCAAGCAGTAAGCACATGACGACTTGATTTCACAGCAGTACTGAATAGCCTACACACACTTTCTGTATGAGATATTCCAGACCAAGACACCAGTACTTCTAAAATAAGAAGTTGGTTGAGCCAGAATATAAAATTACTCATATCTTTACTTTTACAAGTTCCAAGATATCTCCTGGCTTTAGGAAATGTCAAGCTCTGTTTTATAAAATCCGTAAATTTGACTTTAGTAGTTAAATATTCAATAAGCTTACACTTGTCCCAATCCTGAGCTTTACGGTTAATTTTTTTTTTTTATAGACACACCAAATGGGAGGGACTTGTCAATATTAAAGTCAACAGTGTTACAGAATTGTATTACTTCAATCTCAAATGATTGGAAAACAAGAGTTTCACTGATCATCACTTTAGGTATGGATGAAAGAAAGGAGAGTTTTATTATCCGAGTCCATATTCAATAATTTAAGATAAAAAATACTTCCATTAATATTCCATTCAGTCATTAGCGAGGCCAAGCCAAGCTCACAGTTTATAGCCTCTATGGGGACGCACAGAGGAAGTCCCAAGAAATATTTGCAAATAAAGCCCTCTAAGCCATGCAACCGTTTTTTCTCCTTATCCTGGAAAGGTTCAAGTCGATAATATCCCTGGAACTAAAACAGGTATTCTAAAGTTTAATCATTGCTTAGGACTCCTTCATTCCCGTTCTTAGCTGGCAGTTAAACGGTGTGGAATTACTGGATGTGTTTACCGTGTTCGGTTTTCCTTCAAAGCAGTCGCGTATGGATTACAGGGTTGAAGAGAGGACCCTGATGCGAGCTGTCTTTCGCACGTAATAGCCGTCACCAGGACTAGATTACTTTTGTTTGGATTTGAAGAAAGGACCTTACTGCGTGCTGAGTTTTACATTTATACGCATCGGCGGTCTTGCAGTGCACATCCCATTTCATGTTATTCAGTGCTCCTGTGTTCTCTTATCAACATGTTCCGAGTCTCGTTAATCTTGGAGGCGCGATTCCTGTATGCAGCAGAGCATGGTTCGCGGAACAGTTGGAACTCTCAATCATCTTCACAGTACATTTCACTTGTATGAACTATGCCGGGTGTACGCATGTGTTTTCCAGAGAGGGGTGTTGACGAGAGCGACATGCCGGATCGGAATCTGCAGTCATTACCACGCCTTCTGAGGGATTCGGTATGTTACTAACTTGATGCTACACTGGAGAAACATCTATTGCATGTACATCTGCCGTGAGGTGGCGACTTTATGACTAATGGAATTTTTAAATCCATTTTTCTTGGAGCTGTCTGAGATATTGAGGAACTCCCGAGTAGTTTCACTAATGGAATTGTCCTGAACCTCCGTTCTCCTTTGATCACCGGACTTGTAACTCCTCCGACAGTTTACTTGCTGTCTAATCTTTGTAATGTAATAGTAACAAATGTTAGCTTTGCGATTTAGATAAGTTTGGTTTATTTTTTTGACTTCCAACCTTGTTTTGAGTACCAGAATTGAGGCATTAATAGGGGAACAGAGCTGCCTCCTGGTGGGATTGCGAGAACGGAAACATGATGTGAACTATCTGTTATTCTTTATACTGTCACTTTGCAAGTTGCATTTTAGGAGATTGATGACAAGTTTAATAATAGCAGATATCAACAGTGCTCAGTCAGATATGGGACTAGGGGAGTGGCCTGGGGAGGACTTAAGCTTGCTATGTACTTGCCTACTGGCGGGGTTTTTTAGTGCATGGGTTGGTTTTCTTGTTTTATATACCGCAACGGTTGAAAGTCCAGTCTTCGGACGCTGATGGTATTGGGTGGTGTAGATTGGGTGGACAGTACTAGATCAGCAAGGGAGGAATAGAATAGTTTAATGTGGCCTTATAAATATATGTAATTTTTGAAAGGTTTTTGAAAGTTCCTGATCCCTACTTTATTCTTTCCGTTGTAACTGACTTCTTTCAATAGCAGACTATTATTTTTAGATGGGTTGCTGCCTTGCTCAATATAGGATGGCTAGAAGGATCATACTGTCACGCTGTGGTTTTCTCTGTATTCCATGGAGATCAGAAGCTCCTGATTATTGTTTACTAAAGTGAAATGGGGTGGTATGGGGGTTGGTAGGGATGTGGGAGGACGGAATATTGGGTTAACACAGAACTGTACGAATTTTTGTGGAATTCATCCGTTTTGAAATATGGTCTTCTTCATGGTAAAGACTTGACTTATTTCAGACCTCTAGGGATACCTGTATCACCGGGTTAAGGAGGGGTATGGGGAAGACAGTTTTTGATATTTCCCATTCTAGATGAATCCGGTTATGCTCTTATGATTTAATGCAGACTTTCATTAATATGTTTTGAATATAACTTACATTACGATAGGCATATCTGCCGGAATGTATCTATTTTTTCTTTTAATTTCGAATTAACATGCACTTTCCTTTCCCGGCCCAACATCTCGATCAGGAAGACTTATTATGCAGTTAGATATAGTAGTAGTGATTGGATCAGATGAGGGCGATTGTTAGATAGTTTATACCGTCTTTACAAGGTATTTTGTTAGCGATTTGTGTCATGAGGGTCTAGAGGTGTTTGATTGTATCTGGACACTGAGGTAAACACAAGGTTTTTATTTTGTCACATTTGGACTGGTTATCATAAATGAGGTGGAAGCAAATAGGGAAAGGTGCATGATAGTTTAATGACTTCGCTTGGTTAGCTGCCTGACATTGAAGCTAAATGCAGAGAGAATATGTAAGGGGAGTATGTAGTCCAGCTTCTTAAAATTACTATGGTGGAATGATAGTGTCCTTAGTGACAGTGCCCTTAGTGACAGTCACCAGTTTCGGAGGGGTTGGTCTTCTCAAGATGGATTTTGGGGGTTTTATTAGGACAATTTTCTGGCTGGTTCTACTTTTAATTCATGATTCTTGAAGACTCATTGAACATGCTTCATTGTTATGGTGTTTTTAAATCATTTGAGTATTGCATTGACACACTTTACCGGTAGGGGGTGAGGGGAGAACAAGTTGGAGTTTTTTTCCTTTTATATTATGTTTGAGTTCTAATGGATTTAGGAGAGGTGCCTAGAGTTTAGGACCTACAGGAATGAACTACTTGTATTTTACATTAAAGTTGCTGCTGGTGTCTGGCTTTTGTTTCAGAGGGTGGGGGTTTAGGTTAAAAAATTCTTATTTTTTTATTAGGTCTAGTACCGTCTCATGAATGTGTGTTTTTTAATGCGAGCGAGTTAAATAGGATGAATGGTATGGACAATGTGTTGTGAATCACCACCTAGAACGTCAATGGACTGAATAATGCAATTAAAAAGATCTTGATCTTGAACTATTTGAATGATATGAGAAGTGATGTCCGTTTTATTCAAGAGACATCTTTTGCAGGGAGAAACAAAAATTAGAGAAAGAATGGATCAGGAAAGCTTATGGCTCATCTTACAATTCGAAACACTTATGGCTCGTCTTACAATTAGAAATTGAGGGGGGTAGTGATTCTGATTCTCAAAAATACTCCTATCACCGGTTTGAAGGAAAGTTCGGATCGAGACAGACGGATAATTGCTTTGTTGGTTAATATCCAGGGTTCCAATGTAATTCTATGTAACATATACGCAGCATCAGTTGATGATGGAACCTTCTTTAGACAGGTGGCACAAACAATTCAGGAGTTGGGCTCCCAGGATATTGTTCTGGGTGGCAACTTCAATGTAGTCTTAAATCCTGGTTTGGATAAAAGTAAGTGTAATTTGCGGAGAAATAATGACACTCACTACCTAACCCAGACTTTGGAGCACCCCTCCGCCAAGGAGCATGTGGTCCCAAATAATTTCTAATTCCCAACGCAGTTGCATTCGTTTTGAGTTCATGAGAATCAAGCAGGATTTGTCAGGGGTAGACGGACCTCGAGTAACATTCGCAAATTGATACAAACAATCTCAAGAGCCAATGACTCACAGGACGATATAGCAGTGCCGTCTCTCGATGCGGAAAAGGCATTTGACCGCATAAACTGGCGATACTGGTTCGCTGCATTGCAGGTAATGGGGTTTGGCGAAAAATGTGTGGCTTGGGTAAAACAGTTATACACGCGTCCAACAGCAGATATTATTACTAATGGTATAAGATCTGATGCCTTTGAATAGAGGAGGGGTAGAAGACAAGGTTGCCCGCTGTCCCCTCCATTTGTTATCGCTATTGAGCCCTTGGCCATAGCCCTGAGGCAGGATTGTAGATTGCTAGGTTCGAGTTGTTTGGGTCTCGAGCAGGGATTGTGGCTTTATGCCGATGATCTGGTTTTGCAGGACATGGAGAAATCTTTACCAGCGCTTATGGAATTACTGTCAGAATTTCATCAGGCATCTGGTTATAAATAATGCCACTGATGTCAAGCTGCAAAAAAATGGATGCAACTGCATTGGGATTCTGGAACTTATTTGGGACCACAAGCCGCCCAGACTGAAACTCTGGAAATTACAGCTACCGCTAGAAAAGGGGGGATTGGGAGTCGCTAGTTTCAGGGCTTAACTCCTGGCATTTGTGTCTAAAATAATTCTCCCATTTCTAAATGATGAGCCAGATACATGTGCTGTAGCTGAGGCCAGCTTTGTGGGGTGGGGCCTCTTATACCAAGGGCAGTGTTGTCAATGATATCTGGTCCAAGATGTATCGAGGATCCTGCAACTGAATTTTTAAGGCGTTCTTGGATGAGACTTTGTGAGTATCTGAAAGTGGATGCTCTAAAGGGACCAGGGGCTTCTGTGTGGCTGAATCCCGGAATCAAGGTTGAGGGTAAGACTACATTTTGGACTGAATGGTTTCTGGCTGGGGTTAGATGGATTGAGAACATGTAAGAATGGGAGGTGGCTGACAGCCAAGGAAATTCAGGAACATTGCTGATTTTTTTCAAACTCAGATTATCGGAAATTGAGGAGAGCGATTGGTGAAATTAAGGTGCCTGCTGGATTCAACCTGGACTTTCTCACAGCTAGACCTATGCAAGGTGAAGGGGGTTTGGCCAGTAGGGTAGATCATCAGATTGTTGATGAGTATTAGGAGAATGTTTCCTTGAGAGAAGAGTGGAGTCGGAGAATCGGAAGTGATATCTCGGCAGAGCTTTGTTCGAGGATGTGTCAGAATGTGAAACTATGTTCTTTGAGTCTCAGTGAAAGGTCTCGTCAGATTAAAATCTTAAACTGTGGACCCCTCAGCGGTTGTGGAAGAGAGGGCTTATGGATACCAATGACTGCTGGGGGTGTGTGAACCAAGTGGGGACCCTAGAATCTATGCTGTGGAATTGCATGAACGTGAGAGGCTTTTGGCTGGAAATGGGTGTGATTTGTGAGAAGGTACTAGCTGAAAAAATTGGTTTTGATTTTAAGTCTCTGGTGATGGGGAGTGACGAATTACTTGAGGAATTGACCATCTGTCAGAGGAAGTGGTTGTTTCGCAGTGCAATGATGGGGAAGAAATTGATTTTAGTGGTTTGGAAATCTGCAATTGCACCGAAAATTGATGTTTGGATTACAGAAATGCATAAACTGGCAGAGGTGGAGAAAACTATTTATAGAAGAGAAAGGAAAATCTCACTTTTTGAAAAGATATGGTGAAAATTCTTGCTTTTGTATTAGACATTGGTTATTGCTGTTTGATCTTGAACCTGGGAGGGGTTGAGGAGGGATTAGGGAGGGGCTGGGGAGCGGTGGGTGGGGTCGATCTTTAAGATGTATTCTCGATTACTGTACATAGTTTCTGTTTCATTTAGAGTTGTATACATTGTTGACTAAGGATGAGTGATTTGTGAAGATTTACCATGTATATGTATTTATTACTGAATGCTTGTAAATAAATAAGAAAAAAAATTGGCCAGGACAGAATAGCCCCCTTTAAAGACTCTTGATTGTATTGCCCTTATATTCTACAGGGCCTTGGTGGTGACATAATCATGCAAAATAACATTAAGGCTGCGTGAACAGGAAGGCCCAAATAGACAATCCTTTATTGCCTCAATAGGGGAAACAGCAAGTGTCCAGCAAAATGCACTTTTTTTTAACATTACTTTTTCCTATTTCCAATATCTTGGTTTTAATGAGATTTATGGTGAGCCCATTACATATAGAATATTTTTCAAGGGCAGTAATGCTTCTCTGAAGACCGAATGCAGTACAATCAATCAAGATAGTAACATCTGCATATCCGAGTCCTCCACAGGAACTCTAGAAGGTGGAAAATGACGGCACATTTCTAAGCACTGAGGCATTTCAGCCATATAGAGGTTATACAGCAAGGGAGCCAAAACGCACCCCTGCTTAGCACCAAGTCTGTAGCAATATAGGGAGAAATGGTTCCTTGCTGGTCTAATCTAATGCATACTGAAGTATTCTGATAGAGTTGTAAATCATTCGACTGCGGATTGGAAAAACCAGTCTAGAACAGTGGGTAGACCATTGCCTCTGGAAAGTGAATTGAAGCCTCAACACAGACTACAGCCAGACAGCATGGCATTGCAGACGCAGTGCAGCACAAGGGAGGACAATAATGCAATTTCAAACAAGTAGAAGGACACGTGCATTTATGGGACTTCATGCTAGCTTACTGAATAGTAAACGTCCTGCAGTTTAACGTGAGAGTGCACATTAATTGCTGGAAAAAGCATGAGTTGCCAGGAGCAGAGGCTTTAGCTCACAGGTTTAACAATTGTGACAAATTTGCTTTCAACATGCATGTTGCTTGTTACAATCTTGTCAGTGCTCTGAATATTCAATCTTGATATACTATAAATGCATATCATATTTACACTTTCTGCCTGTAGTGCTGTTTTACAGAACTGCAAAATAATCGGTTGAGGCGAAGGAAGGCGCCATACGTGCTGCATGGTGTATGTTCACGGCAGTTGTACAAGTATATGTTTAAACTATGCATCGTTTTTGTTAAAAGAAGCATCGTTTGGGTGTCATTGGTGGTGTTCCCACAATGGCTGGGTGTTTGTGAATCTGAGGATCTTATGTCCCCGTGCTTCTGTTTTTAATTGTGTGCCAAATACTGCAAGTACATCAGAGAAATCAAGGCAAAAAGGATCATGAAGTTAAATAAGAAAAAAGCAAACATGCACGTACTTGTATTAAGTTTGTTTTTCAGTTCATGAACGTTGTTTTCAAGTCCTAAAGCTTGCGAATTAGAAATCTGACAGGATATACGAAGAGGTAATATCAACTACTCCACGATTAGTGATGGAATTTACAAATGGTAATTGTTATTTGATACTTTTCTTGAATTTGACACCCAATAATTTGATACACGTTAACCTTAGGGAAGGGAAGTATGAGAAGGTCACTGTCACAAGTGGATAGGAATCCCTCTAAGCATGTGGTGGGAGGCCTGCAAAAGGTGATCGCCAGAGCCAGTCCTACCCCAGAGGCAGACCGTGCTAGTTGAGAGGCCCAAATTCCTATCCCCTCACCAAGTGCCAGTTTATAAATGGGCAGTACCCACGTGCAATAGCCCATTCCTCTTGACACAAATGCTGGACACGTTTTCTCTCTTTTTTCCTAGAACTGAAATCCACGACAAAGCAGTGTGAAGAGACCACCTGAGGGAACACAACCCATCAGCGCCCCACAGTAATTTATTTATTTAAATTTGTATGGAGCGCCACACGCCCCTAGGCCTAAGAGCGCACAGACAAGCACAGACAAGCACAAAGAAAAACCAGCAGAAAATACAACTATAAAACAAAAAACATAAAATACTTAAGTCTAATCAAATCCATTTGATACAAAGGACATAGAAGGGCTGGGGACAATACAATAGTCAGGTACATATCAGTCAGAAAACAACCCGAGCATAATCTACTTCAAGTTTCAAATCTGATGAGATTTTGTAGAGATGAATACAGAGAGCTAAACCAGATGACAAGTTACTCTTGCCGCATCCCCCCAATATACACTCAGTCTCCTCTTGGGTACACCACTAGTCGATCTTAATCCTTTTAATATTCTTAAGGTCGAACGTTCTTACTACACCCACCAGTCTTCTGGCGCAGCCATGCAAGTACTTTATTCCTTAGAGCGTATCTTGGTTCAAAACCTCCACAGGACTTCACATTCGAAATAATAAAGTTCATGGGGTCCATGACAGACTTCCTGGCAGAGTCTTCACTGATTACAGGGATGGAAGCCTTGCTGACATGTAGATGTCATTCAACTGTCGGAGACCACTAACTGGCAAACGGAGACAGAGCCTGCGCAGGAAGGAGCAGAGCACTCTCACGCTCCGCCACAGAACAGCAGTGCGCCTCAGAGACTTGATACGAAGCAGCATTCGTATGGCTGCCACTTACCTTGGACATTGCTGCCCCAGCAAACTAATATGCAATGGCACACACTACCGCGTCTCCCAATTCTTGCAGCACGGTGGGACCCTTGTGGCAGAAGGGGCGTGGCTTAACACACTACTTCTAACTTCCCATGATTGCAACACCTCATGGGCGGGGAAAACAGGGTCAGATAGGACAAGGCCAGAAACCCAATGGGAGAAGCTAGGAAGGATAAAATGGGCGATAGGAAGCAGGAAGCTGTGGGTTGTGTGGGGCGAGGCCAAAGGAGGAGGTGGACCAAGAGTCTGCCACCAAGAGTCTGAGGAAGAACAGTGGATTGTTATGGCAAATTAAAGAAAAGTCGAGGCAGTGGTTGGTGAGAACAAGTGATACTGTGTTGCGAGTTTAAGCAGAAGGCGGGTGAGAGCGTTGTAGCGAGTGAGTGGAAAGTGTGAGTGAAAGTAGGGTGACAGCAGAAGGTGAAGTGGAAGTAGTGTGGAAGAGGAAGTAGTAGTGTGGAGGAGGGGGATGGTAACATCAAAGAGGAGGCAGGTAGCAGAAGGAGTGAAAGACAAAAAGGTGGGTGGAGTTGAATGAAGGACAGTAGAGATGGGAGAATAAGATCCAGAGACAGGAAGAACAACATCAGGTTGCGAGAGGAAGGAGTTTGTAGAGTGTCGAGTGTCGGGAAGGCAAATTCTAACAGTTACAGAGCAGGTTCAGTCCAGCAAGCCCCAGTGGGAGACTAGATAGAAAAGGCAATTGCCTTTAGGTTATCCTTAACAGCAATTTGGATGCCACAATTCATGTGTCTGGCTCCCACTCATGCTGGTCCACCTAGGATGGAATTCTTTGTGCCTTTGCCAGCTATGTGTTTCTTTTTAGCAAATAATAACAATGATAGTGTTGCATGCATCATATTTCTATGCACATTTTTTAGTTGTACATTTGTTTACATTAAGCAACTGGAAAAATATTCCATTAAAAGAGATTAGGTTTGCTCCCCTTGCCCTACATTGTCAACACCATCATCTTTCAACAAGAAGGGTACATGATTATTTTGAATTTGACTAGTCCTGTAATGGGGGACTGCGTACAATTTCAGAGATTAGCAGGGGCGCAATTCCCGTTCTTTTTCATTTGACCATACTTTTATTTGGCCAGGCCAAAGATCAAGCCTCTTTGAGGTCTACCATCTTCCAATATGACAACAAGATTGTCTGTACTGGGGATACGTCCAGACATTCTGCGTTGTTTGAGCCTATACTACTGAGAACAAGGATGAATAGTGCCTAAAACACCTACTCAGCACACTACTAAACAAGCAGTGGTCCTAATATTAAAAGTGAAAAAGACAACTTGAATAGTATACCTCCATCGCCCCTATTGGTAACGTGGGCAGAGGGCAGGCTACACTTTTCCATAGGCAAGTGATTCAGCACAGAAGCATTCAAAACAGCAACAGTACTGGGGTACCAAATAGAAAGAAATGTGCAATTAAGGATCTATAAAAATACAAAACTTTACACAAACAATATACAAACTATTACATAAGTAAGTCACTAGTGCACTTCAAGACAGGCCAGTGGGACAGGAGCATTTATAATATGTTTCGTTTTTAACAGCATTGAGCCAGGCTTCTAGGAGCTTCCGGAGTCCAATTCTGGCTGCTGTAGCAAGTGTCTTTTGCCAGCCGATGTCATACCGAGAGTGCATTGTCCGCAGGAAGTGGGCAGGCTGTTTGGGGAGCCCTAGAAAAATCCTAGATGTTGAGACCTCTCTGGGGTTAAACCTCCACTCTGGGTTACTCCAACTCTACCCCCTTGCTCTGTCTCCCTACTTCAAAAGGGCTCAAGTAATCATCACTCTTGTGTGAGAGGGCCATTGTCATGTCAAGTCTGTCTTTGATGCACTGATTCCCAAGGCACCTTCCACGGAGGGTTCCTAAGCCCTTGAGGAAGGTGTTGACCCTCAGAGGGACAAAAAGAGAGGCCTCCTTAACCAGGTCCCACAAGGCTGTTGCTGGTACACCAAGGACATATAGCTAATACACACTTACCCCTGCCATGAATGAGTCACCTCACCAAGCTGACAAAATGACATCTGATGCTTGTGGCTGTATAGTTGTGTAATCTCAGTAGCCACCATGTTTTAACCAGCCATGGCATATATTTGTAAATTTTCGTGGCACCAGGCTGCTGGGGTGCACAATTATAAGAATTTGACCCAGATGTTCAGGCATTTAAATAGCCACTTCTAGCTATTATATCTTTGTGTTCCACTATCTGTGTACGGGAAAGCACACACAACCTTCGAAGCTGCCCTGCTGCTGCTTTAGTGAAGTCAGTGTGGGAGATGTCAGAAGACTGCTCCAGCAAAAGTACATGGTGCCTATTCTTATGGCATGGAGTTTTATGGCATGTACTGGCGATCCTCCAAAAAGCCGCAAAAACGGCCTTTTTTAAAAACAAAAAAAACGCTGTTTTTGCAAAACACCAGCAAAAAGGCTATTTTTGCAAAAACTACAGCTTAAAGAAAAAAGACACAATGAAACATGTAAACACATCTCATCACTTGCACCAAAATAAATAGTAGCCTAAGTAGCCTAATCCACTATGTCATCTGAATGAGCGCATGTTATATGCGCCCATTCAGATGGCCTTTTTCACCCCTTTGCGCAAATGAGGAGGTGTTTCTGCACATTTTAAAGTGCATCCCAAATTTACAAACAAGATGTGCTTTTAAATATGCAGAATTTGTAGGCAACCCTAAGCGCATGCTTCAAATAGGTACCCAGCGGGTGTCACTGCATGATAGGGTCTTTCTTGATTATTAGGCAAGAAAGCAGAGGGAGAGCAGTGGGTCAGAGAAGGAAGCAGTGGGAAAGAGCAGAGGAAGCAGTGGGCCCGACAAAGAGGGAGCGGCGGGCCAGATTCAGAGAGGGAGCGGAGGTACAGAAAGCAGAAGGTGAAGTGGAAGTAGTGTGGAAGAGGAAGTAGTAGTGTGGAGGAGGGGGATGGTAACATCAAAGAGGAGGCAGGTAGCAGAAGGAGTGAAAGACAAAAAGGTGGGTGGAGTTGAATGAAGGACAGTAGAGATGGGAGAATAAGATCCAGAGACAGGAAGAACAACATCAGGTTGCGAGAGGAAGGAGTTTGTAGAGTGTCGAGTGTCGGGAAGGCAAATTCTAACAGTTACAGAGCAGGTTCAGTCCAGCAAGCCCCAGTGGGAGACTAGATAGAAAAGGCAATTGCCTTTAGGTTATCCTTAACAGCAATTTGGATGCCACAATTCATGTGTCTGGCTCCCACTCATGCTGGTCCACCTAGGATGGAATTCTTTGTGCCTTTGCCAGCTATGTGTTTCTTTTTAGCAAATAATAACAATGATAGTGTTGCATGCATCATATTTCTATGCACATTTTTTAGTTGTACATTTGTTTACATTAAGCAACTGGAAAAATATTCCATTAAAAGAGATTAGGTTTGCTCCCCTTGCCCTACATTGTCAACACCATCATCTTTCAACAAGAAGGGTACATGATTATTTTGAATTTGACTAGTCCTGTAATGGGGGACTGCGTACAATTTCAGAAATTAGCAGGGGCGCAATTCCCGTTCTTTTTCATTTGACCATACTTTTATTTGGCCAGGCCAAAGATCAAGCCTCTTTGAGGTCTACCATCTTCCAATATGACAACAAGATTGTCTGTACTGGGGATACGTCCAGACATTCTGCGTTGTTTGAGCCTATACTACTGAGAACAAGGATGAATAGTGCCTAAAACACCTACTCAGCACACTACTAAACAAGCAGTGGTCCTAATATTAAAAGTGAAAAAGACAACTTGAATAGTATACCTCCATCGCCCCTATTGGTAACGTGGGCAGAGGGCAGGCTACACTTTTCCATAGGCAAGTGATTCAGCACAGAAGCATTCAAAACAGCAACAGTACTGGGGTACCAAATAGAAAGAAATGTGCAATTAAGGATCTATAAAAATACAAAACTTTACACAAACAATATACAAACTATTACATAAGTAAGTCACTAGTGCACTTCAAGACAGGCCAGTGGGACAGGAGCATTTATAATATGTTTCGTTTTTAACAGCATTGAGCCAGGCTTCTAGGAGCTTCCGGAGTCCAATTCTGGCTGCTGTAGCAAGTGTCTTTTGCCAGCCGATGTCATACCGAGAGTGCATTGTCCGCAGGAAGTGGGCAGGCTGTTTGGGGAGCCCTAGAAAAATCCTAGATGTTGAGACCTCTCTGGGGTTAAACCTCCACTCTGGGTTACTCCAACTCTACCCCCTTGCTCTGTCTCCCTACTTCAAAAGGGCTCAAGTAATCATCACTCTTGTGTGAGAGGGCCATTGTCATGTCAAGTCTGTCTTTGATGCACTGATTCCCAAGGCACCTTCCACGGAGGGTTCCTAAGCCCTTGAGGAAGGTGTTGACCCTCAGAGGGACAAAAAGAGAGGCCTCCTTAACCAGGTCCCACAAGGCTGTTGCTGGTACACCAAGGACATATAGCTAATACACACTTACCCCTGCCATGAATGAGTCACCTCACCAAGCTGACAAAATGACATCTGATGCTTGTGGCTGTATAGTTGTGTAATCTCAGTAGCCACCATGTTTTAACCAGCCATGGCATATATTTGTAAATTTTCGTGGCACCAGGCTGCTGGGGTGCACAATTATAAGAATTTGACCCAGATGTTCAGGCATTTAAATAGCCACTTCTAGCTATTATATCTTTGTGTTCCACTATCTGTGTACGGGAAAGCACACACAACCTTCGAAGCTGCCCTGCTGCTGCTTTAGTGAAGTCAGTGTGGGAGATGTCAGAAGACTGCTCCAGCAAAAGTACATGGTGCCTATTCTTATGGCATGGAGTTTTATGGCATGTACTGGCGATCCTCCAAAAAGCCGCAAAAACGGCCTTTTTTAAAAACAAAAAAAACGCTGTTTTTGCAAAACACCAGCAAAAAGGCTATTTTTGCAAAAACTACAGCTTAAAAAAAAAAGACACAATGAAACATGTAAACACATCTCATCACTTGCACCAAAATAAATAGTAGCCTAAGTAGCCTAATCCACTATGTCATCTGAATGAGCGCATGTTATATGCGCCCATTCAGATGGCCTTTTTCACCCCTTTGCGCAAATGAGGAGGTGTTTCTGCACATTTTAAAGTGCATCCCAAATTTACAAACAAGATGTGCTTTTAAATATGCAGAATTTGTAGGCAACCCTAAGCGCATGCTTCAAATAGGTACCCAGCGGGTGTCACTGCATGATAGGGTCTTTCTTGATTATTAGGCAAGAAAGCAGAGGGAGAGCAGTGGGTCAGAGAAGGAAGCAGTGGGAAAGAGCAGAGGAAGCAGTGGGCCCGACAAAGAGGGAGCGGCGGGCCAGATTCAGAGAGGGAGCGGAGGTACAGAAAGCAGAAGGTGAAGTGGAAGTAGTGTGGAAGAGGAAGTAGTAGTGTGGAGGAGGGGGATGGTAACATCAAAGAGGAGGCAGGTAGCAGAAGGAGTGAAAGACAAAAAGGTGGGTGGAGTTGAATGAAGGACAGTAGAGATGGGAGAATAAGATCCAGAGACAGGAAGAACAACATCAGGTTGCGAGAGGAAGGAGTTTGTAGAGTGTCGAGTGTCGGGAAGGCAAATTCTAACAGTTACAGAGCAGGTTCAGTCCAGCAAGCCCCAGTGGGAGACTAGATAGAAAAGGCAATTGCCTTTAGGTTATCCTTAACAGCAATTTGGATGCCACAATTCATGTGTCTGGCTCCCACTCATGCTGGTCCACCTAGGATGGAATTCTTTGTGCCTTTGCCAGCTATGTGTTTCTTTTTAGCAAATAATAACAATGATAGTGTTGCATGCATCATATTTCTATGCACATTTTTTAGTTGTACATTTGTTTACATTAAGCAACTGGAAAAATATTCCATTAAAAGAGATTAGGTTTGCTCCCCTTGCCCTACATTGTCAACACCATCATCTTTCAACAAGAAGGGTACATGATTATTTTGAATTTGACTAGTCCTGTAATGGGGGACTGCGTACAATTTCAGAAATTAGCAGGGGCGCAATTCCCGTTCTTTTTCATTTGACCATACTTTTATTTGGCCAGGCCAAAGATCAAGCCTCTTTGAGGTCTACCATCTTCCAATATGACAACAAGATTGTCTGTACTGGGGATACGTCCAGACATTCTGCGTTGTTTGAGCCTATACTACTGAGAACAAGGATGAATAGTGCCTAAAACACCTACTCAGCACACTACTAAACAAGCAGTGGTCCTAATATTAAAAGTGAAAAAGACAACTTGAATAGTATACCTCCATCGCCCCTATTGGTAACGTGGGCAGAGGGCAGGCTACACTTTTCCATAGGCAAGTGATTCAGCACAGAAGCATTCAAAACAGCAACAGTACTGGGGTACCAAATAGAAAGAAATGTGCAATTAAGGATCTATAAAAATACAAAACTTTACACAAACAATATACAAACTATTACATAAGTAAGTCACTAGTGCACTTCAAGACAGGCCAGTGGGACAGGAGCATTTATAATATGTTTCGTTTTTAACAGCATTGAGCCAGGCTTCTAGGAGCTTCCGGAGTCCAATTCTGGCTGCTGTAGCAAGTGTCTTTTACCAGCCGATGTCATACCGAGAGTGCATTGTCCGCAGGAAGTGGGCAGGCTGTTTGGGGAGCCCTAGAAAAATCCTAGATGTTGAGACCTCTCTGGGGTTAAACCTCCACTCTGGGTTACTCCAACTCTACCCCCTTGCTCTGTCTCCCTACTTCAAAAGGGCTCAAGTAATCATCACTCTTGTGTGAGAGGGCCATTGTCATGTCAAGTCTGTCTTTGATGCACTGATTCCCAAGGCACCTTCCACGGAGGGTTCCTAAGCCCTTGAGGAAGGTGTTGACCCTCAGAGGGACAAAAAGAGAGGCCTCCTTAACCAGGTCCCACAAGGCTGTTGCTGGTACACCAAGGACATATAGCTAATACACACTTACCCCTGCCATGAATGAGTCACCTCACCAAGCTGACAAAATGACATCTGATGCTTGTGGCTGTATAGTTGTGTAATCTCAGTAGCCACCATGTTTTAACCAGCCATGGCATATATTTGTAAATTTTCGTGGCACCAGGCTGCTGGGGTGCACAATTATAAGAATTTGACCCAGATGTTCAGGCATTTAAATAGCCACTTCTAGCTATTATATCTTTGTGTTCCACTATCTGTGTACGGGAAAGCACACACAACCTTCGAAGCTGCCCTGCTGCTGCTTTAGTGAAGTCAGTGTGGGAGATGTCAGAAGACTGCTCCAGCAAAAGTACATGGTGCCTATTCTTATGGCATGGAGTTTTATGGCATGTACTGGCGATCCTCCAAAAAGCCGCAAAAACGGCCTTTTTTAAAAACAAAAAAAACGCTGTTTTTGCAAAACACCAGCAAAAAGGCTATTTTTGCAAAAACTACAGCTTAAAAAAAAAAGACACAATGAAACATGTAAACACATCTCATCACTTGCACCAAAATAAATAGTAGCCTAAGTAGCCTAATCCACTATGTCATCTGAATGAGCGCATGTTATATGCGCCCATTCAGATGGCCTTTTTCACCCCTTTGCGCAAATGAGGAGGTGTTTCTGCACATTTTAAAGTGCATCCCAAATTTACAAACAAGATGTGCTTTTAAATATGCAGAATTTGTAGGCAACCCTAAGCGCATGCTTCAAATAGGTACCCAGCGGGTGTCACTGCATGATAGGGTCTTTCTTGATTATTAGGCAAGAAAGCAGAGGGAGAGCAGTGGGTCAGAGAAGGAAGCAGTGGGAAAGAGCAGAGGAAGCAGTGGGCCCGACAAAGAGGGAGCAGCGGGCCAGATTCAGAGAGGGAGCGGAGGTACAGAAAGTGGAGGGTGCGTGGGCTCAGGGGGAGTACTGGGCCAAAAAGCATAGAAAGAATGGTTGGCCGGAAGGAGGCAGGAAGCTGCAGATTGGTAGAAAGAATGAGGGAAGAGTGTGATAGCATGGGAGAAAGGATGCACAATGCAGAAGTAGCACGAAAGAATTAAGGACTGTATACTCCAGGAGGAATTGGGGAGCGTAAGGTGAGAGTATGATTTGGAGTGTGGCAGGGACTGGGGACTGAAAATTGTGACTTGGCAGTGTGATAGAGCACGTGATATGCGTATGACAGAGTGAGTGGTTCGGGAATGCAAGTTGTGATGGGGAATTGGTGTGATGTGTGAGGTGTATTGGTGAGAGAGGTGAGAGGTCTGTGGGTGTTTGGGGATTGAACATTCAAGAGGAATATTTTCAGCATTACAATGGATAATGAACAATACTATCAATAATATTAAATAAGCATGCACATTAAGCCAAACAAATAGCCAAAACAAACAATGTTCTGCCAAGCCAGGGATATCTGGGGATCTTCCTGTTAAATTGATACAAAAAGGTACAATTATGTCACCCTGGCTCACTGCCTCTTTCCTGCAATGTGACTTCCCTCCACTCAAAAAATGTGCTGCAAAAATGCTGCAATAAATAAAGGTCTGTGCTGCAAAATTAGCCAGAGAGCTCTCAACCCGCTCATGGCCTTTCCAGGCACATTCTTCCTGGGATACGAACACAACATGAAACAATGGAAGGTCTATGAATCTCCGCAGCTCTGCCCTTTCTCACCGGTGCACATACTACGACCTATTCTCGCATGAAGTCACCTACTTCGCCAAGGTGGCCTGCAGTCCGAACTGCAGTGCAACGCTAGGCCTCGATTTTAATATGGCTGCTGCTATCCAGGATGGCGTTTAATTCCCCATATATACCAGAGTAAAGTACACTACCCTGCCCATACAACGGTCCCTAGTGACATCCCCCTCTTCCTGTACCCTCCCAGCGCCCCTACTGCACAGACCCAGTGCTGTCTCTTCCGAAAGCGCTGGGGGGCCTGGGGTGAGTGTGCCTCCTTCCCAACAGTAATACTATCCCTAGTTTGACATTTACTGTACCCATGGTCCTTCACACCTCAAGGTCCCGCAGATTGTTTTGTTTCTCACATCAGGATGCATGAAGTGTAGCGCGAGTACAAGATAGGTAAGCAGAAAGGTAAAGATAAATCTACGCACCTTCCGACTCTAGGAGGGGAGGAAGCATGAGCGTATGTGAATCTAAGCGGCTAACTGCATCAGAAATAGCATTAGAGTGAATAATGTAGACCTTCTGAGGATTGTTGATCTTTTTAGATCACATGATATGCATAGATTAGCAAGTAGTACCTGTAGAAAGAGGTGGGTTGTGAGAAGGTACAGAGGAAAATTGATGTTTTACCACCGCTTGTCCCACCTGTGAATCTGCTTTAGAATCCGTGTCAATGCAGTAATGCTGAGTAATGGTATGAATGGAACTCCAAGTTGCTGTATTGCAAATTGCGTCTAAGGGAATATTTGCAATAAATGCCAAAGTAGCTCCTGTACTTCATGTAGAGTGAGCTCTTGGTGTAAAGGGTAAAGTCTTTTTGGACAGCGAGTAGCAAAGATGTATGCACTCAACTATCCATCTGGATATGGCGTTTTTGGAAATATGACCTCCTCCTCTGCCTTGTGTTATGGAATCAAAGAGTTGATCCGTTTTCCTTAGCAGTTTAGTTTTGTTTATGTAGTACAAGACCACCCTCCTTATGTCTAGTGTATGGAGGCTTCTTTCAGCTGAATTAGATGGTTTTTGGAAAAAAGTAGGTAGTTCAATGGGTTGGTTAGCATGGAACTTGGATATGAATTTTGATGAGAACCTAGGTTGTGTTCTAAGAACCACTTTGTCCTTGTGGATGATAATGAAAGGGTCTTGTACTGACAGTGACAATTTTGTCGTTCACTGACTCGTCTTATTGAACTGATAACTACCAGAAAGGCGGTCTTGTAAGTTCAATGTCTTAGACTGGCATTGTGCATCGGCTCAAAGGGCAGACCCATGAGCTTCGCAAGAACAACGTTAAGGTCCCAACTTGGTGGAGGATTTGAAATGGGGGTGTATAGTCTTCTTACTCCCACCATGAAAGCCTTGATAACTGGTACTTTCCACCATGGCACTGTTTTGAGACATAGTGTAAGCAGATAGAGCGGCTAAGTGTACTTTGATGGAATTTAATACTAAACCTTAGTCAAGTAGGCAATGCATATAGTGAAGAATGTTAGACAGTGAGCAGTCAATAGGATTTATGTTGTGCAATCTGCACCAAATGACAAATATTTTCCACTTAAAGAAAGATATGATCTGATATTTTATTTATAGCGCACCTATACACAAGTGTTTCAAAGAGTGTCGAGTGTTGGGTTTCCGTGCTTCTTTGAGGATATGCATACAAATTTGTCGAAAATTTAAGTGCCCAAATTCTAGGACTTCAGGAGCCAAGCTGCCAAGTTCATAGTTTAAGGGTATGGATGGAATGTTGTCCCTTCGAGTAGGGACAGAATGTTGAAAGGGCATGGAAGTTTGATACGTTTGCACATTGCTAGTTTGAGTAGGTTTGGAAACCATGGTTGACATGCCCACATTCCTGGTACATCTTGTTGCGCTATCTTGATGAGGAGTGATGTTGGTGAAAAAGCACATGCAAATTTCCCTGACCAACTCATCCACAGGACGGTCCCCTTGGAACTTGGTTGGGGGAACCTGGTTGTGAAGACTGGGCATTGTGCATTTAGGTTTGTTGCGAACAAGACTAAAGGTGGACGCCCCCATTGGGTGAAGATCTCGTTTAAAATATCTTTGTGAATTTGCCACCCTTGTTCTGCGGTTAGAAGTGGATTTCTGCTTCGAGTATCTGCTAGAGCACTGAGTTCCCCTGCAACGTGTTGAGACTAAAAACATGTCCGTTTGAGCACCCACTTCTTTTGAACTCAAAGTGTGTCCCTCCCGGTCTGTTTAGATAAAACATGGCAGTGGTGCTGTCTGTGAGGACTTGAACTGTTTGTTCCACTAGGTGTTGCTCAAACGCTTGTAGTGCCTTGAATACTGCCAGCAATTCTAGTAGGTTTATGTAGTTTTTGGCTGTTTGTGTCCATACTCTGTGTGAAGAAGGTAATGGGCTCCCCATTCTGAGGGGGAGCCATCTGTTATGAGAGTGGCTTGTACTGGTGGGTTGCAAAAAGGCTTCCCTTTTAACGTATTGTCTTTTGTCCACCAGCAAAGAGCTTGTACCAAGGTTAGCAAAATAACTACTAGATCTTCCAACTGACCACTTGCCCGAGACCATTGTTTCGGTAACCACTCTTGCAATGGGTGCATGCGCAGCCGCACGAGTGGGACCAGATAAATGCATGAGACCATCATCCCAAGCAGGCGCATTCCCTTGCGCATGGTTATCTGGCGACCAGCTATGTATTGAGGTACTTGAAACAACATGTGTTATGCTCTTTCGTTTGAGGGGAAGCTCTTCTTGAGTCTTTAGAATTGCTCCCAGGAATTGTTTTACTTGACTGGGGACGAGACTGATTTTTTATCGTTGGTGGGAACAACTGATCGATTGTTCTTTGGGTGTTGATTTTGCACATTTGTGGCTTTCCCCCCATTATTAGCCAGTCGTCCAGATAAAGGTACATTGGGATTGATTCTCTGCGTAGGTGCACTGCCACTACCGCTACTACCTTTGTGAACACCCTTGGAGCTAACAAAATGCCGAAGGGGATGACCTTAAATTGGTAATGTTCGCCCGCTATTTTGAAGCGCAGATATTTTCCGTGCGCTGGGAACACTGAAATGTGAGAGAATGCATCTTTCATATCCAATGTTGCCAGGAAATCCCTGTTTCAACAGAGATTACTTCCTGTAGCATGGTCATGCAAAACATTTGAGGTTTGGCGCATGTGTTTGCTGGGTGCAAGTCTAGTACAGGGCGCATAGTTAAGTCTTACTTTGGCACATGGAAGTACATTGAATAGAGACCCTTGTTTACCTGGTTAGCTGGGACTATCTCTATTGTGCCTTTTTCCAGTAGGGACTTTACTTCTTGTAGCAGAATTAGTCTTTCTTGTGGCATCAGTTTCAATGTTTTGGCAGATGGTTTAGGGGGTCTCTGTAGACGCTTGATCCAGTGTCGCCCTGCCACGGTGGACAACACCAACCTTTCGGACGTGACCCCTCCTCTCCCATGTGTGGGGGGATTGAGAAATGCAACCTCTGACTGGAGTTGCATGGGAGGGAACCAGGATCGGGCGTCATTGCTTCAAGGTCTGTGAGCCTCTAGTGGCAGAGGCTCTACCTCTGCTTCTAGACCTTTTATAGCCTCTTTGAAAGTTTCCAGTTGACTGACCATGTGTGTTAGCCCAGGATGGGGACTGGTCTCCTTGGCTATATCCCTGTGGAACACTGTGAACTTGACCATGAAAAAAGTGCCAGGTGTTAAACGTCCCTCGCTGGACAAAAGGCTGGTTAGTTATATGGCCCAGTGATTTTAGAGTGTCATGCTCTCGTTTGCACTTTTTAGTGCATCCTCTACTGCTTTGCCAAATAATACGTTTGGTTAAATTGGCATATTTAGAAGAGTGGCTTGCATCTGAAGTTTTAAGCCCGACCGTCTTAACCAAGCATGCCATTTGATTAAGGTGGCCTCTGCTATAATGCATCCAGCATATCATCTGCGTCCAGATTATTTTTTAGGATGCAGTTTGCAACTGGTTTCCCTTTGGTGATGGTTTTAGAGAGTTGAGACTTTAAGGGGTCAGGGACGGCATCAATTTGCTGTTGGAGTGAATACCATACGTAGCAGCTATAACTGCCCAATACAGTGGAGTTATTTGCAATTCTTGTTTGATATGCATAGGAGGATGCAATTGTTCTTCCTAGAACATATATTATCTTACTCTCCTTGCCTGGTGGTGCCTCAGCAGAAGCTACGGTGTGCCTGCCCTCTTTCAGGTTGTTGTAATGACTTGAGTCCGGTTTTAGTTGGCCCCTAATGTAAAGGGGGGGGTCTGTTGGTGCCGGCTTGAATATTTTTTTAATGCATGGGTCACCCACTGTTGTAAGGTAAGGCGTCAGTAGGGACGACTGGATGCGTCTCTGCAAGGACAGTAAAATGGGGATAAATTGGGTTACTAATCTTTTGTCCCTCAGAATGTCATCCACAAAGTCCTTGTCATGTTGGACCTCTTGTGTCCCCATTTTAAAACCTTGTGCAGCTTTCAGTTGCAGCTCATGGTATTGGAACTGGTTGTCTATGGGGGAATCAGCCACAGGCTGCTCTTTGTCGTCCGGGGACGGCATGATGTAAATGTCAGGGTCATCATCACAATAATAATATTGATCTTGACTTTGGTTGTACTGGTCACCTTGTGATCCTGTAAATCGGAAGGGTCAACTGTCATGGAGCCCAGGCCTGCTGCTGCCCCACGCTGGGCACTCAGGGGAACTCAGTGTAGGTACATGGGGGCTCAGAGGGTCAAGATCCAGCACAAAAGGGCTAGGAAGGCGCTAGGTAGGGCAGTACACACTCCTTCATTACATGTTAGTTCTTAAGTTTCCCCCAACATGGCGCTCTTTTTTTTTTTTTTTAAAGATAGTTGTTTTATTATTTTGATTAACAAACTTTTTACAACATCATAAACAAAAATAAGAAGATTCATAATCATTAACAATTCTTATACATGACATAATAGTTACATTCATAATTTGAATCCCATATAAAAAATTTAAATATTTTTTGAAAGCATAATGCATCACTTTAGATGACTAATTCATGTTTGTGGATTCAATTCCTTCTTATCCAATTCGACAACCAATTTCTCAAGAAACATACACAAAAGAACAATTGTTTTGAATGAGTAACCCCACATAAATTTCTTCCAGCACCATTCTCTGGCTTCTTGTGTCAAACCTAATACATTAGGTCCAATAAGAATATCTCAGAGCTTCAAAGTGAGTACAATACAAGGTTAGATGTTTTAAGTTTTCCATGCTAATATTTCCATCGCAAAATCTACACCATGGGATCTGACTCATTGATGATTGCTTATTCCAAGAGATTGATTTTTCAAAGGTGTGCAGTTGGTTGAGCTTAAATCTCAAATATAGATCGCGATAGCGGTTAGCAGGACATTTTTGCAAATAAGCTCTACGAGGTATTCTAAGAGCAGCAAATTTAGCTGCTTCAGAATATAATTTTTTTGAGTGCATATCATTCAATGTCATTAACCACTCGTGTTCATATAGTCGTTTCTTTACATATGCCGAACGAAATTCAAGATCTATTGCTTTTAAACCACATTCATTGAGTTTTTTGATCATAAGATTTGAAAAAATGACCACCGAAGCAGGGGCTTGATTTTTGATCATAATTGAGAATTCCTCGTAAAGTGATTGCTGAGGTGGAAATAACATCTTTCCATAATTTGTTAGCTGTCGCCAATGGAATCTTGCTGATAGTGCTGAGAGATTCCTAGCTCTTGTCGCAATATACAATTTGGTAAAGAATTTGGTAGTCTCAGTGTGGATTACCATAATTGTCCTTGAATTTGGTCGAGGATTGGATCAATATTACACAAACATAAATCAAACCCATATAATAAAATGGCTTCCACTTTCAGCATATAAAATTGTAACAGGGGTAGTATTGAAAATTTACAGTATTTCATAAATATGATCCGCATCTGTTTTTTCAGAACAGTTTTTTTCTCATTTAAGTTTAGTAGCCAATTATTTCTTGAGGAGGAATCTAACAGGTCTTATCCCAAGTATCTCATATTCAAGTGTATAGGCATGGGAATGAAATTTATGGACCATTTCATTGTGGAGATTCTTTTTTTTCATGTTTTTTTAAAATAAAGATACTAGATTTTTCCACATTGCATGTTAAGTTGTGTTTGTATAAGTATTCTGCAAAGATTACGAGCTTTTTTTGTAATCCATATGGTGTACGATCAAAGATTAGCACATCATCCGCAAATGCGATCCATTGTATCCGGAGATGTCCCAATATTGCGGGGTAAGTGATCTCAGTTTTCCAAATCTGTCCTGTATCAGAGAGGTAGAGATTAAACAGGGTAGCCGCCAAGTTGCAGCCCTGTTTAACCCCCACCTCTGTTGAAACAGGAGTTGTTGAACCAGAATTGTTAATACGAACCAAATATGAAGTGCCTTGGTGTAGTTTAGCCAGCATCGCTATTGGGCACTGCGGAATCCCCGTTGCATCAAGTTTTTCCCTAAGTAAATTCCTAATCACACAATCAAATGCTGCGGATAAATCAACGGATGCCATGTATAGGGCGCCTGAATTTGGGATTTTTGATCAGGCTATTAGATGCGCTAAAACAGTTGCATTCAGTGCAGTTCCTATTCTGGCACGAAAGCCAATCTGAAATGGTGAAAGAATAGCAAGCCGATTTACTGTCTCTTTTAGTTGCTGTAATAATAAGACAGCAAAGGTCTTTGCACTTGCATCAATTAATGCAATGGAGTGGAAATTACCAGGATTTGTTCTCACCCCTTTCTTATGAATGGGAACTATAACAGACTGCAGCCATGAAAGAGGAACACAAGAAGTCTGAATAATTTCATCAAATTGAGTTTTAAGCACCGGGGCATATAGTTGCACATTTTCTTTAAGTACACATGGAAGAATACAGTCTGGTCCAGGGGCTCTTGATTTATTTAGCTTCCTTAATGCCCATGTGATATCCTCTAGAGACCAACCCTTTAGTTCCTCTACTGAGTGGTGGTTAAATTTGGATGAAGATCCCCTGAATCTTTGAGGTAGGGCAAATCTTTCCTTATAGAAATACGTCCATGTTTCTGCACTGATGGTAGAAGATTGGTCGTCATTTCTTGTGTTTTCATTACCCCTTAAAAGAGCCCAAGTGGATCGCCTATCGTTGGAACAGAGTGATGCTATCATATTTTGATTTATTGAGTGATGAAGATAAGTTCTATAGTTTTTTTTATATTATTGTGGTATTTGTTAAACATTTTTCTTTTTGTAGTTTGATATTCGGAATTAGATAGTCCTATTTTGGATAAATGCCCAATATCCTGATTTCTTTGTTTTTTTAAGATGCTGATTCTCATGGCAAGTAGATCAACAGCTAAAGGCTGTGGTGGATCATTTGATTTAAGCCAAACCAGATATGTAAGTGCCGTTGTTATCATGGTCGAATTTTGTGATGTTTTTATCGACCCTTCGGTGGTTGTGTCACTGCAATTCATGCACTTCAGTGCTAGCATTTTAATAATTGCATTTAGTTTTTTGCACGTATTCAAATTCCATCTTAATGATGCACCTGGTCGATCTTCCATGATAAATGTACTAAAGGGATCTTGTACCAATATTGGAATGGTTAGTTGCATTTCTGAGTATAAAATACAATGATCACTCAATTCTATCTTAGCAGTTTCTACTCCCATACAACTTGAGGATAATTCCACTGATACCGCAATGTAGTCAATGCATGATTTTCTGTTACTACGTGCCCATGTATATACATTCTCTTTTGTGAGAAAGGGAAGAAAAACAATGTTCCAACGCTCAAAAAAGAGCTGGAAGGGTAAACCTCTTTTCCTGTTCATCAATGATTGATTTTGAAGCAAAGTTTTTAATTCAGTAAGAGGATTTTGGATGCAGTTAGAATAAAAATCACCCCCTAAGATTACTTTTGCATCAGGCCATTTAGAGAAGATCTCATCGAACAGAATATCAAGATCATTAAACAATTTAGTTATTGTGGTAACTACTGGATTATAATACAATGAAACTATTAATACATAATTTGTTTTACCCATTCCTAGTTCCATTAGAATTGCAATATAGGAGAATGATGTACGTGTCAGTACCAAGGTGTAGACAAGCGCTGTGTTTACCAAAATTGTAATTCCACCCGATGGTCTGCCTTTCGACAGTCGTGTAGCAAGAGTGGAATATGAAGCAAATCCGCTAATTTCAAGCTGCTTAACAGCCATTGTTTCTTGGCATAACACTATGTCCACGGTTTCATGAGGGGCATATACAACGATACCCACATTTTTTAATTTTTTACTCCACATGAATTCCATGATATCACTCGTAGGCGCTCTTTGCTACTATGAGTGTTCTTCTTTTATGGAGTCCTTTTTTTTGGACCCCAATATGGCTGATAACCAAGACCAGTCTTTGGAGACAGCAGAAATTGCAACTAACTGTGTCAAGACTGCAGTTTCCGAGACATGGGGCGTAGTGGATAGTGTTGATTGATTATGAGTATTTACTGCAAAAGGCGGAAGGGTTTCATTGAAGATTTTTGCTTCTTCAATCGACTGGATTTGAGTGATGGATAGTCCTAACGTTTTTAGTTCTCTTCTATGGTTCCATATTAGTTCCGTAATTATTAGGGATTGCAGTTCAAATACCATTCTATGATTTTTTATAGAAGGCAATGTAATCCAAATGATATCACTGGATACCAAAGTTCTTAAAGATGGAATCTTTTTAAAAGTCTGTAACATAAATGATCGATTTAGATCTTGATCTCCATTTATTTCCGTTAACTAATCCACCTCAGAATAGTCGATGTGGGTATGTCGAGCATGGATTGATCCATAGATTCAGCCGTTTTAAGTGATTTTTTGGTCATAGCTTCACGTTCAAGGTTATTAATGAACTAATTTCCTTGAGTTGGGTGTATCTTGTAATTTTGTGAGAAAACAGTTTCCTCCATGCTCTTTGGGTTTTCATTGCTTTCAGAATGAACTCGGGGCACTTCTTGTAGTGATTTAAGTCGTTGTTCAACAGTGTCGAGAGTTTTGGTATTAAACTCTGACTCTGGGATTGATTGACTTGAATGAAGTTCCTCTTCATGTTTCAATATCCGAGTTCCGGGCTCCAAGGAAACTGATTGATCTGTTCGGTAGTTTTTTTGTTGGGAATTGGTTTGTAAAAAGCTGAAAGCAAAGATTGTTGTGAGGAAGATAATGAGGCTGAAAATTCTTTTTGTTTATTCATAATGGATTTTTCTATCACTGACATATGCTTTTTTTTCATTAACACCAGCCAAGTTCGATTGAAGCTGTAAAACTAATCGACTTTCCAGTGTGAGCACTTCCACATTGATCCCCAAACCAGTGTTTAACTGGGCAGGGGGGATGTTTGTTTTTGCCTCAGTTGATACTTTGCCATTTGGTTTTAGATCAGCGTTGGGAGGTTGTCGTTGGTTTATTTTTTTTGTTTTTGATTTTTTTCTTGTATTTCCAGTAATTTTAAGTTGCGTAAATCGAATCTGTTCATTGCACGTGTGTGCAGTCTTTTGTTTTCGTGATATAAATTGCTTTTGTACTCAAGAATCAGCGGGTTCCTCTAATTGTGGAGGGTCCAATTCTATGCCTGCCGTTGATCTCTCTTCATTTATTATTTCAATTAGTTCAGATGGACTGTCAGGAGTTGGCGTAGGCTGTTTATTCTGGTGAAACTCTTTTTTCGGATCTTTTGTTATAGTTTCCAAATCATTTGACTGATTAAAGAAAAGTAGCTGGTCAATTTTCTCTGCGTGGTAAGCTACCATTTGACATAACTGTGCATGCGTGTAGATTTGAATACATTCTACATTACTTTGTGCATTGACAGTCTGAGCGAAAGTTGAGGGAAAACCATAGATTGGACCACTCACATTCTTTTTTGGGATATCCTGCGTCTCCGTTAGTTTGCTCTCTGTTTGTGTTGCAGATGATTGCGTGGTTATACGAGGGGTATTTGGAGAATGACAACCTTTTTGCTTTTTGTAATCATCATCAAATATATAGCCCTCGAGTTTATTAAGTTTTGATAAAACATCAAGAAGTGCTGATTTTATATCACGTAATTCATAGTGAGTGTAATCATGCCCTTTGTCAAGCAGATTAAGAATTCTTGACATTACAGGATATGATTCAAAGATTTGAAGATCCTCAACTTCGGAGGTTGGCTTTGGTTGCAAATTCAAATTATTCTCAACATTCATCAAGCTAGGTTGCCTAAAATGTTGAGATTCAGGAGATGAACATACTACCCCCTCTTTGATTTGAACAGCATCTTCATTGTATGAATCAACTGTCACGTGTTTATTAAGTGAGTTTTCTAGGTCAGCATAAGGTACCACAGTTTCTAATGATAGTATACGTGGAACATCACAATGAATATGTACTTTATGTTTACCAATCGGACGCACTGTAACTGGAGTCAATGGACCATCTGAAAGGATTATACATTTTTCTAGCTCCATTAGTACTGCAGGTGCCAAGATCGAGATATCAGAAGGTGGACCTATATTGACATCTTCAATAGTGCCTAGGTCATGATTGATCTCAGGATCTGGCATACTTAGAAAGCTTCTCCTAGTGTTGGCAACTATAGATTGCTTGTCAAGCGCAATTTCAGTCATGTTCGGTGTATTTATAGGATTAATGGGCAAATCCTTAGAAGCCCCGTACATTAGATCTAATTTAGCCATTGTGGCGTCAATATTACGTTTCTTTGGGATCATTATTGTCTCCTTAAGGCTACTGCGGAGTCGCAAGGACATATTATTCTGTCCAAAGTACAATGGCTTAAGTGTTAAATATTCAATAATGCAGTCACATAGGATTGACACGTGTATTTGTAAATATGGAACCACCAATCCTACTGTTAGCAAGCAATTATTGTTGGAGTACAGTTACTGCTAACTGTGAGAAGTCATGCAAACATAATTTTAGGAAGACAACTCCTCATGTCCCCTTTACTCACCACCCAAGCCTGTTCTTATAACACTTCTGTTAGTAGATAAAATCAACACACACTAGTTTTGTCCAACACAATGTTCGAGTAAAGTTTATCCCAAACAAATTAATTAGACAAGTAGATGCGAATTTCTACTAGATCAAATCAAACAGAATAAATGTAGAGGAAGCCACCGCCTACCGCGAACAGCAAACAGTACTTCATAGGTAGGATTATGAGGACCCAGGAAGAGGCGTTACCCAAGCAGAAGGCGGGGTTTCCAATACGGAAATAGTACCTTAAATGACAAGCACAACAGAATGTGTTTACTTCCAACGTGTCAATAAATCACGTAACAATACTATGCAACGCTCACGCTATTTTGTATATTCCTCTGTCAACGGGGGATTGGGCACACTAATAAGGTAATGAGCACACCAATATAGTGTAGAGCGCACACTAATTAGGGTCCAAGCCTGTGTCGCCGTCTAGTGCGCACACCGTGGCTCTACAAGATATTAGTAGGACAAAGTCACCTTCTTCCTGTGAGGTCAGGCACTGAAGCTGTGTTGCTGCATCAGACGTCCTCCGGACGAAAAGCCTTGAGACAACCTCAAACTGGACTCAAGGCAAATACAGCATACAGTACTTGACGGTGCGCTGGAAGGTAGGATTATGAGGACCCAGGAAGAGGCGTTACCCAAGCAGGAGGCGGAGTTTCCAATACGGAAATAGTACCTTCTTCCTGTGAGGTCAGGCACTGAAGCGGTGTTGCTGCATCAGACGTCCTCTGGACGAAAAGCCTTGAGACAACCTCGATTGATTCAGACAACTGTTCCGCAGTATTTCAAACTGGACTCGAGGCAAACACAGCAAACAGTACTTCTACAGTACTTGACGGTGCGCTCCTTTAGTACAAAGCACTGTATGCAGTGCATTCTAGTCTTTGGGCGTGGTAGGCTATTTAAGCCACGCCCAAGGACAGGTCTGTGCTTTGTGTGCAAGACTGTGCACACGTTCACCTCGTCCCTTGAAGCTCTCCGACTTTTCTAGCGTTACGAGGCTCGCCTCAGTATCCTGCGGCCCCGGCTTCCTCCAACTTCACGGCGATCCAGAATTCCCCTGCGTGAAGAAGAAAGGACTTCGGAGCACACTCACCTGTGCAAGCGCACTCCCGGCTCTTGCCATGGACTAATGAACTTATTCAGCTTCTGCTCCGGACCCGCTCCGCTCCCCGAATTCTGCCCTTCTTGCGGTTGCAGCTCGCATCACTCTCGGCAGCAGCACCTGTAAGAAAAAGATAAATACAGTGATTAGGACATTTGGCGACACCGCATCTGCACCACAGTCAGTAAGGAAAATCTTACCTGCTTTTCTACTCCCTGTGAGAATATTGAGACACTTGCCAGCAGGGAGTATCAGTGCAGCATGCCAGGACTCAGTGAGGTAACTGGACACACAGAGACCGGCATTTCAAGCTCTTTAACGATAAAGACTGGCATTGAGAACTCATTGAACTTAATTCAGACTCCAGTGGAGAAAACTGGAGAACCACAGAGGACGCTTTGCAAGAAGCCAGGACTGAGTAGTTTCAGGCTACGTTCAAGACAACCAAGACTCAGCGCCCCTGCTTCGAAGCAGGATGGAGAGCGCTCCATTTAAATCCAAAAGGTAAGCCGAGAGCTTAGACAAGGGAACCCATCACGCAGGAAAGGGAGGGGAGGAAGTCCCAAAACACTAGGGTAGTTTTAACCCCTTGGTGTGTGTTTCTCGACAGATCCGCATCTCCTTGTTCGGAGTGGGAGGAGGTTTCCGGTGCCACGCCTGCAGGGATTCATCGCTCCTGCAGAGTACCAGGTGATCGTGACAGGTCACAAAGCCTTCCTAAAACACTCTAGCTGAGCGATGGAGACCACAGACGTGGACCAATTAGCACAACTCCTAGGCGAATTGCGTGCAGAAGCGCATGGCGCAAGAGCCGACACCAATGCCCTAAGACGGGAACTAGTGGTCAACAGGGATAGAACTGAGGAGTTATCTCGTCAAGTGCTTCAAGCGCAGGCTGGACAGATTCCTCTTCCCGGGGGAGGGGTTCCTATACCACCTGCTGCTCCGGTAGCGGGACCCGTACAGGTAGTGGTCCCGGGAAATATCCCTTTAGCACCCCCTGAAAGGTTTACGGGTGACCCCCGAAAGTTTAGTGTGCTTTTGAATCAATGTCACTTACACTTCCAAAAGTGGCGTTTGTACTGTCATACCTGGGAGGCCACGCTGCGGACTGGTCGGTACCGCTGGTAAATAGAGACAATCCCATATTACGCGATTTCCCTGGTTTCCAGCGTGAATTAGAGAAACTTTTCGCTCATCACGCTCAACTACATGGACCCGAGCGTAGCGAAGAAGATCAGATTGCCCCTCTGCACCAAAGACGTGGCGGACAATGTCATGGCAGTGGATGGTACACAGTTGGTTTCAGGTCCGGTTACACAGCATACGGCAGAGATAACACTGCTCTGTCAGGACGCTCATAGGGAGCAGATCTCCTTTGACCTAATCACCGCACCCCAATTTCAATTAATCCTGGGCATACCTCGGTTGGAAACCCACAATCCCCAAATAGATTGGCGTGCCAGAACCCTATTATTCCCCGAAGAGTGCCTGCTTTGTTACCAGAAGGGGCACCCTAGGGTAGATTCCACATCATGGCAACCTACAGATACCTCAGTGCTTGGGATGATGGGCATCTTACCATCTGAATACATCGAATATCAAGATGTGTTCGCCAAAGAACAGGCAAACATTCTGCCCCCACATCGTTCTTACGATTGCCAGATAGACTTGATTCCTGGGGCAAAAATACCATGCAGTAGAATTTATGCCTTGACGGGGAAAGAGAACTCATCTGAGAACATAACTGGACCAATACCTGGCAAATGGTTTTATACAACCCTCGAAATCACCAGCAGCTTCCCCCCTCTTCTTCGTATATAAGAAGGAGGGGGACTTGAGGACATGTATAGATTACCGCGCCTACACTTACTCCTTTCCACGATGACCCTCTGCCTAACTGCACTGGAAATACTATGCAGTATTTAGTCAGTCTCCTCTGACCACTGCATCATGTTCTGGTCCAGTCTCTGGTTTCTTTACTATGTATGCCACTTCATCCTCTGGTCAATAGTTTATTACCTTCCAAGCTAATGTACAGCCCCCGATTTAAGAAATGAACCACAAATAGGGCAATCCTAAGTTTTTCTGGGTGAAACACCACGTACACTCAAAAAACAATACAATCAAAATAATACAATGTCACCATTGAGTTATACATATAAATCAATCAAGACAAGCATTTAGAATAACCGTCTCAATACTGCTCTGCCAGCACAACTCAATCCTTTCCTTCAGGACCAGAAGAAAGCTCTACTACTCCCTTTAAACATTGAGGGAAGTGGTCCTTTGATGGGAGAAAAGTACGGAAGTCTTCAAGGGTCTCCACTCGGACCTATACATTGTCCAGCTGCATTTTGCAGGAGACCTGTGGGAGCAAAGATGGCCTTCATCATTCTTAGCAATACTGTGAAGGAGTTGGAGATAATGGCTCACTCCCTTTTCGATGTGGTTATCAAGTGAGCTAGAACCAATTGTTCACACATTTATTGTCTACTGAGACAACTTCTTGCAACGCCAAGTCTCTGATCAAAAGTCAGGGGGCGTTTTCGGTGCAGGCGTCATGTTTATGCACATCTTATATTAGTCGAGTTGAAGCACTCGCATGCAAAACTAGCAGTTTACCCTACAGGATATTGGAACCCTCAATTCAAAAGCTTAACTAGTTCAGCTTTAGCCCTGAGAAAGACAAGCGTGTAGGTAAATAAATACACCCCATAGTTTGCATTTGTTGAGGAAATGTCTAAGTAAGAGGTCTTATGAGGAACATCAACCCATCTGATGCATTTGGGAAATACTGCAGTGTGATCAGAGTTAAAGGGCCATCATTAATGTTGGTCCAAAAAAACAATATGGTTAGGATGTCAAGGTATCTATAGAGTGTCAAGAGCAACCAGTGTGCATGTATACTATAAGACAATCACATTCTATAAAATTGAATAAATACAAAACTCTTTATTCCATAAATATTGAAAGTCCAAAAACTGGCTAAAGTGTAAACAAATTAACAAAACTAAAAACACAAAGAGTAAACATACACAATAATAAATACAGTGCAATCAAAAAACAATGAGCAAGTGATGCAACAACTGACATTTTCAAAAGGAAAATGCAGGCTATTCGATGCAGAGCCTGTATAGTTTGATACAGTCTGAATTTATATCAGATCTTATGGAGTTGCTATAACTCCTTGTAATGCCAGTCGGTTTTACATATGCCTTTGCATTGAGCAGAGGCTGTCGCCGGACATGTTTGCGTTCATTATCCAACCAATGGTGAACATTCCTCAGGAGCTGTTAAATTTAGTCACTTAAAAAACAGAGAAATCAAACCCTTTGGAGTGCTCTGGTAATTACTCAGACCTAATGTTTAAGGCAGACACTTGACTACCTTCACACTCTAAAAATAACAAGAAAAAAATAGCCATTAGTGCTATAAGTTTAGGAGAGGAATTGTATTAAATTCCCTTGTCCTATCTCGGAGGGAGATCAAGAAATGAAACCATAGTTACCTCTGGTGAACAGTGGAGTAGTCATCAGAAATGAATCACAGGAGAAACATCAATTTAAATCTGTGGGTGTCTGTGAAAAACACACAAACATGTTTTTAAACTACTGTACCTCCCTAACTCTGTGCCACCCTTGATGACAGCCGACAATTCAGAAAGCAGAGACTCGCTTGATAGAGCTTGCTATATCTATACTCAACAAGTATTACACAATAAATCAAATCGACACTGTGGTCTCCACTGGTGCAGTACCGAAGTGGACAACCACTACTCATCAGTTGTCTACCAACATAGGCCTTGCAAATTCATAAAGATCACACTAGACCTTCAGGGCGAGTTCCTTAGTTTACATACTCGACATGCACTTGCCCCAAGATTACTAGTGACACAATATTCACCAGTGCTTTTTGTAAAATGGTGCATGTCACCATAAGCACACTTCATATTTGGTGCAATGTTGTCAAGCATGCTCAGTGAAACTTTTATTTGCCATTTACTGCAAACAAAGTTTGTTTGCAGTAAATGAAAAATAAGTTCAACATCCCCATACTCGCCAGCAAGGTCGAGTATCATGCAAATGGTACTCACCCTTCATAAAAACTACTAGCCAAAGCTAGTGGGCTAGTAGATTTTGCAAGCCCTGCAACACAGCTGAAAGTCTGCAACTAGAAATATTTGAAACCAGAATGGAAGTAATGTAGTGTAATGAAAAAAGGACACTATTCTTTAAAATGTTCCACTCTGCTCATCTCATATTAATAGAGTCAGCAGTACGAAAAGTGCCTGCAAAATCGCATCTTGTGCTGCAGGGTGTATTCACACATGCCAATAAAGGGCAGTGGAGCAAACAGACTTGAAAACACGTAGCTTTGCATTTTATAGGTAAAATTTGGTAAAGATGTAAAAGCTCCACATCAGTCTCACTATGTAGCATTCGAAAACGTGAAGCAAAACGCCTATATACCGGCACTCGGTTGAAAATAGGAACACAAATGTAGGCAGCATGTGTCAATTAGTAACAACCGGGACAGTCTTACCTTTTTCCTTGATGCTGCTTGCGGTTGCTTAGCAACCCGTCTGCGTCGGATCTCATGGTTATCAAATTCTGAGGGAGAGGGGAAAAAAATCTCCTGATAATTCTCTCATGATATGTACAAATTGTGTGCTTAAGCAGCAGAGTAAGAGGCGCAATCAATGGCTGGTGTAGAGCTTACCTACACAAAGCGTTGTGCAGAGAACTAAAGTCCTGCATCTCGCGTCTGCCTCTGTGTTTCAGTTAGTAGGGGAACACTAAGTCCTTTATTAGTTTAGGTAAAAAGGAGCCGCCGAAGGTGGCAATCCTTGAATGGTAATGGGCAAACCTTCACAGCAAGCTTGCTAGGGGCAAAAAGTGAGTAGCTACACTTAAATGTGGCACCAAGAAGAGTGCACATATTTCATAAAATATGCCAAAGCAATTCTGAGGCAGGGAGACAGTTAGCACTGCCGACTCGCAACCAGGGGTGTTAAGAGCACCATCACAGTCGGCCTAGAAGTATCAAGTTTAATCAAAAACAAAAATAGTGCTGAACTGTAATGTAGGCCACTAATGAGCCTTACATAGTAGACCCTTGGATGTACCAGTAACAGGTTTTCAAATCCCCACTGGTGAAAGACAGTAATAATACAGTTGCTTAAGTGTCAGAATCCCATTACCTCGTCTCAGGTGGAGAGCCAGGAGGGTTTCTTTTTTTTGATAAGTGAGGGGGTTATGATGAAAGTAGGTCCAACAACGTGGCCTAAACAGCAACCTACATTTTGGGCCCCCTAGACATCTAAAGAACCCCTACTCTACACTATAATCCTATATATCTAAGATACCCTCAGACTTGGTTATCCACATGTACAAACATATTTGGGTAGTATTGCATAAATAAGCAGGAATAGGTAGAACATGAGGGGAAACATAAATGGTAATGTCAAGACTAGTTAGTAGAAGCCAGATCGATGCCTGAGTGGTATCAAGCACCATTATTTGATTTGATGCCACTCCACAGCTTCTTTAAGTCCCATGGTGTCTCACTTGGTTAAAATAATGAGCTCTTTTTCACGTTTGAAGAGTGTCTTCTCTAGCATGTAAGTTATGTCCCTTGATAACCTAGAGGACAGTCTACTCAAATTCCTCCAAGCCATGTATTTTAGCCAGAAAATGTTTAACCATGGGTGCTTGTTTGATCCTATTTTTTAGACAACTCCCATGTTCAATAATCCTGGTTTTAATTATTCTGGTTGTTTTACCTATGTATTTTAGACCGCATGGGCACGTGATTAAATAGATCACATGATCCAAGTTACAATTAGAGAAGCGGTTTTGTTTCCAAACTCTGTTGATGCCAAGCTCTACACTCTTGGATTTTTTTTTATCTGTTTACAGACAGCACAGTTCCCACAGGAGTAGTGGTCCACCATGGGGTCTAGACCCCACATAGGCGTGATGGTCTGGGTGGCTGAATACTGGTCTGGAGTTTGCTTTTGCTAACACAATTGCCTATAGAAGTATTCTTATAAAACGGGCCTTTCCAGTTCATGGTCTGCTTGTCCAAACAACTTCCAGTGTTTGATTATATGTCTTATAGCCAGGCTATGGTTAGTGAAAGTGGACACAAACACTAAGCAATTCTCAATGGTCTTCGATCGATTAGTCTCTAATAAGGCTTCTCTGTTATTATATGCTCTTTTCGCAGCTTTTCTGACTAATTTTTGGGGATTTGCAAGACAAATTAGTAGCCTCTTCTTCGAATGCCTCTTTTTTACTACTATTTCTTTTAAGTCAGAGAAATTGCCTGAATGGTAAATTATCCCTCAAATGTTTGATGTGGTCATTCATTTAGTCCAAAACTGAGCTCCGATCTGTAGCCTTGTGCTATGGTTTCACTAGTAGATGGCCCTCATCAGGAAATATTGTGATATCAAGAAAGTTGGAAGAGGCATAACTGATCGTCTTAGTAAATTTTACGCAGTGATTCTGAGTATTCAACCACTCACAAAAGTTGTCTGCCGTCTCCCTTGGGCCTTCCCAAATGCCTAAAATGTCGTTCATGTAACAAGTCCATACTTTGATATGTTGTCTGAAAGGGTTAGAGTCTGAATATATCTTACTTATTTCGAACATCTCTACACACAAATTAGCCAGACTTGGGCCCATTGTTGCACCCATTGCTGTCCCCTCAATCGGTTAGAAAAAAAACTCAATTGAATTCAAAATAGTTTTTAGTGAGTGAGCATTTACCACAGGACAAAGGAATTATGCACAGGGTAATCGTCAGTTCCAACATAAGCCATTTGAGTTTAGAGGGGAATTCTATAGCTTCATGGGGAAAATCCACATTAAGGAATTTTTTGACAAGTCTGAATACCCACCCTCCACTAACTACAGGTTTGCGTGAACCCTCAACATTGTACCCACCAGCCAATTAACATTCACCTGAATCCTTCGTGTTCGAACATAAGGTAATGGCAGATATTGAAAGACTAGAGTCCTCAGAACAACAGATGTTTCAAAATCTTAGTTGTGTAGAAAGGGCTGCTATGAAAACCACTGGCCACTAATAATGTCATACTCCTCAAAAAAGAAGACAAAAGGGGTGGCATAGTAGTCCTCAATAAAGAGGATTATATTAAGGAATGCTGTCGCCAACTAAACAATGCAGATTGTTATAAAATGTTATCCGACGACCCAACAAAGGCACTGCTTAAAGTCACTGATGTAAAAGTAACAAACGCAGAAGAGAGGGTTGATTAGTAAACAAGAGACGGTTTGCCTAGTTAATGAGAAGTCTTCAGTCACCACCTTCTACTGTGTGCCAAGAATTCACAAAACCTTACTACACCCCTCCCCTACTGCCCCCAGACATCCAATAGTAGCTGGAATCAATTTGATTCTAGAGCCACTGTCCAAATTTGCCAAACATTATCAGGAAAGGTTTGTGAGCAAAATGACATCCTACCTTAAAGATATTAGTGAAGCAATAAAAAAATTTGAATTCAACGCAGCACTGAATCTCATGATTGGGCTAGATATAGTCTCGCTGTACACCAACATCCCACAGCAAGCAACCCTAGAAGTGATAGAAGAGGTATTGCTTAGTAGAAATGACGATGACCCTGTGCCTAATTCCTTAGTCATGTGGTGTGTGGAATTCACATTCACTAAAAACTATTTTGAATTCAATTGAGGTTTTTTCCAACAGATTGAGGGGGCAAAAATGGCACAGAGTCTGGCTAATGTGTATGTAGAGATGTTTTCAGACTAACCCTTTCAGACAACATTTCAGTATGGACTCGTTACATCTATGACATTTTAGTCATTTGGGAAGGCCCAAAGGATACGGCAGATAACTTTTGTGAGTGGCTGAATACTCGGAATCACTGCGTAAAATGTACTAAGACGATCAGTTATGACTTTCCAACTTTCTTGATATCACAATTTTTCATGAAGATGGCCATGTACTAGTGAAACCATACCACAAGCCTACAGATCGGAACTCACTTTTGGACTACACGAGTCACCACAAACATTTGAGGGATAACATACCATTCAGGCAATTACTCCAACTTAAAAGAAATCGTAAAAAAGAGGCATTCGAAGAAGAGGCTACCAATTTGTCTCACAAACTATGCAAACAAGGCTATCCTAAAAAATGTGCCAAAAAAGCTGCGAAAAGAGCATATCATAACAGAGAAGCCTTATTGGAGACTAATCCATCCAAGACCATCGAGAATCGCTGATAAGTGTGTGTCCACTTACTTCAACCATAGCATGGCTATAAGACATGTAAACAAACACTGGAAGATGTTTGGACGACCAGACCATGAAGGGAAAAGACACATTTTTGCCTATAAGAAGAGTACGTCCACAGGCAATTGTGTTATCAAGAGCAAGCTCGAGACCAGTATTCCAGCCACCCGACCAGCACATCTACATGGTGTCCAAACCCCATAGTGGGCCACTACCCTTGTGGGAACTGTGTTGTCTGTAAACAGACTAGAAAATCCAAACGTGTAGAGATAGGCACCAACAAAGTTTGGAAACAAATCTGCTTCTCCAATTGTAACTCGGTTCATTTGGCCTATTTAATCACATGCCCATGCGGTCTAAAATACATAGGGAAAACAAACAGAAAAATTAAAACCAGGATTACTGAACATAGGAGTGGTCTAAAAAAATATGATCGAACAAGCAGCTAAGGTTAAACATTTTCTGGCTAAAAAACATGGCTGGGGGGAATTTGAGTAGACTTTCCTCTAAGTTATCAAGGGACATAACTTACACACTAGAGAAGACAAACTCTTCAAATGTGAACAAGGCATAATTATTTTTTAACCAAGAGTGCCACCAAGGGATTTGGTGAAGCTGTGGAGTGGCATAACATCAAATAACATGGCTTTATACCAGTCAGGGATATAGCTGCTACTAACTAATCTTAACATCCCCATTTACATTTCCCTTCATGTTCTACCTACTTCTGCTTGTTTATGCAATATTACCCAAATATGTTTGTATATGTGGATAACCCTGTCTGAGGGTATCAGATATATAGGATTGCAGTGTAGTGTAAGGGTTCTTTAGACATCTACAGGGCCCACAACGTAGGTTGTTGTTTAGGCCATGTTGCTGGACCTACTTTCACCATACCCCCCCGACCCCCTTATAAATAATTATTTTTAAAACTCCATGCTCTTCCACCGGAGATGAGTTAATGGGTTTCTGACGATTACGATACAGTATTATTACTGTCTTTGACCAGTCCGAGGTACTACTATGTAAGGCTCATTAGTGGCCTACATTACAGTCCAGCACTATCTTTGTTTTTGATTTTGAGTAAATTTGAGACTTCTAGGCCGACTGTGATGGTGCTCTTAGCACCTAGGGTTGCGAGTTGACAGTGCTAGCTGTCTTTCTGCCTCAGAATTGCTTTGCCATATCTTCTGAAATATGTGCGCTCTTCTTGGTGCCACATTTAAGTGTAGCTACCCACTTTTTGCCCCTAGAAAGTTTGCTGTGAAGGTTTTCCCCATTACCATTCAAAGACAGCTGCTTTCGGCAGCTCCTTTTTACCTAAACGAATAAAGGACTGAGTGTTCCCATAGTAACTGGAACACAGACGCCGACGCGAGATGCGCGACTTTAGTTTTCTGCACAAAGCTTTGCGACTTTAGTTCTCTGCACAAAGCTTTGTGTAGGTAAGCTCTACACCAGCCAATGATTGCGCCTCTTACTCTGCTGCTTACGCACACAGTTTGTACATATCATGAGAGGATTATCAGGAGTTTTTCCCCCCCCCTCTCCCACAGCTTTCAGTAAACACGGAATCCAACATAGACAGAGGTAAGCAACCGCTAGCATTATCAGGGAAGAAGTTAAGACCTTCCCGGTTATTACTAGTCGCATGCATGCTGCCTACATTTGTGTTCTTATTTTCAACCGAGTGCCAGTCTATAAGCGTTTTGCTTCACAAATTCGAATACTACATAGTGAGACTGATGCAGAGCTTTTACATCTTTAACCAGATTTCTCCTAAAACACGCAAAGCTACGCATTATCAAGTAGGTTTGCTCCACTGCTCGTTACCGGCAATTGTGAATACGCAGAGCAGCACTAGATGAGTTTGCAGACACTCTTTTCGACCTGTTGACTCTATTAATATATACGAGACAAGCAAAGTGGAGCATTTTAAAGAATAGTGTTCTTCTTTATTTACACAACATTACTGACACTCTGGTTTCAAATATTTCTTGTTGCAGTTTTTCAGCTGTGTTGGTATACAACTAATGAGTAGTGGTTCTCAAATTCGGTACTGCACCAGTGGAAACCCTAGTTTTGATTGTTTATTGTGTAATAATTGGCGCGTAGAGATCTACCAAGCTCTATCAAGCGAGTCTCTGCTTTCTGAATTGTCGGGTGTTGTCAAGGGTGGCACAGAGTTAGTGGGGAGAGTAGTTTTAAAACACTTATGTGTTTTTCACAGACACCCAAGGATTTAAATGGATATTTCTCCTGTGATTTGATAACTACCCCACTGTCCACCAGAGGCTACTATGGTTACTTTTCTTGATCTCCCTCCAAGATAGGAAAAGGGAATTGGATACAATTCCACTCCTAAGTTTATAGCACTAATGGCTATTTATTTTACCTTGTTTTTTTTAGAGCGTAAAGGACATCACGTGTCTGCCTGAGACATTCGCTCTGAGTAATTACCAGAGCACTCCAAAGGGTTTATTGATTTCTCGGTTTTATAAGTGATCCAATTTAACAGCTCCTGAGGAATGTTCACCATTGGTTGGATAAGGAACAGAAACATGTCGAGCAATGGCCTCTGCTGCAAAGGCATATGTAAAACTGACTGGCATTTCAAGGAGTTATAACAACTCCACAATATCCGATATAAATTCACTAACTGTATCAAACTATACAGGGTCTGCATAGAATAGCCTGCATTTACCTTGTGAAAATACATGTCACTGTTGTTGCATCACTTGCTCATTATTTTTGATTGATTGCACTGTATTTATTAGTGTGTATGAAAGTCTTTGTGATTTTAGTTTTGTTAATTTGTTTACACTTTAGACAATTCTTGTCCTTTTAATATTAATGGAATAAAGAGTTTGTATTTTTAAAATGTTATAGAATGGGTTTGAGTCTTATAGTACACATGTACACTGGTTGCCCTTGACACAGAATAGATACCTTCACATCCTGACCCTACTGTTTGGAGCATAACTATTTTCTGGGAATGGGTTAGGACTGCACATTTGTTTTGTGATACAGGTGTGTACCCGTTTTCCCTCTTCTTTTTGCTATCATTATGTTGACAATAAGAATGTGATTTCTTGTTTCCTTTTTTCTTTTTTTCTCCTTTTCTTTTCATTTTCCCTTTTCTTTTATTTTTAATCCTTTTATCCTCAAATGTTGGCACACACTGTATTGAGAGATATATTTTTGTAGAGGTTGAATGTATTTAACCATATACAAATAAATAAAATAAAAAAAGAATGATTTCAGCTTATGTTGTACATTTCTTTCTGAAGGGCTCAGATTTAACCAATGAAACTTTTTTAAATAAATATTGTTTATTAGCATTTCAACAAAGAAAATCAATACTCAGATGGGAATTGTACGCATTCCAACACCAGCACAGCAACACAACAAATCAACACATACATATGAAACAGCTTGCTTCCGCCTATAGTCCCGTTATAAGCCACACACATTCCTAGTAAGCATTTCCAATAGAACAGAGTACCAACAGTAGCCCGAAAACCCCATACACATCCAAATAGCTGTATTAACAGAGGCAGTGAGACATCTCGATAACCTGGTGGGCTGCAGTGCTCACGGTGGCATATCATCCGATTAGAAGAACAGTGTTTGTATGAGCGGGTTCCAGGCTAGTATGTTATCATTCACATCTTGCATGCCCCTATAGATATTTCTATATCATATCTTGGTTTCAGCTGTAACCCATATCTACAGATCAGTCCACCAGACCCCAAATTGGGGTCCCGAGGCTTCCTTCCATGACATAGTAATCCTGCGTTACCTCAGAATACAAGCCAGGTCTAGCAGTTTGGTAATGTGCTTATTTTTGGGGGGGGGCAGGTGTATATACCTTAAAGACAGGTTTCAGGTATCAAATTGAGCAATTCCCACAGCTTCCAATTTCTGCTGAATGCCACCCCAGAACAATCTCAACACTGGGCATGACCAGAACATGTGCATCAGGTCAGACTCATCACTTCTACACCTAAGGCAGCAAGGAGATGTTAATTGAGAGAATCTCGCTATTCCATATGGTGTCATATAGGTCCTATGTATTTTCTGGAGCTGGATAAGTCTATGTTGAGCATTTGTAGAAAACCTATGTTATACAATAGTGGATTTCCCCAGTCCGTCTCAGCTATCATTATACCAAGATCCTCTTCCCACAGTGCTTTCATTTTAAGATTCCCACATGCAACCTAGCCAACAGCAACCCTTATAATCTACACAGTGTCCGCCCTCCGTCAGATCGTGCAGTTAGTAAGAGTCGTCACCTTCCGGTTCTGTTGGTATAAATAGTGTGATGAATCAGAGGCGATTCCCCTGGAAACCCTGGCCTGGCCTAGGATCATTCTCATGTGGCCAGGCAAAGGCAGACGCTTCCTGATCCAGACTCTGCGGGTGGTGTTCTGCAGGAGGATCACATTGGTGGTGGAGGGGGGTTTGGGGGGATGAGGGGGGCGTAGTCCAGGTCAGGAAAACTGGGATGCTTAATAATTTCCCTTAAGACCCAACACTCTTATTGTCTTATTGTAAATTTGAACCATATGAAGAAAGAAATAGAAACATTGGGGACTTCAAGTCCCACAATGCCCTAAGTTCTGGGACAAGGAAGAGGGCCTCAGAGGCACTAAACTGCAAGAGGTAGTCTAGTGGTTCTAATGACCCACACAGGAGCAGGACTTTTGAATATGTAAAGCTCCCTCAGGTGCAGGCCATTAGAACAGCAAGATGGAGTTGCACACACCACCAGTTGCAGTTGTCCTGGAAGCAGAAGGAAGATGCCGGCGTTGCCGCTAATTGGAAAGTGGGTGTTGGTCCTGAGAGGGTCTCGGGAGGATAGCTCATGGGCAACGTGCTTGCCTTGGATACAAGACGACACTGAGTAGTGCAGGTTCGATCCCCGGGGCCGCGCTCAGAAATCTCTGGGTATTAAACATGTTATAAATAATCTATTACAAGGTGGAAAACCTGAAATGCTGAGTTCATGCAGCGGAAAGCGGCACTGCAGCAGACTTTCTCCCTGGACAGAGAGGCTCTCCTGTGGGCATGTTGTGTCACGGTCGCAGGCAAACACCGGTCGACACTTGGAGCGAGGAAAGCTCCTCTCCTGTTTGGCGTCTGACGCAGGAGCCGACATGCAGCCTGCCGTACAGATGGAGGCAGCAGAATCAGAATGAACAGCGGATCAGACCAAACCAGTGAGTTTACCATCAGTGGGTAACCCCGCTACACTACGTACGCGCACACTGAACAATACTAAGTATTTTGAATACCGAACTGAAAGAAAGAAATCTTATTGGCGAGATAACTTTATAAAGAGGCAAGAAGGAAAATATTATCGGCATGATTATAAAAGCCAACACCAAGGCCAAAATAACAAAAGGGCAACACTGAGTCAAGTTGACCAAAACAATCATTGTGAAAGTGAAGAGGGAGGGCAAGACCTTACAGGACATAGAAAGTATGTTGGCTGAATGACAGGAGAACATTGTTGCAGAAGGGTTTTAACTGTTGCTGGCAGAATAAGAAAAAGTAATATATAAGATATAAGTACTGCCTGGGCCAAACAAAAGCAAGTGTGAGACAAAACTTGTCGGCAGTTTGTTGATGTGAAAGTGTGAAAACAGAATAAGCAGGAGAAGGGCCCTTCTGATATAGAGTGTTCAGGAGGAGAGGAACCAAACCTGCATTGCCTGTGGCAAAACCAAGAGTGGAACAAACAGCATCAATGTGTAACATGTTTTGATAAAGGAAGTTTGATTGCCAATGTGGTTGAAAGTTAAAGATGTTCTTAATTTGAAGTTCACCTCACCACAGAGTAGTTAGGAGCTTTTAGTCCTCGCAGACGAGTATACCAGGATATGGACCTTTGTAGTGGAAGTCCTGACAGGTTAGTGGACCAGGAAGAAGTTTTTGAAGTACTATATTGTGGTAGAAGGTTTTTTTTGTCAAGAAGAAGTGGTGGAAGGATAAAGACATGTCACCAAAGTGAACTATTGGTGAATGTCCAAGTGGAAGACTGTTGGAGTAAGAAGAACTGTTATGATTCAAACTTGGAAACAAAAGGAACTTGTTTTTTGAATTGTTGGGTGAAAAAAATCCTGCTTTGAATCTGGGGAAGGGGAATCAACCCAGGTTACAAGGATATACAGTTAGTGGGTCTGTGTTGAACTTAACTATTTCTGCTACATTTGAATTGCCATATATGTCCTGGATGAGTTTGATGTATGTTTAAGTGTGAGGGACAGATTCGTTTTATTAGAGCGTTTCCTTTAGTTTATTTTGATAGGCAGGGAAATCCTTGTTAGGATAGGGATAGTGAGGTGTTTATCAAACCTTTTTAATTAAAAACCCCTTACCAAGTTGTCTGCCTCACATTTCTTATCCCTCACAATAGCCAGTAGGACTTAGCTAATCTAATCATTCTCATATATGTCAGGAATTGTCCCAAGTGCACGCCATATTCTTCCACTCCAATAACATCTGGTCACAAAACAAGTTGCCCCCATCTAGCAACTCTCATAGGCTCCTATTGCCCCCTCATCATCCGAGCATCTCCCATCCCATGTAAATAGCTGCTGTCAGTGGAATATCCGGGGAATACAGTTCCCTTATCCCCACAAATCTCAGGACCCTATACCAGATTTTCTTTCCTAGCATCAGAAGGCAAGGGCAGCAGGGCAACTTCTTCTCCTCTATCCACAGAACCTCTTTTAGCATGACCGGACTTATGGCCGACTGCATCAATTCCGTGTCCAAAGTGATATCATCCAACAACCACCACAACAAACGGTGCCTTTCCTGCAAGATAGTACAATTACAGATGAGGCAATTTGATACAGCCATCCTCATATCTTCGGCATAAGAGAGTTCAGCGAGATTTTAAGTCTGCCAGTACCCAAGAGCAGGCCTCTCACGAAGGTGTTTAAGGACTTGAAAAAAGGATCTAGGGATATAGAACGGGACATTTGTGAAATGGTACAATAGGCGGGGCGGGGGGGAATAATCATGTTGACCAACGCTGCCCGTCCCATCAACGATAGGGGCAGTCTCCTCCAGAAACAGATTGAGCTTGAGATGCCCGCCAGTGCCTGCAAAGTGTCATGTTCATGTGATTCCCGCGCACCATGGTGAATGTCAATCCCCAGGTATTTAAAGGAGCCAGTAGCCCATCCCAACCCAAGGTCGGGGAGCTGGGTGTCTTCCCGAGTGGCCAGCTCTGCTAAAGGGAAAAGAATAGATTTACTACGACTAAACGTAATGCCAGAGAGTCCAGCAAAGTAATCCAATACTTCAATTGCATTCAAACGGAAAATAGCACAGGGGCCACGCACTGGTCTTGGAAGCAAGACCACAGAAGAGCAGCAAAGGTTCGAATCCCGGATCCGCGCTTAGAAACCGAACTCGGGTAGGGTATTAGGCGCGTTTAAAAAAAACAATTACATAAAAAATCCATTCAGGATTTTGAATATACAGTAGCATATCATCCGCACACAGGAAAACCAAGTGTCTACTACGATCTACCAATATGCTGGCCATGTCAAATTCGGTCCCAATAAACTCCGCCAATGCTTCCAATGCCAGGATAGGGACAGCAGGAAACCCTGTCTCACTGCTTTAAGGTCTCATGCGCCAGATATGTTCATCCCAGTTTTCACCCTAGCCATGGGCCTAGTGTAGATCTGCCTCACCCAGTGTAGAAACCCTTCCCCAGTACCAAAATGTCAGAGTGCAACATACACCCAATTCCCAAAGAACTGAGTCAAACACCTTGAAAGCATCCAAAAAGGCAACCACGTACTGTTCAGTAGATGTCAGAGTCCGATCTATAAAAACGGTGTCTCCTCAGATTAAGGGAGGTGTTCCTGCCTGGAACAAAACCACTCTGATCTTTATGTATAAGCGAGGCAATGACCTGTTGCAATCTGCCAGCTAGCGTAGCAGTAAGGATCTTACATTTCTGATTCAGCATGGAGAGGGGCCGATAAGAATCGCATCTCTTGTGCGGTTTCCCTAGCTCGAGAATAAGAACAATCACTGATTCCTGCATACTCCTTGGAAGTATCCCTTTGTCATAAGCCGTCTGATATGTCCTCAGTCATTTTGAGGTTATGTCCCTATTGTATACCTTATAGAATTCAACCGGGAGGCCACCACTACCCGGTGTTTTCCCAGTCTGAAAGGAGGAGACCACCACCCGTATCTCCAATTCTGTCAAAGGGGCATCTTACAGCTCTCTCTGTTCACATGTCAGTCTGGGTAATTTTATTTGTGGCATTGTGTATTCCATTATCCACTTTCCCCATCATCCCCATACAATACATTGTAGTATCTCTGAAAGATTCCATTTATCTCGGTCTGTGATTGCCACTGCTCTCCGCATTCATCCACTATTGAATATATCATGTGTCTAGGGCATTCCTTTCAGCTTAACCAAGCAAGTATTCAGCCTGTTTTATCACCCTGTTCATGAAGCTTCTTGGAATAAGCCTCAAAATCAAATTTACCTAGCCTTTCCAAAGCACCAAAGCATTGCTGCCCAACTATAATCAAGTCCCTTTCCCTAGCGTCATCTATATCAGGAGCACTTTCAGTGCATTAGATATCCATTTCTATTTTAGAGAGGTCCGTCAACAGTGATTCCTGAACACCTCAAGCCCTAGCTATTTCCTCCCCCCTGAACACCACCTTGAAGGACTCTCCTTTTGTGTTGTTAACTGTTAACATTGCCCTCATTTAGTTCAAAGAATTCTGCGTTTTTATCCCCTATCTGGCCTCTAAACAACGTGTCCGTTAATGCCTCACAGTCTCTCTGCCAGGATGGGCCCCTATGTACCATCCACACGGTGATCAACGGAGCATGATCCGATTGTGATCTACCCAGATGATTAGTATCAACTAACTTGTGACTGTTTCGCTCCAGTAAAAAGATATTCTATTTGTGCATAAACCCCAGCCCACCCCCCGCCCACCCCTGAGTATTATGTGTAAGCCTTACGCTCTGGATTTATGGATCTTCAAACATCTACAACAGCCAAATCAGTCAGCACCTTTCCCAAAATCTGTGCCGGTGGAGATGGTAGTGTACATTTTGCATCCGACCTATCCAACACTGGGTGTAATGTGCAGTTAAAATCCCCTCCCGCAGATCTACAGACAGCCTCTGAAAGGGGGCAATCTCTTATACAGTGAATGGAAGAAGGTAGAAGCATCATGGTTGGGGAGATATGTATTCATTATACACACCTCCTAATGCTCCACATAACCCTGAACCATCACCATCCTGACTTCATTATCTTTGCAGACCTCCAGCAGTCAAAAAGGCACCCCAGGCACCACCCAAATCGGGACTCCCCTTGCATACGTGGAATAGTTAGCTACATATCCTGTACCACGCAAACTGTGCATGAGCACAGTCTGTTTAGTATCTGTAAGATGAGTCTCCTGTAGAAGTGCGTTTTGCTTTTCAGACATGTGTAATGACATCAGCACTTACCCTATTACACGGACTAAAATTTCTTGGACACAGGAAGGAAATAATACACACTTACACCATTACTTGGCTCTTTACAGGCCCTCTATTCACAATCTGTTAGTGTACATATTACTATTAAATAAATGCAATTGATGTAACATGAATACAAGAATAAACACAAGGGGCACTGTTAGTGAAGTTGTAGGGGAAGCTTCATCTGGGCCACAACAACACTACCCAGTTCCAAGGCAGGTAGGCAGATAAATTGCACATCAACTAACGGGGTCTGGAGCGAAGCGTCCTCCCTCTCAACGAGACTTCAACACCCGGTGTTCCAATTCTGTCTCTTCTCAGGATACCTCTCTGCTTAAGGGGCACAAATCCCTGCCCCTCATAAATTGCTGACTGGCCCCGGTCGAAGAACAGACAGCAAGCATGGGAGGCAAGAGTGGAAAAATCCAGATAGTGGAAAAACCCAGCTAGTCTCCCGGGCGCTCATTCCCAGCACCCCTCATCAATGCACATGCACATCTCCGACTCCCCTCTCGGCTCCTCCTTGAGTGAGCAATGCGAAAACTGTCCTCCATAATAAGCTCATCTGCTTTCACACTAAAATATCGCAACCGTTGCAGAACTAATGTCTGCCTTCTAACTGAGCTCACAGAAACTTAGCCTTTCATTGAGGTTTGGAAGTGAATGTCCAAAATGGCTGCGCACCGGCACCATGTTCAGCTCATTTTCGCACATGCACTACAAAGTGCTATCTGCACTTGTTTCCTGTGGGGAAATGACCCTATTCTATTCCAATTAATATAGCTATCTAGTCCCCAGACATTCCAGGAGACCATATTCATTCCATTATCCATGGCCTACATCCTAGACCAGTCATATCTCCATTGCATCCTCCTCCTCGCAACAAACCATCCTTTCCATCCACCATCCAGTCAAGTACAGCCACTGCACTCATCTAAGTAGACCCTCCCACTGGAACCCATAGCACCAATAAAAGTCAGAAATGTGTATGAACAACAGAGGGAACAGCATATAGGCAAGCATAGATAACACAACAGACATAACATCAAACCATAACCAAAGCTCAATAGCATAATGCAATTGGCATGAACACGCCTATTCCGCCATGCCCAGAATATGATCAGCAACAGGCTTCAGTGTCGCCGATTCTCGGGTACATCCAAAAAGTGGCTTTCAACAAGGGGAGCCATAACTTACAGAGGAACTTTGGCAGGAGATCACAAACATCTCGGTCAGCATCCATCAGATGTGTCGAAGGGATCAGGTGCAGTGCTTGCAGTCATTTTTTGGGACCCCAGACTCCGTGGACAGAGGCTATAAAATGAGAGGAAGCCAGTTATGTGTAACGCTTGCCAGTAATTTTTGTCTCCGAGTGCCCCTTGCCGTTTGCATCCATCCATTGGTGCAATTCGTCCAGGAAAAAAATAAATAAAAATAAAATAAAAATTAAAAAAAAGGGATTTTCTGTTGTGTAGCACCTTCAGTTTAGCAGGGTATACCAACATATATTTCAGCCCTGGTTGGAGAAGGCTCTCCTTGGCCGCAGCAAACCTCTTTCTCCTCCTCTGGACTTGCAAAGTATAGTCCAGGTAGATTGCCAGCGTGGACAACGCCCTCTTCATCAAGCCCCCTTCCCTGGAAAATGTCAGAATCTTTCATAACTCAGAAGTTTAGGACCCTAAAAGCGGTCTCAGAGGGGCAGCAGGCAGTAGTTTCCTTGCAAGGGATCTATGTCCCCTCTCGTTCGTAAATCCCCGTTTCAAACACTCCTCGGCCCATTTCCTGCAACAGCAAATTTTCCACACAATTGGTCGGTCCAGGCCCTCCTCTACTTTCAGTAATCCTAGAATCCAGATGTTTCTGCAGGATTTCCCTTTGGGATCCTCTGGCCTTTAATTCCAGCAGTTTGGACCTCACTGTCAAGTTTCGTAGCAAAGTCTGAAGTTCTTTTGTGGTGGTCACTATATCAGACAACTTGGTCTCTGTCATACTCACTCATTCCGAGTGGAAAAGCCCATCTTGCCGCAACAGGTTGACGTTGATCATCACCTCTTGGATCTTTGTCTCCACAGAGGATTTAAGTAACACAATGGCCTCCAGTATCTGGCTCTCACCTTGCTGCTTGTCAGAGTGCTGCAATGCCTGCATCAGGTCTGGGATAGGGGTGTCAGCTTTCTGTGCTGGTTTATGGGCAAAAGCCTCCATTTTTGTTTGCGCCCCCTACCAGCCAGTGTCAGGTCCTGCATGGGTCTATGCACTGCCAAACTGTCTAAGGCACAGGTCCAGCAGCACTGCTGCGCACAGAAGAATAACACCCTAATGATGTCAGTACCAATCAAGGCAAACCAGTGTACAGGCTACTGTTCATTCCCAGATGATAAGTATCTTTTCCAGGTCATTGTGAGTCGAATACAGAAGCCTGCAGGCAGCAGTCCACACTCTGCCTCCCACCACGCACGCACGCACGCACTTCTCATCTTGTCATGTAGCCCAGGCCCACGGTGTCAGCCCATGCAGCTATTATCCATGACCCGCCACTCCATCCTCACTCCACCACAGGGTCTGCTTCCGATGTGGTTCACCGACACTGGCCCAGGAACAGATTATCCACTTCTCCCTACACCGTACCCACCGACCGCACTTAGTGCACCGCCATCTTGGAGAGTACGAAGGCCTCAAACGGCGTCCAGCAGAGCGTTCTCAGCATGTCGGACTGCACTCAAGAGGTGATTCAGAGCAGCCTTCAAGGCACAGGGCTCCTACATCGACGGATGCCCAATGTATAGCGTTGTACACTTGCTCGAAGGATGGAGAAATCAGCAATATATCAGGCGCCCCTGGGAGCTCAAGAGTCACATCTTCAAGCTATGGAAGTTGGCCACGTCCCCCCTCAACCAATGAAACTATGAATGCTTAGCTTTTACTTCATTTTATTCTCTGCTATCGGGGCCTCATGACTGTCCAAGAGGTTCAGTTACAGAGTCATCTAATGGGAGCCTCAGATATTGGCAGTGGTCATCGGCATAAACCGGCTAATATGCACCTTCGCCACGCTTTGGCAGCAACATGGCAGCCATATTCCAAAAAAAAGAGTAGGGTTAGTTAGTGGGGTATTGGGAGAGGCAGGTGCAAAACATGGTTTCGATTAGTGTAGGCCAGAAGTACCAGAGTGCCGATGAGGGTCTACGTGGTTTGTGGCGGTGACAGTTGGGGACTGGGGCTATGTTTTATTTGGAGAGGAAAACTAAAACTCCATAAAATAACATCTCTGGGACAGAGCAGCTATTCGGGGGGTGGCCAACGTGCGTGATACAGCTAGAGGTGTGGCAGGCCATACAGTGAGCTCTGAGCTGCAGTGCTAAGGTTAATGATCTGGGGGGTTGGGAGCGGCTAGCAGAGAAAGATGCAATGTGTGTCCTGTAAGGTGCTAATAGGCTGAAAGGGGATTTGCCTAGTAGTGGAAGAGTGGTAGTTCAGGGGATTTTGCAGTGTCTTTTCTTTGCAGATTAAGGTTGAATCGGTGGAGTTCCAGTCTGCTGTCAGGCTGAAAGTAGAGGTGCCAGCGTGTTATTATTCATCTGGATGAGGTGTTCCATTTTATGATTGTGGGAGGCGGGATTGCAGGGTCTTATTTAACATGTGAAAACATGCCCACAGGACTAGAGCAACCCTCAACTTTAAGCTGAAGCACCTGCTGCAAAGCTGTACTCCCAACAGTGTTTCTGCTCTAAAACAATCCTTATGGATCCCAATGTTAGCACACCATGCACAACTTGCAAGCACATCTCAAATCCTGCTGTGTACTGCAATTAAGTAGCTAGGTATCGTTTGTAACGGTAGATCTAATCATAGATGAGTGGAAGCGCCACAATCATAGATGAGTGGAAGCGCCACTTTCCCAGCATGCGTTTCCATTGTGTTGTTCGTCCGCCTCTTTCACAGCTCTATCCACATTTCTACCGCAGCCATTTAAGATGTTGGCAGATGGGAAGGAAGGAGATGGCCCTCTGGGCACAGCTAGTTATATGATATGTAGCACAACATGACAGACTATTACATGGTCTACAAACCGAAGAAGCTCACACTGGCAAAATGTTACTTTGTATGTGTCCCTTCCAGCCACTGAGGCAGACGCCGTGGAAGGCAAACTATGAATTCCCGATTCCGAAAAGCCTTACGATTAATGTTCACGGAGAGCCGTTTATGAAAGCCGCATCGGCAGCCATCACTTAACTTCTTATTAGGGACAGCCTTGGTAAAGTCTACCTCTGAGAGTTTCTGCCGTGCAATCATTCATCTCACGGGAAGGAGCGATAAAACCCCTGGAGCCCCCAAGCCCTCCCCCAGCTCCCTCTTCTACTTTGTCTGATGAAATGACTTCCAGTTTGATTTCTTCTTCTCCCTCGGGCCTTTCTAATCAGCAAGCAAAGGAAAATGCTGAGCTGGATCAATGTCAGGCCTTCTAACATTATTATTTATGTCGCATGAACGTGGGCCTTATATTTTCTTGGCGTTGTAAAGGTTATTCACAGAGCGGCCATCAGGGCGACGCTGCTGCTGCTGGCGGCATCAAGTTTTATTGCCAGACTCATCCAAATCTTTTCTGATCAGCTCGGTTTAGCTCAAGAAAGGGAAGGAGAAGAGACGATATCTTCTAGCATTGCAATGCAATGCTGCCAGGATTTTTTCGTGCTGGCATAATGCAGTGGATTTAATCCACCTGCCTATCACTCCAGCTAAAAGCATGCGACTTTGATCCATTGTAAACGCTGCTGCCATGCGTAAATGGCAAGCTGCGTTTACTCATTTTTCACGGTGTGGTGGAAAAAGGAGTCATAAAGGGCAGTACGCCTCCACTTTACACCACCACTTCGAACTCGGACCTACAAATGGTGAACATTATGCAGAGAGGACCTGTTTGCACCCAAGTGCAGTTAACGGGTCCCCTATGAGTAATTTACAGGGAACCCCAACAGAAGCTCCAATATGTCCAGTCACTATTCAGTCATTATCCCCCCAAACTCACCAGCCATAATGTCGACACATTGTCACAAAATAAAACTGAAAATAATGGAAATGGCTACATGATTAAATGTCTTGCCACTCCAAATAAAACAAGTCAAAATTAAAGTTAAGTATTTTGTTATTGGTTTTTACAAAAGCATACAAATCTATTCGCCTTTTCCAATTTCATGCACGAATAATCTTAAAAACAGTCCAATAAAATCCCCATCTTTTCTTAAAAACATCTAAAACATGTATACAGAATCAAAAAGTAGTCACTAACTGGTGGGTCATTCAAAAGAACCAACCCTTCTTTAATGGTACAAACTATATAGCGTATACAAAGGGATTTTGCCAACACATGTAATAGCAAATAAAGCCAGTCCACCAACAAGTGGCGTGTGCTTGATTGTTGGGAAGGACTATGCTTCTCCTGAAGATTACGGTACGTATAGATTCATGCGGCTAGATGACCATAGTAATTTTGTATTGACATCATAAGTATATGGGGTGATTTTTGTAAGGAAATTATGACCCAGACCGCCCTGATTGGTCTTCTGTAATTGGACTTTTGACTTGCCTCCTATGGGGAAACAGTGCCTAGTTAACCTAGGGGCGATCTAACCGCCAACTAGAATTATGCAGAGTCTGATAGTTCCGAATGGGGCTGCAAACTTCAGTTTACTTTTTAATATTGACCTTTAGTCTGTTTAAAAGTATGCACAAATTGAAGCTAGGGGAATAAATATCCGGAACATTCAAGAAGACATTTTGCCAGGATGACACAATTTGACTAAGTGTGGAAAGCAACGTTTACAACACAGGTCTTCAGGTTCCACAACTGAACCACTACAATACAACTTGAACATATTAACCATATAGGCTGCCATTAGTGCGACTATATGGGACAGCTTCCCTTTATACCACGATCAGAGGACAGAGTTCTTGGAAGGCACCAAATACACTCAATTGTTACTTGGCTGCCTTTCATATTTGGATGAGAGCTAAAGCAAAATTAGAAGCGATCCCTATTTAGAGCATATGCCGGGTTTCGGTGGTATTACAGACTAATGTAAAAATGGACTTTTTATATTAACTTTTTTTTTAATATCCTACCGATTTTTAAATCCGCTAACATGTCTTAACAGGGAAGTCATTTTGGAGTCGCCAGGGGTCGCAACTGTGACCCAAGAGGTCTCCCTTGCTACCGCTGTGGTCTCCCTTGCTACCCCTGAACAACATTTTTTCTTTGTTGTTTTTTTTTGTTACAAAGGGAAGCACCTTGGCTGTGGCCTGCGTCATGTGGCTCTTCGGGCTTTCTTGTTCAGGTCTCTTAAAAAAAATAGTAGGTTCCACATGTGTAACACTTTAAGCAGTGACACCAAATCAGAAAGAAGAGGAACAACAAATGTGTCTTTTTTGGAATTCTATACAATACTTGCTAGAATCATTAAAGGTTTATTTCAGGCACACTTGAGGGGTTGAGTCATTGATTTAGTCTGTTCTTAAGCACCTCAAATTGACAATGCAGACAAAAACGTCCAAAAAGCATTTAGAGTAGAATAAGCATCCATTTCTGACTAAGTATTTTGTTTTTCACAAGTTGCAGTAATAGCATTTATTTTGTGCCGTTGTCTCTGTTACGACTATAACAAGACATTCCATCTCGGTGTCCTCGGAGACTTGACAACCTTCTTGTGCCTAAAAGCTAGTTTACAGTGTAGAAATGTTTGACCATAGCACATAAAGTGACTCTTCATTTCATTGTGCCACAATCATGCTTTGTTCTATTGTGCATCTTTCATATCTCCCATGCATGCTGTTCAGGATGTTTATTTGCATGTATCAGGTAAAGAGTGCCCAGAGTACGAGATGCCGTGTGAGTGTGCTGCATTCACCATTCTAATCTAAATTCTTTAATACAGTGTTATGAACCCTCCCAATGGTATTTATTTTGCCAACCTCTGAAGCCGGAAAAGTAGATCCAAACAGGCTTGACATGTGGCCAACTTTGCAACAGACGTGCAGATGAACTGGCCTGCTGTCAAATCTCAAGTTACGAGTTTAATGGTATCCACTACAGAATATAATTTGCTTTCTGACTTTGAGAACATTCAGACATGTAATTTCTCATTTTACTATAGCTGGTAAGATAGCCATTGCCGGTAAAATAGCTCTGTGGGTTGAGAACTCGCTGCTGCGATAGGTGTGTGTGATCTGCAGGTTGCAGGTTTGAATCCCGGCAAGGCCAACTCAGACTTTCATCTTTGTGAGGTCGATAAATGAGTACCAAACACTAAGGGGTGCCGCTGTGCAAAGCGGTGGTGAGTTTCAAGTAATCACAAATATATATGTAATCCCTGCTGTAAAAAAGAATTCTAATGTAATTAGAAACTAATTTATAAAGGTTGCGTATCTGCAATGATATCGCGCTAGGGTTCTCCTAGTCACATATACATTCACGTATCCTTTGTGGTGTCAAAAACTTCATAGGTGAAGTTGATTTATTCAGTAAGCCAAAAAATAAGTAGAATTCTAAAAGTCTGTGGTGTTGACATAATACATGAAAATATGGGCATAATAGTTTAATATGTGCCGTATCTGTTTTAGACACTCGAGTCTCCATGGCAACTTGAAACAGAACGGTCCGCGCAGACCTGAAGTAAGCCGAGACGCTGGCTAGAACGCTGATCCAATTAAGTTATGCTCTGCCATGCGAGTTAGACACATGGAAACAAGTATGTCCCTCCAAAGGCGGTCATACAAATTAATCCACCTTTTTTTCCTTTCTCAGGGTGCATTGAAGACTCCACGGGTCTCGCGCATGCGATTGGCCACAAGCACCTCTACTAAATAGAAGTCTGTCATTCTGACACGCTGACATCACTGCATAGCCCTTAAGGCAGGCCCCCAAATACATGTATATATATAATTGTTTGCATATTTAACTTTTTGCGTATGACGGTCAATTTGCACTCAAACGGAACAAGGATTAGTTATGATATATACTCCGGTCTTCTTTTAGCACCAAACCAGGACAAGACGGGACATTGCCTCCTGATCGGACTAACAGGAGGACATCCGGAAGATAGCAAACGAACAACAATAAGGATTTTGACCTATTAGACCAGGTATTTCACTCAATCATCCCTACTACAATAGGGGTGTTTCTGAATGCCGATCAGAGGTTTTCTAAATTTCTAGAATGTGACTAGTGCGCAGTTCTCTTAGCATTAAGATATCTTGAACACCTCTATCTCTGCCACCCACACAGGTTTTGCCAACGACAGAGAAGGGCTGTACTCGGATGACGTAGCGCCCACGATTTGAAGAGTCCCCATTCCTTATGAATTATGGGTAAGTCCAGATCCGGGGATTAGCATATCATCAGGTAGCTGATATCATTTCTAGGTATCCCTGGCAGTAGCATTTACATAGATATGTTTTTCCATTCTTTGTCTGCTTCCCCATTGGGTTCGCCCACCTACCCAGAGGAAGGCTGTATTATGCCAATCTGATGGCTCTACGCCGAAACGTGAATCTGAATCCCAACCACAAAACAGAGCTTCTGCAAACGTAGGCAGACCTACATATGGACATTAAACTATTATGCCCATAAGAGTGACAAGTTGTCGCAAGAGTTTTGGTTAAAGACTCATTTAATGACATATAACCACTTATGAGCTATAAGGAAGAAATCATTGAAAAACATTGTTTTCCATTTACGACCAAGTATTGTTTCCTAATTAGATAAGGAAACCAGTTTTTTGAACTAATTGATTGTATACACCTCTTTCCCTCTTTTGAACAAATTGAATATTTGAATGCATTAAGTGTCTGTCTTGTACAAGTTTGATTATAATATTTGTTTTTCTATTTCATGTTTTCATTTATTATGTCAACACCACAGAACTTATTATTTTGGATTACTGAATAAATCAACATCACCTATGAAGTATTTGACATCACAAAGGAAACGTGAATGTATATGCGACTAGAGCACTAGCGCGATATCATTGCAGATACACACCCTTTATAATTAGTTTCTAATTACTTTAGAATTATATTTTACAGCAGAGATTATGTATATATTTGCGATAAATTAGTACCAACACAGGTTGGGTGTATTTGTTCTATATAAAGTGCTTAAGTGCGAGTGCTATATAATAACACATCATTATCATTTGGCCTTGGATGTCTGCTTGCATTTACAGTAATTTGGTAATATGGGCCAATACACACTGATATTAATGATACGTATGGTGATCCATTCTTGTATAAAATGTATATCACATTACAGTCATATCGTAACAATATTTTTCATAGTGTACTTAGTAACAATGCTATGTGAGGCCACTTCCTGTTTTGTCAACGGGTGAAAGGTCGTGTTCCATCGTTTCCAGTGATGCCACTTCAGGGTGTGGTCAAATGACATTACTTCATATATCATATCATCAGAGGTCAAGGGTTGTGTGATGTCACTTCCGCTACCCCAGGCATTTTGGTGAAACCACGTCCCCGTGTCTTATTGGATGTGATTGTGCTTTTTTTAAAAAGGTATTAAATGTTTAAAAATTATGATGTAATTAATTGGCATGAAATGTATGTATAGTCCTTTTCATAGTGTAAAAGGTTGATTATAATACACTGTATGCACACAAAAATGTATTTTTACTTTTTGGGGGGAATAGACTTTTTGCCAGCAGTATCTGGGCAATCTGTAGGAGTAGGCTGGATTGTTATGGATGGAACAATGAACATGTGGAGCGCAAGCTGCAAATGTACTGTATGTAGGGTGTTCTGCACGACTGCAGCTCTTAAAAAAAGGCCCATCGTAGGCAAGGGTGATTGGGGGGGAACAAAGAATCACCTGGAATGTGCAGGGGATGGGGCATATCACTTAAAAGCTGCATGGCATGTCCCCATTTTCAATTGTCAAGTCGCCACTACAGCCTACAATACCCTGAGGGATATAGACTACAGTGTTTGTTGCCCCATTTTACTCTTCATTTGTACATCGATACTCCCTCCAGTAGCCTAGAAGGGCCTGCTTCCCTTTAAAACACTATTTTATTGTGTCACCATCCGTATGATAGTGTTGTGGCGGATAAGAGAAAGGCCTTGCGTCTCGAAACTGCGCCTTATCATGGGCGCGATATCGGATCCCCCTGCGCGTTCACTATCCTTGTAAAAAGCAAAGAGCACTTATCGCTCATGGATCAAATTACACCGGTACACTTCCGAAATGAGCCTGTTGGTGGAATTTGGTCCATTTGGCATCCTCTAATAACCCGTGCAAATTTTGAAGAGCTTTCGATGGGAATAATTCCACACGCCGCCTCCTTGGGTTCCTGCCAATGCATGGGTTGAGCACATTAAGAACACCTTGAGTGGAGGAGTGGCAAGTGCCGCCGCCTGTTGTGTCCCCTTTGGTAAATGGCATTATTGCCACATCCACAATGATTTTTATAAGATCATTCTGGGCAGCAAGTCTTCTAGGGCCCCTGGGCCTGATGGCATCTGTAGTACAACCATTTAGAAGAACAAGTTACTTCTTACCTGGTAACGTTCTTTCGACGGGATGTTCCTCCGACGTATTCCTTCTCTTTGATAATACGTTTCCAGCTTGCTGGCCTTGGAAATGTTTTCTGTAGCAAGTGCAGCGCGTCGAGGTCCGCCGAGTCGATGTCCCTCGATGGCCACCGTATCGGCGCCGACGTCACCATGCCCATAAATAGCCACGCGCTGCGTCCGTTGCTCAGTTCCGTTTTTGTAGCATAAGAAAAGACATGCCTGAATCGGTTAGTAACCTTGAAGGAGCGGAAGCTGCAACCACAAGGGAAGTTATCACTGCAGGGATGGATGGGAGGGGTGATAAGGAATACGTCGGAGGAACATCCCGTCGAAAGAACGTTACCAGGTAAGAAGTAAGTTGTTCTTCGAAGGGATTGTGTCCTCCGACGTATTCCTCATATTTGATAGACTCCCATAGCAGTGGTATGTAATTGGAGGAGGGAGTGATAGTGTTATGTATCCCTTTAGGGAGGGACCGAATGTAATACGGCCTTGCCAAATCTGGTCTCTTGAGCAGTGGAGGAATCCAGATTGTAAAATTTTGCGAATGTATGTGCGGATGACCATGTGGCAGCCAGACATGTGTCCCGGACCGGTACCCCTCTCTGGAGAGCCGAAGAGGCTGCGATACCCCTGGTTGAATGAGCCCTGAGATTTTGGGGTGGCTCTTTCCCTGCTAGACTATAACATTCCAGGATGGCCAAAATAATCCACCTGGAGATGGTTTGTTTTGTTATGGGTAGTCCCAACTTGTGACCTGAGTATCCTACAAACAGTTGGTCTGCTTGCCTGATCCTACCCATTCTGCTGATGTAAAAGCTGAGCAAAACAAAAGAGTTGATGGCTGGAAGGTTTAGAATAAATCTTGACCTCTGGCATTGCTCTGGGCAACCCTCCAGACCATCGTTCTTCGCCTGCCAAGCCATTACAAAAGGGGAAAAAACCATATGCAAATCAGGCTTGGTTTCACCCCCAGAGGAGTAGTCCAGCCCGAACTGCTAGGTCACATCCCTTCTGCACGAGACCACAAGCATCCCCAGACATGTTTCAGCCTTGTTGGGCGTCATCAGTGAGGAGTAGCTTGGGTCTCTAGGCCCAGCAGGCAAGGGACCCACGTCTGGGCATACCCTTCCCACTCGGGGTGACAATAGCAAAACAAATGAGTTGATGGCTGGAAGGTTTAGAATAAATCTTGACCTCTGGCATTGCTCTGGGCAACCCTCCAGACCATCGTTCTTCGCCTGCCAAGCCATTACAAAAGGGGAAAAGCGGAGAGCTCGCCTAGGGTCCAGCCTGTGTAGCCTTTCCTCCTCTTTCCCCGGATGGGGAGGAGGGTAGAATGAAGGCAAGGTCATTTTCTGAGTAATATGGAATTCAGAAACCACCTTTGGGAGGAAATTAGGCTTCACCTGTAGGACAACCTTGTCCTTGTGGAAGATTGTATGTGGGGGTTTACAGGAGAGAGCTTGTAGCTCACTCACCCTCCTAGCAGATGTTAGTGCTACTAGTAGGACATTTCTAAGCGTGAGAAATCTCAATGCGCAAGAGTGAAGAGGTTCGAATGGAGTGCCCATTAAGAAGTTTAAGACTAAATTTAAGTCCCATAATGGAATCTGGAATGGTTTTGGAGGGTAAACATTAGTTAGACCCTTGAGAACTTGTACCACTAGAGGAATTTTGAAATACGATGGTTCCTCCGCAGTGCGCTTGAAGATAGAAAGCGCTGCGAGATAGCCTTTTACAGTGCCAACTTGAAGGCCTGAGTTTGCCAAGTAGAGTAGAAACGATAACACCGTTGGTGTACCACATGAAAAAGGGTAGATATTCTCTTCCCTACACCAGCTGCAAAACTTGTTCCAACGGCAGCGGTATAAAGACTTTGTTGCTGGTCTTCTGGCCGAAAGCAACACCTCCATGACGTCATCAGGGAGATCCCAATCATTGTACCTCAACCTTTCAGAAGCCAAGCGTGAAGGTTGAGGGTTCTGGTGTCTGGATGGAGAACCTGACCTCCCTTTTGCGAGAGAAGATTCTCTTTGAGTGAAAGACGGATTGGAGGGCAGATGGACATATCTAGAAGGTCCGGGTACCACGTACTCCTGGCCCAATACGGGGCTATTAGGATCATGGTTTTCCGGAATCTTCTCAACCTCCTGATCATTTGAGGAATAACAGGGACTGGTGGGAACGCGTAAAGGAATGGAAACTTCCAGTCCACTACGAACGCATCTCCTAGAGCTCCTCTCGGGGGAAATTCCCTTGAACAGAAAAGATCGCACTTCCTGTTGGTGCTTGTGGCGAACAGATCCACCTGAGGGGTTCCCCAAAGGACGAAGATCTCTTGAAGGACTTCCTGAGCTAGCTCCCACTCGTGGGAGACTGTACTCTGCCTGCTCAGAGCGTCTGCTGTCAAATTCTTCTCTCCGGCTAGGTGGACTGCCGATAGAGAGATTCCTTCCCGAATTGCCCAAAACCAGAGCTGCATTGCCTCTCTGCACAGTGGCAGTGATCCTACGCCTCCTCTTTTGTTGAGGCAGTGCATGGCCACCGTGTTGTCTGTCATTATCAGGACATTTCTCCCCTGTATTGATGGCAGGAAAGCTTTTAGCGCTAGTCTGATCGCTCTCAGCTCTAATAGGTTGATATGTAGTCTGGACTCCGATGGAGACCAACGACCGCTGATGGTCAAGTCGTTGGCATGGGCTCCCCACCCTGTGAGCGAGGCGTCTGTGACTACTGTTATCTCCGGCCATGGTTGCCAAAACAGTTCTCCTTTCAAGATGTTCTCTGGATAGGCCCACCATTGAAGGTCGTGGGCTACCTTGTCTGGAATCCGGAGGAGGTCTGTCATTCTCCCTGAGAATTGTGACCACTGACTTCTCAGTGCCCACTGAAGAGATCTCATTCTCAGTCGAGCCTCTGGCACAAGGAAGATGCAGGATGCCATGAGGCCTAGCAACCTCAAAACGTCGAAGTCTGGGAGACGCTGGGCATTTTGAAACTTGGTGACCATCTGTAGAATATCTTGAGCCCTCACCTCTGGTGGCGAGGCTTTTCCCAGGAAGGTGTCCAGGACCGCTCCAATGAACTGGAGTCTTTGAGATGGTATCATCTGTGACTTCTTTAAATTGAGGGAGAAGCCCAGTCTGTGAAGGAAGAGGCAGACATAATCTAGCTGGGTCTGGGCCTGCTCCGAAGATACGGCCCTGATCAGCCAATCGTCTAGAGAGGGGTAGACGTGGATCCCTTCCCTCCTTAGACTCGCCGCCACTACCGACATCAGCTTGGTGAAGACCCTCGGGGCGGAGGTCAGCCCAAATGGCAGAACTCGAAATTGAAAATGAGAGTTGCCAATTGCGAACCTCAGGTATTTCCTGTGCTTGAGATGGATTGGCACATGGAAATAAGCATCCTGAAGGTCCAGAGATACCAGCCAGTCCTGGAGCTGGAGGGCCTGAAGGATCTGAGAGAGAGTTACCATCTTGAACTTGTCCTTCCTGAGGAACTTGTTCAATTCTCGTAAGTCCAGGATGGGTCTCAGTCCTCCGTCCTTCTTTTGTATGAGAAAGTAGGGGGAGTACCAGCCCTTGTTCCTGTCCGCTACAGGTACCGGTTCTATGGCACCTTTCTCTAGCAGGTCCATAATTTCCTGCAAGAGGAGCGGATCTGGAACTTTTAGGGAGCTGTTCCCTGGTGGATGACTCTGAGGGATGTGTAGAAAGGGTAGGCAGTAACCTTGGCAACTGTCTCCAACGCCCAAGCATCTGGCGCCTGCCATTCCGTCAGATGGTGAGTTAACCTGCCTCCTACAGGTGTCTTGTGTGTGAAGGCCTCAGAGTGGTTTGGGGGCGGCTGATGCAGATGCCGAGGGTAAAGAGGCACCTGCTGCTGCTGCGGTCTTAGTACTTTTGACCCGTCCACCTCGGGCGGATCTCCTTTGGCCTCTTTGAGCCGGCTGTCCTCTGCCTTTCCCGAATGCGGAATAGCGAAAGGACTTTCCTCTTCCAGAGGTTCCTGAGGGGCGAAAAGAAGGTTGGCGGATAGCAGCTCCTAAGGATTTTGCTGCTGCTTTAGAAGTCTAACTTTTCCAGACTGTCATCAGCCTTTTTCCCGAATAATGAAGAGCTGTCAAAGGGCATATTCAAAAGTCTGGCCTGTACATCAGGGGGCAAAGCCCGACTTTCGCAACCACGCATGCCTGCGGATTGTTGTACTTGCCGCCATGGCCCTGCAGATACTGTCAGCGGAATCGATGCCAGTTTGAAGTGATTCGCACACGGCATCTTTGCCATCTTTAATGATGTTAAGGAAGGCTTCCTTTTCCTCTCCTTCGGGTATGCAGTCAGCCGCCGATGAAGCACACTCCTATAGTGTGTAACTGAACCTGGCGAGCGTACAGGTGGCGTTAATGGACTTCAACGCCATACTACAGGCAGAGAAGACCTTCTTTGCCATAGAGTCGTACCTCTTGTCATCCCTATCCTGTGGGACAGTAGGGTAAGCAGTCCTACTGCTGGATGAAGTTGCCGCTTGAACCACCAGGCTCTCTGGGGTCGGGTGTTTTGACAGGTATTCAGGGTCAGCAGCCGCTACCCTATACTTTGTTGACAATCTTTTATTGACTGCTGGGATAACTTCAGGAGTTTCCCAATTGGATGCAATTTTACGTTGTAGGGCTGCATGGAAGGGGACCACCGGGTCCTCCTGTGGGCCTTTGTCCAATATATCTGTCAGATCATCCTGTTGGAAAACAGGTGAAGGCGCAGACCAACCCATAAACTCAATTATTCTTGCCATCAGGGTTCTATATGGTGTTTCGGCATGTTCCCCTGGGTCTGGCTTTAAAAATTCCACTTCTGGGGAAGTGTCCAGTCCACTTGCCTCATGAAGTGACTCCTGTAGTTCCTTCAGCCTTCTTTCTTCAGAGGTGAAATCCTCTGCAGTAGGCAGTGTGATTCTTTGTAAACCAAATGTTTCCTGGTCAGAGTCTTTCCCTTCTTCATAAATTGAAGAAAGACCAGGGTATTCTGATCTCTGAAATGGAGTAAAGCCCATCTCTAGGGCCGAAGGAGTTAAACTCGTCGTTATTGGACGAGAAAATGTCGATGTGGACACCGATGTAACCGGCTTCGAAGGTGCCGAAAACAGCATCGAAAAAACTGGAAGAGGTCTCGAAGAACTCGAGAGGATCGGGATCCTACTCTAGGGCATCGACGACGGTCTCTGCGTCGTGCCGGAGGCCCTTGAAATCACTGTTGGCTGTGGAGCATTGGTCCTCTCTTTCATCGGCGTCGACGATGGCGTCGAGTCGATCGACTGACGCGTCGAGGAACCCTTTGACAACGGCGTCGATGGCGCCGATCCGTGCGTCGAAGGAATCTTCGACGACGGCGTCGTCAAAGACGGTGCCTTCTTACCCGATGGCTCATGGCGCTCTCGGGTGGAATGTTTCGCCGGGTGCTGCGACTCGCGGCGTTTTGATTTTTTGGGTTTTTCACCCGGGGTATCACCCTCAGCTGTCTTCGAGGGGGTCGAGGCCGCGTTCTCGAAGGCGCTTAACATTTTCTTTCTGAATTCCTCCCACTCAGCTTGAGAACTGTGTTAGGTGGGACAGGAAACTTATTCTGGGGACACAGAAGACGACGAGGAATGGACCTTCGACATCTCTTTTTTGAGTGTCTAGATCTCGACGAATGGTGGGAGCTGCTTGGAGATCTAGAATGGGAGTGTTTTCGACAGCGAGGAGACGAATGCCTCGACTCAGCCGACGAAACCTTCGAGGAGGATTTGGCTGACTTACCTCTCTCGAGTTTCCCCTTTCGCTCCTTCAGGGCTTTCGCCGTCATGGACATGCAGTCCTCACACTCCGAACAATGGTGCTCGGACCCCAAGCACCATAAACAGACCCTGTGTGGATCCGTTATTGACATTTTTTTACCGCAGTCTCGACATTTCTTGAAGCCGGATTGCGGCGTCGTCGGTTCTGACGAAGAAGCCATCGAGTACGCTAAGGAATATTCGAGTCGAAATAGATATTAAACCTGACTGAACTGGGCAACGACGTTCCGAGGCCCCACGAAGCACGGAAAAACGGAACTGAGCAACGGACGCAGCGCGTGGCTATTTATGGGCATGGTGACGTCGGCGCCGATACGGTGGCCGTCGAGGGACATCGACTCAGCGGACGTCGACGCGCAGCGCCCTCTACAGAAAAAATTTCCAAGGCCAGCAAGCTGGAAACGTATTATCAAAGATAAGGAATACGTCGTAGGACACAATCCCTTCCATAGATTTCTTTTTCGATGGATTGGTGAAGCACAGTTTATTCCATCTTCCTGGTCGGATAGCATCATTGTGCCCGTTTGGAAGAAGGGGGGCTGTGATAATCCAGGTAACTACAGCCTCCTTGAAATGCTTGATGCATCCTCCTAAATCTTTGCCCGTATGCTTGATGAACTTTGGCCCTCGGCGGTAACAGCTAATCTTATCAAGCCCAGCCAAACTGGATTCCAAAAAGGACTTAGCACTATGACCAATTCCCTTGCCCTCCAAACAGTTATCGAACAGGCCTGGCTTACCTGAAAGTGTACAGTCTATGCAGTGTTTATTGATTATAGCGCTGCGTTAAACTCGGTCAGTCACAACAAACTGTCACGCAAACACTCTGCTTGGAACATCCCCGCAGGTTTATTGGCTATGATTATCCACCTCCACAGTGATACTCGAGTCAAAGTCTGGTTGGACCTACTGGGCAATACCTCTCACTGGATCCCTGCACTATGTGGACTTGAGCAGGGATGTAGATTGGCTCCCCTTTTGTTCAACCTATATCTTGCTGATATGGGAGCGGCTCTGGTGAATCACGTTTCGATACCCCCAATCTGGGCGACTTCCCCCTTCAATGGATGGGGTTTACTGACGATATTTTGTTGGATTTAATCCCTTCTGGCCTACAGACTGCCTTGCAGGCCTTGGTGTTACTCTGATGCCTTGGAATTGGTGATCAGCATCTCCAAAACAAAGATTATGGTATTCCATCCTCTTGGTCAAAAGAAGCCCACCTTATACCTTGCCACTTGGAGGAGGAAAAACTTGAGATTGTCCAAGAGAACAAATATCGGGGTGTCCTCTTTGATGGAGGCCTACATGGTAGTCATCACCTAGATAATACCAGACTAAGGTGTGCTCAAGCCTTGGGGGCCCGGTTGGGTGAAGGACTCCTTATGGATCTTGGTCAAATTATTTTTGGCAAAGATTTGCTCTATGCTAATGTACGGTGCTGTTCACTGGCAGCCCGGTAACCTGGCAGGTGCATCCATACTGGAATCCTTTTTACTTAAGAGGTTGCTCCGGCTTCCTACTTGGACTCCGTCCAGACCATCTTCTTGGAGTTTGGGATTTATTCCTGCATGGCAAGACTGCAGCTCTTCTCTGTGAATTTTCTTTGGCAACTCGCCAATGCTGAGGCTGGTACTCTAAACTTTGCTATCTATCGAGCCGGCTGCTCCAATATCCATCGCAAGATGGGTAGTGCCATACATAGTTTGGTCACGGTTGGGAATAAATGGGTGGCTCTGGTCCCGGGCGTTACCTTGAGATGCCCATTTCACCAGTTCAAATCCGCCATAAGGGTGGCTGTTTACAGCCATTTTCGTGATCAATATTTGGTGCATTTGGCTTCCTCGTCAAATATTGGTCTATTCTTCAAATACATTTCTGCCCGTCCTGGGCCCCCTAATTACATCAACCAATTTGTCGGCAACACACTGGTCTGGGACTACCTTAAACTCTAAACTAAATCTGGTAAGAGTTTTGAAATCACGGGGGCCTGGTTAAACATCCCCAGACCTGCCAGGATGTGCCACCTCTGTGGCTGTGGTGCCCTAGAGTCGGTTCAGCATTTGTTAATCCATTGCAAATCTTTAAGTGGGATTAGGAGAGCAGCATGTCTGGCCGGTTGCATACATTTTGACCCTATTGCTGAGGATATTTGGACTTTATTCATGGGGGGCAGAGGGAACTATGAGCCTTGTATTATTTTCTTCACCCTCCTTTGGAGGAAGATGGCTGGCATTTTGGATAGCCAGCAATAATCTGTCAGGGAATGTGCACCATTTCTCCCTGCCCATGGTTGTGGTTGGGCTTACGCACAGTAATGGATATTAGTTCTCCAATGCTTATTGGGACAGGTAGTGGGCATGTTGTTGGAATTTTAAACGATGTATTAGTCTAATTGTGTTCGCGGTTGGCCAACCGTTGTTTCTTTTAATTGATGTCTGTGCCCAAAGCTGTTTAAATATACAGCTATATGACAGTAATAAAAAAATAAAAAATCACACTATTTAATCCAGGGGTCTACCCTCTCTCCCTGGCTGTTAATCCAATACCTGGCACTTCTTGTCCACCGCATTGCCGCTCTCTGCCCCAACTTTCAGTGCTATGCAGATGACTCAACTCATTTTCAGGCTCCCTTCCGCCTATTCCTCTCCTCTCTCATCTCTCATCTCCGACTGTCTATCTGCTATCTAGGAGTGGTGTGCCGCCAATGATCTCTGCCTTAATGCCAGTAAGACCGAGATTCTCCTCATCAGCACACCTGCTCCCTCCTTTCCTGTCACTCTCTGGTGGGCCTCTCTTGGCCCTCCTCCTGCTCCCACCTGTGAGGGTGAAAACCTTGGGGTCATCTTCGACTCCACACTCTCCTTCTCTCCACACATCTCTGACGGCTCTAAGTCACACTACCAGATGCACCTCCTCAGAGGTATTCTTCCTTTCCTCTCCTTCCCCTAGAAGCTTAATGTCTCCGGAGCTCTGGTTCTCTCTAGGCTGGACTATTGCAACAGCCTCTTTCTAAATCTGCCTGCTTCTACTTTCCGCCCTCTGCAACTCATCCAGAACAGGACTGTGAGACTTGTCCTTGGCCTATTATTCCATTATTTTTACTGTAGTTCATATGTACGGCACTGCCCACTCTGCCTCCCCCCGCACTTTTCCCCTTCTGCCCCCGAGAGTAACACACTCATACCTCTCTAGTGAACCTCAGCTGGGGGTACTGATCCTCATTTTACCATGGGACAAGACTTCCCTAGTTCGATTTGTGCCCTCTTCCAAATCATACACCTTCAGGGGACGTGTTACCGCCCTAAACGCTGCTGCTGTTCGTATAAAGAGCAGGCGTCCAAGCAACTATGATTCAGGCTCTTATGGCCACTTTCATGTTTCACTAGGTTGCCCTTCTATCATCATGTAGGCATGCCTCGAAATTTGAACTAGCCAAATACTAGTGAGAACTGACTCTTAGAGATTAAGAATTGTGTACAGTGTGCAAATGCAAAATTGAGATGGCAAATGACTTGTCATGCCTAACCAGTAGCTTTCAATTTGAATTGTTTACCCTGGAGTAGGACTATCCCTGTGAAACAAGGCTAAGGCTGGAATTGATTACTTCGGCATAAGGTTTGATAGGTGTTTGTCTTGGCAAGCCCACATTCAGAAGTATGGCTAGACTATGTCACATGTGAACAAAGGAATTCTTAGGCTAGCCTATAGACTTTTATATTCCTCATAGATCAATTGCGACAGGTATAACACGCAAAAACAGTCGCCTTAGTTAGATATGGTGTGGGTTTATGGGGCTACACTGGAAAAAATAGGTTACAAGTAGTGGAATACCATTTCCTGTCCAGAACCCTAGGAGTAGCCTGCACAAATTCTTCACTTGATGTTCAAAGAGAAGTAGGGTTGCCTTTTTTCTCTCAGGCATCATTGCCTGTCAAGCTGTGATCTTCTGGGTTTTTTATCTGGAATAATTCTAAAGTAAGACTGATGCAGACCACTATAAAAGATATCCACAAAAAAGTCCCACTAGCAAAATCCCATGGTTGTTCGACATAAAGCATATGTTTAAACTAATGGGGAGGCCGGTCTGGTTTGATCATTGAGATGTAATACTGGAAAACAGTCAATAGTCAAGACTGCTTTGATGAAACACCCAAGGGATACATGAGAGAAAGAAGACAACCGAGTATTGGCCTATTTCCACATATCTTGGGGTGAATGTCTATGGTGCGATTGTTTACTATTGTACATGCGTAGTATTAAATAAACATGTTAAGCCATGTCAGAGCACAAACGAACAAGTTACTTTCTTAACTGGTAACGTTCTTTCGATGGGATGGTCCGACGACGTATTCCATATCTATGACAGGTAATCACCACAGCTGTACTGCTTCGGAAACTTTTTTCGCGTCTGCGTCCATGACGTCGATGTGCCGTCGTCGAGGACCTCCTCCGACGTCCGACGTCATGCGATGTGATGTGATAAGTAGGACGCACGACGCCCGTAGCCTCAGTTGTAGTTTTTTCCACCAGAACGTGTGACATTAGTCAACTGCCAGTCAGACACAAAGCCTTGCGGAACGTAAGTTTAATCGCAAAAGAAATTCTGCAGCGGGGAAGGCAGGGAGAGAGCGATATGGAATAAGTCGTCGGACCATCCCATCGAAAGAACGTTACCAGGTAAGAAAGTAACTTGTTCTTCGAGGGGATTGGGTCCTCCGACGTATTCCATATCTATGACAGACTCCCAAAGCAGTACCAGAGCAAGGAGGAGGGAAAGAATTTAGAATCAAAATTTACAATTGCCAATCAAATAGCAGAGCAAAGGACCGCCTTGCCAAAGGCCAGATCCTGTCCTCGGATGGAATCGAGGGAATAGTGACGTACAAATGTATGTAGAGAAGCCCAGGTGGCTGCATCACAGATGTTGCGAATAGGAACACCCCTCTGCAGGGCAGTAGATGTAGCCATACCCCTGGTAGAATGGGCCCGCAAGCCAGCCGGCGGGTCCTTACCCGCCAAGCGGTAACACTCCGAGATGGCCAAAATAATCCAGCGAGAAAAAGTCGGTTTCGTCACAGCCTGTCCCAAAACGCTTTCCAGCGTAACCAATAAAGAGTTGATCGTCCACTCTGACCCGGGACATGCGTAAAACATAAAAGCTTAAAGCTCTCCTAGGATCAAGCCTATGGAGCCTCTCCTCTTCCTTACCAGGATGCGGAGGAGGATAGAATGCCGGAAGAACAACCTTCTGGGCCAAATGAAATTCCGAAACCACCTTCGGAACAAAAGAAGGACGAACTCTAAGGACAACCCTGTCCTTATGAAATACAGTGAAGGGTGGCTTAACTGAAATTGCCTGTAACTCACTCACTCTGCGAGCGGAAGTAACCGCAACCAAAAACACAGTTTTCAGAGTTAACAGCCTCAAAGGGCAAGAATGCAAAGGCTCAAACGGAGCACCCATAAGAAACTTAAGAACAAGGTTTAAATCCTAACCGGGCACCAGGAAAGGTGACAGAGGGAACACATTAGTGAGCCCTTTCAGAAACTGTGAAAGTAAAGGGATTTTAAAGTAGGAACACTCTTCAGACGAGCGCTTAAAGATGGACAGCGCCGCCAGGTAACCTTTAATGGTACCCACTTGCAAGCCCCTGTGGGCCAAAGAAAGTAAAAAGGACAGAACCATGGGGATGTCACATGCAAAAGGATCCACATTCTGAACTCTGCACCAGTCGCAGAACTTACGCCAACGGTACAGAGACTTTGTTGCTGGCTTTCGGGCCGAGAGCAACACCTCCATCACGTCTTCAGGGAGGTCCCAATCCTTATACCTCAACCTTTCAGAAGCCAAGCGTGAAGGTTGAGGGATCTGACCTCTGGATGGAGAACCTGACCCCCCCCCTCCCGTGAGAGCAGATCGTCTCGGTAGGGAAGACGACGTGGAGGGCAGATGGACAAGTCGAGAAGGTCCGGGTACCACGTCCTCCGAGCCCACGGCAGAGCAATGAGGATCATCCGGGAACCGAACTTCCGTAACCTCCGTAACCTCCGCAGCACTTGCAGGATGACGGGGACTGGAGGAAACGCGTACAGCAGCGGGAATGACCACTCCACAATGAACGCGTCTCCTAAGGCTCCTTTTGGAGGAAATTCCCACGAGCGGAACCTCTCGCACTTCCGGTTGACACTGGAGGCGAAGAGATCCACTTGACGGGTCCCCCAAAGGGCGAAGATCTCCAGGAGAATCTCCTGAGCCAACTCCCACTCGTGAGAGATCGTGCTCTGCCTGCTCAAAGCGTCCGCCGTCACCTTTTCGTCTTCGGCCAGATGAACTGCCGAGATCTAAACTTCCTGCTGGATGGCCCAGAACTCGAGCTGCATTGCCTCCCTGCACAGAGGAAGTGACCCTGCCCCCCCCCTTTTTGTTGAGGTAGTGCATGGCCACTGTGTTGTCCGTCAGGATCAGGACATTCCTTCCCCGCACAGTCGGCAGAAAAGCCTTCAGGGCTAGCCTGACGGCCCTCAGCTCCAACAGATTGATATGGAGTCTGGACTCCGACGGAGACCAACGACCGCTGACTGTCAGCTCGTTGGCATGAGCTCCCCATCCCGTGAGGGATGCATCCGTCACGATCGTCACCTCTGGCCAGGGAAGCCAAAATGAAGCCCCCATCATCAAGTTGCCTTCGACGGCCCACCACAGAAGGTCCTGGGCGACCGAGGGCGGCACCTGAACCGGGTCCGACATCCTGCCGGAGGCCTGCGACCATTGCATCTTGAGTGCCCACTGCAAAGATCTCATCCGCAGGCGAGCCTCTGGCACCAGAAGAATGCAGGATGCCATGAGGCCGAGCAACCTCAAGAACTCGAACGCTGGGAGCGTCTGGGCATGCTGAAACTTGAGCACCATCTGCTGAATGTGAAGAGCCCTCACCTGGGGAGGAAAACACTGCCCCAGGGAAGTGTTGAGCACTGCTCCGATGTACTGGAGCCGCTGTGTTGGCGTCAAATGGGACTTCTTTAAATTGAGGGAGAAGCCCAGCCTGTGAAGGGAGTGGCAGGTGACGGACAGATGATCCAGGACTTGCTCGGGAGAGCTCCCCCTGATCAACCAATCGTCCAGTTAGGAGTAGACGTGTATCCCTCCTTGCCTGAGATGCGCTGCCACCACCACCATGAGCTTGGTGAAAACCCTCGGGGCGGAGGTCAATCCGAACGGCAGGACCCGAAACTGAAAGTGCGAGTCGCCAACCGCGAACCTCAGGTACTTCTTGTGCTTGGGATGGATCGGCACATGAAGTAAGCATCCTTGAGGTCGAGAGACACCAACCAGTCCTGAAGCTGAAGGGCCTGGAGGACTTGAGAGAGAGTAACCATCTTGAACTTGTCCTTCCAGAGGAGTTTGTTCAAACCGCGCAAGTCCATGATGGGTCTCAATCCCCAGTCTTTCTTCGAAATCAAAAAATAAGGGGAATATCATCCCTTGTTCCTCTCCGCTACAGGCACCAGTTCTATGGCGCCTTTCTCCAGCAGGGCTTGAATTTCCTGCGCAAGGAGCGGATCCGGACTCTGCAAAGAGAGGTTCCCCAGTGGATTGTCGCGAGGCCTCTGCCGAAAGGGAAGACAGTAGCCGTGGGTTATGATCTCCAGAACCCACACATCTGAAATAATGGCACGCCACTCTACAAGATGCTGCGCCAGCCTTCCCCCAACCGGCAAACCATGGGACATGGCCTCCTGACTGAGTGGTAGCGGCTGCGGCGTTACCTGAGGGCAAAGAGGCAACTGCCCGAGCGGCCTTGGCACCACGGGTACCCTGTCGTCCACCTCTGGTACCCCTGCATTGGCGTCTGACTGCCAGCTCCTCACGCTTTACTGAAGGACGAGTAATAGCAAAAGGAACCACCCCTCCATTGCTGTCCCCTAGGACGAGAAGGCGGAGGTTGGCGAACTGCAGCGCCCAACGACTTCGCTGCAGCTTTGGAGGTCTGCAACCTCTCAAGGCTCTCGTCAGCCTTGCTGCCAAAAAGGTGTTCACCGTCAAAGGGCATGTTGAGGAGCCGGGACTGCACATCAGTAGCAAACCCCGACTTCCACAACCACGCAAACCTGCGTATCACGGTGCTCGCCGCCATGGACCTGCTGACGCATTCAGCCATGTCCAAACCCGACTGAACGGACTCACACATGGCATCCTTACCATCCTGGACCATAGCAAGGAAACCATCCCGTTCGTCCCCTTCGGGAATATGTTCAGCCGCTAACGCAACACAGTTCCACAGAGTGTGTGTGAAACGAGACAAGGCACAAATGGAGTTGGCCGCCTGAAGGGCCGTACCACCAGAAGAAAACACTTTCTTCGCCCAGCCATCAAAACGTTTGTCGTCCCTATCAGGAGGGATGGTAGGGTACGACGCCTGCTTTGCCGGGGCCGTGGCCGCCTGCACCACCAAACTCTCCGGAGTGGGGTGCCTGGTCAAGTAGCAGGAGTCGCTACTGGCTGGACGGTATTTTCGCGACAAGGACCTGCCCACCGCCGGGAGACTCTCCAGAGCAGTCCAAGCCGCCGCCACCCTTCTCTGTAGAGCCATATGAAACGGCAGTACCGGGTCAGTTGGGGGACCAACATCAAGGATGTCCGTGAGATCATCCTGCACAAACTCCCCTGGGGGAGCAGACCATCCCAAGTACTCGGAAACCCTAGCCATAAGGCGCCGGTATGAGGAATCAGCATGAGAGCCAGGCTCAGGCCTACAAAACTCCACCTCCGGAGAGGTGTCCAGTCCACTGGCATCATGCAGTGACTGCCTCAAATCGTCAAACTGACTATGGCCCGAGACCATTTCACCTGGAACCTGACTAGGAACCAGGCCATCAGAATCCTCATCCACCTCCGAAATATATTCCAGGTGGCGAAAAGAAGGCACCCGAGAGTGCTTACTCTTAACAAGAGCCTTCCTAGGGGGTTCCCCCGTGCCACGGGGTACCTCCGACACCCCGGCGTCGAGGGCGTCGAGCGAATCGGCGTCGAGAGAACAGGCATCGGCGCCGAGAGGATCGGCGTGACGTCAGATGCAGCGCCGCCAACATAGACGGCGTCGACACAGTCCTCGAAGCCGGAGCTCCGAGCGTGTCCTTCGACGACCTGAGCGTCGGCGGCTTCGACGACTTCCTCGGAGCCGGAGCCTCGAGAAAGCCTCTCGACGCCCTCGACGCCTCAGACGTCGATGTCTTCCTCGAAGACATCACAGGTGCACACGGTCTCGAACGCGTCGAGGACCGGGACCTGGAACGGGTACGTCGAGAACGAGTCCCCTTGTCCGAACGGGACCTCTCCCGTGACTCGTGCCGACCACTCTTGCGAGCTGTGTCTCTCGACCTCTCACGAACGACCCCACTCAGGGGCGCAGACGGCTTAGTACCCTGCGACTCGAGAATCGCCAGCATTTTCTTCCCGAAGGAAGCCCATTCCTCTGGCGTCGCACGGCTGGAGGGGTAAGCGACGTGCCGGGCAGAGTCCTCAGAAGAGGATCTGGAAGACTACCGCTGTCGGCGCTTCCGAGAATGCCTCGAAGAGGCCGAGGAGTGGCGAGACCGACTTCTAGAAGGAGACCCACAAGACTTCCGACGATGACGCGGAGAGTCTCCTCTCGAATCATCCGTCGAAAGCCCCGCAGACTTCGACTTCTGGGGCTTGGACACCCGACCTACCGACAACAACTTCTTACGTTTACGTAAGGCTTTGGACGTGAGCGACTGGCAGTCGATACAGTCATCCGTGTCGTGGGCCTCCCCGAGGCACCAGAGGCAGGCGTTGTGCCAGTCCGTCACCGACATCTTGGACCCACACTCCCCGCACTTCTTGAAGCCCGGACGCGGGGTCGAAGACGAAGTAGAGGACATCTTCTCACGAAGGAGATTCTCACAAAAACGAACAGGTTCGAAGAACCGAGAAGAACAGAACTCCAAAGAGTCGAGGCGTTAACCGAGATTCACAAAGCAACACGTTTGCGGAAAAAACGGAACTGAGGCTACGGGCGTCTTGCGTCCTACTTATCACATCGGATGACGTCGGAGGAGGTCCTCAACGACGGCGCATCGACGTCATCGATGCAGGACGCAGAAAAACGTTTCCGAAGCAGCACAGCTGTGGTGATTACCCGTCATAGATATTGAATACGTCGGAGGACCCAATCCCCTGGAAGTTCCCTTTATGGATGAATTTAAGATATCTGAAATGGGGTCTCTAGGGGCTCAGGTACAATAGAATCTCTAGTGCCCTTCATATTATCCTGCTCCTTATTTATGAAGATTATTGTCTTTACTTGTGCTCAGCAATTAGTGCAAAAGGATTTAAACTATGGGGCACTACCTAATATCTCCTATTACTTACTGATGTGCGTACATGTTTTAGCGGGTTACATGTGATTTTACCAAACAAAAAATAAACAAACATTTTGTTTCTGCTTAGATTCACATGCTGTGCATAGGCCGACATCTAGTGGTAGCTGCGGAGTATTACAGTTGTTGCTTTCAAAACTCAAAGGGACGTCGCAGGGCGTGCCAGTAATACTATCCCTAGTGTGACGTCCAATGTACCCATGATCCCTCACGCGCCAATGTCCCACAGATTGTTATTTTTCTGACATGAGGAGTAGCGCGAGTACAGTTGTATCCAAGCAGATACGTATCAGACAAGCTCGTAAGCATCCATGCACCTTCTCTCCGAGGAGAGGAAGGGTAGGTTGCATGTGAATCTAAGCAGATAGAAGCATCAGAAATATGATTACGGTGAGTAATGTATCCCTTCTGAGGCTTGTGGAATCTGCTTAGATCACATGCTGTGCATAGATTAGCATGCAGTGTTAGAAGAAGGTGGTGGGATGCGAGACGGTTCATGGGCGAACAAATGTCTTAGAACCGCTTGTCCCACCTGTGTATCTGTCTTGGAATGAGCGTCAATGCAGTAGTGCGGAGTGAAAGTGTGTACTGAACTCCATGTAGCAACTTTGCAAATGCTGTCTAGAGGGACATTTGTAATGAAAGCCAGAGTGGCTTGTGTGGTCCTTGTGGAGTGAGCTCTGGCCGTAAAAGGCAGTGTCTTGTTTGATAGGGAATAGTACAATTGTATACATCTAACTATCCACCTAAACATGGCATTCTTTGAAATGCGGTCACTTTCTCTGCCCGCCGCTATGGAGACAAACATTTGATCTGTCTTTCTTAGGGGTCTGGTCTTGTCTACATAATAGAGGACCACCCTCCCGACATCTAGTGTGTGGAGTTTTACCTCAGCTGAGCTGGGGGCTTCTGAAAGAAAGCCGGTAGCTCAATAGACTGGTTTACGTGAAATTCCTAGATTACTTTAGGGGAAAACCTTGGGTGAGTGTGCAATACCAGTTTGTCCTTGTGTACAACAAAGAAAGGGTCCTGCACTGATAATGCTTGTATTTCACTAACTCTTCTTATGGAAGTGATAGCCACTAAGAAGGCAGTCTTGTAAGTCAGTTGTTTGAGACTAGACTTATGCATCAGCTCGAAAGGGGATCCCACAAGCTTAGCAAGTACAACATTAAGATCCCATCATGGCGGCGGGTTTGAAATTGGAGGGTTGAGTCTCTGTACTCCTTCCATGAATGCCTTGATGGCCGGTCCCTTCCACTATGAGACCTTATTGTGGGAGGTGGTATAGGCTGACAAAGCCGCCAGGTAGACTTCTAGGGAGTTGAACACCAAGCCTGCATCTAGCAAGTGGAGCATGTAGGTTAGAATGTGTGAAGGGGTACAAACTGCTCTCCTGAACATCCGTGAAGATCTGCTCTCCAACCTTGACTCTAACATTCCCTCTGTCCTCATGCTCCTAGATCTCTCTTCTGCCTTCGAAGCGGTCAACTATATCATCCTGCTCAACCATCTCCGTGAAAACCTGGGTATCACTGATCAGGCTCTGGCCTGGCTGACCTCTTTTCTCTCAGATCGATCCTCCCAGGTCCAACTCGGATCCTTCCCATCATCCATCTTCCTCTCTACCTGTGGTGTTCTCCAGGGGTCTAACCTTTCGCCCTATGCTTTTCAACCAATACCTGGCAACTCTCGCCCACTGCATTTATTTTCTGCTCAAATTTCCAGTGCAAAGCTGACGACAACTCATTTTCAGGCTGCCCTCTGCCACCTCCTCTCCCTCTCTCATCTCCGATTGCCTAACTGCCATTCAAGATTGGTGTGCCGCGAATGATTTTTGTCTGAATGCAAGCAAGACGGAGATCCTCCTCATCGGCACACCTTCACCATCCTTTCCCCTCACTCTCTGGCCGGCTTCCCTTGGCCCTCCTCCTACCCCCACCTGCGAGGCTAAGAAACTCTGGGTCATCTTTGACTCCCTTTCCTTCTCCGCCCACATCTCTGAGGTCTCTAAAAACTAAAACTTCCTACACCTCCTCAAAGGTACTCTGCCTTTCTCCTCTCCTTCCACCAGAAGCTCATGGTATCCCAAGCTCTGGTTCTCTCTAGGTTGGACTATTATAACAGCATCTTTCTAAATCTACCTGCCTCTACTCTCCACCCTCTGCAACTAATCCAGAACAGGACTGCGAGACTTGTCCTTGGCCTCAAGCCCTGGGATCGCATCTCTCCAGCTCTAAAATCTCTCCATTGGCTGCCAGTGGATGCAAGGATTACATTCAAAACCCTCTGCATTGTCCACAAGGCTTTCTGGGGCCTGGGTCCAAAATACCTTCAGCTATCCCTCCGCAAATACCTCCCTCTACCTCTAACTCCCTCAGGGTCAGTCATTTTTCAAAGAAAAATGAGCTGTCGGTAGATCTCTGTCTTCAGCTGGGGCCTCCCTCTGGAACAGCCTCCCTGCCACTCTAAAACTTTAGGAGAACAATCTCCGGTCTGGAAGCACCTCAACACCTTCCTCTTTTCTTCTGCCTTCGCTACCTCTCTCCCCTGCTGATCGGTTCTCTCTTGGCACCGTGCACCTGGCCACTCTGTCCTCCGGGCCAAGGTACCTGCTCACCCAGCCACCCTCCCGCACTGCCTCCCGAACACCCCTTGCACTGGGGTCTGTATCTGTACCAATACAGCCCCCCCCCCGTTTTCTTCCTGCACTTACCAGACCTACCCTGTCTGCTGCCTTAAACCTAGCACTTGCAAATGGCTGGCTGCACCACCACTGTTTGTTGCCTTTATTATTTATTTATTGTTATTTGTCTGTTTCTCCTCTGCTTCGTACTTTCCACTTCTCCCCCCTTCCATGCTCTTTTCCCCTCCCCCTCTCCCATGCACTTGGGCGTTCTCAATGTTACTGGGCCTAGTAAGATCGCTGTTTCGTTCTCCCCTGTTCCCCTCCCTTGCCTTGTTGCGCTCTGTAACACTTGTGTACAAGCGCGATAGAAATAAAATATCAATATCAATTCTATGGGGTTAATTTGTTTAGACTGGCACCAGATTACAAATCTCATCCACTTGTCAAAATAACAGTGTCTACTGTTAGGTTTTCTTGATTCCTTCAAGACATCCATACATCTCTGTGGCAGATTAAGATGTCCAAACTCTATGACCTCAGGAGCCATGCTGCCAAGTTCATTGAGTGAGGGTGAGGGTGCACTGTTAGGCCCCCGTGCTGAGTGAGTAGATTGTACGGGCACAGGAGGCTGATGGGATCGCACATCGCCAGATTGTGCAGATGTGGATACCAGGGTTGTCTTGCCCATATAGGAGCAACTAGGAGGAGCGTCACCTGTTCTTTTTGGATCTTGTTCACCACCATCCTGTTGGGGGACAAGCGTAAGCAAATTTCCCTGACAAGTTCATCCATAGGGCATTACCCCTTGGAGCCTGGCTGAGGGAACCTGGACGCAAAGTCTGGGCATTGCTTGTTTTCGTATGTAGCGAACAAGTCTATTGTGGGGAAACCCCATTGAGAGAAGAGGTGTTCTAGGACTCATGCGTGAAGTTGCCACTTGTGTTCTTCTGGTAGGGAATCTCTGCTCAATGAGTCTGCGAGAGAGAGCTGAGTTCCCCTGGAACGTGTTGTAATGATAGGAATATTTTTCATCTGATTGCCCATCTCCAAATCTGTTGCGCAAGCCTGGACAGATCTGGAGAGCGCGTGCCCCCCTATTTGTTGATGTAAAACATTGCTGTAGTGCTGTCTGTCCGGACTTGCACAGATTGGTTTGCTAGGTGAGAGTCGAATGCCTGAAGTGCTTCGATTTCTGCCAGAAGTTCTAGTAGATTGATGTGGTTCTGTCCTGTTGCATGAGGCCACAGACCCTGAGCTGTGTGGTGAAGGTAGTGAGACCCCAACCAGCGAGCGATGCGTCCGTCGTGACAATTGCTTGTACTTCCGAATCGTAGAAGGGTTTCCCCTTAAACAGGTTTTCTCTTGTCCACCAGCAAAGATTTTGTACTAGTGTTGGCTAAACGACCACTAGATCGTCCCACTGACCACTTGCCTGAGACCACTGTTCGCCAACCACTCCTGTATGGGTCGCAGGCATGTGGGAGGCACATGCAAGATGCCATCATGCCTGGCAAACGCATAGCTTTGCGCAGCCTTATCTGGCAGCCGGCCTGATAATGTGTTATTTGTTTTGGACTCTTTCCTCTGATGGAATGACCAACCCCGCTTGAGTGTCTAGGACAGCTACTAGGAACTGTTTGGTCGTGCTTGGCACTACGCTTGATTTTTTCTCGTTGATGGAGAAGCCCAATTGAAAGAGAAGGTTGATAATTCTTTGAATGTTTTTCTGCAAATTAGAGGAAGACTCCCCTGTCATCAGCCAGTCGTCCAAGTAAGGGTACACTGGGATTGCCTCCCTGCGCAGGTGTGCTGCCACCAGTACCTTTGTGAATACCTTTGGAGCAGATGCTATTCCGAAGGGCAGCATTTTGAATTGGTAGTGGTGGTTCTCTATCTTGAAACGCAAGAATCTTCTGTGTGCTGGGAACATTGAAATATGAAAATGGGCATCTTTCATATACAGTGTTGCCATGTAATCCCCCTTTTTTAGGAGGAGGATTACCTCTTGTAGCGTAGTCATGCAGAACTTTTGTGGCTTGACAGATTTGTTTTCAGGGCACAAATCTAATACTGGGTGCATTGTTAAATCCTTCTTTGGCACAAGGAAGTAGGTTGAATAAATACCCTTGTTTACCTGGTTGGCCAGGACAACCTCAATGACGTCCTTTAGAAGAAGCGTGGCGATCTCATCGAGGAGAATGCGCTGATGTTCCTTGGAATGGGTCGTTTGTTGTGGTGGGTGGTTGTGGGGTCACTCGAGGAGCTCTATGCAGTATCCGCCTGTTACAGTGAACAGCAACCATCTGTCTGTGGTGATTTCCTCCCATGCGTGGATGAAGCTGGATATGCATGGGAGGGCACCTAGAGCGGATAGTCACGGCTTTTGAGGTGGAGTGCTACCTCGGGAGGAGTTGCCTCTACCGCGTTTGCGGGATCTGCACACTCCTCTTGGGTAATTCTGGGAGGACTGACCCTGATTGTTTCCCCAGGTAGTACCTTGGCTTTGGCTATAAGTGGAACCCCTTTGAGTGTTTTGGCCGCGTAAGCGACGAAAATTCCTGTTTCCCCTTTGGCCAGTAGGTTTATTGGCGAGTTGGCTCAATGATGAGTCTCGTATTCTTCTTTGGCCGTCATTAAGGTGTCCTCAACAGCCCTGCTAAAGAGCACATTATGCTCAACGGGTATGTTCATAAGGGTACCTTGCGTCTCTGGTTTGAACCCCGATTGGCGCAACCAAGCCCGACGCTTGATAATAGTTCCCTCTGCTATTATCCTGCCTGCGTTGTCAGCAGCGTCAAGATTGGTTTTAAATAAGCAGCTTAACACTGCTCTGCTTTCTGCGGCCACCTGGGCAAGCTGAGATTTAAGTGGTTCCGGGGCTGATGATAGTAAGGCCGAGACCTCATCCCACTTGTGGCAGTTGTAACTGGCCAACCTAGTCAAATTGTTAGCAATCCTAGTTTGGAATGCCGCAGACAATGCGACCTTTCTGCCCATTGTGTAAAGTACCTTGCTTTCCTTGTCAGGCGGGGCCAAAGAGGAAGCTAGAGGAGTACCAGCCCTCTTCCTTCTTGTAGTTACAACTAATGAATCAGGCTTCAGTTGCCCTCTGATATACAGCGGGTCAGATGGCGCAGGTCTGAACAGTTTCTCTATGCAGGGGTTCACTGCCCCTGTAAGATTAAGGGTCTCCAGCGATGGCTGTATCTTTTGCTGAATTGACTTAAGGAGAGGGATGAACTGCCTAACAGCCTTCTTATCCGCAAGGATCTCTTCTACAAAATCCTTATCTTGTTGTACCTCCAGAGTTTCTATCTAAAAATGTTCTGCCGCCTTGACGAGCACTTCATTTAGAAGGGGCTGGTTGTCAATGGGTGAGTCCATGACCGGAGGATCCTGATCAACATGTGAGTCTATGGGATACATATTTCCCCCGGGGTCAATCTCAGGGTTTTCATCATCCCTGTAATAAAGGTCTGCTGCATCATCCCAGTAATAAGTGTCAGCTGCCTCTTGAATAGAGAGATCTTCATGGTCGGAGTCTGAGTCATAGAGATCAAGGACTGTGCCTTGCACTGGATTCTCTGGCATAGACCTTTTAGTAGGGGGTTGAGCAGGTGTAGCAGGGATCTGCGACCCAGAGGGTGCTGTGGTGGGGGGAGTGGAGCGGAAACTTTGAAAGTAGGCAGGGTCCTTTTCATAGAAGTTGGCCATGAAGGACATCCTCCTCATGACCCTGTCTATATCCTCAGCCGACCATTGTGCCGAACTAGGGATGACTAACGGTTGGGAAGTAATCCCTAAATCTTCATTTGTAGGAGGAAATAATAAAGGTTCTTTGGGCCTAGCCTCTTGAGGTCTCTCCTTATAAGGGGCGGGCCTAGCCTCCTGAGATTTCTCCCCATGAGGTGTCTTCTCCCCATGAGGTGTCTTCTCCCCATGAGGTGTCTTCTCCCCATGAGGTGTCTTCTCCCAATGAGGTGTCTTCTCCCAATGAGGTGTCTTCTCCCAATGAGGTGTCTTCTCCCAATGAGGTGTCTTCTCCCAATGAGGTGTCTTCTCCCAATGAGGTGTCTTCTCCCAATGAGGTGTCTTAGAGGACTTCTTCTTGGGCTCTTTCTCCCTATCCTGGTCCCCTGAGGTGCGTTTCCCCGACTGTTTGGGGCTTATTACCTGATTTGACACAGAACGTCAAATTACGGGTGTGGGCTGAACCAGAGCCTCGTCCGCAGACGATCGGCCCTCGTGGGCGTTTTTCACACGACGTCCATACCGTCCTTCGGCAGTCGGGGCCTGCAATGAGGCGATCTCGAACGAGAGTGCCCAGAGGACAGAGAATCCACAGACCTTTCCCTGGACGCTGTGCGTTGCCATCCGCTCGACACGTGTCGAGTCTCGGCCTTGGGTTGTGCGCTTAGTGGTGGATGAAATGAGAGTGCTTCCGCCGCCGGGTGTTGTCCCCATAACAAGGCCAACGAGAGCCTGCGCTTGGGTAAGCTGAGCTACCCAGTCGCCTTCAGATACTGCGGCGTTGCTGCCGTCGCTGAAGGCACCCTCTACTTCCATGGCCTTGAGCTGCCTGGTGTAGTGGGTCCAGCGTTTAGGTGATCGGTCCTTCAAAGTCTTGGGCTTGAAGAGCCTGCACCCTCGACTTGGGGCAAAATTTAAAGGGGGTCTTGTCCATCACGGAATGAAACGGCAGCTAGCCGATGTAGTGCAAGAAAAGGGGCATATACATTCTATAAGGACATCCCCCCCCTCTCCGTACTGCTTGGGCCAAAGCCCGTAGCGGCCTTCGAAGGACGAAACTGATCCATTGCTGATGTCTCTCGACGGTCGTTCTTCTCGTCCTTCACCGGCATCTGTATGTCGATAGTCGGTGATATAAAGGATAGAAAGAAGGAACTATCAGTAATTCGGTAAACGTAAGTGGGTATCAGCCGAAAGAGGAACTCAGCTATATGCGCCTGTCTAGCATGGCGAAAAAAAACAATCTGAGGGACCTCACCGCGTGAGGGATCATGGGTACAGTGGACGTCACACTAGGGATAGTATTACTGGCACACCCTGTCAACGTCCCTTTTCGAGTTTCGCAAACAACTAATACTCTGCAGCTTCCACTAAATGTCGGCCTATGCACAGCATGTGATCTAAGCAGATTCCACAAGTCTCAGAAATAAATAAATATATATATATATATAAAAAACGAATCAGTATTTTTTTTCATTACAAAATAATTTTCTATTTGGTAAAATCATTGCATACCGTTTTAGCATGGCAAGTTTTTTTAATTACTCAATTACATATATGTGCAAAGATCTAATTATAGATTTGTTTTCAAATGTGTATTATACATGATAGATTTTATAATAACTTATTTTGTCTTAGATTTTATGTAAGATTATTTATAAAATTATAATGGTCTTTTTCTTAATTGTTATGTATTATGCACTTTGATGTAGATTTGTCTCAGAAGAACAAGTTACTTCTTACCTTGTAACGTTCTTTCGATGGGATGTTCCTCCGACGTATTCCTTATCTTAGATATCTCTTTCCAGCTTTGTTGGCCTCAGAAAATTTTTCTCTAGAGGGCGCTGCGCGTCGACGTCCGCCGAGTCGATGTCCCTCGACAGCCGACGTCGACGTCATCCTGCCTATAAAGGCCGCGCGCAGCGTCCGTTGCTCAGTTCCGTTTTGTAGCCCACAATTATTCTTTCTGGACTAGACTAATCACCCTGAAGGAGCGTAAGCTGCAACAACAAGGGAAGTAGTACTGCGGGGATGGATGGGAGGGTCGATAAGGAATACGTCGGAGGAACATCCCATCGAAAGAACGTTACAAGGTAAGAAGTAAATTGTTCTTCGAAGGGATTGTGTCCTCCGACGTATTCCTTATCTTAGATAGGCTCCGATAGCAGTATTCTGTTATTGGAGGTGGGAGTACTGACTTCATGCTTCCTTTTATTGATGAATAGAGTGCAATACTGCCCTTCCAAACCTAGTCTTTTGACTGGAGGAGGAATCCAAGTTGTAAAACTGTGTAAAGGTATGGACGGACGACCATGTGGCAGCCGCACATATGTCTTTAACCGGCACTCCTCTTTTGAGGGCAGATGAAGCTGCGATACCTCTGGTCGAATGAGCCCTAAGATTTTGAGGGGGCTCTTTTCCTGCCAGTTTATAACATTCCAAAATGGCTAGAATGATCCATCTGGAAATGGTCTGCTTAGTTATCGGTAACCCCAGCTTTTGACCTGCGTAGCCTACAAACAGCTGGTCTGCTTGTTTTATCCTAGCCAGTCTACTGATGTAAAAACGTAAAGCCCTTCTTGGGTCCAGCCTGTGTAACCTCTCTTCCTCTTTCCCCGGATGAGGAGGAGGAAAGAAAGATGGAAGGGTAATCTTCTGAGTGATATGGAATTCAGAAACCACCTTTGAGAGGAAATTAGGCTTCACTTGCAGGACAACTTTGTCTTTGTGAAAGATTGTATGAGGGGGTTTACAAGAAAGAGCTTGTAACTCGCTCACCCTTCTAGCAGATGTAAGTGCTATTAATAAAACAGTTTTAAGGGTAAGAAATCTTAACGAACAAGAATGGAGTGGTTCGAAAGTGTGCCCATCAGGAAAGTTAGCACCAAGTTTAAATCCCATAGGGGAACCTGGAATGGTCTTGGGGGATAAACGTTAGTTAACCCCTTTAGAAACTGTATTACCAAGGGTAACTTGAAATAGGATGGTTCTTCTGCAGTGCGCTTAAAGATGGATAGCGCTGCGAGATAGCCCTTAATGGTGCCAACTTGAAGGCCTGAATTCGCCAAATAGAGTAGGAAGGACAAAACCATTGGTGTACCACATGAAAAGGGGTCGATATTCTTTTCTCTACACCAGCTGCAAAATCTGTTCCAATGGCAGCGGTATAAAGACTTTGTTGCTGGCCTCCTTGCCGAAAGCAACACCTCCATAACATCATCAGGGAGGTCCCAATCCTTGTACCTCAGCCTTTCAGAAGCCAAGCGTGAAGGTTGAGGGTTTTGATTTCTGGATGGAGAACCTGACCTCCCTTCTGTGAGAGTAGATTCTCTCTGAGTGGAAGTTGAATTGGAGGGCAGATGGACAAGTCTAGAAGGTCCGGGTACCACGTTCTCTTGGCCCAATCCGGGGCAATTAGGATCATGGTTTTCCGGAATCTTCTCAACCTCCTAATCATTTGAGGAATGACAGGGACCGGTGGGAACGCGTACAGAAGCGGAAACTCCCAGTCCACTATGAACGCGTCTCCCAGAGCTCCTCTCGGGGGAAATTCCCTTGAACAGAACAGATTGCACTTCCTGTTGACACTGGTGGCGAACAGATCCACCTGAGGGGTTCCCCAAAGGGCGAAGATCTCTTGAAGGACTTCCTGAGCTAGTTCCCACTCGTGGGAGACTGTGCTCTGCCTGCTCAGAGCGTCCGCTGTCAAGTTCTTCTCTCCGGCTAGGTGAACTGCCGATAGAGAGATTCCTTCTTGGATTGCCCAAAACCAGAGCTGCATCGCGCCTCTGCACAGAGGTAGTGATCCTACTCCTCCTCTTTTGTTGAGGTAATGCATGGCCACTGTGTTCTCCGTCATTATCAGGACATTCTTCCCTTGTACAGATGGCAGGAACGCCTTCAGCGCAAGTCTGATGGCCCTCAGCTCTAACAGGTTGATATGTAGTCTGGACTCCGATGGAGACCAACGACCGCTGATGGTCAAGTCGTTGGCGTGGGCTCCCCACCCCGTGAGTAAGGCATCCGTGACTACTGTTATCTCCGGCCAGGGTTGCCAAAACTGTTCTCCTTTCAGAATGTTCTCCTGACAGGCCCACCACTGAAGGTCTCGAGCCACCCTGTCGGGAACCTGAAGATCTGTCATTCTTCCTGAGAATTGTGACCACTGAGTTCTCAGTGCCCACTGGAGGGATCTTATTCTCAGGCGAGCCTCTGGCACTAGGAAAATGCAGGATGCCATGAGGCCTAGCAACCTCAAAAAGTCGAAGGCTGGGAGACGTTGGGCATTTTGGAACTTGGTAACCATCTGTAGAATATCTTGAGCCCTCACCTCTGGTGGCGAGGCTTTTCCCAGGGAAGTGTCCAGGATCACTCCGATGAACTGGAGTCTCTGCGATGGTATCATTTGTGACTTCTTTAAATTGAGGGAGAAGCCCAGTCTGTGAAGGGAGTGGCAAACGTGATATAGCTGGATCTCAGCTTGTTCCGAAGATACAGCCCTGATCAACCAATCGTCCAGGTAGGGGTAGACGTGAATCCCTTACCTCCTTAGACTTGCAGCCACTACCGACATTAACTTGGTGAACACCCTCGGGGCGGAGGTCAGCCCAAATGGCAGCACTCGAAATTGATAATGAGAGTTGCCAATTGCGAACCTCAGGTATTTCCTGTGTTTGAGATGGATAGGCACATGGAAATAAGCGTCCTGAAGGTCCAGAGATACCAACCAGTCCTGGAACTGAAGGGCCTGAAGGATCTGAGAAACTTACCATCTTGAATTTGTCTTTCCTGAGGAATTTGTTCAATTCTCGCAAGTCCAAGATGGGTCTCAGTCCTCCGTCTTTCTTTGGAATGAGAAAGTAAGGGGAGTACCAGCCCTTGTTCCTCTCCGCTACAGGTACCGGTTCTATGGCACCTTTCTCTAACAGGTCTAAAATTTCCTGCAAGAGGAGCGGATCTGGAGCTTTTTGAGAGCTGATCCCCGGTGGATGACTCTGAGGTATGCGTAGGAGAGGCAGGCAGTAACCTTGTGCAACTGTCTCCAATGCCCAAGCATCTGACGTGATAGCCTGCCATTCCACCAGATGTTGAGTTAACCTGCCTCCTACAGGTGTCTTGTGAGGGAAGTCCTCAGAGTGGTTTTGGGGCGGCTGATGCAGATGCCGATGGTAAAGAGGCACCTGCTGTTGCTGCGGCTTTTGAATATCTACACCATCCACTTCGGGTAGTTCTTCTTTGTCCCCTTTGAGCCGGTCGTCCTCTACCTCTTCCGAATGCGGAGTAGAAGCGAAAGGACTTGCCTCTCGCAGAGGTTCCTGTGGGACGAAAAGGTGTCTGACGGATTGCAGCGCCTAGGGATTTTGCTGCTGCTTTTGATGTCTGCAGTTTTTCTAAACTGTCATCCGCCTTTTTCCCAAACAAAGAAGAGCCATCGAATGGCATATTCAAGAGCCTGGCTTGCACATCTGGGGCAAAACCAGACTTTCTCAACCAAGCAAATCTCCTGGTTGTTGTACTTGCAGCCATTGCTCTGCTGATACTGTCAGCCGAATCAATGCCCGTCTGGAGGGATTCGCACATAGCGTCTTTACCATCCTGTATGATATTTAGGAACGCCTCCCTTTCTTCTCCCTCCGGGATGCAGTCAGCCGCTGTAGAAGCACACTCCCAAAGTGTATGGCTGAATCTAGCAAGGGTGCAAGTAGCATTAATAGATTTTAACGCCATGCTACATGCCGAAAAAACTTTCTTTGCCATAGCATCATATTTCTTATCGTCCCTGACCTGTGGGACGGTAGGGTAAGCAGTCTTGATGTCAGTAGAAGATGCTGCATGTACCACCAGACTTTCTGGGGATGGGTGTTTTGACAAAAACTCCGGGTCTGCAGAAGGTACCCTGTATTTAGTAGACAGTTTTTTATTTACTGCCGGGACGACATCTGGGGTTTCCCAGTTCGTCAGAGCTTTATGAAAAGGCACTACAGGATCCTCCTGTGGACCTTTATCAAGAATATCCGTGAGGTCATCTTGTTGGAAAGCCTGTGAAGGTGTTGACCACCCCATAAATTCTGTGATCCTGGCCATTAAGGCTCTATAGGGGGTTTCAGCATGCTCCCCCGGGTCTGGCCTAGCGAACTCCACCTCAGGGGAAGTGTCTAACCCACTTGCCTCATGTAAGGAATCCTGGAGATCCTTTAACCTGCGTTCTTCTGAGGATAACTCCTCTTGAACTGGGGTTGCAGGTCCCTGCAACTCAAATGTCTATTCTTGGTCAGATAGTTCTCCCTCTTCCATAATTGAGGACATAGTTCTCAATTGTTCTGAACTCACAAAGGGTATGAAACCCATCTCCAAGGCAGAGGGTGCCAAACTTCTTGTAATCGGCCTCGAAAACGTCGATGTCGTCGACGCCGAAGGCTTCGAGCGTGGCGTCGAAAACAAAGGCGGAGGCCTCGAGGTCCTCCATAGAATTGGGATTCTGCTCGAGGAAGTCAACAATCTTGACGCCATCGTCATTGAGGACCTGGGGATAGCCACTGGGTGCGCCGCAACCGTGACTTTCCTTGGCGTTGACGCTGGTGTCGAAGATGGCGTCGAGTCGACAGACCCGTGTGTCGAAGGTCCCTTCGACAACGGCGTCGAAGACACCGACCTCGGCGTCGACGGAACCTTCAAAGAAGGTTTCGAGGTCATAGCTTTACTCGAGGGTTTGTGACGCGCTCAAGAAGCTTACTTCGCCGGGTACTGCGACTCGTGGCGTTTTTGACCTTCGGGTCTTTCGACCAGAGCATCGCTCTCGGCAGTCTTCGAGGGGGTCGAGGCCGCTTTCTCGAAGACGCTCATCATATTTTTGCGGAATTCCTCCCATTCAGCCCGGGAACTATGTTTCGTGGGGCAAGGGATTCTCTTAGGAGAAACAGAGGAAGAGGAGGACGGAGAAGGGGATCTTCGACGTCTCCTCTTCGAGTGCTTCGATCTCGAGGAGTGATGGGACCCACTCCGAGACCTGGAGCGCGAATGGTGATGAGGAGACGAATGTCTCGACTTCGTCGAGGAAGAAGAAGCTTTTGAAGTCTTACCTTTTTCCAGCTTCCCCCTACGCTCCTTCAGGGCCTTAGCTGTCATGGACATACAGTCCTCGCACTCCGAACAATGGTGTTCAGCTCCCAAACACCACAGACAAACTCTGTGAGGGTCAGTCAGCGACATCTTTTTCCCACAGTCTCGGCATTTTTTGAAGCCGGACCGAGGGGTCGTCGGTTCCGACGAGGAAGCCATCGAGTATGGATCTAATATCTCGAGGAAATAGGATAAATTCTCTACGAAACTGAGCAACGATATTCCGAGGCACTGAGTAAGCGCGGAAAAACGGAACTGAGCAACGGACGCTGCGCGCGGCCTTTATAGGCAGGATGACCTCGATACGGCGGCTGTCGAGGGACATCAACTCGGCGGACGTCGACGCGCAGCGCCCTCTAGAGAAAAATGTTCCGAGGACAGCAAAGCGGGAAAGAGATATCTAAGATGAGGAATACGTCAGAGGACACAATCCCTTCGAAGTAAAGTTTTAATCTAACTATGTTAACGCAACTGTAAAAAGAGATCCACAGGTGTCCGGACTAGCAAAGGATTACATTCAAAACTGTGTACTGTATTCAATGGCTTTGACAAAGACAGATGACAAAACCTATAGGCACTCGCCAGCCGATTGAATTTCAATGAGAACTGTTGTGATGCTGGTCTTGGGAATGTGGATGGTGTGAACAATGAACAAGAAACAAAAACCATACCATTGTTAGCTAGGCACAAGCCCTCAACCACCTGTGACAGTCAGAAATGGCAGGGCTTTAAATGGGCTGGGGCAAGCCGGGGCAGAGTCCTGGCAGCCTCCAAAAGCTGTTCCCGAGCCGGCACGCTGACGGGACTCATTCAGACCTCCATTAGTCAGGATCAGACTGCAATTTCTCCTGTGCACGGTTTGAAGCTTGACAACGACTTCCACTGTGCAATCCATTTATATGATGCATGCATTTAGGGATGAAGTAAAGACTGCGCCTGAATGCTGAAGGTGTCAAAAAATAAAAATAAAGTGTATATTGCTTGTGGTTTGCAGACGTATTACAGGGGGAGCATTGTGACAAATTTAATCGAGAACCAAGCCCCGTGTGCATTACATGTTCAAAAGGTTTGCATGCTTGAATTACTGCTACAATCCTATTTGTAAAATCGGTGGTCACTCTTATGGTTCCAGAATGCACTGCAAATGCAAAGCAGTCAGCCTCCCACATTCAGGGCTATCCCTTGGAAGCAATGTGGTCACCCAGCCCCATGCGCTCAAAGAGGCCTGCGTCTATACCAAATAATACAGACTTTTGTAGAGGGGCTGTGATACTCTCAGCCTTCAGGCTCGTTTTCCTGCATGTCCTTGGCAAACCTTTGCCGTCACCTTCCAAACGCCAGATAAGCCGGGGATAAATCTTCTCCCCACCTCTCCAGCAGCTACCAGGTAGGGCACAGCAGGAAAAGTACTTAACACTCACTTTCTTAAAAGGGAGCATTTATATCGGATGCTATTTATGAGAGAAGGCTCGTTCCAGTATCCATTGTTTTCTGCAAGATCTTAAGTTTCAATGATAAAAGCTGAAATGCGGACATTTTAAAATGTTTCCTTTCAAGACAATTAATTACACTATGTAGCAAAGTTTTAAACCCCCTTATTTTCATGTGAGCTTATTTAACACACCAAAAAAGCATTTTTGTTGTTGTAGAATCTCAAATTTTCCTTTCCACACATCGTGTATGAAGCAAACCTTTTTCATGCAATCAAAAACAACTAAATTAACCTTCCTCAAATGATGTTTTAAGGTGAGGCTAAGTCTTGAAAGTACATTCACGAAACACACAGGCTATTGTTTAGCATTGTGCATTCTGATATTTGTAGTCTTCCATTCAAGATGGGAGAAATAATCATGAAACCGCTGCAAAACCAACGGTTTACTCCAGTTAGCAAAACACAATGTAGCCCCCCATTTTCTTTCCCCTGGCCTGGGAAGCCTAGTATTAAAAATACTCTGGGCCAGGAAATGGCAAACCACAAGGACACCACCCTCACAGTCCACTTGCTCGGGTGAGGTGCACTCAGCAACCAGCAATGAAAAGGTAGGTACAGGAGAAGGGCCACAACGCTAAGTTCCTGGGCGTTAATAAGGCACAGTACACCAGAGGGGAGTTTGTGCCCTCTCATGCTTTTATTTAAAAACAAATGCAACGGTTAAACCTAACTGTTTCCTTCAATCCAACCCCATGCCCCAATCTATAGTTCCATTCCATGCTTGATGATGCATTAATATAGTTATGAGATACCCATTGCTCAAACCCCTATGCATATTAACCTTAAGCAGGTTATCAATTATTTCACCATGGGCATCCCTCTCATTACATTCCCCAATACTTTCCATATGTACTTTTGTGTTCTAACACTTGGAATAACCTTGGCAGCTGGGAATTACACCATTATTGCAACCCCATCACGGCAACCTCCGAAAATGTGGACTTCTTTTTTTATTTCAACCCCCTTTGCAGCACATATGGGATACATTACTCACCGTAATCGTATTTCTGATGCTTGTATCTGCTTAGATTCACATGCTGTGCATAGGCCGACATCTAGTGGAAGCTGCGGAGTATTACAGTTTGTTTTTCGAAACTCGAAAATGGGCGTCGACACAGGGCGTGCCAGTAATACTATCCCTAGTGTGACGTCCACTGTACCCAAGATCCCTCACGCGTCTAGGATCCTCAGATTGTATTTTTTCTGACATGAGGTAGCATGAGGAGTAGCGCGAGTACAGATAATACAAGCAGATAGACAGAAAGGTAAGACTACAAGCAATCATGCGCCTTCTCTCAGAGGGGAGGAAGGGTGGGTTGCATGTGAATCTAAGCGGATACAAGCATCAGAAATACGATTACGGTGAGTAATGTATCCCTTCTGAGGCTTGTGGAATCTGCTTAGATCACATGCTGTGCATAAAGTAGCGAGCAGTACCTGAAGAAGGAGGTGGGATGTGAGAAGGGTCATGAGCAAATAAGTGTCTTAGAACCGCTTGTCCCACTTGTGTATCTGCCTTGGAATGGGTGTCAATGCAGTAATGCTGAGTAAAAGTGTGAATAGAGCTCCAAGTACCTGCTTTGCAAATGGTGTCAAGGGGTACATTTACAATGAAAGCCAGAGTGGCCCCAATGCCTCTAGTAGAGTGGGCTCTTGGCATGAAAGGAAGAGTTCTTTCAGAGAGTGAGTAACACAGCTGGATACAGTTAATAATCCACTTCGAGATGACACCTTTAGAGACGCAATCCCCCTCTCTGCCTGTAGCTACGGAGACAAACAGTTGATCTGTTTTTCTTAGCGTTCTGGTTTTATTTACATAGTAGAGGACCGCCCTACGCACATCTAGGGTGTGTAGTTTCACCTCAGCCGAGCTTTGCGGGTCCTGGAAGAAAGCCGGAAGCTCGATGGACTGGTTTACATGGAATTTTGATATAAATTTAGGTGAGAACCTAGGGGTGTGCGTAAAACCAGTTTATCTTTATGGACAGTAAAGAAGGGATCCTGCACTGACACAGCCTGAATTTCACTGACCCTTCTTATAGAAGTAATAGCTACTAAGAAGGCCGTTTTATAAGTCAGGTGTTTGAGACTGCTTGTATGCATGGGTTCGAAAGGGGGGCCCATGAGCTTGGCTAGCACCACATTAAGGTCCCACCCTGGTGGTGGGTTTGAAATAGGAGGGTGAAGTCTCTTTACTCCTTCCATGAAGGCTTTAACTACTGGTACTTTCCACCACGAAACCTTGCTATGGGAAGTGGTGTAAGCCGACAGGGCTGCCAGGTGTACTTTCAGTGAGTTAAAAACCAATCCTGCATCTAGCAGGTGGAGCATGTATGTAACAATAGTGGAAGGAGTGCAATCAACCGGGTTGATTTGTCTACTCTGGCACCATATAACGAACCTCTTCCACTTGTCAAATTAACAGTGCCTTGTGTTTGGTTTCCTAGATTCCTTTAGGATGTCCATACACCTCTGTGGCAAATTGAGATGTCCACACTCTATGACCTCAGGAGCCATGCTGCCAGGTTCATTGAGTTGGGTTGCTGGTGCACTGTTTGACCTTGGTGCTGGGACAGTAGGTTGTACCAGGCTGGAAGTTTGATGGGCTCGCACACCGCCATCCTGCGTAGGTGTGGGAACCACGGTTGTCTTGCCCACATGGGAGCAACTAGGACGAGCGTCATCGACTCCCTGTTCATCTTGTTCACCACTTTCCTGATGAGGAGTTGGTGGAAAAGCGTACGCAAACATCCCTGACCAGTTCATCCACAGGGCGTTCCCCTGGGAGTCTGGTTGGGGGAACCTGGATGCAAATCCTGGGCATTGTCTGTTTTCGCTTGTGGCGAATAAGTCTATAGTGGGGAAACTCCACTGAGAGAAGATATCTTCTACGACCTCTCTGTGTAGAACCCATTCGTGTACCTCTGGGAGGGAGTGTCTGCTCAGAGCATCCGCTAGGGAATTGAGCTCCCCTGGAACATGTTGCGATGACAGGAAGATGTTCCGTCTGAGTGCCCATATCCAGATTTTCTGGGCAAGCTTGGACAGATTTGGCGAGCAAGTCCCTCCTTGCTTGTTCAGGTAGAACATGGCTGTTGTGCTGTCCGTCCGGATTTGCACTGACAGGTTTAGTAGGTGGGGCTCGAACGCCTGAAGCGCTCCGAATACTACCAGAAGCTCTAGCAGGTTGATGTGGTTCTTGGCCACTGAGTGAGACCAGAGACCAGAGACCCTGAGCTGTGTGGTGGAGATGGTGAGCTCCCCACCCCGTCAGACATGCATCTGTAGTGACTACTGCCTGTACTTCGGGATTGTAAAAGGGTTTCCCCTGTGCGAGATTCTCTCTTGTCCACCAGTGAAGGCTTTGTACCAGTGTTGGCGAAACGACCACTAGATCGTCCCACTGACCACTTGCCTGAGGCCACTGTTTCGCCAACCATTCCTGCATGGGACGCATGCGCAGGCGCGCGTGGGAGACCAGGTAAATACATGACGCCATCCTGCCCAGTAAACGCATTGCTTTGCGTACCGTTATTTGTTGACCGGACTGATAATGCGGAATTTGCAGTAGTATATTCCGAATCCTTTCTCCTGAAGGAAAGGTCAACCCCTCTTTGGTATCTAGGATTGCTCCTAGGAATTGTTTTGAGGTGCGTGGCACCAGGCTTGACTTTTTCTCGTTGATTGAGAAGCCTAACTCGTGGAGGAGGTCGATAGTCCTTTGAATGTTTGTCCTGCAAATTCCTGGGGTTTCCCCCGTTATGAGCCAGTCGTCCAGATAAGGGTACACTGGGATTGCCTCCCTGCGTAGGTGTGCAGCCGCCACCGCCAGTACCTTGGTGAATACCCTTGGTGCTGAAGCTATCCCGAAGGGCAGTACCTTGAATTGGTAGTGTCGACTGTTCACCTTGAAGCGCAAATACTTTGTGCGCTGGGAACATGGAAATATGAAAATAAGCATCTTTCATATCCAAGGTTGCCATGTAATACCCCTTTTTTAGGAGGGGGATTACCTCTTGAAGCGTGGTCATACGAAATTTTTGGGGCTTGACATACTTGTTGGCAGGCCGTAAGTCCAATACTGGGCGCATTGTCAAATATTTCTTTGGCACAATGAAGTAAGATGAATAAATACCCTTGTTTACCTAGTGTCCCGGGACGAGTTCTATCGCGTCCTTTTCTAGCAGAATGGCGATCTCCTCGAGGAGAATCTTCTGATGTTCTAAGGAGCGTACTCTTTGTCGTGGAGGATGGTTCCGGGGACGCTGCAGTAGCTCTATACAATATCCGGTGGATACTGTTGACAGCACCCATCTGTCTGATGTGATCCCTTCCCAAGCCTGGGTGAAGTTGGAAATGCGTCCCCCTACTGGGGTTGCGTGAGAAGGGACCCTGAACTGAGCGTCACTGCTTTGGTGGAGGCGTGCCGCCTCCCTTGCTGGGGCTGCCTCTGCCTTTACCACGACCTCTCCTATTACCCCTGCCGTAACCCTGGGTAGACTGTTGGTTGTTGTTCCACTGTGTACCCTGCCCCTGGGAATAGTTCGATCCTCTCTGGGAATTTTGGCCGCGTGGGTTACGAAAATTACTATTCCCTCTCTGGTTAGGGGGTTTATTGGTTAGCTGGCCAAGGGACTTGAGTGTTTCGTATTCGTCCTTGGCATTCTTCAGTGCGTCTTCGACCGCCTTACCAAACAACAGATCGGTTTCCACCGGTTTGTCCAACAATGATGCCTGGGTTTCTGCCTTAAAACCAGACTGCCGTAACCACGCATGTCTTTTGATAACAGTGCCTTCCGCTATCAATCTGCCTGCGTTGTCCGCGGCGTCGAAGGTTGCTTTCAAAATGCAACCAGACACGGCTCTACCCTCTGCGGAAATCCGAGCTAACTGGCCCTTTAAAGGTTCAGGAGCAGAGGCTATGAGTGCCGCGACTTCTTCCCACTGATGGCAGTTGTAGCTGGCCAACAGGGTGGTGGAGTTAGCAATCCTTGCTTGATAGGCGGACGTTGAGGCTACTTTCCTGCCGAAACCGTATAGTTGATGACAAGGGTGTTCCAGCCCTCTTACGAGTGTTGGTGACAACTAGGGAGTTTGGCTTCAGATGTCCTCTTATATAGAGAGGGTCAGACTGGGCCGCCCTGAAAAGTTTTTCAACCCTGGGATTGACTGCTCTGAGGTTCGGGTTCACCAGGGACGGATCTATTCTCCGCTGAATGGACTTAAGGATAGGGATGGTCTGGGCAACAGGCCTCCTTTCTCCCACTAACTCTTCTGCGAAGTCCCTTTCCTCCTGGACACCGTGGGTGTCAATGTGGAAATGTTCTGCTGCGTGAGCGAGAACCTCATTTAGGAGGGGTTGGTTATCGACCGGGGAGTCGGTAACCGGGGCTTCGTTCTCTACCGGGGAATCTACTCTGTATGTTTCCGGGTCCTCCTCTTCTTCTTCCTGGTCCTCATCATCCCCATAGTAGCCCGTCCCGGTTTGCTCTTCTACCATACCAAACTCTTGGTCCTCACCAAAGGAAGCCTCTCCTTGATACAGTGAGTATGGTCTTGCGTATGGTTGTACCTCGAAGGGTTCTGACCTCATCAGAGTTTCAAACAGGGGTTTTTTTACTCGGGGGGGGGGGGGGGGCAATAGGAGCAGTAGAGCCTGAGGGAGTCGCCCCTTGTGGATCATACGAGAGGAAATGTTCTGGATTTTTATCATAAAAATCAGCCAAAGAAGACATTCTTGACATGACCCTATCTATGTCTTCACTGGAGCATATTTTGGAACTGGGAATGACTCTCTCACTAAGTCTATGGGATTTATCTTGAGTAGCTTTGCTGGTTTTAGACATATCAGCAGACCTGGTTTTGTCTGTCTGTTTAGGGGGAGTGGTGTGTTTCACAGGTGTGGAAGAGTGCAAAAGTTGTTTCTTCTGCTGTTTTCCCCCCTCCCCGTGCGTGGAAAAATGTTTTCCCTGTCCTTTAGTGGCTCCGGAGGTTTTCGACGCCTGGCGTCGAGGATCTGGGGTGTGTCCCTGTCCTTCGAGTGTGGCGCCTCGCTGGCTTTAACTGCGGGCTCCGACTCCTGGAGCGCGGCCTGGGGGTGGAAGTCGTCTTCGTCTTCCGACGATCGAACTTCTGTTAGCCTAGGGAGCGAGGCACTCTTGGCAAGAGTGGATGATTGCCTGGAGTCATGCGGCGATCTTGATCGAGAGCGCCCAGAGGACACCGAATCGGACCGTTCTGTTTGTGCCTCTTTCCGAGAACTCGACATTGTCGAGTCTCGGTTGGACTTAGTGTGTTTAGAGTGTGTAGTATGTGAAGCGCTTGTGACGCCGGGGGTCTTCCCCATAGCCGCCCTGCCGGACGACCTTCCTTGGTCGGGGACCTGCGCTCGGCTGTCTTTCGATGCCGTAATGCCCTCGCCGTCCAAAAGTACGGCATCGCTGAAGGCGCCCTCCGCTGCCATGGCCGCCTGCCTGGCGTGGTGGGCCCAACGCTTCGTCGAACGGTCCTTAAGTGTCTTAGGTTTAAACCTACTTCAACGCTCTGCAGCTCGCTTCGGGGTGGTCCCTCGGCAAGCAGAGATTGCACGTGGCGTGCCTGTCGACCCAAGGGTATTTGCGATTGCACTTGGGGCAGAATTGAAAAGGGGTACCCTCCATACGCACCTTGAGGCAGCGGGCTGTTAAGTGTAGGAAATGTATAAGGTGTACCTATATACCAAGAGTGTAGAGTATGTACCACCCCCCCACTCTCCCTACTTGCAGGGCCGAGGCCAGCGGCCTTCCGAGGCCCCAATCCGTCGTGCAGCAGCCGACGGTCGATTTTTTCTCCAACCGGCTTCGAGTGTCAAAGTTCGACGTTGGGGTGGGGAAGGATGTCAATAGATTATTATTTTAAATTTTTAGCAAAAGTATGGCTAAGGCCAGGGGACTCCGCAAAATGCTTCCGACCAATATGGCGGAAAAAAACAATCTGAGGATCCTAGACGCGTGAGGGATCTTGGGTACAGTGGACGTCACACTAGGGATAGTATTACTGGCACGCCCTGTGTCGACGCCCATTTTCGAGTTTCGAAAAACAAACTAATACTCTGCAGCTTCCACTAGATGTCAGCCTATGCACAGCATGTGATCTAAGCAGATTCCACAAGCCTCAGAAATATATATATGTGTGGGGGGGGGTAATGAATGCAAGTAGGGGTTGCTGCAGGGGGTCTCACCTGCATATATATGTGGTGTAAAGGGAGTCCAAATAAAAAAATGTCGGCAAATCCGGGGGTCGCCGTGATGGGTGTCGCAGTAATGGTACAGATCCTGGCAGCTGCAGTCTGCCCTTATTAATTTACCTACAGTCATATTCATCAGTCCTAAACAAAGTCAGTAAAGTACAGTACCTTGTAATTTTGCCATCACTGCTGTCTTATGCCCCTGCACTCAAACACTTGCTCTGCTGCGGGTGGCTTTAACAGGACATCTTGCTGTGATACTTCCATTTAGGGCTGTTGGAACCCCGATTTTCTCTGTGGTGGTAGTGTGATTTACAGGGCTTGGAAAGCCCGTCATTCTCCTTTTAGGGCTTTGGGAGTCCTTGGCTTATTTCCTCTGTGGCTGTGTTTTAAATCAAATGGGCTCCGGCAGCCCCAAAGGTTCCTGTAACCCCTGCTAGCATGGGCAGGGCTTACATTTCCTGTGTGGTGGTGTTTTATTTCCAAACGGGAAAAGTCCTCATTGGACTCCGCCCAGGCCTGTGATGATCCCTGGGTGCTTCGGACATTGTGTCTGGGGCTCCAGGTAAGTTCTGCTTCCTCCTGCTCCCCCCATCTGGTCCCGGGGAGAGCGGATTGCCAGCAGGCGCCCCCCAGCGGTGCTTGGGGTCTTTGGGGTCTCGCTGGTGCGGCCAGGGTCTTTTCTTCACCTCCCCGCCTGGCCATGGGGCAGGCAGGATCTCCCTGGGCACAGCCATGCTCTTCACCCGGGCCGCACCGCGCACGTGGACCGGGACTTCCCCCCCTACCTCTGGCCCACCCAGACTGGCCCCCGGGCGGCCTGTAGCCACCAGGCCACGCTCCGGGTGTTATTTTCACTTTCTCTTCCTTTGGCCCACCCGAGTTGGCCACCGGCGGGCCATTGTCTCCCAGGCCACGCTCAGGGTCCGCCCCGCACACGCAGCGCCAGGAATGGGCGTTTTCATTCAACCAGGCCGCTGCCCGCAATCGGCTTGGGCCGTTTCCTCTCCCCTGCCAGGCTACAGCTGACAGACACAGCCCGGCTCAACAAGTTCAGAGAGCCCTGGGGGGGGCGCTCGAGGCAGCGACCCCCTAGGCAGCATTAATCTCTTTTTCCCTTTCTTTCTGTGCTCTGTCTTGTTTTCTTGTCTATCTCTTTCCACTCCCTCCTTCAACTGTCACTTTTCAATGGTTCTTTTCCTTCTCCCAGATGAGTCCAGTCCATGTCTCTGTTGGTTGGCAGGGGAGACCTGCTATTGCCCTCCAGTCTCCAGTGTTCCATGTGTCCCCCATTGTGGGGAACATGGTCCGGTAAGGTAAGTCAGTCTATGTAAAACACATACACATTTAATAAAAGCTTTAACCAAACTCCTAATGTGTCTTGAATGTACTTATGTATACAAATGCATAACCCCTATCTTTTAGGGCCCCTTTGGGTGCTGGGGGAATGAGGGGGGGGGGGTTTACACAATCACATTTTTTTGCACTGCATTCTAAAGTCAGGTGTTTTCAAACCAAATGTGTACATTTGTTGCCAAAGTACCTGTGCCAAACAATATTTCTACTAATTACAACTTGTAAAACGTGTGCGTGAATTAGGTTGACCAGACATCCCGAAATGGGGCCCTCTGCTAACCAAAAGCAACATACAGAGCCCGCCCAATACTTTAAAACATCTTTTTATTTAAAAACACTTTCTCGGTTTTGGGAAAAGGGAGGGTGACAACTTAATCGGTAACAACCATAAACTGAATAAACATAACAATTTCGGAATTTTGCCATCTCAGGATAGGCTTGAACCGCCAACCTTCCAGATACCAGACACATGCTTTAACTGATTGCACCAGAGACCAGCTAGAATAAAGAGCAAGATGTTTAATATCAAGGCAACATATCCTTTTGTTGCTAACATGCCTACTAAATCCACAGTTAAAACCGCACAATTTATATGCAGATATCCTATCCCTGGGGGTGTGGTGGGTAGGGTTATAGTTGGGGCAGGAGGGGTTTGTATAGGGGAATGTGGTGGGGGTGAGCGGTGTAGGTCCTTCCATGATGTTGGCCATACCGGGTTTTTGTCTTGAAAATCTGGTGACCCTCGCCTGAGTGCACATTGGTTTCCCGGATGGGTTTCCTCACAACCAAAATGTGTGCTCATTCCCACGGAGCCTTGTATTCCAAAATGTTCATCGAAATGACTCCGTTCGCACTGTCAGCAACCCCAAAAAGCCTCACTTCGTATTGCACTGTACATAATGGCTCTTCATATATTGGACACCACAAAGTTTGTGCCTCTTCGCATATCTTTGCCAACTGTCAACTTGCCATGATCACCCTTATCAAACTCGTTCTATGGCATCATTTTCTGTGACATCACGGATTACCCTATATATGCAAATAAGTGGGGTCCGCACATGTTTTGCCACCCAGAGCCCCACAAATCATAGGTCCTGCCCACAGTGCCGTTTGCCCCTTCCCCTTTCTCATAGGTGATTTATTTACAGAATGAGTGGACATTTTTATACACTGAATGAGGCAATGAATCGAATCTGAGAGATGTACAATGAGCAGAACGGATACAAATCGAACCACCCTAACTCAGGCCGAGTGATCCAAAATACATATTTGCAGGGACTCATGATGCATTGTTTGGGTCAGACGGCCTTTGCCTAGGCCACGTGCACCATGCCCAACACTTAGGCAACACCCCTCTGTTAGAGACCTCTGCCCTCATCTGTAAAGATGAAGTTTTGTTGGTACATTAGTTCACCGTTTCAACAATCCCCCATTCTGCGTTCACCAGTACTGCGAATATTATTACTTTCAAAAGTAAATGATGTCCTTTCTCTCACTCAGAGAAACAGCCAAATAGTCAAGGCAGGGAAGGAACAGTCAGGCCCTTGTGCAGGAGGGACATCTAGCGTCCAGTCAGAACACCACCGGAGGAGAGCACTGTAATCTAGGCTAATACTTCAAGGCCGACTTTTCACTCTAACATGGGAAGTAAAACGAGGGCATTCTGCTAAACGGGCATCCTCTATGACTTATAGACAGAGTGTCTTCTGATGAGGTGGTGGGGCAATGGAGACTGAAACCCAAATCACCAACAAACCGGCTAGGAGATGACTGCCAACAAAATTAACATCTCCAGACAAAAGAAGATCCCACAAGTTTACACGACTGATATGGCAAGAAGTAGCAAGGCCACCTTCCTTAGAGTTCCCCTTCCGATGCGTTAGTGGCTGCCACTGGTGGGAGCACGATACCATTACAAAATCACATCCGTTAAACTTTGTTTTTCTTTATTTTTCTTAATTGATTTACAATTTTTACAAGACCACTTCCAGAGAGAGGAAAAAAGTTTCCATAGGCATTCTACAGTTCCAATTACAATGTTGAATATCTAGGAATCCATCCAGTCTGTTTTCTTCTTGAGATATACATTTACTATCAACCTTAAAACCACAGACATGTGAGAGATTTCCGGGGACGTCGTAACTGCATCCCAGGCGCAAAGTTGCCAAGAAGAGAGGCATGTTTTTCCTACTAACACAGACAAGCAATTCTCACACCACTTCAGCTCCATTCTGGATTTATATAGCTGGTCCCAACCATACCTGCAACACCATTGGGCTCTGCTCCCCCGAAATGCTAAACCATATGACCTTACCTTCAGAGTCATGGCGGAGCAGAAAAAATGAAACGATAAACCGAGAGTTTGCGTAATACTTTCCTTTTGTCATCAGCAGTGCTCGTTTAGGCGTGAACGTTTAAGCAATATGCACTGGAAACGGTAATTTCCAACTGAAAGACTCCCTTAAAGCTCCAATTAACTAGCAAATCTGCGTTTGCCTCCGAGATAATCAAAGTGGGTAATGATTTGTTCATACCCATGATGTCCATTACATTGACATGAAAAAAAAGGTTTGCTTTTATGTGCATATCAAATGTTCTTAACATCATGCATAGCAGCAAGCTGGACCTTTGTGACATATCTATACCAGGCAACCTTTTTATACAATGTCTTTTAAAGTGGGGATCATGTTTATTATAGCAAAGCATGTATAAAACATGCATAAATGTTTTATGCACACTATACACCGCACCATATTTTCATTCATTTGTATGGCGCAGAGCGAAATTCACTTTTCTGCCTCACATATCCTCTCCATCATACCAAGGGACAAGCATGACATTTTCATGTGGGTGCAAATGTGTTCGATACATATGGAATCAGACTGCCTTTTACACCAGCTAACAGTAGAAGGATTCCAAACGAATCCATCACACATATGACCTGACATGCATAAAGGGCACGTGGCATTTACCCAATCTACACTAAAAAGTGCAAAAATGAAAGCGTACAGGTGATTACGCATCCATTTACACCGGTTTTACACTTCATAGTGCAAATGACTAACATTGAATGCAGGGGACCTATTTGCACATAAGGTCAAACGTAACCCGCCCATTCTGTGCAATTTACATTTTTAAATAAGAGGACTCTCTGTATATTTTAAAGTGCTGAAATCAGTGCTGTAAAATAAAATGGCAAAAACAAAGAGGTTATGGCTGGAAGGTTTAGAATGAATCTTAACCTCTGGCATTGCTCTGGGCAACCCTCCAGACCATAGTTCTTCGCCTACCAAGCCATTACAGAAGGAGAAAGACCATATGCAAATCAGACTTGGTCCCACCTCTAAAGAACCGCTAGGTCACATCCCTGCTGCATGAGACCACAAGCATCCCCAAACATGTTTCGGCCTTGTTTGGCCTCATCAGTGAGGAGCAGCATGGGTCTCTAGGCCCAGCAGGCACGGACCCACGTCTCGGCATACCCATCTGTTTTGCATTGGCTTGGTCACCCCGGAAAAACCTTGTACTTGTGTCTCCCCTACCCTAACAAAACAAGGTATTATACTCAAATGGGCAAGAACTTACACCTGGACCGTTAGTTATAAGAAAAATGTAAATGGCTAGTTATAGGCCCTTTATTCATTCCACATAATAAAATATACACATCACACATATATGATAGATTAATAGAAAAAGATTGTCACCGTTATTAGTGTTGCAGAAGACACCTTCATCTTGGCCACTATGACACTGCTTAGCCCCAGAGCAGGTAGGCAAAGAGATCACTCGTAATAACGGGGTCTGAAGCGGAGCGCCCTCCCTTTCAGCGAGGCTATCACCCATGGGTCCAAATTCTAACTGCTGGCTAGAGGAAAAACCTCTTCTCTTATGGGGCATATCCCCACCCTTCTCAATTATGGCTGCCCTCTGCCGAAGAGCAGATAACAAGGAAAAGGGGCACAGAGTGGAAAAACCCAGCTTCCTTTTCCTCGCGTTCACTCCCAGGACCACTTATCACTGCACCTGCAGAGCGCTCCGACTCGCTCTCAAAATCGTCCTTCAGTGGACAATAAAATAACTATTCTCCGAGCTGTGCCAGTGGTTATGATTAATTCAAAACCTTCCAGCCATCACCTTTTTGTTTTGCATAAAATGGGACATTTTTAAAACGATCATTTTGCATTCTAAAGAATTCTGGTTTCCATTCAGGATGTGGAAAATAACGGTACGATGATATAGACACATGTTAAACTAAACAAATAAGTATCTACATATTGTCAGGTTGCTTTACCATGGGATTTGTGTATTTTTCAAGAAATCACTATAAGACAGTATTACTGTAGTTCTTAAAAACCAAAACTTAAATATCTGTACCAATCAAAGCTCAGAATTTGCAGCCGGGGAATTGCGCCCCGCTAAATCAGGTGGCTGGAAATGCATGCAAGTACTGCCAGTGCCCTGCCGTGTTCCTCCAGCCAGCTGATCCCATTCCCCCAGTGCCACAATTTTTTTCCCCCGAGGCCTCCTGCCTCTCCCTTTGTCCCCATTCCTCCTCCCAAGACATCCCACGCAACCCCAGTCCCCCCCCCACCCACTTACCTGCAGGACCTTAGCGAAAGCTCTGGTCACGCCACGCCATCACGTCCTCGGCCCCCACTATAAAAATAGAAAAGGGATTCAGTCCCTTTTACATTTACAAAGGCGGGGCCATTTTTTTTTAACGGACGCTTGAGCTCATGCAGAGCAGAGTCTGGACCCCGTAAAAAAAAAAAAAAGTTTAAAAAAGTTTTTAAAAACTATTTGCACACCTGGTGGAACCCCAAGGTGCAAATAGTCATCACCCTTTGTCAGGGGCCGGAGGGCATACCAGGGCTGAGCCCTTGCTTCAGCTGGGCCTGCTTAAAGCTTGGCTGGCAGATCATTACTAGCCCTGGTACACACACCCCGACGCAGGGGTGTTTGCTACATTCTAAACCTTCCAGCCATCACCTCTTTTGTTTAGATATATAGCAGAATGGAAGCAGAAGAACCGGAAATTAATGTCGGTCTGCTATGCTACAGTTACCTTGGCCGTTCAGAGTACAACCCCAAACGCGAAAGAATAAAAGCTTTTGCTATTTTAAGGAGTCTTGCAGAACATTCTTCACTTGTTCACGGTTTCTTGGAGCTTCAGGTTCTGTAAGCGATGGGCTAGGGACTAAGACACGGCAAGGATGCTTTGTTGTAACGTTGCTGTGTGCGGATTGGAAAAGAGAATATTTTGTGACTTGTCTAGAGCAGCGATTCATTTTCGCTCCAAATTGCTACCGTCAATTAATTGTATGGTTGACTGTGGTGTCTGTAAGAGTGGTGTTTTTAAGGAGTGTGGAGAACAGCCGTTGGTGTGTTAGGTGTGGTAGTTAGGTACATTTAGTGTGGACAGGCCATCAGTTGGTGAACCTTCCATTGTGTAACTTATGTTGTTTTGCTGCTGGAGTTGTGTGTCGAGATGTGCTGCTGTTCGGCTAGGGGATGCTAGGTTAGGTGGCATGTGCCATGACAAATTCAGGCACCATATATTTTAGTCTGTTTTCTGCGACGTCCCTTCCGACTACCCAATGACACTAAGTGCACCATAAACTAGCAACTGACAAACAGAACCATACACCACATCAAAACTATTTTATGCTGGCAGTTACCATCAAACTATGAATTCTGCACTTAAAACATATCATGTTTTTGGGCAATATCACAAGCCCAATGTGCATTACACTGCAGCATAGTTTGCTAATGTGGACACTAGTTCCCCAAAACATTCCTTTGAAACAACAGGAATGAGGCAACATACAAGTACATTTGCCCGGCCCAAAAAAACGCCCCTGAAAGTAGCCCCTAACCTATCATTTGACACAGTAGAACCTCCCACTTTTTCCCATGCCTGAGTTTCGGCGTGGTAGTGGCCCGATACCACAACGTATGTTCAGCCCACCTCAACTCAAGCCAGGCCATATAGAGTAGGCATTTGCAAGATTGTTAGCCCTTATGATCGAGTAACTGTTTGATGAAATGCTGCCACCCGGTGTCTAACATATGAACACAAATACAGCCAACTCCTCGATAATTCCATCCAAATAATGATAATTAATCCAAAGGGCATTTACAGAGCACATATTTACATACAATATCACCCAACCGAAATTGGTACTCATTTATCGACCTCGGAAGGATGAAAGGATGAGTTGGCCTTGCTGGGATTCGAATCTGCGACCTGCAGACCACACTCAGATCGCAGCAGCAAGCGCTCACCCCGCTGAGCTATCTTACCGGCATACAATGTCGCCTGAAGAAAGCTTTCTTATCCTTAAAGACAGCCAATCAAAGCATGGTTAGCTCAATAACGGCATTATCTATTCAATACAGTTTAATTCTTGCTTGCATTTTACTGGTTTATAGCCATTTTTTCGAATACAAAAATGTCCAGTCATTTTTTCGAAAAATATCGAAAAAAATGTCGCATTTTTTTTAATTATCTTTTTTATTCGAAATGGGGGGTTTCCCCCTCCCCAGCCCCCCCCCCATTTTTTTAATTCCCGGACCCCAAAATAAATATATAATTTAAAAAAAAAAGAATTAGACTTTTTCGATATTTTTTCGACATTTTTGTCTTTCGACATTTTTTTTTTTCGAAATTATGACCGACCACCACATTTTTTCTAGAAGGCCATTCATCACAATAAGAGTTCTAGAAGGCAGTGTACTAGGGATGGCAACATGTAACAAGATGGGGAACTACATGGTGAGCAGAAGCAGACAGTGGGAACCGGGAACAAATAGAGGAGGTGTGTGCCATGCTGCTTCGATGCCTATTGTGGCCCATTACGGTGAGACCTTGTAGCCCTAACTGTCTGATGTCATGTGATCCAGTTGAAATGAAGCCCTCTATCGAACTGTTTTCCTGAAATGGAATTTGTGCATTTTTTGCGCTGATCAAGTGGCAGTGCGAGTATGTGGGGTGTGTTAGTCATCTTTTCATAACCAGATGGAAACCGCCAGTAATTTTTTTAACAGTGTATAGAGATGTGTAGATGGCTGGTGACAACCAGCCAATCACCTTGTTCAGATGATATTTTCGTTACATTTTGATTAACATATGCTAATGTGATTGTGGTTATAACATGCTGGGCCCGCAAGGGGCAGATCGAAGTTGGCTTGTTTTATGCATCTTCCCGGCCGGAGTGCGCCAATACATTTTGTGTTTTTTCCTGCATGTGAGTTTTTTGTGGATTGCTTTTTTTTTTTACTACAGTTGGGAGTTCCCAGTGAGATCAACCAGAACCTGAGGAGCTGAACACTCTCCGACACATGCCCGGGGAGGTGAGGCCATGCACAATCGAGGAGGTTTAGCAAACGATGAGTTTGCGTAATGCCTGCCTGATCACTTGGGCGTAGCTGCCTGCCACGGTTGGAGCAGATAATTAGGAGAGGTCCAGTGTTGAGGGAGTTGGAGGATCGACACACACGTGACTGCATCCTCACATGAAATCACAAGGCGCAGTGTGGTATATCATTTTGAAAACATTTCCCTTTTCTCTTTTTATTATTGAGTCACGTAATTAGTGGAGGGACCTCCCCGTAGTGGGGAAAGGCTGTGTTGTGTAGTAGTGCATGTGATTTGGTAAAAAAATAAATTTCTCCTGAGGTGCAGAGGCAGCGTGGCATAATGGTGTAAGGATATTTTGGTGAGGACGTCACAAGTAGTGTAGTGTTGTAGTACAATAGTATAGTGCATGCCTTTCCTCTCTTCTATCGCTCTATCTACTTGTGGTGTTCCCCAGGGGTCTAACCTCTGTCCCTGGCTTTTAACCACTACCTAGCACCAATGGTCCACCACATCGCTACTTTCTGCTTTAACTTTCAGTGTTACTGCGGATAACACCCAGCTCGCCTTCAAGCTCCCTACAGCCTCTTTTGCTCCTTCTCTCATACCAGACTGTCCGCAATCCAGGAATGGTGTTCCTCCAATGATCTCTACCTTAATGCCAGTAAGACTGAGATCCTCCTCGTTCGGACACCTGCTCCCGCCTTCCCTCTCACTCTGGCCGCCCAACTTGGGCCTGCTACCTGCTCCTTCCAGTGAGGCCAAGAACCTTGGGGTCATCTTCGACTCCACTCTCTCCTTTTCTCCTCACATCTCTGATGTCTCTAAGAAGTCACACCATCAGCTGCACCTCCTCAGAGGTATTCTTTCTTTTTTCACTTTCCCCCAGAAGCTCACGGTCTCCAGAGCCCTAGTGCTCTCTAGGCTGGACTACTCCAACAGCCTCTCTCTAAATCTGCCTGCCTCTACTATTCACCGTTTACTACTTATCCAGAACAGGACTGCAAGACTTGTCCTTGACCTCAAGCCCAGGGATCGTATCTCTCGAGCCCTGAATCTCTCCACTTGCTCCCTGTGGCTGCAAGGATCACATTCAGGACCCTCTCCATTGTCCATTAGGCTTTCTGGGGCAGTACACCACACTACATCCAACTTTCTCTTCCTAAACATCTTCCTTCTCAAGCCCTCCGCTCATCCACCTCAAACTGTAAGGGTCAGACGATTCTCCAAGGAGAGAGTGGGAGGTATATCTCTCTTCGGCTGGGGCCACCCTGTGGAACAGCCTCCCTACCTCTATCAAACTGGAGCTGGACCATCTAAGGTTCCGAAGCAACTGAAGACCCCCCCTTTCTCCCCCTTGTTGATGTCCCGGTCTGATGCGCACTCTGGTTACCTGGTCACCCACTGAACTTACGGCAACAGGCTCCTGCACAACCAGTTGCCCTTGCACTGCCTCCGGATCTCCCAACCACTTAAGGGACTGTATCTGTAACCTTACAGTCCACTGACACTCTGCACTTATGAGCCACCTACCAAAGCATTGCCAAGCTACTTGCACTCTCCTCCATGCTCCCCCCCCCAACCTCGGCACTTCTCCCACTCCCTCTCTCCCACACTTGCGCGATCTGAATGACACAAGGCCTAGTAAGATCGTTGTTTTGTCCTCCTCTGTCCCCCCCTTCCTTATTTTGCCTAGAAACACTTGTGTACAGGCGCGTTATAAATTCATGCAGATTAAAGAAGGGGAAATCCTCTGTTGAGAGGAAAGATGAGAGTACAGTAGTGTTGATATATTGGTGTTTAGTAATTTGTGTGACAGATAAGGTACCACACTGTTATGTTATGCTACTTGGAATTTATATAGCGCTCTATATACCATTGGTATGACCTCAATGCGCTCGTTTGCTGAACGCCCTTAGGAACCTTAGTTCTGGTCAGTAGAGAGAGAGAGAGATCGTGTCGTAGGGTGTGTGGGTGCACCAGATGTGTGCAGCTGATGTAATTGCCGGGTGGTAGCTGCATCCTAGCGTCAGGTGTGGTGCTGAAGATATCAGTTGGATGTGTGCAGTCTGGCGGGTGGACACCCAGAATGGGCTCTGGCTGCGTTAGGCCTGAAGGACGCATATGTGAGCAACTAGGCCGGAATGTGCTTGGCTAGCAGCGTTTTATTAGGATGATGAGGTGTTCATGGGGTCGTATTTGTATGTGAACAGCTAGGCCGAATTAGTCAGGGGTATAGGTGTGTTCTAGTCGAATGATGGTTTAAAGTAGAGAGTAAGCGTAGTGATGTGATATGATGGTTATCTTTAAAGCGCCTGAGACCAGGCACGTGAACAGGATGGCAGGGAACAGGGCGACACACGGGCACAGAGACATGGGGCTAGGCTTACAGTGACAGCAGGGGGGATACGGATATATAGCAACAGCATGGGAAGCAGGAAAGCAGGGTACACCGTTATACACGTGTGGGGCCTGTTAACATTTACATTTCTATCAAGAAGCGACTCAGGCTAATGTTCACAATCCTGTCAGGATCTGGCATAGGCTAATGTTCACACTTCTAACCGAGTGCGGCGTTGCCAACATTCACAGTCCTGTCCGGGTTCAGCGTCGGCTAATGTTCACAAGTGTGGCCAACTTCACAATCTAGTATGGGTCTGGGACAGTCTAATGTTCACGATTCTAACTAAGTGCGGAAGTGTGGCATTGCCAACATTCACAATCCCATGCAGGTCCGGCGCAGGCTAATGTTCACAATTCTAGCTGAGTGTGGCATTGCTAACATTCACAATCCTATCTGGTGGTGATGCAGGCTAATATTTACAGTTCTAACCAAGTGTGGCATTGCTAACATTTATAATACTGTCTGGTTCGGGCATAGGCTAATGTTCACAATTCTAACGAAGTGTGGCATTGTTAACATTCACAATCCTATCTATAAGTGACTCAGGCTACTTTTTACAAATCTAACTAAGTGTTTAACAAATCTAACGGAATTGCTAACATTCACAGTTCTGAGGTAAGCCAATGTTGAGTGGCGTGGTTTTCGGGTGTAGAGAAATTGTTCTGCTCCCCGCCGATGCCACACTTACTTTTGGGTTGGTGCTGGTAAAAGGAGGGCCACTGGCTTCTCCTGTGGACACCTGCTGACACTTTCTGCATCCGCCTCTGTAGGAGCCACCCTTTGCTTTGGGGCCCTTAGACGAAGGGGCTGTCAGGCAGAGGGGTGTCCAGGGAGGGTTGCTTAAGGCTGGTGGTCTAGCCAATCAGTAACAGTGGGCGGGCAGGGAGGAGGGCTCAGGGGGAACAAGGAAGGAAAGAAAGTTGCCAGAGACTACACCAGCAATCAAGATGGATTTGCCCCATCAGGGGCATGGGGAGGGCCGGGAGGGGCGGGAAAAGGGAGCAGGGGGAAGCGAAGGGAGCAGGGGAAAGAGAAGGGACGAGGCTGCACACAGGTGCTGGGGGGGGGGGCTAAAAACACAAAACATGGCATCAAAGAGCCTCAGGGGGTTGGAGCAAGGGTCAGCTCAACTGCAGCACCTGGGGCCCAAGAGGTGCGCAGGTGGAAATGCCAGAGACTACACCGGCAATCAAGATAGATTTGCCCTATCAGTGGTGGGGGGAGGGCCGGGAGGCGGGAAGAGGGAGCAGCGGGAAGCGATGGGACAAGGCTACACACAGGGGATGGGGGGGGCCTAAAAACACAAAATACATGGCAAAAACGAGGCTCAGGGACGAGGCTGCACATGGGGGCTGGGGGTGGGCTAAAAACACAAAATACATGGCAGAAACAGGGCTCGGGACGAGGCTGCACATGGGGGCTGAGGGGGGCCTAAAACCCAAAGAAACATGGCAAAAACGAGGCTCAAGTACGAGGCTGCACAAAGGGGCTGGGGGGGCTAAAAACACAAAATACATGGCAACAACGAGGCTCAGGGACGAGGTTGCACACAGGAGCTAGGGGGGCCTAAAACACAAAATACATGGCACAAATTAGGCGCACAGGGATCGGTGCAAGGGTCAGTTCACCTACAGCACCTGGGACCTGAAGAAGTGATTTTGTTTTTTGATTCTTGAAAAATATGTAAGGAGTAATTGTTCTATTTAGGGGTGTTTTATTTGATAGTGTATTGTTGTGATTAGGGATTGGTTTAAAAATTGGGGAGTTTAGAGGATAGACTTTTTGTCGTGTTACTACAGATTTGAGGGAGGGGTTTGGGACTGATTGAATTGGTTATGTTTTTAATGCTTTTGTTGATTGATGACATATGTGATTGGAGGTTGGTGTGAGTGTGGGAGGAAGGTGCCATAGTATTTGTATGGGTATGAAGAAGCGAAAGGTGTGGTGTGAGTTAAAAGTGTTGAGAAGAAAAACCTGCTGACAATTTGCATTGTGAAATTGGGAAAACGTTTAATCGGCTTTTAGGGTTGGAAAGGTAGATTTTAATTTAGTTGTATTACTATTGGGGAGGGTGGAAAAACACACAAAGGGAAAATGCACTGGGCACTACTGGTACAGTGTTCAAAAAGGGGTCTGGGAGAGACAGACGTGCCGGTACCATGGTGATTCTTATTGGAGCACATGATTGAGACATGACCACAGTATAGAGACAAGATAGTGAAGTATCACTTAGAACGGATAAGGGACTCAGCGAGGCCGCTATTTACACCCACGCACGGAGAGGGCACCCAGAAGCGAGATATTATAGGGCACATGTATGCCCATCTCACAGCGAAATATGAGAGGCAGAAGCTGAATAAAAGACAGGGCATTCTAGAATTTTGGAAGTTATATGAAGAGAAAGTGGCTTCCATGAACACAGGAGAATGGGTAAAGGGTGGCATGAGCGAACACAGCAGCTGTAGCGACACTGTCAACCCCCACCCATAGTAGGATCCTTTCCTCTAAAGGCCTCAGCAGGGTATACCAACCTCCCTGATACGCTCCTTCAGATCTAGTCAAAAATACTACCAAAAATGGCAGAAGCGCTTCAAAGGACTCAGGTAATACTACCTATGTTACAGAAATAGGGAGGAGCGTGCAGGGACAGATAGATGAAGTGTTGAAAGAGGCGGAGGAGGAGCTTGTGCGCACAGCAAGGGACAACAAGGAGGGGTGGCGATGTGAGAACCCGCCCCGATCAATAAAGATAAGGACAGCAAGCCTTTTGCCGATAAAAGTGTGCCACCCCATGGGCAAGTTGAAAACGATTCAAATTGCGGAGCCAGGGAGGAGGAAATAGGGGAGATCTGGTTGCATGGAAAGGGATTAACAGAACAATAGATTCTGGGCAGAGACACTTCATAGAAGGCCTAGCCGCATAGCAGTGGCAACGCCCAAAGGGGCAGTGAGAGCACTGAAGACACAGGTTCCCCAATTACAGGAAGGCTGCAGGGGTACTTGGTATGTACAATGGTAAAATATGGACAAGGAGAATTTGATGAATAGCCTACCATCCATCTGTGCAGGTGAAGGGAAATTGATTTATGCCATAAAAAAGACATCAGGAATAACAGTAGTGGGCGATCTGAAGAGTTTGCTCGCCACCCTATTAGGGGAACAAGTGGGAAGGCATCATGAAGCAAGACACAGACGACAGACTTCAAGTTCAAACCAAAGATATTTATTAACTTAAATGTCAGGATGGTTGAAGAACTAACTTGCCCTAAGCTAAGATGGGATTTCCCTACCTGAACTAAACTAAGGAAAGTCTGAGTCAAATAGTTCCAATTTAAACGTCTGTGTGTCCAAAACCTATTCTTGCCCTCACAACCAGAGCAAACAAATGTTTAGGGATGTCAAAGTCAAAATAAACAGTGTTCAACTTAAAGCTTCTTCCAGCTCACAGCTTCCTCTCAGCTCTCCTCCCCCAAGCACAAGAAAGTTCCATGAAAAAGAGTCTTGAAGTTTACCTTTCTCCAGTTCAAAAAATATGGTTCAGAAAAACTCCTGAGGCTTCCCTTCCCCAAGTTTCAAATAGAATAATCCATACAAAAGTGGGTTTTGAGACTCCAATCCCAAGGCAACACATATAAACTTGCCAGGTTTCAGGGTTCCCTTCCCCAAGACTTCAATATCTCACACAGGCTCCTTGTGCATCAGATTACTTTCACTTGCTTCCCTTTATTGCTATCGGGATTTAGGGTGTGCTCTTTGGGCTCCTCTGGTTTCTCCTTGGCTGCCCGTGACTCTGTAGCCATCTGTTACACCCTCCTTTCCAAATGACAACTGTCACATTGTATTCACTCCTCAAAGTTCACTGTTTATTGCTCTTTTCATTGTGGAACAATCACGCCATATTATCTGGTTGCAATTCAGATTTTAATACAGTTTTTTAATGCAGCCTTATGTTGCTTAATCATATTCCACTTCAAGAGTTGGGTTAGTTCGTAGTTTGATACACATTTAGCATTCAAGGTTTTACTGGTTGTTTTCACGGTTATATTTCCCTTTTCAGTTCAATATTCGATTATGCTTTGACTCCCAAGATTATTTTGTGTCTAACATGCATTCAGCATCTTACTGTTCTCTTAATATCAAACTTCCCTTTCAGTTCAATATACAATAGACATTCACTTCTTTTAAATTTTTTTCTAGGTCGGTATTCAATAAATGTTGTTTTCAATACTCGGTTGCTGAAGACTTTTGAAAATGTTCCTTTAAGGCTTTCAGCCACTTCAGCAAACTTAAATTGGTTGACAAAGGAAAGATTCACAACGTTCAGAGGCTTTCTAAAATGTGCTTGTTCCTCTAACAAGCCACGCGACCACTCCGCTACATTATATCACAGTCTCGCCTTCATTGACAATAGCGGTTCACTCGCGGTTACAGTAACGCAGGGTTTCTTGCTCCTGAAAAACTCACCAGCTCACTTTGAAGTTTTCTCCTGCATCACGTAGGCTACAAACCTGATGGCCTCTTTCCATGGGGATTCACTTTGCCCCTCAGACACTTTCATGCTTTTGCACCGCCACAGGAGAACAAGCAGTTCCTTAATTTAAATGGACGACCATGCATCTGGTCTCCTTCCCTTTCCTCACCTCTGCGCCATGGAGCATCTGTTCCCAATTCACACTCGCCCGGATCCTCATCTGCTTCGGTCTACGTTGTGAGAAACCCGAAGGTGTCTGGCTTACTAGTCCCCGTGGATCTGTCATCCAGATGGTCAGGACACAGCCACCGCTATTGGATCCAGCTCCTGGGGATGGACCAGTAGGGGAGGATCACCTGGATGGGGAGGGCTTCGGGAAGTGGATTTAGACACCGACGGGTGAGACACGGTACCCCATTTCCTGCAACACCTTTTCCCCATCCAACCCTGTAGGATAAGTAAAAACTCTACCGCCCCCCCTTTTCGACAAACACTTTCTTACACTGTAACAGACAATGGACTAACACGAGAGCCGTTTACCTGCCATGTCCCAAAACACGGGTCAGGAAGAGTCAGGCAATTGATAACCATGCACACGTGACAGGCCCTTACCTTTCCAACAGGGATAAAAGGTGGAGCACGAAAGCACACTTCGAGCAAGGCCGAATGCACGAGGAAACAGCTACACCAAACTAGCAGTTCAAACAGAGGAGAAAGGCGGCCTCTGAAAGGGAAATCATAAAACCGGAAGTTACAGCTGGCATGTGGAGGAGCAGATGTCAACGGTAAACGGGGGCCTCCCGCATTGATAGCAGACGGGGAGGCGTGCTGGCTACCGTGGTACCGTCCTTGACTCAGAAGCAAGACCAGCCAGCGGGTTCAACACAGCCGGGAAGTCAGAGGAAACTAATAGTAAACCAACATGAGTTGAGCCCAAGGTTGCAATGTGGCAACATTTGATGAACAGAGGAACCTGAAACAAAGAACTTGTGTGTATGTGAACTCGCTAGCCCCTTGAGTGTTGAAAACCCACAAGTACCAGAAGGCCCTAGGAAAGGGTGACGTGAGATGTCAGAGTGGTCCTACAAGGGTCACATCAAATCCTTTGTACAATCAAAGGTCTCCGACTCATGGATGAAAGAACGCCAGGGGAAGGGAACCCTCCTTTCTGGGAAGATTGTCAAATGTGAAATAAGGCAAGTGTGAACCCAAAAGAGGGATGGCGAAAGAAAGGTAGGAGAAGGGAACCCCCGCTTTCTGATGAAAATAAGCCAATCACGAACTGTGTTGAAATTACATGAACTGTGCTAAAGAAGTCCTTAGTGAACCAGACGGAGGGAGGCCCAGGTTACAAGAAGGATCCGAGCCCGGCAGAGGGAGATCCCAGGGGCTAGGAGCAATTGCCCAAAGACCGTTTGTTAGTTTGTTTGCTGTTTTACGAGGAGGGGTAAGATAATACACCCGAGAACAGTGTGTCGACACGAGTGATCCTCGTAGAGGGTTGTCCACATTGTTGTTTGTCTAAACAAACATTAAAGCTCCTGAAGATTACAAGCAATATCTGAGAGGCTGTAGTGAACCAGACGGATTGAGGCCCATTTGACAAAGAGGATCTGAGCCTGGCGGAAAGAGGTCCTAGGGGCGAAAAGCAAATCGCTACAAGATTACCAAAGGAACTTTTGTTTGTTGTTTTGATCCATCAGGCCTTCCAATGCAAGAGACGTTTGCAGAGAAGAGTCTTGAACATTAAAGGTTTTGATATCGTGGAACTGAACTGTGAGCCTCGTGCTGGAGAGGCCTATGAGTGTACTATGCTCAGGAGTTCCGCCTTGTCCCGTTGCTTGAAACGTGGAGAAAGGAGACCCAGCCCTACCATCCTAACTTATTTTGTGAACACTTCTTTCCTTTCTGGTGAATATTATCCCACACTCTTTTTTGAAACTTAGTGGTAAGGATTGGCAATAGGTTTTTTAGTATAGGCCCTTTTTATTTGACAAGACGCCACTAGGACTGCCTTATGATTTGATGGTTGTAGCTTGCTCCCATCTTCGCTTTAGGTTTAGTTTAGGGGTTTTTCTCAGCCAGTATAAAGTTCAATAAACACCCTTGAACTGTGATCACTTGTGTCTGTCTTTACTGTTGCCACCATGAGCTCCTTAAAACGTCTACGGCTGCAGCACTGCTCCCATCAGCTTATCCTCTTCCTCTCCTGCACACACCTCTTTTATACACCTGAGTTGTGTAAAGAGGTTGCAAGTGTGTGTCCCTTCCAATAATTGCCCGACTATAGGCCGGCGTTTTAGCAAGACATGCCTGATCTTTCCAATGGTACTCTTGAGAAGCCCTATTCCTCTTCTCAGCACCAAAGTGGTGTATGTTGGTGTGCATTACTCCTAGTCGCCTCTTCCTCGTCCCAGTACTGTCAAACGGCATGTGTGGAAAAATGAGTGGGGCTGATTAAGAATAGCCCATAAAGGTCAGGGGTAGGGTTAGATTCATCAAGGGAAAAAGGAAATAACATGTCTCGTCCAAAGGCTCCCCCCACTCCCATTCCTCAAGGACCTTCCATCCAGGTGATCCTCCCTTGCTTCACCAACCCCAGATTCAAGATCCAAGAGCAATGGCCTTTCCCTGGCCACCTGCACAGAGGATCCAAGGGGATTAGGGGTGAGAATACCCTTGGGTTTCTCACAAAAGCTAATGACTTATGGCTGAAGGCAGGGTATGAGGGCGTCACAATAAATAGCGATGCCCACAACGGCGCGCCATTCAATAACTGCAGGACAAAATGTATGGAAGGCAGGAAGGGAAATGTTCCCAGACTCGATCAACATGCAGTCAATCCTTGGTCGCACAATGGGTCCAGATTAGGACACGGCACACTACATTCAAGAAATGAAAAAAGTGGTGGTTGGAAACGCAACCAACATGGGACACTACCGTGCCTGTTTTTTTTACCATATCCTATTGAGGGGTCTCCAAGCAGAGGTGCAGACAGAGCTAGGGAAGGTAGTGGGAATAGAAAAAAAGGGGTGGTCAGAGATACAGGCCAACATAGTACATCACTGCAAAGCAAAACCTAACAGACAGAACGAAGATAGATGATTCTCAAAAAGCATAGGCAAAATTAGTGCCGAAAAAATTGCTAAAATAAGTATTGAAGGAGCTGTCCTAACTGCCTTCCCACAAAGGGGATTCGTGTCCCAAGGAGGCTTTGCATCACAAGGTCTCGTCCAGCAGGGGGGGATATTTCCTGAGAATGCAGGGGAGTTCCAAAAGGTGGAGGGGATTTGGATATGGGGAAATGAGGTAACCATATGTGTGGCCTCGTGGAGGAGTAGTTCACTTCGCAAAGGAATGTAGAAGCAGGAATCAACCACAGTATGGCCCAGTTGGTGGTGGGGGTGGGGGTGGGGTGGGGTGGGGTGGGGGTGTCTCTCTCTCTCTCTCTCTCTGTCTCTCTCTCTCTCTCTCTCTCTCTCACACCACACCACACCACACCCATAATGCAGCTATATGACGTAATAACACAAACAGAGAAAGTAATTCTTCAGGGGCTAGAGGAGCATGGTATTGCATGGCACACTGACCCAACCCTTGACTGACCTGACTGATTAACAACAATTTGATGATGGCAAGGACATAGGGAAGTTGGTGTTTAAGATATGCATACCCTGTCACCTGCATGTACAGCATAGGGAGGTCCCACAGCTAGCTCTCCTTGCGAGAGAAATGCTGACATATCTGAAACAAGATTTGCAGAGGGTACCCACTGAGAGATGGATTATCGGGCCTCTTGACGTGGACCTGCTGAAGGGAATAGGGGCAGTATGCATCAAACTGAAGGAGGGGGCCGTGTTGATATGGGTCAGGGAGTACGCCTTGTCCAAGTGGGGGCTGACAAGGGAGTATATGACATCATTGCAGCACTCTTGCAAAGGGGCATAATATAGTAGTCCGATTCCCTGTGTAACACGGTTGTGTACCCTGTGAAAAAAGCAAAAGGGGTGTTGGAGGATGTTGCAGCATCTCCGCGCACTGAACAATATCATGGAGGAGGAGTTTCTGAGGGTACCCAACCTAACCACCATGCAGCATTCCCATGGGAACAACATGGTTCACAGTGACTAACCTTAAGAATGCTTTCTTTTCCATACCATTACATCCAGATTTTCAGTACCTCACCGCATTTGCTTAGCGGGGAGAGCGATTCCAACACACTAGACTCCCACAGGGGTACTGTGAATCCCCATGCATATTTAACAGTGTTACAGGCTGGCTTGGGAAATGTACAGACACAGAGCACAGTAATACAATATGTGGACGATGTACTGGTGTGGAGCGCCACAGAGGAGCAATGCAGGGAGGTCTCATTAACACTGTTGACGTGATTGGCTGAGAAAGGGTACAAGGTGGATAAGGACAAGCTGCAATATTGTCAGGAGGTAGTTTCCTTGGGGCAGATATTGTCATCAGAAGGGCGGAGACTACAGCAGTGCACCAAACACCCCAATCAAACACTGAAAGAAATGCAGCAGTACCAGGGCCTATGTAATTACTTCCGGTCCTGGATTTTCAATTTCTCCAGTTACATCAAGCCATTGCTACAGGGGGGCTCAAGGCAACTCAGAAGGTGAAAGGTTCCATTGCCTGGATGGCAGAATGATAGATTCCTTTAAGGAACTGAAAGATGCATTAACACATGCACCACGATTAGCAACTCCAGACTACAACGAATAACGGGTTCTATTCTCGAATTCAAATGGGGAAGTGAGGACAGCTGTCCCCACGCAAAAAAAGCCCCATGGGCACAAAGCACTGGCTTATTATAGTGGTATTTTGGATACAGTAATGCAGGGCCATTTTCCTCGTGAGCAAGCACTCGCAGCAGCAGATTTTGCCATCAAAAAGTCAGCTGCCATCATGATGGGTTGTCCAGTAACACTGTATGTAGAGCATTTCTATTTCTTTGTATTTATTGAGCGCAAGGAAAAATCCAAATCCACGCCCAACACCCAACACCCAACAAGCATCTGGGTACGAAGTTATACTTACAGACCCAGCAGTGTGCATTGTAAGATGTCATGTGGTAAACACAGCGACTGTCATCCAGCCAGGAAGGTCATGATTGCACCACGTATGAATAAGGGCTAGATGGCCAGCCCACAGTGAGAGAAGGAACACATTACTTACCTGTAACTACTATTCTCCAGCATGGGTCTGGCATGGATTCACATGCTCATGAATATTGCCAGTCGTCAGGCTGGGAATCCTCGGTAAAAAGAAAAACAGTTTCAGTTTCACTTACAAACTGTATTTCTCCTCTAAACCAATCCCTGTCCTCTGGGTCATACTGCCCCCTTCCAATGACAGTCCTCTCCTCAAACCCCTCCTCTGGCAGCCATCTTCAGATTTGGTAGCACGTAAAGTGGCAGTATGACCAAGAAGAGCCGCAGAGGGGACGGAGGGAGGGTTCGCATGTGAATCCATGCCAGACCCATGCTGGAGAACAATAGTTACAGGTAAGTAACTTGTTCCTTCTCCAGCATGGGGTCTGGCATGGATTCACATGCACACGAATAACTAATAAACAGCGGTACAACATTATACAACCACAGGAGGTGGCAAGGCTCAACCAAAGCAATTACCTCTTGCCTCTCGAACAGACTCACCTCAAGCAAACAGGTTACGTAGCACTGCTTGGCCGACTCTGGACTCCTCCCTGGAATCCCCGTCTACACAGTACAACCATGCGAAGGCGTGCATGGACCTCCACGTAGCAGCCCTGCAGATGTCCAGCAGGGGCATACCAGCTAGGAACGCTGTCGTTGCAGCAATCGCTCTGGTGGAGTGGGCTCACGGACGGCCGGGCAGCGGTCGGTTTGCCAAATGATGACAGTCCATGATGCAACCGGAGAGCCACCTTGAGATGGAAGCCTTGGACAAACCCTTCCCATGGTTCACAGGACCAAAGTTCATGAAAAGCTGTGAAGTCTTCTGGAAAGCCTTTGTGCGTGCCACGTACAACTTCAGGGCAAGAACAACATCCAGAGAGTGCAAGGTCCTTTCAGTCAGTGACAAAGGTTTTGAGAAAAAACAGGCAACATCAAAGGTTTGTTGATATGTAATTCCAACTGAACCTTCGGCATGAAAGAGGGGTGCGTCCGCAGCACCACCATCGATTCGTAGAAAGTCAGGTATGGCTGCTTGCAGGGTAGGGCCTGTTTCTCACCCACCCTCCTGGAGGAGGTGATGGCCAACAGGAAAGCAGTTTTCCACAAGATGAACGAGACAGTCCTGATGCATAGGCTCAAAGGGGGCCTCCATGAGCCTTGTCAGCACCACGTTGAGTTCCCACGCCAGGGCAGGAGAATTCACCGGCGGGAAAGAACGAACAAGTCCTTTGAGGAATTGTTTGATGAGTCGATGAGACCAAAGTGAAGATCTTCCTGGAGACCAGGTGTAGCAGGAGATAGCCACCAGATTTACCCTGATCGAGGCATGAGTCAGTCCGGCCTTAGCCAAGGATAGCAAATATGGAAGAATCTGCAGAGCCGTGACCTCAGAAGGGTAGTCTTCTGCGACCGGCACCACGTAGCGAAACACTTCCACTTATGACCGTAGCACTTCAAAGTCCACAATGCCCTGGCCTTGGGGATGTCCTCTCTGCAGTCTGCAGGCAACTCATATCCTCCAAACTCTAGGGCTGCAGGAAGCAAAGCCCTCAGGTTGAGCGATCCTGGGTCGTGATGCACGATTGTGCCTCCTTCCCTGGCAAGAAGATCCGGGACCACTGGTAACTTGATCCGAGGCGACGCCGACAGGGTGAGAAGGTCCGGATACCAAATCTGACTCAGTCACGCCTGGGCAATGATTATCATCCTGCACGACACTGAGTGTCTTGATGACGCGTAGCAGGAGAGGCAATGGAGGAAATGCGTACAGAAACATCCCTTGGTTGGAGGAATCTGCTGGCAAACCTCTGGCATTTAGAGTTTGCTACCGTCGCAAACAGATCGATCTGGGCTCTGCCCCAAATGGGGAAGATGTGGTCCACCTGGTCCTGTCGAAATTCCTACTCGTGGCAGGAGCGCAATTCACTGCTGAGGGAATCTGCGATGGTGTTCTCGACTCCCGCTACGTGGAGAGTGGAGGAACATTTCTTGTCCAAAGGCCCAGCACCTTAAGTCCTGCGCTTCCCTGGAGAGTGCTGGGGTTTGAGTTCCCCCCACATCGTGGTGGTGTTGTCCGTGAAGATCCTCACCAGCTTGCCCTTCAGAGATGGAAGGGATGACTTAAGAGCCCAGAACACTGCTCATAGCTCCAGGATGTTGATATGGAGGTCCTTCTCCTCTGGCAGCCACAGGCCTCTGGCGTGCAGACGCCCGGTGTGGGCTCCCCAGCCTTCACGGGAAGCGTCCGTGGTGACCATTTCCTGCAATGGAGGGTTCTGAAACCCTGTGCCCCTGGCGATGTTGCAGCAGACGCCCCACCACCTTATCGCCCGACAGAACTCGTCGTCCAGAGTGATATTGTCCATTAAGATTCCTAACACTTGCACCCAGCGGGCGTTCAGGAACTCCTGAAGAGGTTGCATCTGTAACCTGCAGAGCCGGATGAGGCAAATGCAGGACATCATGTCGAGCAGCGACATGATGGTCTGCATCAACAACAGTTGCTGCACCTTCCCCTGAAAGGCCTCTACCCTTTCCTCTGAGGGTGATGCTAGGCAGGACACTGTATTGAGTCTGGCCCCCCCCAGGAACAGCACTTTCTGCAGAGGTGTCAAGCAGGACTTTGGATAATTGATGGAGAATCCCAGATCCGTCAGCAGCTTGACAGCCCCCTCCTTGGATCCGACGGCAAACTCTTGCGAGCGGGCCCAGATGAGCCAGTCGTCGAGGTACGGGTATACGTGAATCCCTGTAGACGCAGACAGGCCGCCACCGGTGGCAGGCACTTCGTGAACACTATGGGGGCCGACTTCAAGCCAAAGGGTAGGGCTTTGAACTGGTAGTGCTGTCCCTACACTATGAAGCGTAGTAACCTCTGGTGTTTCCTGTGAATGGGGACGTGGAAGTAGGCGTCCTTCAGGACCAGCAACGTCGGGAAATCCCCTCTTTCCAGTTAGCTGAGCACGTGCTGCAACGTGACCATCCTGAATTTCTGAGACTTGAGGTACTTGTTCAGATGGCACAGGTCTAGAATGGGTCTCCAGCCCCTACCTCTGGCCCCCCACCACCGTCTTATTTGTTAGCAAGAAGTATCTGGAACAGACTCCAGAGCCCCCGGAGTCACTGGGGGACCAACTCCATTGCCTCTGTACGTAGCACAGCCCGTACCTCTTCCTCAGAGCTGAGGGATGTGCTGCTCCCGATGGGCCACTGCAGGGATACACAGACACCTGTGATGAAATTCCAGGGTATGTCCTTGAGGGAGAGTGTCCACCACCCATCGGTCAGTGGTGATCTTTTCCCACTCGCTGACAAACCTACTCAGCCGGCCTCCCACTGGGGTTGCACAGGTGGGGGCCCGGTGTCTTGGCCGGTTCAGGCTAGCTTCAGCGCTGGGTCCTGACCTGCAGGCGAGGACGACGCGGTCCTCCACCGTAAACCAGGGAAATGCCTCTGTGGGCTTCTTAGTCGTGGATCTGGAAGGCTGACTGTACGAGGAGGAGAAACCTTTCGAAGACCTGCCAGACTGTCCTCTGGAGGAGCGAAAGGAAAAGTGCATTTCGAAAGGAAAGGACCACAAAGGGGGGAGGTCACGTTCAAAGGCAGAGAGAACATCCCATTCCCTGGTGCAGAACTTGTCCATTGATTCACATTGAAGGGGCATTTTTTCATAAAGGCGAATGGGTGAGGGGATAATGAGCTGTAGGGAAAGGGGACTGGTGGGTTTTGGAGAGGTGGCAACAGCATTAATGCATCCTTTCTGAAAACATGGAAAGAATGTGCATGCTCTCACGTGGGTAACAAAGAGCAAAACACCCGTCACAATAGAACCACTCACACGTCCTTTGTGTTTGAGCATGTGGCAATGTCAATCTGAGAGAAAAGGAGGACTGCGCCAGAACGATGGAGATACCTTGTATGGTGGATGGAACATCGACCATTATACATCTGTGGTGGGCCTGCAGGCCCCTGGGCCCCAACGCCTACCTTCACTTGCTGCCACGAGGGGCCAGCACATGCTCCATCGTAGCTCTGCTTACCCAGCACAGGTAGTGCCCCATTCAGACTTTGCCACCCTCAATGTCCATGTTGTTTCAAAACTGTCTAACGATGAGCATTCTTTTTTTGAACATTCGTTAGATAAACATTCAGGGACAAGTAACATGTCTTCTGAAAAGAATGTCGGACACTCGCGCCCTAGGCGAACAATTGATGGACTGTCAAAAGTGAGGTACAGACAATCACATCCAAGGGAATTTTTCCCTGATGTGCAAAATGATAATTTTACTGGTGCTAGCATGTTAGAATTTGAACTAGTGCAGAAAGGAAGTAAAAGGAGAAGGAAAAAGGAGAACAATTACATATTGCAGACATTGTCTGAATCGTTGCATGAGATTCTGATTGTTCTCTTCAACTCCTAGCTTTTTTGCATAGCTTTTATCACAAGCTTTCAGGCTGATGCCAATGTAAAATGGCTCCAGATTACAAGATGTGAGCTTTTGCAGCTGCCAAATGCAACTGAGACAGGGCTGAATTTGACACAAAAGGAGCTTAGAGCAGTATGGTTGGTTGATGACCCTGCAAAACAGGTACGTCTTGGACCTGTTGACAGCGATGGAGGGATGAGTTTGTGCAAAGATTGGCGGAAGCTGCTGCACCCTTAACCCGGCTAATGATGAACAAAATGGTAGTTTAACAGCAGCCATAACTGCCCTTCACAACCTGCACTCAAAGATGGAAGAAGAAAGTAGCAGTGTCATGAAGGAAGGCATTTTTCCGTGGCTACTCATGTGGTTGGCTAAGGTCCTGAAGGTTTTGGTACCTATCCTTGTAGTGGTGTTCATTTCTCCTTTTGCAATCCAAATGGCACTGGGCTGTTGGGCACAGGAAGGGAAGAGATAGGGGAGAAGATTGAAGAGGCAATGGGGGACAAAAAGACAAGAGGATATTTAATATGGGAACAACCAAGGAAGGGAAAAGGTACGGAAAGAGGGATGATGGGCTCGTAACAATAAGGAAAATGGTTGACAATGAGGATGTGATATACGTCAGATCCTGATAACTATGAAAGATATTGGGTTAGTTGCATTGGTGGGAACGACTGTCTAATGCTCCCGGGTCCCTGGAGGAGCATGTCGAATGGAATACAGGTTGGAAGGACTCAGTAAGATGTGGTTGAGGAAGAAGGAAGAAAAAGGTGAGGGAGGAGATTTCTGTTACTGATGTAACAAAAGGGGCGAGTGTTCAGATGTAGGTGTACCAGCAACCACATCAGTGGAGGAACCACCTGAGAACGATCGCCCAGCAGGGGATCCTAGCAGGGGATCAGGGCCCCATCCAGTGACGTGAAGACTGCCACTGGAATAGTAGCATGACTCAGAAGTGTAGGTTTTGCTTTTATATAACAGACAGGGATAGCATTTTGCTTTTTACCAAGCCATAGGACACCTAACATAGCACTGCTCACATGTACTGCACTATATAGGAGGGGAGCAGCACATTACTTTTATGCAACGCATTGCTTCACGCTCGAACACGACCCACAACACACTGCATGACATTAAATTCTTCACCCCTCGCTTGCATGACAAGATAGCAGAAAAGACCTGGAGCATGATGCTGCATACCTGCATGCATCACACTTAATAAGGAGTACACAGCAACATGAGTGCCACACCTGCCCACTGTTATGGGAGTTTTCCTAAAGTCCACTTGAGGTAAGACTTCATAAAAACGATCCCAATAGCATACAGGTCCCCAACTCTTAATATCAGTCTGTACTACTCATGGAACCTTGGTAGAGTGGCAGAGCAGTCAGGTTTATCATAAGAGGAAGATGTTATGTTATGTCATCCATTTTGTACCGAGGTACAGCCCAACTGACACCAAAAGGCAACCTGGCGCTAACAAGACTGACAAGGCACTGCAGAAGAATCAGAAGAGTAAAGTTTTTAGAGCACGTCTGAATTGTAGGTGGGCCGCCATAGAACGAAGTGAAATGGGCAAGGCATTCCACAGCTTAGCAGCCCTCACCGAAAAGGAGCACACGCCAATTCGGACAAAGTGAAATCTAGGCACATCAATGAGAAATCGATCCTTTGAGCACAGCACTTGGCCATGAACATAGGGACTGAACTTAGTTGCAAATACTCAGGCCCAACGGAATGAAAGGCCATGTGTACAAGTCACAGAGATTTCAAGTGCACATGTTTGACCACAGGCAGCCAGCGCAAAGCGCGCAGAACCAGAGAAATATGATCCCTAAAGGAGGAGCAATGGGCAGCAGAGTTCTGCAGAATTTGAAGTCGTACCAAATAGTCAGGTTGCGCAAGATAGAGAGTTTCAGTAATCAATCAGACTAAGGACTAAAGCTGCAACCACTGCAGCGCAGAGATGATAGGGGATATATATACTGCAATACATTTCTAAGAATCTTCAGTTGAAAATGACGCACCTGTCACACTGAGCTGATCTGAGAAGACAGAGAAGCAGAAAGTTCGACACCAAGATTCCTTACAACAGGCACAGCGACAGGGAAAGAACCAAAGGGAGAAGGCCAAAAAGACAAAGTCCAAGGAAGTGACAGAAGCAGAGCCAACAACCAAAACCTCAGACTTGCCCCCATTCAATTTAAGCCAATTGTCCCTCATCCAGCTTCCAACGGATGTGAGCTGTTGGTAAGTACACTGAACCCAGTTAGTAAAGCAGATCAAAGAAACGCAATCATAAATGTATATTAAAATATATATTATATTTACACAAGGAATGTTCTTAAAATGCTTAGATAATTAAACCAACATACATAGAAAAACATTTAGATACTTTTCAAAGGCCACTGCTTAGTTGATTATTGCTCGTGTTTACAATTGTTACTGAGTTTGACACTAATGACAGCTCTACTGTATTATCGGTAATAACGCGCACACACAATATACAGTCATTTTATTTAGTTAGCAAAACCACATAAGATAGTCTTTTTGGAATTAAAACAGTTGGTTAGTCAAGCAGTTGCGGAGCGTAAGATTCCAGAGGCAGTTTTAGTGCAAGTTAACACTTTATAAGTCCGATCCCTAATTCTATGCAAAAGTCAGTTTGGAGGGAGCTCAAAGTCTTACGCAGAAGCAGAAAAGCAAAGGTTATTGTGGATACTTTCAGTCTCTAGGTAAGGATACTACAAGAATAACTCAAAAGTGGAGATCCTGTTAAAGGACTCGCAAAAGGGATACAAACTAGCAGCTTGGGTCAGAGGTAAAAGTGGACACCCTGGACACCTCTACGTGCACTCCAACACTCGGGAGTGACTTCTTGGATTAAGGTAAGCAATACCCTTTCTCCCCACAGTACCTTAGGTTAGAAGAAATGTTTGTGGCTCTATTCTCCTCTTAATAGCAGCCCTGGACCCGGTGTCCGGATTCCTTGGTCAGGTGACAAAAGGCTGGACTTTGATCAGGATTTCTCAGCAGCAGTCTCGAGGGAGGACCTCTGGCATTGATTTCTTCAGCTTCTGTGGTCAGTCTGCGGTTTTGGTGCCTTTTCTGCAGCTCCAACAAAAAGACACGATTTGCCCCGTCAATCTTCTTCGATTCCGTGAGTCCTGCACTCTAGTGAGAGAGCTTGGATGAGTCAGATTGTATCTCTGGAGGTTCACCTGGAGCTCAGCAAAAACGTGGATGGATTCGGCCTTGGCAAGACGATGCACTACGATTGGGACAGAGGTCTCCTGGAATTCACGGTTAGCAGCTCTAGAACTCCATAGCACCTTGGGAGATGGCTCTGATAGGGCTGGTTAGTCCCACCAGGGAAAGTTATTGTTTTAGGAGTTCCTCGGTCGTATAGAAAATGGGGTCAGGACAGCAGTGGTTTCTTTACTGTGTTGTAAAGGGTCTGCAGGCGTCTCTGGTCGTCTTCTTTAGTTACTTCCAGTGGTCAACTTGACTTTCACCTCAGGAACCTCACCTTTTATTCAGTTTCATCACACACTCTTCTGCAATCTCTCTCAGAAGTTTACAGAAGGGGGGGGCTGTCCAATCAAGACAGCCAGACGCCCCCCAGTGGGAGCTGGTTCCATTCAAGCAGACAAAGGGCAGAGGAGTGAAAATCTCTTCCCCCACTTCCTGCCTGCCCAGACTCACGTGAGCCTAGGCGGGGACGCCCAAGGGTTCCCACCCAAGACAGACAGACAGACAGACACACACACATCCCCTCTCCCAGAACAGTAGAACGGCTAACAAAGAACAACCATGCTAGAAATGGCGAAAAAAGAAACAAGCCACCAAGTTAGTACTTAGGGGACCCTATTGTGCACAACCAGGACTGTAAATAAAATATGCGGTAAAAAATAGCACAATAGTTGGTAGAACACGTCCACTGCCACAAGTCATAACTAGGTTGTCTATGTGGTGTGTGCCAATCTCTCAGAGTAGAAAGTTTTAGGAGGGATACAAAGTATCCCTCTATCCTTAAGAACAGTAGTAAGGATAAAGAAAGAATCTCAAGGGAAACCCAAAGGGTTCCCAGCAACACTGACCATAAGGAGCTGTGTGCTGCAATAGTAAAATACAGATGCCTTAAGAGATATGGAGTAAAGTAGACTCCACAGTAAAGGTAAAACACAGAACAGAGTTCCAAAAGACAGGGCTCGTAAGAATTAGGGCTCGTAAGAATTAATGAGTGGAAAAAGGCTCCACTCATTCAGGATTTAAAGAAAAAGGTCCGGAAATCCAGCAAAATTTGCTTTGGGCCTCAATAGGAGATGGGATGAAGAATAACAATAATACATTTTCCTAACACCTGATGTTCAGTGCATAGCAGCACACTAAAAAGCTGCACAGTGCAATAAGTACCCTCATTATCTGGCACAGCATATACATACACACAACTCGACACTTTCACTTTTTGCATAACACTACAGTAGTTCGCTATGCTTTCATTTTTGATACATGAGCACGTGCATTTAAAAACATTTTTTTTTGCGATTTAGAACACACAGTGTGATGCATATGACACGATATTATAAAGTCGTGTGTTTGTAAGGATGCTAGATGTTATGAGCAAAAGCTCTGCCATTTTTTTGCATAGGCCTTAAGTAGAAGCAATAAGCTGCCATTGTAGTGCATTAGGCCACAGTTGTCAGAAGGAAGCACAGGATTGCATTTTGTCTTGCCTGCAAACCGACACACGTCCAAGGGCAGGCAAGGAGGGGTGTGAGGTAATTGCCAGCTCTTTAGTGCAAGGGAAGTGTTTCTCATGGGACGACTGCCTAGTCCCAGACAACAAGTACTGCCTCATCAGATTGGGAAGGAATACAGAATGTTTGTGAAGGCCACAGCGAGAGTTCCCAGGGAGCCACAATAAGAAATATACTGAATAATATGGGGAAATTAGAAGAAATGAGGGTCCAGGAACCAGGAATTATGATCAGCAGTGAACCAGTAATGTTTTTTCAATAAATCCATTCATCGCAGGAAGAGTGCTAGAAGGCAGTACACCATTGATGGCAACAACAAGATGGGGAACTGCATGGTGCGCAAATGCAGGCAATGTGTGCCATGTTGCTTCGATGCAGATTGGCCCATTTTGATGGGATGTTGTAGCCTTAACTGTCTGAGGTAATGTGGTCCAATTGAAATGAACCCCTCTACCGAACGGTTTTCCTGAAATGGGATTGGTTCATTTTGTCGGCTGATCAAGGGGGGGTGGGGGGATAGAGGCAGGGTGGGGACAAGTATCTGGGGTGGGTTGTCATCTTTTCATGACGAGATGGAAACAATAGTTTTTGAACAATGTACAGAGTTGTTTATGTGGCTGGTGACGACCTGCCAATCACCTTGCTCAAATATTTTGGATACGGAACAAGTTACTTACCTGTAACTGTTGTTCTCCAGCATGGGTCTGGCATGGATTCACATGCTCATGAATATTCCCCGTCGTCAGGCTGGGAATCCTCGGTAAAGAAAAAACCAGTATCAGTTTCGTTTCTGATCTGTCTTTCGTAGTAATAACCAATCACTGGTCTCTGCGTCATACTGACCACAGCCAATGACTGCCCTCTACCTAAGCACCGCCTCTGGCAGCCATCTTCAGATTTGGAAGCACGTGAAGTGGCAGTATGACCAAGTGAAGAGCCGCAGAGGGGTAGGCGGGAGGGTTCGCATGTGAATCCATGCCAGACCCATGCTGGAGAACAACAGTTACAGGTAAGTAACTTGTTCCTTCTCCAGCATGGGGTCTGGCATGGATTCACATGCTCATGAATAAAGAATACATAGCAGTACACACATGCACAACCACGGGAGGTGGCAAAGGCTCAACATTAAGCATCACATCAACTCAACATTAAGCATCTTACCTCCTCACCAGGCTCACCTCAGGCGAACAGGTTGCGCAGCACTGCTTGGCCGACCCTGGACTCCTCCCTGGAATCCCGGTCGACGCAGTAGAATTTCGTGAAGGTGTGCGTCGACCTCCACGTAGCAGCCCTGCATATGTCCAGCAGGGGCACACCAGATAGGAACGCCGTGGTAGCTGCGATCGCTCTGGTGGAATGGGCTCTCGGACGGCCAGGCAGCGGTCGGTTTGCCAACCGGTGACAGTACATGATACAGCCGGAGAGCCATCTGGAGATGGAAGCCTTCGAGAGAGCCTTCCCCTGATTGACAGGTCCAAAGTTCACAAAGAGTTGTGACGTCTTCCGAAACCCCTTCGTGCGGTCCACGTAGAACTTCAGCGCTCTAGCTACATCCAGCGAGTGCAAAGTCCTTTCAGCCGGCGACGAAGGCGACGGGAAGAACACAGGTAACACCAAGGGTTCGTTGAGATGGAAGTCCGACGGTACCTTGGGCATGAAGGAGGGGTGCGTCCTGAGCACTACCCTCGTGTCGTGGAAAGTCAAGTACGGGGCCTTGCAGGAAAGGGCCTGGATCTCTCCCACTCGTCGTGCGGAGGTGATGGCCACAAGAAAAGCTGTTTTCCACGATAGAAACTTCAACGGGGCCGAGTGCAGAGGCTCGAACGGAGGTCCCATGAGCTTGGTCAGCACCACGTTGAGCTCCCACGCCGGGGCCGGAGCCTTCACCGGCGGGAACGATCTGAACAGTCCCTTCATGAACTCTTTCACCAGACGATGAGACCACAAGGACGTCCGCCCCGTGGTTCTGGTGTATCGGGAGATCGCAGCAAGATGAATCTTGATGGACGCGTGTGCCAAACCAGCTTTGGCCAGCGTCAGCAGGTACGGCAGTACTTGGGGAGCCGTAATCCGTAGAGGGTTAATCTTCTGTGCGTGGCACCAGACAGAGAACCTCTTCCATTTGTGTCCGTAGCATTTAAGAGTCGAGGACGCCCTGGCCTTTGCAAGAACCTCTCTGCAATCGGCCGGTATGTCGTATCCTCCAAACTCTAGCGCTGCAGGAGCCAGGCCTGCAAGTTCAGCGACTTCGGGTCGTGGTGGAGGATGGCGCCTCCTTCCCTGGAGAGTAGATCCGCGTCCGCCGGCAGCTTGATCGGCGGGGACGCTGACAAGTCCATAAGGTCCGGGAACCATATCTGCCTCGGCCACGCAGGTGCGACGAGGATCATCCTGCACCGTGACCTCTTGAGCTGGTTGACGAGCCGGATTAGCAGAGGCAAGGGAGGGAACGCGTAGAGGAACAGGCCCTCCCAGGGGAACGAGAAAGCATCGCCCATGCTCCTCGTCTGGGGAAACCTGCTGGCGAACCTCCGGCACTTGGTGTTCGTCGCCGTCGCGAACAGGTCGATCTGGGGTGTGCCCCACCGTCGGAAGAGGCGATCCACCAGATCCTGCCGTAGTTCCCACTCGTGGCACGAGCGCAGCTCCCTGCTGAGTGAGTCGGCGATGGTGTTTTTTATCCCTGCCAGATGAAACGGCACCAGAAAAATCCCTTGGGCGACGGCCCAATGCCACAGGTCCTGCGCCTCCTTGGACAGCGCTGGGGACCTGGTTCCGCCCTGTTTCCTGATGTAAAACATGGTGGTGGTGTTGTCGGTGAAGATCCTCACCACCTTGCCCTTGAGGGACGGAAGGAAGGACCTGAGGGCCCAAAACACTGCACGGAGCTCCAGGACGTTGATATGCAGGGACTTCTCCGTCGGGAGCCAGAGTCCCCTCGCGTGCAGATTTTCGGTGTGCGCTCCCCACCCTTCCAGGGAGGCATCCGTGGTCACAGTCTCCTGGTGGGCTGGGGTCTGGAAGTCCATGCCCGCCGTCAGATGCGCGCGGGTGCCCCACCACCGTATCGCTCGTCGGAAACTCTCGTCGAGCTTGATCCTTTCCTCGAAGCTGCCCGTCGTCTGGATCCAGCGCGCATCCAGGAATTCTTGCAACGGGCGCATCCGGAGCCTGCACATGGGAATGAGGTAGATGCAGGAAGACATCATCCCGAGGAGGGAATTGATGGATCTCACTTTGGCCGCGTCGGCCACCAACATCCGTTGCACCTTGCCCAAGATGGTCCTGGTCCTCTCCTCCGACGGGGAGGCCAGAAGGGACACTGTGTCGAGCCTCGCTCCCAGAAACAGTGCGACTTGCGAGGGCACCAGGTGGGATTTGGCGTAGTTCACGGAGAATCCCAGGTCCGTGAGGAGTTGGACGGTCCTTGCCGTGTGGACCACGGCGAGCTCCTTCGTCTTGGCGCGGATGAGCCAGTCGTCCAGGTAGGGGTAGACGTGAATCCCCTCGCGGCGCAGCTGCGCCGCCACCGGTGCGAGGCACTTGGTGAATACCCTGGGTGCCGACCGTAGTCCGAAGGGAAGGGCTTTGAACTGGTAATGACGCCCTTGGACCACGAACCTGAGGAATTTTCGGTGCCCCTTTAGGATGGGAATGTGGAAGTAGGCATCCTCCAAATCCAACGACGATAGGAAGTCTCCTTCCTCCAGTTGACCCAGGACGTGCTGGAGGGTGACCATCCGGAACTTCTGCGCCTTGATGAACTTGTTCAGCCGTCGCAGGTCCAGGATGGGGCGCCATCCTCCCGTCTTCTTCTTCACGAGGAAGTATCGCGAGTAGACTCCGGAGCCCCGAAGCCTCTTTGGGACGAGTTCGATGGCGCCCTTTCTGAGCATCGCCTTTACCTCCAGGAGAAGTTGAGGGACGTGAAGTTCTTTCCTGGCCACGGGGGGGACGCGCGGGCACCTTCTTTGAAACTCGAGCGCGTGGCCCCGGGCCAGGGCGTCCAGCACCCAACGGTCGGTGGAGATGGACTCCCACACGCTGACGAAGCCCGCCAGCCGGCCTCCCACCGGGGTGCTTCGGTGGGGGCCCGACCCCACGGCCGGTTCAATCCTGCTTGGACGCGGCCTTGCCGCCTTGACCTCCTTGGCGACGACGGCGGGGTCCGCTAGACTTGCCTCGTCCTCTGTAGGCCTCTTGCGACGACGAGCGGGCCGCTTGACGGTAGGAAGCGAAACCGCCGCCGGAACCTTTGGAGGCGCCCTTGCCTCCGCCGCTCCGAAAGGGCGTCCGTCGTTGCTGCAGGACTCCAAGGGCCCGGGCCGTCTCAGTATCCGCCTTGATGGCCTGAAGGGAATCGTCCACTGTCTTCCCAAACAGGTTGTTCCCGTCGAAGGGCATGTCCAGGACTCTGGTCTGGACGTCCTGCCGAAAGTCCGTAGCTTTGAGCCATCCACGACGTCGAAGGCAAACGCCGTTGCCCAGCTGGCGGAACCCAGTGTCGGCGATGTCCGTCGCCACGGTGATGGCGTGGTCCGAGCCACTTCACCTTCCTGGAGGATCTCAAGGGCCTCCGCCCTCTTGTCGTCCGGCAGAAAATCCAGCAGGGGAGCTATCTTGTACCAGAGCTCCCTGTCGTAGCGGGCCACGATAGCCAAGGCGTTGGCCGCTTTAATCGTCGTCGCTGCCGACGAGATGACTCTATGTCCCATAGCATCCAATTTCTTTCCCTCGCCGTCCGGCGGGGAAGTCGATGTGGAGGCCGCACCCCCCCCCGCTTTCTTCCTGGCTGCCGCGGAGACGACGGAGTCCGGGGTAGGCTGCGCCCGGAGGCATAGGGGGGCCGTGTCCGGGACCCGGTACTTTTTCTCGTACCGGTCTCTTTTAGCTGGCGTAGTGGAAGGGTTCTTGAGGAGGGAAAGGCCCTCATCCCAAATGTCGTCCAACAGAGGCACTGCGAGGACCGTCTTCCTCTTGGCCTCGCGCCGCTGATAAAGGAAGCCTTCCTTTTTCTTCTCCTCAGGGCAGAGTTGGAAAAGCTCGGAAGCCCTGGAGATCATGGAGTGGAAAGATCCGATCTCGTCGGGCGGAGAGGCCCTGGTGGGGGGCGACGACGGAAAATCCTCGTCGTATGCCTCGTCGTCCGTACCCGTCGCTGCCGTGTCAGTCCCCGTATCATCCCCTCGGGTGGACGGGGAGGAGGGCTGGACGGGGCGCGACGGTTGAAAAGGAGGTGGAGGATGGATCCTTCTTTTCTTGGTAGGGGGAACACCAGAAGGTCCCGGTTCTGGATCCCCCGACGGGAGAGGTTCCTCCGTCGGTAACGGTAGCCTCGTCCTTATCTCGGTGCATAAGGACTGTATGGCCAACAAAATGGCCGCCGAGTTGTCTCGCGGCGCTGGCAGAGGGGAATCCGACGGGCGAGCAGGGGCCCCGTCGGTATCCTCGACGATGTCGTCGTCGTCGTCACCCGCGTCGGGGTCCATTCCGACGGGCTGGCCTTGTTCCACGCCTAGGCCGTGGCTTAAGACCTCGATCAGCTCCTCTTCTGAGGTAGAGGCCGACTCTACGACGACGCCCTGCCCCCCCTTCTTCTTCCCCACGGAGGGTTTCACGGGGGTCCTATCGATGGGCACAAAAGAAGACTCCCTCCGAGGAGGCAGGGAGATTCTGGGCCCTGAGGTCGCCACCACTGGCGCAGCCTCCACAGGCTGAGCCAGGGCCGCCGCGACCGTTTCGATAGAGGGCTTGGTCGGATGGATCAAGGCCTTCACCACCTTAGGTGCGCTCACCGCCTTATCCTTGAGGGAGGGGGCACTGCCACGCTCCTCCTCTGCCTTAGAGCTCGACCGGGGCCTCTCCAGGAGCTTCGCCGGGTGCTCGGCCTTCCTCTTACCCGACCCAGAGCGTTGGCTCGTGGTTGATGGTGCCGGGGAGGGTGCGCCCTGCCTGGCGCCCGTAGAGCCCGACGGTTCGGCGCTCCCGGTGCCAGCGGACTCGCGGTGCTTGGCCTTATGTTGGGCCCCCGTCGCCGGGGCGGCCTCAAAGGTCTTAGAAGACCGCTCGGATTTCTTCTTCTTCTCGCCAGACGGGCTCTTACCCTCCAGCCAGTTGGCGAGACGTTGATGACGGTCCTTCATGGTCCGTTCCGACATGTTGCCGCAAAACGCACAGTCCTTCTCCACGTGCGTTTTGTCCTCATGAAGGCAGTAAAGGCAGAAAGAGTGTTCGTCTTCCTTAAAGACGTTCTGCAGCTGGCATCCAGGGCAGACCCTGAACAGCTTTCCGGGCGTCGAGCTTCCCTTCTCCTGGGCCATCTCCGAGACCGGGCCTGAGAAGCTTCTGGAGTCCTCCGAAGTGTAGCTCGACGAAATCTTCACCCTTGAGGGGCACAGACGAATCCGACACGGGTCCCCGTTGATCGGATGTAGGATCGGTGGAGCTTGAGGCTCTTTTTGACCGAAAGAATTGAAGTTTTTTGTGAAAAAGCGCGAAAAATAGCACTAACGCTCGAGAGCAATAGCACGAGGATCCCAACACATGAACGTGCGGTAAAAATCTGAAGATGGCTGCCAGAGGCGGTGCTTAGGTAGAGGGCAGTCATTGGCTGTGGTCAGTATGACGCAGAGACCAGTGATTGGTTATTACTACGAAAGACAGATCAGAAACGAAACTGATACTGGTTTTTTCTTTACCGAGGATTCCCAGCCTGACGACGGGGAATATTCATGAGCATGTGAATCCATGCCAGACCCCATGCTGGAGAAACTTATTAACATATGCTAATGTTCTTATTGTGGCTATAAAATGTTGGGACTGTAGGGGAGGGTCGAAGTGGGCTTGTTTTATACATCTTCCAGGACACATTGTGCCAATACATTTTGTGTTTCATCTGTGGTGCACTCCTTTTTGTGTTTTTTATGGATTGCATTTGCCTTGTTTTTTTGTGGACCCGAGTTGGGAGCGCCTAGCTCTATACTAACATCAAGTTGTTGTGCAAAATGTGCACAAGGACCAGTTGGACACCTCCTACTACATGTCACAGATACACATCTTATGCATAACGTGGCCTACAATGTGTTTCACTTGACTAGCCCCCTTTTGAGGAAATCTTACCCGTTTCCCTTTGGGTGAGGAATCCGTAGAGGACGACCTGAAACGATGACTCCTTTTCTTTGATCTCCTCGAAGATGATGAAGAGGACCGCTGAGATCTCAAACGCTTTGAACTTTTACCATGCCTCTTGGCCCGGTGCAAAGATCTCAGTCTTGAGCTCTTACATTATGACAATAACTTTGTGGGGGTCACCGAAGACTAACCCGGGGATGGTTTGTCCAAAGCGAGTTTCCCCTTCCTCTCCTTTAATGCTCTTCCAGTCAGACTAGCACAAGCCACAATCTTCAACGATGTGGCCCACCCCCAGGCAGCAGAGACATGCTCGAGGAGGATCAGTTATGGACATTTTAGTTGAACACTCAGCACATTTCTTGAAGCCCGTTTTCGGGGTATGAGCAGAATTGTTTTTTGTAACAAACTCTTAACGCACTAAATAACACTGTTTCGCGGTAAAACGGAACTGAGGAAACTGGCGCGGTGCATGCCATATGTAACAGCATCAACGTCACATTCTAAGAGCACAGAGGCTCTTGAGAGACCCGAGGTAGACGACGGTGCACAGCGCCCTCTGATGAGAAACGTTTCTGGGCTGCAAGCAGGATATCAGAGTATATCAAAGATGAGGAATATGTGGGAGGGTACAATCTATTCAAAGCTACATTTCCAGCCATCTCAAAAACGGGAACTACAAATAAATCAACTATGGGGATAGGGCTGGTTTATTCACCATGGTCAGGCCTACAATGCAGCTCATTAATTGAACTAGAGAACCTGGTGTTGCTAAATTTGCACGGCCGTGCACGCTTTCTCCCACTAGAGTGTCATAGTTCTCACTTGCCACCATGGAAAGAACCTTCAACCAGAAATCGCAGAGATGTATTGCCTTACAGCAGTCTGCATTCAATATGGCTTTCACATAAAGATGGAGGCTGGGAACAGCAAGACCAGTACTGCTATGGTTGCCATCACAGCTTTCTTACATGGAAGTTGTGTTTTCCATCGTGACATCTTATCCTATTACAAGCTAAAAATGTAATACCGAAAAACGTGTGTAATATGGGGCATCTCACCAAATGTGACCTAATAAAGCTTCATCAGGAGATGGAGGCCATGAACACCCGCAACATTGAGACATCACTGCACTTCAGTATGGTGCGAACTGCAAAGTGGCCATGCAGGACATCAATCAATAGCCAATGTTTTGCCTAGTTCTCTGTGTAATGTTTAGGTGAGTTATGGTGGTACTCTCCTGTCCTGTTTTGGAACAAACACACCCTTCCTATATGTTTATCAGAGTATGGTGACGTGTGTTTGAATCACCCGCCATCACTCGGGCAATAACACTTATATGAGAAGAAAAAAAAACTGAGAACATCAACGTTCTGCGCATCAATGGTACACATGTAGGGTAGGGATAGTGTGGCAGTACCGGCCAAGTTGATATCCTTTGACTATGAAAGTAAACATGTAATACTCTGTTTCACCCATTAGATGGCCTATGTAAAGTAGGTTACTCTAAACTGATAGTTCCTCTAAACTGAAACAATTACTCTAAACTGATGCAAACCATAGAAAGAATATTAATGGATATATTACTTGTGCCATGCTAGGTTCCAGTGCTTATCTGAGAGGGCATTAGGCACAGATACACTTTACCTTAGTGCATTGGCGTGAGGCCGTACAGCGTGATATGGAGTGTTTTGTGGTTGTTATGGCTGGAGTGTTGTGGCTAGTGCAGGTTGTATTATGGTTATTAAGGCACTTTTAGTTTAATGGTTGGTGCTGTAGTTATTAGGCTCTAATCAATTCAGTTTCAGATATGTTTCAAGCATATGTTTCACCCCTCTGAACTGTAAGTGGTGCAGGGGTGGGCATAGAGGGAGGCTGCTAGAGTGTTCAACATTCTTTTTCCTTCTTTTGAGGGACTGAATTTAAGGTTTACTGTGTATTTTTAGGTGACTATACATGGCCAGAGAATGTCTCCCTTCTGCCTATGTTTTGGTTTTGTTTAGGGTATTTTAGTGCACTCTTTAATTGTGTTCTGTTCATACCTTTAGTTCAAGCTTTAGGAATGTTCTTGTATTATGTCTGCGAGGCTCTTCTGAGGTGGTGGGTTTTAGCGTTTTTTGCTATAGCATATTGTAGATGGTTGGCGACTCCTCTTTGGAAAGTAGGCCATGTCATCCCTGCATTAAGGGAATATCACATTTTTGTAGTGTGCCGGTGTGATTGCAATGTTTGTATACTATATTGTCATTCCTTTCTTGAGGGGCTCTCCAATTGTTTTGTCATTTCTCTGCCTCAGGGTATGCTATTATTTGTCTTGTTGTGATCACTGTGTTGTGTGCTGGTGTGGCAGAGTATTCCTGGGTGCACCTTTACTGTATGTGTGTGTCTGAGTTTTCATGTGTGATTGTCATCTATTGTGCAAGTAACGGGGGATGTTTTGGCTTTAGTTCCCTTTGCCTTGCTGTGATACTCATGCACTTTAGGGGGTGGCGATTCCTGTTTTGGGCATGCTTGGGAGCATGCAGGTGCACCTTGAGCACTTTTTGGGCTAGAGTGTTTCTGCTCAGAGACTAGGTGTGTAGGGGTGTGTACGTGTGTACGTGTACGTGTGTGTGTGTGTGTGTGTGTGTGTGCCCTCCCTGTTCTCGACATGTCTGTCCCAGGGGGGAGTGATAGCAAGACAGACCAATCTCCATTTGCTTCTTGTTCTGGGGTGGAGCTGTGTGTTCTGCCTTACCGCTTTGGTGGTGCCCTGGCAATAGGTGATGGTCTGTCTGATTTTTTTCTTTTATTAAACATTTGGTGACAAAAAAAACTGTGCAAAATACACAAACAATACTTGGACATCAATACGACTCAGGGTGCAGTCGGAGTATACATCCAAATGACCATGGGTTGAGTTAGTTTGCGATCAGATAATAGGCACATAGTACAAAAACAATTTCTTAAGAAATCCTTTTGCAAGGTATATTCGAAAGTCCGACCATATGTCTTTTTGAGCAGCAAGTTAATATACAGTTCCTCATTATGCCCAAACATCTTGGAGCCATGTTTCCCATGTAGGCAGTGCGTTTCATCAGTATCGCTCTCTTGGCCAGCAATAGTCCCAGGTTTCAAAACATACATTTAGCAACCTCCCTCTTTCCTGTATAGCCCAAAACACAGCCTCTCAGAGTTCAATTCAATGGTTGCCCCATTATTTGCACTAGTATTATTAATTGAATGCCAATATTCGCTCAGTTTAAAAAAGGACCATAGCATGTGTAATAGGGTAGCATTCACTGTGTGGCATCTAGGACATTCTTTCACCTTATCAGTTTCGAATAGGACTATTCTAGTGGGACAATAATACAATCTGTTTAAAACCTTAAAGTGAATGAGCCATTATTTTGAATTCTGTGACACCCCCTTTGCCAATTTGCAAATGGCTTTCCACTGTTCGTCAGTGAATTCTACTTGTAGATCTTTGTTCCATTTAGCTCGAGCACTCATTGTTGATTGTGTGTCAATAGATTGCGCCACGTTATATAAGCTGGCGATACTCTTCTTTCAAGACTATGCTAGCAATACGTGTGATAGACATGCATGTGGTGGGGTGGGGTTCCTCAGGGAACATAGGCCAGTGTGATGCAAATGCCGTTCGTATTCGGAGGAAGTTACGGATTGCTGCCTATATGCGTTTTCAGCTCGTTCCAGTCCACGAAGCGCCCTTCCTTATATAAATCTCCAATTGTGAGGCTATCCGTGGCCCTCCAGACTTTCTCAATGACTTATGGTCCCAATGTCTCTGGTGGGCGATAACGTAGACATCCCCATATCGGAACTTCTCAAACGGTGACACAATATTAAGGATTTTATTGAATTTCCTCCATGCGGCCCATGTTGCTCCCACTGGATCTAATGGATGTGTAAATGGATGTGTATGCTGATAAGTGCCTCCTGCTAATAGCGTTAACAATGAAGCTGGACTAGTTTGTGCTTTTTCCAATCGGACGTGTGTCAACTGGCCTCATCCATTGACGTATATGTTGCATAGTGCATTTGCGCTACCAGGTAATAAAGTCCTAGCTCAGGGGCATTCAAACCTCTGACCTCATAAGGCTGTGCCAATTGCGCCCATTTCATGAGAGCCTGGGTATTCGACTATACAAAGGAGGTACAGGCTGCCGTGAGTTCTTGAAGAACATCCAGCCTGGCCACAGCAGTATGTTATGAAACGAATATAGCAATTTAGGTAGCATTGTCATTTTAAGCAACAATAGTCTCCCTACTAGTGACATTGGTATTGTTCCCCATCTCTGGAGTTTAGCTTTCTTGACACCCCTCCAACCATGTACGCTCGCCAGGTATAGTTCCTTTGCGCACAAGGGTATCTGGCTATCTTTATTCCTAGGTACCAGATTGAATGCTCTGCCCACTTTAACCCCATGTTGTGCCTTGGTATCCTCGTATGTTCGGTCGAGGGGAATATCTCAGATTTGTTATTGTTTGAGTGCAAATCAGATTATGTGTCAAAATCCACTACTGTTTCAATCACTCCCGTTAAATTAGAGTCAGTGTCTCAAATGTACAATAAAATATTGTCTACATATAATGATATCACCTCTGTTTTCCCTCCTATTGTAATGCCTTTACTATGGTGTTTGGATCGTATCCTATCCGCAAGTGGTTCAATTATTAAGGCGAGCAGCAGAGGGGAGAGGTGGTATCCCCATCTAGTCCCACCACACAGTTGCAGTACCCGGGAGAGTCACCCATTAGTACGGACATGTGCAAAAGGTTGCGCATAGAGCAATTTGACCCATGAAATAAACCTAGGCCCGAACCCATAATTAGATCATATTTGAAAGATAAAATGATACTGTGTCAAACGCTTTCGGGATATCGAAGGAAGCTGCCTGTAGTTCTGGCAGTATCTGAGCCAAAATATGATAGAACCTTCTCAAGTTTAATGCAGTGGAGCAGCCCGGTATTAAATCTGGTTTGGTCTGGATGAACCATGTAAGGCATCAAAGGGGATAGCCTGGTTGCTAATACTTGGAGAATATTTTGGCATCCATGTTTATTGGGGACATAGTCCATCAGACCCACAACTCCTCAGTGGCTTTATCTTGCTTAAGTAGCAGAATTATAATGGCTTCCTGTACTGTTTCAGGTAGTATATCCTTTACAAGCGCTTCTTCCCATAACTGGAACAGATAGGGGGATAGTGTGTCGCAATATTCGTTATAAAATTCTGCCTCTAAACTATCTGATCCTGGTGCTTTGCCGTTTGGTAAATCTATTATGGCTGCATTTATCTCTTCAATCGTAAGGGGCATTTCGAGGTCTTCACTCACCTCCCTGGACAGCAGGGTATTCTGTATCGTGCTAAAGAGCTGTTCTGTCTCGTCTGGCGAGGCACTCCCCTTTGGCTGGTATAATGCGGAGTTAAACTCCCAAAAAATATTATTAATATCCTGGTCAGTATGTGCCATCGACCCATCCTGCTTCCTTATGTACGGTATACGTGCATTCCCACTTTCAGATTTTACCAATCGAGCTAATGTGTGGCCTGGCCTGTCTGTCTACCCATATTGCCTGGCTAGTATCGACTTGTCCATACATTTGAATTCCCTATGCGCAATATCTCTGAAGGCATCTAGCGTAATTTTGAACTTGTGAAGCAGCTCTGGTGTGGGGGTAAGCTCACGCCTTTGCTGCAGGACTTGAGTGCAGCCTGCTTGGCATCCAGGCCTTTCCTCAGGACCTTAAGGACCCTGAATTCTGTCGTCGTGGCCACTCCTCTGACATACACTTTGAATGCTTGCCACAATGTTGACGCGACCGACCCAAAAAAAGGAAGTCATCTGTTCATGCAGATTCAACTAAAATGCTGGGTCCAAAAGAGCAGTGGGCTTAAATCGCCATGGTGGGCGTGACTCACTTTCCATCGAGAAATGCAAGGTTAACAGACAGTACCAGAGAATGATCCAATATGATATGGCATTTATAACATGCCTATACACAAGTGATTCAAGGCACGATGAGGCAAGGGAGGGGAAAAAGAGGGAAGGCAGACAACAATCCTACTAGGCCAGGTGACATTAAGATCGCGCAAGGGGAGGGGCAGGGGGAGGAAGGGAAAAGTGCGGGGGGGAAGGTGAGGGGCATGGCAGTACATAGGGTAACATTAAAGTAAAGACAATAAATAAAAGTGCGGCCAGCTGGTGGCAGTGCAAGGGTAAGTGCAGACATCCGGTGTCAAGTGCTAGCAGGGGCTGTAGGGGTACAGAAACAGTCCCCAAGTGCAAGGGTTGCCAGGGGGGGGGGGGGGGGGGGGGGCAGAGCAGGTGTGCAACTGGAGGGGCGGGGACCTGGGCCCGAGATCAGAGGGTAGCCAGGTAACCAGTGCAGTTTCAGATTCAGCCAGAAGATCAGCAGGGGAGGGGGGAGAGAAAGCAGAGGCAAAGAGGAAGGTCTTGAGGTGCTTCTGGCACCGGAGATGGTTCTCCTCAAGTTTCAGAGAGGCAGGGAGGCTGTTCCAGAGGGAGGCCCCAGCAGAAGAAAGATCTACCACCAACTCGCTGCTTGGAGAAGCAACTAACTCTGAGGGAGTTGGAGGCAGATGAGCAAAGAGCTCAAGAAGGAAGATATTGAGGAAGAGAGAGTTGGAGGTATTTAGTTCCAAGGCCCCAGAGGCCTTGTGGACAACGCAGAGGTTTTTGAACTTAATCCTCACGGCCAATGGGAGCCAGTGCAGAGATTTCAGTCCTGGAGAGATACGATCCCTGGGCTTGAGGCCAAGGACAAGTCTTGCAGTCCTGTTTTGGATGAGGTGCAGAGGGTAGAAGCAGGCAGATTTATTAAGAGGCTGTTGCAGTAGTCAAGCCTGGAGAGAACCAAAGCTCTGGAGACAGTGAGCTTCTGGGGGAAGGAGAGGAATGGAAGAATACCTCTGAGGAGGTGCAGCTAGTAGTGTGACTTCTTAGAGACATCAGAGATGTGAGGAGAGAAGGAAAGTGTGACGTTGAAGATGGCCCGAGGTTTTTAGCCTCACAGGTGGGAGCAGGAAGAGGGCCAAGATTTATAGAGTACGGGGTAAAATCGAACAGTGAGATACTTCATCGAGTAACGTTTTGGAAAACAATTACGCGTCAATGCGTGAATACATATCTTGTACGGAAAAGTAAAATGTGTACTCTCCGACAGTCGCATGCAAAGTTCTCCATGCATCCGAAAGCCACCGCATTTGCATGTTGACAAGGACAGCTTGTGCTGCTCTGATGATGATGATCTAATGGAGGAGCCAGTACGGTCAAGAGTTGTGCCATACACAATTAAAGTACCCCCATCATAAAAGACCAGGTCGTCTACATTAGGCCCATAAATATTAAGCAGGATAACTTCTCTTCTATGCAGGATACCATGCACTAATGCATATCTACCCCCTACATCAACTCTGGTGTCCAAGTGCGTGAAGTGCAGCGAGCGATGTATCAGTATAACACCACCCTGGGTTTTTGTGGAGTACGATGTGTAGTAGCGATGTGGGGCCTAGTTCAAGATGCTATTCCCTTCACACCACTTTTCAAGTCTTGCAATTATAATCTTTGCATAAAGTTTTGAGAATGAATCCAAAATGGATATTAACCTATAGATGCAGGATCATTACGATCATGCTTTTTTTTTTTTATAAATGGGAAAAATAATTGATACCGGAGAATGTCTTGTCATTCTTCGTTTGTATTGAGATTGTTAAAAACTGTCAAAAAGGGGATCCAAATCTCTGGTTCACTTCTAAACAAATCTATTGGCACATGATCCGGGCGAGGACCTTTAAGAATGTTTTGTTGACATAGTGCAATATGTACTACTTTTACCATAAATACCAGTTTCTTTGCAGTTCCGACTTCCCTAACTTGCAAAGCAGTCCCACACCCTCACAGCACTGGTCCTGTTCAAATTCTGCTCACTCATGCTGTGGTTGTCTGAATAGAGGGTTTCTAAAGTGAGCAAACCATTCTCAGCCCACAATCAATGTTTCAAACGTGCTTAGAAGTATCCCCCGGGGAAATTATCCTCCAGAAATCTCTGTGTGATAATGCCACAGTTTTTGTCTGGTATTTAATTAAATAAATAATGACGAAACAGAAGAACAGTGCATGTGAAATACAGGATTTCTTAACGTCTTTGACCAAAATCTCACATGTGGCAGCAGCGTATATATAAAAGACTCAAAATCCAATTTCCTTAACCCAGTCTCCACACCCTTATAATGTGCACAGGTAACAGCGCAAGATTAATTGGCAATGGAAATAAGAGAATAAAACTTACTTTCGAAGGTGTTCATGTTCTTTCAGGAACAGTTCCGTCCTCCTGTTGTTAACACCAGAACCACTTTTGTATGATCTAAATGTAATGAAACAATTATCGCACAACTGTCAAGGTAAAGACAAAGAAGGTGCGTGCTGTGTGTTAAACTAACTGAAAAGCAGACACATCATACCAACATAGGGTACAGAACAACACCTGCAAAGACCCATAACACAGTTTCACATTTCCACTAACAATTTACCTTTCTCAGATAAAACATCAAGAACACATTTAGCACGTATGTTCCTCTGACTCATTTACAATGCTGCAAATAGAAGAAGTGGTTGTTTTAGGGCAGTAGAGATTTGCAGCAATATTTATAAAAATCAATAGCGGACACTGAGGTAAGGCCAAGCAATGACACCCAACACTAAACATGGAACAAATGGATGGCTTTATTACATATTTGTTCAGGGGTTCGGATCAAATGGATCCAGGGGGTTCCATAGAATTTATGGAAATGTCAATAAGACCTTTTTAAAGCAAACAGTATCAAGGATGAGTGAATGCAAAGTGGGGATATCTCTAGGTTTCCCAGACCTTCAACGACTATTGTTCAAATCATAAAGTTCCTAAATTATGCTTAAGAGTCCTTATCTCTCCTAGAACGCACTATTATAAGAAATAATGTTCAAAAGGAGTGGCCAACAAAAAGGTCCAAATCCTTGTCTTAACCTATTGGTTAGTGTTAGGGAGTTTTACTAAAGTCCACCTATGGTAGAACTGTAGAAGACTCTCCTTTTAGTGCACAGGGCTCCCACTCTTAGTATAAGCCTGAACTACCCAAACGGTTTGGTAGCTATGGCTGAGCAGCCAGGCTTAGTCTCTGCATGATAAGGGCTGTAGGGGAGTACAGAGACCACTGAGCAGTCAAGAAGACACATACTCACTTGCAGATATATAAATATTGTTATTTATTATATATATTAGGCAATGTTAAGTTCACTTTTCAGTTCAAGTAGGTAAGAGAAACTTTATATATATATACAGTAGGACTTCTGCAGTTCTAACTCAATTCAGTGAGTCAGCAAAAGAAGTCATGTACCAACAATCACAGAATGATAATACTGGTAGGTATCATAACTCTGTACACACTTTTAGAATAGTTGGAATCCATTCAAGGTAAGTAAATGCACTTGACAATCCTACGGATCCCGCACTGAAATCCTGCCTAAAATCTCCTCCCAGGCAGCAAGGGGAAGGCAGAAGCTTCCTGAACCCAACCCTGGGGATGTGTATTGTGGGAGGATCACCTGGGAGGAGAGAGGGCCCTGGGCGGTGAGGAGATTCTGTGGGAGAAGACACAGTATTTTTCCTCTAATAGGAAGATTCTTCCTAATGTGCCTAAAGAGGTCACAGCTTATTATCATTTTACTGTCTCTAAACCTCATGGTGGATCTAGAGCTGTGAACCGTAAAGTAATGAATCAGAGCAAATTATACTGAAAGATTCCTTTTGGTATCCCAAGCCAAACACCTTTCTCAATACCAAGGGTACAATGTAAAGGAGTAATGAAATGTTGTAACCATCTTCTTCTGTAATATAGCTAACTCTCACAGCACCTCTTAAAAGCTTTAAATCTACCCTTAAAAATAATGTAGAAGTGGAAAAACCCAACTTTGTTGGCAGAGACTACAAGTCCCAGAATCCCGGAGGTACTGGAACGAGGAAGAGGGCTGAAGAGGGATGCAGATGTATAAGTCAGGCAATTAAGCCTAGCAGCCATTGCAGTAGTCAGGCAATTGAGTTTAACAGCCTACACCTGAAAATTGTAATTAAACCTGGGACACATAAAAGTTCCCCTCAGGAAAAGAGGAGTAGAAGGAGCTGGAACGAGAGCTGCAAAAGCAGGCAGGAGTAGTAGAAGTAAAGAAGAAACATGAGGATGGCAATTCCCAAAGAAGTGGGATGCTGGAACGGGGAGACAACAGATTTAACCTGCAAGTTCTGAGAGAGTCCTGTTCTCCCAAAATCTGAAATGCACATACTGCGCAGCGGAAGACGTGCAGGAGACTACGTTTTCCCCATGTGAGCCTTACTGCCGTGATTGACGAGCTGTGAATGTGCAGGAGACTGAGGCCAGAAGCAAGAGGTAAGCCAAGGGGTCTCTGGAGAAAAAGGAACTCTCAATTGGAGTGGCTGGACCAGAGACACCCTTACAGCAGAAGGGTGCGGGTCCCCAGCAATCCAGAAGCAGTAGAAGTGGAAGTCGGGAAAGTAGTACAACCAGCAAAGCAAGCGTATAAGAAGCCAGTGAGCGAAGCACGGAATTCTAACACTTTGAGTCTGCCTTACTGGTAACTGTTTCCAACTCCTAATTGAGTCGTGTATGACCTTATGCAAGCAGAAGCTGTTTGTTCTATTCAAAGTACTGTTCACAATGAAAATGTAACACTTACATATACAGTGAAAGACTTAACATTTGCGTGAGAGCTAAAGTCATTGAAGTCCACTGTTTAACTACCTAAAAACTGTTGTGTATAACTGAGTGGTCGTGTGACCCTAATTCAAGAGGGAACACTCTCTAAACCATTACTGAATACCTAATCTTGACAATAGCAGAGTTACAAGGTATAAAGTCTGAAAACGACATCAAAAGGAGGTTGTGTGTGCCTAATTGCAATTCCCAAAGGAAGTCAGAATTGTATCCTTTGCCGTTACACAGGAATACAATTCCCTTTTCATCTTTAAACCCTAAAATGTACTTTAAAGAGAGGTTTTGTGTGCCCAATTGTGTTTAAACTAAGTGACTGAATCTTATACTGTATCCAAAAGTGACATTCTTTCTACTTCTATGAAGTAAAGAGTTAAAATCACTGAAGAGAAGAACACACATTACCGAAGCCAATAGGCAACCCCTTTTTATAGTGAAACCAACCTTTTCAAGAGTTAAAGCGGCATTCAACTGCACTGTAAAGTTAACACTGAAGTGGCCTAAATAACAAGCATCCCAGTATTACCTGAAGCTGAGAGAGTGGCACCAAGGCTTTTTGGTAATTACTTAGGGGCTGCTAGCTAACAGAAAGTTGCGACTAAAGCTGGGGAAATAATTGCCTGTGAAATACATTCTGAAGTAGACTCAATCTGGGGTTCTAAAGACTACAAAAACCAGAAAGAGGGGAGTCTTGTGGGCAGAACTGAGTTGTTACTGTGGCAGACAGACAAAAGAGGCTACCCCTTTGAGAAAGTCATTAACGGAAGAGTGTCTTGCCTACCTGAAGAGGTTGAAGAGTCTTGTCAAAACCAGCCTACCCATTCCAAGTACTGAGTTGTGGTGGTACTACTTAAACTGTGGTGGTATCAAAAGTTGCCGGGAGATGGAACATTGAAGTGGTATGATGTAATAACGTACTGTGGGACAAAAGTGGCTGTTCTCATAGTATCAACAGTAGAAGTATGGTTGTTGAAGTAGAATTAAACGTCTTGACAAATATATCAATGTAAAGTTGTAAATAACAAAGTCCTATCTATTGATTAAGTACTGTATGTTGTTGATAGCTAGGAATATAACACCTTCTTTTGAACTGTGGAAAATTTTCTGCAAGAAGAGACAATATATCATAACCAGGATTACCATTGGTGCCATTTCTTTTCTGGAAGTTGGAAGTGGATCGTTCGTCCAGGAACAAAGATTTGTTACCAGTGGATTTTTGTTCGATGAATGTTTTTCTTTGACTTGATACTATCAAGAACTGGTTCAAAGCCTTTCTTTTCTTTTGGTTGAACATTTTCAGTTGACTTTGAATCCCGGGGAAGGGATTTACACAGGACAGGAGAAGGCAATTTTAAAACATTGTGTTAATACTGTTAACTATATTGTGTTGATATATATTTTCTGTATAGGTTTGTTGTTTAATGTATGGGCCAGTAATCCCATGCTAGAGAATGTTCCTTAGCTGTATAGTCTAGGCAGGGAATTCCCCTGTAGAGTAGGGCAAGCAAGGTATTTTCTTTACAGAATTGTATTAATAAAATGGCATATTTTGAGAAATGTACAAGCAGTTGTGGTCCTTGCATTACTGACCCCTCACAGTAAGTTCTACCACGAGTCTCGCAGTACCTTAAATGTGAAAAAGAGGATGCAGCATGAAGCTCCCACAATGCAGCAGCAGACACGGTCACCAGATTCTTGATCAAGCAGACTGAAGGCAACTGGATGGATCTCGCAGCAGCATGCGAGAAGCAAAACTCAGCAAATAATTATTCGCGGTTCTGTAGTTTTGCCTCCCTTTTCAACGCACCAGTGGAGAACGGTTATCGCCCAGTCAATTTAGCTTGCTTTCTCAGCCCAGCCTTCTGAAGAGGGGACTTCAAGGAGCGGAATCTTGCCTCTGGAAGTCCGGAAGGAGCCCACCAAAGTATCAGGAGGATTCGATCTTTGGAAGGTGATGATATATAATACGATATGGCATTTATAATGCGCCTATACACAAGTGTTTCAAGGCACGACGAGGCAAGGGAGGGGGAACAGAGGGAAGACAGAGACAACAATCTTACTAGGCCAGGTGTCAATCAGATCGCGCAAGTGAAGGAGAACAGGAAAGTGCGGGGAGGGATGGGGGAGGGGACAGTGCAGTACATGGAATAAAATACAATACATAAAAGCAATAAGTAAAAGTGCGCCCAGCTGGTGGCAAGTGTAGTGCACTACATAATGGCCACAGGTCCCAGGGTATTGACGGTTTAAGGTGCTGTATGCTGCAATAGGAAATTACAGATGCCATAGAAAAAGATTGAGGAAAGTAGACTCCATCAAAAGAAACCCAATTAGAGGTGCCCAGAGTACAAAACAAGAATGAGTGGGTGGGGGGCGGGGGTCCTACTCACTCAGAAGAGTCAGAAAAGAATCCAATAGTCCAGCAAAAAGTGATGGGGGACTCAGCAGGTGAGGAAATGATCACGCAAGATGGACATTCTAGCACAGTTAGCCCTGGCTAACAATTCTGAAATCCTAATCTCAAATGTACAATACTTATCTAACAAAACAGCTAAGTTCTCCTCTGAAGGCTCTTTAGGGTTACCTCAAAGTCTGGACCCCTCTTGTATTCCACTCTTTCACTGTGTCTTTCACAACTTCTTCCAGGTGTTTAAGGTTTCTCAGGTTCCTCTACTCCGGCATTACTCCAGCCTCTCGTTTTTTCAGCTTGAGCTAGCTTTCCCACTGTGATCTTTTTCAGGACTTGTTGGTTTCCTCTTAACATCAGAAACTGCAGACCTTCAAAAGGTTCTTGCCCAGTCCTGGGGTTTCTCAGCTTTCAAATTAGGCCTTAGGACTAACAGCATTCAAGTTAGGTCTCTCTCAGATCTTATGTTTCTCAGTATTCACGGTACGCCTCTGCCAGACACTGGGTTTGTAGGCATTCACAGACCGTGAGATTATGTGCATTCAGAGTAGGTCTCTCCCAGCACTCTGGTTTATTAGGATTCACAGTAGGCCTCAGACATTGGATCTATCAGCATTCACATTAGGTCTCTCCCAGTCCTTGGGTTTCATCACCATTGACTTGATGAGGGCTTTCAGGCATTGATTTTCTGAGTGATGTTTGGCATTGTAGAAGAAAATATAATAGTATTTCTTTTATTTTTGGAAACCTCTTTAAACGAGTATCTGCCTTTCATTGAAAAAGACAAAACTGGCCAGCCTTGCTAGCACAACTTGCTTGCATATTTTGCACTGATGCTTTGCGATTGAACATATGCTCCCATACAACTTGGTGGAGCGCAATAGCTGATGCTCACAAGCCCTTGCATTTCTTGTTAAAATTATCAGCACACTTTTGGCAGAGGCAAAAGTCTAGCCACATGGCATTATTAAATGCTTGCTCATGCACGACTTGGTGGAGTTCAGTAGCTGACACAAGCATTTTAATTTCTTGTCACATTTACTAGTGCACTTTACGCAAAGGAGAGACATTGCTGGAAATAGTTTGCAGAATCTTGCAATTGGGGCTTGCTGCAAGGTCTCCCCAGAACTTGGGTTTCTTCAGCATTCATGGCAATGGGCATGTCTCCTCCCTCATTCAGGGTCCTTTTCAGGCAGACAATATTAGGTCACTCTTCTGCTAGGGGTCTCTACTCTACCTTTAGGCCTCTGCTTCGCTCAGAAACCTTTCGTTAGATCTGCCTTTCTACCAGAAGGATACCCCCCCTTTAGGTGCACTCTCTGGATTAGTCCTCCCAGTGTAACTGCAGTAGGCTTTGTCGAGACATGGACTCATCTTTCCAAGTAGCGACTTCCCAGTGTATCCAAGGACGGTTTGGAATCAGGTCAGATTCCATCCAAGCTTCTCCAGTTTCATCTTCCTTTTGACCTCTTTTATAGTTCCTTTGGGATTTTGGTACTTGTCAACGCTTGGGATTGGCTGGAGCCATTACTGGTTCGTTTCAAGTCTATGGATTTGTTTCTGGTTCGTGTTTCCCCCTAATGGCTATTCAAATCCTCCTACCTGACTCTGCTTTGGCTAATTAGGAGATTTTCCTCAAGTGTTCATTATACGACTTTGAAAGAGTCTCGTAGCATTGCTGCCATCTTGGAATCCTTACAGTGTGTACGAGGCCAACCACAGCGTTATGAGGCTAAAGGACAATGACCCAGTGTCTTGCTGTTTCTCTGCCCAAAATCCGGGATCACCGTTGTTCAAACCTTTACTCAATGATGTTGGGCACTTTGTTCTTTGTGCACATACTTCATGCTAGGATTTTAAAACACTGCCAGTTGAGCCAGCCAGGGTTCACTCATTGCCTGAAGGGGTACACAACAATGGGGAACCAGCAAAGGCATGTACTCAGGGAACATGTCAGACAGCAGAGAGATCATACAAAGATGCATGAGAATTAGGTACCATGCTTTTAGTGAAAATACCTGATATTTTCCAGAGTTTTCAAACCAGGGATCTGAAACCCCTCTGTGGGTATACATATCCACCTGGGGGTTAATAATCTGTGGGATCCGTCACCTTCCATCCTCAGTGAGGCACATCGGGTAGCAATGTGCCACCGACACATATCAAGAGGAGTTCTCGCAACTGAGCAGAACACAGAAGAATAATCAAATACTTGCGTGAATTGATTAGATATAGAAATACACTTACGTTCATAGACAGATCTTCAGGTGAAGACCTCTAAAGTAGACAAATGAATTGGGAGTAGAAGAATGCATTGGGAATAGAACAGGGTGAGGGCTATTCATTTAATAGCCGATTTACAGACCATGCAATGGATGAACTGGGTGTGTGGTGTATACGAGCTGCGGACTGGTTTGAAAGACCAAGAAGAGTGGCATATCAAGTGGTTTCTTCCATGATAGCATCTTAGTTGTGGTTGTGATGTGAGGGCGAAAACTCTCAGGGGCAACTCCTTTGAAAACACATGAACTAGAGCAGCTTGAGGATTGCTAGAAGCAGTATGTCATCATAGCTCATTTTATTGCATTGAAATGCTGGTTTGAATGCGGACGACAGTGATGCACAAGCATTTGAAAGGTGTTCACATTTGGTTACAGCAGAGCTTGTTTAGTATGTGTATGTTGGGTTAGGATATTTGCTTGATGGCTATGCAAACAACTGCACAGTACGTAGCTCGTGCACAGTACGTAGCTCAGAAATGCAAATGTTATGTTATGTCATATGGTATTTGTATAGCGCCTACTGCTGCCATGCGTTATGGCTTCGAAGCGCATTAGGTTCAATGTCCCTTGAGGAGAATGTAGTCTGAACAGACATGAACAGTGGAGTATCACACAGCATGCCAATAGAGTAATTTACGCAGCAGCTCTATTATTGTACGTAAAACAAGAGTGTCACATAGCATGCAGATACTCAATCTAATTGTGCGACAATTTAACTATTATTAGCAGAGATGATTAGTGTAGAGACATTAGGAGGCCGTAGATAGAAATGTGAACAGGCAATGCATGGTTTACGATATCAGAGACTAAGTGACAGCTTTAACGCATTTTTCGTGTCACTCATCTGTGTTCTATGCGACGCAGCGCTAAAGGTGACATGCAAAGCAAATCAGTAAAACTAGCCCATGTGCACTGTCTAAGTGGTGGGCTCTGCTATACTTTTCATGCAGAACACATGCACAATGGATGAATGCAATCCAAGGAATGCACAGATGTCAATAAAAGAACAGCTGAAGGAAGTCCGAGATACAAATAGGCAAGTTCGATTGTAGGTCCCCTTGTCACAATATATTTTTCACAGAACATCGCCCGTGATGCTTTCGCATTGCCAATTTCACATTGTCGTGTAGATTGGCCCTTACAGGTTCACATTGCCCCATGCCACTTACACATTGCCCATTTGAATTTTACAATTCCCAGCATACTGACGACTTCCTCTGAGAGGTTATTTATGCATGTGCTGGTGAGGTCAGCAGAATGCAGAAAGCTGTTCCTGTGTAAAGCCATGTTGGTTACTACCAGTTGAAAGTCTTGATAAACTTCACTGCTTAAGCATGGGAAGGCTGGTATTGTGTCGCTGATGCCTTATTTGGCCTGGTCTGCGTGTGCATGTGCATATATTTGGGTTTACGGATAGAAGCAGTTGCACAAATCCCAGTGTGACCAGGCACGCATTTCACCACCCCCACACTTGGCCAAATGGACATGCACATGATGTGGTTGTAGACAATCTTTTGGCCTGCCCAGCATGTGGACAATTGCCTCAAACTGAGGGTGGACTGTGGAGGGTACAATACCGTTTTGCCGACATAAGTCTTTTCGAATTGATTTTCGACGATGAAATGATTTTATATATTTGGGCCCCCCAACCCCACCCTTCCGTATATTATAAACCCTACTCCAACCGTCTACCCACCCCATGTAACCCCTTACCCGATCCCCCCCGAAATGGTTCGATGAGTTTTTCGATGTCATTTTTGGGGTGAAAATGACTCTGAAGAAACACCTGTATGCAAATCAACGAGATACTCTGAGCAGGCAACTAATGGTCAGAGCAGTATCTGCTGCTTGGAAGCATGTTGGCCGGTTCTGTGTATTGCTTTTCCATGCTGTCTGGTTAAGCATTGACCTGCCGTCTAATATGGATAAAGACAGTTGCTGAACAAGGTATGGTTGAGTGCTTTTGTTGTATGTTTATTTGTGCAAGTGTGCACAAGGGAATAGCGTCTACATTTACTTTATGTATCGTAAGACTTTACTCTTTAACTAATTAATTGCCATGCTAACTATACACTATTATGTCAATCTTACCTGCCTGTATATATAATGTATGCAATGAATATATAATGTATGCCTCTAGCCTGCACGGATTCCAAAGGTCTCTCAGAGGACTCTTGTAACTATGTCACTAAGCTCATCTGATGTAACTAAGCTCATCACATATAACAGTGCCTCGATGCCCATGGGCTGTTTGCGCGCTATAGAAATATAAATAAATACATTCCTGACTGCATGATGGTAATACTTACCCCAGGGATTCGACATCTCAGAATGTCATGTACTCTACCCTCAGTCATACAAAGCTGAATATGAAAAGGAATATAGAGTAATAAAATGGACTACATATTAAGGATGGACGTATGAAGATTATTTGAAACTGCTTCATCTAAATCAAGAGTATCCAGTTACATATTGCTTGTTCAATAAAAAGTAATGTAGAGTGGTCTTGTATAGCGCCCCTATGCCAAGAATGTTGGCCTTACTGCGCATCTGTAAGAAAGGCGGGAAGGGTGTGTTAGTCTGATAGCAGCGTTTGGGGTCGATAGATGCAGGTCTGAAGTACCAGTTACCTGTAATGTCGATATGAAAGTGTCTATGTTTGTGGCTTGTACCGACCGGGCAGGTTAGCCATATAGGAAGCCCCCGGATTGTAGAGTGCAAAAATTAACAGCATGGTTGTTGATAGAAGATGGATAGGGTCTGAATCTGTTAAGTACCCTACACGTAGGAGGTTGTCTGTAAGAGTGTGGAAGCTGAAGGGATGCAATATTTTAGTAGTGAGAAGTTAGTTCCAGGATGAGGGAGGGGGAGGTGAAGATGTGTGGATGGGGGGTGAAGCTGTGTGTGTGAGGGTGTTGTCACTTCCTGGCTCTTGGTAGTGGATTTCACTGAGATTAAAAGTGAAAAATACCAGTGGCAGCTGCATCACTTTATTCAGTACCAACACATCTGTAACTGGCTTTCAGTAGCGTAGCCAATAGGTAATTAAGTACATATTACGTACCTATCATGTTACTATTAAGGCAGTACTTGTCATTAAAATCGGCACAGCCGATAGGTAATTAAGCATCCTTTTAGTTGGGTAAGCAAACCAATGCCAATGAGCAGGTTATCTAAAGAGATCTAAGGATGCCATGGGGCAATTGATTTCCCTTTGAGGGAACAGTGCAGGAAGACACAAAATCTGCTATAATATAAAGGTAGGCCTTCTGTGCAGGAGGTGTTGAGTTTAACGTTTGCGTTCTAGGGGAAGTTCTCAAGAGAAAGGAATGTTAACTGCAGAAGATGGCATTAGCTCTTTGCGATGGAGAACAGTGGGAGTCATTGAGAGAAAGGAGAAAACGGGGTGGCCAGCGAGTGGAAAGGTGTCGACTGTAGTTGGTAGGTAAGATATGTGAATGATAGAAGGAGCTGAACGAGTACTTCTTTGAGGTCATTCAGAGAAATAGGTAAGCATGAGGTGAGCAGGGAGAGGGAGAGGGAGACATGGACTCTATGATGGCCGGAGAGCTAACAGCTGGGAGAAGGGAATCAACTTTGCTATGTAGAGTTGAGGATAAGAAAGCCCTGGGCAAAAAGAAGACAGACAGCGAGGGCAGGGGTGTCCATATGACCTGACCGGTGCTAGCATGTCACGAGAGGAAGTGGCAGCAGCAAGACCACCACAATCCCACCCATCAAACAGTGGGCGAGCGGGCGACAATAACAAATGTGCCTTATCAACACAATGTAGAGGACGGAAAGACACAGGCTGTAGGGGAGGGGGCTCGCCATGCTGCAACCACATCAAAATCCACAAACTGGCCCACATCATGTACACTGCACTGAACAAAGACAGGTCTCTGCAACATGGACACAAAAAGAGCAAATACTGCACAATTCAAAACCTTGCATCGCTGCATCCCACGCAATCAAGACAGACAGACAGACCAGAAGCCTCCCTGGTCACTGCAATCCACTGCATCAGCGAAGATTTGAACAGCAATGGAAATACGCTGTAATGTGATCTAAAAACGATAATCAGGGAATAGTTTCAGAGAATCTCAACCCCAGCGCAAGTAACACAAGATAAAGTAGAATAAAGAATCAAAAGTAAGTGAGTGTGTGAGAAGGATGTCTGCTCCAAGCTCCGTGTCTCCAAACGCTGGAAGTTGAACAAGCATGCAATTATTAAAGCAGGAGAGGAAAATCATGTGGATTGACTGTTTTGAGGTGGTCTAAGGTAGGGAAACCATGGTTATCACAGAGGTTTACTGATCTTTAAACTGTCATCATTAAAATCTTAAAAATAACACTTGAAGCAACTAAGACTGTTATAGGATAATCGATAAGTAGCCAAACACGTGTGTACAATAACACACTATCAAAGTAATGGAATACAAAACGAACACTCAGAATCTCAGACGGTTCAAGGGTTTTTATTAGATTTTCTGGGGCCCTACGGTCACCCTCCTCTCTAGTCTAGAAAGCACCAATCCTCTCTATGCTCGGCATCCTTACTCCCAAGGTTAGTACATACCGAATATTGACACCCTGCTGTCTAGGTTCTGGTTTATACCAGTGGGGACAACCTAAAGACACAATGGGCTTCATTACGAGTGCGGCGGTAAGGGGATAATGGCGCCGGGAAGGATGCTGGTGCAGTTAACCCCTTACCGCCTCATTCCGAGGTCCCTTAGCGGGTCCCACTAAGGCCGGCTGGTAAAACCAGCCGTCCTTAGCGGGAGCCGTTAAGGGACCAGGGAGCTAGTAACGGGCCCGCTATTTACGGGCCCGTTATTAGCTCCCTCCCCATTCCCATTGAGCCCTATGGGGGATCGAATGGGGAAGGCTATTTTGAATGGGGACTTACCGGGTCCTCCAAGGTTGGAATGACCAGGTAAGTCCCCAATCAAAGAACTCAGACACGACTTTGGAGGCAGCCATGGTGCTAACAGCACCATGGCTGCCTCCAAACTCCTAATGACCCCCAATGTCTTAGCTATCTAACATCCCTTGGGGACTTCCTAAATTGACGCCAATCTACCTAGGGATTAGATATTTAAACAGGGATATTGGATTTTGCCTTCCAGACACTCTTGTTTGTTTCGGTCTCCTTCCCATCACCGCCACATACTCTTATGTTCTAATTTCCTGATGTTCTCTCTCTCTACTCTCCTATTCCCAACGCCTCTCTCCCTCACTCCTACTGCCCATGTCTCCCTTTCTACCGTCCCTTGTGTTTCACTCCTTCTACTGCCTCCTCCACCCTTTTATATTACTACTTATGTCTGTCTACCAGTCACACCTACACTCTACAACTCCCTCCTTCATGCTACTGCTCCCCACCTTCGACTACAACACCCTTCTTCCACCAACACAAGCACCTGACATTGACGTCCTCTTCTAAACACACTTGCACACTCAACGCAGTACCAGTTGCACTCACTAACCAATGGCTCACTTGAGCCAAAAATATCCTCCACAATCCACTTCACTGTCCTTCCTCTTGCTGCTCTTTTGGTCTGCCATCCCCTCCTGACCTCACCTAAACAATCTACAAGTTCGTGCGGTTGTTTAACCCCAACACTAGCCTCTAGTTGGTCAAGCTAGCCCTGCCTTCCCTACCTGGGCGGTGTTTCATTCAACAGTGTCTTCATAGGGTGCCTTAAGCACTGCCCCCCTTCTCTGTGCAGGGCCACAGAGGACCAACAATAGCATTTGGACAGTGTCCCAGTTCGTGTTATGCGAGTCTGGCCTGGCTGCCCCTAAGGTTAAGTCCTGTCGACTCACAAGGAATAAAAATTGGGATGACAGTCAACATCAACTGCAGATCAAAATTTGTAGTGTATGCTCTCTTATGTATATGCCAGACAATATACATTGGCATCACGATACGGGAGATTAGAACCTGCATCCGAGAACATTTGGCGATAATTGGTCAAGACACGAAATTTCCCCTTGCCACCCACTGGCAGGCAGTGCATCAACTGGACAGTAAAAAAGACTTGATTCATTGGACTTAATGACATTGTCATCTCTTGACACTACCGCACCACTTTGGAATCGTACTTAGCAAGCTCTAACTACAGATGGGAGCACCAGCCAGCACATTATGTCATTTCCGAGCTCACACGGCACACAAACACAAGACTTATTAAAACTGAGCATTAGCCGTGGGCTGACGGTGCTCCTGCCACCGATGCAGCAGAGCACCAAATAAAAGCATTCCATTGACCTAAAACGCAACGAAAATGGAGGAATAATCAGCCCGATACAAGCTGGATCACAAGGGTGCATGAATCGCAGGAAACAGAACAGAGGAACCAAAGTTCGCAACAGGCGGCCTCCGGCAGAGCCTCTGCGTGCTACAGAGCGAAGCCCGCCACAATAGCTGACAACGGAGGGCGGGCTGAGAGATCCCAGCACAGAGCCGTTGGCGCTGTACCCCCTAGCCACCGCATGAGCTAAGCCAGAACCCCCAAGCAATGCCAGGGAGGGACGTTCGGTGGCCTCCCTGCCGCATACGAGGGAACACCACCCTGGTGTAGGGGAGGCGAGGAAAGCGGGAAGCCAGCACCCGCACCAGCGTCGGCCCGCAGTGAAAGCGCCAACAGCATACGTCGCAAGCAGAAGGCGCTCACCTCCAGCGGCAGCCCAGGCAGAGAGGGTGACGGGGCGACCCAGACCCAGAAGCACAAAACCCCACAGCGAGGGAGGAGACACACCAACGGGCGACTGCAACCACCACAAGAGTGGCACCTACACCAGACTTCAGAATAGTGAAGAGGAAAGGCCAGACGGGGGCGGCGACGGAGAGCAAGTAAGTGCAGCGGAGGGAGGTGTCTGGGGCCCCAACAGTGGGTGGGGGGATTCAACCTTAAGCACTGCCAGCGAGGCAACGGAATATCCCGTACGCAAGCAGCCCGTTGGCCCCACGATCGCAGACCCTAGCATGCTCCCTCCAACACCCCCCTTCCAAGAGCGAGGACAGGATAAGGAGCAATGAAAAGGGGGCGGAAGACCCAAAGAACTGATGTGCGCCCACCGCATTCATGAGCACCCTGCAGAAGCACCCGGTAACATCTCCAACTCTCAGATGATGTCAAAGGGTTCTGGGAACTCAATCTAGTGCAGAACTACACAATATACGAGTGCTGGGACGCCTTTAAAGCCTTCTTACGGGAACAATGCATCTCGCGCTGGGTGCACAAACGTAAAAAAGTTGAAACCCAACTAACGGCAGAACTCAAAAGGGTAGAAAGGCGTCAAAGGAACGAAATAAGCAGCTAAGGCCAGAGTTGACCAAACTGAGGGCTAAGATCTGACAAGTAACCGCAGAAAGGGCACAGAAATCATATACCAGCTGGTCGCAAGCATACTACTTAGTGAGCGACAAGCCGATGCAGCTGATGGCCCTGGCTCTGAAACAGAGACAAGCCGTGCAAGCCATCGCCTCAATCAGAGAAAAGGCATGCAACCTAATGGTCGGCAACGACAGAATCAATGCTTGATACGCTGAATTCCATCAGGATCTATACACAGCATCAGATGCAGGCACAGCACCAGACATTGAAACTGTTTTAGACTCCATAGTGATACCAACAATCCCACAGAACACATGGCAGCACTAGGGGCCTGTATAACGGGAGAAGATATTACAAGTGCTAAAGTGGCACTCGCGGCCAGCGAGGCATCTGGCCCCAACGGGATCCCCATAGATCTTTACAAAAACATGGGCGAAGAGATGGTGCCCAGACTAGAGGAGGTATTCAACGAAGGAGTATCCCGGGGCCGGCTTCCGCATTCTATGCTCGCGAAACATAATTGTATTTCACAAGGGCGGGAGGGCCCCTGAACTCTGTGGCTCCTACAGGCCTATTGCTCTGATAAATGCAGACGCCAAGCTACTGGCGAAGTACCCGACGAGGCGCATTGAAAACAGCCTCCCATTTATTATACATAAGGACCAAACAGGGTTTATTCGCAATCTACACTCTAGCGACAACATTAGATGGCTACTGCATCTGATCGCCGGAGATAGAGACCCAGAAGATATAATATTGCCAGTTGACGCAGAAATGGCGTTCGATAAGGTGCAGTGGGAATTTATATTTCGGGTCCAGCCCCGCCACGGGTTTCCCCCATATCTGCTCCAACTGATCAAACTACTATCAAGGCATAAAATAAGCAGTGTTCGCATAGCAATTTGCTATGCATTTCTGTGGGTTTGCTAATCAAATGGACACTTGTGTAGCAGAGTTAGCTATTTGAGTTGCCCTCTTCAATGAAAGCACAGTTCGCCCTGCATTCCCCTCTTTTCTCGGTTTCCTTCAAGTGCTAATCGAGAGAAGGTGCAGCAGTATTCATCTCCTCCACTCCTAAGTACCAAAGGCATGTGTGGGAGTGCTAGGCAAGAATTTAATTTTCCAATTGCAAACCAGAAGTAATTGGGATGATTACTTTTATTATGCTTTCTGTATCCGTTCTGGCAAAGACCAGTATGTGTCAACTTCATATTTTTTTAAAAAACAGTAATGCAATACCATTCCTAAAATGTAAGTTGTTACATAATGCATAATTATAGTATTGATACTAAACACTCATCTCATGCTTTACAGTAAAGTTTAGGTTAGTAGTGTACCTAAATTCCATTTTGTTGGGGAAGATGCATCATATTGACAAGGGACCACTTTTAAAAATGTACATTATCACATGATCAAATGCTTTTGATGGCAAACCTAGTTCGTAACCTGCAGGTTGCATAAATCTTGCAACTGGTGCGCAACTCATGAGCAAACCCATACTCCTTGACATTTTATGTTATCACCCTGTTGCTTTATACCACAAACTACAATATTCCACCTAGTTTGTCAAGTTCTCGGTCTGATACGCAATCCACTCTGCTTAGTCTTTATTTCCTCTTACATGATGAATACACAAAGTGAACTAGATGCTTACGCAAAGTAGTGATAATAGTTCCATCCAGTCTTTAGATCTACTGCAATACCAAACGCTGCAGTTGGGCTTCAGAGCTCACTTTCCATTATTATTTTATTATATATTAACACCTGTTTGCAGAGCCTTTCTTATCATATCTATTTATTAGTACCCATTGATGCAGCTAACCTATTTCATTTTACAGACACTCATCTATGGCTCACAAAGTCTTTTCGCCCACTCACACAGTTGAGTAGATTGTATGAAGGGCCAGCAGCATTTACCAGTCATGTTTGAAACTTTTATTTAACATTTACTTTGTTTGCAGTAAATGTTTTTTTGAAATGTTTATTTACAGAACATCAAAATTACATACAGTAGAATATACTCCATAAAGCATTAAAATCCCAGAAATAATCAAAGCATTTTACAAAACAACTATGTACATTGCGAGACATAAATCATACATAGCCCTCAACCAAATCCATGTCATCTCCCAATTACCCACCCCACAGCCCCCCTCATTCACACCTGTACAATACCAAGTCTAGTATAACTGAAGAAATGTACCCCAGATTTTCTCAAATAAACCCAATTTCCCCCCATCTACTGTATATTGTCCGCTCCATTTCTGCCAAGTCTCGCATTTCAGTCAACCAAGTCTCAATATTCAAAGTCAATACAGATTTCCAGTTTCGCAAACTAATTTTCTTACCGATCAATGCCCCTCTGAACAACCACTTGTTCTGATTTTGAGTAAGATCATCCAAAGACTCATCACTCCCCAGAATCACCACCTTGAAGTCCAGAGCCGGCAATTCTCAATCACCTCATCCCACACCCGACCAATCTCACCCCAGAACAACCTTTTCAACCTGCAGTCCCACAGCATATGCTCCAACGTACCTGACACATTTGCAGTAAATGTCAAAGTTCACTGTGCATGGCTGGATTGTGGGTGGCAGCAGTGTGCCAAACAAAGTGGGTTTATAGTGACATGCACCATTTAATAGAAATCTCATTTTAAATGTGTTGTCTTCTGTTGCTATGGGTCAAGTGCATTTCTCTTAGGTTGAATGGGTAAACTAAGTTACCCGATTAGTAGGTCTAGCTGAAGTTTCAAGAATTTGCAAGGCCACACTCCTCTCACTAATGAAATTAGTTAAGCGGTATGCAAAACTGATGTATTATTGCTCATTTCATGTCTTGGGTACAAATAACTTCTGGTGACTTTAACAACATTAGAACAAAATTGCTAATCAAATGGGTCGGTTTGCTAATCAAATATTTTTTAATTAGCAAACTCTGCTAATCAATTTTGGAAAACTAATTTATGCCTTGTACTATACAAGGGCCCATCCACCTCTGTAGTTACAAACAGTATTACATCCCCGGCATTCGAACTACAATCAGGCACGCACCAAGGGTGCCCACTGTCGCCCATGCTGTACGCCCTCTTCATAGAGCCAATAGCAATAAAACTGAGAGCGGATGACGGCTGAGCGAGCATACGGCAAGACAGGGGGGAGCACCGTGTTTCCCTCGATGCAGACGACATGCTGCTCTACATAAGCAGAGGTCTCACCTCCCTCCCACATATTCAAGCTATATTACTAGAAATTGGCCCGATGGCCAGTTACCTTATCAATTGGAGCAAATCCGAGGTCATGCCCCTGCAACAAGACATCCATGGGACCCTGGGGGGGTTGAAAGGGGCCCCTAGGGGTCCCTCGCGATATGGAAACAAGGCAATAACCATACACGAAAGGATGCGCCAGACACGAGGTTCAAATTCCCAATGCTAGTGTTGATTGTAAGCAAAAATAGTCCCAATTGGCCAACTGTGGTCTCACGCCCCGCGACGTGTATTTTCTAGACCTCGAGGGACGCAAGAGAGAATTAAGTACATCAGTTACATATATACAAAATGCATATCATACAATCAGCTATGACATGTTTAACACCCCCCTTTTATTAAGTTTCTTTGAACTCGGGATGATGATGGACATTTCCGACGAGTATGACAATTATGACACTTTCGATGTCTATTCTAGTAACAATTTGCAATTTATAAAGTGCGGAGGCATCTTCTAGTTGTTGAACAGAACACGGTGCTTCTGGTCTTGGAAGCAAGCTGCACACGGGGGAAGAGCCACATTCCAAGCTTTGCTATCTATGAGGTGCTATTCGTGTCCTGGGAGCCGACACGCTCTAAAGGGTTTTGTGAAGGGGGGCCGTAAGAAGAGCATAATTCAAGCCTTTATCTGCTTTATTCTAACATATTCTACCACAGTATGAGACTGGCTGGCAGCTGTGAAATTATTAAATGCCCTGCAGCTCTCCCTCAAGGCTACAGAGAGGGAGCGTGGGCATTCCTTTCTGGGCTACTCATGAGGAGTTTCAATGAACTCCTCAGTCCCGTGACCTTGCCCTTTCATATTCAGACAACAATGTTAACAGTTGAGCAGAGTAAGCAGAATTCGCAAGAATTGCAAGCTGCAAAGCAGTTTAGACAGAAAGCAATGAGCAATGGTTAACAAGCAAAATGGCGATTCTTGCTACGTTTAAAATGGCCGCTTGTTGGTCAAGCATAGCAGTCTGTATTTCTATAATTCTGTGCATAAGACGGTTGGCCTTCGGCCATCAAGATACGTCTATCATTCAAATGAAGGGTATTCACTTTTCCAGCTTGACAGGGTGGCCCCATTCTCACTCCAAACACAGCATATTAAGTATCTAGGTATAAACATAAGAGCCTCACTAGACAATCTCCGTGACCTAAACTATCCACAGACTATCAAAAACATCCGCAGATGGGATGCTCTTGCCCTCTCCCTGACTGGGAGGATAAATGCGCTGAAAATGAACTTGTTCCCAAAACAAATCTATATCACGATGATGATGATGATTCCAGTCAGCCGTCGCCCAAATAAATGAATGACCTAGAGAAAGGAATTGCAAAATGTATCTGGAAAGGGAGGAAGGCGCAAGTCCGCCTCCCAGTACTACAGGCGGCCAAGTCAAATGGCGGGCTTGCAGCACCATCCCGGAGAGCCAATTATCAAGTGGCGTAGATCAGCAGGATGAAGCGCTGGCTAGACACAACTGACTACTCAGGCTGGAAGGCAATGGAAGTAGCCCTACTGAAACCACCAACTCCTATAGAAATCATGACCATACCCCCCAAATAGGCTCCCGGCAAATGTTAAAAAGGCAGCCGATCATAGGAGCCACGATCGCTCAATGGCATAAACTGAGGGCCGCACAGGGGGCATCAACCCAGAACGCACCACTATGGTCCAGCCTATGAGCAATTCTTTCATACAGGGTACCACAGAAAGTACATTGCAAACAAGAGCAGGAATGGGCAGACATAAGGCTAATGGATATTAGCGATGAGGAGACGCTCTTGCAATTCCAGGCCGCACGTAGGAAGCTAAGATTCGACCAAGGAAACTGGCCAACATACCAAACTATACAAGCCATGATATACGCCCACACGACGTGCAACTCCCGTCTCCAGGCCCCAGCCCAATGTGAGAAGGAGATGGAACAACACCTAGAGTCCTTCCCACATATCCGTACCTTCTATCTGATGGCGATCCCCAGCAACCTAGGCAGGAACCATACACTGGCGATGCCATGGTAAGAGGACTTAGGGGCCCAATTGGCCTACCAGACATCCTAGAATACTAGACAGCTATACCGCTAAATTCAGCAAATCTCAAAAACAGAGCAATTCAATATAAAATCCTGCAACGACTTTACCACACCCCTGCCAAACTCCACAAGACGGGGATAGCCCTTCCAAAGAACGCTGGAGGGGCTGCAGCACATTGGGACAAACAATGTGGCAATACCCAGCCATCACATCCTTCTGGCGAGGAATGCATAAACAAGTAACAGACATTAAGGGGGCAGACTTCACCTTCACACCCGAGGTGATGCTACAGGAGGCCGACTCTGATGAATGGCATACAGATACCTTAATCCGCAAACTCATTAGCCTCATCCTGTTCACAGCAAGGAAACTCCTAGTCATCCACTGGAAAGCAAAAGCTCTGCCCACGGTCAACAAGCAGACCACACTCCTCTCAAAGACATGCCTATTGGAAGAAGCGGCATTTATGAGGCAATTGAAACACAAAATATATGGGATACATTACTCACCGTAATCGTATTTCTGATGCTTGTATCTGCTTAGATTCACATGCTGTGCATAGGCCGACATCTAGTGGAAACTGCGGAGTATTACAGTTTGTTTTTCGAAACTCGAAAATGGGCGTCGACACAGGCGTGCCAGTAATACTATCCCTAGTGTGACGTCCACTGTACCCAAGATCCCTCACGCGTCTCAGAGGGGAGGAAGGGTGGGTCGCATGTGAATCTAAGCAGATACAAGCATCAGAAATACGATTACGGTGAGTAGTGTATCCCTTCTGAGGCTTGTGGAATCTGCTTAGATCACATGCTGTGCATAGATTAGCGAGCAGTACCAGAAGAAGGAGGTGGGATGTGAGAAGGGTCATGAGCAAACAGGTGTCTTAGAACCGCTTGTCCCACTTGTGTATCTGTCTTGGAATGAGTGTCAATGCAGTAATGCTGAGTAAAAGTGTGAATAGAGCTCCAAGTAGCTGCTTTGCAAATGGTGTTGAGGGGAACATTTGCAATGAAAGCCAGAGTGGCCCCAATGCCTCTAGTAGAGTCGGCTCTTGGCATAAAAGGCAGAGTCTTTTCAGAAAGAGAGTAACACAGCTGTATACAGTTGATAATCCACTTCGAGATAGCGCCTTTAGAGACGCGATCTCCCTCTCTGCCTGTAGCTACGGAGACAAACAGCTGATCTGTTTTCCTTAGTGGTCTGGTTTTATTTACATAGTAGAGGACCGCCCTACGCACATCTAGGGTGTGTAGTTTCACCTCAGCCGAGCTTTGCAGGTTCTGGAAGAAAGCCGGAAGCTCGATGGACTGGTTTACATGGAACTTTGATATAAATTTAGGTGAGAACCTAGGGTGTGTGCGTAAAACCAGTTTGTCTTTGTGGATAGTAAAGAAAGGATCCTGCACTGACAAAGCCTGAATTACACTGACCCTTCTTATAGAGGTAATGGCTACTAAGAAGGCCGTTTTATAAGTCAGGTGTTTGAGACTACTTTTATGCATGGGTTCGAAAGGGGGGCCCATGAGGTTAGCTAGCACCACATTAAGGTCCCATCCTGGCGGTGGGTTCGAAATAGGAGGGTGAAGTCTCTTTACTCCTTCCATGAAGGCTTTACCTACTGGTACTTTCCACCACGACACCCTGTTATGGGATGTGGTGTAAGCCGAGAGGGCTGCCAGGTGTACTTTCAGAGAGTTAAAAACCAATCCTGCATCCAGCAGGTGGAGCATGTATGTCACAATGTTGGAAGGGGTGCAATCAACAGGGTTGATTTGTTTATTCTGGCACCAAATAACGAATCTCTTCCACTTGTCAAAGTAACAGTGCCTTGTGTTTGGTTTCCTGGATTCTTTTAGGATGTCCATACACCTCTGTGGTAAATTGAGATGTCCAAACTCTATGACCTCAGGAGCCATGCTGCCAGGTTCATTGAGTTGGGTTGCTGGTGCACTGTTTGACCTTGTTGCTGGGACAGTAGGTTGTCCCAGGCTGGAAGTTTGATGGGCTCGCACACCGCCATCCTGCGTAGGTGTGGAAACCATGGTTGTCTCGCCCACATGGGAGCAACTAGGATGAGCGTCATCGATTCCTTGTTCATCTTGTACACCACCTTCCTGATGAGAGGAGTTGGTGGAAAAGCGTACGCAAACATCCCTGACCAGTTCATCCACAGGGCGTTCCCTTGGGAGTCTGGCTGGGGGAACCTGGATGCAAATCCTGGGCATTGTTTGTTTTCGCTTGTGGCGAATAAGTCTATAGTGGGGAAACCCCACTGAAAGAAGAGATCTCCTACGATCTTTCTGTGAAGGACCCATTCGTGTTCTTCTGGGAGGGAGTTTCTGCTTAGAGCATCCGCTAGGGAATTGAGCTCCCCTGGAACATGTTGCGATGACAGGAAGATGTTCCGTCTGAGTGCCCATATCCAGATTTTCTGGGCAAGCTTGGACAGATTTGGCGAACGAGTCCCTCCTTGCTTGTTCAGATAGAACATGGCTGTCGTGCTGTCCGTCCGGATCTGCACCGACAAGTTTAGTAGATGGGGCTCGAACGCCCGAAGCGCTCTGAATACTGCCAGAAGCTCTAGCAGGTTTATGTGGTTCTTGGCTACTGAGTGAGACCAGAGACCCTGAGCTGTGTGGTGGAGAAGGTGAGCTCCCCACCCAGTCAGGCATGCATCTGTAGTCACCACTGCCTGTACTTCGGAATCGTAAAAGGGTTTTCCCCTTGCGAGATTCTCTCTTGTCCACCAGTGTAGGCTCTGTACAAGTGTTGGCGAAACGACCACTAGATCGTCCCACTGACCACTTGCCTGAGACCACTGTTTCGCCAACCATTCCTGCATGGGACGCATGCGCAGTCGCGCGTGGGGGACCAGGTAAATGCATGACGCTATCATGCCGAGTAACCGCATTGCCTTGCGTACCGTTATTTGTTGACCGGACTGATAATGTGGAATTTGCAGTAGTATATTCCGAATTGTCTCTTCCGAAGGGAAGGTCAACCCTTTGAGTATCTAGGATTGCTCCTAGGAACTGTTTTGAGGTGCTTGGCACCAGGCTTGACTTCTTCTCGTTGATTGAGATGCCTAATTCGTGGAGGAGGTCGATAGTCCTTTGAATGTTTGTCCTGCAAATTCCTGGGGTTTCCCCCGTTATGAGCCAGTCGTCCAGATAAGGGTACACTGGGATTGCCTCCCTGCGTAGGTGTGCAGCTGCCACCGCCAGTACCTTGGTGAATACCCTTGGTGCTGAAGCTATCCCGAAGGGCAGTACCTTGAATTGGTAGTGGCGAGTGTCCACCTTGAAGCGCAAGTACTTTCTGTGCGCCGGGAGCATGGAAATATGAAAATAAGCATCTTTCATATTCAAGGTTGCCATGTAATCCCCCTTTTTTAGGAGGGGGATTACCTCTTGTAGCGTGGTCATACGGAATTTTTGGGGCTTGACATACTTGTTGGCAGGCCGTAAGTCCAATACTGGGCGCATTGTCAAATCTTTCTTTGGCACAAGGAAGTAAGTTGAATAGATACCCTTGTTTACCTGGTGTCCTGGGACGAGTTCTATCGCGTCCTTTTCTAGCAGAATGGCGATCTCCTCGAGAAGGATCTTCTGATGTTCTAAGGAGTGTACTCTTTGTCATGGAGGATGGTTCCGGGGACGCTGCAGCAATTCTATACAATATCCTGTGGACACTGTTGACAGCACCCATCTGTCTGAGGTGATCCCTTCCCAAGCCTGGGTGAAGTTGGAAATGCGTCCCCCTACTGGGGTTGCGTGAGAAGGGACCCTGAACTGAGCGTCACTGCTTTGGTGGAGGCGTGCCACCTCCCTTGTTGGGGCTGCCTCTGCCTCTCCCACGACCTCTTTGGTTACCCCTGCCGTAACTTTGGGTAGACTGCTGGCTGTTATTCCACTGTGTACCCTGTCCCTGGGCATAGTTGCCTCTTTGTGAATTTTGGCCGCGTGGGCGACAAAAATTACTGTTCCCCCTCTGGTTAGGGGGTTTGTTGGTTAGTTGGCCAAGGGATTTCAGTGTTTCGTATTCGTCCTTGGCGTTTTTCAGTGCGTCTTCGACCGCTTTCCCAAACAATAGATCGGGTTCCACCGGCTTGTCTATTAATGAAGCCTGAGTTTCTGTTTTGAACCCCGACTGCCGTAACCACGCATGTCTTTTGATAACAGTACCTTCTGCTATCAATCTTCCTGCGTTGTCCGTGGCGTCGAAAGTTGCTTTCAATATGCAACCAGACACGGCTCTCCCTTCTGCCGAGATCCGAGCCAATTGGCCCTTTAACGGTTCAGGAGCAGAGGCTATGAGTGCCGCGACCTCTTCCCAATGATGGCAGTTGTAGCTGGCCAACGGGGTGGTGGAGTTAGCAATCCTTGCTTGGTAGGCGGACGTTGAGGCTACCTTCCTGCCAAACCCGTAAAGTTTCTTGCTCTCCTTGTCGGGAGGAGCTTCTGACGAAGATAAGGGTGTTCCAGCCCTCTTCCGGGTGTTGGTAACAACTAGGGAGTCTGGTTTAAGATGTCCTCTTATATAGAGAGGGTCAGACTGGGCTGCCCGGAAAAGTTTTTCGACCCTGGGGTTGACTGCTCTGGTGAGGTTTGGGTTCACCAGGGACGGATCTATTCTTCGTTGGATGGATTTAAGGATAGGGATGGTCTGAGCGACCGGCCTCCTCTCTCCCACCAACTCTTCCGCGAAGTCCCTTTCCTCCTGTACACCGTGGGTGTCGATGTGAAAATGTTCCGCCGCGTGAGCGAGAACCTCATTAAGGAGGGGCTGGTTATCGACTGGCGAGTCGGTAATTGGGGCTTCGTCCTCTACCGGGGAATCTACTCTGTAATTTTCCTGCTCATCTCCTCCCTCCTCCTGGTCCTCATCATCCGCATAGTATTCTGTCCCGGTTTGTTCCTCCATAATTTCAAACTCCTGGTCCCCCTCAGGGAAAGGCTCTCCTTGGTACCTGGGGTGTGGAGTAGAGTATGGAGTAGAGTAAGGCTGCACCTCAAAGGGTTCAGGTCTTTCGAACTGGGCCTTCTTACTTAGGGGGATAGGATCAGTGGAACCTGAGGGTGTGGCCCCCTGAGGGTCATACGAGAGGAAATGCTCTGGATTTTTGTTGTAAAAATCTGCCAAGGAAGACATCCTTGACATGACCCTTTCTATGTCTTCACTGGACCATTCTTTGGAACAGGGGATGAGTTTAGTAGGCAATTTAGGGGACTTATCAAGGGTACCCTTGCTGGATGTTGATCTCCCAGTAGACTTGTATTTGTCTGTCTGCTTCGGGGGGAAGGATGGTCTTACAGGAGTGGAAGAATGCGCTTTCCGCTGTTTCCCCCCTCCCCATGCGTGGAAAAATGTTTTCCCTGTCCCTTGGAGGCCCCAGAGACTTTCGACGCCTGGCGTCGAGGATCGGAAGAGGTATCTGTGTTTTACGAGCGTGGGGCCTCGCTGGTGTTAACTGCGGGCTCCGTCTCTTGGAGCGCGGCCTGGGGGTGGAAGTCTTCGTCCTCCGACGATCGAACTTCCGTTAGTCTAGGGAGCTAGGCACTCTTGGCAAGAGTGGATGATTGCCTTGCGTCATGAGGCGATCTCGATCGAGAGCGCCCAGAGGACACCGAGTCGGACCGTTCTATCTGTGCCTCTTTCCGAGAAGTCGACGTTGTCGAGGTTCGGTTGGACTTAGTGTGCTTAGTGTGTGTAGGGTGTATAGCGCTTGCGTTGCTGGGGGTCTTCCCCATAGCCGCCCTGCCGGACGACCTTCGGAGGTCGGGGACCTGCGCTCGGCTGTCTTTCGACGCCGTAATGCCCTCGCCGTCCGAAAGTACGGCGTCGCTGCCATCGCTGAAGGCTCCCTCCGCTGCCATGGCCACCTGCCTGGCGTGGTGGGCCCAACGCTTTGTCGAACGGTCCTTAAGTGTTTTAGGTAACCTACTACACGCTCTGCAGTTCGCTTCGGGGTGGTCCCTCGGCAAGCAGAGATTGCACGTGGGGTGCCTGTCGACCCAAGGGTATTTGCGGTTGCACGTGGGGCAGAATTGGAAAGGGGTACCCTCCATACGCACCTTGAGGCAGCGGGCTGGTAAGTGTAGGAAATATATAAGGTGTACCTATATACCAAGAGTGAAGAGTATGTACCACCCCCCACTCTCCCTACTTGCACGGCCGAGGCCAGCGGCCTACCAGGCCCGGGCCGAGGCCAGCAGCCTTCCGAGGCCCAGATCCGTCGTGCAGCAGCCGACGGTCGATGTTTTCTCCAGCCGTCGTCGAGTGTCGAGGGTCGACGTTGGGGTGGGGAAGGATGTCAATAAAGAATTATAAATTTAGATTATTAGCAAAAGTATGGCTAAGGCCAGGGGACTCCGCAAAATGCTTCCGACCAGTATGGCGGAAAAAAACAATCTGAGGATCCTAGACGCGTGAGGGATCTTGGGTACAGTGGACGTCACACTAGGGATAGTATTACTGGCACGCCTGTGTCGACGCCCATTTTCGAGTTTCGAAAAACAAACTGTAATACTCCGCAGCTTCCACTAGATGTCGGCCTATGCACAGCATGTGATCTAAGCAGATTCCACAAGCCTCAGAAATATATATATATATATATATATATATATTTCAAAATCTCTCCACCGATCCCTCAGTGAAATAACGAGCCATAAAAGATACAGCACCTCAGTCCAGCAACCAATGTAGTGATTTAAATATCCTTTAGTCTTCAAAATAGCATTAAAAATGATTGCTATGAACCCGTGCCAAGCACACATAAAAGCGGAAGGCCAGCAACAAAATGACGCATTTCGCTACTACTCGTAGCTTGGTCGCATGATTTTGTCCATGCATCAGGTACGCATTAAATTCCCACAAGTGTCTGATTCCCATGGACACAGAAAGAGGACATTCTCAAATCTCTGTTAATTCTCTGTGTCATCTAAGTTACAGACCTGAGTTTTAATAATTGTTCAATATTATTGAACCCTAGAATACATAATGTAATTTTACATAGCGTGTTGTATATTGCCGCAAGGCCTGATAATACGACATGCAATTCAGCTATGCAATGTGAATATCCATAATCATAGATGTTATAAAGTGTAGAGTTCAAAGGTATCCAGCTTTGTATTTGCAGTAAGGTAATTAATACAATGACCTCAACCATTTAAAAAAGTGAAAATTATGCTTTCCTATTTGATACTGTGCAAAATAGCAAAACATACTTGTGGATATAAGCATAGTGCCTAGCCCTATAACCTCTCTCATTATGCGGTATAATAAAGTGCTTAGTGCAACTAAAATACCTCACAATCATTTGGTACGATGTGCAATTTCATTGCTTCAAAATGCATAATGCATATGCATACTTTGGTATTATTGCCAATGCCTTTCAAAGTGTATTTTTAGAGTAACTTTGATATAGGTATATGCTACATCATACTGGGGGAACCCTGAAGGGGCATCCTATTTCCTATGCTATTTGATTGTATAATAAAATGCGTAATGCCTAGTCAAGTGTTTCACAACCAAGAACAACTCGATATGCAATTTTCGGTATCAATATCCTTAATGCAACTGGAATTCATGGTGTTTTTTCTTACTATAGGACATTTGGGATTGTGTGGACACGTATAATGTCTAATAATACACCTCATGTTCAATCAAATATATATGTAGTATGCAATTCCGCACGTTATTGTACTCAATCTATAACCGGATATTTAATGTATTGTCATGTGATAGTATCTAATCACTATTCTTCCACATTCGAGTGTATCTAGGGTATATCATAACTGAGATTTAGACAGTCCATACTCATTCTATCTGTGTGTGGGTAACGTGCGTGCCGTTTGCAGTGTCTAAAAGACGCCCATCAATTAAATTTCAATGATGAGAGCCATAAAAATAGATTTAGAAAACGAAAAAGAAAAATAGCTTCATTAATATGTTGGCAGGCAATTCCATTCCTCAGCAAGATAAAGCATACAACTAATATGCAATAATCAAAATAATCGAGACGGAACATTAGTTGACATATAGTCCAACAGAGAATGAACAGGCATCCTATCTAGGACTGTCTCTACCAGTGGGTCCCATATATTGTTATTCTCCCCAAAAAGTATAAAGTTCCTCATCCATACTCTCAAAATCGATGATGCAACGAGTCTGTTGTCTCAAAAGTTTTTCCCCCATTTCCTCCCCTCGGTCCAATGTTTACTAATTATATATATATATAAAGAGGGGATTATGCCCACTCACCAGGGGGGGGCATCATAAAACAAAGAGGCTTATAAGGACCATCCAGAGAGAGATAGACTTCATTAAGCACCAATCCAAAGTGACTTAGATGTTAGAGGCGCACACCCACAGTTTAGGGGGGTTAGGGGGAGGGGGTTGGGGGGTAGTTCAACTGAACCGGGTAAGGGAGGGGGTGGGGATTGTTGTGAACCGGGTAAGGGAGGGGGGTGGGGATTGTTGGGATGAGTGATGTGAAGCTCTCAGAATACATTCAAATGTATACCTTATCGGCTGTATGGAACGAATCGGATGTAAGCAAACGTTTCTATCACTTGTACCGTGTTGAAAAAGCAATAAAAAGATGTTTACAAAAAAAACAACTGAGCATTAGCAGATTGCAATGTACATGCCACATCGGCATGCACATCCAATCAGGGCAATATCCATATTTAATTATACCAACACCCATGAAGATTATCAGATGTTTTTTGTAAAACAAATAACGCAGTTATGAAACCTCAGAGGATATTGTGAACACATCACATACGCGGTTACAACAACACTAGCATTTTTCCCCTCCCAATATGGCACCAGCATTATGGAAAGGATAAACGCATGACGTCACCTGTCATCGAAGTATCCCTTACATTAGGAACATTTCTACTGGAGTGCTGAGCACCAATAGGCTTGTGATCCTTTGGTAACACAGCGATCTTTAACAGGTAAGAACGCTCACTATAAATAATGCAAACTTGTACAAGCGTAAAACATGAAATGTTGGAAACCAGCCAGCAATAGAGCCTGAGAATCAACTAGCAAGGCACAATAACATCCCACAAGTTTACTGTTTGGCTTCATTATAATTATCTTTTTCAACGGGATACCCCGTTCATTTTCTATAATGGCGCGTGCATATAATTCCAACAAGCATCAAACCATGCAGCCATCCCGTGTGGCAATGAGATTACTACAGCAGGCACATTTGCATAACCAATTTGCACACCATTGGCATTTTCAGTGATTAGGAAGCAAATATGAAATGTATAAAAAAATCTCACAATCACTGACACCTCTTACTGCGCCACACACGATTCTGTTTCAGTCAATAATATATTTGACCACGAAAGGCTGCTATGCAGACAGGACACATCCTGTTTGAAGATGGTACATTTGGAACCAGCATAAAGTTTTGATTGTTGGAAACGTTTGGGTCAATTTGCTTGACAAGATTGGAACACACCATTGGTAGTGACTAGATAGCATTAGGATCGACCTAGAATAAGACAGTTTGGACAATACATTTATGCATGAGCCATTATGAAGCTCCTTAGCCTCTGTTGAAGTAGAATCAGGGGCTATGCGAAACACGTATGAGCTTTCTTTTCAAAGAAACCCATGGATAAACATCAAATGGATTTTCAATAAATTGTCCCATGATTTTGTAAAATACGTCTGTTTGACAATTCATTGTTGTTTGATTCACTAAAAAGAATGTGAAGGAGAGTTGTCAATGTTATGAATAGATTATTTAAATATATTATTGAGCAAACAGGTCAGGACTACACTTCACCACTGCAGCGCCGTTGATAATTTAATATGACCATGGCAGAGTAATTGGGACCAGTTAGCACTATAATAAGGCGCAGGGAAATCTATAGATAAGGAACCTGTATTTTGTTTCATGAAATTTATAAACATGGAATTGTTGCCCAGATGATGCATTTATGAATATGCGTCCACAAGGCTGTGCGGCATATACGTTCCTGAAAATTCCTTCATTAGTGGATGGTGAATATATTTTGCGAGGCTCCGCTGTGCTATGAGCATGGAAATTGCCCTGAGGGAAATGCAGCTGTATTTTGCTTCTGATAACCGCTGACACCGATAAGTTTTGAAGAGGGAGAAACTAAGCAGTTTTCTGAAGGCGGAACGGGGGGCGAGGCCTAAGCACCGGCGTGACGTGAAAAGTCATGCCGTACATCTAGTCAGTGATAAAGCAATGTTGTGCTTATGAACTCTGCCTCTCTATATTATAGAATGCTTTCTTTGGAATTTAATTGAAATAATACAGCACACCAGACCCTGACTGGGTATATTTACCAATGTCATTCCTATTTTCTGAATATATCATTTTAAATATACCCAATTATCTACTTCATGTGCCCTTTGAATACTTATTCTTGGTATTCATTGCTGTGTCAGCTGTTTACCCCATCTTTTCAGTGGTTTGGAATACCTCCATGGCAGATATCTCAATAACAACCGTTATCTGACAGTGCTTCTTTAAATACGTGCATTACCTTACTTGACTCCCACTCTTCATCCATACAAGATTAAATCAAAGGCTTTAAAAATTATATTAAAACGTTTTCTAGTACAATATATGAAGCAGAAGAAAGAGTGGAGGGCATGGAGTTCTTGCAAGTGAAGATGCTACAGTTCGAAGATAGGAACAGAAGAGATAACCTACGTTTTTACGGTATTCCGGAGAAAAAGATTAAGGTGATGACCCAATTCATTTTCTTACTAACTGGATTCCCTCTGTTATAGGAATAACTTTGGTTACCCCTTTGGAAATACAACAGGCACATAGAATTCGCCCACGTTTTTTTAACAGCAACAACTTGCCAAGACAATTTTTTTGCTAGCTTTCTTTGGCATCAACAGGCTCGCCAAATTCTAAACTCGACTAAAGAATTCTCCCCTACTCTTCCAGAATAACAGAATCTTCATATCACCGGATTTGTCCAAGGCTACTCAAGCAAAGAGGAAGAAATTCCTAGATATGCAACGCCTTTTGAAATCTCTCAATATTAGATATGGCCCATTAGACCCGGCGAAGATGATTATTACCATACCTGATGGCCCTACCATGGAATTAACAGATCCAAACGATCTTCATAATGTGCTCCATGAACTACAATCTTCATCGATTGATCTATCTGCACCATGTATTCCAGTCAACTCCTCAAAAGATGATCCTCCTTATCTTCCGCAATCCTACAAAACTCCTAGGAACTTGAACGTCAAGTATACTCCCAAGCGCAGTAGATCAACTTCCTCCATTCCACTTGAAATCCCATCCACCTCATCCCATCAAAGGGACAAATCAAGATCTCCCATCAAAATTACTGATCTTACTCTATCCAACTCACAAACTTGACTATATTGTTGAATACTACTGATATTTAATCCTCTGGATTTATAATTTCCCATTTGTATTCTTGTACTTCATTCCGTCCTCTTAATACGGTGAATGAATCTATACTTAGTTCATGCTACTTTAATTTTAATAGGTATTTGCTTTCTCTGGCCCTTGCTCTCTTTCGCCTGTGCCTCTACCTCTATGTACTTTGGTATCCCTCATGTCTCTCTTGTTTTCTCTGTATCTTAAGTTTTTCATATGTACCTTTCTATCACTATTCTTTCTTGCTTGCTTACCTTCCTAGATCCAACATTTTAACTCGTCTTAATTATATATTTTGTTGTCTTCCTTCCCTTGTGTTTTATCCCTTGTTCTGCTTAACCTTGGATATTTTTAAGATGTTTAACTTAAAAGATGTTTTAAAATTGTATAAGCTGACTGGCCACCAGGGGGCGCACGGATGAACGTCCTCTCCGTGTGAGCACCGCCCCCATGGTCCCGAAATAGCGGCATGAGCCCCCGCTGACGGACCCCCCCACCGCGAAAGTGCGAAAATCCACAATCTAAAGAGACCCCCCCGCAGCGGAGAAGAAACCCGACGGAAATCGGACCCGATTTCACTGAGAACGAGGCGTTTTCAGGAGCGCCCGCCTGCTGCACCACGGAAGACCCGAGAGCGGCGACCGCTGTGACGGGCCTCCCTGGCGGTGACGGTCCGCGCCCTGGGCCTACCGAGCAGACTGGACCCGGAACCCCAAAAAGTGACACCCCCCCGGGACCGGCATATGAACACGGGGTGAGTGAGGACCCCCACTGCGAGACTCCGCGGCGTCGGACCCCGTGCCCCGGCGGCGCCGCGTGACACGCGCACCTCCTCACTGCCGACGGTGCGTGTTGTGGCCTGTGCCCCGGAAACTGCGAGCTGTGCCCCGAGAATCGGACACGCTCTAGGGAAAGCAGGGCATCGACCCCTGCAGTTGCTGCTTGCTGGATCCAGATCCCCATACTCGTGCTGCTGCCCCCGGCTCCACCGGGGGTGCCGTTACGCACCGGGCCGCGCCAGATCCCGGCGGCGAGCCCTGAACCACGGCGCACGGCCCTGGACCCTCCCTCCTTGCAGTAGAGGTGGAGACGGCCCGCCTGAAGGCTGAGGAGGCCGCGAGACACCGTATCCACAGAAGGACGCAGCCCACAGCACGGTCCGTATGAAAGACTGATCCCCACGTGCTCCTAACTACTGGCTGCCTCGGTATACGCTCCCCGCGCCAAACGCCATATTGAAGGAACAAGGGTAACCTGCTACCCCAGCACTGCACACGGGGCAACCCCTGCCTAGGATCGCTTCTGGACCGTGTAAACCCAGCGTTGGGGACACCAAACACTGCCCAAACGTCGTGCTCCACGTACAACGGATTCCCAGCAATCTGGCAGAGAAAGTCCCAACAGAGGTCTCCTAGAACGCATAGGTGACCCCAGCCCAGGGTGAGCATACCCTACCCCGTGACCCCCCGCTGACCTGACCCGAGGAATTGGCGAAGTGCCGAGAACAAGTGACAACACTGAGCCTGCTACCCGTGCATCCTCCCAGAGGGTAGGGCCCCCTATCCAGGGGCGCGTGCCTCCTCCAACCCGAGACTCTGCGCATGGACCCGCGCCACAAACTGGCCAAATTCGCTTACGGACCATCCCCCGCACCCTCTAGGAACATAGACACCATGGCCACGGACCCATCGGAGGCAGGTGCTGCGGCCACCAAAGGAGACATTGCCACTCTACTCTCTGAAATAAAAAACATGAGTGCCAACCTTGGCGGCAAAATCGACAAAATCACCCAGAGAATGGACAGCTTCGAGGAGCGATTGGAAAGCGTGGAGAATAATCAGACTTCGATTGATACCCTCGAAACTCAGATGGATGTACGAATTCGCAACATTGAGAAAAGAGAGATCGAGGCAAAGCTCAAGATGGATGACCTGGAAAACAGGGAAAGGAGAAATAACCTTCGTTTCTTCGGCATTCCGGAACGGGAGGGTGAAACTGAGAAAGACCTCGGAGACACCATTCACGACATCATCAAAATACTAACAGCTGACGAAGACATTGATGAACCTAAGACTGAACGCATACACAGAGCTGGAGGACCGCCTGGCGGCCCGCGCTCTGTACTGGCCAAATTCCACCGATACCAAGACAAAACCAGAATTCTTGAAAAAGCCAGGTCTGGTGGCCCGCTCACGATGGGGGGCGCGCAAATCACCATCTTCCAAGACTTATCTTCACTGACGTTAGCCCTAAGACGCCTTTGCAGCCCCCTGACGAAATGGCTGAAAGACCAGAATATAAGGTACAGATGGGGTTACCCCTTCTCGCTTACCTTCGAGCATGGTAGCAGAAAACTGATCCTACGCTCCGAAGAAGAAATCAAAGATTGTATCGCCGATCTCCTTGGAACGAACCAGGGAAGCAAGGAAGGTATCGACGGCGAGCGCCCGGGAATGCAATGGGAACTCCAGGGCCCTAGGCGCAAGAGGGTGAAGGGATCAAGAAAATATAGACGCCCCAACAACACCCCCGAGCAGACCTGAGCCAAGGGACCGGGGCGAAATCTGAGCTGACCACAACCATGGTCACAGTGGGCTGCACTGTCTCCCGCGGAGATCCTTACATGGCGGACCCCGCTGAACGGATGTCGCCGCTGGCGGGGCATCCCTCCGGACCGAAAAGTGATGAGGACTCCCGTGGAGAGACCAGCAAACCGCACGTAACGTTGGAATTTTTCACCTGTTTGTTGTTACTGTTGTTGAAACTGTATAATGTTTGGGGGAGGGAGAAAGAAGATGGGGGCTCACCCTTAAGTAGCGATGGGAAATATGATCGGGACCGTGGGACGACGGTTCCTACTGATGGTCCGCCAACGGACCATACGTTTCCACCTTGTCCGTTCCGGACGCCGTCAACGGCTGCCGACGCAGCACACCCTATTCCTACGCTCAAACGAACGCCACCGATTATGGTGGGACACGAGAGAAGGGGAGAGAGATAATGAACACTTGGGAAATATACAAATATCACTACACTCGCTTCAAGGTATCGCGTCTGCGATGACACAGGGTACTGGCAGGCCTTCCCGGACTCTGGTGGCGAATGATTCCAGGCTACAAACCACCAATGGCATCGCATGAGAAGGACAAGGGCAAGGGTCTTCTCAGAATTGGGTCAATCAATGTGAAAGGACTGAACTCTCCCACCAAGAGGTCACTGGTACATAGAGAATTTCGAAGGTCTGGCATAGACATTCTCCTCATACAGGAGACGAAATTTGCGAGGGGTGAGGAGCGGACAGTTCTGGGAACTAGGGGAGGCACGGAATTTTGGGGCTCTGGCCCGCTCAGAAAGGGAGGAGTTGGAATCCTCATTAAGAAAGGAGTTCGGTTTGAATTAGAGAAGTCCTGGTCGGACGTGAGCGGACGAGCCCTCTTGATTGTGGGGAAAATTGCAAGGGTTCAGGTCACGATTGCCACAGTGTACTCACCCAATACCGGACAGACCGCATTCCTCAGGAAAACGATCCCCAAAATAGTGCTGGAAACTGCAGGCCATCTCGTTGTGGGAGGCGACTTCAACCAATGGATGGATCCATCTGTAGACTGGAGACCAGGCAACCCCGACACGCGGAATCAACATAGAGGGGCCCGCACTGAATTCGCTGCCCTGATGGAGTTATACGACCTACGTGACGTATGGAGAGCACAGCACCACGACGAAAAGGGCTTCACTTTCTACTCGAACCCTCATGGCACATTCACGCGCATAGACTATATATTCCTCTCGTCTGACTTAGTGAAGTCCACAAGCCATTCCAGTATAGTTCCGATTACATGGACAGACCACGATATGGTACTGGCAGACGTCGATTGGGCTGATCTGCCTGTCGCCGGAGGCTCTTGGCGCTGCAATGAGTCCCTTTGGGCCGACACGGTTTTCAGGGGAGAAATGGAGACCGAGATTGAAGAATATCTCAGGACAAATGACAATGGAGAGGTCTCCAAACAAATGATCTGGGAAGCTGGGAAAGCCACATGGAGAGGCGTGCTAATACGTGAGGGCTCCTCTAAGAAGAGAGAGCGGAGGATTGTCGAAAACAAGTTACGCAGTGAAATACACCAACTGGAGAGCGAATTGAGAGATGGAACAGAGGTAGACTCCGCCAAACTAGACATGGCCCACCGCAAAAGAGAAGAACTACGACTGGTGGAACATGGCCAGGTGGTGCGGAAATTGCAATTCCTGAAACAAACATACTATGAAAAAGGCGACAAGGCCGATGCGCTCTTAGCCGCTAGGCTCAGGGAACGGAGAGAGGAACGCAAGGTTAAGGAGATATCAGACCCCAATAGCTCCACGACACATACACCCTGCTCAATACCCGAGCGTTTTGCCACCTTCTATGAAAATCTATATACCTCAGAGCTGCTATCGGCTCACCCTGACATAGCGTCCTATCTGTCCCAAATTACCATTCCTACGGTAACACAAACAGAAGCCGAACTCCTTGATAGTCCCATAACTGAAAGCGAAACGAGAGAAGCAATCAAACGACTCAAATTAGGGAAGTCTCCGGGCGAAGATGGCTACACGGCCGGCTTCTATAAGACCTTCGCCGATCAATTGTCACCCTTCCTCACGGAACTCTTTAACGAGATAGTGAGCTCTGGGAATGCCCCAGATTCCTTTAAGAAAGCCCTCGTATCTGTTATCCCTAAAGAAGGCAGAGACCCCAAATTATGTGGATCGTACCGCCCCATCTCCCTCCTCAATCTGGATGCAAAGATTTATGCCAGGGTATTGGCTGCCAGACTAGAAACTTTAATGCCCAAACTAGTCCACTCCGACCAGGTCGGATTCATTCTTGGCAGGCAGGGCGCTGACACCATGCGCAAGACTCTGCACCTTGTCCACGCCGGACGCGACCTTCGGGACGACCCGGCCCTCCTTTCGCTTGACGCGGAGAAGGCTTTTGACAGGGTGGAATGGGACTTCCTAGGTGCAGTCCTCCAGAAAGTGGGGATAGGCCCCAAATTCTGCGATGGGATACGAGCTCTATATGCCTCTCCCAAAGCGTCAATTTTCGTTAATGGAGAATACTCCAGGTGGTTTGAACTGCAAAGGGGGACCAGGCAGGGATGCCCGCTCTCAGCGATCCTGTTCGCACTTTCCCTGGAGCCTCTGGCACAAAAGCTCAGAGACGACTCCCGAATAGAGGGAATGCGGCTAGGAGGGATCGAATACAAAGCAGCGTTATACGCTGATGACATCCTCCTACATCTAACCAGACCTATGACCTCAATCCCTCATGCCATAGCCCTAATAGAAGAATACGGCCGATTCTCCGGATTCAGAGTGAATATGTCTAAGTCCATCCTCTTTCCCCTCCGAGGTGACCCGGTTGAAAATGAGGCAAAGTTCCTCTCCCTTGGGCTTAAAATAGAACATGTGACATTACAATACCTGGGTATAAAGATCACTAGAACCCTAGACGACCTCTACGAGGCCAACTTCCCCCCGCTTCTCCGAAGCTTTGAAAGAGATCTCGAGAGATGGAGCAAACTGACGATCTCATGGCTGGGGCGTATCAATGCAGTCAAGATGGTGTGCCTCCCCCGCTTTCTATACCCCTTCCAGATGTTACCGATCGCGATACCCAATCAATTTTTTGTCGAGGCCCGGAAGACCATGCTGCGGTTCATCTGGCAGGGGAGGAGACCGAGGGTCCCATATGACACGCTTACTCTCCCCATAGAGAAAGGGGGGGTGGGTCTTCCTGACTTATGGAATTATTATAAAGCTGCCCAGTTGCGCGTCCTAATCCCACACTTTAGGGACCACAAACACCTGCAATGGGTCCAGATGGATAACCACTATATGTCCCCCGCCACGGTAGCAGAATGGCTCTGGTCCCCATACCAACGGGTGCAGAGGAGAATTAAACAACACCCCATATTGACCACTATATGAACATATGGCGCACCGGGAAAGGGATGCGAGAAGTCACCACCTGGCCATCCCCGCTCAGTCACCTATGGTCTCCTGGCGTAAATGACCATATTCCGAACCTAGAGCGATTCCAGTCATGGTATGAAGCGGGCCTTGAAAGGGTGGGACAACTCCAGAAAAAAGACTTGTTCATTACACTACCGGATCTGACAACGGCACTGGGGATAGGTACCTTATCGACATTTCACTTTATTCAGCTAAAAGGGGTGTTGACAAAATCTGAATGGAGAGTAAAATTGAGAAGAGACCTCACCGCCTTTGAGAAACTTCTGGACTCCAGATCAGAAATGAAGGGCCTCATATCCGTGATGTACCAAACACTTTTGGCAGCAGGAGGTGGCAACACAAAACCCCTCAAAGCCAGATGGGAAAAAGACCTAGGTGAAGAGATACTCCCCGACCAATGGGACCTGATGTGCAAAGCCGCACCCAAATCCTCCATCTCCAGCCAGTACAAACTCCACGCAATAAAGCTCCTACATAGATGGCATTATGACCCACTCCGACTCTCTAAAATGTCCCAATCCATGAGCCCGAAATGTTGGAGGAGATGTGGAGAAAATGCCAACTATTGGCACATGTGGTGGAGCTGCCCGCGCATCAAGGTGTTCTGGACTGAGGTTTTGGGATGGATTAAGGAGATAGATAATATCCACAGAGAACTTGACCCACACCTTGTTTTGTTCGGCCTTGAAAGGGACGAGGAAGAGTGGCTCCGGGTGAAGGGCCTGGCCCCCCAGCTGTTAGCGGCAAGAGCCCTCATAGCGACCAAATGGAAGTCCCACCTGACCCCAGGGAAGACAGAGTGGATCAAAATCGCTACAAATATTTATGTGATGGAAACGATCACCGCCTCCCTGCACAATAAATCTGCGAAATGTGAAACCCTATGGATGGACTTCAAGAACACGTACATCTCACCCCCGTCTGCCTCTCAATCAGAGGAGCCTCGAAACCCGACCGGATAATGCCATGCCCAAAAAAAAACAATACAAAATACAAAAAGCGAGTCATCTAAGTCCGACTGCCAATAATTTGCAATGCTTAGCCCTGCGCAAACCGCACGATACCGATACTAATGTTAGACGATTGCATGTGTGATGTACAATAAACCAAGTGGGGGGGGGGGGGAGGGAGGGTGGGAAAGAAGTACGGCAAACAACCAACGAAGCATACTTGGGCAACTGGGACTGTCGCACGACTAAGAGACTCTTGCCATATTGTTTTGATTTGCATCTCGTGCCTGACTTGCCCTCCCGAGGGATGTAAAACTGTGTTTAAACAACGTTTGCAATTTTTCTGTTCCTTGTAAAACCAATAAATATAAAATTTAAAAAAAAAAAAAAAAAAAATTGTATAAGCTTTACTGTGGACATTATTTTCTTTTGTCTTCTTTAGCTATGCTTCTTATTTGGCAACACCATTTCTCTACCTTCAAGATGTCGATAAAAATCCTTACTTGGAATGTTAAAGGAGCGGGACATCCTATTGCACGCTCCAAAATAATTACACAACTAGCCAAACAAAAACTGGACATAATATGTCTACAAGAGACACATCTAAGTGCTGACATCGAAAATTGTAAAATTACAGCCCCTTGGATAAGCCACACTCTCTACTCCAATGCTCTAGACAAAAAAGGAGGGGTTTCTATTTTAATTAAGAAACAACTTAATTTTGTTCTACTTAACGAAGAAAAAGATCCTGAAGGTCGTTGGATTATAGTTGAAGCAATTGTTAATAATTTGCCGGTTACTATTGTAAATGTGTATAGTCCAAATGCCCCGCTCCCTATGTTCGGGGTCAATCTACTATTAAAATTGGCACGCATCCAAATAAGTTTATTTTGTGTAGAGACATGAACATGATTCTAGACTTTGCCCTCAATAGGAAATCTTCATCAAGCTTCGTTAATTCCAAAGCTTGGAATAACTTTCTAAATCTATTATAAAACCTTAATTTAATAGACTCTTGGCGCTTCGGTCATCCGGACACTAATGACTATACGTTTCATTCCCCACCTCATCAATCCTTTTCCAGATTAGACTACATTTTCGTCAACGCTTCCTTAACCTCATCAATTTTAAATTCTGAAATTGGTCCCATTACAATTTCAGATCACTCACATGTCATCACCATCCATGATTGGTCACCCACTAACAACTTCTCCCCTAGATGGAAATTCAATTCTTACCTTCTGAAAGATCAATCCTTTATAGACAAAACCAACTCCTTCGTCAAATAATAATTTTTCAATAATCGCCCCGAACATACCTCCCTCCACAATAACTGGGATGCCTTCAAAGCGTCTCTTCGAGGTTTTATAATCCAATTTGTGGCCATCAAAAAAACTAAACTGATTTATTTTACAATAACCTTCTATCATTCATCATTTGTTTAGAACAATCATATTACGCAAACCCTGATCCCGAGATTATGAAGGAACTCATTACCAAACGCATTGAATTTAATAAAATGTACACAGATAAAGCTGCTAATTCCATTATTAGATCCAGAACAAAACTACATTATGGATCCAACAAAGCAGGCAAAATGCTAGCCTCCTATCTTAAGAAAAAAAGAGAAATCCCTTATAACTCATTACCCCAGATGGAAAGATTAACTAAAACTAAGGACATCAATGATACCTTCATTGATTTTTACTCTAAATTATATTCTTCTGACACTTCCATCTTTCCTGATGACATTATCTCTTTCTTTAAATCTAATAAAGAAGAAAATCCCATTAATCATTCTGAACTATCTTATCTTGATAATCCCATTACCCTTAATGAAATTAAGATAGATATTTTTGATCTCAAACCCAATAATGCCCCTGGACCGGATGGATTTTCTTCGGACTTATATAAAACCTTTGTAGATTCTTTGGCTCCTAAACTTTTAGAACTTTATACCCATTTTAATGATATTGGAAAAAGCATTGGTTAGTTTAGCAAAGCCCTTTTAATTCTATTCCCTAAACCTGATAAGGACCCATCCTTAGTTAAAAATTACAGACCCATATCGCTCATTAATTCCGATTCTAAGTGTCTAGCGAAAATACTTGCGAAACGACTGGAACTGCTCCTCCCCAAACTTATATCAGGTTTCATCAAAAGTTGCTGTGCTTCATCCAATTCTAGGTTATTATTTAATATTCTAGCTCATTCTCAAAACTCACGTGATCCCCTAGCCATCCTTGCCCTAGATGCTGAAAAAGCGTTTGATCAGGTGTCATGGCCATTCTTATTTCATTTGTTAGCTTGGCATACCGCCTTCCTTCATTAGCTTAATTAAAATTATCTTTTCTTCTCCTACTACTACTATCCTCATTAATAACTCCTTATCTTCTTCTTTTTCTATAGGAAGAGGAATTCGACAGGGATGTCCATTATCTCCTTTACTTTTCAATCTAGCCCTAGAACCCCTTCTACAAAAAATTACATTAAATATAGACATAAAAGGTATCTCTATCAAAGATAATAAAATTAAGTTATCAGCATACGCAGATGAGATCTTAATATATCTTTCTGACCCAGCCACTGCAATCAACCATCTTCTTAGTGTTATTAATACTTTCTCTTCAGCATCAGGTTATACATTAAACCTCGATAAATCTGAATTCATGCCTCTAACTAATTTTTGTAATCCCACCAATACCCCTACATCAGGGCTTTCTTGGCAAGCACATCACATTAAATATTTAGGGCTATTCATAGAAAAAGATATCCATACCACAATTCTTCTCGATACAAATTACTTTATTGAGAAGGCTACTGAGATGACAGAGAAATAGTGTCCTTTGTTCCTTTCCTGGTGAGGCCGCTTACACACGATTAAAATGATGATTAGCCCCATTATCCTATACTCACTTTCTTTGATCCCCACCATTATTCATGCCTCCTTTTTTAAAATACTTGACTCCCTTCTACTCAAATTCCTTTGGAATCAAAAAGTCCCACGCATAGCCATTAATAAATTAAGACTCCCCAAATCTTTAGGTGGTGTTAAACGTTTTAATTTCCAAACCTATCATAAGGCCTTTAACCTAAAACAATTAATCCTATTTAAACAGTTTGAATCTCATCCTGATAATGCTCATTCATGGATTAAAGTTGAACTAAGCCATATTTATCCATTTTCTTTATCTCATTTCTTAGTTACCTCATCTTGGCCTAGTATTACATCTCTACCATCATTGTATTTCTTTAAGATTATCTGGAACATACTCCCAAACAGCTCTTTCTATAAAACCTTTCCTTAGGACACTCTTTAGCTTAAAAAACAAAACTCTACCAAACTCAATTGTCCAACTATACACAGATGGTACCCTTTAGGTATTAGATGTGTTAAGCAATTAGTTCACAACTCTACTATAGTACCATTTTCAACTATGTGCTCACTTTATAATATTCCTATATCGGACCTCCCATTTTATACCTCTTTAGTTAATACTTTAACCAAACATTTATCCACCTTTAACCAAAAATACCCTACTCCATTTTTTAACCTCCTTATTAATAATCCCCTCCAATAAATCCGCCAAACTATCTGATTATAAATGATTGTGCATTCTCTAAATCTCCTAATCTTAATATTCTGAGACAATGGGAATTAAACTGGGATATACAGATTTCCGCCGATCAATGGGTCAAAATATGGAAGACTTGTCAATTTACGACTCCTGCTGCCAATCTCACACAAACTTCTTTCTTCAAACTATATCCTGCATTTCTTACTCCTATGCGGATTGCCAAAAATGTTGATAATTATTCCAATAAATGTTGGTCATGTTGTGAACATAATGCAGATTTGTTTCACTTGATATTTAAATGTACATTTGTTTATGCCTTTTGGAATAAGGTTTGGTCACGTATGCAATTGATATTTGATTTTACAGAACCACTAACCTTGGCAAACCTGATGACTGGTACTGTAACCAATTCTGCTCTAAAACAAATAGACTCACCAATCTCATTTAATTTAATGATTAATATTGCACTTTAGAACATTACTTACAACTGGAAGAATGCTAGCATTCTATCACTTAATATTTGGTGGAATTCTATGTGTTTAACACATCGTATAGAAAAATGTTATGCTGTTACTTTTGATTGTATACATACATTTGACAAAAAAATTGAATGTATTCCTGGAATATCTTAAATGTTCATATGTAACACACCATATCCCTTTCCCTTCCCCCTTGTTCTTTGTCCCGTCTTCTTGTCTTTGGTCCTCCAATATTCCACAGTCATATTAGTTTATTGAATTAATAAGCTATGAATCTATTTTAAATTATTATTCTTGACATATCTAGTTCATATTATATGAAATATATACATTTTGGTACCTCCTAGCTTCAACATTTAAAAATGTTCATCAGTTATTGTAATACCTGCTTTTTCTTGGACTTTAATACAAATATTTAAACAGAAGAATATCAGGCTACACAGTGCATTTTTTCTTTTGGCTACAATAAGGAGTTACTGTTACTCATGGAGAATGTTTCTCTCTTCTCTTCCTCATAATCTTCCCCTTGCCAACCCTATGTATCCCTTTTGACTTGTATACTCATCCTATGTCATTGTGCATTTTAAAAATGTTAATTAATCTTGTTTGGATTGTGCCAATTTTATTTATGTAATCGGTTTGCATTAGTTATCATTATAGTCCCACCCTTTTTTTCTATTTATCACTTTTTGGACCGATTGGCCCATTTTTACTTTATGGGATACGTCATATAGCTTACTTACAATGGTTATTATTATGATGTTTGGCTTATTTAAACATAGCATAGAGAATTAGTGCCCTATTTGGAAAAAAGACTGCAGAAAGGTCAAAACACATGTCAACAGAAGGGCATCCAAAGGCCCAGCTCCAAAGCCCACGTCTTTCTTCCCCTGCTCTTCATCGAGGAGGATGTGCCTCCCAACATCCAGGCACCAACATTTGATTTTACTTCAACATTGACCTCAAGTGGTTTAAAAAACACTGCAAAGATGGCTGCCGGCCTACCTCTCTGAATGTGTTCCTGATGCACTGGGCCTCACTGAGCAAGGTGATTGGCTCCAGCCCCAGCAAATCCAGAGGCTCAGCTGAGTCGGGAGGCAAAGCCGGGGCAAAACAAAGGCCCGGGTGCAAGCACCTGGGTCTTTCCCGGTCTGCCCACCCTGCCGCCTGCTCAATGTCCTCCTGCAACCCTTTGACCTCTGCAAGCATACTACGGCCTCTGATGACCCTGCTAATATCTTGGAGCATGCCCCTGCTCTCAATTAAGAGGCACGACTGTGCCTCTGCTATGGCCATGATCTCTCCATTGCTGACTCCCACCTTCACCACAGTCTGCTCTTATCACCGGTATCTCCCTTCTACACCACTTTTATCACTGTCACCAAGTATTCGATCCACCACCCCGTACCCAGCTGCTCCTCCGGCCCACTGCCACAACCGACCTGCTTCTTACCATCCCTGCAATGGAGTGCTACACTGGTGCTCCCATGCCCTGTTACCTCCCCCCGCTCCACTGAAATTGAACCTCTCTGGCAGGCCCCCCCAGGCTACCCATCACCCACCCTCCGGGTTGTGTTAAGCATCTAACGGATAGGACCAGTGATATCACTTCCACATACTCCAAGCCGCCCACAGATAGCTCGGCCATCTCATCATCACCAAGCGAGACATTACAAACTGCCTCCGTTTTCTGCAAATGCACCAACACTACATGTGTGGCTACGGCTGTGGCTAATCCGTGCCTCACTGTGCTCTCCCTCTGTGCAACCCTGCTCTGGAATGCACATAAAAACATGCCTTTGGTACCACCGCCTTACAATAGTGTGCGCTGTACAGCTGACGCAAAGTTCAATGATCCTCTGGTCAATTTGACCACGTTTCTGTCCCCACTGCGTGGCGCAGACCGACACTGTACCACACCTGATATTTGTTATTTACTTAAGGCTTGTAGCAGCAGCATTAAGATGTTTGTGTCCTATCTGCCGCTTGATGATCTGCCTCGCACTGCCATTGGCAAATTTGGCACTACTGAAGAATGCAATGCCTGCAGCTGGCTGTCAGTGGACCCTTTGCCTCATGATGCTCTGTTCTGCACGGCTAATGTCAACTGCGCCACTACTGAAATTGATAGCTTTTGCAACAAGATACTGTGACCGCCCTGAATCGTGCTGCTCTGCCCTGCTATATTAAGGATACCCATTACGCCTATGAGGACCCTCACCCCTCTTCCACTCCCGTCCAGGCTCTTGCCTCCCCAGCAGAGAACACAGCATGCAACTTTGAGGCATCCACTACTACCTTACCCAACTACCCACTGAACTTTCCCCTCCCACCTCCCTCACCTTTTTTGGTCACCCTGGAGTGGATTGGCACACCAACACAGCAGATAAGCCAGGTGACTGTACCCAATCTCCAATCAGGTCCCACAGAACCCTCCATCAGCACGCACATACCAAAACCGGGCACCCAAACCCTCAAAATCCATGCCTCTTATGCCAGCCTACCACCTTCCGACTCAGCAACTACTACCCCTGTGGCTCCTGCCAAAAGTACTAAACTGCCCACTCTCTCAACTCTGCCTTGTCACACCCCTTAAACTGTGCGCGCTACACCACCCTCACCTCCCTTACCTATTGAACAGTCCAATGTGCACACAACCCTTTGCCTAGGAATGTCAGTCGACTCTGTTCCAGATTGACGGCCTGCCCAAGCAACTCGCCACTACTGAAACCAACCCACTTGCCTGCACAGGCACCTCCAGATTGCAGCGCCTCTGCTCCCAAACAACCACCTTCCGTTAATTCCCAAAGTTCCCTTCAAACAATTAGACCTACCTCTTACCCCACGTTACACCCTGATCAAACCTCCCCAGAACCACCCGCCAGCAATCCTACCACTACAACAACAGGCCTGAACACCTCGCCTGCGCCCTCATCAATGCAAGCTCCATCTGCACCCATACACCTGACATACACAACCTCTTACTGGACAACGACCTTGACATGCTTACTATCACAGAAACCTGGCTACACCAGGCGGCTGGCCCCGCCTTATTGTTCGCCCTTCCCATGGGCTACTCTAACCTCAGAACTGGCAGAGTTGTGAGTCAAGGCTGAGGAGTTATCTCCCTATCAGAGCTTTTCCCCTCCACTGCCAAGTTACAAACTCTTGCTAGCTAAAATTGAGCCTAACTCACAAACCACGTCAACATCCTTCTCCTTTCCGCCAACCCTACAACCTCAGTTCCCCCAGACGCCGACCTACCCCTCCTCACTGCACCCTTCCTGAAGTCCAACACTAAATTTGTGCTCTTGGGTGACTACAACCTAGGGTGCAATAACCCTGCAGACCAGAGGTCTGCACCCCCACATAATCTAAACGTCAGATTCTATACTGGATCCTACTCCTTAACAATCCCATTCAATTCACATCCATTGACCCGGTACCCTAGACAGACCACTCCGCGATTCGTTTCCACCCAAAAAACTGAAGACCTTCCGCCTATCACTGCGAGACACACCCACAAATTGACCAAGGAACTATTGGAGCCAACAATTAGTGCCTCCCTTGAATCGTGACCCTATAGCATCGACCCGGTTGCCATTCACAAGGCCAACAACTCCACAATCCTTAGTGTTCTAGACCTGCACGCCCCCCTCAAAACTACAACACGTTAAAAAAAAAACACCTCCATAACTAGTTCACAGAGGAATTAACATCCCTCTGCAAATTGAAACGTGCCAAACAACACATTTGGAGAAAAAAATCCTACACCCTCCAACAAAGGTTTTCAGCAACATCGCTACCTCTTAACAAACAGCGATTATCAATACTAAAGCCAGTCTCTAAACCGAAATTAATTAAGCCAGCTCTAACACAAGAGAGCTTTTAAAAATCCTCAAGGAGCTTGAAGCCCCAGCCCCTCCTACCACCACCTTCCCCAATGACAAAGTCTGGTGCTCCCTTGTACAATCACAGTGTTTCCAGTGCCACAGGATAAAAAACATTTTTAAAGAGTGTCTAGGGTTTTAGGAGAGGCTCAGGGGGTGGGTGCAGAGGAGTACAGGGAGTGGGGGGGTGGAGATGCTGGGGGCAGGGAAAGAATTCAAGTAATTTGAAAGAGAGATGGGTGCACCAGGTATCATTCTTAAGCACTAGCTTGGAGACTGTGGCTACAAAGGGCTGTTCTATTTGCCATAACAGATACATTTATATGCCATTGACTATACTGTCACTAGTGAAAACCAGACACTGTTATCCCGTGGCTTCATTTTCCTCTGGTCCTCTGTGTGAGATGGTAAGATTTTCCATGCTTTTCTCTGCACTTTGTAATGTGATTTTGAGTTGGTGTGGAGGCATGAATGCACTTCCAAATAATCTGGGATAGCCTGGACAGCCTTACAGAGTGTGTGCCTCCATGCTTGTTTATGTAGAACAATTTTCCCCAGTGACCCAAGATACGGTGGCAGACACCATCTCTAAAATAAAAGCCTCAAAGTGCAAAGGGGACAACTTCCCAGCCCACCTAGTTAAACTCTGTGCTCCTCTCCTCACCCCTATTACCCATTACTAACTTTGTTAATGCGTCATTCAATACAAACACAGTCCCGGAAAGTATAAAAAAAAAGCATGGGTCACCCGATTGCTGAAAAAAACATCTCTTGATCCAACAGTACCCACCAACTATCGACCAAAAACCACGGTACCGTTCTTGCTCAAAATCATAAACAAAATAGCTTACAACCAAATTCAAGCCCATCTTGAACAAAACCAGCTTCTGGGAGCTAGACAGACCGGATTCGGTCCAAATCCCAGCACAGAAACTACACTCCTGGACCTGAAAATCCAGGACTCAGGCAAACTCTGCATAATACTACTGCTACTAGACTTATCTGCAGCATTCGACTTAGTGGACCATGATAAACTTTGCACTACGCTAGCCAATGATTTCTGCTGCTCTAAAAAATGCGTGGGTGAAATCCTTTCTAGCTGAACGCACGTCCAGAGTAAGCATTGGTAAAGAGGATGCTGATCCCATAACAGTCCCCATTGGGGTACCCCAAGGGTCCTGCCTCTCGGCCACCTTATACAATGCGTACACTAAACTTCTCTTCTCGGCTCTGGACGCTATGGGTGTCATCGACACCAACTTCGCAGATGCCACCTAGATCCTCATACCGATCTCAGGAGATCATCACCAGGATACGATAATCATCAACAAGATATACGCAATAATCCAAAACAGGATGGCCCTGAATAGCCTCTGCCTCAACTATGAGAAAAACGAGATTCTCATTGTGGGCTCCCAAATCAAAATCAGCGCCCTCCATTCAGACTACACAACCATGAACATTGATGGCTCTCTGATCCCTGTATCGAAACAGGTCAAAACCCTAGGAGTTTATTTAGATGCTAAACTAACAATGACCAGACATGTTCGCGCTTTATGGGCATCCACTTCCTACACTTCCAAACTGATTGCCCTCAGCCGCCAGTACCTCACGCCTACAAACTGTATTACCCTAGCCAGAGCATTAATACTATCCAAGTTGGACTATTGTAACATTCTCCTACTAGGGACCTCCAACACCAACCTAGGGAAACTACAATTAATGCAAAATAAAGCTCTACGAGCAGCACTCGGAATCAAGAAGTCCGACCACATCTCCAACAGTAGGAGGGAGACTCATTGGTTACCCATTAAGGCGAGAATCAACTTTAAATAACTGTGCATTACCCACAAGTGCCTTACCAGCAAAGCTCCCATCTACTTAAACAACTCAATAAGCAAAAAAGAATCCAATAGAACGCTCAGGTCAAATAAAAAGTCGTTCCTTGCCGTTCCCCGTTTCAAATGCTCCAGAGCAGGAGGCAGCAGCTTCCTAGTCATGGCCCCTAAACTTTGGAAAGAACTCCCATTAAACATAAAAAATGAAGACTCCTTTCAATGCTTCAAAATACGACTAAAAACGTGGTTATTCAACCAATACTAGCTAAACCTCTTTGACTCTAAACATCTACCTTCCGTATGCCCAGAAAGATGCCTCCTTAGAGTAGACCTTTACCTAAATCGGTATACAGTAAATATTATCATGGAATGGTATCAATCTATGCATTTATGTACTTTAATAAATAAATAAAGATGGCAGTGGTGCTGTCTCTGAGGACTTGCACACCGTTTTGCCTGTTAAAAACACTTGTTGGATGCAGTTGGAAAGCTTGCACGGCATCGAATACTGCTAGTAGTTCTAGAAGGTGGATGGGGTTTTGGGCTGTGATCTGTGTCCACAGGCCATGCTCTGTGTGGTGAAGGTAATGGGCTCCCCATCTGGAGAGTGAGGCGTCTGCTGTAATTATCGCTTGTATTGGAGGATTGTGAAAGGGTTTCAATTTTAACAGATTTTTCTTTGACCACCAGCTAAGTGCTTGTACTACAGTTAGTGAAAACAACTACTAGATTGTCCCACTGACTGCTTGCCTGAGACCACTGTTTTGCTAACCACTCCTGCATTGGGCGCATGCGCATACATGTGCATGGAACTAGATAAATGCATGAAGCCATCATCCCAAGCAGGCACATTGCCTTGCATCCAGTTATTTGGTGACTGGAAAGATGAGGTATTTTTCAGCAGTATGTTTTAACTCTTGTTTGTGGGGAAGACTAGGCCTTCCTTTGTCTTTACGATAGCTCCTAGGAACTGCTTGTTTTGGCTTTGAAAGAGGCTTGATTTTTTTTCCGTTCATTGCAAACCCTAATTGGAACAGAAGGTTGATTGTTCTTTGGGCATTTTGCTTGCAAATTTGGGGGGGAATTTCGCCGTTATCAGCCAGTTGCCCAGATGAACAAGCTACTTACCAACTGGGAACATTATTTCGACTGGATTTTCCTCCCACGTAATATCATCAGCTTTGCTGCTTTGGAAAAAAAATGTCCTGATGGAGACCAACGACTGCTGATTGTAAGATCGTTGGTGTGGGCTCCCTAACTTGTGAGTGAGGCGTCTGTCACTACTGTCATCTCCGGCCATGGTTGCCAAAAAGATTCTCCCTTGAGAATATTGTCCTTGCAGGCCCCCCCATAGAAGATCTTGAGCAACTCTGGTCGGAACTTGCAGAAGATCTGACATTCCCCGGAAATTGGGACCACTGAGTCCTGAGGGCCCATTGAAGGGATCTCATTCTCAATCTGGCCTCTGGCACCAGAAAAAATGCAGGATGCCATGAGGCGGAGCAACCTCAGAAAATCGAAGGCCGGAAGATGCTAGGAAAACAAACTTTGTTACCATCTGCAGAATGTGCTGAGCTCTCACCTCGGGAGGCGAAACTTTCCCCGAGGAAGTATCCACGACTGCTCTGATGAATTGGAGTTTTTGGAATGGTATCATATGAGACTCGTAATTAAGGGAGAAGCCCAGTCTGTGTAGCAAGTGGCAGGTAATCCTCAGATGTTCCTGGGCCTGTTCGGGTGAACAAGCCCGGATTAACCAATCATCCAGGTAGGGGTAGACGTGAATCCCCCCCCCCTCCTCCTCCTGAGACTTGGTGCCACTACTGACATCAGTTTGGTGAAAACCCTCTGGGCGGAGGTCAGCCCGAATGGCAGAACTCGAAACTGTAAATGAAAATGAGAACTGCCAACCATGAACCTGAGGTACTGTCTGTGCTTGAGATGGATTGGCACATTAAAGTAAGCATCCTGAAAGTCCAATGATACCAACCAGTCTTGGACTTGGAGAGCCTGAAGGATCTGAGAAGGGGTTACCATCTTGAACTTGTCCTTCCTGAGGAATTTGTTCTAATTTCTTAAGTCCAAGATGGGTCTCAATCCTCCGTCCTTCTTGGGAATGAGAAAGTAGGAGGAATACCAACCCTTGTTCCTCACCGCTTCAGGTAAATGTTCTAATGCACCTTTCTCTAGCAGGGTTAAAATCGCATGCACAATGAGCGGATCCAGAATTTTGACAGAGTTGTATCCCAGTGGATGATCCTGGGGCCTTTTTTTAAAAGGAAGGCAGTAACCTTGGGCTACCGCTAACCTTGGGCTACCGCTTCCAGTGCCCAAGCATCTGAAGTAATGCCCTGCCATTCGTTCAGATGCTGAGAGATTTTGCCTCCCATCGGGGTCTTGTGGGTCAAGGCCACACAGTGGCTTAGAGGCCGCTGCAGCAGCGGCGGCTGAGGGGTCAGTTGCCGCTGCTGGGGCTGATCTAGAACTCTTTCCTCGTCCACCACGAGGGAATCTTTGTTTGTCCTCCGACTAGCCTGTCCTCTTCCCCTTCCAAATGAGGAATAGAAACGAAAAGGACAACCCCCCCCCCAGGAAGAAAAGCCTGAGTAGGAGTGTTGCTGAGGTTGTCATATGGAGGCGCTAAGTGACTTTGCCGCCACCTTAGAGGTCTGCAGCTTCTCTAGACTCTCATGTGCCTTGCTGCCGAACAACCTCAAGCCGTCAAAGGACATATTGAGAAGCCTGGCCTGCACATCCGGTGCAAAGCCAGACTTTCACAGCCACGCAAACCTGTGTATCACAGTGCTAGATGCCATGGACCTGCTGATGCTGTCAGCAGTGTCAAGTCCTGACTGGAGACATTCCCCCATTGCCTCCTTTCCATCCTTCACAATAGCCAGGAAGCCGTTTCATTACTCGCCTTCCGGAATGTGCTCTGCCGCCAGCAATTTTTGTTTACCGCAGGTCCAGACTCTGGAGTTCCCCAGTTATACATGACCTTCCTTTGAAGGGCTATATGAAAAGGTAGTACCGCATCCTCCTGAGGACACTGGCTTAGAATATTTGTCATGTCATCTTCTTTGTAGGTAGGAGAATTCCTGCTCCAGTCCATGAACTCCACAACCCTATGCATAACATTCCTGTATGCTGAATCGGCATGATCAGCTGGGTCAGGTTTGTCAAACTCCAATTAAGGCGAAGTGTCTATGCCACTAGCTGATTGGAGGCAGTCATAAAGATCAGACATTTTTGATTCTGGTTCAATCAGCTCTTCAGGAGTGTTCTTTGTTCCATATTTCAACCCAAACGGGGAAGAATCCTCCTCAGAGGGTTGCTCCTCCTCATAAATAGAAGTAATAGACTTGAAAGTCTTTCCTTTCGTCAATGGCGTCGATGACGCTACAGGAATCTACGCTGTCTTCGAGAGAGGCGTCGATGTTGCCGACATTGGCTTCGATAAAGTCAAAGGTGCCTTAGACAAAAGGTGTCGACGAAGGTTTGGAACCCAACGCCATTTTGTCCGGTGTTGCTTTCGATTTATGCACTAATAGGCTTGTTGACTTGCTCTTTATATAAGGTATCGGAGAAGGTTCTCTAGACGGTACCCTTGACGATTTCTTGCTGGATTTAGAGCATTTAGTAGTCTCTGACCTTCCTCTCATCCTAAGGATGAGCTGGGGCATGATCTTCGCGTGACTTCTTCGAGGGGGACGGGCCCACATGCACGAAGATTCGCAACATTGAGGGGAGCACCTTGAATTGGTAGTGTTGATTTGCTATCTTGAAGCGCAGGAAATTTCTGTGCGCTGGGAACATTGAAATATGAAAGTATGCATCTTTCATGTCCAATGTTGCCATGTAGTCCCCTTGTTTTAGCAGTGGGATTACTTCTTGGTGGTCAAACGACAATCTGTTAAAGGGAAAACCCTTTCACAATCCACCAATCCAAGCAATACTTACAACAGACGCCTCACTCTCTGGATGGGGAGCCCATTACCTTAAACACACAGCACATGGCCTGTGGACACAGATCACAGCCCAGAACCACATTAAAGGGATAGTCCAGTAAAAAATGTTATTTTAAAAATAGATGGGCAACATTAAAAAAATAATACTAGCACTTTTTTTTTTTAAAACTTCCTATGTAAAATTTTGAGCTATTCAAGCTCAAAATTCGCAAAAGCAAGCACATGGGCGCATCCATTTTGTGAAATGGATGCCCGCCTGTGCTGGCTTTTGCGGCACTAATGAAGGAAAAGCCAGCCAGCTGTAGTAAACAAAAGCTACCGCTGGGTCGCTTTTCCTTCATTGGTGCTGTACGCGGAGGACGGGGACCGGAGACCAGAGCAGGAAAGCTGCAGCTGAATCTCGGTAAGTGCTATTTATTTTTTTTTAAAAAATAAGCACTAGCTGTGGGTTTTTTTCTAAGTTTTCCGGGCTGGAGGAGCCCGGAAAACTTAGAAATAAAACCGCAGCTTTAAAAACGTAGTATTTATGTTTGCGGTCGCTTTTGAAGCGACCGCAAACATAAATACAGTGTTGTGTTTGAAAACGCTGCGGGTTTTCTTTCCAAGTTTCTCAGGCTCCTCCGGCTCGGTCGCTTCAAAAGCGACCGCAAACATAAATACGTTTTTAAAGCTGCAGTTTTATTTCTAAGTTTTCAGGGCTCCTCCAGCCTCCAAAAAAAACCGCAGCTAGTGCTTATATTTTTTTTAAAAAATAAGCAGCACTTACCGAGATTCAGCTGCAGCTTTTCCTGCTCTGGTCTCCGGTCCCCGTCCTCCGCGTACAGCACCAATGAAGGAAAAGCCAACCAGCGGTAGCTTTTGTTTACTACAGCTGGCTGGCTTTTCCTTCATTAGTGCCGCAAAAGCCAGCACAGGCGGGCATCCATTTCACAAAATGGATGCGCCCATGTGCTTGCTTTTGCGAATTTTGAGCTTGAATAGCTCAAAATTTTACATAGGAAGTTTTAAAAAAAAAAAGTGCTAGTATTATTTTTTTAATGTTGCCCATCTATTTTTAAAAATTTTTTTTTTAACTGGACTATCCCTTTAACCTTCTGGAACTGCTAGCGGTACTCAAAGCCCTACAAGCTTTCCAGCTGCATCTAACAGGCCAAACGGTGCAAGTCCTCACAGATAGCACCACTGCCATGTTTTACATAAACAGGGAGGCACACACTCTCCAAGTCTGTCCAGGCTATCCCCAAAAATGTGGAAGTGGGCATTCAAGCAGAACATGTTCCTAGTATTTCAACACATTCCAGGGGAACTCAATGCTCTGGCAGACATTCTAAGCAGAAATCCTCTACCCGAGGAACAAGAGTAGCAACTTAGAGGAATTCTAGACAAAGTCTTCTCTCTCTGTTGTTATCCTCCTTTAGACTTGTTCGCCACAAACCTAAACGCAGAATGCCCAGACTTCGCATCCAGGTTTCCCCAACTCAGATGCAAGGGGACCATCCTGTGGATGAGCTGGTCTGGGAAATTTGCTTAAACTTATCCACCAACACCACTCCTCTGCTGAAACTGGCGATGTGCAAACAAATCAAACTCCTGTACCCCTATAACATGTTATCCCAGCACGGGGGGGGGGCAACACTCCACCCACGTCGTCAGTCTATGAACTTGGCAGTTTGGCTCCTAAAGTCACAGTTTGGACACTTAAAATTACCTCAAAGGTGTATGGATATCCTCAAGGAGGCACGCAAACCTAACATCAGGCACTGCTACTTCAACAAAAGGAAAAGATTTGTCATATGGTGCCGATCAAAAGATGTAAACCCTATTGAATGTACCCCTATTTGTCATATGGTGCCGATCAAAAGATGTAAACCCTATTGAATGTACACATTCTTCACTAGATGCTCCACTTGCTAGACCCTGGCCTAGCATTTAACTCCATCAAGGTTCACCTAGCGGCTCTGTCTGCGTACACCACTTCACAAGACAAGGTGTCCTGGTGGAAAGGGCCTGTTATTAAGGCTTTCATGGAGGGAGTAAAGAGACTTAGCACCCCCCCCCCCATTTCCAACCATCCTCCAGGTTGGGATCTTAATGTTGTACTCTCAAAGCTCACGGGTCCACCCTTCGAGCCTATGCACAAATCCAGCCTCAAACACCTAATATACAAGACAGCTTTCCTAGTAGCCATCACCTCAATAAGACAAGACAGGTTAGTGAGCTACAAGCTCTGTCAGTGCAAGACCCTTTCTTTGTTATCCACAAGGACAAATGCACCCTAGGTGTTCACCTAAATTCATATCCAAGTTCCATGTTAATCCATTGAACTACTCGGTTTATTTCAAAATCCATCCAACTCAGCTGAGAAAAACCTCCATACACTGGATGTAAGGTGGGCAGTTTTGTACTATGTAAACAAGACAAAACCACTAAGAAAAACAGAGCAATTCTTGGTCTCCATAGCACCTGGCAGGGAGGGTGATCACGTTTCAAAGCACGCCCTCTCCAAATGGATAGTGAAATGCACACAGCTATGCTATTCCCGATCAAAGAAAACCCTGCCTTTCACATCAAGAGCTTACTCTACCAGAGGTACAGGAGCTACATTGGCATTTATTGCAAACGTCCCTATAGACGCCATTTGCAAAGCAGCTACATGGAGTTCCAGACATACCTTTACTCAGCATTACTGCATTGACACACATTCTACAGCAGATTCACAGGTGGGACAAACAGTGGTAAAACATCTACTTGCTGCTGTACCTACTCACAACCCACCTCCTTCTCCAGTTACTGCTCGCTAGTCTATGATTAGCATGTGATCTAAGCAGATCACAAACCTCAGAAGGGATAGATTACTCACTGTAATCGTATTTCTGAGGCTTGTATCTGCTTAGATTCACATGCGCCCATCCTTCCTCCCCTCTTGGAGTAGAAGGTGCATAGATGCGTTTCTGGCTTTCTTGCTTCTTATCTGCTTTATTACATCTGTACTCACGCTACACTTCATGCTACCTCATGTCAGAAACAAATCAATCTGAGGGACCTCAATGCATGAAGCACCGTGGGTACAATGGACGTCACACTGTCGCACAGTACAAGCCCAACAAAGTGCTTGTTCTAGGGTTAGCAAAACAACAAGTACATCGTCCCACTGACCGCTTGCCTGAGACCACTGTTTTGCTAACCACTCCAGCATTGGGAGCATGCGCAATCGTGCGTGTACGACTAGATAAATACACAAAGCCATCATCCCTAGCAGGCGCATTGCTTTGCATGCAGTTATTTGGTGACCAGCAAGATGAGGTATTTGCAGCAGTATGTTTTGAAATCTTTCATTTTGAGGGGAAGACTAGGCCCTCCTGTCTTCATGAAAGCTCCTAGGAACTGTTTGTGTTGGCTTGGAACGAGGCTTCTCATTGATTAAAAACACCAATTGGAACAGGAGGAAGATTGTTCATTGGGTATTATATACCCTTGGAGCGGAGGCTGTGCCGAAGGTGAGCACTTTGAATTGGTAGAGTTGATTTGCTATTTTGAAGCACAATAATTTTCTGTGCGCTGAGGGGCGTGGCCAAGCAGCCATGGAGTAGGCTGCGATTCCTTGGAGCTCCATGATCCGACTTATTGATCCGAAGCAAAACGCATGTGTTGACGGCTGATTCCAGCGGGAAAAAAATACTGTATCTGGGTGAATACCCCAGGCAGCAGATGAGCGTATCGGCGGGAGAAAGTGGACACAGCAAATGGAATTAGGCCGCTTTGTGTCCTGATCCGGGAGCGGCGCAACTGATATTAAGATGGCGGCTTGCCAACACAAAGAGACCCCCGGCGGCACTTGAAATCGGGTGCCAGGCGGGCAGTGAACGGGCTGCAGGCGTGCAGCAGCGGATGGAACAGTGAGTGGCCGACTACCTGAGAGAAGCTCACGAATAGCCCGGACTGACGAGAGGATGTATACAGCATTGGGCCACCTGGCCATGAGATAGGCCGCACGTCCTTGGCGCTCCCACTAGACCAGGACGATGTATGCACAAAACGGACAAGAGGAATGACAGCGTTCCCACAATCAGTTGGAAGCGACGAGCACGTAGGGATTACATCCCGAAGCCGCACCGAGGAGTGGAAGAGCAAATAAGGACAAAACAAGCGACGCCGAGACCTGTGCCGCCCGAAACGAAATGGCGACTGATCCTGAACAAAGGAGCACACTGGTGGACCGTGAAGCGGCCTTGATAGGAGCAGAGATCAGAAAGAAGCATCGAAGACGCTGAAGACAGCACCCTGCTGACAACGGACACGGATACTGAGAGGAAATTGTGACGCAGAAGTTACAATCCCCCCGAATAACAATTTCATGTGTAACAATTGGTGCAGGTTGATCTACAGAGACCCCAACGATTCGAACAACAACTAAGCAGCACCGGGCCGGAGCCAGACACGTGGGCAAGGTTGCATCATGTCAGTGAAATGACTGAGAACCAAAACCAAACAATCTACAATGGAGGTATTCGTGAAACCGCAGAGGACCCCTACAACATCGGAGCGGAGCGCGTCCGCGACTGCTGCTGAAGAAGCACCAGAAGGAGATAAGCACCAAATCCTGGAGGCTATATCGGAGCTGAGCACCAAGTGGGGCGCGGCAATGGCAGACTTACAGACAGCCCTGGAGGGCAAAATCGATGCGGTCGGGACTGAACTTACCCTCTTACGGCAAGATGTCAGGGGGCTGGCGGAGAGAACAAGTGGGCTGGAGAGTGCCGTAAAGACCAATACTGATGTTAGCACAAATAATGCAAAGGAAGTTCATGCACTCAAACAGCAGGTTGCAAACCTTGAAAATTGGGTGGAAGAAGCGGAAGGAAGAGCGAGGAGAAATAACATACGGGTGGTCGGCCTGCCGGAGGGAGAGGAGGGCCAAGACCCTACAAACTACGTGGAAAACATGATCCTACAAGAAATGGGAGCAGATAAGCTTTCGCAGGGATTCACGGTGGAGCGGGCGCACCACGCCTTAATGAGGAAACCACGACCTGGGGCTCCGCCGAGAACTATCATCGCGAGGATCTTGAACTATAGAGATAGGGAGAAGATCCTGGAATATTTTCGTAAAGGTGGAACAATACAGAAAGCATCCGCCAACGTTACAGCATACCCGGATTACACAATGCTGGTGCAGAGACTGAGATATAGCTACGTGGCCGTCAAGAGGCGGCTGCGAGCAGCAGGCATCAAGTACATGCTCCTGTACCCGGCAAGGCTGAAGGTGCTACATAAGAGCAGAGTGCTTTTCTTTGACACTCCCGAGGAGGTGGTAACGTGGCTGGATCTGTAAGGCTGCCCGGAACAAGAAGTGGACCGTGACCGGCAGGAACAGGACGATTGAAAAACTGGTGCCACAGACATTGGGGGGTAAGTGGGAGGGGGGACCGGATTACACCGGGAAGCAAGACTGGTTGAACACTGGTTAGCATTCGGGCCTTGTGCTCGGCATGGACTGGAATATAGTGGGTAAAATGTAATTGGAAGCTGCATAGGGTTAACACAATGCGTAATAAATTTGGAAATAGGAGCAATAGGATGGAAGCAACCCACCCCCGAAATACTAATAGTTAAGTGGCCATTAGAGCGACTTTACCCTACTGAGCCCTGAGCATAAGTTTGTGCTGGACGGGGCTAGATGTGGGGGTGCCTGAGATCCAGGGATGGAGCTGGGCAACAGTTGGAGGGGGCGTTGTTGGGGAAGGGTTGGGTGGGGGGAGGGAAGGGATGTGGGGAGTTTGGGGTGTACATAGTTTCGGGGAGTTTAAGTTTAAACATGAGCCTACATGGAAGAGCTGAAGGGTTGTATCTGCATAGCATGACCGGGAGAGTTCGGTTGGAAATGGGGGAGGAAGATATCGGAGCGCTATGGGAGATCTCAGGATAGTAACGTGGAATGTCAGGGGACTTAACAGTTATATGAAGAGTAATAAGATCATGCTGTATTTGAAAAGGCAAAAGATAGATGTTGCATTGTTACAGGAGATGCATTTGACGCGGGAGAAGCTGGAACTAGTTGGGGAAAAAATGGAAAGGGGTTGTGGTGGGCTCGTCGTACTCTGCTTACGCTAGGGGAGTGCTTGTCTGGGTGGCGCCTCATGTCCCGTTTCGGCTACTACAGGAAGTGGCGGAGACTGACGGGAGGATGGTTATATTGAGAGGGCTGGTGGAGAATAAAGAGGTATGCATCGTGAACACGTACACCCCCAACCATAACACGGCGGCATACTTCAGGACTCTGTGCACCAACCTTAGTATGTGTGTGGGAAGCGCGGTTATTTGGGGCGGGGATTTCAATTGTGTAATGAACCCCAAGGTGGACAGATCTGATAGCAGGATTGACAGGCCCACCCCAGCGGCCGAAGCATTGCAGGTGTTACTAGATGATTTCGGCTTGGTAGATGTATGGAGAACAAAACATCCCAATGATAGGCAATATTCGCATTACTCTGCCCCGCAACAGCTACACACGAGATTGGACTATGTTTTTGCCACGCCGGATCTAATGGCAGAGAGCACGCTAATAGAATACAAGGCGAGGGTCCTCTCAGATCACTCGCCCCTGGTCCTCGGGTGGCAATACTGCCCCCCGAGGGCGCGGATCCCGACATGGCGCCTCCGAGCGGAGGCACTCAAAGATCCGGTTTTTCGTGAGGACATAAGAGATGAGATCATTAACTATTTTGAGACAAATACTGGTAGTGTGGACTCGGCGGGTACACTATGGGAAGCTTTTAAGGTGGTGATGCGGGGGGCAGCCATAGCTAAGTCAAAGGGCCTGCAAGGTGGGGTTCTGGCTCACCTACAAAGAGTTGAAGATGAACTAGAAAGAACATTAGAAAATGGCAGTGTAGACACGGAGCTAGTACTTAAACTACAACAGCAATGTGCGGAACACTGGGAAAGGCTCTGTAACCTCAATTATAAAAAGTATGTAGAAAGACAGCACGCGGGAGGAGATAAAACAGGTAGGCTTTTAGCGTGGTTGTACAAGAGCGAGACCCCTAAACCCCCGATCAGGACAATAACTAGAGAAGATGGCGATGTAGTAGACACTCAAGGAGTCAACAAGGAATTTGCGGATTATTATAGGGTGCTATACGGGGACAAGGAGGGGAGTAGTCAAGAGGAGATAACCGAAACACTAGAAGATATAGCCCAAGATAAGTGATGAGGAGAGGGAAGAGCTTGATGCACCAATTACCTTGGAGGAGGTTGTGAGGCAGCTGCCCACCAGTAAGACCCCAGGAGCAGATGGGTTCCCTAGCGAATTTGATAAAGTATATAGAGAAGAAGTGCTCCCCCCAATGCTAGACATGCTTAACGAAGCGTTTGAGATGGGAAGGTTGCCGGAGTCACTCAGAGAAACGATTATAATACCGCTCCCTAAACCCAACAAACCGGGGTATAGCTGTAGCTCCTACAGGCCTCCGTCGATGCTGAAACAGGACAGCAAGATACGGACGGCTCTCCTGGCAAACAGATTGCAGAGAGTAATTAGTAAATTAATCCACCCGGACCAAACGGGCTATGCCCCGAATAGGAATATAACCCATAACCATAGGCGTCTCCACCGGGTGATCGAATGGGCGGATAGGATTGAAGTCGAAATGGCGATTGTATCCCTAGACGCAGTAAAAGCTTTTGACTCAGTTAAGTGGCCATGGCTGCTGGCGACCCTGGGAGGTTACGGAGTAGGGCCGGGTTATATCAGGTGGGCAAAAATTCTATACAGTGAGCCGCTAGCCAGAGTTCGAACGGGATCAGTGATATCCGAGAGATGGCAGCTTAGCAGAGGCACCAGGCAGGGTGCCCCTGGTCCCCGATACTTTACATTTAGGGAGTCCGGATTTCGGTGATTACCGATTTTCCCCGATATCTAGACCCCGTTATTATTTATTTATTATTCGGGGGACTCAAATAAACCCCGGTAAATCATATCCTGGGAGCGGGATTTGAAGCTGTGATGTCTTGTATTCAAGACAGACACTTTGCCAGTGAGCTATCATGGCAGCTCTATGAAAGACTTGGATTTAGTGCCTTAAATGATTATGCACCATTGCCACCTTGTGGCTGAATGGTGAATTGAATGCATTTTGCAAACAGTTTTTTTTGTTCTGTCAACTAGTCCCTTATTGTTGTGCTTATTTCTTCATAAGCACAACAAGGGCACTTCTTCCCCACCAACATTGTGGAAATAAATAAATTAATCGGGTCCACGGACCCGAAGAACATTGTCCAAATAAATGAAAAAACACGGCCGTGGCGAAGGCCACTGCGCCTCTGGTGCCCCCTTGCAGGGGGGGCACCAACATTGCAGAAATAAATAAATTAATCTGGTCCACGGACCCGAAGAAAGTTGTCCACATAAATAAATAAACACGGCCGTGGCCGAGAAGCAGGATGGGGGCAGGACTGTTACTGCCTCTGGTGCCCCCTGGAAGGGGGCACCAGAGGCAGTGGCCTTCGCCACGGCCGTGTTTTTTTATTTATTTGGACAATGTTCTTCGGGTCCGTGGACCCGATTAATTTATTTATTTCCGCAATGTTGGTGGGGACCAACATTGCAGAAATAAATAAATCAATCTGGTCCACGGACCCGACAAACGTTGTCCAAATAAATAAATAAACACGTCCGTGGCTGAGAAGCAGGACAGGGGCAGGAATGTTACTGCCTCTGGTGCCCCCTGCAAGGGGGCACCAGAGGCAGTTACAGTAGGGTGACCAGACGTCCTGGTTTTCCCGGGGAAATCGCCCTCCATCCCGCGACCCAGGAGTTTTTTTTAATTTTACCGTTGGGGGTTTGCATGGTTGGGTGACTATGGAAATTAAAATTATTATAATTATTTTTCACAATGTTGGAGTTGGAGGATTGGCTCGAACCCCCAACCTTTCAGGTGCACGTCACAACACTTACTAACTGTGCTACAGAGACTGGCTTGGAAATAATTGTACAGCAGGCCATGTAATATGACTGAGTTATAGCAAACGCTTGTTTTGAAGTAACATGCCAAGATTCAGTGACAAAACTGCACAAATGAGATCATATACAGTTTATAAAAAGGAGAAGAGCTGGAAATATGATTGGGTGGTGGTTGTGGGGACGTGTTGGGGGAGGGGTGGTCATTGGTGGGCTGTAATCTGGTAGTCCCTCTTTTATGTTGTTGGTTGTCCCGGTTTCCGTTTTGGAAATCTGGTCACCCTAAGTTACAGGCCTTCGCCACGGCCTGGTTTATTTATTTATTTGGACAATGTTCCGACAAACGTTGTCAAAATTAATAAATAAACTGTGCCGTGGCCAGAGGCAAGTCATGCCCTTGGCCCCTGAGTAGCTCCCCCACCAGCAGAGGAGCGGGATGTGGGGAGGGCGGTTACTGCCACTGGTGCCCAGCGGCAGTTACAGGCCTCAGCCACGGCCTTGTTTTTTAAATTTATTTGGATAATGTTCTTCGGGTCCGTGGACCCGATTATTTATTTCCGCAATGTTGACCCGAAAAACATTGTCCAAATAAATAAAAAACCAAGGCCGTGGCAGAAGAGCAGAACGGGGCAGGACTGTTACTGCCTCTGGTGCCCCCTAGTTATTTCCCCACCCATTGACTGTCTACTGCTAAACTAAACCCTATTGTCCTTACCACCCATTGCCTTCCCTTCCCCACTCAATGCCTTAGAGCTTTCTCTATCAAACCGTAACATCAAGCCACTATTATTAATTAGTAGTCTGTTGCGAGTTAATGGCTTAATTGCGTTTGTAAATGTTTTACTGGTAAAATGAAAATGTCTTAAATGTGCCTTTCCCCCTCGAAGCAAAAGTCCTGTAAAAATCAAGTACTGACAAAGTCAACGATTTTAGCTCGTTCTTAGGTTTTGGGTAGGACTTGCATGGTGGTAGTCATGATAATATAGTCATGTAGTCATAGCTGGTCACAGAGGAAAGCATACCTAGTTACATTTTGGATACAGGTATTGCATAGACTTACAAGGTGGTGTGTGAGGGTATGACCCCTCTCCACCACTCTCCCTCACCTTTTGTTTTCTCCAGCTCTACCAGAAATGTTGCCAGGCCTAAATCGGTAGTCGCCTGTCTGTTTCCATTTCCTTCCCACTCTCCCCCTCCCTTCCTTATCTATGTCTTAGCTCTTGCACTATCTGAAATGTCGCCAGACCGAGTACGATAGTTAATTTCACATCCTTACTGTTCATGGCCTGTAAGAATGTCATTAGGTCCTAAGTGTCACTCACTGGTGTGGGGAGAGAAATGCTCCCTCTTACGGTCAATCTAGAAATTGTTTAGAACATCTCACATTGAGAGATTACCCTACATTTGCATACAATGAAGCAATAAAATAAAATTTCTGTGTTTACACCTGGAAAAACAGTTGTCCGCGATTTTTTGAAAGGGGCAAATGGGAAAACACTGATAAACACAGATTCTGACATTTTTTGAAAACACTGGAAAAACACCCCCGGAAGTAAAAAAAAAAAATAAACCCCTAAAACAGGAAACCCTATTTACATTCTAGCCCTGGAGCCCCTAGCGATATACCTCAGGCAACAGTACGATACGATAGGTATCGAGGTTGGGGGGGGGGGGGGAGCGGCATCTAATATCCTTATATGCGGATGATTTATTACTATACTTGAAATACTCTGAAGAGAATCTTCAATATATCCTTGAAGTGATGGAGAAGTACGTGGGGTTGTCCGGCATAGCGGTAAATCCTCAAAAATCTGGTATATTCCCGCTAGGTAGCTATAAGGGGACCCTGGAGGAAAGGTTGCCGGTGTTACTTATACCATGGGTGATTGGTTCTTTCCGTTACCTTGGCATAGATGTGTATCACACCGCAGAAGAGGAACATAAGCACAACACAGAGGTAGCTGTTGAAAAAATCCAGAAATGCATGAAGTTTTGGGAGAAGTTGCCCCTAGCTATGATGGGACGGGGGGCAATGCTTAAGATGGTGGTCCTACCTAGGCTTTTACATTATTTTAGTAATATCCCACATATGATACCCAAGAAGTTCTTCGCTAAACTGAACAGTGTGTGCAGGGACTTCCTATGGCATGGTACCCGGAACAGAGTAGCGCTATGGAAGTTGCATAACTTCAACGAAAAGGGGGGTATCAGGCTGCCCAATTTTGAGGTCTACTATGTAGCAAGTCAATTACAATATGTGGCCAATTGGCTCTCCGATGAAGTGACCCCTGAACATAGGCTGTTTGGGCGGGTTTGTACCCAATTTTACTTAAGGGAAATGATATGGTTGCCTGAGATAGACATGAAGGAGCGCCCTAGGATGATGATGTTGGGGTGGAAAATGTGGCGTTGAGCGTGTCGGATGATGGAGGACCCATTCCCGTGCTCCCCGCAAGTACCGCTGGTCGCTTTAGCAGGAGAGGACAAGCAGTTGAGGGTGATCATCAGAACCTACTGGGAATCGGTGGGGCTAGTAACGTTAGGGGACATTTGACAAGAGGGGACCATTAGAGATTTTGAAGAACTTGGGGAGGAGGTGGGTCTACATACTGGCCAATATGTTACATACCATAGCATGGTTCAGAAAATTCGGAAAACGTGGCCTGAAACAGTGCTGGCAGAGGAACCAGATGCTACTGTGGGGGCAATATATGACATATCGGAAGGGGGGCATGAGATTTCTAGATTGTATGAGATGGTGATGACCAAGGTGGGGAAAGAATTGACACATTTGAGACTTGATTGGGAGGAGGAGGTGGGGGCCCCAATGGGAGATGGGATGTGGGAACGCGCCCTGGGATATCACAAGAAAGTGTCAAGAAACGCCAGACTTAAACAAATACAGCTGTACATAACGCATAGAGCGTACATGACCCCTCTGAGGATATCCAAGTTCCGAAACGCTGGGCGACAGGCGTGCCCTAAGTGCGACATGGAAAACGCTGACATGAAACATATGTTTTGGTCATGCCCAGTAATCGAATGTTTCTGGGGTGCAGTGGCACAAAAATTTGCGACAAAAGGGGTCGCACTCGTCATAGATATGGCATGGGCTTGCTTGCTGACAGGGTTCCCCAGACCACGGAAACTTAAACATGTTGAAAAACTGAGAAACTTGGCATATGTGCTAGCAAAACGGAGGATCACCATGGGATGGAAGACGTGCCACAAGCCACGGGTGGAGGTATGGTGGAAGGAGTTACAGAAGTGGGCGGATGCCAAAACGGTAGTATGGCAGGAGGTGAGCAGCATGAGTGGGGAGGAAGAAGTGGTACCTTGATGCATGGAAATTATTAATAGTGGAACTGTTCGGATCTATATCGGACCCAACGGAATCCGAGGATAGCGAGACCCGGCCACATGTAGCAGATACTGAATGCGAAGTACAAATAGGCTCATAATGGAGGGTCGGACTTGGGGAGCAGTGGCAAAACGGAAATACAAATGGTGTTTAACGGAATTGTTGTAAACTGCACTGTGTGTTGGGTTTGTTTGTATTGTTATTTGGTTTGAATAAAATTAATAAAACATTTTTTTTTTAAATAATTTTCTGTGTGCTGGGAACATTGAAATATGAAAGTATGCATCTTTCATATCCAATGTTGTCATGTAGCCCCCCTGTTTTAGCAGTGGGATTACTCTTGTAGCGTTGTCATGCAGAACCTTTGTAGCTTGACATATGTGTTTGCAAGACGCAGGTCTACGACAGGGAGCATTGCAAGGTGTTTCGTTGGCACAAAATAGTAAGTTGAATAGATACCCTTGTTTACCAGGACGATCTCTATAGCATCCTTTTCCAGCAGTGCATTGACTTCTTTTAGCAGAATGCGTTGCTCCTCCTGCGTTCATCTCATCTTGGAGGGTGGTTGGATGGTCTCTGTATGAGGTCTATGCAATAGCCTCACGTAACAGTGGAAAGTACCCACTTGTCTGACGTGATCCCCTTGCATGGGTGGGCAAATTGACAAATGCGACCTCCTTGGAGAGGTATCAGAGGGGATCTGGAGCAAGTGGTCATTGGTTTTGCAGGGAGGTGGGGTGGAGCCCCTGGTTGAGGAGGCTCTGCCTCTACTCCTAGACCTTCTGTGCCCCCTTTGAACATTTAGCTGGGAGGACTGCCCCTGCGAGGAACCCCAAGATAAAGATTGTCCACTCTGATTGTAGCTAGAGGACCGTTGGGAGTCCTGTCCTCGAAATCAGCGTGTATTAAATGCACCTATTTGCACACAAGGCTCATTAGTAAGCTGTCCCAGTGACTTAAGGGTGTCATACTCTTCTTTACCACTTTTCAGTGCATCCTTGACTGCTTTTCCAAATAAAGCATTTGGTTCGATACGCATATTAAGTAGGGTGGCTTGAGTTTCCAGCTTAAAACCGTATTGTCTCAACCATGCAAGGCGCTTAATAACAGTACCCTCTGCTACTACACAGCCTGCATTATCTGCAGCATCCAGATTATTTTTAAAGATGCAGTTGTCCGCCTGCTTACCCTCAGCCGGTTTTTAAAAGCTGTGTTTTAAGGGGGCTCTGGGATGGATTTGATTTGTTGTATGATCTCGTCCCATTTATGGCAATTGTAACTTGCCAATAGCGTGGTGTTATTAGCTATTCTTACTTGATATGCAGCAGAGGAAGCTACTTTCCTGCCCAGTGTATATATCTTTTTGCTCTCCTTATCATGAGGGGCTTCAGCAGAGGCTAACAGCGCGCCCACCCTTTTTCTTGTGGTAGTTACGACGAGAGAGTCAGGCTTTAATTGACCACGGATGTATAATGGGTCGGAGGGTGCTGGCCTGAACAAATACCAGGGTTAACTGCCCTCGTAAGGTTGGGGGTAAGTAGAGAAGGCTGAATGCGCCTCTGGATGGACTGCAGGAGTGGTATAAACTGTGCTGCAGACCCCTTATTCGCAAGGATGTCCTCTACAAAATCTTTGTCGACTTGCGCTTGTTCGGTATTGATCTTGAAACGTTAGGCAGCCTTTAGGAGGAGCTAATTATACTGCAGCTGATTATCCACAGGGGAGTCAGTCAAGGGTTGGTCTTAATGGTCCAGAGATTTATGATGTATACGTCATCTTCATAATACTGGTCTGTGTCATAGAGGTCCCCTTGGTCTGCTATTGAACCAGGATCTTAAGAGCCTGAAGTTTCAATGTAGTAGAGTTCTTGGGACATGTCCTGCGAAGTACTTGGCTGGACAGTGTCTAGTCGTGGTCTTTAGAAAAGAAGTTAGTCTTTAGCTGCCTCCGCGTGTGAGGGCCCTTGGAGGTTGGACAGTTGAACAGGGTGACGATCAAAGAAGTCAACAAAGCAGGTCATTCTCCGCATGGCATTGTCAAATTTTTCAGGGGTCCATTCGGTGGAGTTTGGAAAACCTGTGGGAAAAGGGGTAGAGATACTCTCTGATGTAGAAGGTTGTCTATGCTGCATGCCCCCTGAAAGGGTGTCACTATAGAGAAAGTGTTCTTTAGCCTTTATAATAGGGGATTTAGAGAGTAGGTGCGTCAAAGATAGAGTTTTCAACGTTTTGGACTTGAGGGGAGTGTCTGGGGCATGTTTCTTAATAAGCTCCCTCATGTTAAGAGTTATTGGAAAGGGCCGTCGAATGGTCTTTCGATACCTGTCCGCCAGTACCCAAGGGTTTGTCTGGTTTATTTGCTGTGTCAGGAACACACTTTGGCGTCTGTTTCGGGGGCCTGTCATGTGGCGACCGCAATGGCCCAGAGGACAGGGATTTTTCAGACCTTCCCTTCAACACTGCATGTGGCTTGACGGTCGACGAAGCGGTTGACTGTCGGCCATGAGGGGGTGCTTTGTGTGGCGTACACTGTGGGTGCTTGAGCTGCCGGGTGTCACCTCCGCAGCAGAATCGCCGGCCTGCCTGATGAGTCAGGAGCTTGGATGCAGGAAACGGTCGGGTTCTGATCACTTAGGATGCCAACATCGCCATTGCTGGAGGCTCCCTCCACATCCATATCCATATCCACCTCGGCCTGCATGATGTGATGGGCCCAGTGCTTATTGTTACAGTCCTTAAGTGTCTTGGGCCGAAAAAGTTTGCAGAACTTGCAGTGCGTTTCGGGGTGGTACCCGGGGAGGCAGAGGCTACACACAGTGTCTGGGTCCTTCAAGGGGACCTTCCTATTACAGGAAGGGCAACATTTAAATGGTGCGTTTTCCATAGTAGAAAGATGGCAGCCTGGCGACTGAAAAGGAAGAAAAGGGAAATAAGCATTCTTTAAAAGGAAAGAAGTTAGGACCTCCCCCCACTCTCCCTACTGTGAAGGGCTGAGGCCTGTTGAGGCCTAGGTAGGCCGCAGTCACAGTTCGTCGAGACGGTCCAAGTAATCATCGTCGACAAAGAATCTGTCCTTGCAAGCTGTCGCTGAAGGTCTTACGGTAGTACGGCCGTCGAAAGGATAAGAAGAAATCTAACATTTAAAACTTGTATAATCAAATGCGTTAGCCAGAAAGAAGGAACTCTGAAACTTGCTTCAGATTATGATGGAAGAAAAAAAAACTATCTGAGGGACCTAGACGTGCGAAGGGCCATGGGTACAGTGGACGTCACACTAGGGATAGTATTACTGGCACACCCTGTCGACATCCACAAGCCTCAGAAAAATATATCATACATTACTCACCGTAATCTTATTTCTGATGCTTGTGTCTGCTTAGATTCACATGCTATGCAAAGGCCGACATCTAATGGTAGTCACAGAGTATTACATGATTTGTTTTTTAAACTCAAAAAGGGACGTTGATTGGGCGTGTTAGTAATACTATCCCCATGGTCCTTCACACGTCCAGGTCCCTCAGATTGTTTTGTTTCCAACATGATGTTGCATGAAGTGTAACGCAAGTAGAGATGTAATAAAGCAGAAAATAGTGATGGAGCAAGAACATCTATGCACCTTCGACTACAGGAGGGGAGGAAGGGTGGGTGCATGTGAATCTAAGCAGATACAAGCATCAAAAATACGATTACGGTGAGTAACGTATGCCTTCTGATGCTTGTGGATCTGCTTAGATCACATGCTATTCATAGATTTGCAGCAGTACATGGGAAGGAGATGGGTTGTGAGAAGTTACAGCGGCAAAAGATGTCTTAGCACCGCTTGTCCAACCTGTGAATCCGCTTTAGAATGTGTGTCAATGCAGTAATGCTATGTAAAAGTATGAATGGAACTCCAAGTAGCTGCTTGCAAATAGAGTCTAGAGGGACATTTGCAATAAATGCCAAAATAGCTCCTGTACCTCTGGTAGAGTGAGCTCTTGGTGTGAAAGATAGCGTCTTTTTCAATAGTGAATAGCACAGTTACTTGACTATCCATCTGGAAATGGCGTTTTTTGAAATGCGATCACCTTCCCTACCAGGTACTTTGGAAACAAACAGCTGGTCTGTTTTCCTTAAGAGGTTTTGTTTTGTTTATGTGTTACAAGACCGCCCCCCTTACGTCTAGAGTATGGAGGCTTCTCTCAGCGGAGTTAGATGGTCTTTTAAAAATAGTAGGTAGTTCAATGGACTGGTTGACATGGAACTTGGATATGAATTTATGAAGAAACTAGAATGTGTTCTAAGTACCACCTTGTCCTTGTGGATTACAATGAAAGGGTCTTGTACAGATAAAGCCTGTAGCTCATTGACTCCTCTTCGCGAGGCGATGGCTACTAGAAGGACAGTTTTGTAGGTCAAGTGTTTTAGGCTGGCCTTGTGCATAGGCTCAAAGGGGGACCCATGAGCTTTGACAGTACAACGCTGAGGTCCCAACCTGGTGGAGGGTTGGAAATGGGAAGGTATATTCACTTCACTCCCTCCATGAAAGCTTTGATAAAAGGAACTTTCCACAAAGACAACTTGTTTTGTGAAGTGGTGTACGCAGACATGGCCACTAGGTATACCTTGATGGAGTTAAATACTAGGCCAGAGTCTAGCAGATAGAGCATGTAGTGTAGAATGTTGGATGGGAAACAATCAATTGGATTTCATGCTTGTGCTCTGCACCAGACCACAAATCTTTTCCACTTGTTGAACGAACAGTGTCTGGTGTTGGGTTTTCTTGCCTACTTGAGTATATCCATACACCTCTGAGGAAGGTGTAAATGCCCAAACTATGACCAGGCTGCCAAGTTCATAGTCTGAGCATGTGGATGGAGTGTTGTCCCCTCATGTTGGGACAGCATGTTGTAGGGGCATGGAAGATTGATTGGTATGAACATCGCCAGTTTGAGCAGATGTGGAAAACATGGTTGTCTGGACCACATTGGAGCAATTAGGATTACAGCGAATTTTTCCTGGTGCATCTTGTGCACTATCCAGCTCAGGAGTGGCGTTGGTGGAAAAGCATATGCAAATTTCCCTGACCAGCTCAACCATAGAGCGTTCCCCTTGGATCTTGGTTGGGGAAAACTGGATGCGAAGTCTGGGCATTGTGTGTTTTGGCTTGTGGTGTACAAGTCCAAGGGAGGATAATCCCATAGGAAGAATTTGTCTAGATTATCTATGTTGATTTGCCACTCGGGTAGAGGATTTCTGGTCCGAGTATCTGCAAGAGCACTGAGTTTGCCTGGAACGTGTTGAGAGACAAGGAACATGTTCTGCTTGAGTGCCCACTTCCAGATTTTTGGGGATAGCCTGGACAGACCTGAAGAGTGTGTGCCTCCCTGCTTGTTCAGTTAGAACATGGCAGTGGTGCTGTCTGAGGACTGGCACTGTTTGACCTACTAGATGCTGCTGAAAAGCCTGCAGAGCCTTGAGAATTGCTAGGAATTCTAGAAGGCTTATGTGGTTCTGGGCTGTGGTGTGTGCCCACTGGCCGTGAGCTGTCTGGTGAAGTTAGTGGGCTCCCCATCCGAAGAGTGTGGCATCTGTAGTTAGTATCGATTGAACTGGTGGATTGTGAAAAGGTTTTCCTTTTAGCAAATTGTCTTTGGACCACCAGCGAAGAGCCTGAACTAGGGTTAGTGAAACAACCACTACATCGTCCCACTGACCGCTTGCCTGAGACCATTGTTTTGCTAACCACTCCTGCATTGGGTGCATGCGCAGCCGTGCATGTGGAACTAGGTAAATGCATGAGGGCATCATCCCACGCAGGTGCATTGCCTTGCTTACGGTTATCTGGCAACCGGCTAGATAGTGAGGTACTTGCAACAGCATGTTCTGTACTCTCCTGTTTGAGGGGAAGACTAGCTTCTCCTTTGTTTTTATGATTGCTCCCAGGAATTGTTTTATTTGACTGGGTAAGAGACTTGATTTCTTCTTGTTGATAGAGAATCCCAATTGGAACCGAAGTTTGATTGTTCTTTGGGTGTTGTACTTTCAAATTTGAGGAGACTCCCCTATCATCACCCAGTCGTCAATATAAGGGTACACTGGGATTGACTCTCTGCGTAGGTGCGCTAGAACCTTTGTGAATACCCTTGAAGTGGAGGCTATGCCGAAGGGGAGCACTTTGAACTGGTAGTGTTCTCCCGCTATTTGGAAGCTAAGATATATTCTGTGCGCTTGGAACATTGAAATATGAAAGTTTGAATCTTTCATATCAATGTTGCTATGTTATCCCCCTGTTTAAACAGAGGAATTACCTCCTGTAGCATTGTCATGAGAATTTCTGTGGCTTGACATACGTGTGGGCACAGGTCTAGTACTGGGTGGATTGTTAAGTCTTTCTTTGGCACAAGGAAGTACGTTGAATAACTACCCTTGATTACCTGGTTTGCCGAGACGATTTCTATGGTGTCCTTTTCCAGCAGGGTTTTGACCTCATCCAGTATAATGCATGGTGGGTGGTAGGATTGTTTCGGTAGAAGCTCTATACAATAACCTCCTGCCACGATGCACAACACCCACTTGTCCAAAGTGATCCCCTCCCATACAGGGGTGAATTGTGAGATGCGACCTCCTCCTGGAGTAGCATGGGTGGGAACCTGGGGCGCAGCATCATTGTTTGGGAGGAGTGGAGGCTCTGGTGGAAGAGGCTCTGCCTCTGCTCCTGGGCCTTTTGTATCCTCTTTGAAAATTGGAAGACTGTCCCCGAGAGGTGCCCCCCGATGGTGACTGGCTACCCTGACCAAATCTGGAGGAACGTTGTGGGCCCTGCCCATGGAATAATCTCCTTCTATTAAAGGCCCCCGTTTGGACAAAAGGTTTGTTGGAAAGTTGTCAGAGATTTGAGGGTGTCGTACTCCTTTTTGGAAATCTTAAGAGCATACTCAACTGCCTTACAGAACAGGACATTTGGCTCAGTGTAATGTTTAATAGCGTGGCCTGCGTTTCAAACTCCACAAAAGCGAACTTCATCACTTAAACCCTGACGGCCTCAACGAGGCATGGAGTTTAATTAATATGCCTTTGGCTATGATGCTGACTGCATTGTCAGCAGCATCTAAGTTGTTTGTTAAGATGCAGTTGGCCACTTGCTTGCCCTCTGATACCATCTTCAAAAGTTGCAACTTGAGAGGCTCTGGGATGGCTTCAATTTGTTCGTCCATCTCGTCCCACTTGTGCCAACCATAGCTAGCCAGAAGGGTGGTATTGTTGGCTATTCTAGTCTGGTAGGCAGCTGAGGATGCCACTTTTCTGCCATAAGTATAGATTTTCCTGCTTTCTTTATCAGACGGGGCCTCAGCGGAGGCCGGAGGTCGGCCTGCTCTCTTCCTTGTTGTGGTGACAACTAAGAAAATCGGGTTGGAGTTGATCCCCCGATATACAGTGTATCCGTCAGGGCCAGCCTGACCACCTTCTCAGTGCAGGGCTTGACCGATCTAGTTAGATCTGGTGTAAGAAGGGAAGGCTGGATGCACCTTTGGACTGATTGGAGAAGGGGGATACACTGTAGCAGATTTCTTGTCTCCCAGAATATCCTCTACAAAATGCTTGTCAAGTTATACCTCCCAGGTATCAATTTTAATATGTTATGCCGCCCTAAGGAGCAGTTCATTATACTGGAACTGGTTGTCAATCGGTGAGTCAGCCACTGGCTGATCCTGATTATCTGGGGACTGGATGACGTAGATGTCTTCATCATCAAAATACTGGTCTTGTCCATACTGGTACCCTTGGTGCGCCTGGAAACTAGGGTCCTGAAGGCCTGAGGGGTCTACAATGTAGACATCCCGAGAGGGGTCCTAGGACTGTGGAGTGGCACGGGTTTGGCTGGAGGTGCTGGGCTGACAGGTGTCCAAATGAGGCACCTTAGCAGGTGGTTCATCACCGGCTGCCCCTGCCTTCTGTAGCAAGCCCTGGAGGGTTTAAAATTCATCAGGGTGGCAGCCCATCAAGTCCACAAAACAGAAAATCCTCTATCAAACCTCTCTGGGGTCCACTCAGTTGACTTGGGAAAGGCTGAGGGTGTAGGAGTGTCCTGCAAGGGTGTAGGTTCCTTGTGACGTAGGGTCCCTGAAAGGGTGTTTTTGGAGGGAACATAGCCGCTATCTTGGGAGGTAGAGGGCTGAGGATCTGAGGGTGAAGGTTTGGGTGTCTTCGACATCTTGGACTGTAAAAGATGTGGCCGGGACATGCTTTTTAATGATTTCCCTCATTTTGAACGTGTTGGAAGGGGGCGTCGAAAACTAGACGCAGTCCCTTCGGAGTAAGAAAGAAGCGCCTTTTTAGGCGTAGTGTCTGAAACGGTCTGGTCGGCGCCTGTTTCAGCGACCAGTCGTGCGGCGAGCGCAATTGCCCTTAGGACAGGTGTGACTTGGAGGACCACTCCTTAGTCACCATGTGACCAACGTCAGCGACGTCGACGTTCAGCTGTGGGATGTGTGTTTAGTGTGGCGTGAGGTTCGAGTGCCTTTGCCACTGGGTGACTTCTCTGTAACGGGAACGCCTGCCTGCTTGCTGGAGTCGGGGGCCCGCACATGGGATTCCTTTGGAGCCTGATCGCCTTTTGCGTCACTTAGGACATCGATGCTGCCTTCACTGGATTCCCCCGCCACGTCCATCGAAGCCTCAGCATGCATAGCGTGCACGGCCCATTGCTTGGTTCGACAGTCCTTCAAGTTTTTTGGGCGGAAGGATTTGCAGGCCTTGCAAGTGTTTTCAGGGTAATCCCTTGGCAGACAGTGATTGCACACTTTCTGCGTGTACTTCCAAGGGTATTTCCTGTTGCAGGAAGGACAGAACTTAAATGGTGTGGTTCTTCATAGCAGAAGGATAAGGCAGCGCAGCGATGAAAGGAAAGATAAGGGGTCAGAAGAGGCATTTTCTAACAACGAAGATGTGGTAGTAGTTTTAGAATAGATAGTTTATCCAGATAAAATCCATAAACCAATACTAATATACACAATCCAATGTGGTAAAATGCAATATCCCAAAACACAATAAAACACTCATTGGATAAAATCTAATAACATCAAATAAAAACGTTTTATGTTAAGCATCCACTATGCGTTTGCTTCTGTTCCATGGGAGCGCCAAGCAATGACCAAGGGTTCAGCTTGCAGCAAGAATATGAGCGCCGGTCGGCACTGGTTAAAATTGGCTTCTCTCAAGAGTGCGTTTCCTAATATCATAGCACAGGCAAAACAGAAGTAACAGGTCTTCTTTCACAGCACCACAGCCTAGGCAAACTGAAGTCTGCTAATAGCCCTGGCAATTCCTTGTATGTGTATGGTCTCTCAATAGCATAAGGTTAAAACATGCCATGGTCAGTGCCCAGCGATCTATAAGTTTGTTGCTGTGCATGAAATTGGGCTGTATTGCATCCAGTTTCATGAGGTATGTTTTCTATTTGACTCAAGAAAAAGCCGTGGGGATTCTCGTTTTATTGAAATCTTACTCTCAACTACAGTTAGAAGTTCATCAGGACGGTTCTACGTTATTTAAATCGCGGGACTTTTCATCGCAGGGTTTTTTACCGCAAATTTTTTTTTGAAAAAAAACCCAGCGATTTGTTTTGGGGGGGGGGGGGTTACCCCCCAAACTCCCCGTTCACTTTATTTTTTTATTCCCTTACACACATTTTTAACATTTTTTAACCCCCCCAAAAAAAACTTTCGTAAAAATTTACGAAAACAAATTTGCTGTAAAAAACCCTGTGATGAAAAGTCCCGCGATCAAAGGACGGTATACCATCAGGATACTGCAAAATTCAGGCATTCAGCTGTCTCAGACAACCATGGTATTTTGCGCCACAGGGAGCCCGACAGCATACTTCAAATAATCTTGTGAGACAGGCTGGCTCTCGAGTTTGACCAAATTCCAAGCCAGTGCATTAGTGGACCTACATACCAATCATACACAATGTGGTTTATACCTAGTACTGCATGCACAGCATAGTTTGGGGCAGAACTAGGAAGCCCTGGTGTCTTTTTCAAGAAGTTGTTCTCGATAACCTCAATGGCCAGTGTGTTTTCAATTCCCCACAGTGATGCCCCATAATTGCTAGCTGTCTTTGCTTGTACATGATACACTTCCATGATTAGGTTGCGTGGTTGACCTTGGCACATATTCATGAATCGTGAAATACCCCCCAGTGCCTGTCCCATTTTAATACTTGGTCTCTGAACATGGCCATCCCCCTCCAATTTTCAGAAGAACAAATGCCCAAATAATCAAAATGTTATACCCGCGGGATGACGGATCCATATTGCTCACCATGCTCCGCATTTTTATTTTTTCCCTCTCCCAGGGCATCCATCACTGCCGACTTACTAGCGTTTGCTGTTAGGTTTAGGTTAGACATAAAATTGGTGTAAACATTTATGAGCTTCTGGAGGGCTTTTGGGGTCCAGGCAATTATAACTGTCATTGGAATACGCTAACAGAAGGAGTTAGTCTGCATTTGAGTCCACAAGGGCCTTGTGTTTATATAAATTGCGTTAACAAAGAGTGAATAAAACTGGCACAAGGACGCAGCCCTGGTGGACTCCCATTGCAACCTCAAAGTAGCCTGTTCACTGCCCCTGTTCCCTAAAACGAACACATGCCCTGGTGTCCTCGCAAATTTATTTGTAGCACCTTTAATAACCCTGCCGGGCAGCCCATCGGCCCAAGCACCTGCCACAGCGACGCACTATCCACCCATGTCAAATGCGGTGCTCAGGCCCATAAAGGCCCAGTAGATCTATTCGCCCTTGCCAAAAACAGAGAGTGTCCCCACCAAATACAAGTTAAGAGCTTGATCGCGTGTGCCCAAGCCTGGCCTGAAGCCATATTGAGCCTCCGAGAGGACCGGGCTAGTCAAAATCCAATCCTATAAGTGTTGTAATATGGCACATCCAAAGACCTTGAAGGAGGTGTCAACAGTGAGATTGGCCTGTAAAACAGAGGGCTTCCAGGATCACACTTTCTAAAAATGGGGTGGACGATTGCACATTTCCAGGATTGCGGATAAACACCTATTTCCAAAAAGGAAAAGTCCCGGGGCACGATTGTGCGATTGTTGGTTAACTGCCATCTCCACCTCCTTCAAAGTCAGCCGTATCAAAGAACAACGATCTCCACAAGCGTACTTGATCACCTGACCCTGATATAGGGGCAAAAAGTGGTTGAATTAGATTTGGCTGCAACATAACTTTCTCTATGTTTCTTTAAGGAGGGCCTCCTGCAACAAACTCCCAGAATTTCTTGGTATCCTTGTTAGAAACTGCTAGCAAGAATTATTCCCACGCTTCATTCTCCAGGGATTCTTTCACAAGTTCCAATGCCCTTTTGTAGTTAGCCCAGGGCTATCAGTTTTTCTCAAGATTCCCCCCTTAAATCATGCTGCGCATTCCTGCACGAATCATCAAATCAACTAATCAACCCACTATTGCTTTGTTTAAGGTCATGCTGAAATTAGTCAGTGAAAGACATCCACAGATCCTCAAACCACAAAATGATCAGATAGGGGTAGGCGTCCTGAGCAAGGACAGACCAGATGTGCTGTAAATAAGTAGACACCACTTTATTTTGAGATCACGCTTTGCCCATTGTACTCTGTTTTTGCAATGTGGATTGATTTCACATAAATCCAACTGTGGTAGAGCGACAGTAGTCAATTTGGAGCAGGCCGGTTTTAAAATCAGCTTCAATGGGGAATATTCACTAAAAATGTCTTGTACAACCCTAAAGTCCAGGATTAACTTCCAATGTTGGACTTGCATGCAAAAGTAATCGATAGTAGATGACCCCTGGGCGTTTGTGAATGTCGTCTTACCAGGTACATCAAAGTGCGTGCGTCCATTCAAAGAACGCATTCCCCATTCCATAAGCCACAGGCTCACTTGTAATCCCCTGGAGCACACCTGGTCAGACTTCTGCGGGAATGCAATCCCATAGGCAATGTCCTCACCCGAATCAACACGGTCAGTTGGGATCCCATTACCAAATTTCCTGTTAAAATCCCCTCCCAAAACCAACACTGTATGCTGATTCAAACGGTCAAGAATGGAACTCTCTAGCAGATCTTTCAATGCCCCGAGCCGATTGACTTCTGAGGCATGGGAGCCGTTATAAAAATTAACCAACAGTAATTAATCTCCCTGCTCAGGCGTCACAGTAATGTACTGAATACAAGAGGTAGTGTTTTCCCTTGCCCTAGTGTAGTAATTCAGGGATGATTTGATCAGGGTCGTCAGCCCCCCATAACAACAACCTGTTTTATTCTTGCGTGCCGGAATGGAGAAAGAAACAAATCCATCCAGCCATACAGAATCCAAAGCCCAAGTTTCCTGTAAAAGGATGTCATTGATTCATAAGTGCCTCTACGTCCATTCCCTCAAGTTTAGACGCAGACCCGGCTACATTCCAGCTGGGAATAGTGACCACATCCCCTGCAGGGTGGTCAGACAGTTCTACAGCCGGATGGGGGACACCTCAGTCCCCAAAGAATTCAGAGTTCCTGCATCAAAAGCCCCTAATCAGTCCAGTTATTCGATACCCGAGAGAGAATCAAACCAATTGGATGTAAGCACTGGCCCGCTCCCGTTCCGACACCCCATCCCTTATACCTGCACTAGGTCGACAACTAGATAGGTGGAAATTGATCCAATGAGTTTAAGACGGCTGTCTCCTCCACCCCTTCTGCCAAAATAGGAACGCCACTGATAACCCCCACCAGTGGGGCGGCTTCAGGCGGAAGGTCAAGAACTGCATGGTTCGCCTGCAATATAGCTGGGCTTGAGTGTAATGCCGGTTTGATAAAATGATGTTGCTTTGGTTCCTTAGACACTATTGCCCCATTCACAGGCATTTCAGCACTCTTGGGGGAAATTAGTGCAATATCTACTGACCTTGTGGACTTGGCACTTACCTGGGTTTTAACCTGTGCCTCAACCGATCTCAAGGCAGAGCCCCTACCGAATGGCCGTGCTGCTGCCAGAAACCCCCTGCTTAGGATTGAGGAGGTCATTCTTCATCCCTCTAATTAGATCATCTAAAATGCTGAGGGAAATGTTGAGTTTTTTAGTTGAGAGATGCCCTCCAGTACCGGGGCTAGTTTCTCATCTAAGACTTCTTCAAAATCAGTCACTGGATACTGAAACCATACTGTCGTCCCCCTGTCAAGGCGATGAGTGTAATGAACCCCTACTCTCATTGGCCATCTCTGTAGGGACATCGCTCCTTTGAACAGGATCAAGACAGTACTCAGTTTAACAAAGAGATTATTCCTGCCCCCGGTGTGGGTACGCTCGAGTATGTACCAGGGAGACCCCATGAATACTGCAGTTAAGACGTGAAGAAGCCGTTAATATGCCCTCCAGATCATCTTTGTGGTTGGAAGCTATTTTGATTGCCCTTTCGGTATTCAAAATTCGTTCCTCAATTTTCCAAGCCATCCATTTTAAATATTCGTTCATAGTGGGTTGTTGAGAGACAGAAGTGCCATGGCGCAATTTTGACTCGGTTTACTATTTTTGGTTTTGCTCTCAGCAGGCAACAGGTCTCCTACCTTGCGTTTAGTCATAGCGGGTCCAACTGTTAATACCGGTCCACCAGGATAGACCATGACAAACCAAGGCACCTATGTAAGATTCTTATGCACAACCAGATTGATCTGGTCAAGCAGGAATTAAACAGAAAGTACAAATTGTGCAAACCAGCAGACAATACCAGGGCAACTAAGCAATGACCTGAAGGAAAAAAAGTAGCAATAAAAAAAAACAGTGCCAAAGATAAGTTCAGAATGAGAATTCATAAAGTTTCATAAAAGCTCTGCATGTTGGGAGATAATAAATATACAATTAATTCACTTATAAAAACAAAAAATTAAATTCAAATCAATGCAGGCCCTCAGCGGCCAAGCTAAGGTAGTAGTAGCAGCAGTGTATGTCGGAATTGTTTCAAAATGTTAGTCCCAAATATCGTTCAGAGGCAGAAGAGGAAAAAACGCCCGACCGGCTTCAAGGGCTGCCTTAGTCCGCCACCCCTCCTGTCCCGTCCCACTGAGCCACTTACCAGTCTGAAAATCGAGTGCCTGAAAAACCTGAGGCCGGGGTGACCAAAGCCAAACCCTGTGGATCTGTCTTGCTTCAGGAAGACAGCAACCAAATTAACAGGGTTTCCCCAATTTCCGGGCTCCTGGCTGCCCAAGTATAATCGTTGACCAATAGAGCCAATGTTCCACAGTTTCAGACTAGCAAGAGCCAGCTGCGCAGTTAAGATCCAATTGGACAGTCGCCGCCTTCTGCCGCCGCCGGGCACCCAAAGCAATATTGACTCAGCGCTCAATTAATCTAAAAGTAGCTTGCTTACCGGGGCTTCAGTGATCTCTCCCATCTCACCCTACTGCAACAGACCACAAGAGACCACTTTCCTCCCCACTTGCTTCCCCCGCTGCGGGCTGGAATGGGAGTTATATGGGTAAGGCACAGTCGCACATGTAGCAGGCTCCTCCACAACAGAAAATAGTAGAAACAGTGAAAATACTCTGCGGAGAGCCACAGGAGACCACTTTTGTCCCCACAGATATGCAAGAACTTCCCCCCACTCTCTCTACAGTAATGGGCCAAGGCCTGTGAATGCTGTAGCCTTTTTTCGTCGAGGCGGTAGTAGCATCGTCGATGGAGCCGTCGGTCGAAAGCCGCCAAAGCAGTTGGTAGTGCGGCGGGCGGTTATAGAAAGGATAGGAAGAAAGTCTAAAATTAAACTTTGTCTAATCAAAAGCACTAGCCAGAAGAACTCTGCAAACTATCGACCGACACCAATGGCAGAAAGAAACAATCTGGGGGACCATGACGTGTGAAGGATCATGGGTACAGTAGACGTCACACTAGGGATAGTATTACTAACAAGCCCAGTCGACTTCCCTTTTCGAGTTTCGAAAACAAATCATGCAATACTCTGCGACTATTAAATGTTGACCTATGCATAGCATGTGATGTAAGCAGATCCACAAGCCTCAGAAATGTATATACACCTACATAAGCTTGAACATTTGTCGAGTTTGCGAACATCACAGAAATCCCAACCCTGAACAGGAGATGTTTGCGAACACCGGAAAAGAGACCATACTAATTTTTTGACATTTTCTAGACAAATTCCACCCCATCCTCATCACCCCTTACCTTCCTAGAGATTGTTTCATTGTAAAACAAGTGTAGTTGTGTTTTTGAATATTTTCACACTGTGCTGCTCACGGACTACCGGCGCGAATCCAAAATGGCGTTCATTCCAATTATTTTTTTTCTTCAACACCTGACTTTTCTTAATTGATCAATCAGCGACTTTACAGGATATATGCGACCGTCATGCACTCCCTCCAATTGCTCCAGAGGTGTCTGCTGATGGGAAATTAGGAAGGTAGCCTGCGGACCGAACTGATAGAACACTTTACCTACTTTTTGGGCATTTAAAAAAAAATCCTCTGGACGGATTAACACCCAATTTGCAAAAGGAAGCTTTCAAGACCAGGCCATCGTTCCTCACGCAAGTTAGGTGCAAATCGGTCCAGTGCTTCGGGCAGCAGCGGCAAGAAACATTTATTCCCCATTCAAGTGTACCAGGATTTCGAAAGTGTCAGCGTCTCCCCACCACCACATAGCCTTTTCTCTGTTCTAAATGTCTCTTTTTTTATCTCCCTCGGAGCGCGGAGTGTCCGCTTGGAGAACTGGGTATGCTGGTTCTCACTGGGAGATGATGGCGCGCTATAGCGCTATGATGCGGTAAAGAGGCGATGTCTTGTCCTCACTGACCTGTGCTTTTCTCTTTTCGTAGGTCGCAGTGAGTTCCCAGTGCAGATGGAGTCCCGGAGCTATGCCGGCCGAAAAGCAACCAACCAGGTAAGTCTTTTAAGCACTTTGTGGTTTTAATGTCTCCACTACCTCCTTTAATGATGTCTTTCTCCTTTTCTCAGGTCCTTCGATCCGGGCGGTGAACTCCACCAACAGAGCTGCCCAGGAGCTGCAAGCAGTGAAGGATGATGAATGCAGGTAAGATTCTGCTGCTAACGATGTTCTTGGTTTTTCTGCAGGTCCGTAATTCACCGGGCTCGTGAGAAAGCTGGACACGGTGAGCATCACGTTGCTAGAAGCAAAGTAACGGGAAGCGTGTTGTCTTTTTCGGGTGCGGTTTAAATAGCCACTGTAAAGTTGTCCAGGTAAAGTAGTCCCTAGGCCACCACACCTAAAACACTAGACTGCGTAGCTTGGTTCTAGGAATCAAGCTATGTGGAGCCTCCATGTTGGCTGAAAGCCTAAATAAAGTAGTTCCTCAAGCAGATGTCTTTCCTTACTGATGAGTCTGGTGCCAAAGGCGCCAGGGCTGGCCCCAAGAGGGCCTGAGAAGTCGATGCCAGACCTTATTAGTGATCCGAGCCCTGATTCCACCTCGCCAATGGGCTTGCCAGTGGGGATCAGGGCTGAGGGTCGTGACAATGGAAGCTTAAACTACAGGCACTTTCTACTACAAAACTTAGTTTTTTGATGTGGTGTTTGCTGAGAGAGCAACTAGATGTACTTTTAATGAGTTGAAGACTAAGCCGGAGTCTAACAGATATAGTAGATAGTGTACTATATGTGAAGGTGTACAGTCTACTCGATTGGCTGTACGAGCTTTGCACCATAGCACAAACGTGTTCAGTTTTTGTGCTTCATTTAGAATGTCCATGCACCTCTGGTCTAGGTTTAAAAGATCCAATTATATATGACTTCAAGAGCCAGGTTGCTAAGTTCAGCGTCTGAGGGCATGGGTGAAGTGGTGTCCCTTGATTCTGTGACATGATGGATGGGCATGGTTGTTTCATGTAAGAACAAAGACATCATTTGTAGGTGTGAAAAGCATGTGTGTCGTGCCCGCATTGGAGCTATTAGGATAAGTGTTACTTGTTCCCGGTGTAGCTTGTGGAACATCCTCTTGAGTAGAGGTTTTCGGTGAAAGCGTATGCAAATTTCCATTACCAATTCATTAACAGTGCATTCCCCTTGGATCTTGTCTAGGGAAATCTGGATGAGTAGCCTAGGCATTGTGTATTCTCTTTTGTAGGTTTATTTTTGGGAACCCCCAGTTTGAGAAAATGTTGTGTAGCAGGTCTGTGTTTAGTTGGCACTCATGTTCCAAGGGCCGCACTAAAAACGTTCTCGCATAGTTTGGACAGCCCTGGAGAATGTGTTCCCCCTTGTTTATGTAGAACATGGCTGTGGTGCTGTCTATTAGAATACGGATTGTCTTTTGTACGAGCTGTGGTTTGAAATCTTGAAGTGCTTTGAAGACGGCTGGTTGTTCCAGAAGATTGATCTGTTTTTTGGTTAAGGCTTGTGTTCACACACTGTGTGCCTTATAATGGAGAAGGTGTGCTCACCATCCTGTTAGGGATGCGTCTGTAGTTAGAGTGGCTTCGATAGCTGGTGTGTTCAAAGGTTTTCCCCCTTTAAAAGGTTCTCCTTGAACCACCACTGCAGCGATAGAACCAGAGGTTGCAAAACCACCACTTTATCGTCCCATAGACCGCTTGCTTGCGACCATTGTTTCGCCAGCCACTCTTGCATTGGATGCATGCGCAGTCGGGCGTGTGGCACTAAATAAATGCAAGAAGCCATCATTCCTAGACGGGCCATTGCCTTTCGCACAGTTACTTGATGACCGTCTATGTATTGAGGGGTATGAAATAATATGTTTTGTAACCTTTCGCTGGAGGGAGAGACCAAACTTTTTCGTTCCTTCGAATCAGTGCCCCTAGAAACTGTTTTACTTGACTGGGCACTAGACTTGACTTTTTCTCGCTGATGGAGAATCCCAATTGGAACAGTAGGTTGATTGTTTCCTCAGTGTTTTGGTGACACATTTTTGAGGTGTATTTCCCGTTATCAGACAGTCTAAGTAAAGGTACACTGGAATGGGCTGCCTCAATAAGTGCGCTGCCACCACTGCTAGGACCTTTATAAATACCCTGGGAGCTGAGGCTATGCTGAATGATAGCACTTTGAACTGGCAGTGCTTGTCCCCCACTTTGAATAATAGGTATTTTTTTGCACTGGCAACATTGAAATATGAAAGTGTGCAACATTTTTGTCCAATATTGCCATGTAATCCCCTTGTTTTAGCAGAGGAATTACCTCCGGCAATGTAGTCATCCTGAATTTGTGTGGCTTGACATACATGTTTGCAGTGCGCAGGTCCAGAACTGGGCGCATTGTTAGATCTTTCTTTGAAACAAGGACGTACACTGAATAAATATCTTGATCTTCCTCTGGAGGTGGTACCAGCTCTATTGGTCCTTTTTCCAGTAAAGTTTTTTTTATCTCTTCCAGTATAATAAGGACATTTTCCAAAGACCTTCTTATACGTCGAGGGTGGTGGTGTTTCAAGGAATTTGAATGAATATCCTTTTCCCACTGTAGCGAGCACCCAGCGATCTGACGTTATCCTCTCCCATTCCTGGATGAGTAATACTATGTGACCCTCTACTGGGGATGCATGGTAAGGGACGTGAATTGGAACATCATTTGTGGGGGGGGGCAGCTGGGCCTCTAGCGGCTGCAACTCTGCCTTGCCCGTACAACAACTGATCATCAATTGGAGAAGTATGTCCACTCTCATGTGCAACAACATCTGGAATGTCAATGATGGCGACATCTGGGTCATCCTGGTCATCTTGGTAAAATTAGTCATGGCCTTCACTAGGATCATCTTGGTATACATACCATACGTCTGCATCTCCCATGACCCCTTACCTTACAAGAGGATGATCAGTGTCATGGTTATATGAGTGGGTGAAGGAAGGCGCTGTGGTGACTTAGACAAGGGTTGGCCTGTCTAAGGGTTGAGACATGCGAATAGGGAATTTATTCATAAAAATCGACAAAAGAAGAATTTTTGTCCATACTTTTGTGCAAGTCCCTGTTTTAGGTGTTCATGCTAAGGGGAACACAATTGCCTCAGGGTCTTCTCAAGGCCTCTTCTTTTTTCTGAAGCAATTGGGACAAAGAGGAATGGGCCTCTTCATATTGTTGTACCCCTTCAGGAGCAGCAGGAGTGTGAGATTTGTGACTGATTGTTTTATGGTGTTTTTCTGTCGAAACATGACTTTTTGCTTTTTCGACTGATGTTTTGACACCTCTGAATCATCCATCAAGTGGCTTTTTTTACGCACGTCTATTGCCACCTGTGGTTCTTTGTTGCCTTGTGTTAAGTGTGGTGGCGGAATCGCAGCAGTTTTTTTTTCGGCGCTTGGTCGGTAGTCCACAAAGCGACTTCTGTCGGCGTGCGTCCATCTTTCGACTGCTCTGTTGAAGAACGACCTGGGGTTGTGCGTTTGGGCGTGCATGTCTGTGCGTCCTTATCGCCAGAGGTTCTCCTCATAACAGGGCATAATTTGAGCCCGATGGTTCCCTTGTGAGGTCTTGCGGTTCCGAACCGGTGCCGTCGCTGCGCTGGCCTTCCGGATTGGACTCGAAGACACCAGTGGCGTTTTCTGATTCGGCCATCATAGCGTGTGCCGCTTAGTGCTACATTTCTTTAGGGTCTTACGCCTAAAAAGTGTGCAGGACGCACAACGGGTCTCTTGGTGATCTCGGAGATGGCAGTGGTTACACACTCTGCAAGTGTCCTTCCACAGCTATTTTCTGTTGCAGTTGGGACAGAATTTAAATGGAGTTCGATCCATGGTGGGCTTATATAGTAAGGGGACAAGACAAAAGCAGTGAATGTAAAAAGTGGAGGTATGCATTCTTTGTTAAAAAGGAATCAGTAGTCTAATTCTCCTGACTGCGAGGCAAAAGCCTGATGTAGGCCGAAGCCTGTCGCCAGAACGATCGTCTGGTTCGGCAGTCGAAATTGGTCTGTCAAGATGTTCGTCGTGCAGTAACCATCGAAATGTTAATAAACGGTTAATAACTCAGAAAGTAGCATAGCTAAAAAGACTCCGCAAGAACACATTTAACCACGAGGGCAGAACGAAATAATCAGAGGGACCTCGACCCGTGAGGGATCATGGGTACAGTAGACGTCACACTAGAGATAATAATACAAACATGCCCAGTCAATGTCCCTTTTTGAACTTCAAAAACGTCATGTGCAATACTCTGCGCCTACCACTAGATGTCGGCCTATGCAAAGCATGCAAGTCTAAATATACAAAATTACACTGTTGCACGGTACTGAAGGTAGTGGAGAGTTTAGGTAGGGAGGATGGGGAAGAGCTTCCCTTTGATAATTGGGTAAAGTTTAACACAAATTCTGACGAGATCCACAGTCAGGCTGGCTTTGTTATTGGAAGTGGGTTCCAATGGGTTGGGGCAAGTAGGGAGAAAGAGCAGAAGCAAGAATAGGCACAAGACGCTATGGGACAGCGATGTTGAGTGCAGAGGAGGAGATAGTGATACAAGTACAAAGGGGCAAGACCATTGATAACTCTGTATACTAGGGGGAATTAACTTGAAAAGCAAGCTGTTGTGCATGGAGAGCCAGCCAGCATTATGTCAGTAGGTAGAAGTGGGGGGAGAAGCTCTTCAATCTGGGTTGAAGAGAGCATGGTTAGCAAAGTTGAAGACTTTGTTTAGAGGGAGGAAGTGGCATAGGGTAAAGCCAAGGAGAAGACACAAATAGTATTTCAGTTTGCTGAGCATGGGGGTGGAGATGAGAGTTTTTATAGAGTGGCGAGTAAGAAAATCAATTAATTTTCTGAATGTTGAGATAGTTAATATGAGCAGAGGAGGCATTAGTAGTGATGAATTGTCGCAGTCAGAGGTCGCCATCAAAAAGGACCCCCAAGTTACGAGCCTTGGGCAAGGGAGCAAGGTGGTGCGGAGGGAAGTAGAGGGCAGGGGAGGGATGGCTTGGGAATCCAGGAGAAAGAGGACTAATGTTTTGAAGGGTTCAGCATGAGATAGCAGAGAGCCATCTAAGGCCATCTCCCATTTACAGCCTCGGATGAAGAGTCGGTTTAGACTCGAAACACGTGTCAGGCTACTTTGCAAATAAATCCATCAGACTTATAACCACATCTCTCTTCAATTACTTGCAACACATGCCTATATTGCACTCTTGGGCGCAGTGCGACTGAGAATTGCCCGTGCTCTAATTGTTTCCACAACAGTGGGTTGTACTTTGCAGTACTCCCACACCTCTCAGGAACCTGCAGCCTATGTGCACTCTTTATATTTATTCATACAAGCGCAGTGGTTTTGTGACTTTTTCTGCCAAACCTGTATTTTTCTGACCCTCAGATGGTGTTGAAACCCCTGAGAGTCAAAAGGGAGTATGTTCAAATAAAAATTAAGTCACATGATGTGTAACATTTATTTTTTTCTATTCCAGTGAGACTCATCTATAGTAAACTGCACATGGGCCCTTCAACCCTCCACCATATCTCAGAAATCAGCCCCAAATAATGAGAAGAAATATGCAATACACAATAAACAGGATTGTTGCATTACACACACATATACAAACACACTCTTAATTTAAAGAGCTTATATAATGCACACCACAAATATAAGTGTTGCTAGGTAACTAGAGCAGGGAAAAGTTAAGGGGTGGTTAAAGAAATTGTCAGAATTTGTTGAATAATCAGGTCTTTGGGGGTTTCTGAACTGAAGAAGAATCGAGCCTTGGCAGACAGAAAGAGTTAGAGAGTTGCAAAGATTCGGGTCAGCCATCGAAACTTTATTCGCCTCTGCAACTGTGTCTGGATTTGGCGTCTTTGATGAGTAGTTTGTCAGTGGAGTACAATGCTTTGAGTGGTCGGTACGGATAGATCTTGGAGGTCAGGTAAGCAGGAGATGTGGCATGGAGACATTTGTACATCAGGCAATGGTGTTTAAAGAAAATTAGTTTATTTTACAGGAAGCCAATGGAGATCTTTTAGGAAAGAGGAAATGGAGAGATGTTTACGGATGCCCGGGATGAGATGACTAGCAGCTTTTTGAACTAACTGAAAACTTTTTAGTGGGTAAGTGTTGGAATAAATGCCATTCAAAGCTTATCTTTAAAAGATCACTTTCTAGACATTTGTGCATATTCCTTGTTAAAGCAAAAACATGCACAGGAAGGATTCCAGAACATAACTTTGATCGTGTGTCTACAGCATCCACAATGGAAGAAATGGTGCAAAATTCTTATAATCAGAAAAGGTTGTGTTATATCTGCGTATGTCCTTTTAAAAAAATCAAAGTTGCTCCTTGCATTATACCACTGTACAATGCATAATGTTCTTTTTTTGAGTGTTTATACAGTACTTTAAGTGCTATGAAAAGGTGTGTCCAAGGCACCAAAAGCAAGTAAGTGAGGTAACCTTAGCCAAGCACAACAATGCAAGCTTCTAGGAGATTACCCCAATACTAGCTCCTGGTGAAAATAAGATACAGTGATTTTCCTAGAATCACATAATTATGGTCAAATGAGGAGTCAGAGAGTTGATCCCAGGTGTCCTGGTTCATCATTTTGGAACTCGTCAGTAAACATTAAATGTTTTGTTAGAAATACGCTTACAGTAAGTATTGTATGCTTTCTGCGGACTGTGGATCTGCTTAGAATCACATGCTTTTCATAGACTGGCGAGCAGTACCTGAAGAAGGTGGTGGGATGTTTGAAGGTACAGCAGCAAATAGATGTTTTAATACTGCTTGTCCCACATGTGAATCTTGCTTGGAATGAGTATGCAGACAATAATGTGATGTGACGGTATGTATGGAGCTCCAAGTAGCCGCTTTTCAAATGGCATCTAAAGGAACATTTGCAATAAAAGTTAAGGTAGACCTTGTGCCACGTGTAGAGTGTGCTCTGGGTGTGAAAGGCAGAGTGTTGTTAGAAAGGGAGTAGCACATTCGAATACATTTGACAATCCCCTTACAAATAGCTGACTTGGAGACAGGATCCCCTACTCTTCCAGTTGCTATGGACACAAAGAATTGATCAGTTTTTCTGACTGGCTTTGTTTTGTTACAGTAATACATAACGTCCCTTCTAACATCTAACGTATGGAGGCTTCTTTATGCGAAACTGGTTGGGTTTTTGAAGAAGGTTGGAAGTTCTATGCTATGGACTGGTTTAGATGGAAGTTCCAAATGCATTTGGTGAAAAACGTGGGATTATTCTTAGCACCACTTTGCCTTTTTGAATGGTAATAAAAGGATATTGAACCGAGAGTGCTTGTAATTCACTGACCCTTCTGATGGATGGCAACAATAAAAGCAATCTTGTAAGTGAGGTGTTTAAGACCGATTTAAGGCATTGGCTCAAAAGGGCGACCCATGAGCTACAAATGCAAGTACAACATTTAAATCCCATCCGGGAGTTGGGTTTCAAATAGGTGGGTGTAACCTTTTAACCCTTCCATGAATGCTTTAACTACTGGTACTTTCCACCAAGAAACCTTTGTTTGCGAGGTGCTATATGCAGACAGTGCAGCTAAGTAATCTTTAAGACAGTTGAAAACAAACCCTGTATCAAAAAGGTAAAGCAAATACAGAACAATGTGTGAAAGAGAGCAATTAATCGGTTTGCCGTCTCCAGCTTTGCACCAGATGGCAGTTTCCATTTATTGTAGTAGCAATGTCTGGTATTAGGTTTGCGTGCCTCCTCGAGGATGTCCATACATCTTTGTGGCATGTTTGGATGGCCAAACTCTGACCTCGGGCGCCAAGCTGCCAGGTTGAAAGTCTAAGGGCACGGGTGATATACTATCCCCTGATGTTGGGACAGTATGTTGTATGGGCACAGATGCTTCACTGGTGAGCAAAGGGACACTGAGACGGTGGGTGTACCATGGTTGACGTGCCCAAATTGGAGCTATTAGAATGAGATGGACTTGTTCCTAGTGCATCTTGTGGATGATCTTGTTGACAAGTGGTGTTGAGTGGGGTGGGGGGGGGGCAGAGCGTAAGGAACAAGTTACTTACCTGTAACTGTTGTTCTCCAACATGGGTCTGGCATGGATTCACATGCTCATGAATATTCTCCGTCGTCAGGCTGGGAATCCTCGGTATAGAAAAAAATCAGTATCAGTTTCGTTTCTGATCTGTCTTTCTTAGTAGTAACCAATCACTGGTCTCTGGGTCATACTGCCCCCAGCCAATGACTGCCCTCTCCCTAAGCCCCGCCCCTGGCAGCCATACTCAGATTTGTTAGCACGTAAAGTGGCAATATGACCAAGTGAAGAGCCGCAGAGGGGTAGGCGGGAGGGTTCGCATGTGAATCCATGCCAGACCCATGCTGGAGAACAACAGTTACAGGTAAGTAACTTGTTCCTTCTCCAGCATGGGGTCTGGCATGGATTCACATGCTCATGAATAGGAATACATAGCAGTACACACATGCACAACCACGGGAGGTGGCAAAAGGCTCAACATTAAGCAATACAACAACTCAACATTAAGCATCTCTTACCTCCTCACCAGGCTCACCTTAGGTGAACAGGTTGCGCAGCACTGCTTGGCCTACCCTGGACTCCTCTCCCTGGAGTCCCGATCGATGCAGTAGAATCTTGTGAAGGTGTGCATCGACCTCCACGTCGCAGCCCTGCAGATGTCTAGCAGGGGCACACCAGACAGGAACGCCGTGATAGCAGCGATCGCTCTGGTCGAATGGGCTCTCGGACGGCCGGGCAGCGGTCGTTTTGCCAACCGGTGACAGTGCATGATGCAGCCGGAGAGCCACCTGGAAATGGAAGTCTTCGAGAAAGCATTCCTTTGATTCACAGTCCCAAAGTTCACAAACAGCTGTGACGTCTTCCGAAAACTCTGTGCGGTCCACGTAGAACTTCAGCGCTCTAGCTACATCCAGCGAGTGCAAAGTCCTCTCGGCCGGCGACAAAGGCGACGGGAAGAAAACTGGCAACACCAAGGGCTCATTGAGGTGGAAGTCCGACGGCACCTTGGGCGTAAAGGAGGGGTGCGTCCTCAGCACCACCCTCCTGTCATGAAAAGTCAAGTATGGAGGCTTGCAAGATAGGGCCTGGATCTCTCCCACTCGTCGTGCGGAGGTGATGGCCACGATGAAAGCTGTCTTCCATGACAGAAACTTCAGAGGCGTCGAATGCATAGGCTCGAATGGGGCCCCCATGAGCCTGGTCAGCACCACATTAAGCTCCCACGCCGGGGCAGGAGCCTTCACCGGCGGGAATGATCGGAATAGTCCCTTCATGAATTCTTCACCAGGCGATGAGACCACAAGGACGCCCGTCCCGTAGTCCTGGTATATCGGGAGATTGCAGCAAGATGTATTTTGATGGAGGCGTGAGCCAGTCCAGCTTTGGCCAGCGACAGTAGGTATGGCAGTACTTGAGGGGCCGTAATCCGCAGAGGGTTAATCTTCTGTGCACGGCACCAGACAGAGTACCTCTTCCATTTATGTCCGTAGCACTTGAGAGTTGAGGACGCCCTGGCCTTTGCAAGAACCTCTCTGCAGTCGGCCGGGATGTCGTACCCTCCAAACTCTAGTGCTGCAGGAGCCAGGCCTGCAAGTTCAGCGACTCCGGGTTGTGGTGAAGAATGGCGCCTCCTTCTCTGGAGTGAAGGTCTGCGTCCGTCGGCAGCTTGACTGGTGTGGACGTTGACAAGTCCAGAAGGTCCGGGAACCAGATCTGTCTCGGCCACGCCGGTGCAACGAGGATCATCCTGCACCGGGACCTCTTGAGCTGGTTGATGAGCCGGAGCAGCAACGGCAGCGGAGGGAATGCATAAAGAAATAGGCTGTCCCAGGGGAACGAGAAAGCATTGCCCATGCTCCTCGGCTGGGGGAACCTGCTGGCGAATCTCCAGCACTTGGAATTCGTCGCTGTCGCGAAGAGATCGATTTGGGGTTCGCCACATCGTCGGAAGAGTCGATCCACTTGATCCTGGCGTAGTTCCCACTCGTGGCGCGAGCGCAGCTCCCTGCTGAGCGAGTCGCCAATCGTGTGTTTTATTCCTGCCAGATGAAGAGGCACCAGAAACATCCGTTGGGCGACGGCCCAATGCCACAGATCCTGGGCTTCCTTGGATAGGGCCGGGGACCTGGTTCCGCCCTGCTTCCGGATGTAGAACATCGTGGTGGTGTTGTCGGTGAAGATCCTCACCACCTTGCCCTTGAGGGACGGAAGAAAGGACCTGAGGGCCCAGAACACTGCGCGGAGCTCCAAAATGTTGATGTGGAGTGACTTCTCCTCCGGGAGCCAAAGGCCTCTCGCGTGAAGATCTCCGGAGTGCGCTCCCCAACCTTCCAGGGAGGCGTCCGTCGTCACCGTCACCTGGTGAGCTGTGATCTGAAAGTCCGTGCCCACCGACAGATGGGAGCGGGTACCCCGCCACCGGATCGCCTGACGGAACGTCTCGTTGAGGGATCCTGTCCTCGAAGCTGCCCGTCGACTGGACCAAGCGGGCGTCGAGGAACTCTTTTAAGGGGCGCATCCAAAGCCTGCAAAGGCGCACCAGATAAATGCAGAAGGACATCATCCCGAGGAGGGACTTGATAGATCTTACCCTGGCCATGTCAGTGGCCAGCAGACGCTGCACCTTGCCCAGAATGGTCCTGGTCCTTTCCTCAGATGGCGAGGCCAGCCGCCACGCCACTGTGTCGAGCTTGGCTCCCAGAAACAGGGCGACTTGCGACAGAACCAGGTGGGATTTTGGAAAGTTGAAGGAGAATCCCAGGTCCATGAGCAGCTGGACGGTCTTCACAGTGTGCTCCACGGCGAGCTCCCTCATCCTTGCCCGGATGAGCCAATCGTCCAGGTAGGGGTAGACGTGGATCCCCTGCAGGCACAGCCGCGCCGCCACCGGTGCGAGGCACTTGGTGAACACCCTGGGTGCCGACTTCAATCCGAACGGGAGGGCCTTGAACTGGTAGTGCCGCCCTTGGACCACAAACCTGAGGAACTTTCGGTGTCTTTTTTAAAATGGGGATGTGGAAGTACGCATCCTCCAAGTCCAACGACGACAGGAAATCGCCCTCCTCCAGCTGTCCCACAGCACGTGCTGGAGGGTGATCATACGGAACTTCTGCGCCTTGATGTACTTGTTCAGTCGTCGTAGGTCCAGGATGGGGTACCATCCTCCTGTCTTCTTTTTTACAAGGAAGTACCTTGAGTAAACCCCGGAGCCCCGAAGCCTCTTTGGGACGAGCTCGATGGCACCCTTCTTGAGCATCGCCCTTACTTCCAACAGTAGTTGAGGGATGTGATCTTCCTTCCTGGCCACGGGTGGAACGCGAGGGCACTTCTTCTGAAACTCGAGGGCGGGCCCTTGGGCCAGGGCGTCCAGCACCCAACGGTCGGTGGAGATGGACTCCCACACGCTGATGAATCTCGCCAGCCGGCCTCCCACCAGGGTGCTTCGGCGGGGGCCCGACCCCACGGTCGGTTCAATCTTGTTTGGAGGCCGCGTTGCCTCCTTGACCTCCTTGTCGACGGGAACCACCTGACTTGCCGCGTCCCATGTAGGCTTCCTGGGACGAAGATCTTGCCGCTTGGCGGTACGTGGAGGAGCCACTGCCGGATCCCTTGGAGGCACCTTGTCTGCCTCCGGAGCTCCGAAAGGACGGCCGTTGTCGTTGGAGCACTCCCAGTGCCCGGGCAGTCTCTGTGTCTGTCTTGATGGCCTGAAGGGACTCATCAACCGCCTAACCAAACAGGTTGTTCCCGTCGAAGGGCATGTCTAAAACCTTGGTTTGTACGTCCTGGCGGAAATCCGTGGCCTTGAGCCATCGTCGTGGTCTCAAGCAAACGCCGTTGCCCAACTGACGGAAACCGGTGTCGGCGATGTCAGTTGCCACCGTGATGGCGTGGTCCGAAGCAATCTCACCCTCCTGTAGGATTTCAAGGGCCTCAGCCCTTTTGGCGTCCAGAAGGAAGTCTAACAGAGGGGCGGTTTTGAACCACAACTCCCTGTCGTAGCGGGCTACGATAGCCAGAGCATTGGCCGCCTTAATAGTCGTCGCTGTGGATGAGATGATCCGTCGTCCCATCGTGTCCAACTTCCTGCCCTCGCCGTCCAGCGGGGAAGTTGATGTCGAGGCCGATGCCCCCCCCAGCCTTCTTCTTTGCCGCCGCCGAGACGACCGAATCCGGGGTAGGTTGTGCCCAAAGGCACATGGGGGCAGCGTCGGGGACCCGGTACTTCTTCTCGTACCGGTCCCCATTTGCCGGCGCCGTGGCAGGGTTCTTGAGGAGGGCGAGCCCCTTATCCCAGATGTCATCAAGAAGCGGTACGGCGAGGACCGCCTTCCTTTTAGCCTTGCGCCGTTGGTAAAGGAACCCTTCTTTCTTCTTCTCTTCTGGGCAGAGCTGGAAAAGCTCAGATGCCCTGGAAAACATGGCATGAAAGGATCCAATCTGGTCGGGCGGGGACGCCCGAGCAGGGGGCGACGGGGGACAGGTCCCGTCGTCATCTCTACCTGTCGTAGCCGTGTCCGTGCCTGCATCATCCCCGTGGGTAGTAGACCGGGGGGGGAAGGCAGAGCAGGCCGCAGAGGTGGGAGAGGTGGCGTAGGATGCGTCGTCCTCCTCTTATGTGGTGGGCTTTCCGAAGGTCCTGGCTCCGGTTCCCCCGTCGGGTCTGGCTCAGGTACCTCCGTCGGGGGAAGGGGCAACCTTTTCCTTATCTCCGAGCATAAGGACTGAATCGCTGACAAAATGGGCGCCTAAGTGTCCTGCGGCGCCGGAAACGACGGGCGCCAGGGCTCTTGAGGAGCCTTGTCGGCGACACCGTCGCTCTCGTCGGGATCCCTCCCGATGTGCTGGGCCTCTTCCACGACTTCGATGAGCTCTTCTCCAGAGGTCGTGTCTGTATCCACGATGGCCACCAGCCCCTCCCCCACCTTTTCCAATGAGGACTTCGTGGGGGTCTTCTCAATGGGCTTGAAAGACGAATCCCTCCGCGGTGGCAGGGAGACTCTGGGTCCTGAGGGCGCCTCCACTGGTGTAGCCTCCACAGGCTGAGCCAGGGCAGCGGCGACATCCTCAATCGAGGTCTTAGCAGGGTGAATTAAGGTCACCTTCTGGACGCCTGGGGCCTTCACCTTGGGGGGAGGGTCCGAGCCTCGCTCCCCCTCTGCCGGAATCTTCGAGATCGACCGGGGCCTCTCCAGATGCTTTGCCGGGTTCTCAGACTTCCTCTTACCCGAGCCAGAGCGTTGGCTTGTGGTTGATGGCGCCGGGGAGGATGCGCCCTGCCTGGCAGCCAAGGAGCCCGACCGTTCGGTGCTCCCGGTGCCCGCAGACTCGCAGTGCTTAGCCTTTTGTTGGGCCCCCGTCGCCGGGGCGCCCTCACAGGACTTAGAAGACCACTCTGACTTCTTTTTCTTCTCGCGTGATGGGCTCTTCCCTTCCAGCCAGTTGGCGAGACGGAGGTGGCGATACTTCATGGTCCGCTCCGACATGTTCCCACAAAACGCACAGTCCTTCTCCGTGTGAGTCTTGTCCTCATGGAGACAGTAGAGGCATAACGAATGCTCGTCCTCCTTGAAAACATTCTGAAGCTGGCATCCGGGCAGGTCCTGAACAGCTTCCCGGCCGTCGAGCTTCCTTTCTCCTGGGCCATGTCCGGGGTAGGCCTCGAAACTTCTGGAATCCTCCAAAAGCGTAACTTGACGAAAACTTCACCCTTGAGGGGCGTAGAAAACTCTGAAACCGATCCCCATTGATCGGATGTAGAAACAGTGGAGCTTGAGGCTCTATTTAACCGAACAATTAAAAAAATCTCCTGAAAAAGCACGAAAACGCAGCAAAAGCTCGAGAGCTACAGCACGAGGACTCCCAACACTTGAACGTGCGGTAAAAATCTGAGGATGGCTGCCAGGGGCGGGACTTAGGGAGAGGGCAGTCATTGGCTGGGGGCAGTATGACCCAGAGACCAGAGATTGGTTACTACTAAGAAAGACAGATCAGAAACTAAACTGATACTGATTTTTTTCTATACCGAGGATTCCCGGCCTGACGACGGGGAATATTCATGAGCATGTGAATCCATGCCAGACCCCATTGCTGGAGAAGCAAATTTCCCTGACCAGTTAATCTACAAAGCGTTTCCCCTCGCCTCTGGGGGTACTTGGACACGTAGTCTGGGCATTGTGCGTTGTGCTGGGTTGCAAATAGATCTATGTTTGGTTGACCCCAGTTTGAGAAGACGTTGTGTAGAATGTCTCTGTGCAACTGCCATTCGTGTTCTGATGGAAGCTTTAAGTCTCTGCTTGGGAAATCGGCTAGACCGTTGTGTTCTCCTGAAACATGTTGAAACAGGAGGAACATGTGTTTTAGCACCGAGTTCCATATGTTCTGTGCGAGTTTGGACAGACTTGGAGACTGTGTTCCCCTTGCTTGTAAAACATGGCTGTTGTACCGTCTGTCAGGACTTGGACCAGTTTCCCTTGAATTAGGTGTTGAAAAGCTTGGAGGGCTTTGAACACTGCTACCTCCTCCAGAAAGTTGATGTGTTTCTTTGTGAGTGTTTGCGTGCATTTGCCGTGAGCAGTGTGGTTGAGGAGCTGCACTACCCATCCTGACAGTGATGCGTCTGTGGTAAGAGTGGCTTGAACTGCAGGGGTGGTGAATGATTTCACCTGCAGAAGGTTCTCCCTTGTCCACCACTGCAGAGAATGAACTAGGTTCTGTGAAATTACAACTAGACCGGCCCACTGACCGCTTGCTTGTGACCAGCTTGCTTGTGACCATTGCTTCGCTAGCCACTCTTGCATCGGACGCATGCGCAGTCGGGCGTGAGGTACTATGTAAATGCACAAGGTCATCATCCCTAGTGGCCTTCAGTACGGTTATCTGACTAGCTACATAATGTGGAATCTGACAAATGCTGTACCCTCGCGCTGGAGGGGAAGAATAAGGCGTCTTTCATCTGGATTTGTGCTCCAAGAAACTGTTTTCTTTGACTTGTAAAGACTTAATTTCTTATCGTGGATTGTGGAGCCTAGTTTGTAAAGCGTGTTGATGGTCTCTTGGGTGTTTTGATGGGTACGACGTTCATAAATCCGCCGTTTTTTTTTCCTTTTTTCGCAGCACTTTTTGATGAAGATGTTTTGCTGAAAAAAATCTAAAAAAATGGGTGGTGGGGAGGAGGGCATTTAAGGGGTAGGGTGCTGTGGGGTGGTGTATAGGGTTACATAATAGGGGATTCTTTATTCGGCACAAGTTTTTTAGGAAAAAGTGCCACGAAAACAAAACAGTGAAAGAATGAACATAGAACCGTTTTGATGAGACTCTTGAGGTATTAGTCAGTCGTCGAGATTGGAATAGACTCTCTGCGCAGGTGGGCAGCTGCCACGGAGTACTTTGGTGAACACCCTTGGCAGTGAGGATATGCCAAATGGGAAGCACTTTTAACTGGTAATGAGGCGTACCAACTTTGAACCTGAGATACTTTGTGTGCTGGCAACCTTGAAATATGAAAGTAGGCATCTTTCATATCTAATGTTGCCATGTAATCCCCCCGTTTTAATAGTGGATCACCTCCTGAAGGGTTGTCATACGAAAATGTTGGTGGTTCGACATACATGGTTGCTGGGCGAAGGTCTAAACACAGGGTGCATAGTTCAATCCTTTTTGGGTACAAGGAAGTAAGTTGAATGAATACCCTTGTCTGTTCAAGACAACTCCCAGGTCCAACTTGGGTCCTTCCTTTCATCTATCTTCCTCTCTACCTGTGGTGTTCCCCAGGGGTCTAACCTCTCGCCCTGGCTTTTCAACCAATACCTGGCAACTCTTGCCCACTGCATTGCCACTTTCTGCTCAAATTTCCAGTGCTACGCTGACGACAACTCATTTTCAGGCTGCCCTCTGCCACCTCCTCTCCCTCTCTCATCTCAGATTACCTAACTGCCATTCAAGATTGGTGTGCCGCCAATGATCTTTGTCTGAATACCAGCAAGACGGAGATCCTCATCAGCACACCTTCACCATCCTTTCCCCTCACTCTATGGCCGGCCTCCCTTGGCCCTCCTCCTACCCCCACCTGCGAGGCTTAGAACCTCGGGTCATCTTTGACTCCACCCTTTCCTTCTCCGCCCACATCTCCAAGGTCTCTAAAAAGTCATATTTCCGACTGCACCTCCTCAGAGGTACTTGCCTTTCCTCTCCTTCCCCCAGAAGCTCATGGTATCCCAAGCTCTGGTTCTCTTTAGCTTGGACTATTGTAACAGCCTCTTTCTAAATCTACCTGCCTCTACTCTCCGCCCTCTGCAACTAATCCAGAACAGGACTGCGAGTCTTGTCCTTGGCCTCAAGCCCTGGGATCGCATCTCTCCAGCTCTGAAATCTCTCCACTGGCTCCCAGTGGATGCAAGGATTAAATTCAAAACCCTCTGCATTGTCCACAAGGCTTTCTGGGGCCTGCGTCCAAAATACCTTCAGCTATCCCTCCGCAAATACCTCCCCTCTCGAGCTCTTCGCTCCTCTACCTCTAACTCCCTCAGGGTCAGTCGTTTGTCGAAGAAACGAGCTGGGGGTAGATCTCGTTCTTCGGCTGGGGCCTCCCTCTGGAATAGCCTCCCTGCCACTCTAAAACTTGAGGAGAACCATCTCCGGTTCCGGAAGCATCTCAAGACCTTCCTCTTTTCTTCTGCCTTCGCTCCCCCTCTCCCCTGCTGATCTGTTCTCTCTTGGCACCGTGCACCTGGCCACCCTCTGTCCTTCGGGCCCAGGTACCTGCTCACCCTGTCACCCTTCTGCACTGCCTTCGGGCCACCCCTTGCACTGGGGTCTGTATCTGTACCCATACAGCCCCCCCTTTTTTCTTCCTGCACTTATCAGACCTACCCTGTCTTCTGCCTTAAACCTAGCACTTGCAAATTGCTGGCTGCATTTCCACTGTTTGTTGCCTTTATTATTTATTTATTGTTATTTATCGGTTTCTCCTCTGCTTCGCACTTTCCACTTCTCCCCCTTCCATGCACTTTTCCCCTCCCCCTCTCCCATGCACTTGCGCGTTCTCAATGTCACTGGGCCTAGTAAGATCGCTGTTTTGGTCTCCCCTGTTCGCCTCCCTTGCCTTGTCGCGCCCTGAAACACTTGTGTACGAGTGTGATAGAAATAAAATATCAATCAATCTCGTGATGAGGGACCAGTTCTACAGCTCCCTTTTGATGAAGTGCCTGGATTTCTTCCTGAACAATATGTTGATGTTCTTGTGACATTTTGCACTGTTTTGGAGAATGATGATGAGGTGTTGATAGGAAATCTATGGAGTATCCTTTTGTTACAGTGGAAAGCACCCATTTGTCTGATGTGATCGCCTCCCATGTGTGGGCGTAATATGTTATTCGACCCCCTACTGGGGTAACCGGTGAGGGGACCTGAACTGGGGCATCATTGTTTTTGGGTAGTTACGCCTTCAGAGGCTGCAGTCCAAGATCTAACTCTACCCCGCCTAAACCCTCCTTGATAGGTTGGCTTAAATGGCGTGGTCTGCACTGTGCTTTGATATTTATTTTGGCTGAATGTAGACTGAGAGGCACTTGAGTAATTTTGGTCTCGAAAAAACATGTGTATTAACAACGTCTCTTTGCACTTATGGTTCGAGATTTGTCCAAGAGATTTTAAAGTCTCATGCTCTTTTTTGGCCGTCTCCAGGGTGTCATCTACTGCCTTCCCGAAGAGCACAGGGCTTTCAATGGGAATATTTAAGAGCATTGCCTGTGTTTCCAATTTAAACCCCTACTGGTGTAGCCAGTGCTGGCATTTTAGCATGGTTCCCTAGGCAACAATTCTGCCTGCATTATCTGCTGCATCGAGGTTGCCTTGAATAATGTTATTTGCCACCTGTATACCTTCATTGACAGTTTTTGAATGTCTGTACGGATAGAGTCTGAGACAGAATCTACCTGTGTTTGCAACTAATCCCAAAGAGACCTATTGTAGCTGGAGAGCAAGTTAGTGTTAGCAATTCGTACATGGTAAGCGGCTGATAGTGCTACCTTTTTTCCCCAGTGCAAAACATTTCTTGCTCTTTTTTTCTGGAGGTGCCTCAGCAGAAGCTAATGATGTCCCTGCCCTTTTGCGTCTAGCGGTAACTACTAAGTAGTCAGGTTCGAGCTGACCCTTTCTGTACAAAAGGGCCTGAAGGTGCAGGCCAACACGTTTTCTCTATTCTGGGGTTAACAGCCCTCGTAAGTGATGTTTCAACTAGAGAGAGTGGTTTCCTTTTATTTATTGACTATAGTAGAGGTATAATTGACCTTCTGCAGATTTTTCTTCTAGCATCTCATCTACGAAATCTAGATCTTGGGGAATATCCTGGGTTTTTATTTTAAAGTGATCTGCTTCCCTCGAGTAGATCATTGTATAAGACCTGATCATGGCACAGGAGAGTCAGCTACTGGCTGATCAGCATGTGGATGTGAGGGGACCAAGAATTGGTTGTCATCCTAAGTGTCATCATCACCAAAATGATTGTCGTAATAGCAGTATTGTCCTGATCTACATTGTCTTCAGCTACATCAATGACTGTCTTGTGTAGGAGTGGTAGCATGGGGCTGTGAATGGACAACCCTTGTAATCTGGAGGCTTTAGAGGGAGGCTCTCCTTGCATTATTTGTATTATTCTCTCTGTAAGTAGGCATTTTTCCACAAAATGTACAAAGAAAGAGATAGTGACCATTGGTTTCTTTGAATTTCTCCTTTGTTCAAGGGTTTGAATAATGTTGGTCTTGAAATGAAACCTCTTCAGGGTTGTGTTGTAGGCTATAACCTAAAGCCTGAGACAAAGGAGAAGAGGCTGCTGTGCAATATAACTTTTTCGGCGACGTATGGGTTTTTGTGGGAATGTGAGCGTTTCGATAGTTGTTTGTCCGCGAAGCATGCTTAGTGGTGCGGGTAGTAGTGTGAACAGGAGTCTGTTTTGGTGCACATTTTGGTGAATGCGCTATTGAAACTTGCGGCACATATTTTATATGCACGGATGTCTTTTCACTCAGCGTTTGCCTTTTTAGGTGGTCATAGCACGCACAAGGGGTGGGCACAGAGGACTGAGTCGAGGCACAACCACTGGAGGGGAGTTTCTGGTCCGCGTGGCCATGCTTCAACAAATGTTTTGTCGAAAGGGCTTGGGGGGGTTGTGTTTTTATATCTCGATAGAGAGTTCCCCATGTCTTTTATGTTTGTGTGTGCCACTGTCACTGGGTGTGGTCTCCATCTATGCAGCCGGCATAGATATGGAGACTGCTGCTACCGTTTCACCTTCAGCGTCACTTTGTGCGCTAAACGCCTTCTCCTCAGACTCTTCAGCGCCTGCTGGCACCTCTATAGCGACTTCGGCCTGCCTAGCGTTGGCCGCCCAACATTGAGTACGCCGGTCTTTGAGACCCTTAGGTCGAAAAAGCTGGCAGGCGGGGAAGGCACTGATTGCACACCTTAAGTTGGCCGGTCAAGTGGCACAGCGAGTAGAGCGCTCGCTTTGACATCCGTGCAGAGCCTGCTAACGCAGGTTCGAATCCCGGCGGGGCCAAACTCAGCCTTTCATCCTTCCGAGGTCGATAAATGAGCACCACACACCGTGGGTAATAATAAGCAGCGCTCAGATACCTGAGGGTTCGTAGCGCTATATAAGTGCCAAATTATTATTATGGGTGTCCTTGCAGGGATTCGTTTTATGGCAGGGGGGGTAGAATTTAAAGGAGTGTTGCCATGATAATGGGAACATGTAAAGGTGCACATAGAAATGAGGGGGAAGTGAAAAGGTAGGCATTTCTCCAAGGGACACGTGCAATGCGACAACCCCTCTCCCTCCCTTCTGTGTAGGCTGAAGCAGTGACAGCAGCCGATGAGCACTCTTCTCAGCGATAATCTTTGTCTGTTCTGTTGAAAGGCCATCAAGAAGAAATGACAGCGTTAGTCGAACGCAATATTACCTTTAAGTAATAAAAATAAGAAATAAAGGCGGCAAGACATGAGCTCAGCAACTTGCAACCGTCAACTATGGCGGAAATAAACTATCAGAGGGACTTCGATGCATGAAGGACCATAGGTACTACGGACGTCACACTAGGCATAGTATTACAGACATGCCCAGTCGACGTCCCTTTTCAACTTTTGAAAACCAGTCATAAAACACACTGCACGCACCACTAGATGGTAGCCTATGCAAAGCATGCAATTCCAAGCAGATCCACGAGCCACATGTATATATAACTCACAGTAATCTTATTTCTGATGCGTGTATCTGCATAGATTCACATCGTATGCATAGGCAGACAACGAGGGGGAACTGCAGAGTATTACATTTTTTATTTTCAAAACTCAGAGGGACGTCGACAGGACGTGCCAGTGATACTATTCCCAGTGTGTAGTCTCCTGTACCCATGGTCCTTCATGCGTCGAGGTCCCTTAGATGGTTTTGTTTCTGACATGAGGTAGCATGAAGTGCAGTGCGAGTACAGATGTAGTAAATCAGATAAGAGTAGATAAAGCCAGAAAAACATCTATGCACCTTCTACTCCACAGGGGAGGAAGGGTGGGCGCATGTGAATCCAAGCAGATACAAGTATTAGAAATACGATTACGGTGAGTAATGTATCCCTTCTGAGGCTGGTGGATCTACTTAGATCACATGGTATGTATAGACTACCGAGCAGTGTCTGGAGAAGGTGGTGGGTTGTGAGAAGGTACAGCGGCAAATAGATGTTTTAGCACTGCTCGTCCCACCTGTGAATCTGCTTTAGAACGTGTGTCAATGCAGTAATGCTGAGTAAAAGTATATGGAACTCCATGTAGCTGCTTTGCAAATAGTCGTCTAGAGGGACGTCCACAATAATGGCTAAAAGTAGCTCCTGTACCCCTTGTAGGGGGAGATCTTGGTGTGAAAGGCAGAGTTTTGTTCGATAGGGAGTAGCAGAGCTGTATGCATTTTACTATCCATTTGAAGATAGCGTATATTTTAATGTGATCAGCTTCCCTGCCAGGTGCTATGGAGACAAACAGTTGGTCTGTTTTTCTTAGCGGTTTTGTCTTGTTCACATGGTAAATAACCGCCCTCCTTACATCTAGTGTATGGAGGTTCTTCTCAGCTGAGTTTGAAGGATTTTGAAAGAAAGCGGGTAGTTCAATGGTGTGGTTAACATGGAACTAGGATATGAATTTAGGTGAAAACCTAGGGTGTATTCTTAGTACCAACGTGTCCTTGTGGATTACAAAGAAAGGGCCTTGCACTGACAGAGCTTGCAGCTCACTGACTCGTCTATGGAGGAGATGGCCATCAGAAAAGCTGTTTTGCATGTTAGGTGTTTAAGGCTGGACATGTGCATAGGCTCAAAGTGAGGACCTATATGTGCTTTGAGAGCACCACATTGAGATCGAACCCTGGAGTCGGGCTGGAAATGGGGGGATGCGGGGGTTCTAATGTCTCTACTCCCTCCATGAAAGCCTTAACATAGACTTTCCACCAGAAAACCTTGATAGAGCCGATAGGTGAAACTTAATGGAGTTGAATACTAAGCCAGAGTCTAGTAAGTGGAGCATCGAATGAAGAATGTGTGATGGGGTACATTCAATAGGGTTTACATTTTTGGACTGGCACCATACTACAAATCTTTTCCATTTATTAAAACTAACAGTGTCTCCTGTTAGGTTTAAGTGCCTCCTTGAGGATTTCCATACACCTTTGAGGTAGTTTTACATGACAAAACTATGACTTCAGGAGCCAAGCTGCCAAGTTCATAGATTGAGGATGCGGGTGTAACGTTGTCCCCCTGTGTTGGGTAAGCATGTTGAAGGGGCACGGTAGCTCGATTGGGTTGCACATCACCAGTTTGAGCAGATGGTAGTCTCGTCCACATTGGAGCAACTAGGATTAGAGTTGCTTGTTCCTGGTGCCTTCTGTGCACTATTCTGCTGAGGAGCGGTGCCGGTGGAAAAGAGCAAGCAAATTGTTACGACCAGCTCATCCATAGGGTGTTCCCCTTGGATCTGGGTTGGGGAAAACTTAATGCTAAGTCTGAGCATCGTGCATTTTGGTTTGTGGCAAACAAGTCTAAAGGAGGATGGCCTCAGAGGGAAAAGATAGTTTAAAATTCCTCTGCTGAGTTGTCACTCGTGTTCTTTGGGTAGGGGATCTCTGCTTAGGGTTTTTTCTAGAGAATCGAGTTCCCCTGGAATGTGTTGCGATACTAGTACATATTCTGCTTGAATGTCCACTTCCAAATCTTTTGGGCTAGCCTGGACAGACTTGGAGAGTGTGTGCCTCCCTGCTTGTTTATGTAAAACATGGCAGTGGTACTGTCTGCGAGGACTTGCAGTTTGACCTGATAGATGCACCTGAAAGGCTTGTAGGGCCTTGAGTACCGCTAGTAGCTCCAAAAGGTTGATGCGATTTTGGGATCTGTGTCCACAGGCCATGCGCTGTGTAGTGAAGATAATGGGCTCCCCATCCGAAGAGTGAGGCGTCTGTTACTATCACTTGCACTGGAGGATTGTGAAAGGGTTTTCCCTTCAACAGATTTTCCTTTGTCCACCAGCGTAGCGCTTGAACTAGGGTTAGTGAAACAACCACTAGATCGTCCCACTGACTGCTTGCCTGAGACCACTGTTTCGCTAACCACTCTTGCATTAGGCGCATGCGCAACCGTGTGTGCAGAACCAGGGAAATGCATGAAGCCATCATCCCCACCAAGCGCATTGCTATGCGTACGGTTATTTGGCGACTGGCTACTGAGTATTTGCAGCAGGATGTTTTGTACTCTTTCGTTTGAGGGGGAAGACTAGCCCGCTTCCGTTTTTATGATAGCTCCTAGGAACTGTTTGGTATTGCTTGGAACAAGACTTGATTTGTTTTCGTTGATTGAGAATCCCAATTGGAACAGAAGATTGATTGTCCTTTGGGTATTTTGCATGCAAATTTGAGGGGATTCCCCTGTTATCAGCAAGTCATCCAGATAATGGTACACTGGGATTGATTCTGTGCGTAAGTGTGCCACTACTAATATCTTGGTGAATACCCTTGGAGCAGAGGCTATGCCGAAGAGTAGCACCTTGAATTGGAAGTGTTGATTCGCTATTTTGAAGCGCAGGAATTTGTTGTGTGCTGGGAACATTGAAATATGAAAGTATGCATCTTTCATGTCCAAAGTTGCCATGTAGTCCCGCTGTTTTAGCAGTGGGATTACTTCCTGTAGCGTCGTCATGCAAAATTTCAGAGGCTTGACATGTGTTCGCAGGGCACAGGTTTAGGACAGGGCGCATTGTAAGGTCTTTCTTTGGCACAAGGAAGTACATTCAATAGATACCCTTGTTTACCTGGTTTGCCAGGATGATTTCTATAGCGTCTTTTAGTAGTAATGCTTTGACCTCTTCGAGATGAATGCGCTGCTACTCCTGCCTCGTTTGTCTTGGCGTATTGTTGGGTGGTGTTTGCATGAGTTCTCAGCCTGGGAGTCAGAAATGGCCTCCAGAATCGAAGTGGAATCTGCAAAGTCATTCCCACAACTAATCTCACTTTTTAAAGGTTTGTGTGTTGCACACTTGATAATAGATATCTGGTTGGGGAATAGTATAGCCTCTCAAGTACCCACTTGTCTGAACGTGATCCCCTCCCATGCGTGGGTAAAATGAGACATGCAACCTCCTACTGGAGTGGAATGGGAGGTGACCTGGAGTGGAGGGTCAATTCCTTTGGTGGGGTGGAGCATCTGGAGGAGAATCTGCCTCTACTTTTCGACCTTCTGTGGCCCTTTTGAAAGGATTGCCCCCAAGAGGAACTCCAAGATGAAGTCTGCCTGCCCTGGTTGTAGTTGGAGGACCGCTGGGAGTTTTGTTCTCTACAACAGCATGCATTAAATGCGCCTCTCTGCACAAAGGGTTTGTTTGTGAGCCGTCCCAGGGATCTGAGGGTGTCATATTCATCTTTAGCACTTGTTAGTGCATCCTCAACTGCTTTCCCAAATAAGGCGTTAGGCTCAACTGGCATATTTAAAAGGGTGGCTTGGGTTTCCAGCTTGAAACCTGATTGACAAAGCCATGCATGGTGTTTAATGAGGGTACCCTCAGCTACATTCCGGTCTGCAGGAACTGCTACATCCAGATTGTTTTTCAGGATGCAGCTTGCCACCGGTTTGCCTTCAACCTCTGTTTGAAGGAGGTGTGCTTTTAGGGGCTCTGGGGCAGAGTCTATTTGTTGTGAGATCGTGTCCCATTTGTGGCAATTATAACTCACCAGGAGCGTAATGTTGTTGGCTATCCTCATTTGGTAAGCATCCGTGGAAGCTACATTCCTGCTAAGTGTGTACATTTCTTTGCTCTCCTTGTCAGGAGGAGCTTCAGCAGAGGCTAAAGGTGTGCCCGCTCCTTTGCTTTTGGTCGTCACTACGAGAGAGTCAGGCATTCGCTGCCCCATGATGTACAGTGGGTCTGACGGGGTGCATCTAAACATCTTCTCAATGCGAGGGTCGACTGTCCTAATCAGGTTGGGGGTAAATAAAGAAGGAAGGCTGAATGCGCCTTTGGATAGATTGGACAAGTGGAATGAACTGTGCTGCTGATCTCTTATCCCAAGGATGTCCTCTACGAAGTATGTCGACTTGTGCCTCTTGGGTATCGAATTTAAAATGTTCTGCAGCCTTTAAATGAAGATCATTATAGTGCAGCTAGTTATCCACAAGGGAATCAGCCACTGGTTGGTCAATATGATCTGGAGATTGAATGATGTATACATCAACATAATATTGGTCTCTATCCTCTATGTCACCTTGGTCTCATTGGTCTGCTATTGAGCCAGGTCTGCCTGCAGTGTCAATATAGTATAGGTCGTCAGATACGTTTTGAGAGTTAGAGGTACTAGGCTGTGCCATGTCTAGGCGGTGTCTTTTGGAGTCTGGCTGCTTATTAGCTGCTTCGATTTGAGGGGGCCAGGGTGTTGATAAAAAAGTTACCAAAGCGAGACATTCTCCTCATTACTCTATCAAATTGTTCCGGGGTCCATTGAGTGGAGCTTGGTAAGACTGTGTGAACAGGGCTACGGAAAAGTTCTGGTGTAGAGGGCTGTTTATGGTGCATTGCCACTAAGAGGATGTCACTAGGAGCAGAGTGTTCTTTATCCCTTGTAACCAGTGTTTTAGAAGATAAGGTTGTCGAAGTTTAGGAGTTTTTCAATGTTTTGAATTTGAGGCGTGTGTCTGGGATGTTTTTTTTATGAGTTCTCTCATTTTTTAATTATTAGCAAGGACCCTCGATGCGTCTTTCGACACATGGTCGCCGGTACCGGAGGACTTGTCTGATTTGTTGGCAGTGTCGGAAACAGACTTAGGCATCTGTTTTGGGGGCCTATCATATGACGAACGCGATGGCCCAGTGGACAGGGGACTTTTCAGACCTTCCCTTTGACACTGCGTGTGGTTTATCGGTCGACGCGTTCAACTGTCGGCCGTTGGGGGTGTGTTTAGTGTGGAGTGCAGTGTGGGTGCTTGAACCGCCGGGTGTCGTCTCCGTTGCAGAACCTCCGGCCTGCCTGTTGGAGTCGGGGGCTCATACGCGGGAAACCGCAGGGTGCCGATCGTCCTTAGCGTTACTTAGGACACCAATGCTGCCACTGCTGGAGGCTCCCTCAAACGTCCATGAGTGCCTCACCCTGGAAGGCGTGGCGGGCCCAGCATCCAATCCTTTAGCATTTTTGGCCGAAACAGTTTGCAGGACTTGCATTGTTTTTTAGAATGGTCCCCAGGACGGCAGCGATTACATGCCCTATGTGAATCCTTCCAGGGAAACTTGTTACAGGAAGGACAACATTTAAACGGTGTGTTTTCCATAATATGGAAAGATGGCAGCCTGGCTATGTAAAAGGAAGAATAGGACAATAGGCAGTCTCTAAGTGAGATGAATTATGACCTCCCCCACTGTACAGGGACAAACCCGTTGGGGCCGAGGTAGGCCAAAGACAAAGTTCGTCGAGACGGGTGAGTAGTTGTCCTCGACGAATTGTCTTGTCCTCGAAAGCCATCGCCAGAGATCTTGCGGTGTACGGCTGTCGAAATGATAGAAAGTATTAATTTAAACTTCGTATTATTAAAGATGTTCGATAGAAGGAACTCGGCATCTTGTGTCGACTGTAATGCAGAAATAAATAATCCGAAGGACCTCGACGCGCGAAGAAACATGGGTACAGAAGACGTCACCCAAGGGATAGTATTACTGGCACGCTCTGTCGACATCCGTTTTCGGGTTTCAAAAACAAAAAATGTAATACTCTGCAGCTACCACTAGATGTCGGCCTATGCATAGCCTGTGATCTAAGCAGATTCAAAAGCCTCAGAAGAACAAGTTGCTTACCCCTGGTAATGTTCTTTCAACTGGATGTTCCTCCCACGTATTCCTCATCTATGATATCTCCTATATCCAGCTTCAAAAAAAGATTTTCGGCATAAGGCGATGTGCGTCGATGCGATCGACTCGATATTCCTCGAGGGCCTCCGTCTCAAGGAGTGTGTCGTCGAAGGTATACTTGGAACGTAAAGCGCCTGTTGGCTTCAGTTGTGTTTTTTCTTACAGTAGAACTCCCAAAATGTAATTCACGGAAACTGTACTGCGGTGTAGGCTGGGAGGGGCGATGAGGAATACGTGGGAGGAACATCCAGTTGAAAGAACGTTACCAGGTGTAAGTAACTTGTTCTTCGAATGGATTATGTCCTCCCAGGTATTCCTCATCTATGATAGGCTTCCAAAACAGTATTAGTTTTGGCGCACGGAGTAAAAACTTTGTAATCAAGTGTTGTTATGAACCGAATGAAGGACTGCTTTCCAAAAGCTTCTTCCCTGGCTTAAGGTGGAATGAAGGCGGTAATGCTTTGTAAAAGTGTGAATGGTAGACCAAGTAGCTGTCTCACAAATATCTTTTATTGGAACCCCTCTTAGCAGAGCAGAAGTAGCCATGCCCCTAGTGGAATGGGCCCTCAAGTCTTCTGGGAGATCTTTCCCAGCCAGTCAATAGCATTCAGTAATAGCTAATATAATCCTTCTGGACACGGTTGGTTTAGTTACAGCATGTCCCAGTCTATGACCAGTATATATCCTATAAACAGTTGGTCATCTAGACGAAACTTTGGCATTCTTGAAAAGTAGAAACTCAGAGCCCTTCTTTGTTAAAGACTGTGTAACCTTTCCTCTTCCTTGCCAGGATGAGCTGGTGGGTAAAAGGTAGGTAATACTAACTGTTGTCCCAGATGTAAATCTGATATAATCTCTGTAGAAATTAGGTTGGGACCTTGTCCTTCTATAAAAAAAGAAATATATTTAAAAAAATAATAATTAAAAAATAAAATTCAATGGTGGTTTAGAAGACAGTCCCTGCAACTCACTCACCCTACGGGATGATGTTAACACTACTAAAAAGATGGTTTTGAATGTTAATAGTCAAGTACACAAAAATCAAACGGGACACTGTACCAACTCAAGAAGGGTAAAACAGCCTACTCCATGACTCCATCAACATATTGTTATACACAAAGACTGTTTATAACGTCTGACCAACCAGGAATCACAAATACAATATTTATTCACATATTGGATAGCTCAGGGGGGAATCTTACTAAAATGTCGCCCTCACAATTACGACGGCCGAAAATGGCGACTTCTTTTTTTTTGGACCCCCCCTTTTCACCACATATATATGTGTGGGGGTATAGAATATAATATTAATATGGGTCTCCTCTGCATATATATGTGGTGTAAAAGTTTTTTTTTTTTTAAAAGTACGCATTTTTGGCCGTCGCAATAATCACATTGATCCCTCAGGGGCAATGTGCTTGCCTTGGAAGCAAGACGACATGGAGCAACACGGGTCAGTGCTGAGAAATCTCTGGGTATTAAGCACGTTATAAATAACCTATCATATCATATTGGCTCAACCCTATTGCGAATGCAGGTGTCCAGTCATAATGTCGAATACAATAATTTCGAAAGTCAAAATGTCGAAAATATTTAATCGAAAATAAAAATGTCGAATTACAAAAATGTCTAATTTTTTTCGATTTTTTTTCGAATTAATGTTTAAATAAATAATTAATTATAGTTTTTAAGACATAATTTTTTTAAATGGTTAAAGGTATATCCATGGTGGGAGGGGGGTATGTGGAGGAGGGGGGGTTGGGGTAGGGGTTTGGGATGGGTTTTTTTAATAATTAATTATTTAATTAATGTTTAATAAAATATATATTTTTTTAAATTAAAGGTATATCCATGGGGGATGTTGGGGAGGAGGGGGGGGTTGGGGTAGGGGTTTGGGGTGGTGGGTTTGGGGGGGGACCCCCCCAATAAAAAACGTTAGTATGTGTGACATTTTACATAGTTATTTTAACATTGGTTTTTCGATTTTTTTTTCGACATTTTATTTTCGAATTAATGACTTTTTCTATTATATGTATGTGTTTTCGACATTTTTGCATTCGACATTTTTTTTCGACATTTTTGTAATTCGAAATTATTTTTTCGATATTATGACTATAAACCGCGAATGCATATACAATGTATAAATCAAGACCCTACATGTTTCTGTTGATGTTGCTAATCTGCTCGACATTCTTCAGGGGTTTACTAATGACAATTCATATCCATATCTGGGATGTTTTCTGTTGTGAAGGAAAAGGCTCAGGAAAGACTAAACCGTCTGTTTCAACAGACTACAACAAGAAATATAAAAACAGACTAAATCACTAGCAAACGAGCCCTGAACATTGTGTCAAAATTAACCCAATACCCTACATGTCAAAATGACCCTTCTTGAACCGTTTGCCTACCTGTTACTATTATCTGTCAGGAAGCACGTTAGTCAAGATATATCATGCATAACACCATGAATGTGTGTATTTTTCAAAGTGATCCCAAAAGACTCAAAGTATCCGCAACAAATATCTGCAACACATCAAAAAACAAGTAGTTCTCCTGGTCAGGAATGAAAAATTAATTTCCGCAACAAAACACTATGTGCACATGTTTTGCCACCCAAAGCCAACAAATATCACCTACACGCTGTCTAGTCATGCTGTTTGTCACCAGTCCTAATACAACCTGGAACCCCAGATTGGCCAAATGCAGCAGAAAAAAATAACACGTCTGATGCTTTGCAAAGAAAAGGATCCACATTCTTATCCCTACACCAGCTGCAGAATTTCTCCCAATGGTACAAAGACTTCGATGCTGGCCGTCTGGCCAAAAGCAAGATCTCCATTCCGTCATCCGGGAGGACCCAAATCCTTGTAGCTCAACCTCTTAGAATCCATCCGTGACTGTTGTGTGCGTTGATCTCTGGATGGAGAACCCGACCGTCCTTTCGCCAGAGAAGGTCCTCTCTTTGTGGAAGACATTTTGGAGGGCAGATGGACATGTCCAGAAGGTCAGTTTACCACATCCTCCTGGCCCAATCCGGATCATGGATTTCCCGAACTTTCTCAACCTCCTGATCACGTGAGTAATGACGGGGACTGGAGAAAACACATACAGAAGTGGAAACTCCCAGTCCATTAGGAACGTGTCCCCTAAAGCTCCTCTTGGGGGGAAATTCCCTGGAGCAGAACAGTTCACACTTCCGGTTGACACTGGCCATGAACAGATCCACTTGAGGGGTTCCCCAACGGGTGAAGATCTCTTGAAGGACTTCCTGAGCTAGTTCCTACTCTTGGCATACCGCTCTACCTGCTCAGAGCATCTGCCGCTGTATTCTCCACTCTAGGCTAGGTGAACTGCTGATAAGGGGATTCCTTCTTGTATTCCCCAGAACCAGAGCTGCATTGCCTCTCTGCACAGTGGCTGTAATAATACACCTGCTCTCTTGTTGAGGTAGTACCTGGCCACTGTGTTGTCCGCCATTATCAGGACATTCTTTCCCCGTACAGAGGGCAGAAAAGCCTTCAGCACAAGTCTGATTGCTCTCAGCTCCAAAAGGTTGATATGTAGTTTGGACTCCGATGGAGACCAACGACCGCTGATTTTCAGATTGTTGGTGTGGCCTCCCCACCCCGTGAGTGAGGCGTCCGTAAGACATGCATTACTTATCGTAAAAGCATTTCTGATTATTGTATCTGCTTAGATTCACATGCTGTGCATATAGTCCGACATCCAGTGGTCAGCGATTGCATCTTGTCTTTCAAGAATCGAAAGGGGACGTTGACATGGGTGTGACTGGAACACTATGCCTAACGTGACGTGAAGTGTACCCAAAATCCCTCACGCGTCGAGGTCCCTCAGATTGTATTTTTTCTGCCATGAGGGAGCCTATGACTAACATGAGTGAGTACAGAAAAGAGAGAAAGTAGTAAGAAGTCTATGGTCCTTCCATGCCAGCGGGGAGGAAGGGTGGGCGCATATAAATCTAACCAGATACAATCATCAGAAATGCTTTTACGGTAGGTAATGCATGTCTTCTGATGCTTGTTAATCTGCTTAGAATCTCATGCTGTGCATAGACTAGCGAGTAGTACCCGGAGTAGGAGGTGGGATGTGAGAAGTAACAGTAGTGAAAAGATGTCTTAGTACTGCCTGTCCCACCTGAGAAACAGACCTAGAATGAGTGTCTAGGCAATAGTGTTTTGTAAAGGTGTGTACAGAACTCCAGGTTGCCGCTTTGCAAATGGACTCTAGGGAAACATTTGCAATGAATGTTATGGAAGCCGCAGTGCCTCGAGTAGAATGTGCTCTAGGCATGAAGGGCAGTTCTCTCTTAGCAAGAGAGAAACAGAGTGTGATGCATTTGACAATCCACCTAGAGATAGTAGATTTGGAGACCGGGTCTCCTTCTCTACCTGCTGCCACTGAAACGAAAAACGGATTTGTTTTTCTTAGTGCTCGAGTTCTTTCCATGTAAAACATGAATGCTCTGCGTACATGAAGTGTGTGCAGGATTCTTTCTCCCATGTTTGAGAGGTTCTGAAAGAACGTTGGTAGTTCTATGGATTGGTTCACATGGCACTTGAAATGAATTTAGGCGAAACCTAGGGTGAGTGCGCAGAACCACCTTATCTCTGAACTGTTACACAGGGGTCTAGAACTGAGAGCGCTTGTAGTTCACTTACTCTTCTAATGGAAGTAATAGCTATTAAAAAGGCAGTCTTGTAGGTGATATCTTTGAGACTTGCTTTATGCATGGGCTTGAAAGGAGACCCCATAAGTCTAGTCAACACCACGTTCGGGTCCCATCCGGGAGCTGGGTTAGAAATGGGAGGGTGAATTCTCTTTACTCCTTCCATGAAAGCCTTAATAACTGGTATCTTCCACCACAACACCTTCTGTTGTGATGTAGTGTAGGCTGAAAGAGCAGCTTAGTGAACCTTTAGAGTTAAAGACCAGGCGCAAGTCAAGTAAATGAGTCGGGATACAACACAATATGAGTAGGAGAGCAGTTAATGGGGGTGAAGCTCTTACAGTTGCACCAGATGACAAAACTCTTCAACTTACTGAAATAGCAATATTGAATGTTCGGTTTTCTTGCCTCCCTCAGTACGTCCATACATCTCTGAGGGAGTTGTAGGTGCCCAAACTCTATGACTTCAGGAGCCAGGCCGCTAAGTTCAATGTCTGCGGGCATGGGTGAAGTGTCTCCCCTTTGTCTTGCGACAACATGTTGTACGGGCAAGGCAGTTTCATCAGAGGAGATAGAGACATCTCCATCAGATGAGCGAACCAGGGTTGGCGGGCCCACATGGGGCCACCAATATCATTGTGACTGGTTCCCGGTGCATCTTGTGCACTATCTTGTTGAGAAGGGGAGTCAGGGGGAAAAGCGTAAACAAATTTCCATGACCATGTTATCCAGAGTCCGTTCCCCTTGGAACGGTTCTGGGGGTACCTGGAGGCGTAATCTTGGCATTGAGCATTCTCCAGAGTTGCAAACAAGTCGTTCTCTGGAAAACCCCATTCCGCGAAAACATTGGAGACAGTGTCTTCGTGTAATCGTCATTCGTACTCTATTGGTAGTGGGAAATCTCTGCCGAGTATGTCTGCCAGCAGAAACATGTTCTGTTTGAGAACCCACTTCCAAATGTTCTGGGACAGGTTGGACAGCCCTGGAGAGCGAGTGCCCCCTTGTTTGTTCAGATAGTACAGGGCTGTGGGGCTGTCTGTGAGGATCAGGACCGTCTTTCCCTGCAGGTGAGTCTGAAAAGCTTCCAGCGCTTTGAACACAGCTAACAGTTCCAACAGGTTTATGTGGTTGGATGCCATGTCTGACGGCCAAACTCTGTGCGCTGTCTGTTGAAGCAGGTGAGCTCCCCACCCTGTGAGAGAGGTGTGTGTGTGTAGTTAGAGTGGCCTCCACTACTGGGGTGGTGAAGGATTTCCCTTTCAAGAGGTTCTCCCTCGACCACCACCGTAGTGAGAGAACGAGGGATGGCGAGACAACCACAAGATCGTCCCATTGTCCTCTGTCCTGACACCACTGGCTGTTGAGCCACTCGTGCATTGGGCGCATGCGCGCGTGAGGAACCAAATAAATACATGATGCCATCATTCCTAACAGTCACATAGCCTTGTGTACCATCACCTCTCAACTGGCTACATATTGAGGGATTTGAAACAGCACGTTTTGGACCTTCTCGGAGGGGAAGACGAGGCCGTCCTTTGTTCGAATTAGAGGCCCTAGGAACTGCTTGACCTGACTGGGGTCTAGGCTGGATTTCTTCTCGTTCATGGAGAATCCCAGATTGAATAAAAGATCTATTGTTCTTTGGCTATTTGACAGACAGGTTTCGTAAGAGTCCCCTGTTATGAGCCAGTCATCGAGTTAAGGATAAACCGGGATGGATTGCCTGCGCAGCTGTGCTGCTGCCACTGCTAGTACCTTTGTAAATACCCTTGGTGCGGAGGCTATACCAAAGGGTAGTACCTAGAATTGATAGCGTTTGTCTTGTATCATGAATCTGAGGTATTTTCTGTGCGCCGGCAACATTGAAATATGAAAGTATGCATCTTTCATGTCCAGTGTTGCCATGTAATCCCCCCCCCCCTATGAGAGCAGGAGAATTACTTCCTGCAGAGTGACCATGCAGAACTTTTGTGACTTTACAAATAAGTTCACTGGGCGCAGATCTAATACAGGGTGCATGGTGAGATCCTTTTTGGGTACAAGGAAGTACACTGAATAAATACCTTTGTTTACCTGTGAAAGAGGAACGACCTCTATGGCTTCCTTTTCTTGTAGTGTCTCGACTTCCTGAAGGATATGCAGATGGTCTGGCGTCACTAGTCTTGCGCGTAGAGGTCTGAAAGTTGGGGACCGGCAGAACTCTATACAGTACCCGAGGGCTACGGTCTTTAGCACCCACTGGTCTGTAATTATCCCCTCCCAAGGAATGCTGTTAGCCGGCCCCCAACCAGGCAGGCATGGGAGGGGACCCGGATCTTTGGGTCATTTTGAACCTGGCGCCGCGGAGCCTCTGGGGTAGAGTTACAGCCCCTTCATTTCCCACAACGCTCACCCCTTTGGGGATACGGGGTGGTGTATCCACTGGTTCCTTGTTGAGAAGACCAATTGTTTCCCGAGGTGTACTGCTTTTGAGGGCAGCGTTGGCCACGAAAAAGGCATCTGGACCCAGTTCCTCGCCCTGTGGAGGGCTTTTGTGTGATTTGATCTAGCGTCTTCAGGGTGTGGTGCTCCTTCTTTGCGGTCTCGAGAGCTTCGTTGACCGCTCATCCAAAAAGGTTAGATTCTTCCAAGGGTTTATTAGTAAGTGACTCTTGAGTTTCTGGCTTGAAACCACAGTTTCTTAGCCACACATGTCTCTTTAGGAGGGTGCCCTGAGCCAACGATCGACGTGCTGTCTCAGCAGAACCCAAAGTGTTCTTGAGTCTACTTTGGTTTACTTGTCTTCCTTCGGTTACCGTGGACTGACGACGAGTCCGTAGCAGTTCAGGAACCTCCTGCAGGCCTTCTTATAACATGGCCCATTGAGCGTCCGCATAGCTGGCTAACAAGGTAGTATTGTTAGAAATTCATATAGAAAAGGCTGCTACAGCCGTGACCCTCTTTCCTAGGGCATAGAGTCTTTTACACTTTTTATCAGGGGGTGCCTCCCCAGGTGACAGGGGAACCCCTGCCCTTTTTCTTGTAGTGGTCACCACCAGTGTGTCTGGGGTGTAGTGACCTCTGATATAAAGGGGATCAGAGGGTGAAGGGCAAAAAAGCTTTTAAATCCTTGGTTTAACTGCTCTTGTGAGTGCAGGTGTTGATAACGAGGGAGCCAGAAGTTTTTTAATTGAGTAAAGAAAGGGAATAGCCTGGCTGGCCGGCAGTTTCTCTTCAAGAATGTCTTCCACAAAGTCAGCCTCAGGAACAGCTTAATCGGTGGCGATCTTGAAATGTTCTGCTGCTATGCGCAACATGGCGTTAAATATCATTCGATCGTCCACTGGAGAGAGCTGTCTATTGGGAGTGGTCTGTGTGGAATCTAAACACAGGGCATCGGAATCTGGAGAAGGATTTGGAGACTGCCAAGGCTGAGGGTCACCCATATTCGGGTTTTCCCACCCACCCCCCTATGGGATCATGCATATCCTCAGTGTCAATGAAGTGATCATCATGCTCAGTGTCTGTAGGAACGTCCTCCTCAGTGAGGATGTAAGTGTACACATCCTCCTCCTGAGAGGGATCAAAGAGTCTTGGAAATGTAGCCAGTGTCCAAAAGGGCTTCTTCCTGTGGTCTTTTAGGGGTGGATTGCTCAGAGAGTTACAAACCTATCAAGCCTCTCCATACAATTTTCAAATTTTTCCCCTAGTCCAAACAGAAGACTTAGAAGGGTCTAGAGGGGGAAAGGCTCTTGAATACGATCCTCTTATGCTTAACGTTGAGATGTTTGTCTCAACGCCAAAGAAGAACAAGTTACTCTCTTACCTGGTAACGTTCCTTCGATGGGATGGTCCGACGATGTATTCCATATCTATGACAGTAATCACCACAGTTGTGCTGCTTCGGAAAATCTTTCGGCGTCTGCGTCCTGTGTCGATGACGTCGATACGCCGCCCTCGAGGACCTCCTCCGACGGCCGACGTCACTGGATGTTATAAGTAGGACGCACGACGCCCGTAGCCTCAGTTGTAGTTTTTTTCCCAAAACGTGTGCCACCAGTCTTCTGCCAGTCTGACCACACAAAGCCTTGCAGAAACATAAGAAATTCTGTAGCGGGGAAGGCAGGGAGGGAGCGATATGGAATACGTCGTCGGACCATCCATCGAAAGAACGTTCCAGGTAAGAGAGTAACTTGTTCTTCGAGGGGATTGGGTCCTCCGACGTATTCCATATCTATGACAGACTCCCAAAGCAGTACCAATGGAAGGAGGTGAGAAAAGAATTTAAAAAAAGAAATTTACAATGCCCAATCAAATTGCGGAGCAAAGGATCGCCTTGCCAAAGGCCAGATCCTGCCCACGGATGGAATCGAGGGAGTAGTGACGTACAAAAGTATGGACCGAAGCCCAGGTGGCTGCATCACAGATGTTACGAATAGGAACACCCCTCTGTGGGGCAGTCATACCCCTGGTAGAATGGGCCCGCAAGTCGACCGGTGGGTCCTTACCCGCCAAGCGTTAACACTCAGAAATAGCCAGAATAATCCAGCGAGACAAAGTCTGCTTAGTCACACCTTGTCCCAAACGCTTGTCAGCGTAACCAATGAAGAGTAGATCGTCCACTCTGACCCGGGACATGCGTGAAATATAAAAGCTTAAAGCTCTCCTAGGATCGAGCCTATGGAGCCTCTCCTCTTCCTTACCAGGATGTGGAGGAGGATGAAAAGCCAGAAGAACAACCTTCTGGCCTAAAAGAAATTCCAACACCACCTTCGGAAGAAAGGAAGGAAGGACAAACTCTAAGGACAACCCTGTCCTTCTGAAATACTGAAAGTGCCTGTAACTCACTCACTCTGCGAGCGGAAGTGACCGCAAACAAAAATACAGTTTTAAGAGTTAACAGTCTCAAAGGGCATGAATGCAAAGGCTCAAACGGAGCACCCATCAGAAACTTGAGGACAAGGTTCAAATCCCAACCGGGCACCTGGAAAGGTGACGGAGGGAACATATTAGTGAGCCCTTTTAGAAACTGAGAAATTAAAGGAATTCTAAAATAAGAAAACTCTTCAGACGAGCGCTTAAATATGGACAGCGCCGCAAGGTAACCTTTGATGGTACCCACTTGCAGGCCCCTGTGGGCCAAAGAAAGTAAAAAAGTCAGAACCATAGGAATGTCACATGAAAAAGGATCCACATTCTTAACCCTGCACCAGTCGCAGAACTTTCGCCAACGGTACACAGAATTTGTTGGGGGCCTTCTGGCCGAAAGCAACACCTCCATCACGTCTTCAGGGAGGTCCCAATCCTTATACCTCAACCTTTCAGATAACAAGCGTGAAGGTTGAGGGATCTGACCTCTGGATGGAGAACCTGACCCCCCTCCCGTGAGAGCAGATCGTCTCGGTAGGGAAGACGACGTGGAGGGCAGATGGACAAGTCCAGAAGGTCTGGCTACCACGTCCTCCGGGCCCATGCCGGAGCAATGAGGATCATCCGGGAACTGAACCTCCGTAACCTCCGCAGCACTTGCGGAATGACGGGGACTGGAGGAAACGCGTACAGCAGTGGGAATTACCACCCCCAAGGCTCCTCTTGGAGGAAATTCCCGCGAGCAGAACCTTTCGCACTTCCGGTTGACACTGGAGAAGAGATCCACTTGAGGGGTCCCCCAAAGGGCGAAGATCTCCAGGAGAATCTCCTGAGCCAACTCCCACTTGTAAGAGATTGCGCTCTGCCTGCTAAGAGCGTCCGCCGTCTCATTTTCGTCTCCGGCCAGATGAACTGCCGAGATCGAAACTTCCTGCTGGATTGCCCAGAACCAGAGCTGCATCGCCTCCCTGCACAGAGGAAGTGACCCTGCCCCCCCCTTTTTGTTGAGGTAGTGCATGGCCACTGTGTTGTCCGTCAGGATCAGGACATTCTTTCCTCGCACTGTCGGAAGAAAAGCCTTCAGGGCAAGCCTGACGGCCCTCAGCTCCAACAGATTGATATGGAGTCTGGACTCCGACGGAGACCAAAGACCGCTGTCAACTCGTTGGCATGAGCTCCCCATCCCGTGAGGGATGCGTCCGACACGATCGTCACCTCTGGCCAGGGTAGCCAAAAAGGAGCCACCTTAATCAGATTACCTTCGCCGGCCCACCACAGAAGGTCCTGGGCGACCGAGGACGGCACCTGAACCGGGTCCGACATCCTGCCGGAGGACTGAGACCACTGGAGCTCGAGTGCCCATTGCAAAGATCTCATCCGCAACCTGGCCTCTGGCACCAGAAGAATGCAGGATGCCATAGGGGCGAGCAATCTCAAGACCTTGAACGCTGGGAGACTCTGGGCAAGCTGAAACTTGCGCACCATCTGCTGAATGTGATGAGCCCTTACCTGGGGAGGAAAACACAGCCCCAGGGACGTGTCGAGCACTGCTCCGATGTACTGGAGCCTCTGAATTGGCGTCAAATGGGACTTCTTTAAGTTGAGGGAGAAGCCCAGCTTGTGGAGGGAGTGGCAGGTGACGGACAGATGATCCAGGACTTGCTTGGGAGAGTGCGCCCTGATCAACCAATCGTCCAGGTAGGGGTAGACGTGAATCCCCCCTTTCCTGAGATGCGCTGTCACCACTACCATGAGCTTGGTGAAGATCCTCGGGGCGGAGGTCAATCCGAACGGCAGGACCCGAAACTGAAAGTGCGAGTCGCCAACCGCGAACCTCAGGTACTTCTTGTGCTTTGGATGGATCGGCACATGAAAATAAGCGTCCTTGAGGTCGAGAGACACCAACCAGTTCTGAAGTTGAAGGGCCTGGAGGACTTGAGAGAGAGTAACCATCTTGAACATGTCCTTCCTGAGGAGTTTGTTCAAACCGCGCAAGTCCATGATGGGTCTCGATCCCCCCCCGTCCTTCTTGGAAATCAAAAAATAAGGGGAATACCAACCCTTGTTCCTCTCTGCTACAGGCACCAGTTCTATGGCGCCTTTCTCTAGCAGAGATTGAATTTCCTGCGCAAGGAGCGGATCCGGACTCTTCAAAGAGAGATTCCCTGGTGGATTGTCGTGAGGCCTCTACTGGAAAGGAAGACAGTAGCCGTGGGCTATGATCTCCAGAACTCACACATCTGAACTAACAGCACGCCACTCTACAAGATGCTGCGCCAGCCTTCCCCCAACCGGCGAACCATGGGACATGGCCTCATGACTGAGCTGAAGCGGCTGCGGCATTGCCTGAGGGCAAAGAGGCAACTGCCCGAGTGGCCTTAGCACCTCGAGTACCTTGTTTCCCACCTCTGGCACTCCTTCGGTGGCCCCCTTGACTGGCAGCTCCTCTCACTTTACCAAAGGATGAGTAATAACGAAAGGAACCTCCCCTCCATTGCTGTTCCCTAGGACGAAAAGGCAGAGGTTGTCGAACTGCAGCACCCAACGACTTTGCTGCAGCTTTGGAGGTCTGCAACCTCTCAAGCCTCTCGTCAGCCTTGCTTTCAAAAAGATGTTCACCATCAAAGGGCATGTTGAGGAGCCTGGCTTGCACATCAGGAGCAAACCCCGACTTCCTTAACCACGCAAACCTGCGTATCACGGTGCTCGCCACCATGGACCGGCTCACACAGTCTTCCATGGCTAAACCCGACTGAACAGACTCACACATGGCATCCTTGCCATCCTGAATAATAGCAAGAAGACCATCCCGTTCGTCCCCTTCGGGAATATGTTCAGCCACTAAGGAAATACAGTTCCACAGAGTGGGCGTGAAACGTGACAAGGCACATACGGAGCTGGCCGCCTGAAGAGCCATACCCCTTGAAGAAAACACTTTCTTCGCCCAGCCATCAAAACGCTTGTCGTCCCCATCAGGAGGGATGGTAGGATACGACGCCTGCTTTGCTGGGAGTCCTCGGATGAGGACGGGGAAGGCGAACGATGACGGCGTTTCTGGGAGTGCCTCAAAGAGGCAGAGGAGTGTCGGGACCCACTCCGGGACCGAGACCCCCTAGACTTACGACTACGATGCAGAGAGTCGCCCCTCAAATAGTCCGTCGAAAGCCCAGTGGACCTCGCCTTCCAGGGCTTGGACACCTTACCGACCGACAGCTTCTTCTTACGTTCCCCCAAGGCCTTGGACGTAAGCGACTTGTAGTCGACACAATCATCTATGTCGTGGGCCTCCCCGAGACACCAGAGGCAGGCGTCGTGGGAGTCCGATACCGACATCTTGGACCCGCAGTCCCCACACTTCTTGAAGCCCGGACGCGGGGTGGAAGAAGAGGAAGACATCCCGAGAATACTTCACAAAACGAACAGGTTCGAAGAACCAAAAGAACAGAAACTCCAAAGAGTCGATGCGCGCCGAGATCTCCAAAGCGAACACGTTCACGGAAAAAACGGAACTGAGGCTGCGGGCGTCGTGCGTCCTACTTCTAACATCCAGTGACGTCGGCTGCGGTCCTCGAGGGCGGCGTATCGACGTCAACGACACAGGACTCAGACGCCGAAAGATTTTCCGAAGCAGCACAGCTGTGGTGATTACGGTCATAGATATGGAATACGTCGGAGGACCCAATCCCCTCGAAAATAACCTCTTCGCCTTCCAAAAACTCTTCCCAGGGAACCGAAGAGATTGTGCGTCCCTGTGCTTCTCCTTAGGCTTTGCGGAGGGTTCCGGTATTTCCTTCTGCCTATCTTTGGATTTCGACGAATCCTTGGGCTTTCCCGTGGTTGTCGGTGAATCCCTTGACTGAGGCTTCTGAGAGTCTCGCAATCTTTTCAGTAACGTCCTCCGCAGTAGGGAAGTTGCGTAGCAAGGGCCTGCGGTTGTACAGTCTTCAGCGGAATCGGGGCCTTGTCGTCGGCAGGCGCCTTCTTATGATGCGTCTCGATGGGTTTTGGAATATTGGGGGTAGCGCCCCTCACTTTCGCGTGCCTGGTCGCAAGGCGCCTCTGCGGCTGCGGGGAGGGCTGCCGATCTTGACAGTCGGCAGGCACGGCCAAATCTTCTGGTGTGCCCGTTGGCACTGTGGACCGCTTCGATGTCGAAGACTGCCGGGGATTGTGTGTTTAGTGAGTTTCAAGTACGCCTTTGTCGCCGGGTGTCCCGTACCCATAGCAGTGCCTGAGCCGTGCCTGACGGCGCCGGGGACAGACGACGCAGAGCAGGAGCGCTCCGCGGAAAGGTCAACAACCTCCGAGTCAGAGGCCTGCTCGTCACTGATGCCCTCGTCGGCAGCGGGAGAACTTGACTCCGCCCTTCGACATCCCGTAGGCCGCCCACCGCTTGGCATGGCGCTCCTTCAATGTCTTCGGGCGGAGAAGCTTACAAGCCGCACAACCTTTTCGTCGTGATCGAGGGGCAAGCAACTGTTACACCATCAATGCTCATCTCGCCAAGGAAATTTGCCCTTGCAAATGGGGCAAAACCTAAATGGAGTCCTCTCCATAGCTGAGGATAGGGAAAGTGACGAAGGCCAAAGAAGAAAGAGGGAGGAAAGGGAAAGGCATTCTCAGATTTTACAGAAATATCCACGCCGACCCCACTCTCCCTACTATGTAGGCCGGATGGAAGGCCCGGCTACGTGGTCGGCAACGCTGACTGGATCACCATCCGTCGAAGGTCAGTGGAGGTTTCGGCAGAGATCCCGAATAGCCGTCGATAGGAAGGATGGTCAGGCTGATCTTAATAATAATCTAATATATTAGACCAAAGGTCAATGGAACAATTAATAATGTCTTAATGTCTCTGCATGAACTCCGCTTAAGGCGACCAGTATGCTGGTGGAAAAAAACTATCTGAGGGACCTCGACGCGCGAGTGATTTTGGGTACACTACACGTCACGTTAGGGATAGTGTTACAGTCACGCCCATGTCGACGTCCCCTTTCGATTCTCGAAAGACAAGATGTAATACTCTGCGGTGACCACTGGATGTCGGACTATATGCACAGCATGTGATTCTAAGCAGATTAACAAGCATCAGAACCACCGTTATCTCTGGCCATGGTTGCCAAAAAGGATCTCCCTTCAGAATGTCGTCTTCGCAGGCACACCACAGGAGATCCTGTGCGGCCCTGTTTGGAACCTGAAGTAGGCCCGACAGGTTGCCCGAGAATTGTGACCATTGTGTCCTGAGAACACATTGAAGAGATCTCATTCTCAGGCGAGCCCCTGGCACCAAGAAAATGCAGGATGCCATGAGGCCGAGCAACCTCAAGAAGTCGAAGGCCGGGAGATGTTGTGCACTCTGAAGTTTGGCGACCATCGGTAGAATGTGTTGAGCCTCCACCTCGGGTGGCAAGGTTTCCCCCCCGCCCCCCCCCCCCCCCCAAGGATGTATCCAGTACAGCCGCGATTAATTGGAGCTTTTGAGATGGTATCAGATGGGACTTCTTGTAATTTAGGGAGTAGTCCAGTTTGTGGAGAGAATACTACGTGGGAGGAACATCTAGTCAAAAGAACGTTACCAGGGGTAAGTAACTTGTTCTTCGAATGGATTGTGTCCTCCCACGTATTCTTCATCTTTGATAGACTCCCAAAGCAGTGACAATTTGGAGGAGGGAGTACCAATTAATTTAGTCATGGACCGTATGAGGAACAGCCTTTGCAAAAAGACTTCGTTGAGACCTCCTTGAGACGAGGTTGAGTCTAAACAGTAATGCTTTACAAATGTATGCATAGACCACGTGGCCGCTGCACAGATATCGTTTAACGGGACACCCCTTTGCAGAGCCGCAGAAGTTGCCATGCCCCTAGTGGAATGAGCCCTTAGTCCATCTGGTGGTTCTTTACCTGCCAGTCTATAACATTTACCAATTGCTAAAATTATATCTGGATATAGTCAGTTTGGTTACTGCCAGGCCCAATTTGTGGCCGGTACACCCAATGAAGAGTTGATCAATTGTCGAAATTTAGCAAGTCTTGAAATATAAAAGCTTAGAGCCTTTTTTGGGTCCAGCCTGTGAAGTCTTTCTTCCTCCTTGCCTGCATGAGGGGGAGGATACAAAGGTGGCAGTGTTATCCTTTGAGACAAACGGAAGTCAGAGACTACCTTAGGCAGGAATGATGGTTTGACCTTGAGGATGACTATCCTTATGGAAAACAGTGTAAGGAGGCTTACAGGAAAGAACCTGTAACTCACTCACCCTGCGGGCCGATTTTAGAGCCAATAGTAGGACTGTTTTTAATATAAGGATCCTTAGAGGACATGAACGTAATGGCTCGAATGGAATGCACGTGAGACATTTTAATACCAAATTTGAATCCCAAACAGGCACAAGAAATGGGACTGGAGGGTACACGTTAGAAATTGCACAAGCAATGGTATCTTGAAATAAGATGCCTCTTCCAAAGGAGCGCTTAAAAATGGAAAGCGCAGCCAGGTATCCTTTTATCGTTCCAATCTGGAGCCCCATATTGGTTAAATGCAATAGGAAAGAAAGCACCATAGGTGTGCCACATAGGAATGGATCCACATTCTTATCCTTGCACCAATTACTGAACTTATTCCAACGTCAACGGTACAATGATTTGGTTGTTGGCTTCTGGCCGAAAGCAAAATCTCCATTAAGTCTTCCAGGAGGTCCCAATCCTTATATCTCAGCCTCTCAGAAACCATGCGTGAAGGCTGAGTGTTTTGACCTCTGGATTGAGAACCAGACTTTCCCCTTGCGAGAGAACATCCTCTCTTTGTGGAAGACTTATTGGAAGGCAGATGGACATGTCCAGAAGGTCCGGGTACAACGTCCTCCTGGCCCAATCCAGAGCAATTGGGATCATAGATTTCCCGAACTTTCTCAACCTCCTGATTACATGAGGAATGACGGGGACTGGAGGAAATGCATACAGGAGTGGAAATTCCCAGTCCACTATGAACGCGTCCCCTAGAGCTCCTCAGAGGAAATTCCCTTGAGCATTACTGCCGATTGACCTCGCTCACGAACAGATCCACTTGAGGGGTTCCACAAAGGGTGAAGATCTCTTGACGGACTTCCTGAGCTAGTTCCCACTCGTGGGAGACTGTGCTCTGCCTGCTCAGAGCGTCCGCCGCTGTGTTCTGCTCTCCGTTTAGGTGAACTGTCGATAGAGAGATTCCTTCTTGAATTGCCCAGAGCCAGAGCTGCATTGCCTCTCTGCACAGTGGTAGTGACCCTACACCCCCTCTCTTTTTGAGTACATGGTCACTGTGTTGTCCGTCATTATCAGGACATTCTTGAGGACTTCAGTGCTAGCCTTATTGCCCTCAGCTCCAACGGGTTGATATGTAGTTTGGACTCCGATGGGGACCAACAACCGCTGATTGTCAGTTCACTGGTGTGGGCTCCCCACCCCGTGAGTGAGGCGTCCATCACTACCGTTATCTCCGGCCATGGTTGCCAAAAAGACTCTCCCTTGAGAATATTGTCCCTGCAAGCACACCATAGAAGGTCCTGAGCAACTCTGCTCAGAACTTGCAGTAGATCTGGCATATTCCATGAAAATTGGGACCACTGAGTCCTGAGGGCCCATTGAAGGGATCTCATTCTCAATCGGTCTTCTGGCACCAGAAAAATGCAGGATGCCATGAGACTGAGCAACCTCAGAAAATCGACGGCCGGCAGATGCTGGGCATTTTTGTTACCATCTTTCCCAGAGGAAGTATCCATGACTGCTCCAATGAATTGGAGTCTTTCGAATGGTATCATATGGGACTTCTTGTAATTGGGAGAGAAGCCCAGTCTGTCTAGGGAGTGGCAGGTGACAGATGTTCCTGGGCCTGTTTAAGTAAACAAGCCCATATCAACCAAATGTCCAAGTAGGGGTAGGCGTGAATTCCCCCTCTCCTCAGCCACTACCCCCATCAGTTTGGTAAAAACCCTTGGGCCGCAGGTTAGCGCGAATGGCAGAACTCGAAACTGATAATGGGAACCGCCAACCGCGAACCTCAGATACTTTCTGTGCTGAAGATGGATTGGCACATGAAAGTAAGCATCCTTAAGGTCCAATGATACCAACCAGTCTTGGAGTTGGAGAGCCTCAAGGATCTGAGAAAGGGTTACCATCTTGAACTTGTCCTTCCTGAGGAATTTGTTCAAATTTCTTAAGTCCAAGATGGGTCTCAATCCTCCGTCCTTCTTGGGAATGAGAAAGTAGGGGGAATACCAACCCTTGTTCCTCTCCGCTACAGGTACATGTTCTATTGCACCTTTTGTTACCAGGATTAAAATTTCCTGCACAAGGACAGGATCTGGAATTTTGACAGTTGTATCCCGGCGGAAGATCCTGAGGCCTTTTCTGAAAAGGAAGGAAATAACGTTGGGCTACTGTTTCCAGTGCCCAAGCATCTGAAGTAATACCCAGTCATTCGTTCAGATGCTGAGAGATTCTGCCTCCCACCAGGGTCTTGTGGGACAATGCCTTTGAGTGGCTTAGAGGCGGCTGCAGCAGCAGCTGAGGGTAAAGATGCCGCTGCTGGGGCTGATCTAGCACCCCTTCCTCGTCCACAACAGGGGGAATCTTTTCTGTCCCCTTTGTCCAGCCTGTCCCCTTCCCATTCCCAATGAGGAACAGAAACGAAAAGGACAACCCCTCTAGGAAGAGGAGCCTGAATAGGGTTGTTGTAGAGGTTGATGTATGGAGGCGCTAAGTGATTTAGACGCTACCTTGGAGGTCTGCAGCTTCTCCAGACTCTCATCTGCCTTGCTGCCGAACGACCTCAAGCTGTCAAAGGGCATATTGAGTAGTCTGGCCTGCACATCCGGTGCCAAACCCGACTTTCTCAACCATGCAAACCTGCGTAGTACAGTGCTAGAAGCCATGGATCTGCTGATACTGTCAGCAGTGTCCAGTCCTGACTGGAGACACTGTCCCATTGCCTCCGTTCCATCCTTCACTATAGCCAGGAAGCAGTCTCTTTCCTCGCCTCCAGTAATGTGCTGAGCCGACATGCTAACAGTCCCACAGGGTGTAAGTAAATCTTGAAAGGGTACAAATAACATTAGCAGACTTCAAGGCCATACTGCCCGATGTGAAGATCTTACGAGCCTAGGCATCAACCCTCTTGTCATCCCTATACGAGGGAATAGAGGGGTAAGCAGACTGCCTGTTCGATGTGTCTGCCTGAACCACCAAGCATTCAGGTGTAGGGTGCTTGGTCAAATAGTCCCGATCAATAATAGAAGGCCTATATTTTGTGGCAAAGTTCCTCTTTACTGCAGGTCAGGTCCAGATTCTGGAGTTTCCCAGTTTGCTATGACCTTTCTCTGCAGGGCTGCATGAAAAGGTAATACTGGGTCCTTCAGAGGGCCTTGATTCAGGATATCAGTCATATTGTCTTTTTCATAGGCAGGAGAATTCCTGCTCCAGCCCATGTACTCAATTACCCTATTCATGACATTCCTTTATGCAGAATCTGCATGTTGTACTGGATCAGGTCTACCAAATTCTAGGTCTGGCGAAGTGTCTATACCACTAGCCAACAGGAGGCAATCATACAGATCAGTTATCCTTGATTCCTGATTAATAAGCTACTCAGGAACATTTTCCGTGCCATAACGCAATGCAAACCAAATAGGGGAGAATCCTCTTCAGATGCTTGCTCTTCCTCATAAATTGAGGCCATAGACTTGAAAAAGGCTTTCTTTAGTGTAGGTTTATAAGCCTTCTATGGACTGGGCAGAGGCCTCGAAATGGTCAAAGTGACTGTCCAAAGTGCCGAAACTGGCTTTGACAATTGCGTCGATGAAACCTTCGACAACGGTGTTGATGAAGGTTTCGACAGGCTTGCCTGTCAAGGATTTGCTCTTGTTTGGAGGTATCAGAGAAGGACTATGTTCTGGAGACAATACCCTCGATGATTTCTCATCGGACCGAGAGCGAGTCGCCGGTTTGACACTCTGCTTTGCCATGGCAGTCTTTGGCCTCCCTATGTCATCCGAAGGATCGACCGGGGCATGGTCTTTGCGTGAATCCTTCGAGGGGTTTGAGGCCGCATTCTCGAATATATGCAACATTGAACTCTTGAAAGCCTCCCATTTTCTGGGGGATTCATTTTTGGTTGGGGACCTGATAATCGCGGTAGAGAAATAAGATGAAGAAGAAGAGGGAGACCTATGACGTCTCCATCGCCTTCGACGAAGATAAAGATTGTCTCGGCTGAGACTTCTTTGACGTTTTGCACCGGGACGAGTCCCTAGACTCCCCAGACATTTTATCCCTCTTCGAAGCTGCCCTCCCCGCTGCCAGTTTACCTCGGCACTCCCCCAGAGCTTTTCCTGTCATGGCCTGATAGGACCCGCAGTCATCGGTTCGGTGTTCGGAACCGAAGCAACACAGGCAGACAGGGTGGAGATCGGTAATAGACATCTTTGCCCCACAGTCATGCCATTTTTTAAAACCAGACTTTGGGGTCGAAGGGTTGGAAGATGAAGACATTTCTTGACGAAACTGAAGCGCGCCGTTCAACACTCGAAGCAAAGCTTTCGGAAAAACAGAACTCAAGCTAACGGGCGCCGCTCGAGCTATTTGTGCTACTGATGATGGTGTCAGCACTCTAGGCAGCCCTCGAGGGACAATGACGCCACAACATCGAGCACAACGCCCTCTGGTGTGGAAAACATTTTACAAAGCAGCAAAGCTGACAATACGTATATCAAAGATGAGGAATATGTGGGAGGACACAATCCATTCGAAGGGCAGGTTATGCTAGGATGATCCAGGACGTGTTTGAGATGACGTGCACTGATCTGCCAATCGTCCAGGTAGGGGTTGACGTGAATCTCCCCCCCCCCGCCTCTTGAGACTCGCTGCCACCACCAACATCAGTTTGGTGAATACCCTTGGGGCAGAGGTCAACCCTAAATGGCAGAACTCGCAACTGATAATGAGAACCGCCAACGTCGAACCTCAGGTAGTTTCTGTGCTGGAGATGGATTGAAGGTCCAATGACACCATCCAATCCGGGAGTTGGTGGGCCTCAAGGATCAGAGAAAGTGTGACCATCTTTAACTTGTCCTTCCAGAGAAACTTGTTGAAGTATCTCAAGTCCAAGATGGGTCTCAGTTCTCCGTCTTTCCAGCGGATTAGGAAAAATTGAGAATACCATCCTTTGTTCCTCTCCGTTACAGGTACTGGCTCTTTGGCACCTTTCTCTTGCAGGCTCAACATTTCCTGCAAAATATGGTACCTTTAACGAATGGTTTCCCGTTGGATGACTCTAAATGAAGGGGAGGCAGAAACCCTGGGCTATGGTTGCTAATGCCCAAGCATCCGAAGTAATGCCTCGCCATTCTTCCAGATGCTGAAACAGTTTGCTGCCCACTGTTGTGTCATGAGTGAAGACCTCAGAGAGGTTTTGAGGCGGCTGAAGCAGCAGCTGATAGTAAAGATGCCGCTGCTTGGGTAGGCTTTGCACCTCCCCCTCGTCCACTATGAGGGAATCTTCTTTGGCCTCTTTGACTAGCCATTCCGCTCACTCTTCCAAATGAGGATAAGAAGCTAAAGGATCTATCCCTCCAAGAAGGTCCACTGGTGTGAAACGGCTGAGGCTGCCTGATGGCGGCACCTAGAAACTTGGCTGCCACCTTTGAGTTCTGCAGCTTCTCAAGAAATTCGTCAGGAATGCTGCCAAAAAGATGAGACCCATTAAAAGGCACATTAAGGAGTCTAGACTGCATGTCCGGTGCAAATTCAGGCTTCCTTAACGACGCAAACCTGAGTATCACGGTACTTGCCGCCATGGCTCTGCTGATACTGTCAGCAGAATCCAAACCTGACTGTAGAGACTCACACATGGCCACTTTCCCATCTTTCACAATGGCCAGGAAGCCGTCTTTATTCCCCTTCGGGAATATGTTCAGCCGCCATGGATACACAGTCCCATAGGGTGAAGGTACATTTTGCAAGGGCACATGTTGAGTTGGCAGACTTGAGAGCCATGCTCCCGGCAGAAAAGACTTTCTTTGACCAGGCGTCTATATGCTTATCCTGATCTGGTGGAATGGTTGGATAGGCAGCTTGTTTGGAGGTAGAGGTTGCTTCTTGCACCACCAGGCTTTTATGGGTTAGGGTGTTTAGACAAATAGCTGGGGTCACTACTTGACTGTCTAGATTTTCTAGTCAAATTGTTACTGACTGCCTGACTTGTTTCTGGTGCTTCCCAGTTTGCACTTACTCTTTTTTGTAGAGCAACATGAAATGGTAGGATTGGAACCCTTTGAGGGCCTTTGTCTAGGATATCCGTCAGGTCATCCTGTTCGAATGGGAGGGCAGGCCTTCTCCATCTCAGAAAATCAGTGACCTTGGACATTAATTGCCTGTAAGAGGCATCTGCATGATCTGCCATGTCTGGCTTGCCAAAATCCATTTCTGGAGGTGTCCACCCCACTGGCTGATTGTAAATTATCACCCAGGTCCTGCATTCTAGACTCCTCAGATATACAACTATCAGGAACATTAGGTGTGCCATATTGTAACCCAAAGGGAGTATTGTCGTTTGAAGGCTCATAGTTTTCATAAATCGACGTGAGATTTAAAAAAGAAAATCTTTTATGCTAATGGTTTAAAGGATTTTTGAATATCCGGTAAAGGCGTCCATGGCTCTGAGCCAGATGCCGATGGAGTCATCACCAAACTGGCTTTGATGAAGTCCGCGTCTTGGATGCCGATGGAGTCGATGGTTTCGACGCCCACTTGTCCGTGGACTTCGATGACACAGAGTCCTTGATTTTTCAACGACTCGAGGCCTCAACCACTCTCGATGAAAATCTGGCCTTTGTCCCGGGCTCGAGGGCACAGGATTTGTCTCTAGACTTTTCCTTAACGGCTTCAGAAGGCAACGTAGGAGCATGGCCTACTTGCTTCGAGGGAGCCCGTCTCTCAAAAATATTTATCATTTCCTACCTGAATGATTCCCATTCAACATGAGTATAGGCCTTAGTAGGGCAAGAGGAGGAGTGGTTAGAAACACTCCGTGACCTAGACCTTTTAGTTTTCTTCCGTCAAGGAGAGACATCTTGAGAGGGTAGTCTGACAGGATTTTTTTGAGAGTCTACCTTCTTGTGCTCCACACCAAGGTACCACAAACACACCTGATGTAGGTCAGGCAGCAAGATTCTTTTTAGCGCTGCATCTTTGCATTTCTTAAAACCGGACTTCAGCGTTTCCGAAGACAAAGACATTTTCACAACTACGAAGTAGCAATATGAAGTGCGCCTTAGTTCATGAAGCGATAGCTTACTTGGAAAAACAGAACTGAAGCCAACAGGCGCTGCATGTTCCATATATACCTTCATTGGTGTCATCCTTGAGACGGAGGCCCTTGAGGGACATCGAGTCGACCGCATCCAAGCACAACACCCACTGCAGAAAATGTGTTGCTGAAGCTGGATATAGGAGATATCAGATGAATACGTGGGAGGACACAATCCATTTGAAATATATATATGACAAATATTACATACCTGTAATCGTCTTTTTGATGCTTGTATCTGCTTAGATTCACATGCTCTGCTTAGGCCAATATCTAGTGGTTGGTGCGGAGTATTGCATGACTCGTTTTTCAAAAAGAGATGTCGACAGGGTGTGTCTGTAATACTAACCCTAGTTTGTTTGTTTTGTTTGTTTATTTTATTTCTATAGCGCTCCGGATCCGGGAGTATAAAGGCGCTTAGTACAGGTTACAAGGCACAGTACATGGTAATAAGCAGAGATACTAGAACAAATTGAACAACAGTTCTATACAGGAAATATAGACAGTGGGGGTGATAGCACCCAATAATGACATGAATAAGGCATAAACAGTAAGTACAGTTTATAGCTAGGTCTAACTTCAAGGTTGACTTTTTGTCAGAAGCCACCCAATGGCAAGTTTCCTGAACGAATGGAAGGATTTGGATGATTTGATATTCAGTGGTAGGGTGTTCCAGAGTTGGGAGGCGAGGACAGTAAAGCTCGAGCCTCCGGCTCTTTTAGAGGTAAATCTAGGAACTATGAGACATAAGGTATTGGAAGATCTTGCGGTTCTGATGGAGGATTTCATGGTAAATTTGTTAGTCAGGTGGGGGGGTGCTAGATAGTCGAGAGCTTTGTAAGTGAGGCAGAGTGTTTTTAGATCTATTTTATGTTGGATGGTGAGCCATTTGCAAGTGGTTCTAGTGGCAGAGATGTGCTCACGCCTGGGAATGTTTAGCGCTGCCCGTAACGCACTATTTTGAAGGACTTGGAGTTTATTGATTATCGCTTGGTTGGCACCTAAGTAGAGGCTGTTGCAGTAGTCTAGCTTAGATTGTATAAGAGCTCTGGCTAGCATGAGGCAACTGTTAGGGGAGAGAAATGGTCTACAGGCTCGGATTAGTTTTCCGGTATAGGCAGTGGCAGAGGCGGTCGCATTAACTTGCTTAGTGAGGTTAATATTGGCATCAAGATAGAAGCCGAGTATTTTCACGTTTTTGGCGACCGGGATAGTGTTGTCATCAATTATGATGTTAGAGTAAAGTTTTGTAAGTTGTTCGGTGAGCCAACAATGAGCAGTTCAGTCTTCTCGTCATTAAGGCAGAGGCCGTGTGTGGCCATCCATGCCTGAATGACAGAGAAGATTTCATTGATCCTAGCTACATCAATATTGTAATTGCCCGAGATGGTAAGGAATATCTGGGTGTCATCCGCGTAGTTTGTATAAGTGACACCCAGACGATCCAGTTTATCAAAGAGGGGCTTTGTAAAGATATTGTAAAGGCTGGGTGAAAAACATGATCCTTGTGGGACACCACAGGTGATAGGGATAGGGTCTGCTGCTGCCTCTAGAGAAAAGACCCTCATGGTTCTATTGGCCAGGAAGGACTGTATCCATGTGACAGCAGAGGGGGAAAAGTGGGCGGCAGAGGAGAGGTGGTTACAGAGTATTTTATGGTCGACCAGGTCGAAGGCTGCTGAGAGATCTAAGAGGAGTAGGATGGCAGCCTTGCCCTTATCTTTAATTTCGTCAATCTGACTTTTAAGGTCAACAAGGGCAGTTTCTGTTCCATGTTGAGGCCCGAAGCCAGACTGACGCAATCCGAGTAATTGGTTAGACTATAGGTAATGCTGAATTTGCAAGTAAGCAACTCTGTCAAGGATTTTTAACAAGAAGGGAACAGTTGTGATAGGCCTGTAATTTGTAGGGATGGTAGGGCCCAAGGTCTGTTTTTTTAGTAGCGGGATGACCCACGACTGTTTCAGATTGTTGGGTACCGAATTAGTGGAGAATGACACGTTTATGAGCTTAGAAATGAAGGGGGTGAGGTCTCTTGCTGCATCTTTTATGATCTGTGCAGGGCAGCTGTCCCCTTTGCAGTTTGATGGTTTGAGGTTTTTTAAAATTTTTTGCACTTCTAGTACGGCTACATTTTTGAAGGTGAAGCCCTTGTTAGTGTTAGGGGTGGTAAGTGGGCTGGGAATAGGGGGGCCAGTGGTGGGTCTACTATTGGAGAGTTGAGGTCTTTATTTTCGATTTTTGTTTGTAGGCCAGTGATTTTGTTCGCAAGGGCTTCTTGGATACTAATGCACCAGAGTTGGTCCTTCACGCACGTGTCCATAGGTGGATTGGGGTTTTCTAACTCCTTCAGGATAGTGAATAATTCTTTGGTACTGGAACTAGCATTACTTATTCTTGTATTGTAGGCTTCCTTTTTAGTGCGAATAATTTCTTTTTTATAAAGGGAAGATGCATTTATTAGATTTACTTTGTTTTCCTCCGATTGATTCATTTTTCGAAGTGTTTCCATTTTGGACTTTTTATTTCTTAATATTTTGAGTTCTGGTGTACACCAGGAGTTAAGATGTGCTTTGGGTTTACTTTTGCATAGTTTTAGAGGGGCAACAAGGTCAATAGCTTTGGACATGGCGTTGTTGTAGGTGTCTACTAATGAGTTGAGGTCTGATGTCTTGGGGATCCTGTTTAGGGTGGGTAGAACCAGTGGGATGAGGGCTTCGGCTGTGATGTTCCGCTTATTTCTTGTCAGACATGCTGGTGCAGGTGGGCGCTGTATGTGGAGAGGGTTATTGGTACTAATGTCAAATGAGAGTAGGAAGTGGTCGGTCCATATGAGTGGTTGGGGGTCCTTACAGATAATGTTGCAGTTGTGGCCAACGAGCCAGTCTAATATTCTGCCTTTCTGATGTGTAGGTAAGATGTTAAATTGAGTGTAGTTGTGTTCGCCAAGTGCATTGGCATGGGAAGATGCTGGAATGTCGTGGGGATCATTGTAACCCAAGTTAAAGTCACCTAGAATGATATTCTGTGATAGAGGTTTAGTTTTTTCGGCTATGAGGGAAGTTATATCTTCCTCAAAGGAACCTATGGGACCAGGGGGTCTGTATAATAGTTCCAGGGTGATGGAGTTCTTAGGGGAGGTTTGAATTTTAATGGATAGGTGTTCACAGGAATTTAGGGGAAGGGAGGTCACAGATCTAATGTTATGCAAGGATTTGAAAATAAGTGCTACACCTCCTCCACGGGTGTAACATGCACTGTCCCCATGGTCCTTCACACGTCAAGGTCCTTAAGATTGTTTAGTTTCTGCCATGAGGGAGCATGAAGTATAAGAGTGCAGGAAGGTAAAGAAAGGTGTAAGCTCTCTATGTACCTTTGACTCCCAACGAGGGGAGGAAGGGTGGGCGCATGTGATTCTAAGCAGATCCAAGCATCAGTAATATTGGTCTTCTGAGGCTTGTGGATCTGCTTAGAATCACATGCTTTGAATAGACTAGCAAGTAGTACCTGGAGAAGCAGGTGGGTTGTTAGAAGGTGCAGAGTCTCACCAGAGAATCATTTCTTGTTTTAGTATTTACACAGTAGTGTTGTGTGAATGTGTGTACTGAACTCCATGTCGATGCTTTACAAATTGCATCTAAGGGCTCATTTGCAATTAATGCAAAGGTTGCACCGTTACCCCAAGATTAATGTGCTCTGGGTGTAAATGGTAGGGTTTTATTGAATACAGTTCACAATCCATCTTGAAATTGCTGCTTTAGGAACAGTATTTTCTACCTGCAGCCAGTGAAACGAAGAATGGATCAGTCTTTCTTACTGGTTTAGTTTTGTCTAGATAGTACATTACTGCTCCCCTGACATCTAGTGTATGGAGGCTCTTTCCCCAGAGTTCTGTGGGTTTTGAAAGAACACTGGAAGTTCTATTGACTGCTTGACATAAAATTTGGAAATCAATTTAGGTGAAAAGTGAGGATGTGTTCTTAAAACAACTTTGTCCTTGTGTATGGTGACACAAGGGACTACGACTGATAGCGCTTGAAGTTCACTGATTCTTCTTAGAGGTGATGACAATAAGAAATGCGGATTTGTTGGTAAACTCCTTGAGACTTGTGTTGTGCATACGTTCAAAAGGAGGCCCCATACCCTTTGTTAGGACATTTAAATCCCACCCTGGGGGTTGGGGGGTGGTTAAGATTGGGGGGATACCTCTTCCAGGAAAGATGTAACAGGAACCTTCCACCAAGACACCTCGCTTTGGGAGTTAGTTTAAGCGGAAAGCAGAAAACTCTGCAAAAAGACTTATGGCGAATTGAACCCTAGAGCCAAGTCTAACAAGTATAGCAGGTAGTATACAATATTGGAAGGTAAAGAAATGATCAATGGGATTGACATTACCCTCCCACACCATAACACAAATCGCTTCCATTTATTGAAGTGTGTCTGGCTTGCCTGCCTCCTTTAAGATGTTCATGCATCTTTCAGGTAAAATGAGGGGCCCAGTATGACCTGAGAAGCCAAGCTGCTAAGTTGAGTGTGTGACGATGTAGATAGAAGGTGGCACCCTGATGTTCTGACAGCATGTTGTAAGGACTTGGTAGTTTGACTGGTGGGCAGAATGACATTTTGAGTAGGTGCGAGAACCAGGTCTGGCACACCCATATTGGATCTCTTAGGATCATAGCGAGATATTTCTGATGCATCTTGTGGATTATCTTGTGTAGCATTGGCGTTGGAGGGGAAACTTGTACACAAATTTCCCAGACCAATTCATCCACAGTTTGTTCCCCTTAGATTCTGTTTGGAGAAATCTGGATGCGCAAGCGTGGCATTTTGCTTTCTCTTGTGTTGCAAAGAGATCTCTGTCTGGATGCCCCCGTTGTTTGAAGATGATGGGCCTAATTCTGAGCCCGGAAGTAACCCTGCCAGTGCTAACGGCGGGTTGCCGCCGGACTCAAAATAATTTACCGGCACCTGACCTCCCGGTGTCACCGGCTCATTCAGAGTCTGGCAGCTGGGATGTCAGGCGAGGGTATATTTGTAAATCCCCATTCCCATAGAGTCCTATTGGACTGTATGGGAGTGGTGACACGGGAGCACCGGCACTGTTGCTAATGGTGCCGGTGGTCCTGTGAAAAGTCTGCTTACCATGACCGCTGCGCCTGGCAGGGTCAGACCTGTCGGGCACAGCGGCCCCGGCAGGCAGACGTTTAGTTTGCTGGTTCGGAAACAAGGGTGCTTGTGAGCTTACCGGCACCCTTGTTTCTGTACCGGCAAACTTATGAGGCCTGCTGTTTACAGTGTCTGTGTGCAATTCCCACTCGTGTTCCAAGGGAAGCACTGTGTTTCTGCTTAGCACATCTGGCAAACAGTTGAGTTCCGCTGGAAACATGGCAGTCGTGCTGTCCCCGAGTACTAGAACGGTCTTGCCCAATAACTATGGTTGAAAAGCTTGTAAGCCTTTTAACGCTACAAGTTGAAAAGCTTGTAAGCCTTTGAACGCTACCAGTAACTCGAGAATGTTGATATGTTTCTTGGAGGGAGACTGTCCACATATCATGCGCTGTGTTGAAGATATTGAGCACCCCACCCTAAAAGTGAAGCATTCGATGTTTACAGTGGCTTCCACTGCAGGGCTGTGAAAGGGTTTTCCCCACAACAGGAACTCCTTTGTCTACCACTGCAGTGCCTTCACAACAGCGTGCAAACAACCACTAGACCGTTCCAGTGACCGTCTGCTTGAGACCATTGTTTCGCCAGCCACTTTTGTATTGGATGCATGCGCATCCTTGCGTGTGGCACCAGAAAGATGAACGAAGCCATCATTCCGAGAAGGTGCATTACCTTTCATTATCCGATGACCGGCTGTGTAACACGCAACTTGAAGCAGCATGTCCTGTACCCTCTCGGAGTGGCAGACTAGAGAGTCTTCTGTTCGTATTATTGCAACAAAGAACTGTTTGATCTGACTGGGGACGAGACTTAAGATTTTCCATCAACGTGAAAAAAATCAACTGAAATAGCTAGAGTGTTTCTTGGGTGTGCTGCCTCACATCTGTGGTGTCTCTCCTGTAATGAGCCAATCATCTAGATACGGGTACATTGGGATGGATTGCCTACATAAGTGGGCTGCCACCAACGCCAGTACCTTTGTGAATACTAGAGGGGCTGAAGCGATGCCGAAGGGTAGCACCTTGAACTGGTAGTGACTGTACCCTACTTTGAAATCTTAAGTACCTTTGTTGAGCTGGCAACATTGAAATATTAAAGTATGCATCTTTCATGTCCAGCGTCGCCATGTAGTCCTCCTTTTTTAACCGAGGGGTGACTTCTTATAGAGTTGTTATCCTGAATTTTTGAGACTTGACATGGGTTGTCAGTCTTAACTGGACATTTTGTTTCGTCTTTCTTTGGAACAAGGAAGTAGACCGAATAAATATCCTTGTTTACCTCTTCTAATGGGACAAGTTCTATTACTCCCTTCCAGATTAGTGACTGTATTTCTACTGAAGTTCCTTGAACATTCTTCTGAACCTGGGTGGATGATCACGTGGTATTTCCAGAAACTCGATGCAGTAGCCCTCTGACACGGTTGACGGCACCCACTTGTCTGTTGTCATTCCCTCCCATGTGTGGGGGAATTGTAAAATGTGAACTCCTACTGGGGAGACATTGGGGGGTGGGGGACCTGAATGTGCTAGTCCTCGTTTTGCGGTGGTTGACAAGCCTTTAGCCGTTTGGCATCTCCCCCGACTACATCCTCTTCGAAATTTACTTTTAAGAGGATGAAAAGGGGAGGGCTGAGCTTGGTTGGAATAACGAGGTGAAGAAGATGAACCTGGTGTATAGCTGAACCGAGACGCCCTAGAGTATCCTTGAGTACGAAAAGTGTGATGGTATTAAATGATCCTAGTTGCATAAAGGGTTTATCAGAGATCTGGCCATGGGTCTTAAGAGTCTCAGTTTCCTTTTGCGCTGTTTCCAGTGCATAACCCACTGCTTTACCAAATAACACCTGTGACGAATCCCTAGATGTCCTTTCTCCCATAGGGGGGACCCTTCCCATGGGGCCAGGGCGGTGCGCCCGCAGTCCAATAGTCCCACAATGGTACTGTGGAACATTGGGAAGAAACAAGGGAGTCATCCCCTGTGGTATTGTTGAACCTTGAGAAACCGAGTAACCAGGGGAAGGGAAATACTCCACTTGGCCAGTTTCAAAGGCACTTTAAAACCTGTTGTCCAGAAGATGTTTCTTTTGGATTCTGCAGAGACATTTACCTTCAGTTATTTTTTTTAGTGTTAGGGAAAGAAGTAGGAGTTGACACGACGGTGGACACTTATTATTTTGGGCATTCCAACAGTTTTATTATTTGAGGCAGGGAAACACCTCTTTTAGGGAGAGGTAGGGTTTTCCCTTTTCTTTTGGATAAAATAAAAGTTGGTAGCAATCACCATGCCACCATTGTGTCGATCTCTTACTTCTGCACCCTTCCCACACCTCATTCTCAATGGGCATGTTAATTAAAGTCACCTGCGTTTCTGGCTTGAAACCAGAGTTGTGGAGCCAAGAGTGACATTTAATAGTTCCCGCAGCAACTAAACTGCCTGCTGTGGCACCCCTGTCTAAGGAATTCTTTGTGATCGAATCAGCTACCTGTTTTCAGTCTGACACAGTCTTTAGAATATGTATCCTAAGAGGTTCTGGGAATGAGTCTAATCGTTAAACTAAGTCCCAATGGGCCCTGGTTATAGCTTTCCATTAAAGTTGTATTATTGGCAATCTTAGTCTGAAAGGATGCAAAAGTAGCTACCCCTTTACCTAAAACTATACATCTTTTTACTCTCCTTATCTGGAGGAGCCTCCGCGGTTGTTAGAGGAGTGCATGCTCTCTTACGGGTTTGTAGTGACCACCAGGGAGTCCGGCTTTAAATGGCCCGATATATAAAGGGTCAGGTGGAACTGGTTTAAACCGCCTTTCTATTCACGGGTTAACAAGTGTTGTGAGAAGGTGTCGAGAGAGACAGCACGAGGCGTTTTTAACGGACTGCATTAATGGAATATATTGGGCCACAGACGACTTTTCATTTAAAATATTATCCAAGAAATCGGTATCTACTGTGATTCATGGGTTTATATTTTAAAGTGATCTGCAGCTCTTTTTAATAGATCATTAAAAATGAGCTAATCGTCAATGGGCTAATTAGCTACAGGCTCATCTGGGATATCAGGTGATTGGATTAAGTAATCACCCGGGTTGTCATAATCAGTATCTGGATCATCATCTGTATAAACATAGGGCCTCATTACGAGTCCGGCGGTAACTCTGCTGGTGCTTTCAGCAGGTTGCTGCCGGACCCGTAACATTTTACCGGCACAGAGCCCCCCAGTGCCACCGGGACATTACAAGTCCCGGCGAACCGGGAAGCTAGGTGCCAGAAAATGTTAGTCCCCATTCCCGTGGAGTCCCACAGGACTCCATGAGAATGGGTTCACGGAAGCACCGGAACCGTTCGTAGCGGTGCCGTGCTTCAGTGATCAGTCTGCTTACCGGGGCAGCTGTGCCTGGCAGGGTCAGACCTGTAGAGCACAACGGCCCAGGCAGGCAGACTGAGTGTGGCGGTATGGAAACAAGGGTGCTGGTAGGCTTACCGGGACCCTTGTTTCCAGACCGCCACACTCATAAGGAGGCCAAAAGTCTCTGATTGTCATCTATACTAATGACAGCTTGAGGAACAGTGTCTGACCCCATATCTACTCTAGATGTTTTGGCAGGAAGTTCCAACTCACCCTGAGAAGAACAAGTTACTTAGCCTTGGTAACGTTCTTTTGACTGGATGCTCCTCATCTTTAGATATCTACCCTTCCAGCTTTAGCTGCTGTGGAAAAACATTTTCGGCAGAGGGTACTGTGTGTCGATGCAGTCGGCTCCATGCACCTCGAAGGCTTCCATCTCGGGGTTGACATCATTGGTGTAAATATAGCACGCGCAGCTCCCGTTAGCTTCAGTTCTATTTTTATGCATTCCTACTTACAGCATCAGTGAGTCCCAGACGTTGAAAGAGCGTAAAGTGTAATGCCTGGAAATTCTACAGCAGGGTAGGCTGGGAGATGCGATGAGGAATACATGGGAGGAACATCCAGTAGAAAGAACGTTACCATGGGCAAGTAACTTGTTCTTCAAATGGATTGTGTCCTCCCACATATTCCTCATCTTTAGATAGACTCCCAAAGCAGTGTTAAGTTTTGGAGGAAGGAGTAAGAATTTTGAGATTTAAGATTTGTCATGGATTGACTATAGGACAGCTTTCCCAAATCCTCCTTCCTGGCTAGAGGATGAATCCAGACAGTAATGCTTTGTAAATGATTGAATGGTAGACCAAGTGACTGCCGAGCAAATATCTTTTATAGGCACCCCTCTTTGAAGATCCGAAGATGTCGCCATGCCCCTTATGGAATGAGCTCTCAGGCCTTCTGGGGATCTTTCCCGGCCAATCTGTAGCATTCTGTAATAGCAAGAACTATCCGTCTGGACGATGTTTGTTTTATAACTGGAAGTCCCAGTTTGTGTCCAGTGTACCCAATGAAAAGCTGGTCATGCCGATGTATTTTCGCCATTCGTGAAACTTAAAAGCTCAAAGCCCTTCTGGGAACAAGCCCATGTAGCCTTTCCTGTTCCTTGCCAGAATGTGGAGGCAGATAAAATGTTGGAAGCACAATTTTCTGGGATAACCCTTGTAACAAACTGGAAATGGAGGCTGACTAGTTAAGGCCTGCAACTTACCCTGCAGGCTGATGTCAATGCTACTAACAGAATGGTTTTAAAAGTTAGTAGCCTTAGTGGACATCAACAGAGTGGCTCAAAGGGAGCACACATTAGAAATTTCAACACAAGATTGAAGAACATGTTTAAGAAATTGTTTGATCAGTGGCATCTTGAAATATGATACCTTTTCAGATGTGTCCACTTGAAGATTGAAAGCGCTGCCAAATACCCTTTTATTGTTCCAATCTGGAGCCCCAGTTTTGCCAAATGTAAAAAAAAGAACACCATAGGTGTATCACACCGAAAAGGGTCCATAACCTTTTCCCTACACCAGCTGCAGAACCTATTCCAGCAGCAGCAGCAGTACAAGGATTTCGTTGCTGGCCTTCAGCCCAAAAGCGAAATCTCCATTACATCATCCGGTAGGTCCCAAACCTATCTCAACCTTTCAGAAAACATGCGTGAAGGTTGAGTGTCTTGATCTCTGGATGGAGAACCCAACCCTCCTCTCATGAGAGAATGTCCTCTCTTTGTGGAAGAAACATTGGATGGCAGGTAGACATGTCCAGAAGGTCCGGATACCATGTCCTCCGGTCCCAATCCAGAGCAATTAGGATCATGGTTTTCCCAAACTTTCTCAACCGCCTGATCACGTGAGGAATGACTGGGACGAGAGGAAATACGTAGAGGAGCAGAAACTCACAGTCCTCTACGAACACGTCCCCCAGAGCTCCTCTTGGGGGAAATTCCATGGAGCAGAACAGTTTGCACTTCCGGATGAGACTGTCGCAAACTGATCCACTTGAAGGGTCCGCCGCCGTGTTCTCCTCTCATGCTAGGTGAACTGCTCATAAGGAGATTTCTTCTTGAATTGCCCAGAACCAGAGCTGCATTGCATCTCTGCACAGTGGTATGGACCCTACGCCTCCTCTCTTACTGAGGTAGTACATGGCCATTGTGTTGTCCATTCTTTTCCTGTACAGAAGTCTGATCGCCCTCAGCTCCAAAAGATTGATGTGTAGTTTGGACTCCGATGGAGACCAATGACCGCTGATTTTCATATTGTTGGCTCCCCACCCCGTGAGTGAGGCGTCCGTAACTACCGTTCTCTCTGACCATGGTTGCCGAAAAGGTTATCCTTTTGGAATATTGTCCTTGCAGGCCCGCCACAGTAGATCCCCTGCGACCCTGCTTGGAACCTGAAGTAGGTCAGACATCTTGTCCGAGAAGTGAAACCATTATGTTCCGATAGCCCATTGAAAGGATCTCATTCTCAGGCGAGCCTCTGGCACCAGCAAAATGCAGGATACCATTAGGCAGAGCAACCTAAAAAAGTTGAAGGCCGGAGGACATTCTGGAATGTGGTGACAATCTGCAGAATGTGTTAAGCCCTCACATCGGGTGGCGAGGCTTTTCCCAAGGATGCATCCAGGACTGCTCCAATGAATTGGAGTCTTTGAGATGGTATAATGTGGGACTTCTTGCAATTGAGGGTAGAAGCCCAGTCTGTTGAGAGTGTCAGGTTATGCTGAGATGATCATGGACCTGTTCAGGAGAACGTGCCCTGATCAGCCAATCGTCCAGGTAGGGGTAGACGTGAAGCCCCCCTCTCCTGAGAGTCGCTGCCACCACCGCCATCAGCTTGGTGAAAACCCTCTGGGCGGAGTTCAGTCCGAATGGCAGAACTCTGAATTTATAATGAAAACAGCCAACGGCGAACCGCAGGTACTTTATTCTGTGCTTGTGATGGATCGGCACATGAAGGTAAGCATCCTGAAGGTCCAATGACACCATCCAATCCTGGAGCTGGAGGGCCTGAACAATCTGAGAAAGTGTGACCATCTTGAACTTGTCCTTCCTGACGAACTTGTTGAAGCATCTCAAGTCCAAAATGGGTCTCAATCCTCTGTCCTTCTTGGGAATTAGGAAATAAGGAGAGTACCACCCTTTCTTCCTCTCAGTTACAGGTACACGTTCTATAGCACTTTTCTCTAGCAGGCTAAAAATGTCCTGCACACGGAATGGATTCGGAATTTTGATCGAGTGGCTCCCGAGGCCTTCTTAAAAAGGGGCGGCAGTAACCCCAGGCTACTGTTTCGAACGCCCACGCATAATAGCTTGCCATTCTTGCAGATGCAGTGAGTGACTCCCACCAGGGTCTTGTGGGTTAAGGCCTCAGAGAGGTTTTGAGGCAACTGAAGCAGCGCCTGATGGTGAGGTAGCTGTTGCCTGGGCAGACTTTGCACCCCTCCCTCATCCACCATGAGGGAATCTTCTTTGGCCCCTTAGACTAGCCAGTCCTCTTGCTCTTCCAACCGTGGCCATCTGATAGCGGCATCAAGGGATTTGTCTGTCGCCTTTGAGGTCTTTAGCTACTCCAGAATTTCATCAGCCTTACTGACAAATAGCTGAGTGCTGTCAAAGGGCATGTTGAGGAGCCTATACTGCACCTCTGGTGCAAAACCCGATTTACTCAACCACGAACACCTGTGTATTACTGTGCTTGCCGCCATTGCTCTGCTGATGCGATTAGCCGAGTCCAGTCCTGACTGAAGCAACCCACACATAGCCTTCCTTACCATCTCTTACAATATTCAGGAGCCGTCTCTTTCTTCCCCTTCGGGAATATGGTCAGCAGCCATAACTATACAGTCCCACATTGTAAATGTAAATTTTGCTAAAACGCAATTGGCAATTGCAGATTTGAGAGCCAAGCTCCTAGCAGAAAATACCTTCCTAGCCCAAGCGTTGAAATGCTCATCATCCCAGTCTGTGGGATGGTTGGGTATGTAGCTTGTTTGGATATAAACGTTGCTGCCTGAACTACCAGGCTCTGGTGTTTGGTGCTTTGAGAAGTAGTCGGGGGCCGCTGCTTAAAGGCCTGTACTTCTTGGTGAGGTTCTTGTTCACTGGAGGACTTGATTCAGGAACCTACCAATTTGCCATTACCTTTTTTGAAAGGGAAGAACGGGATCCTTCTGTGGACCTTGTCAAGAATGTCCATCAAGTCGTCTTGTTTGAATGGTGGAGCAGGTCTGCACCATCCCAGAAAATCAGTAACTCTGGTTATACGATACCTTTAAGAGGCATCTGCATGGTCTGCTGGGTCTAAATAAGCCAAACAAGAGTTCTTGGTCATGGTCTGCCAGGTCTAGCTTGCCAAACAAGAGTTCAGGTGATGTGTCAATGTCACTAGGAGATTGAAGATTCTCATATAAGCCCTTTAACCTGGACTCAGTGCAACTGGGATGTTAGGTCTGTCAAACTCCAGACCTAATGGAGGAGTGACCTGGTCCGATAGCTCGTGCGCCTCATAAATAGAGGACACAGATTTGAAAAAAATCCTTCTAAGGCTTATAGGATTTTTTAATTTCTTTCGCAACTACTGGAGGTTTTGTGGGCAAAGGCGCTGATGGCTTCAACAGTAATGGCGTTGATGTTTTAATGCTTCGATCGAGCGTGCAAAGGTTTGGAGCCGCGACTCGATGGAGTCTTCGATGTGTTTTTTTCATCGTATCGAGACCTCGACGGTTCTTGAAGGGTTTCTGGCCTGCGTGCCGGACTCGAAGGCACGCTGGATTTAGCCTTAGCCCTTTCCTCATCGGCTTTCGACAGCATTACAGGAGCATGGCTTTTTTCTTTCGAAGGAGTCTGGGGCCTCTTTTTCGAAGATTTTAAGCAATTCCTCCCACTGAGCCGGTGTCGATTTAGTTGGGCAGATGATCCTTCTCTCTGGAGAGGAATCACATGAAGGTGACCTACAGCGCCTTTTCTTCATCATCGTCGATGACGAGGAATGGTGCGATCCACTCCTGGAGCATGAACACTTTTTCGATCTCATCCTTCAAGGAGAGTCACCTCTCGACTCGTCGGACAAGCGCTTCTTCGACTGAGTCGTTGAGGGGGATTTAGTAGGGGGCCTACCCACCGCTAATTTCCCTATATGTTCTTTCAGAGCCTTACCAGTCATGGACTGACAGGACTCACAGTCCGCCATCCTATGCTCCATGCCAAGACACCACAGACACACTCGATGAGGATCCTTGAGGGACATGTTGGTGCTGCAGTCATGACATTTGTTTAACCCAGTATTCGGGGTTGGTGGTGTCGGAGAGAGACCATTGTACTCTTTGTCGTAGTTTTTTCTCACACAAAAAAACGAAGCATGCCGTATTTTGCAAGGCATTAGCTATCGCGGAAAACAGTGAAGCTAACGTGCTACATATATACACCGGCGATGACGTTGACTCCAAGATGGAAGCTCTTGAGGGACATCATGTTGACCGCATCGACACAGTACCCTCTGCCAAAATGTTTTTTTTTTTTTTCGAAGCAGCTAAAGCTGGAAGGGCAGATATCTGAGAAATACGTGAGAGGGGACAAACCATTTGAAATATATTTCTGTTTGATATGGTGTTTATCCAGAAAATTAAATGTATACACCTTATCCATAGTGGCCTCAAACCGTTGTTTAGTCCAAGAGCCTATAGATGGCGTTTCCTGGAAAGGAAATAGCACTTCCTTACAGTCAGTAATGTAAGATTATTTGTAAAGCTTCAGATAATGGGGAAGCGGCCCTAGTGTATTCTGTGTCCTGGGAAACTGGTCCTGTCTGTTTCGGCATGTGTATGGGTGTTTGTGAAGTAGACACCTGTTTGAATGGTAATTTCGGCACAGGCGTCTGTAAAGACTAATGCGTTGAAGATTTAAGCACAGTAGTCCCACTGCTCGATGGCTCTTCAGGTTGCGGGTCATGAGTCGAAAGCGAAGTTGAAAACGCAGAGGACTTTTTGAGAGTCGGGTCAGTAACCATAGCAGTGCCTTTTTGTACCGTTAGCCCACTTTTTGGCATCTTCACCGAGCTGTGGGCTGGGGGCCTTGATGTGTTTAATCTGTTTCTGCGTGTGCTCATGTTTATGAGTGCTCCTGTCCCCAGGGTTCACCTCCACAGCAGTGCTTGATTCCTGCCCTAGGGAGCTGGGGACGAGCCACTGAGACTCCTGCATTGTGTCCTCGGCATCACTAAAGGCGCTGATGCTGCCTTGTTGTGCTTCTGACGCCTCCATGCCGGCGGGATAGTCCGAGGAGGCCACAGTCTGCATGGCATGGGCTGCCAAACATTTTGTATGCCAATCCTTAAGGGTCTTTGGAAGGAAAAGTTTGCACGCCTTAAAGCAACTTTCCAAATGGTCTTGTGGAAGAAAATGATTGCACACAGTGAGCTTGTCTTTCCAGAGAAACCTTCTGTTACACTTTGGGCAAAATTTAAATTAGGTTTTTCCATGACAAATTATAAAGGCAGATAGACAATGGGTAGAAAGGTGACAGACAGAGGCCGTGGGATGCCATCCATGCCTAAATGAGGAGGTATATCTTATTTACCAAAACTGAGTCTTCCAAGAAGTTGACCGAAAGGGGGATGAGGATCTGAGTGTCATCTGCATAGTTAGTGTAGATGATACCCAGTATGTTCAACTTGTCAAACAAGGGTTTGGTAAAGATGTTAAACATAGGAGACACACGTGATCCCTGGGGGACACCACAGGAGACTTGTATGGGGTCAGCGGCTGCAAGGGGGGAGAAGACTCTGATATTCCGGTTAGCAAGGAAGGATTGAACCCAGGTTATGGCATCGCTTGAAAAATGGGCAGCGGAGCCGAGGTGATTGCATAAAACTGAGTGATCTACCAGGTCGAAGGCTGCCGATAGGTCAAGGAGGAGTAGCATAGCGGATTTTCCATTATCCTTCAACTCGTCAATTTGAGTCTTAAGGTCAATCAGGGCTGTTTCAGTGTCGTGAAGGGGGCGGAAGCTAGATTGCCGTGAGCCGAGTAGGTTATTGGATTCAAGGTAATCCTGGATTTGCAGGTAGGCTACCCTGTCAATGATTTCGAGTAGGAATGGGACGGTAGTGATAGGTCTATAGTTTGTCGGGATGGAAGGGTCGAGAGTTTGTTTTTTTAGCAGGGGTAGGACCCAAGACTGTTAAAGGTTATTGGGCACTAGGTTAGTCTTAAAGGAGGCATTGATCAGTTTTGAGATGAAGGGAGCTAGGTCTCTCGCTGCATCTTTTATAATTTGAGGAGGGCAGTTATCTCCTTTACAATTGGATGGCTTTATGGAGAGTATGATTTAGGGAGAGAACTGTCCCTACTCTAGCCAGTTATTAGTTATCTAATGGGATTTGGGATGGTGCCATACAAATACTCTGTATGGTTCAGTCTCCATTTAACAAGTTCACTCTCATCTCTACCTTCACCTCTTGTTCCTCTGGTCCACTCCACCTCACTCCTCCCACCACGTCTTCTGTCCCAGCAACGTTCTCATGCCTATTCCCCCACTACCCTTTGATGTTATTCCTCATTCCACTTCTAGTGCCACCTTCTCTGCTCTACTCCCTCCTCCATACTACTCCTCCTGCCAAAATAAAACCTGCGGCCAAAGCCCCTACTCCCAGCGGCCAAAGCCCCTACTCCCAGCGGCCAAAGCCCCTACTCCAGCACCCTCCTTTCACCCAGTAATATACACGTCTCAATCACTGCTTAAACTAGCTTGACTACTATGAGGAATCAGATGGTTCATCACTCTTTTACCAGCAGTAGCCTCTCCCCATGTGGCCAGGGGACGGCAGCGGCTACCTGATCCTGAGTCTGGGGGCGGCTAGATGAAGGAGGATGACATGGGTGGAGGCAAGCCATTAAGAGAGAAATGAAATCATCAGACGTGACATGGTATCCCCTTTTTCTTTTAGGGATACCCCCTTCATTCCCTATGCCTTAATGGCATACTCATTACTCCCTTTACCCACCCACGGAAGCTACTAAAAATACTTTCCCATACTCTGCCTATAAGTCACCAACAACGGACAGTACTGTGATGAGAAAGCTTAGTGAAGTAGTGAAGATCGATAAAGACCAGAAGCACAAGCTGAGCTCTAGTGGTTGCGAGTGCATAATTGGTGCCGGAACATTTAAAACACTGAACCAGCTGACAAAAAGGGAGACACTGGTGGTAGAATCCGGTCTGCTCCGTACTGACCGAGGGACCACTGTGCTGCAGGAAGAACCATGGAGCAAACTGGGGTCACAGAGAAGGCAAAGGAAAGAAGACTGCAGGAGCAGGTCCGCCACGAGAGCAAGAGAAGGGAAGACTTCCTGGCGGTAGTGGGTACCGGAGAGCAGCATCCACACCGCTCGAGTACGGAGAAGCACATCGCGAGCAAACTGGAGTCGCGAGGGACGCAGAAGCCACAAAGCGAGGTCAGTGAACCTTGGGAGAACAAACCGGATGCCGAAGATCTGCTGCATGGTTAACGCGGGAGAACCGAGGAACACCATCGAGAACTGGTGAGTCCACAAGAGGGAAGCTGGGACACCGGGGCACTTCGGCAACCCTACCGAAGGCAAACGACATAAATGAAGCATATAAGACATCGGGCCTCATTACAAGTCTGGCTGTCTGGAAATAAGGGTGCCGGTAGCAACATACCAGCACCCTTTCTGGACCATCAGACTACGAGAATGTCTGCAGGGGCTGGTGCTCCCGGCAGGTCTAACCTGCCGAGAGCACCGACCTCTGCAGGCATGGTTTTCACAGAAGCACCAGCACTGTTAGCACCAGTACCACTGCTTCTGTGTCCCCATTCCCGTGGAGTCCTCAAGGACTCCACGGGAATGGGGACTCACACTTCCCGCCATTCGACTTCCCGGTCCGCCGCGACTTGTAATATCCAGTTGGCACCAGGATATCAGGTGGCGGAAACAGTGTTATGAGGTCAGCGGCAACCCATCGGTAGCACTAGAGGGTTACCGTCTACCTCGTAATGAGGCCCAGTATGTGAGATTCGATATTTCCAAAAGAGAAATAACGGAATTAATACAATATATTGTCAAGTTTGCAAGTGTGTCAAGTGAAGCACATGGGAATCCCTTGACAGGAGAGAATACCAGGCAAAGTCAAGTTGGCTAATGTGTTAAGTAGATAATATGAGGAAGACCTGAGCTAAGCATACATCAGGTATAGCCAAAGACTGTTGAAATTACGTTAAAGAGGAGAAGAAACCTGGCGAGGGAAAACATCAGGTATCCTACAAAATTGAGACTAACAGCCAAGTTGTTTAATATACCAACTGGGGACCTACTTTAACTGGGCTTTTTAATAAAATGATGGTGACGGCATTGTCCTGGAAGAAGGGAATCAATGTCCCCTTATTTAAGAAGGGGTGTAATCATTCTCGTCAATCCTATCACCGGATTTACATTTTTGGGAGATGTCTTTTGAAGGTAGAGGAATGGGTGTCAGCCAATTCAATTATTTCCCCAATTCAACTTGGGTTTCATCCATCTTTGGGTTCTATGGATCAAGATCTAAATCTTTACCTCATAGACTGACATTCGTTATATTTAAATAAAAGCCAGTTTACAAAGCATGTATGGACTTTATTTGTTGTTGCTTGTTAGGCGCTTATACAGGAAGTAAATACTGTTTCAAAGCGCCCACAGGGCAACAGGGAGGGGACAATAGGATGTAAAAACAATCGACATACATAAAAATATTAAATACAGGGGCGTGGGGGAGACAGACCTACTAGGCCTTGTGAGTCTTCAGAATGTGCAAGTGCAGAAGGGAGGGGGAATGGGATAGGTGGTGTGGTACTCATGGGTGAGCAACAAATGAAGTGCAATGTAAGGCAAGAGCTGAGGATAGACAGAAGCTGGGGGGTGGGGGGATTCAGTGAGGGAAGTCAGGGCCTCGTGGATGCATGAGGGCCCTGAACACCAAACAAGCAACTGTGAGATTAGCAGAGGAGAGTGGGGGTGGGGGGTCTTGAGGTGCTTCCGCCGGAATTTTAGAAAGTCCTGCTCAAGATGAAGAGGAGGCCGGTCCAAAAAAGGGAGCCAGCTGAGGAAAGAGATCGACCTCCGGCCCTCCGTTTAGCAAAAACGCTTTACACAAAGAGTTGATGCCAGAGGAGCGCAAGGGTCTAGAGGGGGAATATTTAGTAAGAGTTGCAGATAGTGTGGTTCCCGGCCCCAAAAAGGCTTGTGGATGATAAAGAGGGATTTGAATTTAATCTGTGAAGCAACCGGGAGCCAGTGAAGACTTTGTAGGGCAGGAGTGATGCAGTCCCTGGGCTTGAGGCAAAGGATACACCTTGCTGCACTATTCTGGATTAGCTGGAGAGGATGCAGAGTGGAAGAAGGAAGATTAAGGAGGAGGCTATTGCAATAGTCAAGCCTAGAGATAACCAGGGCTCGGGTAACATTGAGCTTCTGGGAGAAGGTGAGAAAAAGTAGAATTCCTTTGAGAAGGAAGAGCTGAAAGTGGGACATCTTGGCAATGTCCCGAGTATGAGGAAGGAAGGAAGGAAGGACGGAGAGAGAGGAGTCGTACATAACTCCAAGGTTTCTGGCTTCAGAGGAGGGAGTAGGGGGAGAGCCCATGGAGGAAGGCCAGAAGGAAGGGAAGTCGTCGGGAGCAGGGGTCCCAATGGGAAGGATCTCCGATTTGCTGGCATTGAGGCAGAGATCATTGGACGTGAACCATGCATGGATGGCAGAAAGGCAGTCAGGGATGATGAAGCTGCAAGAGGGTCAGCAGGAGGTTTGAAGAGTTGTGCGTTGTCTCCATAACACGGAAAGTCGGGGGAGAATGAGGAGATGAGGAGTGCCAGCTAAAACGGATAGATGTTAAAGAGCCAAGTCGAGAGGACAGAGCCCTGGGGGACACCACAAGAGGAGAAGAAAGTAGGAGAGGAAAAGGTGCCAAGGATGACTTGAGAGGAGCGGTCAGTAAGGAAGGAGGTCAGCCAGTACAGTGCCCGCTCCGAGATACAAAGGGTGTCCTGGAGGCCGGTAAATGGTAGCAATGGTCAGGGTGTAGGAGGGAGAGATGACCAGCTTGCATACTAGACTCTCAAAGGAATAGTAGAGCTCAGTGGTTAAGATGGAAGAGGGTACCAACTCAGGGAAGATTAAGGCAACCCCACGCCCAGTACGGTGAGGCCGTGGCTTAGAAATTATTCTTAAAGGCATCAGGTAGGAGGGAATCAAAAGCGGTGACTGAGCTGGTATTGAACCATGTCTCAGTAAGAGCGAGAATGTCAAGATCAGTGTCTTCAAGAAGGCGACAGATGTCAGCAGAGTGTTTGTAGGATGAGTGGGCGGTCAGAGTCGCCAGGTGGAGGCGGTCTCTGCTTTTGAAGTTTTTCTCAGGTGGAGTTCAGGGACGTGGTACTTCAGTCAGACGGGGAGGGAAAGGGGAAACAAGGGGAGAGGCAGGAGAAGGAAGAAAGTTAATGTGGATGGTAGGATCCGTCAAAGAGAATGAGGTTCGCCTGAGGACCCTGAACCAGAATAGTGTAGTGTGATAGACATTAATGATGCAGGAGAAGAAGCACACCAAGAGGACTTCCAACTTGGTGCCACCATTAATGGGAGAGGATGAGAAAGGGGAGAGAGTAGAGATGAGATGATGAGTCCATAGGTCTGGAGAGGGGAGAGAGAAGAGAATATCAGTGAAGATCTCTCTGGAAGATACACTGACATAGGTGTCTGCGATGGGAAGTCCAGGATTTGCATTGAGGATGTCCTTTTTGTGCTTTTTCCGTCCAGATTTCGGGAGGGAGGGAGAATAGGTGATAGTGAAGCAATTCGAAAAGATTGGAGAGATGTTGAGAGCCATCTCAGTGGCAGAGGATAGATGGGAGGAGGAGTAAGGAGGAGGGCTGCACTGCGCAGTCCTGGGCACTTACTCACAGGTGGTAAGAAGGGCACAATTACAATGCAAAGTATAAGGTGAGGTCCAAAAGGAATACAATGCAGTACACAACAAGAATGCAAGATGTCAAGCCAAAGTACAGTGAGGTGCACAAAAATGAATGAGATGAAAAGCACACCCAGCTAGATTCGATTTTAGAAGTAAGTTATGGCAGGTGTTGAGGTCCAATGACTTTCCATCAGGGGTTTTGGCTGGTCTTATTTCCTACATAAGAAGAATGTGGCATGTATAAGAACAGGGTCGGAGGGTCATTGTATGCTGTGGTTTCCGATCCAGGACAGCATTAGGCAAGGGTGTGTGCTTGCCCCAATCCTGTTTTCTTTGTATATTAAGTTGTACGAGGCCCTGGTAGATTGTCAAGTGGATGTCCCTAAAATAGGGGTATGTCTATGCCAGGTTTAGTTTATATGGATGATTCCATTCTTATTGCCCGTTCCCAAGAGACTTGCAATGGTTAATAGAGACGTAACATTTATGCAAGAGCTAGATCTGCAGGTCAATTAAAAAAAATCTGCATTTATAGAACTATGTGGTGTAAGGCAGACCCAATTCCACAGGTCGATTCTTTTGACTACTTGTGGGTCCATTTTTCTGAGGCTTTTTCTCCAGAGGCTTATTTAAAAAAAACAATGGTGTGGCATGAGGCAGCCTGTATTTCGCTTCATTGAGCAGCACAGGCAGCAGCCATTAAAGATAATTAGGACGATCTATCTGGATATGACTAGAGGAATAGTACAATATGGTGCAGTCATTTTGGGCTATGTGAATCAAAAGGTTATTCAATATGAAGAAAATGCCTTTCTGAAAAAACTGTTGGCCCTACCATCATCGGCTCTGAACTTTGCTGCCCATATGGAGGTTGGTCTGATCTATATTGCAGATGAGTTAGCTAGAGAACCAATTTTACTATGGCTTAGGGTTTAATAAGAAATATTCTAACGTATAATGGCACAAAGCACATCAAATGGCTTTCCTAAATAAAACAAATGTTGTAGAACATTTGGCCAGGCATTTTGATGAGCCAAGCCTATTGAGCAGGGCAATGACTTGTTTTGAAAAAAGTGACAACTTGGATTCTTGGTGAAAGGAAAACACTAGAGATTGCCAAACCTTCGAATAGATGCTTTATGTTATTGGCAACACATTAAATTAAGGATTATTTGGCCTGGTCCCATAAGACATCCAAAAGATGTCATATTACAAGAGCCTGTTTTAATTGCTTACCCCAGAGTGAAGTAATAGCAAAAAGAACCGAGTATACATGCTGGTTGTCCAGTATGTGGCAAGTTTGGAGGACCTGGCACATTTTTTCATGTTTTGCCCCAGCTATGCTGCGCTAAGGAGGTGGTTGTTGCTCCTTGTTTTTAGAGCAAGAAGTTTTACTCAGCATGGCCCAGCGCTTCTCTTTCTGTTGAAGACGGAAGCGCCCTTGACAGCTTGGCTCCGGTTGACTTTTATATCTAGGGCTTTGAAAATGTGTCAGAGGAAATTACCGGAAAGAGATGTCTTTTAGTAATGAGTTAATGTCTTGCCGCCTGCTAGCGAGGTGGATAGAGTTTGAGAGTTCTATGTTATGGCCCCACTTGAGTGAGTCAGCCAAGTTTTAATGTGTTCATGTTTTTGATTTGAAGCCATCTGTGTTTAACAGTATGTGATTGTTTTTAAATTTATGGATATTTATATGAGAATAAAGTTTTGACTGACTTAATATACCAACCATTTTTGCTAAACAGAAAAGTCTAAAGAAAGCTCCTATCATTAGGAGCTTGGACATTTATAAGAGGAAAACCTGGGGAAGGGAACAATCCCCTGCAACTGTGAAAGTCATCCAATTGGGAACTTTAGAATTACCTCTCTTACACCTTTTGAACTTGAACGTTTGTGTACACTTTAAAAGGCCAAGACATTACCATTTCACCTTAAGAGATTATTTTTAGAATGTGAGGGCCAGAATAGAACTTTGGACACTGGACATTTTGCTTTGGACATCTGGGCATTAAACAGACCTAGTTTTGGGTTAAGTAAAGAAATACCTCAGAGTATGGACAGCAAGGCCTTTTCCAACCTGTTTTTGTTTGAAATGAAAGCCAAAACGATGACCTCTCAGTGTCCGTGTCCCATTCCTGGCTCCTCCCACTTGCCACTTGCCACACAAGCATGCACACACTCACACTGCAGAACTACTTCCACTCCTTAGTCAATACCTCACCTGCTTCATAAACTGCCTCCATACTCAACCATTCCTTTGTTCCTCCTGCTGGTCTCTTGGTCCTCCTCCACTTCCCGTCTCAACAAAAAAACACAAAAGTCCTGCGTTCTGTCCTCTGCTTATATCCCACCCCCCTGCTCAGATTGGATAACTCTCCCTAGCCAATCTGGCCCTGCTTTCCTAGCCCAACATGTGTAAGGAGGGGACTACGCACTACCATTTTCTCCAAATGCTTTCTCTCCCTACACCTCCCACCAACCGCGGGCAGGGTCTAACACTCCTCTGATAAGGTCAGGGACTTGACCTTGTCACACACCTAGTGTCAACTCGCACTCACCACCAAAAGTGGAGCAGAGGGGCTCTGGACACCGTGGAGCAGCTCCAAAGCAGCAAAAATGGCAGCCACCTACAGAGTAAGATGGACATCCACCTAATGGGAAATCCTTGACTGCAGTGACAAGTACTGAAATCCCAATCCAAGATGTCACATCAGGCACTCTTCTTCCACTTCCCTGCTACATAAGGATAGAAGGGGAAGGGGAAGGGAAATATAGTGGTCTTTACTGTCAAGAGTGAATAACAAGAACGCACACTCCAGGATATATTAATGCATATCCAAGTCCGCAAACTGTGCGAGTATATCTTGTACTCAAATTTAATAAGTCATTGGCTCTCGACACTATGGGTGCCCAAATGGGTTTATCCCACATGAAGCGTATGTGTCGACTATGTGGAAATAACATAACTGAGACATTACATCATCTATTAATTACATGTGAAAGTCTGAATGTTGTCCGAAACAAACATATGAAGTCATATGATAATTGCTATGATCCTAGTGAAATAGAAGACTTATGGCGCCAATTTTTGCGTGGTGATGATTTGAATTTGATATATTTTATGACTCTCTTTTATAAACACATTGTATTGATTCTAAACTGTATTGTGTGATCACCTAATGAATAATAGTGTATGTATATGAATTTTGAGAAATGTCTTTTTAAACTTGTATTTTAATTAATGTCTACACGTGATGATGAATTGTAAACAGTTATACAAAGCATTTTTTTTGCTATATGTATAAATAAACTGAAACTGAAACATATGTCCCCTTTTGTTGTCTAAAAACACCTTTGGTGTTCTTCTGTGTCGTGTTTTTCGCCCTGAGCCATTGCCAATTCTCTTTTTTCTTGATCTCTCTTGGCCTTTATTTACTTTTATTTTAGGTTCATCTGCAGTTTCCACACCTATTCATAGTTCTAACTTATTAGATCTCTTTCATTTGACAACTTACTGTGAAAGTGTTTAGGTTCTAGAAATTCTTCCCTTTTCTATCCTAATCTCTCTGTGTCTACCATTTTTGTCTGCAAAGGGGCAGCATATTGTCTTCAGGAAATGGTAGGCATGATCTATAAAACAGCAACAAAAAAAAAAAGAATATCTTCATCTGCCACCCAGGTCACTTACACCATCATGAGAATAACACTGATGCAAACTATAAAGCATTCAGAGATAACTTGGACCACCAACAAAAGAGAATACAAGCAAACCATCAGAGTTCTGACCAGACTATATCCAGCAGGCATGCAACAAAACTGCTCCTTTAATATACAAAGAACTGCCAATTAGAACAAAGTAAACTGTTAACAGAGACACAATGCACTGTTCACAAACTTCTGAAGCATATCATTAGGGATCAAATGAAGAATATTGATCAGTGATAGATTGGCGTATGCTCACATCCCTGTAAAAATTTAATTCAAGTCAACGGTTTTGCAGGCCACAAACTACTTACTCAATATCTTTCCTTACAGAGCCCAAGAGATCCTCTCTTTCCCTGATGGCCAGAAAATTGGCTTTTGTTTTGTGGAATTCGTGTGTGTAATCCTAAGGAAACACAAATAAACAGTTTCAATATTGGGAGACATTGTTCTTGAGGGAATACATAAAATAAACGTATTTTGAAACAAAATTAAACAGGGTTTGATCCCTGTTGGAAGCAGCCAACAGGGCAACGGGTGCCAATAAAGCTCAATCCTGCGTTAAATCGCAGAAGAAAAAAAACACAATAAGGCAGTTAAGGTAGGGTGGCAGTGAAACAACAAGAACAGTAATCCGAGAAGAGTGTGGCAACTTTCTATTACTGCAATCACCAAACCATAAATGATTACTGTTCAGATTTCATATGTTTCCAAAACAAATAAATTGAGTAAAACGTGCATGAATGGGGCAGGGACGTGGGGGTCTGCAGCTGTTATTTACACATGAAAGTGGGAGCAAAATGCTGCCACTGTATATGAATAGGTTTAATTTGGTTTTTATTACAAACCTTTTAACCATGTCTCAACATTTGCACTCACCACTAGTCAATGGGTAGTGATTAGCAATAATTGACTCTTGGTGACTGAGAAATGATGTGCTGTGTATGTGAAGAACTGAGGGGACAAGTAATTTTATGATTGGGCAGTATCTTGCAACTTGAAATGTTACCCCAGTTCGAACAATACACAAAATAAATCTCACACTAACACTTCTAGGAAAATAGCTTATTTGTAAATTGTATTTAAACGACCCTCTGTTCTATTAACGTCACAGTTCACTGCAGTTAAAAAATTGAAAAAAGCTATTAGACTATTTAAACATTTATATTTCTTTAGTGCAAATGTGAAAAATCTCTTCCTTGGATTGTTAAACATTGAGGAAAAAAAACAGGATTGTGTGCATTGGGGTAGCCAATGTTACACTATCGCAATCACCAAAAGCATTAATTACATTACCTTTACAATGATTTGCACTCAAGATTTGAGCGTCCAGTTAACGAAAACATGCATGTACGATTATCTTAGTTGCACACATTTGATCCATCCAAGATAAAAAATCCCAGCAAAATTTTACTTTTATTGAGAAAGGCTAAAACAGACTTTGGTAGCCTAAAACGCGCCTTCATTCAAAACAAGTTTCACAAGCTTATTGAACACATGTTTGTTTTGTGCAGTCAGTGTATGCCTCTCCTGTATTGGATGGATACAACCCAATGATTTAAAGAGTTGGCACAAGTAAAATAGCCAATGAACTTTGCTCCCAATTTCATGGGCCAGCAAAGTTGATACATATGGGTAAATCCAATTTCATACCGAAAATAATAGTTCTGCTGTTTCCAATTCAACTCGAATGCCTGTCAGATCTCTAAATAAACCATTCCATTATGAATTCATTTTGGAAACATTTTCCAGGAACTTTGTTTCAAGGTTGCACATAGCACCATCAGGCTTGCGCGCCAACCACTTCCTTTCCTAATCAATGTTTTGTTTTAATGAACTTCTAATACATGGGTATGTGTTTCAAGACTATTATACAGCTAGGAAATGGTGCCATTGTTGTGTGGCGTTACTGACAGATTTTCCTGTGGAGATTCCAGGACATAGTTTCAGCTCTACATATTCTTAAATAACATTAACACGCTACTGCTTCCATTTTGCCCCATCAAAATGACTGAGAAGCCAGCTACATTAATCATAAATTTCCTGATATCCATAAATTCCTTACATCTTGATGCCAAGTACTGAAGGTCTGCCAGAGTATACCCAGTGCACCATTATTTGCATAGAGTAGGACATTGATTCAACTCTATCGCACAGCAAGAACGTGCACTGTTGACTTCAAATGCATGTGTTTCTAAATCATTTCTATTTAAATAACAATATGGCAAATACACATTCCTGTTTAAATGCACACGTCATGCTAAAATAATTGGACATTTCACATTCTGTGCCAGCGCTCTCTGCCCTATACAATTTATAGTTTGGCTCCCTCACTGTACTCAACATACCATTAAAATACACAAAAACAATCTTGTAGCCTGTCTATTGAGAACAAACACAGCTAAATAACCTGTTCTATGGAAAGTTACCAACCTAGGAGGCTTTAGAAACACGTTTTAGCTTACTGCACCTTTCACCAAGCAAGGCATAAAATAAGCAGTGTTGCTAAGCAAGTTGCTATGCAATTCTGTAGGTTTGCTAATTAAACTGACACGCTTGTAGCAAAACTGGCTATTTAAGTTGCCCTGTTCAATGAGAGCATGCATTTCTCTCTTGCCTCAATTGCTCTCGAAACCCTCATTTCACTGTTCATTGCAAGTCGAAAGGGCCTAATGGAGAGAGAGTGCATCGGAAATCCTCTTCTCCACTCAACTGCCAAAGAACTGTGTGGGTATACTAGGCGAGATTTATTTCCTTTTCAAATCATAAACCAGAAGTAATCGTGGTGAACCTTTTATGAAGTGAACTATATCTGTCTGGCAAAGAACCAGTATTTTCTTTTTTTCTTTTTTTAGAGTCATGCAATTCCATTACTTAAAATGTAAGTTGTTACATAATTACAGTATTGCTACTGTAAAACACTGCATTGTCTCCACGCTTTACAGTAAAGTTCAGGTTAGTGTATCTAAATCTCAGTGTCAACTATATTTCATTTTGTTGGGGAAGATGCATCCTATTGACAACTTAACACTTTTGAAAATGTACACGATCACACGGCCAAATGCCTTTGATGGCATACCTAGTTCTGCGACCTGCTGGCTGCATGCATCTGTGCAACTGGTGCTCAACCCATTAGCTCACCCTATACTCCTTGAGATTCAATTACTTCCCCCTGTTGCTTTATGCCAGCTACCCTGAAAGTGAGATGGCCGCACACTACAATATTACACCTAGTTTGCCCAGTTCTCTACCTGCTTCACCATTCACTCTGCACAGTCTCTTACTTTCCTCTTACATAATGAGAACACAAATGTAAGTGGATGTTTATGGAAAGTAATGATCAATATTTGCATACAGTCTATACATGTACAGATCTACTACAAAAGCATACACTGTAGTTAACACCCAGAGTGTGCTTTGCTCCATGATTATGATTGCATTATATATTAGCACCTGTGGTAGAGAGCTTGCCAAACTGTTTACAGAGCTTTTTTTTAATAATGTCTATTTATTTTAGTCCATTCATGCAGCTAACTTTTTACATTTTACACACACTCACCCAGGGGTCACAAAGCCTACTCACACACTTGCATAGTCGAGTAGATTTTATGGCAAGTACCATTGGCAGGTTATGCTTGAAACTTATTTAACATTTACTATGTTTGCAGGGAATGTCAAATGAAGGTTTCACTGTGCATGGCTGGCCTCTGGGTGGCAGCAGTGTACCAAACAGTGGGTTTGTGGCGACGTGCACCATTTTACAGAAAGGGCATTTAAATGTGTCATCTGTTGCCATGTGTAGAGTGATTTCTCTTGGATCGGGTAGGTAAGCTAAGTTACTCGAACTGCAGGTGTAGCGAAATTTGAATGACATTTGCCAGGTCCGACTAATGTCTTACTTCAGCGGTACAGGTAAATGTTGTATTGATGATCATTTTATGTCTTGGGTACAAATAACATCTGGTGACATTAAATAGGAGTACAACATTGCTAATGAAATGGGTTTGTTTGCTAATTGGGAACATTTTAATTGGCAAACTCTGCTAATTAATTTTTGAAAACTAATGGCTGCCTTGGAGAGGAGACATATGCATTTACCCATCAGTCTGGTGCCATCCACTTGGATAGTCCAGCATCAGAATGCTAGGCAATTCTCCTCTGAAAAATAGTACCAACAGCAACCCAGACTTGAGTGGATGGCCTTGTTGGGATTAATTAGTGAGGTGAAGATGTGCCTCTCTAAGCACACTGAGCAAGGGGTCCCTGTCTGGATTACCCCGTTTAATTTAGGGCCAAACCGCAGGTTCCTAAACATAAAAGGTGTGCAAGCCCCTCTACCAAGAACCAACACCTCCAAATAACCTGTTCTGTGGGAAGGTACCCACCCGGGAGGGTCTACAACCATGTGTTAGCTTACTGTATCTTTGACAGAGAAAAGAAATATCTGTTTGCAGATCAGTCTGGTCTCAACCATTCGGCCAGTCCAGCACCGAAATGGTGGCCAATTCTTCTCTGAACAAGAGTACCAACAGCAACCATAGTCAGGTGTTAGACTGTTATACAGGCATTGTTTTGTGTGGGTCACCATCAATACCCAGAGATTTTAAAACGTTCTGGATCTTGCACACAATAAATTGCTGTGGAGAATCCATGAAAGCCATGTACAAATTGCCTTGTATTCTTTGCAAAGATTAACAGATTAAAGTAAGATATGAAATGTCTTCCACTGTTGCCCTCTTCCGGTAACAGCCATATGGACTGTTGAAATATGGTCACCATATTTCCATCTGTATGAGTACAAAATGGCCCCATCATTTATATTTCTGTGTCGATGAGGGTGGTAGTCCAATGACAATTGAGCGTTTCCATCTCCATAGTACAGGAATTGGGTGTCTTGCAGGAAAAAAAATTACCTTAAATCGGCCTTTAAAAAGGTGCCCAGGTTTCAATGTTTTCTTTAGCAAAACAAAAGAAGTGATGGCTGGAAGGTTTAAAATTCATCTTAGCGAAGTCCACAAGGGGGCACGCAGATGCAGGCTGCATCTGCGTAATCCTCCCACCACATGGTCCCTAGAAGTGGTCTGGGCCCCAACTTTTCAGCCCCCTACCCCAAGAAAGAGTGAACAGTGTGGTGTATGAGCCTAGTCGGCATCTGCTGCTCGAAGAACAGCGGAAATCGGCCCAGGAATTGCTGGGAATCAGCTGCGGCACACAGTGATGAAAACAAAAGTGTAATCTCCGCCCGCAGAGGAGTTGCGTGGGAAGAGAGAAAATGGTGGCGTGTGCACCAGCGAAGCCCCCGAGGTGATCCGCAGGACCACAGCAGGGGACAGGGAGGAAGTCCAGGTGGCCCGGACGCCCCCCAGCGATGCGAGTGCCTGGAGCAGAAGCACTCTCACCGGGAGCATTCCACGTGTAGAGAAGGGAGCCGGCGGAACAGATTGGCGGTGAGCCGGTGGGGCTTCACATACTGTGGAAGCCAGCACCATGAGGGAGCGCACCCCCGCCCCACTGCTTCGGGGATAATGAGTACTCACGGATCAGCGGACCAGGTTGGTGGTGCGCAGCCCCCCACCCCCAAGGGGGAGGAAAGTTGGGAGGGCTGGAGAAATTTGGCCCATAGACCTAAAGCATACCAAGGGAATAATTAACGGTCCAACATCGAGGAGGCACACTATGTTGGGGAAAGTGTGCAGACCCACCCGTGTTGACCCTGATCTCATGCGAGTCAGCTGAACGCAGGGCCCCTCCACACACGTGCTGCCTATTGGCGGCTTGTGGCGCTGGGGGTGGGGGGGGGTGTGGGTAGCGGCTGCCAAATACCGCCATCCCTGATCTGAGAAGAGAAGGAGCAGTACCCACAGCGGGTTGGAGCCGAGGCACAGGGGGGCCCTCAGTGAGAGCCAGAACATGGTTTACACCGGGGCACACACCTGCTCCCATGGAGGGGCCCCCTGAAACGGTGCAACACAGCAAAGAGACTCATTCTGATACAACAGCTAAGGGACACCCAAGGGGGAGCGCACCATTCTGTGACTGTTTTAGAGGACCTTCGTGCTACTTCCCTGATCATATTGCCTATCATTTGTCCCAGATTAATTAAATCTTGAATATTTGACACGTTCAGGTGAGCGATCCACGCCATCCAGATGGAAAAGTTCAGGTGGCAGGGTTGGACATCGACCTGAAATAGGCCACACAGAGGAGACCAGTACATATAAGGAGGGGTGGGGCCCCAATTCCGGGGTGTGTGCCCTCCTTCTGGGACCGAGACATAGGATGCCCCCATTTGTCTGAAAGTGCTGACCGGAGAGGGCAGGGGAATTGCAAGGGCCACGATAGACGTTTAGTACTGGGAAAGGTCTCCAGTGAGGCAGTAGCCCGGCACCAACTGGGTTCCGAGGAGATAAAAACAGTTTTGAGGAGGATTAGTTTAGTTGCCTCCAGTCCTAAACCGTTCCTTTGTGGTAAGGGCCCCCGACCTAGTGGCGTGTGCCCGCCACAGGGGCAGTAAACACAAGGCCAAGGAGAACATCGGGCCATTGGAGGAAGCGTTGCGCTAGAGGCAGCAATAATTACGTAGAGGGGAGCTGTAACAGATGGGACAACTGGGAGGCCACGTACAGGTCAATGGGACAGGATGCAAGTAAGGCAGAAGTTGGGCACCTACAAATACACCCCACAACATCCCGGGCCGGAGACCCTGAATCAGCCCAAAATGGCAGCATCAGCGGAGGAATCAGCCGCAACCAAAAGAGACGTGGCGGCCCGATGGAAGAAATGAGGAACATGAGGACGGACATCGGAGGCAGGGTCGACAAGATTACGCATAGGATGGACAAGATGGAGGAGCGACTAGAGGAATTCGAAAACAATCAGACCTCATTGAATACCCTAGAAACACAAATGGACCAGAAGATAACGGAAATGGAGCGTTGGGATGAGGAATTACATTTAAAGATGAATGATTTGGAAAATCGTGAAAGATGGAACAACCTGAGGTTCTTTGGCATCCTGGACAAAGAAGAGGAGTCGGCCAGGACTTGAAAAGAACGCTCCATGAAGTTACGAAGTTGGTATTTGACGATGACTCCATTGATGAGGCGAAGATTAAGAGGATACACAGACCCGGGGGGGGTCAAACTGAGGTCCCAGGACTGTCCTAGCCCGGTTCCATAACTACAGCGACAAAACAAAATCTTGAAGAAAGCGAAGCAGCAGTATCCAATCACCTACGGCTCGGCCAGAGTGACAATTTTCCAAGACCCATCATCACTGTCCCTGGCTAGGAGAAGGATGTGCATGCCCTTGACGAAGTGGCTACAGTAAAAAGGGGTGCACTACAGATGGGGCTTCCCGTGCTCCCTCACATTTGAACTGGATGGACACAAACAGAGGTTGAGGACTGAGAGACATCCGCAGATGCATGTCCGAGCTGTTGGGTGACCCAGAGAGTGGGCAGAACCGGGACAAAAGGGCGGACGACAGGGAGTGGCGCATCCAGGGGCCGAAACGGTGACGCATACTGGGCTCCAGCAAGTACAGGAGAATGAACGCTTCGCCTGTGGTGGACTCTTGAAACACACCGGGTACACTGTAATCTTGTTAAATGTGAATGCAGTGGCTGTTGAGGTTTATACTTGGACGTGGGGGCCCTGTGATAGTTCTGGGGTGATTCTAGGTTGGAAATGTCCTATGCAGGAGATTACGGGACTGGTGGGACTTGATGTTGATCTGTAGCAAATTGGCCTAATTGGTGTGGGGCTAGGGGAGGGGAGGGAGCTCAGTGGTTATGAGGTTGTGCAATTGAGGTACCGTGAGGTGAACGTTCCCCCGCTGGTGGTCTGCGTTCGGCCTGGTGATGCTAACTGGGTGGTGTCGGACGCCTTCAATGGGTCGGGAGGGGAGTGGGGAGGAAGGGGGTAGGAACAGGGTCTTCTTTAAGCAGAGTGTAAGGGGCAGTGGGGAGGTGGAGTTAGAGGTTTGGCTGCCTGGGGATGGAAGTGGTGACAGGGGTGCGGAAAAGCGAGAATGGCGGTAGATTCAGGCTCTGAGGGGGGTGGCCTTCTTAGGGTGGGCACGCTAAATGTCAAGGGAATTAATTCAGCCACAAAGAGGTCATTAGTGGCAAGGGAATTTCGTACAGCAGGCCTGGACTTGATGTTCCTTCAAGTGTTACGCTCACCTGGTATCCACGGGGGCACCACACGATACTGGATGGAGGTCAAAGCGCTATCCCAGACCCCTCTCTGCTTGGTTATGTGCCAGATGTTGGGTAGCGCCTATAACAGGAGAATGGAGGGTTAAGATACTGGTTCCGTGATGGGTAGACTCCCACCTCCCACTGGTCCAAATCCCCTCCCTTGGGGTTTTTGCTCACCTTAGGATTTTGTGCGTTGAACTCTCCGTCTTGCGTCTCTGTGCAGGGGCGCATGGTTGGTGCGGGCGTTCCGTGCACCTAGTTGCTTCACTGGTCCGTGTGCCCTTATGTCGGGTCCAGACCGGCTGTGACTCTGACTCTGCTTGCTGTGTTCCAGGCGAGTTATAATGTCTTTTCTGTCTTTATTCTGTCTCTTTCTTTCCCTCAGTTTTCTCTGTCTTCACTGCGTCTTGCTCCACTACGCTGTTCCCTAACAATGTCTCTCTTTGTTTTCACTGGGATGGTTGTGATCTCAGAGTTGCCACGCCGATGGCGAAGACCACGGTGAGTTATTGATGCGCGGAGCGATGGGCTGTTTATTGGTGTTAATTGCTAACCTGTGTTCTCTTCCCTTCTTTGTACAGGTTGCGGTGATGTTCCGGAGTGATGAGCGATCGAAGCGCTGCTTGCCCAGGTAAGTGCTTTGTTAATGCTGACCTTGTTCCTTCTCCCTTGCAGGTTGCAGTGAAACCGGGAGATGGGCGAGGTAAGAGAAGCGCAGGATGCTGCCAGGACTCGCTGCTTGCCCAGGTAAGAATTGTTATTAATGCTGTTCTAGTTTCTTTACCTTTGCAGGTAGTGGCGAACTCCGGAGATGGGTATACCGGGTATACCTTTTCATTCGGCCCCCCACAATACTTTCAGCAGAATCGATTACTTGCATGTCTCAGGAGGGCTATTGGATGTGGCGTTGGGGTCGGAGATCTCCCCTGTTGCATGGTCGGACCATGATATGGTAACAGTGGATTTAGACTGGTCAGGCCTGACACCGAATGTGTCAAAGTGGAGATGTAATGAGTCACTGTGGAAGGACCCAGTGTTTCGAGCAGAGATGTCCAGGGAAATTAACTAAGTTACTCACCCTAGTGACTACCTTACTCCTAGTCCATAGTCCATAGTCCATAGTCCATAGTCCATAGTCCATAGTCCATAGTCCCCTTGCCTCCATACTTGTGGGATATTCCGTCCTTCGGGACGGGACCAGAGCACTTTTCTAAAAAATAAAAGCATCAAAAATGAACATTTTTGTCGTCCTCTTTTTATGCGGGGTACCGCACGCGGCCGTAACCCCGCCCTCTAAAGCTCCGCCCCGCGCTTCGCCCTTCAGACCTTTTCTATCGCCAGGTCTGCGACCATTTAAGCAATAATAGAGGATACCTATTAGAGGGGACGGTGGGCGGGCGTATGGAGGCCAGGGGACTATGGACTAGGAGTAAGGTAGTCACTACGGTGAGTAACTTTGTTATACTCTTACGTATCGTCCTGTTTCCTCCATACTTGTGGGAGATTCCCAAGCACTCCTCACAGGTAATATGGGTGGATGGAAACTCCTTATTGAAAAAGGTTTTTAAGAACAGCATGGCCGAATTGAGCATCGGCCCTGGAGCTCAGGTCCAAGCAGTAATGCTTACAAAATGCTGATGGGGAAGCCCACGTAGCCGCCTTGGCAATGGTTTCTCAGTGAACATATTTTTGGAAGGCAACAGCAGCCGCTTTGCCACGTACAAGATGGGCATGAATGCCCTTTGGAGGTTGAAGGCCCTGAATGGTATACGCTTCTGAGATACAGGAGGCAATACATCGGTAGATAGTAGCCTTTGAAGCAGGTTTCCCTTTTCGGGTCTCCAAACATAACAAAATGCTGCGAGGAGCTCCGGAGTTCAGTCCTTCTGTCCAGATAGAACTTTAGGGCTCGTCTTACATCTAAATTGTGTAATACTCTCTCAGCCTCTGAGGCCGGGTTTGGAAAAAAGACAGGTAGTGAGAAAGATTGGTTCAGGAAAGAAGGATGAGTGCAGAGCACAACCTTGGCCTTATGGAAGGTGACGAACGGATGTTCCACAGACAAAGCTTGAAGCTCAGTGACTCGCCTTGCCGAAGTCACTGCAATCAGAAATGCAACCTTCCATGAAAGGTACTTTAGATCTGCCATAGCCATGGGTTCAAATGGTCTATGGCATAAGGCGTGGAGGACCACGTTTAAATCGCATTTTGGATGAGGATTGCGTACAGATGGAAAAACATGCAATAGACCTGGGAAATGCCTTTTAATAACTGAGTTTGTCAAAGAAAAGGAACAGCTGTCAGTGGACAAGTAGGCGGCAATAGCCAACAAGTAAGTCCTACAAGACAAGACATGAATGTCCGAAGCTGCTAGGTGAGATATGAACGAAAGAACAGCGTCAATTGTAGCGTGCCTGGGGTTGGGCTGCTTAGCTAAACACCAGTGGCAAAACCGGAGCCACTTGCTCCTGTAATGAGACCTCACAGAAGGTTTCCTGGCCGCTTGAATAATTCGCATATTGTCCTCTGACAAGTTAAACTGCGCTAAGGTTTTGAATTCAGGCACCAGGCCGCCAAGCTGAATGATTGTGGGGAGGGGTGCCACATCTGCTGATCGCATTGGTGAAGCAGGTCAAGAGTCAACGGCAGTCTGCTCGGAGGGCAAATCGACAGATGCTCAAGTTCCGAGAACTAGAATCTAGCTGGCCACCAAGGAGCTATGAACTGGAGAGTGCAATTCAGCATATTCCTGAGCTTGCAAATCGACCAATGAATCAGAGGAAGAGAGCGAAAAGGCATAGGCCTTCATGCTGTGCCACCGAATTTCGAGAGCGTCCCCTAAGGCCCTAAGGAGGAGGTCCAGAGACAGTTCCTGGATGCATAAAGAGGAAGTTTCCTGTTTGTAGAGCTCGCAAACAGGTCCACTTCCGGAGTGCCCCACTGCTGAAAGATGGTGGAGAGGACCTCCGTGTTCAGTTCCCACTCGTAGCTGGTTGCCGTTTGCCGGCTGAGTGAGTCTGCAGTCACATTGAATTGACCCGGAATGTGTACCGCCAGTAGCCAAATGCTGTGCTGGATGGCCCATTGCCAAATCTGAATGGCAAGGTGCACAAGAGGTGGTGATTTGGTGCCACCATGCTTGTTGATATAAAACATCGACACTGAGTTGTCCATGCGGATGCGGACCACCCTGTTCGTGATGGACGGTTGGAAAGCTTTCAGCACCAGAAAAACAGCCAGGAGTTCCAAATAATTTATATGAAACTGCCTGTTCTGCAGTGTCCATAGATCCAAAACCTGAAGATGATCCAGCGTCGTGCCCCATCCGAGAAGGAAGGAGTCCGTGGTAATCGTCAATTGTGGGTAAGAATCCTGAAAGGAGGCCCAAATGTCAGATTGCGGGTCGAAGACCACTATAGAAAGTCGGCCATCATGCAGGATGGAACAGGGATCATCTTGGAATCAGAGTCCAAAGCCTGACACCAAAAGATCCGAAGCGCCAGCGGAGTACGCTTTATTTTGAGACACGCAAGAGGAAGAGCAAGTACACACAAAGCCATGAGGCCCAGAAGTCTCTGCAACCACCAAGCCATCATGTGCTCTGACTGGATGAAGAGCTGACACGTGGCGAATAGATCCGCTATCCTGTCCGCCGTCAAATACACCCTGGTGTCGACCGTGTTCCAATGGAAACCCAGGAAAATCAGGTCTTGGGAGACAATCATGGAGGATTTCTGACAGCCCAAGATGGAACAGGAGTTGGAAGAGAGACTGGAGATTGCACGAAGCCGCCAGAGGACAAAGGCTGCGTAGGAGCCAGTCGTCCAAATACGGATATACATGAACACCCTGTAGCCGAAGGAAAGCTGCGATGACCAACATCATCTTCGTAAAGACACGCAGTGCCAAGCTGAGACCGAACGGGAGCACACAGAACTGGAAGTGCTCCCCTCCCAGGGAGAACAGCAGATATTTTCAATGCAGACTCCATATCAGGATGTGCATCCACGCGTCCTGGAGGTCCACTATACTGAGCCAGTCGCCCTTCCGAACAGAGAACTTTATTTGGCAGGGCGTGATCATCTTGAATTTCTCTTGAGGAAGAGAAAGGTTGAACTGGCAAAGGTCGAGGATGGTGCGCAGGCCAGCCTGGTTGAGTTTGGGCACTGTGAACAGACGAGAATAGAAGCCCTCCCCTTGCTCCCTAAGGGGAACAGGTTCCACTGTCCTGAGGTCTAGAAGCTTCTGAACCTCAGCTCTGAAGGAGGGTGTCCCGACCTGTTGGAAGGGCGGATTGAAGGGTGGGGTAAGGGGGAGGGGCAAGCGAAAGCCCACCCGAGCGATGGACAAAACCGACCGGTCTTTGGTTATGGTCTGCCACACCTCCAGATGAGACGAGATTCGTCCTCCCACCGGAGTCTCGTGCGACTGACAAATATAATTTTGCAGATTTGTCGGCAGGGAGACTACTTGCCCCTGGAGAGGAGGCTGATGGCCGAGAGAAAAAGTCAACCACATTGTTGTTTTCGACGGGTGCCGCCAACCAGAGGTTCAGTTCTGCGCGCCCTGCGGTCCGGAAACCCCCTGAAGCCAGAGAAGGATCGAGACTGAGATCCTGACCTCTGTGTATAAAAGGGCCTTAACTGGGACCTTCGCCAGGTCCAACAAATATTTGGGAGTTTGTATGATCGCCTTGGTCTTTGCAAGTTCCTCATCCGTAGAAGAATGAAACAATTCCTTGCCGTCGAAGGAAGGTCCAGAACTTTATCCTGCACCTCCTTCGAAAACTTTGTCGCATGGAGCCATGCCTGGCAGGAGGTGTCAATTCCCACCATAAGGACTCTAGCTGAGGTATCTACATGGTGAGCCGCAGCTTCCAGCAGATCTTGTGCTAACACCCTGGCGTCCGACAAACCGACGTTGAAGTCCTCTAGCCTATACGCAGGAATACACTCCTGGAAATCAGCCAGGATGAGCTCAGTATTTGCTTGGTGAAGTTGAAGTGCTGAATTGGCAAAGACTTTCTTGCCCAAGGAGTCCAAAATCTTGTTCTCCTTGGATAGAATCTGAGCTGCAGCCGTGGATGTTGCAGAGGATGGCTTGGATTGAAGCGTGGCCGCAGCTACCACCATCGAGGAAGGGAGTGGACAAGACGCCAAGGATATGTCCGCAGAGGTGTGGCGTCCATTGTCTTATTGATATGTAGCCCAGTGTGGGGCTTATCCCAGACCTTACGGGCCTCAGCCAAGACATCCTTCTAGAGGAACAGGCCGGTGTGCTCTTGTGGTGACAAGGTGAACGCTCCCAAAAGCACCCCCTCCTGTGGATTGGGGGCCTCAGGTACTGGAATATCTAGGAGAGCCATCATTTCCAGGACCTGGTCATGGAATGCTCAGACAGAGTGGGGCTGCTCATCGCTATCCTGATCTGCTTGAGGGTCATCCAGAAAATCGGGAGCAGATGGCTGGGCCGTCAAAGTTTTTAAAGTGCTATCCCGTTCCACCGGTGTCTTCTCTATGGGAGACAGCGTAGGTAGGGGAGGAAGAGCTGGAGGCGGACTAAGAGGTAGAGGTGGTACCACCGCAGGAGCTGGTGGAACCGCCGGGGTGGAAGGTGGAGGCTCAGGGTAATTTCCTTGAAAAGACCCTTAAAGTACTCCTTCATAGGGTCAGAGTGCATGAGCCTCTGTAATTTCCCCAAAAATACATCCTCTGATGAAGGTTTAGGAGCTGGGGCAGGCAGAGGCCTCTCATACCGGGCGTACCCCCACAAACGCAATGAGAATGGTTGCCTGGAAGGCCCACCACCAATCGGGGCTGCCATTTTGTCGATGCCTGAAGAGTACTGCGTCACATGTGCAGATGAGGCAACCATCTCCTCAGGCTGGTCAGGGAACTTAAAACCTTAGCCTTGACACAAGGATCCTCGGCAAAGCCAGTACTGGGGGGGTCTCAGATGATTACTGGACATCATGGAGGTGGCACCAAAATTAACCTCCAGAGGCGGAACCTCGGCAGAGCCGGTAATAGAGGAGTTACGGTCTATGACCACCCTCTTTGCCCCCTCGACAGAACCGGTATCACCGCGTCCTTGAGCGCGGGAATGCTGAGGTAACCACCTCACAGACAACACCTTCAGAGCAGGCCTCTCGGCTTTGTCGGTACAGACCTTAGCCTCAAAAAGAGGAAATTCAGGTTTCCACCCGGTACGTGTAGCTCCCTCGTGAGGGGCCTGGTACAGAAAGCTCCAGAAAAGGAAGCCTCAGGGCATACCCCAGTGTCTGTGTGGAAAGCTCCAGAAACTGAGACCTTGGAGTGAACCCTGGTGTCCAAAGCTGCAGATGAACCTGGCCATCAATTAGCCACTGACAGGTGAACCTTTGAACGTGGTCAGGTTTTGGCAGGTTCGTCGTGGGAACCCTCGGAGAGAACTCCGGTACGCCTTTTAGGCCTGCAAGGCACCTCAGAAGAACCCCTGGTGGTAGAGCTGCTTGGGCCCCTCCCGGACCTAGAAAACCCCGGGAAGGAGTCCCCCGGCTATGGCACCCTAAAAGGTAGGGAACCTACTGGGCGGCTCTTCTTTTCGTCGAAGAGCTGAAGATGAGGTGGAGGAACACGCTGAAAAACATCCTCCCACCGAAGAAGACGTCGCTGGAGTACCCAGACAGAGAGGGAATCGCAGTAGAAACACGAATCCCAGCGATGGTCCGGACCGAGACACTCCCCGCATAAAAAGAGGACAAACATTTTCATTTTTGATGCTTTTTGACAAAAGTGCTCAGGTACTGTCCCGTCGGACGGAATGTCCCACAAGCATGAAGGAAAGGGGGCGGGACGTAGGATTAAGGGGTATACTTTAGAATCAATAACACGGGAGAGGTCCTGAGGAAGATGGTGTGGGATGCGGGGAAAGCGACAAGGACAGGGATCCTGATTAGGGAGGGAGCAAGGAAGAAGAGGGAGCGGGCCCTAATCAAGAACAGGTTGAGGGGGGGAGATTGACCACCTTGACAGGGCAGTGAGGGAAGCCCTGTGGAGAGGGAGAGCAAGGTCCTTGAGGCCAGACAGAAAAGGGAAGAGCTCCGACTACTTGAGGAAGGCCAAATAGTTAGGAAATTACAATTCCTGAAACAGAAATGTTATGAGAAGGGAGAGAAGGCAGATGTACTGCTGTCTGACAGATTACGTGGACAGAGATCCGAGAGGTGGGTGAGGGCCATAGATGAGGGTTGTGAGGCCCAAGAGCTGGGGACGGAGGGGATCCCAGAGGCATTTGTAACCTCCTATGAGACCCTATACAAATCGGAGGCTAATGCAGGGAGCACAGACATAGGGTCATACTTAGCCGACACGCAGATGGCGAGACTAGCTCGAGAGGGGGCTGATGCACTTGACGCCCCAATCACGGCAGAAGAAATCAAGTGGGCGGTGTCACGATTGCTGCTGGGGAAAGCCCCGGGGGAAGATGGGTATACGGCCGGCTTCTTTAAATCATTTATTTCCCCCCTCCTCCCATGTATGGTCGAACTCTTTAATGACATTCTTGAGACGGGGGAAACCCCTGAATCATTCTCACGGGCGTCAATTGCAGTGATTCACAAGGAAGGCACGGATCCCAAAAGGTGTGGATCTTACCGTCCCATATCGCTTCTGAACATTGACGCCAAGATTTACACGAGGGTACTGGCGGTGAGACTGGAAACATATATGTCCCATTTGATACACTCGGATCATGTTGCCGTTATAATGGGACGACATGGAGCTGATACGATGCAGAAAACTCTGCACTTGATCCATGAGTCTCGGAAAATGGGGGAGACACGGCCCTTCTCTCAGTGGACACTGAGAAGGCATTTGGGACGGTGGAATGGGGTTTCCTGGAGGAGGTTCTGGCAAAGATAGGACTGGGATATAAGTTCAAGAGGGGGGATAATGGCGGTGTACACCTCAGCCAGGGCGTCAGTGGCCGTTAACAGAGTCTACTCACAGTGGTTCAATTTAAACAAGGGCACGAGGCAAGGCTGTCCCCTTTCGCCGATTTTATTGGCCCTCTCCCTAGAACCTTTGGCGGAGAGGCTTAGAAGGTACCCCCAAGTGGAAGGTCCCCAGATATGCAGATGACTTGTTTGTTGCACACAAGGGACCCCCTGACCTCCATACCTCGGGTGATCCAGTTGATCAAACAGTATGGTCTGCTGTCCGGCTTCAAGAGTAACAGGGCCAAGTCGGTCCTATTTCCGTTTAAGGTACTTGGGCAGGGACATGACAACAGATTTGACCGACTGGGAGTAACGGTTAGACATTGTGATATCTGGGGATTAATCTTACAAGGGTGTTTAGGGGACTTATTCAAAGCTAATTTACCCTCACTCGTTTCCAGTCTGAGGGCCGACCTTGAAAGATGGGGGAAACTGACCATATCCTGGCTGGGGCGATTAAATGCCCTGAAGATGTTTTGCCTCCCTAGATTTTTATACGCGTTCCAAATGCTCCTGATCCACCGCCCGAGTACTTTTTTTAAAACATTTTTTTTTAGGTAAAGGCAGCGATGCTGAAGTTCGTATGGCAGGGGAAGAAAGCAAGAGTAGCATTTGACGTCCTTACACTGCCTAAAGATATGAGGGGTGGAGGGGGGACTCCTGAATCTGAAAAGGTACTATGAAGCGGCACAGCTGAGGGTCCTCACTCCCCACCTGCGAAGGCACAAGGAAGTCCAATGGATTGACTTGGACAACAACAATCTAGCCCCCACTACGGTCGCCGAGTGGCTGTGGGTACCGAGAAAGTAGCTTCTACGTAGGGTCAGGGACCACCAGATCCTGGGCACCATAAGGGAGGTTTGGCGGGAGCGGTTCACATGCAAGGAGTGACCTCATGGCCCCCCCCTCCCCGAGTCATATATGGGCACCCTAGGTTCGGGAGGCTATACCAAATCCCGACAGATTGGAAGCTTGGTTTGAGGCGGGTCTAGAGAGGGTGGGCCAACTCGGAAAGCGGGCACCTTTATCACAATCACAGACCTGGAAGAGTCAATGGGTATAGGTCTCCTCTCTGTCTTTTACTACCTTCAGTTAAAGGGGGCCCTTACGGACGGAAAATGGAGGGAGAAGATTCAGAGAGACCTCACCCCCTTTGAAGAGCTCCTAGACAAAAGGAGGGGAATGAAGAGCTTGATCTCGGCTATGAATGGGTATTGGTGAATGCTGGGAAGGGGTCAACTGAGAATCTGAGAAAGGGATGTGGGGATGGACATAGACCCTGAACTTTGGGGGAGAATATGTAAAGAGACCTCACAGATCTCGATTTCTAGTCAGTACAAATTGCATGCCATTAAGCTTCTTCATAGATGGCAATATGACCCAGTAAGGCTTTCAAAGATGTTCCAATCAGCCAGCCCTGGGTGTTGGCGCTTGTGTGGTGAGAGGGGCAATTACTGGCATATGTGGTGGAGTTGTCCCTGTAATCAAGGGGTTTTGGGAAGAAGTCTTGGGCTGGATAAAAGATTGAGACGCAATCTCAGGCATAGTAATTGTAGCTGCCTGCCTTTTGCAGCCATCTTGTCCTCCCCTGCCCCTCCCTCACCTTTTTTTTATCTTAGCACTTACTCTTATCATTAATCCCTCAACCAACAGCTTGTCTGTCTCCCCCCTTCCCTTCTTGTCCTCTCCTCCCTCTCCCTCCCCAGCAGTACCTTCAATAGTTGTTGACGTTTCTATATAGTCACCTGTACCGTTCCTCTCCTTACTCCCTTCTCTCCACTTCCCTAACCTCCCATCCTCTTGTCATTCATGCACTGCAACAATTGTAGTCAGGCATAGTAATGTTACTGCTAGTCTGGTCTCCTTTTTTCCTACCTCTTCTCTCCCTTATTGTTCCATGCACTTGTACTATCTGAAATGATAGGTATTTTTCACATTCTGATTTGTTTCAAGGGCCTGTAAGAATGTAACTGTATTCTCCCATGTTCCCTTCTCGCCTTGAAGCGCTTTGAAACACATTGTACAAATAAACAATCAATCAAAATCCACTGATAATACGCTATTTCTGATACTATCTCGGAGGAAATTGACGGGAAATTCAGAAGGTTGATGGGGGTCTCAGCGCCCCTCCTGCTGGCCGCAAGGGCCTGCCTAGTTATGCAATGCAAAAGCAACACAATACCGGGTAAGGAGTGGATTAATGTCACCATAAACATATGTACGATGGAGAGGATAACCGCAGCGCACCATGAGAAAGTGGCGCCGCATGAAATGTTGTGGGGTGAATTTATGGCAAAATATGTGAATAAGAAGTAAAATAAAGCACTGTCAAACAGGCAAACAGAGTCTGCACTTGATGAACAAGCACACCATGAGAGGGCACAAACCCCATTTGGGGTAGGATTCACCCAAGCTGGATATTACCACAAGTTAGAGGACGCTTCCTTAGAGGCGGCCAAAGACAACCGACAAAAGAGGAAAGACTCTCCACACGCCACAACCGAAAGATATGGCGATTGTTGCATTTTGCAGAAGAAGACACCGTTCCGTGGGAGTTTGGGGGGGAGAGATGTGGGGGCGGAGGGTGAAAAGCAGTATAGGACTAGGGTGTGACTTTGGGAGGGGGGGGTGCTTGGCCTTACACCATAGTCTTTGCCCGAATGTTGATCTTTTAAAACTGCTATCAAAATAAAGAAAATAATAATCTTAGCCTCTGGCATCGCTCTGGGCAAACGTCCAGACCATCATTCTTCGTATTCCAAGCCATTACAGAAAAGGGAAAGTTAATATGCAAATCAGGCTTGGTCCCACCCTTATAGGGCAGTCCCGCCCAAACTGCTTTGTGTTAGGGGAGTTTTCCTAAAGTCCTACTGATAGTAAGACTTTAGTAAGCTATGCCGGTGGTTTGTAGATCCCCAAATGAAAGACTTGTGTATAGGCGCGCTATAAATAAAATATCATATCATATAACTCTTAGTATCAGTCTGTACTAACTCAGGACCTTGGTATAGTGGTAGAGCAGACAGGGTCATCTTAAGAGGAAGATGTGAGCTGTAGGTAAGTACACTGAACCCAGTTAGACATGCACATCAAAGAAGCACTTACACTTATAATTTATATATTTATTATATTTACTCCAGAATCACTTTAAATACCTAATACGTTTACACTATAACACTTCGGAGTACTTTAGAATATACTTCAAAGAACACTTTCATGTTTATTTGCGGTTACATTTGTTGCAACGTTAGAAAAGGACGAGACATGCCATCTTATTATCGGTAAATACACGTACATGCAGTTCTTAGCAGATTTACGGTAAGACATTAACTCTGCAAACACATACAAGAAAGTAACTTAAAGTAAGGAAATGGTTAGAGTAACACGAGTCTGGTTCAAGGTTCTAGAGAGGGTTTCTTCGCACAGCACGTCTTTTTAAGTCCAAAAACGCAACCCCAGCTAAAGGCAGTTTGGCGAAGGCTGAAAGCCTTGACAAGCAGCAGAATACAAAGAGTTCCAGTGGATTTCTTCAAGTCTCTACTGTTTTAGAAGCAGCAAGTTAATAACTAACGATGGAGATCCTATTAAGGACTCGAAGGGACACAAGCAGCAGCTTGGGTTCCGAAGGCAAGAGGGAGTTACGCTGGACACCTCTGGGAGCACTCCAAAGCTCTGGAGCGACTTCACGGATCAAGGTAGGCAAGTATTACCGTTTACCCCACAGTACCTTAGGATTGAAGACGACCTCGTGGCTGGATCCTTTTCAAAGGCGCAGTGTTGGACCAGACCTCTGGATTCCTTGGTCTGATGATGAAAGGCAGGACAATGGACAGGCTCTCTAGAGGGAAGACCACTGGCATGACTTTCTGCAACTTCTTGGTTCACTGTGGATTTGACGCCTTTTCTGAAGTACCAAAAAAGGATGCGATTCGCCCTGTGAATCTTCTTCGCTACTTACAGTCCCACACTCTGCTAAGGGGGTCTGTGTGAATTGAATTGGATCTCTGGAGTGTCCTTGAGGGCTCAGGAAAGATTTGGACGAGTTTGGCATTTCCTCGACGATGCACTCGAAATGGGCAGCAGGTCTCCAGGTATTGGGGTTTCTTAGCTCTGGAAACTCACAGGCCTCAGGAGATGAAACAAAACAAAGTTTGTCTTGGGACTGGTTGTTCCCACCAGCCAAAGGGAAGGAATCGTCCTCTTTCGGAGTGAGTCTGTCGCACAGAAAACAGAGTCAGGATAGCAGTGGTTGCCTCACGGTGTTGCAAAAGGTCTGCAGGAGTCTCTGATCGTCATCTTCTTCGGTTATTTCAGCTTCCAGTGGTCGACTTGCTTTTCACTCGAGAAGCCTCACCTTTTATACAGTTTATACAGTTCCAGCACACACTGCTCTGCAGTGTCTCAGCATTTTACAGAACGGGGCATTTGGCTGTCCAATCAGGACAGCCCAGACCCCCTGTGGGAGCTTGACCTATTCAGGCACTCTAGCAGGCAAAGGGCAGGGGGGTGGAAAACTCCTTCCCCACTTCCTGCTTGCCCAGACACTCTGGAGCCTAGACGGGGACACCAAAGGGTTACTGCCAAAGGCAAAACAACAACAGGCCTCCCCCTTCCAGAATGGTAGAAGAAGGGCTGACAAAGAACAACCACGCTAGTAATGGTGAAAAAAGAAGAGGGGCCCCAAGTTGGTATTTTGGGTGTCCCTATTGTGCACTACCAAGGCTATGACCATAGCCTGCGGTACATAAATCGCAAAATAGTTGGTAGAACACGTCCACTGCCACCAGCCATAACTAGGAGATTGTCCATGTAAAATGTCATTGGAGCAGTGAGAAGAGGGATACTAGGTATCGTTTGGCGCTCCACATACGGTGGTGTGTGCCAATCGCTCAGGCTATAGAGTTTTATGAGAGATACTAAGCATCTCTTTATCCTTAAGAACTGTAGTTTACTTGAGGATAAGAAAACGAATCTCAAAGAAGGACCCTAAGGGTCCCCAGCAACATTGCCCATAAGGATGTTGCTGAAATAGTAAACAACAGATGCCTTTAAGAGCTATGGGGCAGATAGTACAGGTAGAATACAAAGAATTCCAAAAGACAGAGCCCACAAGAATGAATGAGTGGAAAAAGGCTCCACTCATTCAGAACTTAAAGAAAAAGTTCCAGAAGTCCAGCAAAAAGTGCTGGGGGTCTCACTAGGAGAGGGAATGAAGCATAACAATGATACATCTCCCTAAGATGTGGTCACATCCCTTCTGCACGAGACCAGAAGCAATCCCAGACATGTTTTGGCCTTATTTGGCGTCAGTGAAGTGTGGATTGAGTCTCTAGGTCCAGAAGGCAGGGACCCATATCTGGGCATGCCATCCCAATTGGGATGACTACAGTAAAACAAAAGAGGTGATAGCTGGAAGGTTTAGAATTAATCTTAACTTTGGGCAATGCTCTGGGCAACCCTCCAGACCATCGTTCTTTGCCTGCCAAGAGCACATGCAAATTCAAGGTTTTCTTTACACAGTTCCATAAAGACCCAGCCCAGTGATAGAGTTTTTCTAGCTTTCAGGAAACAGGAACATAGAATACCTTTGATGAATTCTGCTAATGCAGGCTGTGGATTATCTAGATCAGGCTGACTTTACGTTGTACTGCCAATGAATTATGCTAAGGTCAACTCTGCTATTGCAGGCCGTGGATTCTCTCGATACCAGCTTGGCCGACTTTACTCTGTACTGCCAATCACATTATTTAAATCACCCAATTGGTATTAAACACGTCTGCTGGATTTGCTATGGGCAATAATGTCTTTGGTGATTAATGTATACATTTGCATATATCACTGGATTCTGCTGTGGGTTTCAATTCTGCCCAGCATCTTCTTTGTCCCTCTTGATCTATTATGTATACCCATTTTCAACGGCAGCCAACATAATTTGGTCTCCATCACCATTTTAACAACATTACTTCTTCATATCCTTTTGTAAACTAATCTCGTAAATAGTTCAACTCTTTCCAAGGTTTTTTTATTTGTTTTTATCTTGAAACCAAGTCACGTGTCAACCATGTTAAGGATTCACAGGCCAAGACCATCAAGTGAGAGGGGTTCGGACTCGTAGGCTTCCATAATATCCTTGTTCCCAAACTGTATTAGATTCTTCATTACCCTCCCATGTTGCATTGCGTTTCATGCCACCCTTTTTAGATTCAAGTTGATCGAATAATCAGATTTTACCTGAGTAGAGGGCATATCTAAATCCCAATTTGCCTTTAAATGTAAACATAGCAGATCAGGACAGTTTCCAATCTGTGCTCAATCCACCTATAAAACACTATCGACCAATGATAGACAATTGTTAGAAAAGAAACAATAACGCACCATACGTTACCCCACAGAACAAAGGTAGGGTTAGCAAGGAGTGCCTAATAGTTCTGCATTGACAACTCATAGTAAGAACTGGGATTTGATGTCTAAAATGCAGTTTTCCCTGTTTGTTTGTACTTTGTATTGATATACTAACTCGTAATATATTGCTTATTTTGTCTTCATTTAGATCATGGTCAGGAGCCACTAATATGTACTGCCTGTTTTTATTACCAATCTCTGCATTAAAATCTCCCATAATAATGAACATGGGGAGTCAAGGGCAGGACTCCCGTATTCATCATAACGTTTCTCTAGAGACTAAGGTCTTACAGCAGCCTTTATTCTTTCTAAAATGGCTGTTATACACATTCCCAATAGTTATCAGTGTTTACTTTATATTAGCACTCAAAACAAGGTAAGGATAATTTTGTCTGCATAACATTTAAACCCAATGACGTTACCCTCCAGAATATTCCCCCCGGGTGTTCCAAATGCTTGCAAATAAAAAAAATCTTCTCGAATCCACCTTACACAAGATGGTTCTAATAGCCAGGGGGAACAATATCATATCACATGAGCTTATAAATTCCATGTAATTCGGCTCGCCTCTTTTCTAATCAACATTCCAGTACACAACTTCTGCATGTGCAACGTCTGCTATGTCGTTCGGTGGGTAACACTTTCTATAGAAATCAGGAAAGCCTCCCTTTGTTCTCGTCATCTGTCACTATCCACACAATCTTAAGCCAACCTCATATGTCAGTGGGGTGATCTACTGTGGAGCGACCAAGGAATGGTTTTACTTCTCATAAGTAGACTAGTTTTTCCTGCGTAGTTAACCCCAGGTTCAACACTAATTGAAAGGATGGATGGTACCTCTAGTAAATCATAGTGGTGTTGTGATCAAGAACATTCAGCAGGTAAACATCCTAGTGGTAGGGGATGGCACCTTTACGGATCGACCATTTATTAACCAACAAAGGAAGGGAAAAATATTAGGATCTCAGCCGCAATGTCACATTTAATAAAAATACGCAAATTTACAATTTCCCTTTATGTCCTTACATCTTCCCTACCCAGTATGTTTTTCATGACTTCACCAGATTAATTTAAATTCACCACCCATCAATAATTTGTCAGATGCTCAAGACTTTTGAGAACTCCAAGGAATCAGGATAAAGAGTGCGGGAATACTACTACAACCCCCACCCACTGAACCCACCTCCGCAACACAGCACCCTCTCCCCCAAACCCTGCAACGGGATACTTATCTGCTGTGGGATCCAGCTGCCTCCTTCCTGCTGTCTGGATACCACAACCACGGAAGCCTGAGGCACAACACACCGCACTTTTGTGCATGACGTTTTGTGCTTCTGTCCTCTGGGGCCAAGTCATCTAGACTGAGAATGGGAGGCATCAGTGGGCAAAAATCACTTGCCAGGCTGCCATCTGTTTGTCTCACTGTGGGATGCCAGGTGCAGCAAGCAACCAATTCCACATGGACAGTGTGAGAACACCCTGTGAGTCAAAGTGGGAACTGCAAACATACAGGGATTTGAAAAATGTGACCCTTGTGACTAGAGGGCTAATGGCACTGTTACACAAGTTACCCAACAGCTCCACTCAAGGAATGATTTACTCCAAATTACACTGCATTAAATGCCAAACAATTCCTCTGAACAACCTACTATTGACCAATATTTACATGCTTGGTTCTTTCTCATGCACACCAATTCATGCAATTATTTTGAATTTCATTTATTACTTTCAGTTTTTCATTGTGAAAAAAGTAAAGAGAAAATGAAGTCGTTGTCATGAACATGTATACAATAAACAGTGTGTCCTAACCATACATGAAAAGAAAAAACACCATGTGCTATGAGACCCACTATGCACCCAAAGAAACACGTGTTTTAAATCAGGGTCAATGTCTCCAATCCTATGGGCTATGGATTTTATTCTCCCCAGTTCTGTGTCGCAGACTGATGCAGCGGCGGCTTACAATTAGATGTTTTGGTGGAACTCTCATTCAAACACCGTCCTCAGGACCTTATTCTCCATTTGAACGTTTGCACCTTGTTGCTTGCTCGACCATGCCTCGTACAGTTTTGGTCAGAAATTCCTGTGTGTATAGCTATTAGGACCTTTTCTGGAATTATTCACAGCCTAAGTGGGCCATACATTTGGAATGCCATTTGTTAGAGCAAGAGACTTGGAAGCCTGTACATTGCTTAAATGCGTAGGGGCAAGTAGAGTAGTTCCATTGTGTCCCGTCTCTGGGAGCTGCCATCTCACTGGCAGAAGAGTGCCAATCGCACCACCTTGTTGCATTTTAAAGAGATGCCTTCTGTGCTTAGCTCGTTGGTGTGCAGAGTGCGCTCGTGTCCGTTATATTCAATAATTGTCTTTGTCAGAGCCGGCGTTGTGCTCCCTCGCATTCCGAGTCTGCCGTTCATCTTCCAGAGGGCTAACGGCAAAATTCTTTAATGACCTGGCTTTAACACACCTGCTCCCAAGGAACATCATGGCCCTTTCAAAGCACGCACGCACGCACGCACGCACGCACACACACACACACACACACACACACACACGTAAAAGGGACAGCTCTGTGCTGACGTCTAAACCGACGGTCTTGCTCTCAAAGCATTACATTGACAAGTGGAGAGCGCCATACAGGACATCCTAAGACAGACTCATTTTGCTCTTGATGTATCACAGAGAGTAACATGTTCTATGAATACAACAAGACGGGCCCATCCTTTGCTGCGTGCATTAGCATAACTGCACTCCACGGAGACCACTCTAAAGAACCTAAGTGTGGGCTTCAAGCATTCAGATGAGGAAACATGCATGGCTGTGCAGGATATTTTCCAACCCCCAGTGCCAGTCTGGTTATTTAGTCTTATATTACTGGCAGTATATGCACATTATAATAGGGCAAGCTGTGCTTGAGAACTATTCCCTGTGCAGCTCTCGCACTGAATCAGCAACTTTCCCGTCATAGTTGCATCCCTGTCACTGCGAGAGGCAAGGATTTACTGGCACAGAAGGGGCCTGATTAACCAATTTTAGGAAGAAAATCGGCTGCAGCATAAAAACGGGACAGAGAGGGTGATCAGAAAACATGGTCGTTTTAAGACAGATGGTCATAACTCTGCAGTGACAGCACCTGGGAACCCAGTCCCTCTATCAATCCCTTAAAACGTCAAGCGAAAATTTTATTTTCACCAATTCAAGCACATTTACCAACAAAGAAAGATAGCTCACTAGAGCATGCTGGAGAACACAAGACGATTGCTGGATGCAAGATCTATGCATTACTAGGCAGTGAGCATATGAACACCTCCTGTCCTGAGAGAGGTGGAGATCAAGGACAACTTGCTTCGATTGCCATTATAGCATTATAGCCATATACAGTGATTGTTCCCTTTAAATACAGAGATGCACGTTTTCACATTTCCACTTCACTAAAATACTTGAAGCAGTTCAAGTCCCACAACAGTGGGAGAAGCTAATGGAAAAATAATGCAAGGGGCAAATATCCCTTCCTAGCAGGGAGCTCAGATTATGTGCGAGCATACACTTTTAATGGGCTGACCATGGTTGGATAAAGCTCAGAGTTTTGCTGCTGTAAATGCCCCCTTGGAAAATTTGGCAAGACAAAGTAGGATGGCTTTTAAAGGTCATGGGGAGCAGAGATGGGTCATGCATTCTTCTTTTCAAGTAAGGAAGAGACATGGAGAGTAGAGGCACACTAGTAAATTAAATGTCCCAGGGGGCTGCCAACTCGTACAACTATAAATATTGTAGTACTGAAGTACTGAAATCTGATTGGTGAAACTTCTGTTCAATATAATTTAACCAGCAAAGCGTATGCAATGTGTGCACTAATATTTGATTCAATTAAGCACACAATATGGGAATGTAGCACACATTTCCTTCCAAATGTACAGTCACATTGTTAATCTCTCCCCAAACTGCGACTCACTCATTTTTTTTTATTATGTATCAACCTACTCCCTGAGATATGTAAATGGTCCTTTGAAGCCCAGGCACCAGTTGTATCACTCCGTTATTACTCAAGCAGTCATCCGGTCGATCTCCAGCCACATCATTTTACCACTGCATTACTCTTGTTGCGATTGACACTAAAGTAAACCTGTTTGGCCTAGAGATGAGCTGCAGGCCACAATACAGCACATCCCCCAATAATAATCAGAGTGGCAATTAGGTGACAGCACTGGACAAGAGTACAGCAATGTGTGCCTGGAATTTTTCAGATGGACAACGAAAGGCGGACCGTGGGCTGTACGAAAAAGAACACTGAGGCCCACAAATGGTCAACAGAGAAAAGATTGTTCGCCAATGGGGATCAGCTGTGAAATACAACGTTGCCCTTCAAGGATTTGGCAACCATAGTATTTCCTTGAGTGAGGTGAGGTGAGGTGAGGCTTCAAAAAAGGACAGATCTGGGGTTCGAGAAGATGCACAAAGAGTGTGCTGGTGCTATAGAACCCCTAGAGTGTTTTCTATATAAATGTGAGAAACAAATTTCATATGGATACCACAGCATTGCAGCCCTGTGCCATATCACAGGAAGTGACGCAATGTAATATTTTAAACGAAACTGCCCAACGACCTGCATCCCAAAAGCACTCTGCCCAAATTTCAAACACACATACAGCAGCTCAGGACCATCAAAAGCAATTACTCAGCAATTAGAATTCTTAATGGTCAACAATCTGTAATAAAATCTCTTAATTGACCCTCTGGTTCAATCAAAGAAAAGCAAAACCTGCCCATACATATTCAGAATCGGATCATTCCATATTTTAGGGTTGTATTCTGAATCACTCACTGATGGATAAATACACCCTGCTAAACACATATTGAGCTAAAACACTTGGCCTCCACTCAAACGTTAACCAAACAAAAACCATTTTCATTTAATGGCTACAACAGAGAGCCAAATATTTCACCATGGCATGAGGGAAACCATATGTTAAGTTAGTGTATAGCACAAGGCTTCACACTACTGTGCCAAGTCACAACTCCAGTGGTCTCAGAGCGCCTTGCTTCTCTGGAGGTTGGAGTATTGTGATCCTGCCTGGGGTACCCAGAGCAGTCTGTAGAGGAACAGGATTCGAGGAAGATACAAGGATGGGAAAGCAGGTGGAATGCCACAGAAGTAGAGATGGGGCAATGTGACGGGGGTAAAAAAAGAAAATGCTTGGGATAGCTTGGGTGGAGCCATTAAGGCGGACCATAGATCTGGAATGGATAAAGGAAGGTACGTGTTTAGCATCAAAAGGATTGTCCATGTAAAGCAGTTTAGAGAAGAAACAGGTAGTTTTGTTTGGCTGCCTGATTAGCTTGAAATGTTCTTCAGATGCCCAGATGAATCAAACCCAAGACCAGAGGCCACCAATTAAATCATGCCCACAAAAGGTCACCGGCCATAATTCGCTCCCCATCCCTTCACGCCAGCACCCGCCTATCCTGCTATTTCTGGCGAAGTTGGTGCTCCCCCTTGCATACTGCCTTGGCAATCAACACCCCCACACCTCCCATGCCCAACCCTTTCATGAGCTCTCCCCTCTCACGCTTCTCTCTCCTACTGGCCCTTACTCTAGGCCATTGCTTCGCAGCCCATCTTCCTGCCTGTTCTTTGCCGACGCAATGACGTCCTGCCAGCAGCGTGCATGCACCGCTTCTCCCAGTGGCCTCCGAGCCTACAACAGATAAATCGCAGTGGCATTTTTGAGAGGATTACATTTTTTCATGGGGCAAACTCTTGAACAGTATGTTGGGACCGCCAAGCCTGTTGGCCAGATGTGGCCTGGTATAACTCAGACTGTGTGAAAGGTGAATGCCGTTGGGACTACAAAATGGTAGGATAGGCTTCTGTGGATCGGTTGACTTATTCCATCATATGTTGGAAGCCTGGCTCTCATGAAAGAAGGGGCAAGGAGTAAGTTACTTACCTGTAACTCATGTTCTCAGCATTGGGATCTTTCATAGATTGAAATGCTTTGAATATAAGTTAAGTGCATTTTTGTATGCCATCTCTCACGTTATGGATGCTTTGGGCCCACCCAATGGGAGTAGCAGGCTCCTCCTCCCCAGCCTGCCTCAGATTCTGGCCAGTCATACTGGATCTTGTAGTGATTCAGAGGCCTTTTACCTGGCCATGGTGGAAGGAGGGCGCATGTGAATCTATAAAAGATCCCAATGCTGGAAAACAGGAGTTGCAGGTAAGCAATTTACTCCTGCTCCAGCATTGGATCTCTCATAGATTCACATACTGTGAATAGATTGCATAGCAGTATTGACTAGGTGGTTGCAGACAGGTAAAACAAAAAAAACACTCCTACCTTATTGAAACAGATGCTGTAGAACTGCTCTCCCCATCTGTACGTCCGCTCCATGCTGCTTTTCCAAACAATATTGTCTGGTAAATGTATGGGGTACCTTCTACATTGCCACCTGGCAGATGTCTCCGAGCGGCACCCTTGCCCATAGTGCTGCTAATGCAGCTGTGGCTGTTGTAGAATGCGCCCAGGGTGTACCTTGGAGCGCTCTTCCCACTTCTGCGTGGCAGAAAGAAATAGTTGACGTAATCCATCTAGACAAACTCTGCTTGGATATTGCTTACTCCTGTTTGCTGGGCCGAAAGCTACAAAGAGCTGCGTCGACCACCTCAATTATTTTGTTCTATGCAAGTAGTATTTGATGGCCGGAAAAAGCCTAAAAAGTCCTTTTTTAGGAAGTGCCCGATTAGCCTGTCGCTAATTAACGGTGTACCACTTTTCCTTGTATATCTAGAAATGGCTGCCAAGTGCACCTTGATGGATAAGTGACTGAGACCATCCTTTCCCAATGAGATTAGGTAAGGGAGAAGTTGCTCAGGAGTCACGCAAAGTGGCTCGAGCCCTTCCTGCGTTTGGCACCAGCCACAGAATGTATTCCACTTGAGGCAATACGATCGGTTAGTGGTGGATGCCCTAGCTGCCTCTAGGACGTTCCTACAGTCCTGCAGATTTGCTAGTTGTCCAAATTCTGCAAAGTCAGGAGCCATGCTGTTAACCGCAGGGATTGTGGTTCGCGGTGTAGGACCCTTCCGTGATCTTGAGAAATAATGTCCGGTTGCCTGGACAGCCTTATCGTCTGATCTGCCATTAGCTAGAGTAGGTCAGAGTACCAAATCTGCCACAGCCAGTCCGGTGCAATAAGAATGACTTTGCAAAGGTGTGTCATGATCATCTGAATTGCCCCATGTATGATTGGAATAGGTGGAAAGCGTGGGCAAATATGCCCGTCCATGGAAACGAGAATGCATCTCCCTTGGATCGGCGCTACAGGGTTCTGCTTGCTTAAACTGGGTATTTTCTGTTGCTGGCTGAGGCAGAGAGGTCTATGGCTGGCCGGCCCCACTGCTTGAACACTCTCTGCAGTTGTTGATGGTTGATCTTGGTTATGTTATTTGGCATTTATACAGCGCTTTATATATCATTGGTATGACCTTAAAGCGCTGGAAAGTTGAACGCCCTCAGGGACTGTAGTCCAGGTCAATTGAGAGAGGAAGGTGTAGTAGGGTGCATGGGTGCACCAGTTATGTGTGCAGCAGATGTAATTGCCTGATGGTAGCTGCATCCTAGCATTAGGTGTGGTGGTTTTGATAACAGTTGTATGTGTGCAGTCTGGCGGGTGGACATCCAGACTGGGTTCTGGCTGTGTTAGGCCTGAAGGACGCTTATGTGAGCAGCTAGGCCGGTTTATCATGGGATTTAGCTGCGTTTTATTAGAGTGATGAGGTGTCCATGAGGTAGTGTTCATATGTGAGCAGCTAGGCCGAATTGATCGAGGGGTGTAGCTGCACTCTAATTGTGTAATGGTGTAGAGCAGAGAGTAAGCATTAGGATATGCAGAGGGGAGTGTTTGGGTGGAGTCATGATCTAAGGAGATTGATATCCCGGATTTCAGGCGTGGGTCGCTTGTAGCGAGTCAGTGGGCGTATTCAGTGGCGACATTGTTTGGGATCACATTGAGCAATTAGTCATTGGTTGCTAGGCTCAGTCACTTCAGATGGTTGTGGTTGGTATTACGGAAAGAGCCACATCTTCAGAGCTTTGCGGAACGTCATATAGTCTGGGGTGTGTCGAATATGTGAGGGAAGCAAGTTCCACAGAGTTGGGGCCAAGGTTGAAAAGGCGGATCCTCCGATCCTGACATAGTTAGTGGTTGGAATTACTAGAGGAGGGCAGTGCTTGTCTTAGGGTGCGAGACCGAAGGTATGGTTTTATCTTTTCTTTTAGGTATAATCGGCCAGTCTTGTGCACTGCTCGGGTGGGAGATGCATAGGGTCTTGAAGGTGTCCCTTCGTCCGATAGGGAGCCAGTGGAGGGTTTGGAGAGCTGCTGAGATGTGGTCTCTAGGACCCAGTGCAAGGAGTAGTTTTGCGGCAGCGTTTTGGGCTCTTTGGAGTTTGTTGAGTTGGTATGCCGGGGCTCCTTGGTATAGGGAGTTAGCATAGTCCAGTCTTGACATCACAATCGACATTACAGCTACAAGTCTGTTCAGGAAGGAGAGGTAGGGAAAGATGCGTCTGAGAAGTTTGAGGTGGTAGTTACAGCAAATTTACACATTGTTGATCTGACGGAAGAGGGTTAGGCCGGAGCCCATAGTGCAGCCTAGGTTTTTTACTGTGTCGGGGGGATCTGGGTGGCCGAGGGACAGGGGCCAAGGGAGAGGATGGGGTAGAAAGGCAGTGTTGCCGCACACCATGATTTCAGTTTTGGCAGGGTTCAAGAGGAGGTGGTTTATTGTCATCCATTGATCAATATCACGAAGACCAGCTTCAAGGTCAGGGAGGGGGTTGGTGCCCAATTTGGGGATTCTTCGGATGATTTGGGTATCATCAGCATAGTTGTAGCATGAGATGTTGTGCATGCAGATGATCCCCGGAAGAGTGGTCATATAGAGGTTGAACAGGAGAGCAGATAGGCATGCGCCTTGCGGTGTTCACTGAACACAGTGTTCACTGAGCGAGCAGCTGAGACAAAAGGGGAGAGGAGGGTTATTTGTTTCATGTTGCTGAGGAATGAGGCAATCCACTTGAGAGCAGTGCCACGGATTCCAAGGGAGTGGAGGGTGTCAAGGAGGAGTGAGTGGTTAACCGTGTCAAAGGCTGCAGAGAAATCGGGGAGAATTAGTCCAGGGCAGCCTTCAGAATCTGCAGTGACCTTGAGATCATCCCAGATCGAGGTCAATGTGGTTTCAGTTCCATGTTGCGGTCTGAAACCCGATTGTGCGAGGTCGAGGAGACAAAGGCGTTGAGCTGGGAGTAAGCTGTTTAGTCGATGACTTTTGCAAGAAATCTGGTGTTGGAGATTGGTCTGTAGTTTTTGGAGTCCATGGGGTCGAGGGATGCCTTTTTAAGAGGAGGCTTGATGTGCGCTATTTTGAAGGCATCAGGGAAGATTCCGGAGGTGAGGGGGTCATTTATAATGGCTCTTGCATGATCTCCTGCGCAGGTAGACGAGAATATTTCTTTTAGGACAGAGGCGAGGCAGGGGTCAAGCAGTGACCCGGATGGTTTGCTGGCAGATAGTAGGTCAAGGAACTTGTCTCTTGAGATCGGTTTGAAGGAGTCGAAAGTGAGGGAATTGGCCGTCGGGCAGTGGGGTTTGGGAGGCGGGGGGGGGGGGTCGGTGGTGGGAGGGGGAGATGAAGGACAGTTTAGTGTTAAGGGATGTCGTCCTGTCAAGAGCAGTGGTGTAGAAGTAAAGGGAGAGGGAATCGCAGAGTGATTGAGATGGGGCGGTTTAGGTGGAGGTGCAAGTGGGTTTGACTAATTCTGATATGATCATGTCGAGTTCTTTGCTGCGGTTTCCACAGTTGTGAATTTGTTTATTGTAATAGGCTTTTTAGGCCTTCCGTATTTCAGCTTTGTAGTTAGTGTTACAGGGCGAACATGCATCTGCTGGGAACGTGTTTTAGATGCTCGCCATTTGCATTCAAGAGAGTTATTTTGTTTTTTGGCGTTCCTCAGGTGGGGGCGTGAACCATTTGGGGGATAGTCCATTGCGTGCGGAAGCAGGACGCGAGGGGCTGAGAGGAATTAGTGAATCATTAAGCAAAGAGTCAAAGGAGTTGGCGGTTAGGGCTCTATCTGGGGGGGGGGCGTTGCAGGGGGATGAAGAAGTAGGGCTTCGGCTAGGTCGGGAAGGATCTTGATTTTGTTCCAGCATTTGAGATTCGGGGGGGGGGGGGCGAAACTGTAGAAAGAGGGGCAGGAGTGTGGATAGAGAAGGGGATGACATAGTGGTCGGTCCAGTTGAGTGGTTCGGGACGGGATATATAAACCAGGTTATGGGAGGTGAAAATTACATCAAGGGTGTGCCCCCCTGAGTGGGTTGGACCAGTCGTAAGATGGGAGGGGTTGAGCGCATCAAGACTGTCAACCAGCAAATGAGTCATGGGGTTGTTGGGAATATCGAACCAGATATTGAAGTCTCCTAGGAGCGTGAGAGATGGGTGATTTACTTGAATGGTAGCTATTTAATCACAGAGGTTGTTGGTGAAATGTCTGTCGTAACCAGGGGGTCTGTAGATGAGTAGGAAACTGTGGGAGAGAGTCAGTGGTAGCGAGAGTTTAACTAGAAGGGATTCACAGGACTTCATGCGTGTCTGGGATTCAACGAGCGAGATGGAGAAAAGAGAGTTGAAGACGACTGCCACTCCGCCTCTTCTGGGGGGTCTATTGTGGGCGATGAGCGAGTAGCCAGGGGGAAGGCTTTGTGTGCAACTTGGGCAGAGTCATCGGAGAACCAGGTTTTGGTGATAAAGACGAGGTCGGGCTTGTCAGAAGATAGGAGGTCAAAGATGCTGTGTCTGTTTCTTGCTACGGAGCGGGCATTAAAAAGGATGCAGGTGACTGAGGGGGATGTGGTCTTCGTAGAGGTCATCGGAGTAGGAGCATGAGGAGCGCGGGTGCTTGGTAGGGTGGTGGGTGAGGGGGGGACATTCAGGGTTATTGAGACAGCTTGAGGTGGGGTGCAGGAGGGGCAAGTTGCCTGTGTATTTTGAGTGACGAGTGAGAGGGTTGCGTCGATGGGGGCTGGGAATTGTAGGCGGGCGGAGGTGGATATGTGAGAGGTGCTGGGAGGGTCGAGGGGGCATGGGAGGGTGGTGAGTGGATTAATTGGTGATCAGGGGTTTAAGCCGATAAATTTAGGAATGAGTCTGGAGGGCGCTGGGTGTTCTGGTGTACTGGGTGAGAAGTCGAGAGGTGGTGGAAACTGGGTGAGGGGAGTGTGTGTGGAGGAGGGGAGGGGGAGACTGGGAGGTTGGGTTGAGGCAGAAGTGGTGACAAGTAGAGGGTTGAGGGAGAGGATCAGTGACATTTTCTGCATTTCGTGGGATTTGGTGCTATAGGGGTGTGAGAGGGTGGGGGGACAAAAATGGGGACGGAGATGAAGCTACCGTTCTAGCAAGGGCAAGACGCGCTGCTTTCAGAGAGGGGAAGGGATATGAAGGAGATGATTTGTTGGCAGGGGTCGAAGTAGGGGTTAAGGGGGGGAGAGGGTGATGGGTTCCCCGGTGGGCTAAGGGGGAGGGACTGGGTGGCAAGGGAGGTCAGGATGTGAGTTCCTTGGAGGGTGTAAGGATGGAGTGGAAGAAGAGGTGGATTTGTGCTATTTGGAGCGCCAGAGGGCTCCCCTGGCTTGAGAGTTCGATAGGGGGGCGTGGTGTATGGGCGGGGGTATCGGGTTGTTCTCAATAGATGGCAGAGGGAGGGTGGAAGTTGATGTGTTAGGGGAAAATGGGAAATAAGAGCTTGAGGAGGCAGGTGTTTGGCATGCCGGAGTGTACCTCTGATTTTAGAGTTGGATGCGGGGTAATGGTAGGAGAGTGGGCGGGCAGCTTCACAATGTATTGATGTACGTGGGGAGGGGTCGTGGGTATTGATCAGGGGTGGAATCAATGGCAGGGTTGTGAAGGTGGGTGCTAGAGCGTGTGTCAATTGCCGTGAGCGATGTGGGGGCGGGGGGGTTGTGGTGGCGTGAGGCTGGGGATCGGGTCGGAGAGGGGGATTCTGCTGAGCTGGGGTCTCCATCCCGGGAGTCAGGGTGGTACCTAGAGATTGAAGAACTAGTAGTAGTAGATGTGGAGGCCCTAGGTGTACAAAATGTGTCTAGGTTCTGGACACCAGGGCAGTGGGAGAGGGTCAAAGAGGGTAGCGGTAGGGTGGAGGCCTAGAAAAAGTAGCAGCACCTAAAACATCAGCAAGTAAATTATGGTATTCTCTCAGGTGGCACTTTCTAGTTGGCAGGCGAATGAGAGAGCACTTTTGTTCTGTAGCGTAGGTGTCATGCATGCTGGACATTTTACCTCTGGATCTGGAACTCCGTCTGTACGCAGAACGGGTTATGCTCATAGAACCGCTAGACCATTTTATTCAAGATGGAGGTTGTTTGATGTGTTAACAGGAAAACGATGTCTGCATTATTCACGTCGTTGAATTCACGTGATTCAGGATTGTCACGTGTTTTATGGCAGAACGTTTATAAGCAGCGTGGATACATGGCTCGCTGCTTTTGATTGAACATTTTGGCGCCATGGTAGCAGAACTTTTCATCTGCGTCCTCGCATCCCGTCAGTTGCTTCTTTGGCCTTCATCGACGTGTTCCTTCACACGCGATCTCCTGTATCTGCCTTCAGCAGATTTTGTGAGCGTGTCTTCTAACACGTGGGTTCCTGTTTCATTTGCAGCTGTAGAGGTGACGTTACATTTTGCTGATCAAGAGTTAGTTTCCAGGGCCATGGTGGATTCGGGAGCCACAAATAATTACATCGACATTACATATGCAAAAAAATGCTCTATACACTTGATAACCAAAAACAAACCTGAAACAGTGAGCACTGTGGATGGGTCAGTCTTGACTTCAGGTATGGTCAATCAGGAGACTGTACCTATTTGAATGACTTTATGAAATGGGCATTCAGAGGAAATGGTTTTTGATGTCATTGCGGCTCCTCATTACAAATTATTGCTTGGTCTTACCTTGCTGACTCTTCATAATCCAACCATTGACTGGGTTACGGGATTGATTCAATATCCTTCTGCCTATTGCAACGAACATTGCTTTACCAGTCAGAGGGTGTCATCCAAATCACATATTCTAGCCTCTATGGAGGGAGGTTTTTCTATCAGTGTCGTACATCAGAGCAGTACACATATACCATGTGAATATACTGAATATGCAGATGTCTTTGACAAGGGCCAAGCAGAACAGCTGCCTCCTCAGACAGCATGACTGTCCTATTGATCTAATTCCTGGGGCTAAGATACCTACTGGTCGTGTGTATTCTTTAACTCCCAAAGAATATGCTGTTTTAAAAGACTACATTGATAAGGCTCTAGATATGGGGTTCATACGGCCATCCCAATCGCCTGCTGCCTCTCCATTATTCTTTGTTCCTAAAAAAGAAGGAGACTTAAGGCCATGCATAGATTACAGGGCTCTTAACGACATCACCATAAAGAACCAATATCCATTACCCTTGATAAATGTTTTGTTAGATCAACTTGGCGCTTCTGTGTATTTTTCTAAATTAGATTTACGGGGAGCATACAATCTGGTTCGCATCCATGAACGCGATGAATGGAAGACTGCTTTCAAAACGCGGTACGGCCTAAACGAATATTTGGTGATGCCTTTTGGTCTCTAACGCTCCAGCCACATTTCAGTTCTTCATGAACGGCATCTTCAGAGACATGATGGACCAGTACGTTGTGATATATTTGGATGATATATTGATATATTAATCATCTTTTTCAGAACATGTTAAACATGTTTCCGCTGTTCTACAAAGGCTCAGAGAGAACAAACTCTTAGTTAAAGCAGAGGAATGTGTCTTTCATACACAGGAAGTTGAATTCCTGGGTTACAATATCAGCAATCACAGTGTCCGAATGAGCCGTTCCAAAGTGAAAGCTATATTGAATTGGCCTATTCCACTTAATGTCAAGTCTCTACAATCATTCCTAGGTTTTGCAAATTTCTATCGCAGATTTATCCGATCCTTCTCCAAAATAGTGGCCCCATTGACAGCTTTGATTAGTTCCAAAAGTACTATTCTGTTGGAATCCTAACGCCCAAAAATCATTTGAGACACTAAAGGAAACATTTACCACTGCACCTGTACACCAGCATCCCGACCCTGATTGTCAGTTTATTGTGGAAGCGGATGCTTCCAGTGTCCCTACGGGAGCAGTTCTTTCCCAAATCTGTGCAGAAACCAAAGAAGAGCATCCAGTTGCTTTCTTTTCTCGTAAACTAACACCTTATGAACAGAACTATACTGTTACTGAACAGGAATTGCTTGCGATCAAGGATGCTTTTCGAGAATGGCAACATCATCTTCTTGGTGCCAAACATCAGGTGTATTCAGATCATCAGAATCTTCAGGCATTCAAAAATATGAAATGTCTTACTGCTCACCAGGCTAGATGGCATATGTTTTTTGCTCAATTTGATTTCCAAATCACATATCGCCCTGCCAGACAACATATCAAATCGAATGCTCTAGCCCGCATCAGTGAGGAGGTGAGGGAAGATCCTCCGGTTCAAAATACGTTGTTGGCAGATCATGCAATATGCAGTTCTGCACAGTCTTCCCTCAAATATGAATTACAGGAATGGGTGAAAAAAAATCCAACATTGGTTCAGGAGTTGAATCTAGATATCCACAACAATTTACCTTTCACACAAGGGGTGCTTTATCTACCAACAGAAACCACTCGGAACCAGGCTCTCACTTGGGGACACGATTCAAATGTGGCAGCCCATCCTGGACAAAAGAAAACCCTTGAGCTGCTCAAGAGATGGTGTTGGTGGCCTTCTATTACACAAGATGTAATTGATAATGTTTCTACATGTTCAGTATGCATCCAATGCAAGAACACATCCGGCAAACCAGTGGGTTTACTACAATCTTTACCTGTGCCTCACAAACCTTGGTACATGATATCAATGGATTTTGTGGTGGAACTCCCAAGTAGTAATGGTTACAATACCATATGGGTTGTGGTAGACTACTTTACTAAATTGCCTCTTTTTGTTCCCTGTATTGGGTTACCAACAGCTGCGGTGCTGGCTGATTTATTTATCAGGCATATCTTCCGGTTTTTTGGTCTACCTTCAGTGATAATTACTGACAGGGGCTCACAGTTTGCCTCCCGTTTTTGGAAAGCACTAACCTCGGCATTACTTATTGATGACGGGATGTCTAGTGCTTATCATCCCCAAACAGATGGACAGACAGACTGAGAGGACCAATAGCACAATGGAACAATACCTGCAGTGTTTGTGTCTTCAGTTTAAGTCAGACTGGATCACGGTCCTGCCAGCAGCAGAATTTGCCTACAACAATTCTTACCATAGTGCCATAGGCACTTCACCTTTCTATGCTCTATATGGGCAACACAACAAATCCATTCTGTTGGATTCTGGTTTGTCTTTGGACACTCCTGCAGGCGTTCGTAATCTCAGTGATCTAAAATATACAGGCGAAGGTAATACAGCAGTTGGAGGGGGCTAAAAAACGAGTTAAGTACTATGCTGATACTCACAGAGAACCCGCACCGGTCTACAAAGCAGGCATGAGAGTATGGCCGTCTACTAAGAACTTGAAGATACCGGGGAAAAAGAAACTGTTACCCAAGTACATAGGGCCATATGAGGTGCTCAAGGTGATTAACCCGGATGCTGTCTGCCTGGCATTGCCACAACGATGGCAAGTGCATCCAGTATTTCACGTCTCACTCATTAAACCATGCTCTGATGCCACTAGATTGCCTATACGGCCTGTTGCTGTTTCTGTGAAAGGAACAGACGAATTTGAGGTACAAGAAATACTGGATATGAGATTACGTTCGGGCAGGCCTTATTATCTAGTGGACTGGAAAGGTTATGGCCCAGAAGACAGATCGTTGGAACCTCTTTCCAATATCCATGCTCCCGCTTTATTGAGAAAATTCCACTTGAAGAGGGGAGATGCTGCTCCTTTGGGGGGTGGCACTGTCATGCATGCTGGACATTTTACCTCTGGACCTGGAACTCTGTCTGTACGCAGAACGGGTTATGCTCATAGAACTGCTAGACCGTTTTATTCGAGATGGAGGTTGTTTGATGTATTACCAGGAAAACGACGTATGCATTATTCACGTCGTTGAATTCACGTGATTCAGGATTGTCACGTGTTTTACGGCCGAACGTTTATAAGCAGCGTGGATACGTGGCTCGCTGCTTCTGATTGAACATTTTGGCGTCTTGGTAGCTGAACTTTTCATCTGTGTCCTCGCATACCATCAGTTGTTTCTTTGGCCTTCATCGACGTGTTCCTTCACACGCGATCTCCTGTATCTGCCTTCAGCAGATTTTGTGAGCGTGTCTTCTCACACGCGGGTTTGTGTTTCATTTGTATGCTGTTTTCATGTCCGCGTGTACGTTTCCGCTTTCAATCCCACGCGGACGCTGGAACTCTTCAAGCGCGGCTGTCCTGGCTGCGTGTACTTGGTCTGCGTGTATCCAGCACGTGGTTGATTTGAACCTGTGAGGAAATAACAGGTGGAATCATTCCAATTCGTTTTGTTCCTGGGGGGAAAGGAAGGTGTATCTACAACTTATATTTGAAGGTGTCTGCGCACAGAACTATAGATGCTATCCTGTGGTGCACCAACCCGGTATCTAGCGAGAGCCTCGTGCCGTTCGGGATAAGTTTCCCTCACTAACCTTCCCTCCTTTGTCGTTGGTTTTCTTTCCTGGATTTCTTCACTGACTTTGGTGGACACTCCAGTCCTACGCCTACAGGTTAGTGTTGGATTTGCATTATTGCCATTCTATCAGAGAGGTTCGTTGAGATAGTTTCTCATTATGCTTTATTTTTCCTAGGCTGCCTTCCTATTACTCTCCCACGCTCTTTCCATTGATCCTTCTCTCTGCCTGTTTTACCAGTAAGAGAGCTGTATCATTTGGAAGGTCTAAATTGACATCACTTCTATCAAATCGTGTGAATTCAAGGATCCGGAATACCCCTATCAATTGTATCCTTTTTGGTTACCGTATCCTTTTCATAAGATACTTTGGGGATTTATTACAGTAGGCAAGTTGATCACATTACCATCTCAGGGGGTACTTTCAAGATGAGAATCAAGAGTAGATTTCTATTAGCTTTCTGTTAGGCTCACCTGGTCTTTGCGGGGGCGTTGGGGCACGTTTGCAGCCCTCCCTGGATTTGGATCACCCTGGTCAGGCCTCCCCTTCTGCAGATATGCTGCTGTCTGCGGTGTTCTGTAGAACTGCTCCTGCGTGGGTATGAGAGAACGTCAGTATCCCGGTCTATTGCTATGGTGTCCCTAGAATCCTTCTTCCCACAGCGTGGTGAGCATTCACCGTCCCATAGGCTCACCTGTTATTAATGGATGATGAGCTCTCCGTCCTGCTTCTTCCAGCAGGGGCGCGTTGTATATGGGCCAAGTTACTTCACTGGCCTCTGAAGTGGTAGTCCAGTCATGCTGCGACAATGCCACTTGGTAATGATAAGTGTCTTTCGCTTCTGTAAAGTATTTCTCACTTTAAAATATTGTAGCATTGTTCTCAACACCTTATGATCTTTGAGTTTTAACCATGTCTCCTCTACTTTCTCTCCACAGGTGAAAGTGCGGCCCAGCTGTGATTTTGGAGCTCGATGTGCGGCCAGAATGAATAAAAAAGTATCGGCGACGTTCCGACCACAGGTGAGAGCTGGTTAAAGGGTAAGCGCGAGGTTTGCAATGAGCGCGACCATAAACTGAAGGTTTTCGGTAAGGTCTAACCTTTGTCTGTTTCTCCTTACAGCTGCCGTCCACGGATGAGCTAAGCAGCGAGATGTCTCTCGGCCAGGATTCGCTTTCCGGGAGGTCCGGAGATGGAAGGTGAGTGCCAGGCACTGCGGAGGTGTTTGTAGGTGAGAACTGGTCCAAAGGTGAGTAGAGGAGCTGCTGGTGAAACAGGTTCCCAGATAAGGAGCGAGGTTGCAGAAGCGAACAGATTCCAGGTAAGTTGAATCACTGGAGCTGGATTCCAAGGTGAATATGCACCCAATCGGTGGTGAGCGTTACGCTGCCTTCAAGCAGAATAACGCGAAGCGCTTGCATGAAGGCTGGGTGGCCTTATATAGCCTAGCCCCAGCCACGCCCCCTTAGCCTTAGGCTAATATTCACAGTGCTAGGATACTTTGTATAGTGGCACGGCTTCCGAGGGCTCTGCACCCAGCCACACCAACCTTTTCTGTAGCTGGTTGACGGCTGGCCGGTGGCTTACCCTGCAGACACGGAGCCGCCTCTACAGGAGTCGCCCTTCTCCTTGGGGCACTTAGGCGCAGGGGCTGCCCTGGGAAGGCGATGTAAGAGCACCAACTGGACTAATCAGGGTGCAGGGGCGGGCTCAGAGGCGAGAGGGGAGTCAGGAAGTGCGGACACAGGTCGGGGAGAGCAGGCTTCTAAGGCAGGGGCTGGGGCTCAGGAAAATTCTAATTTTGTTAAAAGAATAAGAGGCCCGGGAGGGTCTGCACAAAACTACTCACCAGCATGGATGGAAGGCAACAGGGCGGGCAAGATTGCAGCCGGTGGTTAAGTCACACAGTACACGGTCAGAAGGACCAATCGGGGGCAGAGGCGGGCTGGGAGGTGGGAGCAGAGTCACATGAGGGTATTCTCCCTGCAAGACCTCGAGAATCCCTTATTCAGGTGGCCAGGACAGGGCCATCGCTGCTGGATCCAGGTCCTGAGGGTGGACCAGTGGGGGTGGATCACCTGGGTAGGGAAAGCCAGGGTTATGCTCGAGGGAATACCCCAGGTGAGACGCGGTATTGTGCCAGAGAAGGAGAGAGGGTGAGATATCTGAGGCTTTCATGGGCTGTATTGCATTTGTCTCTCTTCGTCCTGTTAGATCTCTCTGCCACAGAAACAACAACCCCTCTGTACGTAATCGATCCTCTAAGGTCCCAAACCCGGTTACACCCACAAAGCATGACTCCCAGAATCCTTGGTTCACTGGTCTCCATTCGAATACTCCCCATCCTTCTTCCCGTCCCTCTGATCATCATTTTCCGTATTCCCACCCTGATCAGACAAAACACGATTCGCACAATCCCGTGTTCAGGTCATAACCCCAGATATCCACGCAAACCCTACCAATCCCGCCCCACTAATTGTCATCTTCCAAAATCCCGACTTACTAGGACAGAACCTAGGACAGTTCCCACCATCCCCTATGTTCTATTCTTCACCTCAGTCATTCTCATCCATTACACAAACCTTCCTTATCCCATCCGTAGGATACTCTGACACTCCAACCCCCCCACACCCCTTTTCCGACACAAATAATTTTCACACCTAAGACAATGGACTGATGTAAAACCTGTTTACCCGACATGTCCCAACACAATTGACTTCAATCACACTGTCCTGACGGCCCTTCCTTTTCCCCAGAGGGATAAAAGTTGGAGCCAGAGAGTGCAGCATGAGCAAGGTGAGCACAGCAGACAGCACGACAAGACGGCTAACACGCAGCTGTTCAAGAGAAGGAGAAAGGTGTCAGGAATCGAGAGGGTGGCGAGGAGAGAGGTGACCTTGCCCTTTTCATCCCAGACCCACAGAGCCTTCGTGGAAGAGAGCCTAAGAACGCAAACAATAGCACAATTGTCCTGCAGCAGATATCAGTGATACATGGGGCAAACCTATGCCGAAAAGCAGGAGCGAGGGAAGCTGCCGTGCCCGTGGTACCAGCCTTGACTCAAAAGAGGCAACAGCCAAGGGGTTCATCACAGCCGGTGAGTCAAGGGGAGAATCAATAAGAACCGGGCTGTGTATAATGAGAAGCGCAAAATGGCAAGTTTGAACCAAGTTTAACAAACTTTGAATGAACAGTAAAAAGGTTGAAGGGGAGACAAGCGGTACAGGGAAAGTGGCACCACGTGGGTGCTAACTCGAGAGACTCTGGTCAAGCCCCATGCGAGAGAAAACAGAAGAACAAGTTACTCTCTTACCTGGTAACGTTCTTTCGATAGGATGGTCTGACGACGTATTCCATATCTATGACAGTAATCACCACAGCTGTGCTGCTTTGGAAAATCTTTCGGGGTCTGCGTCCTGCGTCGATGACGACGATCCGCCGTCCTCGAGGGCCTCTGTCAAGCCGACCTCAACGGATGTTATAAGTAGGACGCCCGTAGTCTCAGTTGTAGTTTTTTCCCCAGAACGTGTGGCACCAATCTTCTGCCAGTATGACCACAGAAAGCCTTGCGGAAACGTAAGCTGCAATCACATAAGAAATTCTGTAGCGGGGTAGGCAGGGAGGGAACGATATGGAATACGTCGTCGGACCATCCCATCGAAAGAACGTTACCAGGTAAGAGAGCAACTTGTTCTTCGAGGGGATTGGGTCCTCCGACGTATTCCATATCTATGACAGACTCCCAAAGCAGTACCAACGTAAGGAGGTGGGAAAAGAATTTAGAATATCCAAATTTGGAATGCCCAATCAAATTGCAGAGTAAAGGACCGCCTTGCCAAAGGCCAGATCCTGCCCATGGAAAGAATCTAGGGAGTAGTGATGTACAAAAGTATGGACCGAAGCCCAAGTGGCTGCTTCACAGATGTTACGAATAGGAACACCCCTCTGCAGGACAGTAGAGGCAGCCATACCCCTAGTAGAATGGGCCCGTAAGCCTACCGGAGGGTCCTTAGCCGCCAAGCGGTAACATTCAGAAATTGCCAAGATAATCCATCTAGACAAAGTCTGCTTAGTAACAGCTTGTCCCAAACACCTTCCAGCGTAACCAATAAAGAGCTGATCGTCCACTCTGACCCGGGACATGCGTGAAATGTAGAAACTTAAAGCTCTCCTAGGATCTAACCTATGGAGCCTCTCCTCGTCCTTACCAGGATGCGGAGGAGGATAAAAGGCTGGAAGAATGACCTTCCAGCTCAAATGAAATTCCGACACAACTTTCGGAAGAAAAGAAGGACGAACTCTAAGGACAACCCTGTCCTTATGAAACACAGTGAAGGGTGGCTTAACTGACAGTACCTGTAACTCACTCACTCTGCGAGCGCAAGTGACCGCAACTAAAAACACAGTCTCAAAGGACAAGAATGTAACGGCTCAAATGGAGCACCCATTAGAAACCTGAGAACAAGGTTCAAATCCCAACCGGGCACCTGGAAAGGTGACTGAGGGAACACATTAGTGAGCCCTTTCAGAAACTGAGAAATTAAAAAGGAATTTTAAAATAAGAACACTCCTCAGACGAGCGCTTAAATATGGACAGCGCCGCCAGGTAACCTTTAATGGTACCCACTTGCAAGCCCTTGTGGGCTAACAAAAGCAAAAAAGACAGAATCACATGAAAAAGGATCCACATTCTGAACCCTGCACCAGTCGCAGAACTTTCTCCAACGGCAACGGTACAGGGACTTTGTTGCCAGCCGTCTGGCCGAAAGCAACACCTCCATCACGTCTTCAGGGAGGTCCCAATCCTTGTACCTCAACCTTTCAGAAGCCAAGCGTGAAGGTTGAGGGATCTGACCTCTGGATGGAGAACCTGACCCCCCCCTCCCGTGAGAGCAGATCGTCTCGGTAGGGAAGACGACGTGGAGGGCAGATGGACAAGTCGAGAAGGTCCGGGTTCCACATCCTCCGGGCCCATGCTGGAGCAATGAGGATCATCCGGGAACCAAACCTCTGTAACCTCTGCAGCACTTGCGGGATGATGGGGATTGGAGGAAACGCGTACAGCAGTGGGAAGGACCACGAACGCGTCTCCTAAGGCTCCTCTTGGAGGAAATTCCCGCGAGCAGAACCTTTCGCACTTCCGGTTGACACTGGAGGCGAAGAGATCCACTTGAGGGGCCCCCCAGAAGGCGAAGATCTCCAGGAGAATCTCCCGAGCCAACTCCCACTCGTGAGAGATCGCGCTCTGCCTGCTCAGAGCGTCCGCCGTCTCGTTTTCATCTTCGGCCAGATGAACTGCAGAGATCGAAATTTCCTACTGGATGGCCCAGAACCAGAGCTGCATCGCCTCCCTGCACAGAGGAAGTGACCCTGCCCCATCCCCTTTTTGTTGAGGTAGTGCATGGACACTGTGTTGTCCGTCAGAATCAGGACATTCTTTCCTCGCACAGTCGGCAGAAAAGCCTTCAGGGCAAGCCTGACGGCCCTCAGCTCCAACAGATTGATATGGAGTCTGGACTCCGACAGAGACCAAGGACCGCTGACTGTCAGCTCGTTGGCATGAGCTCCCCATCCCGTGAGGGATGCGTCCATCACGATCGTCACCTCCGGCCACGGTAGCCAAAATGGAGCCCCTCTCATCAGATTGCCTTCGACGGCCCACCACAGAAGATCCTGGGCGACCGAGGGCGGCACCTGAACGGGGTCTGACATCCTGCCAGAGGAGTGTGACCACTGGAGCTTGAGAGCCCATTGCAGAGATCTCATCTGCAACCTGGCCTCTGGCACCAGAAGAATGCAGGATGCCATGAAGGCCGAGCAACCTCAAGAACTCGAACGCTGGGAGACTCTGGGCATGTTAAAACTTGTGCACCATCTGCTGAATGTGGTGAGCACTCACCTGGGGAGGAAAACACTGCCCCAGGGACGTGTCGAGCACTGCTCCGATGTACTAGAGCCGCTGAGTTGGCGTCAAGTGGGACTTCCAGTTGAGGGAGAAGTCCAGCTTGTGAAGGGAGTGGCAGGTGACGGACAGATGATCCAGGATGTGCTCGGGAGAGTGCGCCCTGATCAACCAATCGTCCAGGTAGGGGTAGACGTGAATCCCCCCCTTTCCTGAGATACGCTGCCACCACCACCATGAGCTTGGTGAAAACCCTCGGGGCGGAGGTCAATCCGAACGGCAGGACCCGAAACTGAAAGTGCGGGTCGCCAACCGCAAACCTCAGGTACATCTTGTGCTTCGGATGGATCGGCACATGAAAATAAGCGTCCTTGAGGTCTAGAGAAACCAACCAGTCCTGAAGTTGAAGGGCCTGGAGGACTTGAGAAAGAGTAACCATCTTGAACTGGTCCTTCCTGAGGAGCTTGTTCAAACCGCGCAAGTCCATGATGGGTCTCAATCTCCCGTCTTTCTTCGAAATAAAAAAATAAGGGGAATACCATCCCTTGTTCCTCTCCGCTACAGGCACCATTTCTATGGCGCCTTTCTCCAGCAGGGATTGTATTTCCTGCGCAAGGAGCGTATCTGGACTCTTCAAATAGAGATTCCCTGGTGGATTGTCGTGAGGCCTCTGCCGGAAAGGAAGACAGTAGCCGTGGGCTATGATCTCCAGAACCCACACATCGGAAGTAATGGCACGCCATTCTACCAGATGCTGTGCCAGTCTTCCCCCAACCGGCGAAGCATGGGCCTCATGACTGAGCTGAAGCGGCAGTGCCCGAGGACAAAGAGGCAACTGCTCGAGCGGCCTTGGCACCTCAAGTACCTTGTTTTCCACCTCTGGCACTCCTACGGTTGCCCCTTTGACTTGCAGCTCCTCTCGATTTACTAAAGGACGAGTAATATCGAAAGGAACCCCCCCTCCATTGCTGTCCCCTAGGACGAAAAGGCAGAGGTTGGCGGACTGCAGCACCCAACGACTTCGCTGCAGCTTTTGAGGTCTGCAACTTCTCAAGTCTCTCGTCAGCCTTGCTGCCAAAAAGATGTTCACCATCAAAAGGCATGTTGAGGAGCCGGGCTTGCACATCAGGAGCAAAACCCGAATTCCGCAACCACGCAAACCTGCGTATGACGGTGCTCGCCGGCATGGACCGGCTGACGCAATCAACATGTCCAGACCAGACTGAACGGATTCACGCATGGCATCTTTGCCATCCTGCACGATAGCAAGGAAACCATCCCGTTCCTCCCCTTCGGGAATATGATCAGCCGCTAAGGAAATACAGTTCCACAGAGTGTGCGTGAAACGAGACAAGGCACAAAAGGAGTTGGCAGCCTGAAGCGCCATAACCCCAGAAGAAAACACCTCCTTCGCCCAGCTGTCAAAACATTTGTCGTCCCTATCAGGAGGGATGGTAGGGTACGACGCTTGCTTTGCGGGGGCTGTAGCCGCTTGCACGCCCAAACTCTCCGGAGTGGGGTGCGTGGTCAAGTAGCAGGGGTCGCAAACTGGCTGGGCGATATTTCTTCGGCAAGGACTTGCTCACTGCCAGGAGACTCTCTGTGAAGTCCAAGCCGCAGCCACCCTTCTCTGCAAGGCCATATGGAATGGCAGCACGAGGTCAGCTGGTGGACCCTGGTCGAGGATATCAGTCAGGTCATCCTGCTGAAAATCCCTAGGGGGGGCGGGGGGGCAGACCACCCCAAGTACTCTGTGACCCTAGACATAAGGCGCCGGTATGAGGACTCGGCGTGCGTGCCAGGCTCAGGCCTACCAAACTCCACCTCCGGAGAGGTGTCCAGACCACTTGCATTGTGCAGCGACTGACGCAGGTCCTCAAGTTGGCTATGACCAGAAACAATGTCATCAGGAACCACTGCAGGAACCTCACCTTCCTCAGACCCCTCATTCACCTCAGAAATATAATCCAGAGGCTGGAAAGAGGGCACAGAAAAAGGGACAAAGACATGTTTTGCCTTGGCCAGAGCCTTTCTGGGGGGTTCCACCATGCCACGGGGTACCTCTGACAAAGCAGCCTCGAAAGCAGTAGAGGGCGTCAATGGAATCAGCATCTACGTCGAGCGTGGCGCAGACAGCTTTGACGGCGTCGCCACAGGCCTCGAGGGCAGAGCGCCGAGCGTGTCTCTCGAAAGCCTGGGCGCCGATGGCGTCAACTACTTCCTCGGAGGCAGAGCCTCGAGATAGTCCGTCGACTACCTCGGTGCTGCAGGCGTCTATGTCTTCGAAGACTTCACAGGTTCTCGCGGTCTCGAGGGCGTCAAGGACCGGGACCTGGAACGGGCATGTCTAGAGCGACCATCCTTGTCCGACCGGGACCTCGAAGGCGCCCGGTGGTCGCAATGACCACTCGAGGGTCACGGCTGGCGTCTTTCGACGGCGCGGACGGACCAGAGCCCTGCGATTGGAAAATCGCCAACATCTCCTTTCGGAAGGAGTCCGATTCCTCAGGAGTGGAATGCTTGTTGGGACAAGCAACCCGCCAACGGGCGGAGTCCTCGGACGAGGAAGGCGACCTGTGACAGTGCTTCCTGGAGTGCCTCGAAGAGGCAGAGGAATGGCGGGACAGACTGCCAGACCGAGAACCCCCGGACTCACAATGACGATGCGGAGAGTCGCCCCTGGAATCATCAGTCGAAAGACCAGTGGAACGCGACTTCCGGGGCTTGGCCACCTTACCGACCGACAGCTTCTTCTTACGCTTCCGCTTGGCCTTCGATGTGAGCGATTGGCAGTCGACACAGTCATCCGTATCATGGTCCTCCCCGAGGCACCAGAGGCAAGCGGCGTGCATGTCAGTCAGTGACATCTTGGACCCGCACACCCGACACCTTTTAAACCCGGACCGCGGGGTGGAAGAAGCCGAAGACAACATACAATTTTCAATGGAAGAAAAAGGTTCGAAGACCCGAAAGAATAGGATTCAGCAGAATCGAGGCGCGCCGAGATCTCCGAAGCGAACACGTTCGCGGAAAAAACGGAACTGAGGCTACGGTGGTCGGGCGTCCCACTTATAACATCCGGTGATGTTGGCTCGACGGAGGCCCTCGAGGACGGCGTATCGACGTCATCGATGCAGGACCCGCAAAGTTTTTCGAAACAGCACAGCTGTGGTGATTACTGTCATAGATATAGAATACGTCGGAGGACCCAATCCCCTCGAAGTAGCAGAAGCCTGTGGGAAGGCTGGCGAAATAGGTCAAAGTGGTCATACAGAGGGTCGAGCACAATCCCTGTACAATCGAAAGACTTTGATCTACAAGCACTGAAATAAAAGGAAGTGAATCCCAACGATATTGGACAATTATGAATGAAGTAAAGAGGGGTCCGAGTCTGACTGAGGGAGACTGAGGGGTGAAGCCATCACCCAAACAAAAGACTGAGAAATTAAGGAAGGAGAAATCCCACATAAGGCAAGAGGGGTCTGAGTGCGACCGAGGGAAATCCAGGGGTGAAGCCATCACCCAAGAATATATAGAGAAGAGGGGTTTGAGCCCGACCGAGAGAGAACCGGTGGTGAAGCTATCACCCAAAGTTGTTGGATAAAGAAACTGTGGTATATTTTGGAATACGAGAAGGGTGAGCGCACAGAAAAGGGAGAGCCAGGGGTGAAATCGTCACCCTACGGGAAACTGGGATATGCGATTGAGAAGAGTTCACTCCCAGAAGAGGGGGACCCAGCGGTGAACCCATCACGCAGCAAACATTGGAACAAACTTTCATTTGTCAAAGGAACTTTTGTTTTTGTTATTTGAGCACATCAGGCGCCACAGGCAAGAGACTTTCTAAGGAAACGAGACTTGGCCATCGACGATCCTGAGAACTCCTATTGGAACGGACGTCTCGTGCTGGAAGGTCCAACACCGTACTGTGCTCCAAGTCTCGTGCTGGAGAGCCCTGAGACCGTACCGCGCTCCAAGATCTTACCCGTGTCCAAAACGTGGGGGAAGGAAGACCCAGGCTACCGCATCCTGACATATTATTTAAGAACACGTTTCTTTTCTTGAGAACTATCCCACACCCAATTTTAGTATTAGTTGTGAGGCTTGGCAATAGGTTTCTTAGTATAGACCCTTTTTGTGTTTTGACACAACATCACTGCCTTATTTTTCATTTGATGGTCGACGCCTGCTCCCATCTTAGATATAGGTTTAGATTAGGCGTTTCTCCAACCTGCATACAGCATTCATTGTTCAATAAACACCTTTGCAATGTGATCAATTGCATCTGTATTGCTTGTCACCATGAGTTTCTCACATCTCCCACACGTGCGACTGTGCCGTTGCCTGCTTAGGCTGTCCGCTATGCTGTTTTGGACTCCTGGTAGGATGAATACCTGTAGTCGCATCTGCTTGGATATCTGCTCATTTCCAAATGCGATGTGCTTCCTGGGACAATGTTGGTGACTTTGTACCTCCCGGTTTTCTGATATAGAACATTGATGCTGTGTTGTCTGTCAGTATTTTCACCGTGCAGCACTGGTAGGAGGGACTTGAGGGCCCACTGTACCGCTCTTAGCTCTAGCACATTGATGTGCAGTGTGGTTTCTTGTGTTGTCCAAAGTCCCCTCACGTGCACGCGATCAATGTGCACCCCCAGCCGATCATCGAGCCGCCCTTGATCATTGTATTGTGGAGACTTGGCTCTTGGAACAGGTTCCCTTTCATGAGGTTGTTCCTATCTGTCCACCATTGTAGTTTGTGTACAATGCTCAGGGTGATGATATTTTCGTCCTCCCAAGTTCCTACTACCTGGACCAGTTTTTGGCTATGAACTTTTGTAGGGGCCGCATATACAGCCTGCAATTTGTTACGAGAAGGATGCACAATGACATTGTGCCGAGTAGATGCATGCACTTGCACACTGAAACAAACTGGCTTGGCTCGAGTGTTGACACTAGCACACGCAATGCGTGGATTCTCTGGGATGAGGGCTGCACCCTCTGTTCCTCTGTGGCAAAGTGTGTTCCCAGAAAGACCAAGTTCTTGGGTGGCATCAGTGAAGATTTGTTGTACTTTATTGAAAAACATAAATCCAGGAGCACTTGTATTGTTTCCGACATAGTGTGATGGGCCTTGGAGAATGTTGGTGCTCTCACTAACCAATTGTCTAAATATGGGTAAACGTGGTGACCTTTCCTGCGAAGGGCTGCTGCGATGGAGGTCAGGCATTTGGTAAATGTCTGCATAGCTGATTTCAGTCCGAATGGGAGTACCCAGAACTGGTAATGGTTATTGTGACTACAAACCTAAGGTACTTCCGGTGTTTGGGGTGTATGGGGACGTGGAAGTATGCACACCATAGAGCTATGCATCCTAGGAAGCGTATTGCCGCTGCAGTGTTACCATTTGGAACTTTTGCCTTTTTATGAATTTTTTGAGACTGCGTAGGTCCAATATCTGACGCCACTTGCCGTCTGTTTCTTTCACCATGAAGTACCGCAAGTACAGTGTGTGAGTGTGAGTGTGATATATATAGCAGATGTCCGCAGGTGATGGGTTGCAGGACCCACCTGTCTTTAGTTATGCTGCACCACTGACGAACATGATTGGATACATTTCCCCCTGTTCTAGGGCATAGTCACAGAAATTGCTTTCCTTGTCTTCCTCTCTGAGGGTTAGTTGTTTTCTTTCGCCTTTGTGACTGACGGAAATCCTTTCATTTGTGGTATCCTTGGAAGGACCTTTAATATCCTTGGGAGTAGTAAGTCCCTTTGGATTATGTCCTACCAATTTTGTTGGAGAAGACAGGGTAGTTTCTTCCAGATGCCCCTCTAAAGGGACGAAAAGTTTTCCTCGTTTGTAGGCTGGAGCGTTTGGGCCGTCTCAGTGTGTTTTTATTGCCTTCAGTGCCTCATCAATTTTCGGGCCAAAGAGGTAATCACCCTCAAAAGGTGTCCACTGGAGACCACTATGGGGCACAGGCAAAATGGCAGCCTGAGTGTTCGCCTCCCTTGCCAGCCAACATGAAAAGGCGGTAGACTTCGACTAAGATGATAGAGAGCCCATCTAATCGCACTGAAGCACCCGATGTGATCCCTAGGCACCCCCGCAGGGCGAGTATGAGCTATTATGCATAAGAGGAGCGAAAGACCCGGAGCCCGACATGTGGCGGTGCCTGGGCTCCTGATCTGTTCGGCAGCTACCGTGCCTGGAGGCGGTACTGGGTGCGCACACGAAGCTGCGGGCGAGTGCAGCCCTAGATGCCACATCGTGGCACTGGAAGAAAAAAGAAAAGAAAAAAAAAAACTGTCCGGGACAATCGCTGAAGGCAGAAATGTGCAGTGTCCCAATGGAGGCCAGACACCGGAGCTGCTCGGATCCGGCACAGTAAGGAAATGGAAGGAGGCAGCTGCGATGCGGATCCCCCCGGGCAGCGGCCCAGCTCCCTAGAGCCATGGCAGTACATGTGAGTAGGCTTGGTGCACCAGAAGGGGAATCGAGCCTGGGCTGGGAGCGGGTCTCGAGAGGGAGCAGAAATGGAAAGAGCCTCCGGAGCAAGCACCGAGACGGAAACAGCAATAGTAACCACTGCAGGGGGGATAGCATAGCCATGATGGTGCAAGGAAGTTTGCGGGAGAAATGGGACCACAATGGTAGTGTTAGGGAGAATTCTCCGTTTAGGCTGAATTTCCTAACCTAGTGAGTCCCCCAGCAGCTTTGCTGGATTTTTGGGGTTTATTTTTTTTCTCCAGCCAAGAGTGAGACTCTTTTACCCTCACTCTTGGGCATGATTTGAGTGTGTTTCTTTGACTCTAGATGTGTTTAATGGGCATTGGGTCTTTTACTCCATAGGGCTTCATGTGTTTTTGCGATGTGTGTTACACAGCACCCTCAGTGCAGTAACACAGGGGTGTCATAGTGACCCCCCAATATAGACTCCATACCCTGGGACTGACTACTGTCTCCCAGGGCATGTAAAGTCACCATTGACTTTACTAGTCTCAAATTCTGAACAGAACCAGTACAAACCATCATATTGTGGACGTACTGGTCGGGGCAATTCGATTGCCCCGGGGTCTGTTAGTCGAGGGGGCACGTCTCTGTCCCCCCTGATCGAGCTTTGGCTGGTGGCAGTGGATGCTACTTTTTATATTCGGCCGCGAATATATCTCTATGGGATTTCCCATTGTTCGAGGCTACCAACTTTAATTATTTAATTCCTATAGCCTCGAACATACCGCCGGTTTATTTATTTAATATTAATTCTCCGGTTGGTATTTTTTGCCAGAACTCGGTTCTAAAATGGCGTTTGCGTTCGCTTCTGTGACTCCAACCCAAGTTGAGCCCTTTGTTCCACTTTTTGGCAGGCTTCTCCACAGAAGCCCTCCAACGTGGTGCCACTCTGTCTGGGGTACTTAGGAGGGGTGGAGGGGTATTTAGGCACCCTGGACTGAGTTGCCTAGGCAACTCAAGTCGCACTCCGTCCTGATTGGCCCAAGTGATGAGCTGGCCGGCTCACCACTTAGCATGTTTGAGTGACAGCTAGGCTGAGTGAACGGGGGTTTTCTGCATAAAAGCAGGGCTTTGGGGACTGGAACTTTAGAAGTCGCCACAGGACCTAAGAATCTGACGAGGGAGAAGCTGAGCCGACCTGCTACGACACCACCGGTGGAGCCCTGCTGAACCGTCTCACCACTTTTCCCAACGACAGAGGAGATCTCCAGCCCGGAGAGTCTTCTTCCTTCGACTGGTGGGGATAACCAGTCTGCTTCCTTTTTCGCTTCCTGGAGCATCTCGTGGCCGCCTTGCCTGTGCCAAGCACCCCGGCAACCGGGATACCACGTTTTACCACTACCGCGAATCAAAGGGTAGTACCTTTAACCGGAAAACTCAGCAGCGGGTTTCTTCCCTGGCAGTGCAACAACCTTCATCTTTCCTCCACGTCGAGACCTTCTCTTCCTCTGGACGACGCCGCGACTTGCACCCGCTGCCAGGAACAACTGCCCCCGCTGGAGGATCCTTTCCACATAAGGTACCGTGTTCCGCCTGGCTTCCCTTGCAACCGACTGTACGGGGTAGATTTAGCCCCCGGCTTTCGAACCTGGGTTAGCCTGGGACACCCTGGCTAAACTTTTCTGAGCCTAACTAAAACCTTTCTGAACTCCCTGCAAGACTTTTTAAGCCTGTTGTCATTGTGTGATCTTGGGTGCATTTGTGCCCTGCTCTCTCCAAGAGTGGGCCCGGCCTATGGACTTTGGCTCACAAGTAACTTTTGACTTTCCTGCCTTGATTAAGAGTTCCTAAATATCAGTGTGGTGTATTTTCCTACATTCTGCCTTTTTCCCTCCCTTTTTCGTTAACTTATTGGAGTGCCATCTATAGTTAAGGGCTCACCTCTGTCTGGAAATAAGTGGCGTTAACTAAGACTTGTCTGATAAGGAATAAGGGATGTATATATAATAAAAGTAACTGTGTTGAGAGTAATTTACAATAATAGTGCTGGAGTGTTTCAATCAGTGTGTTTTTAAATAAATAATTATATACCTTGATACCAAAGCTCTGGTCAGTGTTCGCTTGTGCTATTGTATCTGAGTGCCTATTGTGTATACTTTGCATACTGCCTAACTCTTCTTGAGGGAAGTCTGACTGCTCAGCCACAGCTACCAAGTGAATCTGTGGGTTTACTGCCAAACACCTGTAGTCTTAAATCTTTTGCAGTGGTCCCAGAGGGAACTGCACAGGTTTCTGCCTAACAGGTACTGCACTGACGGGATAGGATTCGCGCTGCCACTTCTTTTTGGGTTGCACAGCAGGACAGTATGCTGCTTGGGGCCTGGCATCTGGGGAGCAACCGCGCTTCCATAGGCCTGAAGGAAGCGCCTGGAGAGACACTGCAAACATTGGAAAAGCAAGTCAAAGCTCTGTTGAACTCACTTTTTGATGAACCGCAAATGGCAACAATAGAATTCGATAAAATACACAGGGGTGGTGGAACCGCAAACGGGCCGAGGCCTGTGATAGCAAAATGCCACCACTACAAGCACAAGACGGATATTGTGACATTGGCAAGAGGTCGAGACAAAATTGACTTCAAAGGCTCGAGCAACCACATATTTCAAGACCTATCCGCAGCGACACTCCAAAAAAAAGGCACGACTGCACGCGCTTAACAACTTAGCTGCAACATGAAAGCATCATATCGGTGAGGGTTCCCATTCTCTCAACTTTGAATGCCGTGGATAAGATTATAGGAAAACATCGGGAGAGGAAGCAGCTGGGGTCCTCCAGCAACTGAAGGCAGAAGATAGGGGAGCAACCCTTGGCGAGAAAAGAAACTCACAAGAACCAAAAGGAAGTGAACGGAAGCCCTCCCTGCTCCCCCTGCAACGTGGCCGACCTGCCAGATCGAGAACATTCAGTCGGTTCAACAACCCGTGAATGTCAGGGGGCCATCATGCCGAATCTTGTGGTGGAGACATTCCTCTGAGGAGTGGCAGAGACTGGTTATTGTTGGCAAACGTTTTTAAGATAGGAGCATCTGGCCATGACATTGCTACTCCAAGAACACAAGGACATCTATCTACACTTGGTGAATATCACGATTACACTGGGCAATCGGTGCAAATCGCAGACTGCTTTGAGAGACAGGCATGGCAAGGGGTCTCCTGATAGTGGCCCTAGTTTTTAGTCTTTTTTCCCCCTCATTCTTTTTCTATTGTTGGGGAAAATTATCACTTTATTAACGTTAAGAGAAGAAGGGTGGGACTGGGGGGTACAGTATTTGAAGGCGATCGATCATAGACAAACCAATGTAAGCTAAAGCCATGTCACTGTTGCTTTATTGGTGGACTGAACGCTTCTTCTGGAGATTTACTCTTCCTCAGAATCCTACACGAACAAGTTACTTACCCTTGGTAACGTTCTTTCGATTGGATGTTCCTCCCACGTATTGCTTATTTTATGATAATTATCCTTCCAGCTTCAGCTGCTTCAGATTCTTTTTTAGACAGGGGGCGCTGTGTGTCTTCTTGTCGAGTCGATGTCCCTCGAGGGTTTCTGTTCAACTGTCGACGTCATCAATATAAGTAGTGCACGCAGCGCCCGTTGGCATCAGTTCTGTTTTTCCCCCTCCTGAAGAGGAATTACCAGGCGTACCATAGACCGTAGGCTCCAAGAAAGCGTAAATATTTAGAGACACAAATTCTACGGTGGGGTAGACTGCGAGGGGCGATGAGGAATACGTGGGAGGAATATCCAATCGAAAGAACGTTTCCAGGAATAAATAACTTGTTTGAATGGATTGTGTCCTACAACGTATTCCTCATTTTATGACAGACTCCCAAAGCAGTACAAATTTGGTGGTGGGAGTACAAATTATATTTTGTTTTAACTGTTGTCATGGACTGAATGAAGGACCGCTTTTGCAAATTGCCCTTCCTGATTGGAAGATGAATCCAGGAAGTAATGTCTCACAAACGTGTGAATAGATGACCAAGTCGCCGCTCAACAAACTTCTTTGATTGGGACACCTGTGAGAAACCGGAGGGTATTCTCCCCAGAAGACCTTGAGAATCCCTCAATCAAGTGCCGAAGAAAGCGCTGGTCCTCTTATCCCAACCCTGAAGACAGACGAGCCAGTAAAGATCACCTGGGTTGGGGAGCCCAGGGTTATGCTCTGGAAAATGCTCCAAGGGAGACACTGCATGTTACTGAGGAAGAAAGAGGAGGGCGGGTCCGAATCCTTGTATTGCAACCTCTCAGAAACAATGCATGAAGGTTGAGATTCTTGACCTCTGGATGGCGAACTCAACCCTCCTCTCGCGAGAGAAGGTCCTCTCCTTGTGGAAGATGCATTGGAGGGCAGATGGACATGTCCAGAAGGTCTGGGTACCATGTCCTCCTGGCCCAAATCAGGACTATTAGGATCATGGATTTCCCGAACTTTCTCAACCTCCTGATCACATGAGGAATGCCATGGACTGGAGGAAACGCGTACAGGAGTGGAAATTCCCAGTCCACTACGAACGTGTCCCTTAGAGCTCCTCTTGGGGGAAATTCCCTGGAGCAGAACAGTTCACACTTCCAGTTGACACTGATCGCTAACAGATCCACTTGAGGGGTTCCCCAAAGAGTGAGGATCTCTTGAAGGACTTCCTGAGCTAGTTCCCACTCGTGGAAGACTGCTCTGCCTGCTCAGAGCATCCGCCGCCGTGTTCACCTCTCCGGCTAGGTGAACTGCCGATAGAGCGAGATTAATTCTTGAATTGCCCAGAACCAGAGCTGCATTGCTTCTCTGCACAGTGGTAGTGACCCTCCACCACCTCTCTTGTTGAGGTAGTACATGGCCACTCTGTTGCCCGTCATTATCAAGACATTTGTCAAGACTTGATGGTCATGTAGACGATGATACCTCTGTCCCCAAGTACCACTCGAGCAAACACTGAGTTACTGCCCGAGCGATCCTTGAGGCCACAGGTGGTGAATGTCGTCGGCCGGAACCAGGAATGCTGGAGGATGCCCCCCTGACCACTGCAAGGCAAACAAGTGGGTTAGATAACCAATACAAACCCACACCTGAATACTCAATGTATCACAAGGAAGTTTACCCTGAATAGATGGCCGGAAACCCAATGTAGGTGTGGGGAATGGAGTCCGAGGCAGCCGGCAGAGGTTGAGGACAGGTTGGTAACCTGGCAAGGCACTTGAGAAGGTGAAGTCACCACCTGATGTAGAATACTTGAAGCGGTGAGCCAAACAAGGCAGAGGAGTCCTGAACAGTACGAGGTCCAAAAAACAGAGTCGAAGACTGTAGCAGAAAGGGTAATCCAAAAGCAGTCCGAGGGAAAAAGCCGAGGTCGTATCCAGGAGAGAAGTTCCAAGCAAAGGTACCAAAGGGGAGAACCAGATCAGAATACAAAAACAATCCAAGGTCGAAGTAGCAGAGTTCAAGAGTAGTCCGTAGTACGCCAAACAGGATCAGCTGTGAAGCGCTGGATGGCTCTCAGCGCGTCGCTTTTGAACGTTGAAACAGCAATCACGTGACCGTGATTTCCGTCACGTGAACGGTCTCCGGAACACGTGACCGAGATGGTAAACAGGTTCCTGTTGCATGACGGACTGAACGTGCTGAGGTCGAGGAGCCCCCCTGGCGTCGGCACCGGAGACGATGTAGGATGCCTGTGGCGCGTCTCCATGGCAATTGCCAACGTAGAAATGGGAAACGAGGCAGATGCCGACGTTGCCCATGGCCAACCCCTCGCCGGCAGGCCTGCAGGTGAAAACGGGACCCGACTCGTGTGGGTACCTGGTGTGCCCGATGTGCCTGCCGTGTGTCTGTGGTGAGGGCCGGGGTTAGTATTGGGGGTTGTGTCTGAGGGGAGCGTGGATGGGGGCGTGACAACATTCTTTCCCCGTACAGAGGGTAGGAAGGCCTTCAGCACCATTCTGATTGAGCATCTGGCACCAGAAAAATGCAGGATGGCATGAAACCAAGCAACCTCAAAAAATCAAAGGCCGGAAGATGCTGGGCACTCTGGAATTTGGGGACTTTCTGCAGAATATGTTGAGCTCTCCCCTCGGGTGGCAAGGCTTTCCCCAGAGGAAGCATCCAGGACTGCTCCAATAAATTGGAGTCTTTGAGATGGTATCATGTGGGACTTCTTGTAATTGAGGGAGAAGCCCAGTCTGCTGAGAGAGTGGCAGGTTACGCTGAGAAGTTCCTGGGATTGTTCGGGGGAACGTGCCCTGATCACGCAATCATCCAGCTAGGGTTAGACGTGAATCCCCCCTCTCCGGAAACTCGCTGCCACCATCAACTTGGTGGCAACCCACGGGGCAGAGGCCAGCCCGAAGGGCAGAACTCGAAACTGATAGGATCTGTCAACCATGAACCTCAGGTACTTTGTGCTTGTGATGGTTAGGAACATGAAAGTAAGCATCCTGAAGGTCCAATGACACCATCCCTTCTTGAGTTGGAGAGCCTGAAGGATTTGGGAAAGGGTAATCATCTTGAACTTGTCCTTCCTGAGGAATTTGCTCAAGTTTAAGTCCAAGATGGGTCTCAATCCTCAGTACTTTTTGGGAATTCGAAAGTACCAACCCTTGTTCCTTTCCGCCACAGGTACTAGTTCTATGGCACCTTTCTCTAGCAGGGTCAAAATGTCCTGCACAAGGAGCGGATCCGAAACTTTGAAAGAGTTGTTCCCCTATGGATGATCCAGAGGCCTTTTTTGAAATAGAAGGCAGTAACCTTGGGCTACGGTTTCCAGTGCCCAAGCATCTGAAGTAATGCCCATCCGTTCTTTCAGATGCTGAGTAAGTCTGCCTTCCAGCGGGGTCTTGCGAGTCGAGGCAGCTAAAGCGGTGGCAGAGGGTAAAACCACTGCTGCTTGGGTTAGAGCTTAGCACCTCTGTCGTCCACCATGAGGGAATCTTCTCTGAGCTCTTTGACCGGCTTGTCCTCTTACAAATGAGGAGTAGAATCGAAAGGACTTACCCCTCCAAGAAGATGAATCAGAGTAGGGGTGTTGAGGCTGTCTTATGGCAGCGCTAAGGGATTTAGCCGCCGCTTTCAAGGTCTGCAGCTTTTCCAAACTCTCATCAGCCTTGCTGCCAAACGGTTTCCAGCCGTGAAAGGGCATATTGAGGAGTCTAGACTGCAGATCTGGTGCAAATCGGGACTTTCTCAACCACGCAAATCTGCGTAACACTGTGCTAGTTGCCATGGATCTGCTGATGCTGTCTGAAGTATTCAAACCGGACTGGAGGCATTCACCCATTGCCATTGCCTCCTTACCACCCTGCATGATGGCCAGGAAGCTGTCTCTTCACCTTCCGGGATGTGGTCAGTCGCCATAGCTATGCAGTTCCACAGGGTAAACGTAAACCTTGACAAGGCACACATTGCGTTAGTTGATTTTAATGCCATACTGCCAGCAGTACATATTTTTCTCACCCAGGCATAAACTCTCTTATCATCCTTATCAGGAGGAATAGAGTGGTATGCTGATTGCTTAATAGATGTAGCAGTCTGAACCACCAAACTTTCTGGTGTTGAATATTTTGTCAAGTACTCTGGGTCGCTGCTGGATGGCCTATATATATTTTTTAGCAACATTTCTATTTATTGCAGACACAGTCTCTGGTGTCTCCCAATTTCCCTTTTTTTTGTAGTGCAATGTGAAAGGGCAAAATTAGATTTTTTTGGGACCCTGATCAAAAATATCCGTCAGGTCATCCTGCTCAAAAGAAGGAGTAAGCCTGCTCCAGCCTAAAAACTCTATCACCTTGACCATCAGCTTCCTATATGAGGAGTCAGCATTGTCAGTAGGATATGGTTTATCAAATTCCAGTTCAGGAGAGGTATCTAACCCACTGGCTGATTGAAGGTTATCATACAAGTCTTTTAAACTAGACTCTTCTGAGATGAATTCCTCTGGCACATTAAGAGTGCCATAATGTAACCCAAATGGTGGTGTGTGTTATCTGAAGGTTCATTATCTTCTTAGATAGATGATAAAGACTTTAAAAAGTATTTCTTTGGCAAGGGTTTGAAAAACTTTTCCTGGGTTACTGTTGGCTCCGACAACTTTGACGCAATCGTCGACAGCGACTTCGAAGTAGGAGTCGATTTCGTCAGAGTCGACTTTAAAGGCGTCTGCGACTTTTTATGCTTTTTCGAAGGAACCCTCGATGGACTGGATTCCTGACTTGTTGGATCCCTTGACGATTTCTTGTCGGATCGAGATTTTTCTTGATGCTGTACCTGCTTATGGCTCGGTTTAGAAGACTGCGTCTTCAACGTCCCTTTGTCGTCTTGATGCAGATCGACAAGGGCATGGTCTTTCTGCTTGTCCTTTCAGGGGTCAGGCCGCATTCTTGATCTTAAGCATTTCATTACAAAATGCATCCCATTTTGCTGGGGAGTCCAACTTGGTTGGACATTTGATTACCTCGGCCCAAGAATCAGTAGAGATCGAAGGTGACCTATGATGCTGTTTCTTGGCTTTCTTCGAAGACGAAGAATGGCACGATCGACTTCTTGATCGAGATCTTTGCCATCGGTGAGAATCGCTCGACTCATCGGACTTCCTTTTTGAGCTCTTCGAAGGAGACTTTGAAGGCAACCTCCCCACTGCCGATTTACCTTTACGCTCCCCAAGAACCTTTTCGGTAATCGCCTGGCAGGAGTTACAGTGGGCGGTACGATGACCGGTAGCAAGACACCACAGACATATGCGGTGGGGTCGGTGATCGACATCTTCGATCCACAGTCTTGGCACTTCTTGAAGCACATTTTAGGCATTTATGGAGCCGACGGGGAAGACATTTTTGTTGAACGAAAATAGCTGACGAAGTTTAGTGAAGAACCAAAGCGCACCGTAATTCTTGAAAGCGTTAGCTTGGAAAAAACGGAACTGAAGCCAACAGGCACTGCGTACGCTACTTATGCTGATGACGATGTCGACAGTCGGAACGGAGACCCTCGAGGTACATCAACTCGATGAGATGGCATACAGCACCACATGTCAAAAAAATTCAGAAGCAACTGAAGCTGAAGGATAATTATCATAAGATGAGGAATACATGGGAGGACAAAATCCATTCGAAAAATGTGTTTGGAAAGGGTACAGTGGACAACTGGGGTATTTTTCAAGCCTCGAACCTGCAGCCAGTGAACCTCCTACAGGCATGCCTATGGCGAGTCACGTTGTCCCACCGATTCCCTGTCTGGTGGTGACTAATGTCATGCAAGTCAGAGTATGGGGGTTGAGATATCGTCGATCTCTTTAAGTGTCTCTATCCCCATTGATATGCATTGGGCTTAAAATCCTTATCTAAAAATACTTTACCAGGAAAGTCAGGGGATTACTAGTCTACGTGCTCCATAGTTGGAAGACTAATGGGGAACTTTCTAGTGTGACTTTTCAAAAAATCTGCTTGATAAGCTCACCTGCCTGTAACAGATTGAACGCTGAAAAAAGTAAGGAAGGACTTCTAAAGCATTGTTCTTATGTGCTAAGGTATAGTAGACATTTTAAGGCTTGCAGAAAAACTCAACCTTCTTCTCTACCATTTCAGTTGATTCAGAATGTATATGCCTATAACTAACTTGTGTGAAACTCTAGGTAACTCATTTTGGAGCTACTAAACTGTTTTTCCTTTTCAGTAGTGCGTTGAACTCTACGATTTCTCATGTTTAATAAATAATGCATTTTCACCCTTACCTGTGTGGACCACTGTTCCTCAACAGATTTTGATCCTTCGAACTGTACTTCACATGAAGCATACCTCTTCCCGAGTCTAAATCTGGCTGCTCAGCCACCCTACCATTGAGAGTTTGGGCAAAGACGTAAACTGTTGAACCTTTAAATTGGTTTCTGAAACCCCTCACCAGGTTAGCTTCTGAATAACCTGCTGAACAACCTTTTTCAGACTTTTGTTATCTTTGACTTTCTTTTTTTCTTTTGAAACCTCAATTGCATTTTCTTAACTCACTTTTAATGGGTAGCCCTGGCAGCCCCATTGTATACTAGGGCAAAGGTAACCTTGTATCCCATTTTCTGATCCAGAGCGAGCCCCCAGCACCCAAGAAGTGCGTTTAGGACAGGCTGGTGGCAGTAACAGTTTTTTATGTGCTGCACTACTGTGGAACCTTCTGTTCTACTGCGAGGTAGACCCCTTTGTCCTTGTAGTTGCCAAAATGGCTAGCTTGTTGTTTAAGCCCTGTCCTCTGAAAACACTAGCTTGGCCTTTCTAGTATTTGATGCCCGGAAATACCATATATGGCCATCCCCTTTTGTAGCCTCTCTTTTCCGAGTCTACAAAGTGAAGCTGAATGAATTAAGACACCCAAATGCACATTTCTACTTGAGGGATGTCAGAAATTGAGTTTGGCTAGCCATCCAGGACTGGTTCGCTGCCAGAACTGAAGATTGCATGCCTTGCGATAGCAGTTTGGGGTACTCCCAGCCCTGCAGTTGGTTATATATAGTGGGGACTCGAGTTGGCACTGAATGCTGTGCTCCTATTGTGCTGACTATTTTAAGCAGCACCCTGCCTTGTGGTACAGCTCTTGGTTCTTGTTGCTGAACCCAACTGGAAACTGGTGGAGGGGACTTTGTCCCCTCAGCCACGGATGGCCTGAAGAATACATCAACTCTCTAAGACAGTTCAAGGGTTTTTCTTTGAATGCTTCGATAGGGTCTTACTAAAGGCCTTCCCTCTTTTTTTCCGTGAGCCTCCCTACCCAGGTGTCCCAAAAGCCCAGAGTGTTCACTGAAGATCAGTAATGCCTACTATCCAAAAGTCTGATTGGCTAATGGTGAGGGTCGTAAAGGCAACTGCCTCATCTCGGTCACTCCCTCCACGGTCAATCTAAATCGATCCTAACCCGAGTCCCTCAATAAGACTAACGAGAATTGGTGCCTTCCTATTACCCAGGTCTCACTCAGTCTCAAGCTCTTTCTCTCTCTGTCTCTCTCTCCATCCCAAGATTCTCTGCTACCATCTCTACTACTCTCTCCTCCTCTCCTCACACTCTACATTACACTTCCCCACACCCCTCCTCTCAGTCACTCTTGTCATTCAGCTCTACTTACTCCTCTCCACTCCTACCTAAGCTTCTTCAATCACCATACTTGCACTCTCACACCAAAGCACCACTTGTACTGAACAGCCAATCTCTCTTTGCACTCCGCCTCCACACTCTGATACACCTTCTTTCCCCTGCCTGTTCTCTCGGTCCACCTTCTCCTCCCTTGACCTCACTCTAATAACACGCAATCCTTGCCTTCTTAGGCCCCTTTTATTCTGTTCCACCCCCCGGTCCTGGTGCCCACCAGGTTCTCCGGGCCAATCTCGGTGTTTCTCTTCCACAGGGGCCAGGTTATAGACATCAGAAAATGATTTCCCATTTTAGCCCTGCCCCCTTTACAGCCACAGGTCCACCAACATTATGGAATGGCAGCCTGATGAAAGAAGTCTCCCTTTTCTGTTGTAGAGGGTTGTTGTTGAGCATTCCGATTGCAATTTTGTGGCGGGGACCGCTCCACTGGCTCTGTGTGCGTCACCGTCTCTCGAAAGTAAGTAGCCTGTTGCTCGCTTGGCAATAAAGATATCCTGTTGCTGTGGCCCTGGGAAGGAAGAAAACAAAATACTGGCCAGTATTTGGCTAGCCAGGTGTGGCATGATCAAAAGTAGTACTTGTATCCGGGCACATGGGGAGGGGGGCAAGAGACTGGGGCCCTCCCAACCCCCTCAACCCACCTGTGGGGCAGGACTGGCTCTTCTGGAAACCCTTCTAGGCCTCCTGCCCCAGTTTGAGAGGAGTCCTCGTCAGCTCTTAACAGGCTCAGGTCCCCGTCGCCATTCATTTCTTGCGTGGGTCATGAAAAGACTTCTCCACTGCATCTGCTGTGCCCTTCTCCATCGTGTTGTCCCTGGAAGAGGTCATCCCTTTCATTGAGGTTCCAGAAGTGCTGGTCCAGTCACTTACTGGTATTGCGAGTTCAGCATCGCAGACCGAAACTAGCACCATCAAGACCCAATTTGACATGAGAACATGCGTGCCCTGATCCTTGGGCATCCTTCACATATGGTCTTTGATGTGGGTAGTCTTCCCCAGTTTCTTGCACCAACATCCAGTTGTTTGACTTCAGAACTTGCACCGCTGGGGATTGCTTGCACAAGCGTTAGGTTGACCTGCCTTGACTGCAATGTCCTTCCGCAGGGCTTGTACTCATTGAAGTTGGCCTTTGTTTAAAGAACCTTGGCTTGAGTTTTGGTTATGTGGTCCTCCTGACACTCCAACTGTGTAGTTGTCTTCAGCGATTCAGAGACCTGTTAGTAATACATACTTGTTGTGCCAAAATAACCCTGGAGGAACTCTGGACTTTATCTCATTGTTTTCTATAAGGAAAAGTTCCACAAACATCTAATATGTCCTTACTTACCCGTTTGCTTTAATTGAACACTGGCCCGGGACTTCAGTTTTGGCCCTTTGACTTCTTCCTTACAAAATTGAAGGCTGTGTTATATGTTTAAATAATTTAGCACCCACTTGAAAATGTCACAAAGTGCATGCTATGTTTAACGTCTGAGTGGTGTCCCCTTTGGAAAGCTGCACAGTTTCATAGATATGCCTAGTGTTTCACTCATCTTAAGTAGGTGTACGTTTTAAGGCCCAACAGCAAAACAATGGTGGAATGTATATATCGCTAGGTATGGGTTTATCAGTTCAGGTCATCAAATATGGGCTGGAATCAAAAACTATTCAACATCTCCTACTGTTTTTTGGGGGGAAATGGATTATGAAATGAATTTATATATTGAGGTGGGAAGATCAAGGAAGGAATAATAGCCAGCAATAAAATTAGCAGCTCTCCAAAATAAGTTAGGAAATGGTGTTAATCATATTGATACTATCCATTTATATTGGTAGGTGGAGATTTTAATTTTAAGTCATCTTCCACTAGTTTGATTACTGATAACATATTGGAAGAAGAAACTTGCAGAATCTCCGGACTGCCTAGGAATCTAACCCCATGTTACCACAGTTAATATCAATTATGCTTAGGCCCTTCATGTGTTCCACAAACAGTATATTTGATAAAGATAGGGCACCCCAACCACATTTTAGAAATGTTCACTCAAAATCCCAGATTGATTATATCTAGGCAACCATGCAACATTAGTCAAACCCGGATTACATTAGTTACAGTCTACGACTCCTAACTTCAATGCAAAAATTATGCCCAGACGGACAGAAATAATTGTAACAAAGTATAGATTGCAGCAAAAGTTTGGTTAGTTTTCCTAATAAGACAAGTAGGTTTATTCCTTAATTCGCTACTGACATTGATGGTGACACACAAAATGACAACAGACAGAATGGTATGATAAGGAGTGCAGACAAACCAAAAAAGTCCACATGCAGCAAATAAAAACTAGGAGGAACCTAAAAGGACAGTAGTTGGCCAAATGCAAAGGGAATTTATCAAAATACCATCAAAGAGAAAATCGTCTTTAATAAGGACATCTAGGTTAGCATCTTTCGGGCCTTTGTAATAAGTGATCAAAAACTGTTCTGTTCTGGCTATTAGTGTGGGAAGAACTGAACAAATAGGATACTGGATGTTAACACTCCAGGATCAGTATGGTTCTATTATTTTAAAACAAGTATATGTAGAGCCCAACAAACCAACATCGATAGGGGACACCATGCAATTAAAAAAGAAAGAAATTAAATAAGATGTAAATCCTGTGATGATGGACTTCACATTACGACAGGTGGATTTGAAAATTTCAAATGTGGTATGGGGAAAACCCAAGGACACATACAATCATCTAGGGACCCGTCCTCATGAAAATAGGAAATGCAAAAAAAAAAAGAAAAAAAAAAAAAAAGGTTCACGGTGTGTCCCTTTATCCCGACTGAGCTATGAAGTTATCCTAGTCTTAAGAAAGAGGATAAGTTTTATATGCGACAAGTAATCAATAATTCTCTCAGACCAAGAGAGTAGGTTACTGTCATTTATGGTTACTTATACACAAGAGTTATGATTTCCAAAGTCTGCCCCTCGTCCTAAGAGTCTCCTGCTTTCCTAAGCCATGTTCACCTATCACCAGCTGGGAGTTTGCTGGTTGACTCCATCCCCCCCTAAAGACAGGATTGCCCAACTGTAAACTTTCCCTACCCACGTGGAGGCTTAAAGGCTGTGGCCTCATCTCTCCCACTCCCTCCGGGAATTCCCAAGTGACTTAACAGGGATGGTCCCTCTGATGGCAATTCAGTCATTTCTTCTAAATCGACTTATCTGGATGCACACACACCAACTTCTTCTCCCAGTCCAATACTATATTTATTCCCCTGAATCTTCCTACTTATCACCTCTTTTACAATTACTCTCAGTTCTCCTTTGTGTTCTACCTCTGGATCACTGCCCCTCGCTAAGCTCTCCTGCTCCCATCCGCCTCCTTACTCTCACTCCAATATTAAGTTCAGTCCCTCATCCCCACTCCTCCTCTCAACCTCTAAACCTCTCGGACCCCAAAAATAATCGTTAATCATGATCTCTAACTCCTAATTGGTACCATCCGAAAACGTTACCTTCACTCTCTGCAAAACACGCCTGTACTCGCTAACTACTCCAGCACCTTCTTTACACTCTTCTCTGGCCTCTTGGTCCTCCTGCACCTCCTCCAAACGCACCCAAACTCCTCTCTCTGAACACCAAATCTCCTGGGTTTTTATAGCTCTCCCCATCCTGTCTGTAAGCTTCTCTAGGCTACAACAGAGCTTGGGTCATGTGTCTCCCTCGGACAATCCTTGCTTTTTCTAAACCAAATCCCTCCCATCTCTTCCTCTTGTGGGCTGGAACTTTTTCTGGGAGACTTCATAATGCCCTTAAGCTTGCACCCTTTCAACCTCCATTGCCTTCCACCCGGCCATGAAGATTCCAGCATCTGTTGCTCTCTGTTCTCCTTCTCCTATTTCTGGCAAGTTATTGTCCAAAGAACTTGGGGGGTGGGGAGGGGCGAGGTGTTTCCCTGCTCTGATCCTGCGCTTGCTCATTCCCTACTGCTTCTAGCTCGGCTGCTGCTGTTGGACTCATTCCTCATAGCCGGTTTGGCGATCCTTTTGCAAGTGTTGGATCTCCCATTAGGTTCCTTAATGGGTGGGGAAAGTCCACAAACACCAGGATAACCAGTTCTCTCTTTCTAGTGTGGACCAGGTTTTAGAGGTTGGACCCAGGTGCATAGTTGTGGACCTTTTTAGACCCATTTAAGCTTTCCTCTCTCCTGCTTCTCAGAGCAGTATAACTGGTGTGAAGTCCTCAGTCCTTGCTACTAGTCACTGGAAAAGGCTACTCCCTGTGGTTCACCAGCCATTACAGTGGTATTAGGGACTTGTGCATTCAGGTAGCTGTAGTTTCTGGGTCTAGACTCAGGATAATAGGGCCGCTCTGTGGGACCATCTGAAGCGTTAGAAACAGAGGGTACTAGGCACTGGGACAAAAGCTCTAATCAGCAGACACGTCAAACATAATGTGTTGTCAGGGACTGGGGTCCCTTTCAACTCCCCATCAACACCCATGGGGTAGGGCTGGCTCTGGCTAAGCCCTACCAGGACCCAGACCCCAGGGTGAGAGGGGTCACTGTGCTGCTCTGAAAGGGTCATATGTTATGGGTGCTTATAAAGCGCCGGCAGCCCGCAGGCATCAGGGCGCTGATAACAAACAACATGTAATGGTCACATTTGGAATCAACGTCTGTCTCACCGGGTTCTTATTTTGCTAAGCATTAAAGTTTACTTGAAGAGGCAAGTCTTCAAGCTCTTCCTAAACATTTGATAGTTCTTTTCTAACCGTAATTTAGGAGGTAGTTTGTTCTGCTGTTGCGCCGCACAAACAGTGAAGGATCTGCCCATGCTTGCTTTGAGCTTGTATCTTGGCACGTTTAGCAGTCCTTTATCCGCTGAGCATAGTTGTCTCGAGGGGCTATATCTTGTAAATTGTTTCTTGAAGTATAGCGGGGTCTCTCCAAATATACACCTGTGAATGATTGTCATTGACTTGAATTTCAATATGTCTTCAACTCTTAGCAACTGCAATGATTTCCTTGCCTCTGTTGTGTGCTCCCTAGTTTTTAGTTTCTTCACTAGACGAACCGCGTCATTTTCCATGATTTGCCATCTTGCAATATCTTTTTTTGTTGCTCCCAACAACAATGCATTTCCATAGTCTAGTCTGGATAGTACTATTGCTCTAGCTATAGTTGTAGAATTCTCTTCGCTCAGAAAGGGTCTAATGGCTTTAATGAGGCGTATATAGTACGAATTGTTTTTGTGTAAATAGTTGACCTAAGCCTCTGAGCTCACCTGGGAATCTACCATCATCCCCAGGGTCTTAACCTTGCCCGAGACTTGGATTTTGGCCTCTTTGATAGAGAAGAAATTATACTCAACCAGTTTGTCTCTGGCTGCGCTGGTTCCAAAGATCAAGAGCTCTGTCTTTGTGTTATTTAGGCACATTCAGTTTTGCTGCATCCACTGGTCTGCTATGTGGTAGATTGCCGCACTATCTCTTGTGTGATCGCCCTCTAGTTCCAATACCAGTTGCGTATCGTCGGCGCAATTTGTGAAAAAGACACGGACGTCCTCCAACAGATCCCAGAGACTTCTCATATTTATGTTGAACAACAACGGAGATAGGCTAGCTCCCTGCGGTACACCGAAGATAATTGAGATAGCCTCGGAAAACATTTCCCCCCCCCAGTGTACTCTGGCTTGAAGCTCAGGATATGAGCCAGTCGAAGGCAATCGGGAAGCATCCCACTATTCTCTTTAGCGCTTTTACTAGGAGATGGTGATCTACCAGGTTGAATGCTGCTCTAAGGTCCAACAGCATCAACATCCCAGTTTTGCCTCTGTCCACTAACTCGAGCATATGGCTTTGCAGGTCTAACATGGCCGTTTCCGTACTATGGACTGCCCTGAAGCCAGATTGTTGATGGAGTACTGCTTGCTCCTCTATATGTTTCTGTAATTGGATCGTAGCTATTTTGTCCAATATTTTAAGGACAAAGTTAGCATTAGTAATGGGACGTAGATTACCTGGGTCCTTAGGGTCAAGACCAACCTTTTTAACCAAAGGCGTAATTGTGACTTTTTACATTTTCTTCAGTACTGAACCTTCTTTAAAAGATGCGTTAATTATTTTAACCAAAACAGGTGCGAATATTTCCTTATTTTCTAGAATAATTTTTGAAGGAAGTATATTTTCGGCACATGATGTTGGTTTCATTTTGTTTCGTACCACCAGCAGTTCTGCTTCCGAGACTGATGTGAAATTAAAAGAATCAGTGACTCCCTGATTAAAACAGTCTTTCTCTGGCATGACTTCTGATGATTGTTCTCTGGCTTTAACTATGATGTCATAGCCATGACCATGTCACAGATACCAGCAATTATTGTCCCAACTCTTTGCTACATGGGACAAGCAAGGTGAATTCTGCTGTCTATAATTAGTGAATGGATGGAGGAAGATAACATTTGTTCAAAGTAGCCAACAGGATTTTGTGCAGGAATGGGAACAGCAGAACAGTAGACTCATCCCTTTCCGGTGATCAACGGAGTGGGTTAAGGCTACATGCACCTTGGCTCAAACTTTAATTCTCCATAAATGTTATACCTGACCTCCCTCCTCAAAGCAATTAGCCATTCCTGTGTTGCTATAGACAGTTAATGGCAAGGACTGCAGTGGGTCTTTGGAATATGTTATTAGCTTATGACGCATACTGTAAAATAAAACCTCCAACAGTCAAAATATATGGAAAAACAAGACTAAGCATGGGTCATGGAAAAACTCACTACCAAGATGTAATTCCCCAAAATGCTGCTTCATTTATTTACCAAGGGGTTATAATGAACAGAAATAGCTTGAGAGAACACAGTTGCAGTAGGACAATTGATGCTTTTGCAACATACAAAAAGTGACTGAACGGTTCTACGCAAAGCACAGTTGCCAACCCATAGCTTCCGTCTTGGATATTTATAGGACAAGTAGCATCTCTATATGGTGTGGAGATATAGGATTATTAGAATTTCTAAAAACTAACTACAGTGGAGAACACATTTTATAAAGTACCTAAAGACTACCCAATTCAACTTCCAAATAACACCCGGATAGGGAGCTCCTATTTTGGACCGGATTATGGAATAAACCCAAGGGACTTGCATACAAAAATAAAATCATTGACATTCTTTATCTTAATGGGTTAAACCCCCTCCCCTTGTTGGCCATATTGAAACATCTGGAATCAAAAAGATTTTTAGGAAGCTGAATAAATTATTATAAAAGTAGGTTGCAGGAATCTGAATGGTCATAGGTGGACATGAAATATGTATAAGAACAGGTGCACTATCCAGACTGTCCCTGATACATCTGAATAGCAAGTCTATGATGAAACAATAGAGCGCTATCTGGATAATGACTTGCCTTTACAACTGAAAACTTTACATCTCAAATTAAGGATTGGGATTTTCCCCCTGGCTACATCAGCAACCAGTAGGAGTAAGCAAAATGGTCAATCACAAAACTACATATGTGAAAGGGAGGGATGGAAACTGCAACATTTTCTTCTCCTTTATCCCCCATTTTAAAATGTACGTAGGACTTTCTCGATTGTGAATCTTTTTAAACACCGTAAAACATGAGAAAAATGGCTGTTGCAATAACATTTTGAATGAATAAGTCTTTGATTTTTGTTCAATATGTTGTTTCTAAATTAAAAGGAGCAGCTTTAAGTAGATGCAAGTTTTATGCTACATTAGAAAATAATATAGATGCCTTTTAGGATTTAATCATTATACAACAATGTGATATATTCCCACTAAGATCCTTGTTTATTGCTATGTATTGTACCTGCTCATGCATACAGCATATCAGTTGGTTTAATTTGTGGCTGGGCTGACTGGATTATTCTGTGAATAATTTGTCCTAGTTATATAGGGATTTTATCTTGGACAATGTTGATACAGTTTGTTTCAATGCATTACTAATGGATCTTAAGAGTCTGAAATATAGCAACTAAACAACAAGAGTATATCTACTATCTGGACAATATTTTACATGACCGTGTGAATGTTCTGTACCTTATACTAGATCCTTAACCACCCCTCCCCCCTAGGAAAACAGGCTGCACTGCCACATTTATTGATGAGCATTTGGATTAACATGGTGTTAAAGCCCTGCACGCGCAAAACTGTTTGGCCTAGCTGAAATCCTAACCAGAGGAATTTAGAAAATGATCCTCAGCATCACTTAGACCCTAACATGGGTGAATTAATCAGAGAAAGGAGGGGGAGCAGAAGGACCCCATCGTGAACATAGTATCAGCGGTGGGCAAAAGCAAGAGGCAGCAGATGGGCACCGGCTAGAAGAAGCAGCAGCACAAATGGCAACACCATATGAAAAGAATCCACTAGCTGCGCACTGACATCAGTGTAAACGGATACTAGGAATTAAAAAAAAAAGCACCTGCATCTGATCCACCAGTCCTAGGCACCGCCATGTTTTGCCTCAATTACTCTTTCTGTTCTGAATTACCCTTTTGCCGACCACTAACAGTTAATCGAATGAAAACTGTCATCTCCATTATCTTACCTTGCTTCTTTTATTCAAGGGCAGGGCTATAAGGTAGGAGGGGTAAGCTACGGTTGGTCAACAGGCCTAGGGAAAGAACTAAACATGAATGAGTGAGCTCTACACAATCCTCCCCTCCTCCCCCAACACCACCCATCAACATGCTCCCATTTGAACACCAAGAGATTGGCAGAAACTGGAGAAAGAAGGGGGAAAGAATGGAGGATCACAGAAAGTTTTTCAAATACACCAGCGGCGGGAACCTGGCGCACTAACTTTCACAGCAAGAGGCCATTAAACAGACTGCAATAACAAATTTCAGAAATCTTTCAAATGTCTGCCTAACAGGGAGAGGAGTACCACTGCAACTGGATCGGCACAGTATGTTTTTTAAAAGATTCATACCACACAAGAAAATGTAAGCAACCAAAAGGTTAGCCGCACGAATAGCAATAGGAGAAGTAGTCATGTCCTTCAGCCTGTCATTTCGGGTCTATCTGGTGTAGTAGCGAAAGAAGGATTAAAGAGCTGTTCAAGGAAGCCACTGTAGCAAGTGCAAAGTGACAAAGTCCCCTGCCTAACTCTGGAAGAGAACTAGTGGAGTGACAAAGGAGGCTGCCAGCCTCCACAAGCAAGCCAACAAACTAACTAGAGTCAGCAAGGGGAGGATCTCCTTTTTAACGCCACTTAGTCACGGTTATAGGTCAGAGGACATTCAAACGCAGTTTAAAAACTGCCGGTTGTCTACGGGCATCTGAAGAAGTGGGGGAGGCTCCCTGCCCTCAAACAGCGCAGCACACACCTTTCTCACTGGTGATCTAAAAGGCCTTGAACCCTTCACAGCAAGTATAAAATGGTCATTGTGCAAACAGGGCTTCGCTGAAGAGTCTAGAGCCCACCGCACAAGCACAATATCAGTATACAAAAAGGCAGACCAGCTTCTAAAAGCCATGATCCGCTTGCCCAACAGAGAATTCATGGGATTAACATCCACCTATCATACAGACCTGGAAATTACATCTGGTCAATCCAATGTCCCAAAAAAATAAGCCCGCAGAGATGCAAACCCTAAACCTAAATCAAGGGGAATGTGCCACAACTATAAATAGTCAGAACCTGAAGAGAACAGTGTGGGTGTATGGAGAAGCTTGAAGATGGCTGTAGGACAGAATGAGAGTGAAAACAGGGGGTAGAAGGTTCATGTTGGAGAAGAGGTAAAGGTGAAGTACAAGCTGTGGGTTTGGAGGCATTTGGAACAGGAGCTTAAGGCAGTACAAGGACGACGCTGGGAAACAGCCTGGATAGTTAAGGTGGAGTGGACAGAACATCTGCAGAGCGGAATAGAAGAGGAGGTGGGAAGCCAGCTATAAGAAATACTTGGAGCATACATCCAGAAGCTGGTACAGGAAACTAGGGAGCACAATGCTAGTAAGCTCAGGATGATAAAAGAGGGTACGCTTGGCCCAAGGTAAGGTGCAGGCGTGAAATCCAGATTTGAAGGTGCTGAGATCATGGTGCGAGTAGACACCAGTGGATAGCATTCAGTAGGAACAGGAAAAGAGCAGGGACAGTAAGGTTGCTGAGTGGGGATGGACCAGGACCCTAGGACAGGGAGGTAGTAAAGGCCTGCTTGTGGAAGCTGGAGAAGGCATACCCAGTTAGCTCCACTTGGACGAAGAGACAACCTCTGGCTATTTTTGAGACTGGTGAAAGAGACAGCAATCCTGTGAATAAGTGCAGGAGGAGGCGATAATATTTCACAATCAGTGAATTAATAAACTTCTACTTAAAGCCTTATTTGATTTGGTTGTAAACTCAATCCCTTGTGAACTTTCATAAGGGAAGGAGTGGGATTCTGTGAGAAGTCAAGGAAAGACTGTTCTAATCAGTGGTTGCAGTCCAGACTCCAAGAAGCTCCAAAGGAGGATTGGGGATTCCACAAGTACCACATGATGCTTGTCAGTATTAGGGCCCATACATGGTCACCTGTACTACAAGAAACAGAGGTGAACAGGTAAGACAGGGATTTTATAATAAGAGTGTCCCAAGCAATTTCGTCTCATCACCTTCTCCTCCACCGAGGCGACCAACAAATAAAGAAAGGCTTATACCAGAAAATGAAGAGTCTCATTGAAATAACACTGGGAAATCAAGAGTCAGATGAAGGTAATGTCCAATGTAAACACATGGATGAAGAAGCACACCCAAATCATATCACAGCTCTCAGAATAGATGTAGAGGAAGGAATTAGCAATCATAGCCCAATAGCTCAAATTATCACAAGACAGTGCAGTAGTGTTTCTGCGCATGTGCCATAGAAGATGACTTACAATTGCGCTTGCATTGAAAATTCCCTGGAAAGAAGGCCATCGTGCAACAGATACATTAGTACAAATGTTTTGGATTGGTCATGAGGTTACGAGAGTGCGATGATTGGAATACAATACAAATAAACAGTTACACACACTACACAAGCATTTCGAAATATGGATTCTCCCAGGTTCTGCCAGTCTGGTCTCCTAAGTGGGTATTCGGAGCTTGTCTCCCAAGTAGCGGTCAGAAAGCTAGAAATCTGTGTGGCGAGGCCCTTCTTCTGTGCAAGCCATAAGCCTGCGATATTCAAAGTGTAAGGGTTAGTCCACACAGGTGGATTGCAGGATGTCTAGGGAGACCTCAACACGCTTTCAAAATGTAGGTGACAGACTTCTTTTCATAAAAGATATAAACAGCCTTTGGGTGGCCATAGTAACATGTGGCCATAGCAACATGTTTTACACAAGGGGCACATCATAATAAGGTTTGGCCACCACTGCCCTAAACCCTTAATATATAAAGTCCCGGTCACCTGTACGGTCCATATGTGTTAATCTTGCTTTGGTCTCCATGTTCTCGAACTTTCCAGACTGTGTCCATTTGCCATTGGTATTGCCCATAGCTACCATTATATAGGGGCATGGAGAGCAATGTTATTAGGTAAGATATCTCCAACCCATGTATCTATCCCCACACTTTGAAGTGGCATGCACTGCAATTTGGTGCGTTACAAAACTGCACCATCACAGTATACTTTATGAAGTTATTCCAGTAAAGGGTATAAAAACCTGGGTTTTGTGTGATTGAATAAGTAAGGAAGTGGCTGTTATTGCAAAGGGAATTACCCTAACTCATGTGCAGCAGAAAAAGAAGGGACAGGAGTGAAGAGATACAGATTACCATTGTACATATTTAAAGCAATCTATAGTAGGGCACTAAAATGATATACCAAAACATTGAAAAAACATGGAGAGTACAGGATAGAAACAGTAATGCAGTCAATGAGTACACTGTGAGGAACTCATGGTGGCAACAGTAAAGACAGACAAGTGATCACAGTTCAAGGATGTTGTTTGAACTTTATAATGGGTGAAAAAAACGCCTAAACTAAACCCAAGGCTAAAATGGGAGCACGCTACGACCATCAAATAATAATAAGGCCCATGTAGCATCTTGTCAAATAGAAAGTGCCTATACTAAAAAACTTATTGCCAATCCTTACCACTACGTTACAAGAAGAGTGTGTGATAATGTTCACCAGAAAAGAAAGAAGTATTCACAAAATAAGTCGGGATGGTAGGGCTGGGTCTCCCTTCCCCACGTTTCAAGCACGGGACAAGGCAGAACTCCTGAGCACAGCACACTCCAGGGCTTTGCCAGCACAAGGCTCACAGTTCCAGTTCCATGATATCAGAACCTTCAAGGGCCAAGTCTCTTTCCTCAAAGTCTCTTGCCTTATTTGAAGGCATGCTAGACCAAAAATAACAAATAAACAAAAGTTCCTTCAGTAATCTTGTACCTTTGAGCGATTGCAATTCGCCCCGAGGATCCCCCTCCGCTGGGCTCGGATCCTCTTTGCAAAGTGGGCCTCCCTCTGCAAGGTTCACTACGGCCTTCAACACAGTTCATGTAATTTCTACAGTTTGTGGTTTGCTTATTTTCGTCAGAAAGCGCATGCTCCCTTCTCCTAGCTTTCTTTCAGCTTCCCTCTGTCGGGTTCACACTTGCCTTAATTCACAGTTCACAATCTTCCCAGAAAGCAGAGTTCCCTTCCTCTAGTTTTCTCTCAACCACGAGTCTCGGGAGGCTACCTCAACGGCAACGTGCTCGCCTTGGAAGCAAGACGGCACAGAGCAACACAGGTTTGATCCCCGGGTCCGCGCTTAGAAACCCCTGGGTATTAAGCGCGTTATAAATAACCTATCATATCATATCATGAGTTGGAGACTTTTGATTGTACAAAAGATTTGATGTGGCCTTTGTAGGACCACTCTGTCATCTCACATCGCCCTTTCCAAGGGCCTCCTGGTACTTGCTGTTTTCAACACTCAAGGGGTCACAGAGTCCTTCGACGAAGCGCTCGTACAGTGCCGGACCACTCTGCAGCTGGCCCTTCTCTGGGCCTTCACAAAAGTTTGCATACACACAAGTTCTTTGTTTCAGGTTCCTGCATTCATCAAATGTTGCCACTTGCAATTGGGCTCAACACACGTCGCTTTACTCTGTTTCCTCCGAATCACCTGCTGTGTTGAACCTGCTGGCTGGTCTGCCTTTGTAGTCAATGACAGTACCAGGTTAGCCAGCACGCCTCCCTGCCTGTGTTAGCAATGTGGGAGGCCCCCCGTTTACCGTCGACATCTGCTCCTCCACACACCAGCTGTAACTCACGGTCTTATGATTTCCCTTTCTGATACTTTGCAGGTCAGAGCTGAAAAGGGCAAAGACATTTCCACCTTTGTCATCTTTCAGGTCTCACCGCCTTTCTCTTCCATTTGAACTGGCGGTTTGGTATAACTGTTTCCTCATGCGTTGCACCTTGCTCGAAGTGTCCTTTCGTGCTCGGCCTTTTATCCAAGTGGGAAGGTATAGGGCCGTCAGGTGTGCATGGTTATTGTCAATTGCATGACCCGTGTGTTGGGACATGTCAGGTAAACGGCTCTGGTGTTAGTCCGTTGTCCGTTACGATCTAAGAAAGTGTACATATCGGAAAAGAGGGGGGGTAGAGATTTGAAATATCCTACAGGGTAAGATGGGGAAAAGGTGTTCCAGGGAATGGGGTACCGTGTCTCGCCCGGTGTCTCACTTCCACTCCCTGAAGACCCTTTGCCCAGGTGATCCTCACACAGACTGGTCTACCACCAGGAACTGGATCCAATAGCGATGCCTGTGTCCTGGCCACCTGGACGACAGATCTCCAGGGACTAGCAGGTGAGACACCTTCAGGTTTCTCACAACACAGACATAACCCAATTACCATTGGGAATACTAATATTCTCAGCAGTCTGGGCCACTTGGTGGCCCGGTAGTCAACGAGATAGGTTGTGTGTAGATGCACATCAGGAGATGGCAAGTGGGAATTTTACTCCATAGGTGGGACCATCTCCGGGTGTTTACAGTGTCTGGAAGATACAGGAAGATGTTAATTTCTGTAAGCAAAGGTTTTAGTGTGGGGTGAAAGCATTAGAGAAACTGGAAAAGTTAAAATGACAGCAAAGTGTGAACGTGTCCGATCACGGTCAGAGGGCCTCCTCAAAACAGATGCGATTATTCATGGTTCTGTACCGTTCAGACATATTGGAAATACATGCAAGGTTAATTTCCTATCTTCAGTTACCTGGAGTATGTCCCTGTGTCGTTGTAATGTGTGCATCAACGCTGCATTAACAGAGGCCGTTCCTGGGGTGCTGCTGTACTCAGCCATCTTGTCGTTAACTCCTGTGAGCTGCATAGAAGATGGGACAGTGAGAATCATTTCACAGGAAACACTATTACTGTGTCAAAAATGTGTCATCAAGATAACTAACATAGGACATCCTCATCATTTCATGGACACATTTGTGCTTTGTACAGTAGATCCAGAAGAAAAAGAAATTGATTAAACCACAAAACAATGGGCACCATCACCATAACCTGATTGTTCTCCCTGAATCATAAAATGCCATTAAGAACCTGGTTTTTACCTATACTCTGGATGCTGAGATCAGCAGCCTGTCACTATTTATACTGTAGTTAATCTGACAACAGGAATCCAATCAGACTTTGCACCAAGAGCACAAGTAATTTGGCCAATCTAGAACCTATTTTAATTGACAAGGATTGTATGGATACAGGCATTGAGAACACATTTAATATCCTTACAACAGAAGATTACACTAACAGCAAGTTCTAGCTACACACAATGAACATAAATACGCTGCCACAATTAACCCATTAAGTATTCGTTCATCGCATACACCAAGGATATCTAAACTTTGCATTACTGTCTATAATCCATCGGCTCAAGTCCCATCATTCCACTGATAACTAAAGAAGCAACTCTTCAAATCCCACGACTCTTGGTATTAGCAAACCTTCCTGTAGGGAATTGCTTGTGTTTGTTTATACTGGAGCCTCGCTGCGGTCACATGCACTCTCTTGTTATTGTTTAGACGGGAGAGCCGCGTGACCGAAGCGAGGCAGTTAAAGACGAGAGAAGGAGAAGTGTTGGCAGGGCTCCAGGGAGCTCCGTTATAAAGAACTTATCCTTACCGTGCGGCCTGATATCATTTTTTCATTGGCGACGAGGCACGGAGCTCGCCACGGAGCGAGGATGGTCTGGTCAGGTCACCCACTAATCGAGTAGGGGCCGTGGTAACCCAGACGCCTCAACGCGGCCATCTGGTCTCGGCGACCAACGGTAGCTGCGCAGCAGGTGGGGAGGAGTGGCACTGCAGGGGGACAGTCTCCGCGGCAGGCGAAGAGAGTGGCGCTGCAGGGGGACAGTCTCCCCACCTCTGCTCCAGAAAGCCTGCGCGGCAGTCACGTTTGTTCCTGGTTGGTGCCGCCCACCCCGGCTCTCATTGGACAGAGGTGAGGAGCAGAGGGGGAGAGGGGTTGGGCACAACCAGAGGGGGAGGTCCAAACAAGAAGTGTTAGAGTGCCTCCCAGTGGATTAAGCATAGGGATATTGAGCAAGACAATCCCTTAACCACTAAGAGACTTGTGAGCTGGAGGATATACAAGGGTACCAGAGGAATCATTACAAGTGGTGCAATAAGGAGTCACTGGTGTAAAGTTGGAGGACATACAAGGGCACTGAGGAAATCAATACAAATTGTGTAATAAGGAGTCACTGCAGTTGTACAATGTATTGTGCAGTTGAGTGTAACCGAAACACCAAAACAGTGCATAAAGATGGCTGCAGCGAGTATGTCACCGCCGCCGCCTTTTCTACCAGAACCGGGTACTCCACCAATAAGGTGGGACAGGTGGAAGAAGCTGTTTGATACCTACCCGATTGCCATAGGAGGTGATAAGTTTGCATTAGCGAGAAAAGAAGCGATTTTGCTCCACAATTTGGGAAAGGAAGGCAGAAGTGTCTATGATGGACCACCTGATCTCCCACAGGAGGGCCAAGGGGAAATGGACCAATATTCTATGGCAGAAAAGAAATTGGGAGCCCATTTTGAAGCTAAGAAAAACATTACGTTCGAGAGACAAGTTTTTTCAGAGGGTACAAGACCCACATGACCAGTGGAAAACCTCATTGCAGCGTTAAGGTCTCTCAGCCATACGTGTGAATTTGGACTGCTAACAGACTCTCTTATAAGGGACCAATTGGTCCGATGCACAAATAACATAAAAATACAGGAGAGAATATTGTCAAAATATGCGTCACTAGAGATAGCTATAGACACAGCAAGAAGCATGGAACAGACCCATAAGTACATGTCATCCATGAAAGGCGACAAGCTGGAAGGAGAAGTAGCTGCTGTGAGAGGATTTCGCAAGGGGGTCCCAAACAAGGAAGTTAAATGTTACAAATGTGGGAGCAACTGCCACATTTCCACAAATATATTTTGCCCAGCGAGAAACATTTCGTGTTTGGAATGCAAGAAGAAGGGTAATTTCACGAGGGTTTGTCGTGAATCTGGGATGGTACAGAGCATTGAGTCAGGCGGAAGAGTACCTGAACAAGAAGAGAATCAAGCAATGGGGCAGAACAGCCAGGCAAAGCATGTACTGGAGGTGTTGGAAGTCTCACGCAAGGGAGGTGCACCTACAATGTATTCATAGTCAACAGAAGAGTTGTGACAATGAAGGTGGACAGTTGTTCGCCGTGGACTCTGATGTCGAGGGCAACATTTCAAGGTTGCATGCAAGGGGATGTGAAACTATTGAAGGAGCACAAAATAGAACCCTATGCATATGGCAATGTGAGAATTGAGATTCTGGGGATGTTCCAGGCCTGCATCAAATATAAAGGGAGGAGCTGCGAGTCAGAGGTGTATGTTACTCAAGAAAGTTCATCTCTCCTGGGGTGGAGTGAACAGCGGAAGTTGGGAATCAGAATACAAGCAAATGCTGAAGAGCCTATTGATGTGGCTGAGCTGAAAGACAAATGGGAGAAGGAATACCCAATGGTGTTTCAAGAGGAATTGGGGATGCTAAAGGGCTTTGAACATGTGATTCGACTGAAGGCTGGCGCCAGTCCTAAGGTGCACAAGGTGAGGCCGGTGCCTCATGATCTGAACGAGAAACTTAAAGTAGAAGTGGAGTTGTTAATACAAAGAGGAATCATAGAGAAGAGTGAAAGCTCAGAATGGCTGTCGCCGGTGGTGGTCGCTGCAAAGGCAAATGGAGACATTAGGCTGTGTGTAGATCTGCGGGATCTAAATAGAAACATCCTAATAGATAGACATCCCTTGCCGATAATTGGTGACAAATTATCAGTACTCAATGATGCCAAAGTATTTTCAGTAATTGATCTTTCCCAGGCATATCATCAGATTCCCCTAAAGGAAGAATGTCAACACTTGACTGCATTTATTACTGTATTTGGAACATTTAGATATTGTAGAATGCCGTTCGGGCTTGCCTCAGCGGCAGCTGTATTCCAAAGAGCGATGGAGCCTCTGATGAATGGAGCGAAGAACATTGTGTTTCAGGATGATGCTCTGATATATGCCAGCTCCATCGAAGAACATGATAAGGTTTTGAGACAAGTATTGAGCAGATTGAGTGAAGCTGGGTCGACTGTGAAAAGAAGCAAGTGTAAGATTGCGGTTGACAGGGTGGAGTATCTAAGGCATGAAATTGATGAACAAGGGGTGAAGCCAAAGAGGAATTTAGTGGAGGCGGTGAAGTGCGCACCTGTGCCAGTAGACAAAGAGCAAGTAAAATCATTTTTAGGTTTGGCCGAATATTATCATAGATTTGGGAAGGATTTTGCCATAGTGTCTATTCCTCTCAGAATGTTGCTCAAGAAAGGTGCAAAGTTTGAATGGTCGGCAGAATGTGATGCGGCTTTTGATTGTATTAAGCAAGCAGTGAGTGAGGCACCATCCATTGGTAGATTTGACCCCAGGGATAAGATTGTTTTGGTGGTTGATGCAAGTATGTTGGGTCTGGTGCAACGTTGGTGCAATATGACAGGGACAACACGGAGCGAGTCATTGCATTTGCGTCTAGAACGCTTAGGGGTGCGGAGTGTAAATATTCTGTCATTGAAAGGGAGACGTTAGCCATGTTTTGGGCTGTGACTCACTTTAAGTATTTCTTGTGGGGGAGAAGATTCGTTGTCAGGTCGGACCACAAACCCATGGTTCTGCTTTTTGAGAGTGGTAGATGGGCTATGGGCTCCCCCAGGATAAGCAGGTGGGGTCTAGGACTCCAAAATTTTTACTTTGATGTGAGCTATTTGCCCGGAATGAAAAATGTGGTAGCGGACTGCCTGTCCAGGCTGCCGGTGAGCAATACCCCTGTGAACGAAGTGGAGAAGGAGATGGAGGAGGAGTCAGTAGTGGCAGAATTACAAAGTGCAGTTAGTCAGGAAGAGGATTTAGATGAGGACCTCAAACTTGTCAAGGGTTGGACTGTGAGGGGATGGCTAGCCAAGAGAGATCTGGATAGTAAATTCAATGTATGGTGGGAGATAAAGGAAGAGTTGAATATGTGTGAGAACCGGTTAAGTAGGGGACGTTGTATTGTTCCTCCGCAATCTCTCAGATCTGTGTTGGTAAGGCTGGCGCATCAGGGACATCCTGGGGAAGGTGCAATGAAGAGGAAATTAAGGCAGAACTATTGGTGGCCTGGGATTGACAGGAGTGCGGAAAAGTATGTCAAGGATTGCATGATTTGCCAGACAAGTGACAAGTGTAGAGTGGTAAGAGAAGCTCCGTTAGTACCAAATGTGGTACCAGACCAACCTTGGAGCAAGTTGGCAGTGGACATTATGGGTCCGGTAGCAGGTTTGGGGGAAGGTTTGAAATTTGTATTTGTGGTGGTAGATTTTCATTCTAAATGGTTCGAGTGGGAAGCTGTAAAAGAGGTCACGGCTAAGGAATTGATTGGCTTCTTAGAGAGAGGTTTTCTTAAGGAAGGTGTACCTGTTGAAATTGTGTCTGATAATGGTGTACAATTTGTATCTGTGGCCATGAGAAAATTTCTTGCAAGTTATAGTATAAAACACACGAGGACTGCGTTGTATAACCCCAAGGAAAATGGTCTTGTTGAAAGAGTCAACAGATATATAAAAGGGGGTTTGCAAATGGCCATGAAGTCAAGACAGCCGTGGAGGGAGGTGTTAAGGATGCTAACGTGGAATTATGTCACTACACCTCATTCAGTGACTGGAGTATCTCCATTTGTGTCCATGAAAGGTAGAGAGCCTGGAACAAGGCTTTGTCCGGGATGGCTAGGAATGGCCAAAGTAGTTCATGTTGATCGGGATCACATTATGAAGCTCATTAACTTGAGTCAGGAAAGGAACAAGGAGTTGTTTGATGACAGGATGAGGGAGAAAGAACAAGAGTGGAAGATTGGGGAAAGGGTATATGTCAAAAATCTCAGGTTAGTTAATAAATGTGTGGAAAGTAAGTTTCTGGGACCGAAAAAGATATGTGCGGTTAAGAGTAATGTGGTCATCCTGGAAGGAGGAGAAGTTTGGTCAAAAGGAAGGTTGGCAAGAGCGGGGGATGTAGAAGAGGAAACTAGGAGAGGAACATTGTGTAAGGTGGAAGAGGAGCCTAAAAGGAGGACATTGAGAGTTGACAATAATAATACTGATGTGATAGTCAATGGGGAATGTTCGCATAGAGCTAGATCAAAGCCTACGTGGATGAGAGACTATGAGGGTTGAAATTTGATATTCCTGTCACAACCTCAATGTATAAGATGAAATGCATTTTGATATTCATTAGGCAGGTTTATTTATATGAATGTCTTCATCAAAATTGTTTGGTGTTTTCTCTTTTTCTGACTGTTAATATATGTTGTAAGATTTGTTATTCATTTTGTTAGAGGGGAAAGATGTGTAGGGAATGGCTTGTGTTTGTTAATACTGGAGCCTCGCTGCGGTCACGCGCACTCTTGTTATTGTTTAGACGGGACAGCAGCGTAACCGAAGCGAGGCAGTTAAGACGAGAGAAGGAGAATTGTTGGCAGGGCTCCGGGGAGCTCCGTAATAAAGAACTTATCCTTACCGTGCGGCCCGATATCATCTTTTCACTTCCCTTACATTTTGTCTCTTAACCTATTCTTGTTCTTACTCAACGGGTTCTGTAAGTGCTAAACTGGCTTCTGGACATGATCCATTCTATATAAATACATGCATACAATGATACATAACTAAATATAACATAACTCATTATTCCAAATCTATTTAGAACAATTTGAAACACACCTTTGCCAAAAGCTGCTCAATTTCCACTGCCATAGTTTCAAACATTCTGTCTTGTGTGGATCCATTCAAGAGGGGAGTTGTGTCGGAACTGGAAGACAAACAACAACTTCTGTAAATGTGTTAAAACTCCGAAGTATTTTGCCAAAACTCTAAAGTCAGAAATTACTTTTCTATATACAATTGCTCAGCCTCTGCAGATAAGCAAGCTATAATATACAATATTTGAATGCTTTTAGTAGGGGATATTGGTGGGGTACTGTAAAATAGCTTACTGATTATTGGACACCAAATTGCGCTAGGATAGACTTTCGGAATAGTAGAACCACTGGATACTGCGAGGGGTCAGAAATGAGAGACGGAAACAGGGTTGTGCATTCTTGAATGAAGACATTTTTATTAAATGAAAATGGGTTAGAAAAATTCCTCTCTATCCGTATGCTAAAGAAGAACCTCCCTACCTAGAAACTAAAGCGAAGGGCCTGTTTTTGCCAGGATGTCAGTAACTGAAAAAAACTCTTTGTATCCAAAACAACCTATCCTGACCCCTCACACTTCTAAAAAAACAACAAAAAGGTACAAATGTCTTTAACTTGATGTTAGAAAGTGTTCAAAACCAAAAGTGTATAAAAAGGACTTCAACAAAAATGTTCTTCAAAGGTAAAGACCCTTGATCCAAAAGTCGGTTCCCTTCCCCTGGATTCTTAAACAGGATGGCAAAATGTCTCTTTAGCCAACAGTTTCATGGTGTCTTTAATGGACTCACAAAGTTCTTGTTCAACTAAAAAGGTTCTGTTCAAGCTAAACGTTCTGTAACATTCTTTCTATAGTAGAGCTTGTAACTTGGCAGATTACCTAGTATAGTCCTCTGCCAGTATCTTTATACAATTTCCAGCTGTCTGGTATACTTGCCTGCCAGGACTCGTGTTTCACAGTTCCTTAATACAACTTCAGCTATCTGGGGTATTCACCTTGCAGAGCTCTTATATACTTCCCAGTACTTTGGTGTACCACAATAGCATATACCATGTGCTGCTAGGTATATCCATTTGTGGTAATATTTTCGCAAATGTACTTGCTCAAAACATCTTCCCCATAATGTCATCTCATGTTTCTGTATTTGATTGGGATTTATCTTTATACTTTGTCTTGTCTGCATTCAAACATGTTCTTATGTCACCTTGCCTTTGTACTGGCTGCATTAAACAAACTTTGTTTAGTATTTTTCCTGCATTAGCAAACTTATACCATTCAATCACTTGTTGACGTGGTTGTCAGAACGCCCCGGGGTTGCCTGCTGCTTTGGGCAGACTAACCGGTTTTTCTCAGAGTCTGTGACGTTGCTCGCGCCCCTCCATTATAGCTTGCGCTTCAGCCTTCAAGGTTGGAATGAGCGAATGCTCTGCCAGCATCGGACGCAGCTCTGCAGTCACACGCAAGCTCTCTTTGTCAGGCCGGGATGAAGTCTGCTGCCTCTTTGAGCAAATGGACCTTCAGGAGCTCCTGCAGTGCACTCGGCGTCTCCATGGTCCTTCTGGTTGGCCTTCTCTGCTTTGCTGGCTTAGTCAGTGTGCTTCGTGTTCACGAGCCCCGGAGTGGAAGGCAATGTTTCCTTCTGCACTGCTGTCTAGACTTCGGCTCTCTACAGCGCTGCTGGCATTGTTAAATGTTCCGCTCAATGAAGATTGCAAAAACCACTAGTATGCATGCTGTATTCTGAGCTCCTGTCACTCTGCACACACTCCGTTGTCCTCCTCGTCTCAGTACTTGAGTGGTTATGGGAGTTAAAGTCCAAAACTTTCTCTGGGCCTTTAACTCCTAGATGGTTTTTCTCACAAAATCCATAAAAAGGCACATTCAGAACAAAAGAGTGTAAGTGTGAGTTAGATTCCCACCTCTCATACAAATACATATAACTAGAAAAATGTAAAAAAAAAAGGTTTCTTAACTTCCTCAACAGGGGGGGATTTTTATCTGACAATAGGCCATTGAGGTCTGGGGGGGGGGGGTCATGGAAGGGGGAGGGACACTGCAACTCTTCCAATAGAGTCATAACATCCCCCTGTTAATTGTCTCCTCCCATGTGATCCTACCTCATCTAACCGCACCCAAGGTCAGGGTCATGTAGCGGCTGCCATCCCCTGGCCACAAGGGAGGAGGTTCCCACCGGGGAATCTGATGACTCCATTGGATTAATCACAATACACACTGGATTTAAAGTGTAGAGAGAATAGTTTTAGGGTTCAAATTAGAACTTTATAAAGTGGAATCATGAAACTTGCAACAAAAATATTTCTATGGCTACAGTCTTTCACAAGCCACTGTGGGGGAGGGACAGCCTTCCATTGATTTTCAACAGGTAAGCCTCAATTAATTTAAAACACCAATTAATCCTCAGAATTTCCCATAGTTAAAAGGATAAAGTATGTAGATAAAATTCTCCCGACGTGTTGCCCGCAGCCTGATGCAAGAACATAGTTGGCATACCCCAAGAATTGAAAGTACAATACAATACAGTTTGGAGAGAGATCCCCGGCCGTTGAGAAGGGTCTCTACAAGTAGATTCAATATTTGGGAATCAGAACCCTTGCAGCCAACAAAATTCAAACTCCATCCCCGAATTACATCATGTTTCCAAATACAACTAGTTAAGTATTTGAGGCATATAGAGCACCGCATATCCCTGTGTTCCCGTCTCCTGTAAGTCAACAGCATCTGCCAAGCACATTGAAACCAGTCTGCTTCAAGGTTTAATTCAGCACACAGTTACTCCATTTCTAACAAGTGCCTATACCACCTATGAACGTAAAAAGAAATCAGACAAAAGGACCGAGGAGTCGTATTAGAAATATGCCATCATGTACTTTATTTCGACTCAATACCATAAATGTTTACATCATAAGCAAACACACGAGATACATATTACACTTTTCCCATAGCAGCTCCAAATGAAGTGCAGGTGCAAAGCTTACAAACAAAGCAGCGTTGGCTTAAGGTAAAGTGCAAGTGTATACCTATTAATCTAATCTGCAGCTTTTGTTCAACAGCAATCTTAAAACAACACGTTAAAACATATAATAAAATATTTAATACATTAAAAAGGACAGATGTGTGCGTTTGTAAACAGTTAAAAAGAAATAAAAAAGAAAGCCCACATTTTGCAACGGCTGATTGTTTCGTACAACCGGTCTCATTCTATTTATTTTATTTATTGGATATTTATAAGGCGCCTATACAACAAGACAGTGTTTCAAAGTAACACAAGGCAAAAGGGAAGGGAAGGGAACAAGGGAGTGTATGAACAATGAAATGACAGTGAATAAATAAAACGAACAGTCCTACTAGGCCTTGTGACATTTGCAACGTGCAAGTGCAGTGAGAGAAAATAAAAAGGGGGGGGGCAAGTGCTATTAGGGAACCTTGGGTGGGGGGGGATTTGGAGGGTGGTGGAGGTGGGGAGTGAATGAGATGACTGTTAGAGTGGCAACAGGTAAGTGCATGGGCGGAGACATCCCAAGTGAAGAGGAAGATCAACCGCCCAATGATAAGTGCAGAGCAGAGGCAAACTGCCTGACAGGCTGTGTGGGCCCATTGGGCAGTGCAGGGGGGTGCTGGTGGCAACTGGGAAGATGGCCAAGACTGTATTGGACTTGAGGGGCCAGGCCGTCAGCTTAGGCGACAGTAGGGATGGTTAGCACAAGATGGAAGGAGGAGGAGAAAAGAGAAGTCTGGCGTTGTTTGCGGAACTTGAGGTGGTCCGGTTCAAGACAGAGGGAGAGAGGGAGATTGTTCCAGAGGAGGGAGCCAGCTGAGGAGAGAGATCTGCCCCCAGCTCTCTGCTTGGAGAAACGTTTGATCAGCCGAGAGTTGGAGCACAAAGATCAAAGGGATCTGGAAGGAGAGTATTTAGTAAGAGAGCTGCAGATAGGTGGGTTCTACCAAGTTACCCGTCGGTAAAGCCTGGACATAATGCAACTTAATGCATTACTATTAAATGATAGTATTTCACCAAGCACGGTGGATATAACATAAGATATTTATAACGTGCCTGTGTGGTGAAAGAGTGCACACTTAAATATATGGGTGGATGCCTGGGTGTGGGTGTGGGTGTGTGGGTGTGTGGGTGTGTGGGTGTGTGGGGGGGGGGGGTGTTTGTGTGCGTGTGGGGGGGTGGGTGTGTGTGGGGGTGGGGGTGGGTGTGTGTGGGGGTGGGGCTGTATGTGTGTGAAACCTACATTTTGGGGGGCTATCCCTTCAAATGTTGAGAGGCGCCAACTTCACGGGTGGAGGGAGAGAGGCAAATGTATATGTGTGGGAGCATCTAACTTCTTAACACATTCTAATGAGACTATTCTAGTGCAGCTGCAATGTTACAAGCAACTAATCAAACCCAGGCGCAGTTTAACATCTGTGTCCTGTTCTGTCCAGCAACAGTTCAGTAAGTCAGCCAGGTCGAGTCAACATAGCCCATGATTTCTGGCGGGGGTGGGGAGCTGAAGCCCAGTAAGCTCAATGGTGTTATACCACTGCTTGCGTTTAATGGCTTGATTACATATTGGTAATCTTCATTACTCCTAGCCGGTGATATGCAATTTAACCGACCACAATTACAGAGTGGTACATTTCATTGCAGAAAAAATATTGAAAAACACTGAATTTCTTTTGTTTGTTTTTTTCATTTGGGGGGTTCACCCTCCAACCACCCCCCTGTTTTCTCACCCTTATAATGCCACCCCAACTCCATCCTGACCCATTATGTTTATTCTGCGAGCACACCAATAACATTAAGCAACATCTGCTAATTTTGCCACCCCTCCCTCTGTACTACTCATTCCCGTCCACCTAACACTAATAAATCACTTAATGCACTTTGACAAGTTAACGTTTCAGCCCTATGTTTATTGATTTCCTCTTAGTTAGCGCCTCTTCAGAGTCAATTGATGTGGATCCTTGGGTCATGGCTGGTTCTCCGGGTTCCCCATTTCACCCACACATCCCACCACCATCTCATGTCTAACCATCTAGTCCTGTAGAAACTGCAGAACCTGGCTCATATTTCACAATGAATTCAGCCCATTCCATCTCTATAGGGCCAGCTACGCCATGTAGTCACGCTGTGATTCTCTCCATGGTATATACATTCCTGGCGACATTGATCCATTCGCCTTTCCTTGGGGGATTGTCATTTTTCCATTTAGTTGCTATACATGCTCCTGCTGCCCTTAGGGCTGTTGGCATTTTTGGAAGTCTAGTGTATTCCTCTACGACCAAACAGCATCATTTGTTCGGGCTACTCCATCTATGTCTTCTATCCACCATAGGACTTCATTCCAGATGTTTTGCAACCTCGGGCACCCCCACCACATGTGCCAGTAGTCCGCGTTCTCCCCACACCCTTTCCAGCACTTGGGGCTTGCATATGGGAACATCTTTGATAGTCTGACTGGGTCGTAGTGCCATCTATGGAGTAATTTAATAGAGTGGAGTCTATACTGGCAGGAAATTGATGTCTTGGCTACCCCCCTACAGAGTCTGTCCCAAAGGTTCGGGTCAATGTTAGTTCCCGCATCTCGTTCCCACTGACCCCTTAATTTTTCTGTGGAGCCTCTACTCGATCCCGGCGTATCGAAGTGCCCCTTTTAGCTGTAGATAGGTGAACAATGAGAACTTAACTATGACCAGTCCAGTTATGGTGATAAAGTTGCCCCCCCCCTCCAGAGCCCTCATATCCTTTCCAGTCCAGTTTCATACCATTTCTGAAATCTTTCAGGGTTCGGTTTCCTGTCCCGTACTCCCGGCACCCAGAGATGCCCTACTGGTGAGGGCCATGTGGTAACACCCCTCACATCTCCCCCCCTGTTTCCAGATATCCCACAGGGTCCCCACAATAGGGTGTTCACGGATCCTGTTTGGGAGCTTGTTTCTCAGGACCCATAACGATCCGCCTACAGTGGCCGGGTGCAGCTGTTGGTTATCCAGCGCAATCCACTGCAGGTCGCGCTGAGATCAGAGATGGGGTATTAGGACTCTAAGTTGTGCTGCCTGGTAATAGAGCTGCATGTCTGGGAAGCCCACTCCCACTTTCGCTTTGGGTAATACCAATACAGCGCTGGGGATCCTCGCTTTCGTCACCTGCCACAGGAACCTTAGGATGGTGCCCCGAATTTCTCTGACAAATGCCTCTGGGATACGAATGGGGAGCATTTGGAACACAGAGTACTCTAGGGAGGACAACCATTTTGAGCGCATTGAGGGGGCCCAGCCAAGAGATTGTTAACTTTGGCCATTTTAGGCGGTCCACCTTTATTTTGTTCATCAGGGTGGGGGGTGGCCGGGGTGGGGTCGATTTTGCCTGAAATAGGCCCCTCACAGGTGCGCGTTACGTTTATGCCCAAATATTTAATTGTATCCATACTGATCTGCATCCCCAGCGCTGTGAACCTTTCAATATCTCCATCTCTTCTCCTGTCTAGGGGGGAAAGCACAGATTTAGATCTAGATCTATTAATTTTCAGTCCTGCCCTGGAGCCATATTGCTCAATCAGTTGGAGCACTGCAGGTATCAAGTTCAGTGGATCCCTAATGTGTAGGAGCAGATCATTCGTGCGCAGTGCAGTTTTATATTCCATCCCCACCCCCAACACCCCCGACCGAAAACCCCACCACCCCCAGGTCAGCCCTAATCTTCTGGGCAATAGGGTCTATAGAGTGCAAACAATGTCGGGGATAGGGGGCAGCCCTGCCTAGTACCCCCTCCCCAGTTTGAACCAACAGGAATATTGTACATTAACCAGGACACCTGCACTTGGGGCTGAGTAGACCACCATTATATCCCACACAAGTTTTTCGCCTATTCCCAATTTCACTAGCACTGCCTTGAGAAATTCCCACTCCACCCCATCAAAAGCCTTCTCAGCATCGACTGATAAAAGGGAGGGATCTCTGGTCATATTATGGGCCGCGTGAAACAGTTGGAGGGTCTTTTGCATTGTGTCTGCTCCCTGTCAGCCCTTAATGAAACCACCTGATCCGGGTGGATTAGCCCCGGCATGTGTCCTTCCAATCTGGGCGCTAGGATTCTAGTGTATATTTTGGCATCTATGTTCAGGCGGGAGATTGGGTGGTAAGATGCACATCCCTGGGGGTCCCTCCTTTCCTTATGTATTACTGTGATAAGTACCCTACTGAATGATTCTGAGGCCTTTCCCGTGGTCAGTATGCCATTAAACAATTCAGTCATAAATGGCAATAGGGCAGGAAGAAATGCCTTATAGAATCCTGTCGTGAATCCGTCCTCCCCCGGGGCCTTTCTCAGTGGTAACCTACACACTGCGAGCCGGACTTCATCCTCTGTTATGGGGGCGTCTAACGCCTCGGATTCCATGCGGGAGAGTTTGGGTAAGTGGATCTCTGCAAGATCCATCTCAAGATCGCCCACTTCGTGCTCAACCTGCAATTCATATTGTTTCTCCTAAAAGGTTGCAAAGGCCTCAGCGATCCCGCCCCCGGATGATTATGACTTTCCCTCAGCCCCCGCAATGTCTGTAACCCATCTTTTGGCCCGTTACACCCTTAAACTGGCCACCAGCAATGTATCCGCTTTATCTCCCTTCTCATAAAACCTTTGTTTCTGGTACTGGAGATTTCGGGTTATTTTACCCTCTTCCAGTAGACGCAATTCTTTCCTTTTTCCCCTTGCTGCAGTTGTGTTCCTCCCGTCTCCCAAACTTCTCTTGTGCTCTTTTGTCCAATTGTTGTAGATCATCCCTCAGCCCCTTTTCAATTACCGCCCGTTCCCTCTTTTTCCTCACCCCTTTTCTAATTAGGATTCCTCTTCAAGTGGCCATCCCAGCTTCCCATACAATGTCCCTCTTGACCTCGCCTATGTGATTTGTTTTGAAATATCCCCCCGATTTCCTTGTTCATCTCGGAGCAAAATACGGGGATCTTCCACAGTGATTCGTTACACCTCCATTTCGTCCCCCTGGAGGTCAGTCCCACCCATCCCAGGTACACCGTAACCATGTCATGGTCAGACCAAGAAATTGAAGTAATCGCTTAGCCAATTCCATCTTCCCACAAGTTCTCAGACAGATGTTTATATATAATCTATTCTGGTATATGTGTCGTGTGGGGGTGAATAAAAAGTATATCCCCTCTCACAGGGGTGAAAATGTGTGTCTTCTCAGCCCATACCCCTAGAGTGTCTCCTTTCCACTCTGTAGTGTGTGTCTGTCCAACTCTTTATCGGCCCATATATTGAAATCTACCCCGGTGATGAGTTGTCCCGCGATATCCACCAGAATTTTTGTGAATGTATTTTTCAGGAATCTGAGCGGACCCTGGTTTGGGGCATAGACCGTGGCAAACGTGAAGAGCGCATTCCTTAGGTTACCCGAAATCAGCAGAGCCCTACCCTCAACATCAGACCAGACCCTGGTAAGTACCATCCTACGCTCCTTATTAGCCAGAATCCCCACACCGGGCTTTCACACAGGGACTCGAGCCCCAGTATTCCTCGCCGATATGCCCACTTGGGATCCTTCTCTCTTCCCCCTAAGTGAATCTGGTCTCCTGTTGAAACAGGATATCCAGTCCTGACCTTCGGAATTCCCTTGCCACCAACGATCTTTTTGTGGGCAAGTTCAGCCCTTTTACATTCAGGGTGCCCACTCAAGAGGTCACCCTGGAATCCTGCATGCATCGTGACCATCACATTATCCCTATCCCGAGTACTTCAAATGTCAGTATATGTCGTGCTGTGATATCCTGAGGATAGGGATAGAGCCTGTACAAAGCGTTCTTCCCCCTCTTAGTCGTCCCGCCCCCACTCCATTCCCCCGGGTGTCCGATCCCTCCCAGTATGAGGCACCAAGTTGGAATCAAACCACCTGAGCTCCCGTTCAGTCGGGACCCTTGCTCATAAAATCACTTGTTCTAGAGCCCCCTCCTAATCTCCCCAACCCCTTCCCCCCACACACTGGTCGGCATCCCATTAGAACAAATATCCCCCCCCGGCACCAAATCCCCTCCTTAAACCCCCCACAGCGTATCAACATTTATGGGACATGACAAAATCATCAAACAGAACCCCTCCGACACAGGCTACGTTTCCATCTCCTCCATAGAGCGCTGGTCTTCCAAGCACGGGCCAGTATTAGATCAAGTCTCTACCCCCGGCGGGGTGCCCAATTTCCTGCATTTTCGGGAGCCTGGAATGCATCTCCTCCGTGGGCCCCTTGACCGCCAGTGACCCTCTTCTGTCTTCTCCCTTGAGGTGTGTGGAATCTCTGCATCTCCTGTAAGCTCTCTGGTGACCCTGTGTATGTTCTCTTCCATGGTGAGCCTATAACTTAAGCCTATCCCTGTAGTTATGGAAGCAGGACCGATCTAGGGCCTCCCGCTGTGCCACCGTCCCTGTGAATCCTTTCAATCTTAGCCTAGTCTATCATGTCATTGTCGAAGATGAGTTTTGTAATCTCAAAGTGTTTTCCTCAGGTCATTCTCGGTCTCCCCCTCTCTGTCCGGGATCCCGAAAATTCTAAAGTTGTTTTGTCTTTTGCAATTTTCAAGATTGTCCATTTTGAGTATTATCTCCTCCTCTCTTCTTTCGACCTCAGACAGGCGCACATCCATCTGGGTCTCCAGGGAGGACTGGTTGTGCTTAACCACCTCAAGTCTTTCTCCCTTCTCGTCAATCCTTTGGGTAATTTTATTGACTCTGCCACCAATGTCCGCTCTCATTTTCCTGATCTCCTCCATTAGTGCTGCCACGTCTTTTTTGGTTGCTGCCGATTCTTCCTCCGCCCGAGACATGGTGTTCAGCTTGTCTAGTCCTCCTTCCTTTGTTTTCGGGTTAGATTCAAAGACAGCTAGTTTAGCCCTTGCGTCCATATGCCCTCTCTCTGTGTCCGCACTTGGGTGATGGTGATGCCCCCAGTGTCGTGTCCCATTCTCTGTATCCGCCCTCCGGTGTAAATAACATCCATGCGTTGATGGTGTTGTGGGTCCCTATCACCAGATTGGTCCCAGTTACCTCGGCGGCTTCGCAGTTTGGTGAGGTCTCCTGGAATCCATCCACCAGGCACCGACTATCACTTCAGTCCGTTGGGTCATTGCTCAGAGTCTTCACCCCGTCCTTCCAGTGGGGAGACGGGAACACGCCCCTGAGAACGGGGCCCACACCTCCCTGGAATTCCTCGGGCCCCTTGACTATGCTATTTTCTCAGGATTCCTAAGGCTCACTTTAGGCCCTATTTAGGTCTATTTGGTCCAAATAATAGCTAAGCCAATCACAACTAGGCCCATCAGACTCGCCTACACCAATCGAATTTCCATTCCTAAGACCAGGAGAGAGTGTGCAGACGGTACCAGCTTCCCCACAATGACTGTCACACTGGAATTCCCTACCCTCACATTAGGAGGATTGATTCTCATTTAGCCTTCAAAAAGCAATCAAAACGATGCTATTTGTTTTGACTCCGGTACCCTACCGGTATTGCTTCCGGACATCCCGCCATAGGTGGCCGGATGCTAGCGTTAGCCATCATGTAACCCTCATGCAATGTATTATATGCCAAAATGTAACCAAGTATGCATCTATTTCAATTAACCACCTGTAACAGTAACGAAGAAACTACTGATGGGCCGCCTTCACTGTAACCCTAATTAAGCCTATTATAATCTCTTGCAATAGCGCCTCAATGCCTTTGGGCTGCAGCGCGTTCTACAAATCCCAAAAATAAATGCATGTTCCTGCGCACTGTTGGTGACTTGCACGTATTGGATTTTTGGATTGGTGTTACCCTACAAAAACAATTGAAAACGCTCTGGCTTTTCATACAATTTGTCTCAGAAAGTGTGCTGTATAATGCATTAAAACACACGTATAACTTTCTCCTAGTGCAGTGTGCAGCGTACCCCTGCAGCAGCACATTTGTGCGTATTGCGCAAGCTTGGTAATCTAGGTTGGCACAGAGTGTGGCACGACCCGCGATTTGTTTTCCGAGCTGAAGGGTAGCCATCTCATCATGGCTTGCGTAAGGCAAATTTTGGGCTACGCCACTACAGATCCCGTTTGTGCTCTTACCAAGTGCTCTGCCCTTTGGTGCAACCTCCCTCATGGTACCGCCTCTTGAAACAAGTAAATGTAGGATTGATAAATATGCAATCTTTACCTGTGAGCAGAAACCGAAAGGATGGCTGAATCCTCATATTTTAGAGATTCAGATTTTCTAGAGAATAATTCTCCTATAGAGTCGGGTTGCTGTGTTTGTGGAAGCTTTGAACATTACATTGATCAATGTCCCTGACATTTTCCATCAACCTTAGAAAGGAAAAGGGGTCAAGGAAAAAGGAAAAATGAAAAAGTGTATTGTGTAGTAAAAAACAGCATCTCTTTCCATTCTACAAGAACAATGTCTGATGAAAAACCCAATGTAATGTTATGTACAGGGGAGACAAATAGTTATCAAATCCAAGTGGTGATTCAAGGAAAAACAATCTGAGAGCTCAGTTAGACACAGGAAGCAAAGGATCCGCAGTGAAAACTGCCCTTCTTACTACCGATTGGGAAACCCTAGGACAGAGAAAAATAGGTTGTGTGCATGGCATCTCTTGACCACATTTAATCTTACCATTTAAGGAAACGAAACCTCAGTATTCGTGGCAGTAATAGCAAAGCTTCCGGGTCCCATTTTGATGAATGGGTTCTTTGGGTGGCCCAGGTGAAATTGAAAACAAGCATCCTGATAAGGAGAAGAATGAGATAATTTTGTCATCTTATTCTTCTCAACAGTAGTGGAAACTAGAGGAGAAATTACCCAGAGGGCCCAGTATGGAAATGGGAAACACAGGAACCATCTTTGAATGTGGGGAAGACTAATGATTTAGAGGGAGGAATACAATCTGGACCGGGAGGTCAAGTCTTTAGGGCAAGGGTATGTGATGAATCCTGCAGAATCGTAACAGAAACCCAACCTGAAGTCTCTTCCCAGGTGGCCTGTGGAAGGCAGCTGTAACCTGTTCCTAGCCCTCAGGGTGGAATTAGCCAGGAGGATCACCTGGGAGATGGGCCCCAAAGGATTGGCAGGGCTACGCTAGGAGAGATGCAGTATTTATCTTCTTTGTAAGATACATTTTGCATGAAGCCAGAATATTTAATGGCTTGTTGTCAAGGTAAGTTCTCTCGCTTAACCTACCCACCTTGTCGATAATGAAAACTATAATGTTCAATATGGAAATCAGAGCATTAACATCTAAGTTTCTGATAAAGGTAATTCTTTCTTAAATCAAAACCAAATCATTGGCCAATTTAAAATCCTTACCAAAAGGTATATTTAATACACAGAGTGAATTAAGTAAAGTTGGAGGCTATATTCATGATGTAAACATTGGGGACTTCAAGTCCCACAATGCATTAAGTACTGGGAAGAAGGAGGAGAGACCAAAAACTGCGAAGCGCAGTCTGGTGGTTCCAATGACCCACCCCTGAGCGGGACTTTTGAATATATAAAGCATCCTCAGGTGCAGGTCATTAGAGCAGTAAGCTGGAGGAATTGTCAGTCGAAGTTGCAGGAGCAGAAGGTGCCAGAACCGCTGTTGTTGTTAATGCAGAGTCCAGTCCTAAGAAGGTCTTCACTGCAGAAAACTTGAATTGCAGCGATTGCGCAGCAGGAAGCAGTAACCAGCGAAGCTGTCCTGGGAGAGAGGTGGAGGAGAGGTGGGCGTAGACTCTTTATATTGTTACTGATCCCAGTGGCTGGCGAGCACCAGAGAGCAGGAGGAGCAAGGCAGGCTCCTTTCCCCAAGGGTCGCGGGCCGTGGGAATGCGACCGAAGCGGTCCGGCGTTCAGAAGAGCACAGAAGCACAGAAGAGACAGCGGCAGCAGCTCGAGCGGACGGGTGTGACAAATCCAGTGAGTTTGCCTAAGGTAGCAAACACGGGAACGCTCTGCAGTCGAACGCTCCCCGCTGCATACTATTACTAATACTGAACTAATTTAAGAAAGTTACCTGAACAATATACTCAATTGAAAAGGAAGCCAGAAAAGAAACGTTACCAATTTCATTTCCTAAACAAAAAGGGGACAATAGTGAAAGTATTTGAAGACAACCATTGCCAAACTAAAAAGGGAGCAATTCCAATGGAAAGGAATAACAGCCATTGGCAAAGTAAAGAAGGGGTAATACTTTGGAAAATCAAAAAGCATTGGCAAGATAGCCAGAAAACATTATTACAGGAACATTGTAACTATTATTCCCAAATTAAGGAGGAGGCAATATTTACACCTTATACTAACAAATATTACCAGAGCCAAGGAAGAACAAATGTGGTACAGAGACATTATCAACAGTTGTATGATGCGGAATTAATAAATAAATAAATAGAGGCATGAGTGTAAAGACTGGAGGGGGGTGCCTGTACTTCCGCTCTCTATATGGTAGAGGAGAGGCACAGAGGACCCCAGCCAAGATTCTCTATTATTGGTAACGTACTCGAGCAATCAAGGCCTAGCTTCTCAGGAGGTGATGCAGGCTGGTCCTTAAGTACAGTGTAGTTCCCGAACCCCCACAAAGGAATGTCCACACACTGTATTACTGAAAACACAGTCTTTATATAATTAATATTCAAAGATATGTACACGATCACAATAACGCACTTTGTACTCGGAAATCAACAATGATAAATATATACAATTCTAAAGTGGTACCACCAATGTTATCGAATCTCATTAAAGTGCATCAACAGTACGGTTAAAATGTCACACAGATCAATAACACGGAAACCAGCAATAGAGATAGGAAGGAAAGCAAGATGGTTGAAACGGTAGGCAGAATACTGGCCCCTACCACTAGGTACCGTTCTGTGTGGAGATCCCCCCCCCCCCACCTGGGCAACCTGTAAAATAAAGATATATAGCACAAGCTCAGTCCATGTATTGTTCAATAGCCTTATTTCCTCCCATTAAGGTTTTACCCCCCCAATGTACCTGGTGGAGTAGAGTTCTTCGAAGACGCGTCAAAGGATCCTTCTTGAGTGACTCCCTTTAAAGCAGGAGCCACGGATCGTCGAGAGGCGTCGAAGATGGTGAACTTGTCGTCGACGGCGGCGATGAGAAGTTCAAGGGTGCCGAGACCCCGATGTCGATCCAGGCGGTGCTCGTCAGCGACGTCCTGCGAGGATGAGGTGTGCAGGGCACCTCGGCGACGGATTGTTCAGGTCCGCAAAGAGTTTCAGAAGAACTGTGGCCCAACAAGGCCGTCAAGTCGTTGAAGTCTTTGTGGCCTTCAGGTGGTGGGAAACCCACTGGCGGATTCTCCTCGGCGCGTTGGAGGTCCTCAACTTTCTCCGGCGGGACAAAGCGGTCGACGTTGCGGGCAAGGGAGTCCTTGGATTCAAATGTTCTTAGGCAAAGGAGCGGGCGGCTCCGGTCGTCGGCGTCAAGTGGTCCCCACGGCTGGGCAACACAACATTCGACGGGCCTCCAGCAGTTACACATACCTGCAAACCCTGGTCGATGGCAATAGACTTCGACAGTGGTGAAGCCCGGGTGCTTTGCTTCGTTCTCCTCAGCGGTCCCGTCTCGGGTCGGCAGCCTTTCGAGGGTCTGACTTCCAGGGAGCTTCGGCAAAGGTTAGCGGTGCTCGATGGTCCCTTGGAGCACGGGAAGAGGGCACCTTACCAGGTCCTCTATCGGATCAGTCCTTGACAAGTTTGGCAGCTTTCAGATCAGGTCGAAGCAAATGCAATAGCAAGTCTCCGTCTTCCAGCTGGGCGTCGAGGATCAGCAGTTCCAGTTACTCTTAAAGTGTAGACACAGCTTCTGAACAATTTCCAGTGGTGAGATATCCCCAGATATACTATCTTGTCTCTCATCCACACTGCTGGGTCACTCAGCAGCCAATCATACAGAAGGGCATTCATGCAGTCAGTCAGCCAATCAGGCACACAGTGCATTCAGGCCATCCTCCTCCCTCTCAGACACTCACAACAAGGAATGTGGATTGGGACAAGTACCCAGCCATTCAACACTACACGCGGCATTCAGGCCAGTTTCGAAAAAGAAAGGAGAAGATTCAAGCTTTGAATCCTCCCGTCCCCTGCACACTATATAGTGTTGTATAAACCAACTACTGAAGTCTGAGGATAAAGATTTAAATATAGAAAATAATTTTCAACAACAGTAATTTTTGTAAAACACATTTGTGTATATATATTTTTTTGTAAAGAATAAATTGCATACAAGAAACAGTGACAATGTTATTGCACAAAGAAGAAATAATTGGAAGAATTGTTGTCAGTAGTCCGTTATTTTCAAGTGGCGACGCGTTTCGAGGGAAAATGCCTCTTCTTCATAGGCCTAAGAACAGACTATAAAGAAATATATGTTTTACAAAGGAACTGTCCAATTTGATAAACCATACATACTAAGTAGCTTATACATCGAGTCAATGTTAACAGAGAGATCAAAAACAATTTTTCTACCAAACACGTTTGAACCCACCATTTCGACCAATTGTAGCGGGAACCGAAAGTATTTTTGATCACCTTTCAGTATATGTTGACATATTACTTCAACCGTTGGTTCAAGCTACGTCTACCTATCTGAAGGACACCACTGACTTTCTCAACTGTTTGAAGGAAATCACAGCTATTAGCTCAGACTGTATTTTGTTCAGTCTTGATGTGTGTATTCTTGTTTTACTCACTTATAACAAAGCTGAGTGTAAATATATGAGGAGTATTTTTGTTTAGATCATGTAAACCAAAAAGTGTTTGGTAGATTTTTTTTTTGATCTCTCTGTTAACATGGACTCGATGTAGAAGCTACTTAGTATGTATGGTTCATCAACTTGGACAGTTCCTTTGTAAAACATATTTCTTCATAGTCTGTTTTTAGGCCTATGAAGAGGCATTTTCCCTCGAAACGCGTTGCCACTTGAAAATAACGGACTGACAACAATTCTTCCAATTATTTCTTCTTTGTGCAATAACATTGTCACTGTTGCTTGTATGCAATTTATTCTTTACAAAAAAAATATATACACAAATGTGTTTTATAAAAATAACAGTTGAAAATTATTTTCTACATTTAAATCTTTATCCTCAGACTACAGTAGTTGGTTTATCCAACACTATGTAGTGTGCAGGGGACGGGAGGATTCAAAGCTTGAATCATCTCCTTTCTTTTTTGTTAATTGTGGAGGTCTTGTGCCAGGATCTCAGTTCCTCCCCCGCACCTTAAACTCAATTGAGTTGTTTGTTTACTTCTCCAAAACAGCACTTTAAAGTAGGAGTGCACCAATTTCGGAATATTCAGGCCAGTTTCGGGCAGGGCTGTCTCAGTCTTTGTCTCTCATACCAGAAACCAGACAGCCACAACAAGAAGTGCATATTGGTCACACACTCCATTCACCCACGTCCCACCCACAGGGCGTACCCACAACATACAGTCACTGGGAAGGCTCCAGTCAGTCTGGACTAGACTTCACAACAACACCTTATATGGAACTTCCACCCAACAGCCGGTCAGGGGGAAGGGACAGAGTCCGGGCTTCCCAGCATTTTATGAAAACAAGGTAATAGAAAGCAAGAGGCCACCGGGGCCATCTTGTTTTCCATCAGGAATCAACTGATTCCAATGGCAGGGCCTGGGTATCCCAGAATGGAGGATACTCAGTGCACCTGTCAAATTCAGCATGGAGCTGCCACCAGCCCATACCCTGCGGGCCACCCACAGGTGCCCAAAAACATACACTAGGGGACAGGGTTGTACCCCCCCACCCATGGGTGCCGTAAGGGTATCCCATGGGTCTGTTCACCAAACCAAAAGAGAGAGAGCTGCACCGCCAGGAGTCCCACATGAACTCCTGTGCGGAAAATATGACAGAACACATGATAAAAAGGCAGTAAAGGACAAGGATACGGAGGTCCTGTCCCTCCGATGCATTTCCAGCATCACAGTCGCCCCCCCCCCAGACTGAGGTGGAGGGTGCCTAATCTCCCAGGGGATAGACACCTTTATCCAGACGGTCAACATACCATCTGGAAAGGCCATCTGCATTATCGTGACTCTTCCCTGGTCTGTGCTTTATGGTGAAGTCTAGCCCTTGCTGGCTAATGGACCACCTGAGCAGTTTCGGATTTTCACCCTTCATCTGCATAAGCCACTTCAGGGGCTTATGATCTGTGTGGACCTTGAAGGTAGACCTTGTAAGGTAGAGCCTAAAACGCCTAAGGTTCCAACTATACTGAAACACTCCTTCTCAACAGTAGCCCACCTAAGTTCTCTACCCTGGAGTTGTCTACTGATGAAGATGATAGGATGTTCCCTCCCTTTGTCATCTAACTGGGACAAGACAGCTCCAATTCCAGTGTCGCAGGCATCCGTCTGGACGATAAAGGGTCGGCTGTAGTCAGGCGCACACAACACAGGTGCCCTACACAGACTTTCTTTCAAGCCATCAAAGGCCCTCTGACTAAACAGAGAGGCATACTGCTGGAGCAAAGTCCTGCAGGCCCTCTGCTGCTCTGTTGTCAAACCTGGAGAGAGATGCACTCCCTCCACTGAGCCATCCTGAGGGTTGCTATACAGCAAATCAGGAAGGGGCTCACTCTCATCCTCTTCTTGCTCTGAAGCCAGCAAGAGACACGAGACTTCTGCTCGCCTGTGGAAAGGCTTGAGCCGATTAACATGGAACACCTGAGGGGCTACCCCTGGGATTCCCATGTCCACCAGATAATTGACCTCACCCATCTTGGAGATTATTCTGAAGGGTCCAGTCCATTTATCTGCCAATGCCCGAGGCTGGGTGGGCTCCACCACGAGGACCTCCTGTCCCGGAGTCCAATCCACTTGCGATGCTTTAAGGTCATGCCAGTATTTGTTCAATTCCTGGCTGGCCTTGAGATTGACCCTGACCCATCATCTGTGTCATCCTCCGTCTGAGGCCTATCACATAGTCCCCCACTTGCTTGGCGGGACCCAGAGGGGTGGCTTCCAAACCTTCTATGATCAAGGCAAGGGGCCCCCCTCACGGGATTTCCAAAGAGTAACTCAAAGGGGCGGAAACCAACACCCTCTTGAGGTACCTCTCTGTAAGCAAACAGCAGGCATGGCAGAAGGAGATCCCATTTCCTCCTTAGGGGCTCTTCCAAAGCACCTATCATGCCCTTGGAGTTTTATTAAATCTCTCAACCAGACCATTGGTCTAGGGTGGTCCCTTCAGCTAACAAGCATTGAAGATCGGGATGATCCTCCGGGTTGAGAACCTCTCCCACAGGAGAGTCTTCTGGCTCTTCTCCCACAGGAGTTGAGACGGGGTTTACCACTGGACCCAGCCCGTCCGGAGCATGGATCCCAGTGGGTGCTGTAGGAACAGCAGGAAGAGAAGGAGCTCCCTCCACAGAGGTGGCCTTATTGTTCTTCCTTTGCCTTGCCTTAGGCCGCGCCTTTGGCTCAGGTACCTGACTCACAGACAGACCCGGGGTCACCTGTGACCTAGTGACCGCAGCAGCAGTCATGGGAAGACCATCCGAGATCAGTCCCAACTCTACTAGATCATTACCTAACAGAATGTTAGCAGGGACATTGTCCTGAACCAGGACAGGAAGCTTCGCTGTCTTGTCTCCAATTACGAGTGTGACTAAGGCTACAGGTGATAATTTGGGAGGCCCAACAGCTAACCTGGTGGTTCTCAGAGGAGCACTTACATAGTCCTCTGGCTTGAGCAGGGTCCTGTCCACCACTGTCATGCTTGCCCCAGTGTCTCTCAAACCAGTAGAAGGCTGGCCATTCAGGAGGACACTTCTCAAAAATCTACGGGTGTTCTGTGGGATAGTCGCCAGTACTTCCGCGTACTGGTCCCAGGCCCCAAGGGACACTAAGGAAATCTCTACAGGAGCACCAAATGTGATCCCTGTAGAGGAGGGGAGGACAGTGGCCTCCACCTCAGGCATGCGGTAAGGGTAGGTCAGGCCGACAGCCTGTACTCCAAGTGCCTTACCTTTACACTTGGCGTCACCCCTCTTGTGATCCAGAGCCCCACAATCCCAACAAGTGCCGGGAGTGCGGGGTACGGTACTGGAACCACTGGGAGCCTGCTTTGCAGCAGGTGGACCACTACTCTTATTCCCACCCACAGATGACTTATCCCCACTAGATTTTTGGGTCTTCGGAGAGGAGGGTTTAGGTTTACCCGACTGACTGCTTTTGGGACTCCTCAGCTTTCTGAGAGGCCCTCTTTTCTTTGTCCTTGTCCTTCCCACCGGAGTCCTTAGGGGACACCCGGTGGGAGGCCCACTTGTCAGCCAGCCTAGCCAGCTTAAAGCGATCCAAAATGTTCTGGTCAGCAACATACTGACGCAGCTCCGGTGAACAGGCTTCAGAAAAATGCTCAAAAAACAACAGGTGGGACAATTCAACAAAAGTTTTCACCTTGTAGCCATCAATCCACCCCATCATGTTCATGTGCGCAGCACTCACCCAGTGAACCCAAGACATATTCTCTCTTTTCTTAAAATCCCTGAACCTTTTAAAGGTATTGGGTAGGTGTCTTGCCAAACTTGGCAATCAAAGCAGACTTCATACACTCGTACTGACCCCTGTCTTCCGCACTCAGCTTCAGAATACAGTCATACCCAGTCTGAGGCATTCTGCTTAACAAACACTTAGCCCAATCTCTTTTGTCAACATCATGAATTGCACAAGCCATATTAAAAGCCTCAATCCATTGGAGGATATCAGAACCCTCCACAAACACACCAACCAAATCTTTCATAAATTTGGTGGCTGGGGACCTGCCACTCTCAGCTGGTTTAGCTGAAGTCCACACTCTAGCTTTCTCTAGCTGGATCCTTTGGTGCTCAGTGTCCCTATCTTTGAGCATCACTTGCTGTGCCAACAACTCTTTTTTCAACTCAGCTTCGGTTGCCAACTTTTTGTATTGAAAGGCTAACTGTTCCTGTTGTAGCGACAATTTTAAAAGTTCAATCTTCAGGGCTTCTCCCTGAAGAGCGGTGCTGGGGTTCGGAACAGAGGAAGCAGGAATGGTGGCATTCCCAGAAACAGATTCAGTAGAACCCCAGGGGCAGAGTCCTCATTTGTTGCATTCCCCCCCTCATCAAGAGTATCACCATCAGTCTGGTAGTCCACCAGGGCAGCTATCAGCTCAGCCCTAGACTTATCCACAAAGTCTAACTCCCTGGCTTCACAAGCACTCTGGAGAGCCTCTAAGCTCATCCTAGTCAATTTACCATTTGCAATAGACTCCATCGCTTGTAATGCAGTTATTTTGTACACAACCAAACCTTAATTGAATAAAGTGCAGATATTTTGTAAGTGGCACGGTTATACACTAATTCTTAAAACCATAAGAATCCCACCGATGCCACCAGTGTAAAGACTGGAGGGGGGTGTCTGTACTTCCGCTCTCTATATGGTAGAGGAGAGGCACCGAGGACCCCAGCCAAGATTCTCTGTTATTGGTAACGTAGTCGAGCAATCAAGGCCTAGCTTCTCAGGACGTGATGCAGGCTGGTTCTTAGGTACAGTTTAGTCCCCGAAACCCCACAAAGGAATGTCCACACACTGTATTACTGAAAACACAGTCTTTATATAATATTCAAAGGTATGTACGCGATCACAATAACGCACTTTGTACTCGGAAATCAACAATGATAAATATATACAATTCTAAAGTGGTACCACCAATGTTATCGAATCTCATTAAAGTGCATCAACAGTACGGTTAAAATGTCACACAAATCAATAACGTGGAAACCAGCAATAGAGATAGGAAGGAAAGCAAGATGGTTAAAACGGTAGGCAGAAAACTGGCCCCTACCACTAGGTACCGTTCTGTGTGGAGATCCCCCCACATGGACAACCTGTAAAATAAAGATATATAGCACAAGCACAGTCCATATATTGTTCAATAGCCTTATTTCCTCCTATTAAGGTTTTACCCCCCCCCCAATGTACCTGGTAGAGTAGAGTTCTTCGAAGACGCGTCGAAGGATCCTTCTTGAGTGACTCCCTTTAAAGCAGGAGCCACGGATCGTCGAGAGGCATCGAAGATGGTGAACTTGTCGTCGACGGCGGTGATGAGAAGTTAAAGGGTGCCGAGACCCCGATGTCGATCCAGGCGGTGCTCGTCAGCGACGTCCTGCGAGGATGAGGTGTGCGGGGCACCTCGGCGACGGATTGTTCAGGACCGCAGAGTTTCAGAAGAACTGTGGCCCAACAAGGGCGTCGAGTCGTTGAAGTCTTTGTGGCCTTCAGGTGGCGGGAAACCCACCGGCGGATTCTCCTCGGCGCGTTGGTCGTCCTCGACTTTCTCCGGCAGGACAAAGCGGTCGACGTTGCGGGCAAGGGAGTCCTTGGATTGAAATGTTCTTAGGCAAAGGAGCGGGCGGCTCCGGTCGTCGGCGGCACAGCGTCAAGTGGTCCCCACGGCTGGGCAACACAACTTCGACGGGCCTCCAGCAGTTACACAAACCTTGCAAACCCTGGTCGACGGCAATAGACTTCGACAGCGGCGAAGCCCGGTGCTTTGCTTCGTTCTCCTCAGCGGTCCCGTCTCCGGTCGGCAGCCTTTCGAGGGTCTGACTTCCAGGGAGCTTCGGCGAAGGTTAGCGGTGCTCGATGGTCCCTCGGAGCACGGGAAGAGGGCGCCTTACCAGGTCCTCTCTCGGATTAGTCCTTGACGAGCTCGGCAGCTTTCAGATCAGGTCGAATCAAATGCAACAGCAAGTCGTCGTCTTCCAGCTGGGCGTCGAGGATCAGCAGTTCCAGTTACTCTTAAAGTGTAGACACAGCTTCTGAACAATTTCCAGTGGTGAGAGGTCCCCAGATATACTATCTTGTCTCTCATCCACACTGCTGGGTCACTCATCAGCCAATCATACAGAAGGGCATACATGCAGTCAGTCAGCCAATCAGACACAGTGCATTCAGGCCATCCTCCTCCCTCTCAGACACTCACAACAAGGAATGTGGATTGGGACAAGTACCCAGCCATTCAACACTACACACTGCATTCAGGCCAGTTTCGGGCAGGGCTGTCTCAGTCTTTGTCTCTCATACCAGAAACCGGACAGCCAAGAAGTGCATATTGGTCACACACTCCATTCACCCAGGTCCCACCCACAGGGCGTACCCACAACATACAGTCACTGGGAAGGCTCCAGTCAGTCTGGACTGGACTTCACAACAACACCATATATGGAACTTCCACCCAACAGCCGGTCAGGGGGAAGGAGCAGAGTCAGGTCTTCCCAAGACTTTGGGAAAACAAGGTAATAAGTAAAAGAAAGCAAGAGGCCACCGGGGCCATCTTGTTTTCCATCAGGAATCAACTGATTCCAATGGCAGGGCCTGGGTATCCCAAAATGGAGGATACTCAGCGCACCTGTCAAATTCAGCATGGAGCTGCCACCAGGGCATGCCCTGCTCTGCGGGCCACCCACAGGTGCCCAAAAACATACACTAGGGGCACAGGGTTGTAACCCCCACCCATGGGTGCCGTAAGGGTATCCCATGGGTCTGTTCACCAAACCAAAAGAGAGCTGCACCGCCAGGAGTCCCACATGAACTCCTGCGCGGAAAATATGACAGAACACACAATAAAAAGGCAGTAAAGGACAAGGATACGGAGGCCCTGTCCCTCCGATGCATTTCCAGCATCACAATGAGATAAACCATTCTTGTAAGAAGCATCAAGGAAGAAAGGATGATAACCTGCAATGTGTATTGTTTGTTTTGAAAAAACTGAATCATGTCGTTTTAGTCAAGAACGTTAAGAGTGTTGAGGAAAACCTTATCACAAAGTACCAGTAGTAGAGTTCGGGGTTTTAGTCCTGGCAGGGGAGTACACCAGTAGGGGGCTTGTTAGTGGCAGTCCTAGCAGGTTAGTGGACCAGGAGGAAGATATTAAAAGTACTTTGGTGTGGTTAAAGGTTACAAACTAAAGAAAGTGGCAGGAGAACTGTGGTGTTTGATGAACTGCAGTACAAACCATTTGGATACACATTTTTTATGTTAAGTCAGAAGAAATGTGAAAATATTTTACTGGATAAGAAGAAAGCCATTCTGACAAATCTTTGTTATAAATGTTATGGGTTATGTTATTGTGCATTTATATAGCGATTTATGTACCATTAGTATTATCTCAAAGCGCTGTTGGTTGAGCGCCCTCGGGAAAAGCGGTCTGAATCAGTTGAAAGAGTAGTGTAGCATATAGTGCTTGGGTACACTTGGTATGTGAGCAGACAGAGTGGTATTCGCGAGTTGGCGCATTCTAATGCTAAGTGTGGTGCAGTGAATGTGAGAGATCAGTGTAATGTGCGCAGCAAGGAGGGTGGTTTCCGTGTCTGCATTGTCGCTGCAGTGAGGCATGTGTAGAGGCATATGTGTGCCACTTGGCCGATTTATTTTGTGTGATATAGCTGTGTTCTTGTCATGATCACAGCAAAAGTTTCCAGGGGTATCCCAAAAAGGGACTGGACATCAGCTTATCATTGTTGGTTAGTGGAACAGCAACACAGTGAGTGGGTGGACTTAGACTAACACTTCCTGACTACCTAGCATGGCTGCCCTAGTTGTTCTCCAGTCAGTGTTGTGCGGTCTAGCTGTTGTCACTCCATTGGTATTTAAGACCCTCCCAGCGTGCGCTCCCTGCTTCGCGTCTAGTCAGTTTTGCCGACGCTTACCTATGCCCGCGATTCCTGTCAGGCTCGTAATTTCATAGTTCTTAGAAGCAACAGTTTAGCGACCATAGTTTATAGCCTCTTCCCTCTCACATTAGCTTACCTGATTTTGTGACGGAAACCTTTGGAAAATTCCCTCCGTTACTCCTGTCAGGTCATAGTAGACATTGGTGGCGTTGTGACGAGCGTATTGCTCTAGCGAGCCTCCGCCTAAACTTGCGTTTTCAAATTTTACCTGAAGCGAGTTTATTACGCACCTCTTGTTCCAGTTAGGCGGCAGTCTCCGAGCCTCTCGCTCTTCGTCTACAGCCCCGCTTGAATTCTCCTCAACAACCCAATTCCGGAGCGAGAGCAACTTGCGCCTTGGTTCCTGTCAGGCGCCAGTGTCCTAGCGTTTCGCTCATTCTCCACAGCCCGCTTGAACTTGCCAGTATTCCCATGCCTCCTGAGGCGACACCACCGCAAGTATCTCAGCCCTTTTTTGTCACGACACGTTATTCATGGTTTTAAGTTGTGTATGGGTGCAACGTTTTTAAAGTTGTGGAGAGTTGAAAACTGTACTAGCGAATTACGCCAGCACTAGTTTGAAGGAGGATCATTCTTGTGTTCCAATTGTTCTCTTGCATGTGCTATTGGTAGCTTGACGTATTTTGGATGTTGCATTTGTTGTGGTACCATTGTTGGCTGGATTTACTCAGTCCCAGTTAGGCATCACTTTTCATTCATGGTTCTTCAACCGCATTCTTACATTTTCCTACACTCTTTAAGCACATAGAGTAAGCCCTATAGCTACCTCATAGGTTTCCATTTTCCTCATGTGCTCAAAGTTCATATAATATCACCTTCCGTGCCTGGCGCTCAAACCATCAGCATCCTTCTTCAGAACACTGTGCCCCTGCACAGATGCAGGATGGAGAGCTCATTAAAAAAAAAAACATACTAGGTGAGACTCTGGGGGGAAATTTTGCCTGAAGGTTAATTACATTCCCTGTGCACTTTTGGGTAGCTTCCACTTCACTTAAGGGAATTTTATGTGTCTTCATAGGTTTACCTGATAATAAAGAAATTGTAGAAAGTGAACAGCGCTAACTAAGAAGAGGTTTGGAATAGCTTCCTGGGTGTTCCCGCGGAGTCAGGTAAGCGTTACAGTTCTACCAGGCTGTTGAGGTGTTTTGCGAGCGATATATGTATGTGTGCAGCTAGGCCGAATTGATCGAGGGGTGCAGCTGCATTGTATTGTTTGTTGATGTAAAGAGGAGATTGAGCATAATGATATGAATGATGTGATGCATACTAATCTCCAAAATTCTAGCTAGATGCGAGTCATGCTAATCTCCACAATTCTATCTGGATGTGACGCATGCTAATCTTCACAATTCCATCTAGAAGTGACGCAAGATTATCCTTCACAGTTCTATCTTGGTGTGAGGCATACTAATTTCCAAAATTCTATGTAGATGCGAGTCATGCTAATCTCCAAAATGTTATCTAGATATGATGCAAGGTTATCTCCACAATTCTATCTAGATGCGATGCAAGGTTATCTTCGCAATTATTTCTAGATGTGACGCTAGGTTTCCTTCACAGTTCCATCTAGATCCGACGCATGCTAATCTCCAAAATTCTTTCTAGATGTGACGTAAGGTTATCGTCACAATTCTTTCTAGATGTGACACAAGATCATCATCATCACAGTTCAGAGGCCCAAGGACAAGCGAAAAACCATGCGGCACGGCCACGTTTGGACACTAGCCACAGTTCGTAGTCAAACGCAAGCTAATCTTCAAAATTCTGTCTAGGTGTGACGGAGGTTAATCTATACAATCCTGTCTAGGTGTGATGCGAGCTGACATACACAATTCTCTCTAGATATGACGCAATGCTAATTTCACAGTTCCATCTAGCTATGACGCACTGCTAGTCTTCACAATTCTGTCTAGATGTGACGCAAGCTAGTATTGCAAAGGCTAGTGTTAGTTCTGTCTAGATAGGACGCAAGGCTAATCTCCATAATTCTTCTATCCGAGTGCGACGCATGACTATACTTCACCTGGAAAGAGCATGACCGCCTAAATTGGAGGCATAACAGTAAGTGCAAAATACCTAGATTTGAGGCATCTGGATAAAGGGAGAATGCCATTGTATGGGACACAACATTAAATAACACCACTGAAGGGTTGGTACACAGCAGTGATAGGGGTATTCTTTACTAGCTGGCTGATTTTGGTATGCTAAGTTGTGTAGGTTAATAAGAGAGGCAGGGCTTTTTGGAGTATATCTATTGCTGTACTCCACACCCAGACAACACTTATCTGATCAGTCGCTGCTGGTTGACGGCTGGCTACTGGCTTCTCAGGTGAACACGGGCAAACACTGTCTGGAGCTGTTTCTTTGGAGGTTGCCCTTAGCCGAAGGGGCTGTACGGGAAGTGGGCTGCCCTAGGGGATGTGGTTAAGAGTGTACCTCCTGGAGGGCAACAGCCATTCACGGGCAGAGGTGGAGTGGTAGGGAGGGGGCGGGGGAAGAGGTCACACAGGTGCGGCAGAAAAATGTTAAAAAGGTCCGGAAGGCAAGTGGAAATGGCTGCCAGGAACAGAGGCAGAGAGACACCTGACTGTCCACACCAATTGCAAGGGGAAGGGCGGGGACACGAAGAAAGCCAGAATCAAGCAAAGGACTGCACCCTCCAGATTCAGGCCAGCTCACAAAACAGGGCGAGAGGCCACAGAATGCACAAGATAAACCCACCAGAACAGCACAAACTAGCCAAAAAACTATTGAAAAAACCCACAATCAAGAAGTAACAATTAAATATTGCTACTTGAAGAGAACAACTTTTCTTTCTATTGGTGAAGAATGTGTTAAATGCCAAGTGAAAGAATTTTCAAGTACAGGGAACTGTGTGAATAGAACGTGACCATCTAAGAAGAACTTTGTTCTTTAGGTACTATTGTTGAAAATCCTACTTTGAAGCTGGGGAAGGGAATCCAACCCACGATACAATGATATATTTTTTATCAGGTTCATGTTGATTACAATTGTTGTTTATGGTAAGCTTGAAAGTCATATCTGACCTGTACAAGTTAATATATATATAAGTGTGAGGTACAGATTGCTTTGATTAGAGTGTTTTCCTTTAGTTTCCAACCCTTTACCAAGTTATCTGTCTTGCATTTCTGGCCCCTCACAGTCCAGACCTAGTGTGCCGCTTGCTCAAATCTGAAGATGTTGGCCACCTGAGCCAATACCTGGCACTCTGTCCCTGACGATCTTGCACTCCCCCTACCACCTAGAAGAAGACCCAATCATCTGACTTCCACCAAAGTGCTGCCCAACTATCTGTCAGCTGCCCACATGCCTAATTGTACGCCTCCTGACCTACAAAACATGTCCTTTAAACTTAATTGCACTCTCACATCACCACGCCCCCTCCCACACCTTTTCTTTACCCGTCCACCTGAAGGTCTCTACTGCCCTAGCCGCCCACTGGGCTCCTCATGCCTCCGGGTGCCACCAAGGGCTGAATTACTGCCCGTCTTTCTTACCTTGTCACGCTCCAGATGGTAACAAACCCTCTGCCACTCCACTGCCCATTGCTGCTAAACCCCTGCTCACTAGCGTGGAACCTCATGCCACCCTCCAAGCTCTATAGCCTGCACTGGCCAAACTAGACTACAGCATCTTCGCTCCCTCACCCACATCCTGAACCACCTACCATACATTGGCACTCAGAAATGAACACCTACGCACCTGCACAGTCCTGGCCACTTCACCACCGACACACCACCTCTCAAAGATGCCACCACCTAGTCAGGTGCACACCCCCCACACCCGTCCCTCCTCCCCCGCCCTCCCTGCAACCTAACCACCTCGATTGTGCCCTCATCAATGCATGTTCCTTTTGCGCCCATGCCATGGATTTACATTACCTTATATTGGATAAGGACCTTGACCGGTTTACCATCACTGAAACCTGACTGCATGATACAGCAGGTCCAGCACCATCTATCGCCATCTCCAATGGATATTCCATTCTCAGATCAGACAGACCCACCAAACTAGGCAGAGGAGTTGCAATTATATCTGAATCCTCTCTATCCATCAGAACCTCTCTCCTTGCTACCAAGCAAGGCTATGAATTCCTGCTCACCAAAATTGAGCCATGCCCCCAAACCACCATTAACCTCTACCGGCAGCCCAACAACCTCAGCTCCCCGGATACGGACATCCCTCTTCTCCTCACTCTGCTCATCAAATCCAATACCAAACGTATTCTACTCAGTGATTTTAATCTAGGCTTCAATGACACCACTGACTCCAAGGCCACTGTCCTCAGTGCCACGCTAAAAGAGATGAATTGCATCCAAGTCATTACCACCCACACTAAAAGCTGAATCCTCAATTGGATCCTGAATCTTAACACGCCCATAACGGTCACAACCATTGACCCCCCCCCTACCATGGACAAACCATTCCCTGATCCTTTTCACCCTCACATTTCAATCTACGACCGCCCACAAAGTCACCCAACACCTCCCTATAACTGCGAGGCACACCCGTAAATTCACCAAGTTGATGCTCTAACCAAATATTTGCACCTCCCTTGCATTATTGCCCAACAGTAAGGACCCCAAAACCATCCTTGCTGCAGTTAATGCCACGCTCATGTAACCTCCAGACAAAGTAATCGCCCTCCACAGACAGAAGAGGGCCCAGGAACACCTTTGGAGGAAGAACCCCTCCCAAGTATACAAAAAGTCCTTTCTCTCCACTGCTAAGACCTGCAAAACTGCCATCTTCACTACCAAATCAGCATCTACAACACCAGGATCAGTAAAGCCAGTTCCAATGCTAGGGAACTCTTTAAGGAACTCTAATCCCCAGCAACTCCCATCGCCAATTTCCCAAAAGACAAAGCCTGGTGGACCCTTGTTCAATCTGCCCTGGTCAACCAAAACGCACCATTTAAGAGACAAACTTTCCTCAGAAAAACCTTGCTTTCGACTAAGCATGCGTCTCCACTCCACCTAGCAGATCACTCCATGACCACTGCGCCCCTTCCACTTCTACCCTGTAACTCCTTCCGACATCCAAACCATCATCCAGTGCCTAAAACCATCAAACTGCAAAGGCTACTTGAGGATACATATGCCCCTCCCACCTCATCAAGATGTGCGCTGAACCCCCCCCCCCCCACACCCAAGATTGCCTAATTCATCAATGCTTCTTTAGCCTCCTGCTCAGTCCCTAAAACCATTAAAGAAGCCTTGGTCACACCCCTACTCAAAAAACACTCCCTTAACCCCACCCTCCCTACCAACTACCACCCTATCACTACTGTACCTTACCTTCTTAAAATACTTGATCGCACAGCCTACACCAAACTCCAAACCCATTTGGAGGTCCACAACCTTCTAAGCTCACACACATCTGTCTTCAGACCTAGGCACAGTACGGAGGATACCCTCCTTGACCTCAAGATCCAGCTCGACAGCATACGCCATGCTGGAGAACTCACCATCCACCTCCTACTTTACCTATCTGCGGCATTTGATCTTGTTGACCACACTATTCTCCGTCAACACCTTACCTTAAAATTTCCTTTCTCCAAAGATGCCGCCAGTTGGGTCAACTCATTTCTCAGCGAATGCTCCTCCAGGATTTTTGCTGGATCTCAAGCAACTGACCGTATTCCCGTCTCATACGGGGTACCGCAAGGCTCATGTCTGTCTACCACGCTCCACAATATGTGCACTAAGCCCCTTTTTAATCATCCTGACTGCCTAGAAAATTCCTGATACAAACTTTGCTAATGACATCAAAGTGCTACTGAAACTCAGTGGATACCACAGCCTAGACTCCACTAATACCAATCAAGGCTATAGTATTATCCAAGCTTGGATGGCAGAGCACGACCTCTGCTTGAATGATGATAAAAACAGAGCTCCTTATCTTAGGCTCTCTGCACTGACTCAAGCATCTGCATCCTCCCTTCGCCTCCTTCTCCATTGATGGCAACATCACCCTTGTCTCTAGCTTTTTGAAAACTTTGGGCGTTTACCTAGACTCAGAACTATCCATGCAAAAACACATTAAGGACCTTGGCTTATCAACAGCTTATTGCACCAAGCTCATGAACCTCAGTAGACCATTTCCATCTTCTGACAATTGTCTCACGCTAGCCAGAGCTATCATTGGCAGCAAACTGTATTATTGTAACACCATCCTCTGGAACCTCAACCAAAAACATAACCAAACTTCAACTGATCCAAAATAGTCTGAGGTACAAAACGAACGCACCACATCTCTCAAGCGAGGCACAAGGATCACTGGCTGCCTATCAAAGCCTGCATTAAGTTCAAATTCTTATCAATTACGCGCTGATCCATCCACAATGCTGCACCTACCTACCTCAACCAGCGTATTTCCAAAAGTGCCAAACTACATTGCCTTCGTTCCTCTACTACCTTGACCCTAGCAACACCTAGATTCACCAGAAAAAGAGCAGGCGGAGCAAGCCTCACTGTCATTGCTCCCAGTCTCTGGAACGCACCCTAACCCCGTGTATCCAAGAAGAAACTGCATACCTAATCTTCAGAAAAACTAAAAACTGTGTTGTACAAGAAATATGTATAAGGCTTGTCCTACCATCTCATGACTGTATTGCCTTTACTGTAACATGTACTAATGCCGTGATACTTCAGGGTCTCAGCGCTATCAACAAATGTAATAAATAAATATCTGCCCACAATGGGTTGCAACTTTGTATGATTGTCTGGAATTCCTCCACAAATCGCTGGGGTTCTTCCCTTATATTAGGCAATTATTAAGCTAATGCCCTAATGTTTCCAAGTGTCCATGGTACATGGACTGTCATCAGTGCCTGTGAATTTTCCCCAATCGACCTGTGCAGATGGTACTTGTCAGAGTGAAGCTTCAAATTCATGTGAATCCATTCGTATAGTGTCCCTCTCCTAAGACATGTTATTTAGGACACTCAGCCCCACCCTGTTAGGCTTTGCTCACGTCCCCAGCTTTAATCCCCAGTCTATCCGAGGTGGCGTTAGGAATCGGGTGCTTGAAAGACCACTCCCCGGTTATAGCACAACTTCAAACATAGCACTCGGATCCTTCCCCAAAACACCTGTGGCGCCTATGGGAGGTACATTTGAGGGACCCAGCCATTCGGGTGGACTTTTCAGACCACAAGGACCACTACTTTGCAACTAATGTAACTCTGAACATGGCATTGAATACCATATGGGATGCCTTTAAGGCTGTCGCAAGAGGCAAATGCATATCTAGGCGCCTCAACATTCGTCAAATCCAAAGAAGCAGTCAGGCTTCAGCTGGCAGGGGAGGTGAAGAGGCGAGAAGACCCATAAATCCTCCAACTCCCTAGAGGCCTTTGAAAGCTCCAGGGTGGCACGAGCCAAACTGGAAGCACACTTAGCGGGCCGCACAGCCTAGGAAATCTGGCTAATCAAACAAAAATTACCAAACCATATCAAAAGAAAACGTGGAAGCAGAGATAGTCTCCCTCGCTATGAACAAAACCCAGGGCCTGGATGGGTTCTCAACCCAGTTTTACAAGCAATATAAAATCCACCTGGCGACGCCCTTGCCTAACTTATTCAACTCTATCCTCACCTCCAAAGCAGTGACCCAGACTATGGCAGAATCAATTACAATATTACTTCTTGAACCTGGGAAACCAGGAATTGAATGATTCTTACGGGCCAATCACCCTCCTAAAGACAGGCAGTTAGATATTTGGGAAAATTTTAGCCAACAGAATTACTGAGGCCTTCCCCACACCAGTCATGTCTTAACATAGCCAGATCAGTATCTATAGAGCCCTTGATCTCATTGAAATGGGCTAAGGGGACGAACAAGTCGTTTCCCCGGTAGTGCTCGATGCCAGGAAAGCATTTGATTGATTGGATTGGGGTTTTGTTGGGGAGAGCCTCATGGCCTTTGGTTCAAACATAAGAACCTGGATACAGGCCTTAATGGCAACCCCCCCCCACACTGAGATAATGGTGAACAACCTTGTTACCCAATCAATATATATGATGAAAGGAACGTGCCAGGGGTGCCCCCTACCCTCCCTTTTCTGTTTGCGCCAGCCATGGAGTCCTTTGCGTACCACATCAGGGACAAATCTCAGTTCCTGGGATAGGGAATTTGGAATATAAAGACTGGAAGGAGGGGGTATCTGTACTTCTGCCCACTATATGGTTGGGGCAGGGGCACAGAGCACCCCAGCCAAGGCAAGGCTTTCAATTGGTAAACGTGGCGAGCAACCAAGGCTGAGACTCCAGGAGGTGATGCAGTCTGTTTCTTAAGTACAGGGAATCCCCCAAACCTCCACAAAGGAACCCCCACACATTTTGTTCCGTTCTACTTCAGGTGTTTTAAATTAAATAAGGTGCAAGTAAATATATACACAGTACTCAGGCAACAATATTCTAATAATGGCACCAATACATATACTCTATGTGGTACCACCCTATACTTCGATTCAGTAAAAATGCACCAACTTCTGACAGTTATTAAAAAGCATGAGAATTTCCAACCAAGGTGTAACTTCATATATCAATGTAGAAAGGCTGGTTTCATTAGTTACATTGGCAGAATGCTTTCTCTAAAGAAAATATGCAAGTCTGTGTGATGATGCCCCCCACAGCTAAGTAACCTGTAAAGGAAAGGTTGAGGTGTACTTTATTTTGTCTATTACAGCCAGTACATAAATGTGCACTGATGCTCTGCTTTTCCTTCTATAGGTTCCACTACCCCAAAGTACCCGAGATGCCACAGGGGAACGGGATCCAAGACGACTCTGGGACCCCTGGTCGATTCCTGAGGCTGGAAGAGACTCTTCCTCATCACAGTTCCTTTTGGTGCCTTGGCAGGCTTTGTGGTGGAGTTTCTTGGCTTTACTCGACTGGACCCCTCGAGGACGGTCCCCCTTTGGAAGAAGTCGTCGCTGGGATGTCGAGGTCAAGAGAAAAGAAGGAGCCCAGCAGTGTCGGAAAAGGCAGCACTTTTCGCAATGGTCTCTGTTGGTGGGTCGTTACTTCGGCTGTGGATGTCCCACGAAGGTCAGACTTGCTGTGTTCCCAGACAAGGCCTGGCTGAAGAAGATGACCTTGGAGGACCTTGGTGACAATGGGTGCAGTGGCCAAGTATGTGTCTGGTTTTGGGATTTTGCGGTTTACAGACTTTCGGTTCGTCGCTGCTGCAGCCGCATCCTTGACCTCAGGATTGCTTCAGGGGGCTGGGCTCGACCACTGGACTGGACACCCGCACCAAGTTTGCAAACTCAGGATGTCTTCTGGTGGCGAAAAACCCACTAGCGGACACTCCACTGCACACAGCGACCCTGGATCTTCTCTGGCATTAAGAAGTGGTTGGATGTTGTGGTAGGGATGTCCCTTCAACCAAATGGAACTTACAGCTCTGGGTGTCAAACAGCACTATGCCAGGATAACCCTCTTCTTGGCGATACACAGCAATCTAGCTTCCAGCAGTCATGAACACTCCTCCGGACCCTGGGTGAAACAACTGGACTTCAGATAGTGATGTCCAGGCACTCCTCGGCTGGACTCACAAATACCCCTTCTGTGGATGACAGGACACAGACAACAGATTCAAAGTTCAAAAATAGAAATGGTTTCAAATGTCAGGATGGTAGAAGGCCTAACATGCCCAATGCTAAGGTGGGATTTCCCAACCTGAACGAAACTAAGGAAAGTCGGAGTCAAAGAGTTCAACTTAAAAGTTTGTCTGTGTCCAAAACCTATCCTTGCCCTCACAATTAAAGCTGCACAAATGTGAAGGGATGTCAATAATGAAAGAAATAGTGATCAACACAAAGTTCTGAGCTTTGTCCAGCTCTTGGCTTCCTCTTCAGCTCTGCTTCCCCCAAGTTCATGAAAGCTCTACAAAAGTCTCAAGATTACCTTTCCCAAGTTCAAGGCAATACAGTTCTACACACTCCTCGTGGTTCCTTTCCCACGTTCAAGGTAACAGTTCCAGCTCCATCCGCAAGAGAGCATTTGCAGTTATTCAAGTCTCAGGGTTCCCTTCCCCAAGACTTCAACATAGCAACTGATACTGGTCTCAGTCTTTCAAAGTTTAACACAACTCCAGGCCAACTTGACCCTCCTTCTGGTTTGCATCACAAACTCACTTACATTGCTCCTTCTTGGTTTATTTCACAAGGTCTTTGGCTTTCACAATTCAGGGCTCCCTGGTCTAGGCACAGTGGTCAGACCACACAGTCCACCCATCACAGGTCGCATAATCAGAAACCCTTGGCTCTTCAGCCCACCCAGGTTCTTCTGTATTTGCCCAGGTGTCTAAATTCACATTAACTTAGGGTCTCTTGTTCGGCCTCTTGGCTTTATGTGCAGGTTCACACACATCTGGCTTCTCCTGGTTAGCCTCTTGGCTTTGCGAATATGTGTCACACATCTTATGACAGTCTTTGGCCTTGCGACACTTTGTCCATTCATTAACTACCCTTTGAGGTGGTCTAAGTATTCCCCACCTTTCTTTCGTGCACTTTCACAATTCTGCTCTTTTCCATAGGTTGTTTTCAAACGGGCACTTTCCCTTTCAGCTTTCATCAACTATTAGCTTTGCCCATAAAGTTTCATTCAATTCGATATTCAATATGTGTAATTTCACTTTGCTTCAAGATTTCATTCAGTTTGAGATTCAATGTGTCATAAGGCACGTCGGTACTCATGCGTAGCCCCTTGGAGCCCCCTCGGCTTTGAGTGATATTTACTTCCACTCACCGGTCCTCAGCGTTTCTCCTCTGGCGGATGCGTGGCTTCTAATTTGCTTCACAGGCAAGTGGACCGGTCTCTGCAAGCCCAGCTCTCACTCCAGGTGTTTCCTTGCACACACTGGCAGCTCTTCTCTCCCCCACGGACAGGAACAGCATCCTCTCTTCCTTCTCCCTTGCTCGCAGAGGCTTTCTTCGGACAACGGAGGCTCCCACACGTGTGGTAGCCTAAATGCGCGACTGGCCCTGAGCTCCATAGGTCTTCTGGGACATCAGGCAGCGTCCCGTCTTCCTCTCATGTCCCACCACGGCTGCCTCCTCATGATACGGGTCCCTGCTGGTCTCTCCCACACAGGCCTCCCTGTTCTCTTTGCTGCTCCTTTGGTCTCCATTTATACACCTGCAACCACTTGACCGGTTGCAGTTGTGCATTTTCTATTGGGCTTGCCTGACCATAATTATAGGGAAATGTGTGACTTCAAAGTTCTCTCCAGGCATCTTCCTTGTCCCAGTACTAGAGTGGTGAAATGAGGTTTTAGTGTTCATTACTCTCAGTCGCCTCTTCCACGTCCCAGTACTGTCAGAAATAAAATGTTGGGAATTTAGGGCAGAGGTTTTACAGTAGCCTATAAAGGCCGGGGCAAGGTTAGGTTGGTCTTGAGTAGGGAAAGGTGGATACGATGTCTCGCCTGTGGGCACCCCACAAGGACCCTCTACGCAGGTGATCCTCCCTCGCTTCTCCACCCCGAGGGTCAGGATCGTAAAGCGATGGCCTTTCCCTGTCCACCTGAGAAAAGGATCTGGGGGAGTAGGAGTGAGGATACCCTCAGGTTTCTTCTCACATGCCCTTCCCCAATGCGGGTTGGACCGGGTTGCTTCACAGGGAAACCGGTAGAGGAAGTCTACATTACCTTGTTCCCGACCCTTCCAGTGTTCTACTGTGTAGCAGTAAGGTTGAAGGTCCAGGAACCTCTGCATTACTCGAGGGTTGGATTCCTTCCTCCAACTGGTCCATACTAGAGGAGAGCAGTCTGTCATTAGGCGAAACCTAGGACATATTATTTTAGGTGAACCACTAAGCACTTGATTGCCAATGCCGCTAACTCGATAACTGAGTAGTTCTATGGGGAAGATCTTTCTGCTAATATACAGAAGGGGATCTTCCAGTCCATCGTGGTTTTGTGACAGAACAGCTCCTAATCCCATTAAGGAAGCATCAGTCTGAAGGATGAATACTTTGGAAAAATCTGCAACTTTGAAAATGGGGCTTTGGCGTAGGGCTTGTTTCAAGGTTGTGTAAAAGATGTAATTTTCCTCTTCCCACCTGATCTTTTGGGGCTCTGCATTTTTCAATGCGTCTGTCAGTCTGGATGTTTTGCTGGAGAAATTGTGGTAGTACCCAATTAATCCCAAAAAGCCCCTTAGATCCTTCTTAGTTTTTGGAGGGGCGGTATCAAGAACAGCTCTCACCTTCTCTTGCTGTGGTTGGACAGTGCCATTACCCACAAAGAACCCGTAAAGGAATAGTGCGCTCAGAAAATATTATTGCCTAAAAAGATGGCCAATAATGAAAAATATATATAAAAAATATTTTTTTTAAAGTCCCTTTGTAAAGTATGGAGCAAATGAAGCTCAAACTTAAAAATGTGAAGCACTAGGGGGCATCCATTTTGTGAAATGGATGCCTCCTGTGCTTGCCCTTGAGGCACTAATGAAGCAAAAGCCAGCCAGCTGTAATAAACAAAAGCTACCACTGGGTGGCTTTTGCTTCATTGGTGCCGGAGGACGGAGACCAGAGACAGCAGGCAGGAAAGCTGCATCTCGGTAAGTGCTCATTTCCTTAATTTCTTAAGCACTGGCTGTGTTTTTCTTTTCTAAGTTTTCCAGGCTGGAGGAGCCCGGAAAACTTAGAAAGAAAACTGCAACTTTTAAAATATTGTATTTATGTTTGCTGTAGCTTCAACTTGGAGCCCTCTGGGCACCAAGCTGAAGCTACCGCAAACATGAATAGAATGTTGTTGTATTAAAAAACGCAGCGGTTTTCTTTCTAAGTTTCTCGCGCTCCTCCGAGCCGGAGGAGCCCGAGAAACTTAGAAAGAAAAACAGCAGCGTTTTTTAATACAACCGCCTTGTGTTCTGCCTGCCGTGGCTATCACTTTGAGTCTCCCGGGCTCACCCGGAGGAGCCCGGGAGACTCAAAGTGATAGCCACGGCAGGCAGAACACAACGCGGTTGTGTTTCAAAATGCTGCAGTGTTTCTCCCTGCAGCAGCTTTCACTGAGTCTCCCGGGCTCCCATGGGAGCCCGGGAGACTCAAAGTGAAAGCTGCTGCAAGCAGAAACACAATGCAGGTGTGCTCTGAAATGCCACAGTGCTTCTCACTGCAGCGGCTTTCGCATGGGTTCTCCTGGGCTCCCTCAACCCTGAGGGAGCCCAGGAGACTCCAACCGAAAGCTGCCGCAGTGAGAAATACAACATTGTTGTATTTGTAAATGCTGCAGTATTTACAAATACAACAACGTTGTTATTCAGGCTGCGGCGGCTTTCGCGTGGAGTCTCCTGGGCTCCCCCAACCCTGAGGGAGCCCAGGAGACTCCAAGCAAAAGCTGCCGCAGTGAGAAATACAACATTGTTGTATTTGTAAATGCCGCAGTATTTACAAATACAACAACGTTGTTATTCAGACTGCGGCGGCTTTCGCTTGGAGTCTCCTGGGCTCCCTCAGGGTTGGGGGAGTCCAGGAGACATTTTCTGTGCTTCTCTGGGCTTGGGGAGCACCGAAAACATAAAATGAAAGTGAAGGCAGCCTCCTCAGCTCTGCTCTGGCTGCACTAAGCAAAAGCTCCGAGTAGGGGGCTTTTGCTGCTTGTTTAGTGCCACCAGGGCAGAGCTCAGAAGGCTGCCTGAAATGGCAAAATGGATGCTCCCATGTAAACGCTTTGAGCCTCGTTTCCTCAAAGTGTTTACATAGGAACTTTCATTCAGAATATGTTGAAAGTATGTTTTAGACTATTGGCCATCTTTTTTGCCAATAATATTTCCTGAGCGCACTATTCCTTTAATACTTAACCACAGATCAGGCCAGCTTGCATTTTCTGGGATTAGTGGTCAACCATGCTTTTCCTCGCAAGCTCCTGATGGTGTAAAGGTGGTACAAATGGTCTTCCCATGTCCCGCTATGTGTCATAATGTCTACATAAGCTCTGCAAAGTTCTGAGTATGGTTGTAAGATTGTATCCATTAATCTCTCGAATGTTGCAGGAGCCCCATGTAGACCAAAAGGCAGGACTTGAAAATGAAATAACCCTATGGGAGTGGCAAAGGCAGTTTTCTCTTTATCCGGTACATGCAGTGTGGTCTGGGCGGGGAGTACAGCAATCGCTGTATTCTAGAAAACGTACCACTCTTCTTACCTACATAACATAGCAGACCAAAATTAGCAAGCTAGTAAACATTATTTGTATCACTGCTGTGTACCAACCTTTAGGTGGTTTTATCTTACTGTTGTGTCCCATACGTAGGCGTTCTCCCTCTATCCAGATATTTCACATCTCAATGTTTTGCATTTATTGTTGTGCCTCCAATTTAGGAGTTCACCCTCTGGCCAGGCGAAGCTTAGCCATGTGTCACACTTGGATAGAATTGAGAAGATCAACAATCCGTCACACATGGATAGAATTATAGAGGTGTAGATTAGCCACATAGAAGAATTTAGCGAGTAGCCAAAGCACTTACCACACCGCTTCTACTTCCTCAAACACACCACCCAAACACTATACACGCCCACTGGGATAGCCAGCCTATACCTGAACACACACCCAACACAAGCAAAACACACTTACAAACAAACCCAGACACTGGACCTCATCCGTACGGACACAACAAGCCAGTGAGCACAACCTTTAACGCCTGCAAATGTACACATATCACACAACACACCCCAACACAACAAACAGCCACACAGAAAACATCCCAGGCATAGGACTTTACCTGTACAGATACAACAAGCCAGTGCATGCAACCTACCATCTGCAAGCCAAGTTCTGGTTCTGGACCTATCCTATCATTCTTCCCTCACTAACCAACCCTGTCCTTTTTCTTGCAGAGCCACTTGCGCACTTGGAGACTGCCCTTGGGCGGCATCGGTGCGTGGTATAACTCAACATAACAAAGGAAGCTGCCAATATCCTTTCAATAGATCGATCGTAGAAAGGTAGACAGCATTACCCAGCTGATCTATCAGATCGTTGATATGGGGCATTGGGTAAGCGTCAAAGGCAGAGATGGCGTTCACCTTTCTAAAGTCTATACAAAATCTCTAACTTCCATCGGGTTTTGACACCAACACGATAGAGAAGGACCAATGACTATTAGAAGGTGTGATGATATTAGCCTCTAGATATTTTCAATTTCCTTAATTATGGCATCTTTTCTAGCCTTGGGTATTTAGGCTTTCCTGTTTTCAGTTAAATCTGATAAACACTGGAAAAACACCCCCAGAAGAAAAGGTGCCTCCTAGGTTTAAACTGAAAAACACAGTTTTCCCTATCCCAGTGGTGCCTTAGTGTGAGGAAGGATGGAAGTACGTTTGCGGAATGAAGGGGTGGCTGAAGAAGGGGCTTGGCAGAAGGATCCTACTCCCGCCCCCCATGTAGGCCTGTTTGCTTTCTACCATTGTTTCACCTCCTGTCCCCTGACCTTCAAAAACACTGCACAGTCAATATTGCATAGTTTTCTTTGTAAATAAATAATATTTGTATTTGTCAGTGGTCAGAACAATTTTGAGGAATTGTAGACAAATTTGAATAATTTTTGAGGTTGCCGATTCACGTCTTAAAATTGGCTAAAATTCCTCAAAATAGCTCTTGACCACTGACAAATATTTTTATTTACAAGAAATGGATTAACATGGATTTTTAAGTGTCTATTTGTGCCGACAGACCCTCTGTGAATGTGCATCTTTCCGGAGGAGTGCTGAAAAGTGTCAGCTGCCTGATGGCTTTAAAAGGAAAGCCATGTGCAGCTTCCATGTATGAGGCTTCCATACACAGTGCTTGCATCCACAGTGTCACGGTCAACTCCAACCTCCAGTGGCTCGCTATAGCTCCCACACCCAGCGTCCCATCAGAAGTTGCAGGCCCCTTAATTGCTGCTTAGCACTTTCTTCCTTCAAGAAGAGTTTTTAAATTAGGAGCAATTTATAAATGATGGCTCATTTAAGGGAAGTATGTTTTGGACAAGACGCTCGTAACATTTCCGTGAAGAATGTACCTGGACAATTCACTCTGAAAGCACACAGAAAGCACAAGTTAGTTGCCTAAATCTACACCCTCCTCCAGGCCAATATCTCGCAGAACAGTTTTAAACAAAAACATTATTTTCAGATGTTCATATTTAACACCAAAAAGTGTTTATTTTTCATAGAAGTAATAGTTTCATCACATCATAGATGAACCCTGCATTTGTGAATCACTGAAACACAAACAGGTAACCTTTTCACGCATTACATTTTTTATAAGCCTTTCAAAACCCAAAGGCATTATTTTTGCCTTATGCTGAATTGCAATCTGCTATTTGTAGTCTCCAAGTCAAGATGGTGAGAATACCACCACAATTGTACACTTTTTGCCTAACATAGTTCTATAAGGATTTATATATGTGTGTGAGTACCTTACTATTGTATGTCTACTGTTCAAGTTATCTTTATAAAGCAGAATATTGTTGACAGCCAGACATGGGGGTGAGGAGGGGAACTGACGAGAGGGCAAGTGAGTCATGAATTTCTGCCCAGCATGTGGCAAGAAAGGTTGCAATACTGGAGACTGGTGCAGTTATTTTTGCCTGATTGTGGCTGCTTTTAAGGGCACAATTAAAGAATTAAGGTGGGTGGACAGTAACTTTTTTTTCAGAGGGCGGATGCAACCCCTTGGTTATTTTGAGGTTGGCAAGCTTGCTAAAGTATTTGACTACCAGGTTTTTACCCAGATTGTCATGTTCACAGTGTAGATGTTTACCGGCAAGACCACAAGCACTTGTCTCGCATTGGGATTTTGTTTTCCAGGGAATATTTCAGTACAGCAGGCAGGAAAGCAGGCTGGGTTTCAAAGGGTTTCTACCTTTTATACTTTGCCAGCATATTTATTGTAACATTTCCTCTCAGGTTTTTTTTAAGTCCAATGCTCAAGGTCAATTGAACTACATTTGTGTATGTCACTTTAAGATATGCTCACATACTGTGCGTATATACAGGGTGCCAGCTTTTGCTTTTCGCTATGGGGGGGAAAAAAAGAACCTGGGCATAGGTTATTCTTACAACCAGTCATTTATTCCCTTTTCAGTGCCGCTTCAATGTGGTTAAGTAGGGTCCTGCGATGCATCACAACAGTCACCAAGAGACCAGCCATAAAACAAGGGGCTTCTAGCACGCTGCTTAATCAAAGTGTGTGATCCTTGGCAAATAATTTAATCTCACTGCGCATTGCCTAAAGAAATTAAAAGCTCTCGAAGCCTCCCATCTTTTAAACATAACAATACCAGTGTCAAAACAGGTCAACATCAGTCTGTGATTGATGATCATCTTTGAGCGATGGTTGCATTAGGATGGATTGCGAGGTTAAGCTGGGCATATGTTATTCTTGTAGCCGGTCATGAGAGATTAATCTACTTATGCATGCAATGAAACAAAACACACAGTTGTGTGTTTACACTGGAAAAAACGTATCCGCGATGAGGCACACAGCAAAATACTGAGAAACACAGATCCTGATATTTTTGTAAAACACTGGAAAAAGACCCCCGGCAGTTAAAAAAACAAAACCCCTAAAAACAGGAAACCCTAATAATATTATAGCCTGGGACTCCGATGGATTTTCCTTCCATTCCTTCAATAAGTTTAAGTGGTAAACCTGGCTTTTAAGACAACGGTCTGGTTGTGAGATCTTATAATTGCAGGGACCCATTTGATCCAGTACCTCGTATGGTCCATGCCATCTGGATACCAGTTTATTTTCAGAAGTAGGCAATAGTACCTGCACTTTCTGGCCTATGGAAAAGGACCTCAACAAAACCTTGTTATCATAGGAGGTCTTTTATTGTTCCTGTGCTTTAACCATGGGAGTCTGGCCTAAAGATCTAACAGCCGTCAAGCTTTCTTTCAATTTATTTGAGTTTGGGAGGGTGGAATTGGGGCCTCCTCCCTCTTCGCATGTTTCTCTCATCATATCCAGGACATCCTGCGGTTCTCCCCCATGAAAGACTTCAGATGGAAAAAATCCCGTTGAGGCCTGAGGGGTTTTCTGGACTGCAAACAAGGCCAGGGTATCATTTGATCATAGTTCTTACCATCCTGCTCAACTAACTTTTGGAGTATAGTTTTGTGGGTCTTATCAAATCTTTCAACAAGTCTATCTATCTGGGGATGTGTTAGGAAAGATTTATCAGAATGCAATTTCCCCCCTCCCTATTATGAACCCCCCGAAACCTTTTGCTTGGCTATCCTAACCTGACTTTTTCCAGTGGAGCACAGCCTTCAGCTGCACTTCCCTGGGCTTTTGCTTATTTGTTATGGGGAAACAGACAAGTACTTCAGACTGTCAGTACTGGGAAACTACGTTTCCCTTAGTCTTTTTACTATGTTGCCATTTTTTAGTAACTTTTTATCAGTGTGCAAAGTGCATTACTGTACAGAGCACTGGGGTCCTATTGTTTTAAGGCACTAGACACTCGCTAAGGAGTTTTTGGTGAATGTGCAAGCATTTCTAGGACAAACTGGTGGCAGCAGTTTACTGTAATGGTATTTTTACTACTTTTTAGCAAACCATACTGTGTTTACTGCAGATGGCTTATGATCGTGGCCAGTGCCTAAAGTGGATGTGCCACAAAGTATTTTGTTCTATCCTATGGCCATCTTGTCCCTTGGCCTTCACCCGGGTCTGGCTGACCCTAGACTTCCTTAATTGGGTATGCAGCCTCCCACGAAAACAGCATCTTTCGCGGGCTCTCCTGCATGTCACATATGCTAGTGCACAGGAAGAGGTTTGGAACTGCCTGGTCCCGACCCACACTACTGGTGCCATATTGTCTGGTGTGCATGAATGCATGAGGACCACCTTGGAACAAACAAAGTTCCTATTGTCAAATAGGAACTCCCGTCCCCTGCACAGCAACTGGTACTGGAAATCAAAATTCCAAACAATATTTAAATAGCTTAAGTAATTCAAATCAGTTTTGTCTTTAGATGACCAATTTGTGTTGTGACAATTGTTTTCAAAAACATTCAAGGATACATACAATCAAGAATGTTTTTAATCAAGAATCAAAATAGGAGTTCAATTCACTCAATAGTATCAAATTATATTAATCATGAGCTCTACGCGTTTCGAGAGTGAACCTCTCTTCTTCAGGAGCAATACATCATATTTTTCACGGAATAATTTCAATGAGAATGCTTTAAACCAAAACATTTTTTGAAGTTTCTTTTGACAAAAGAATTTGACAAAAATATTTTAGCAATTCAATGGCTGCCTATTTTACATTTAATATAGACATGATTGCATTTTTCAACTAAATTGTCTTGTTTATCTTCAAAAAGATCATTTGACTGTGGGGTAATGGAAACATCTCGTGGCACAATTCTCTGAGAATCTGTGGATAATATTAATAAATAATATTAGTATTGTGTAAGGAGGACCATCTTGGACCATTATTGGACCACGCCTGGTGCGCATGCAAGGGAGCAGATTTGCATCCATTCCAGGTCAATCTACAGTGGTTCATACCGAACTACAGAAGGAGCCAAGTATCCTGTGAGCAGAAGCAGAACAGAGGACCTGTCGGAGACAAGCTGGAAGGTTTGGCACCCTAAGCCTGCTGCAGTCCCATTGGAACCCTGCTTTGTTCTTCCCCTTAGAAGGCCTGCAAAGGCGCTTCAACCCATTTAATTAGTGGGAACAATTACTCTCGGCGTCTCCTGATTTCACACCCAAAGAGCCTTCTCGAAAGTGTTTGTAGGCCGTCCAGTGAACTGACCAGCTCCACCCCAGGACATTGCATAGGAGATCCTCCATTTCGAGTTGGGACTCTAAACTTTGGGACTCCCTAGCTGGTGGTACCCGACACTCACCTGCCAAATTTCATACGCCTAGATCCTCTGGGTCGCAAATTAGGAGTGTGTCAGGCTGCAAGCATTCGCGGTCACTGCAGTGTGGTGACAGTCGCTGTGTGTGACTTTCCAGCCTTCTCCGTTGTGCCGTGAGTCCTGCTGCACTGAAATGGTCTTCCTCCTCCCTTCATGGGCGGGAGTTGTGACTACTGTCCCATCACGGACTACTGTCCCTTTCCACAGCACCTGAGAGCCGGATCTGAGAAGTAAACGTGGAATTTACAACCTCAGACAACCTCCACTAAACTGGCATAGTTTGGTCTGGATTATAGCTAGGGGTGGTGAGCACTTGCATAACTTACCGGTGTTATTACGCACAAGGGTTCCTTGGGAACCTCTCTTTGGCTGGGATAGCCCATGCTCCCTGGCCGACTCCGAAAGTCAGCAACTGCTCTATCCAAGAGGGCAGACCCTTCCATGGCGATTGGAACTACTTCTACCCCCTTTCAGGACCCTCACCTAACTGTCCCAGCATCTTGAAAATGTACTGTCTTTGCTTTACGCATGACCATGTGTTCTTTCGCACTGCTGTACATCGAGCACAAGGCTCCCCACTTCGTAGGGCTGGACTGCATAAATTAAGGTTTTCATCCTGAAAACTGCCTAACCCGTGATAACACCCCCGCCCCCTCCTTCTGTTGCAGGTTTTGGATGTTTTACTCCCTTTATCAACTTAGGCTACAGTAGTTGTATATAGGTTACACATAGTGAAAGATTTGCGTGCTAACTTTCGCATTATTGATTTGGTTATTTGTGTTTTTTTATTGGGCATAAAATAAATGTATATGGAGTTTTGATATACACTTGTAAGAGTATTCTGTGGCATCTTTCTTGTGTGCTTCTGATCACCCTCACCCCTCCCGAGACTTCGTCTTGACTGCCTGCCAAGCTACCATGATTGGTCTGGCATCGTCCGGAAGGTTCCCTGTTTCACTAAACTAGAATGGCCTCCTAAACATCTGTTCACCAGGCAAGAGTTTAGAAATCCATTCTAACATGATGATACACAGATGTTCTGAGGGTGGTGATGTGCAACAGTTCTTTACCTTTCCCCCCATAAGCTTACTCATGAAAGTAGGGACCTGGTCAGTCAAGATCTCATTCGAAAACCCTATTAGAGAGAAGAAAGGGAAGTATTTCAGGATTTGTTGCGTTGGCCCTCAGGGGGAAAGCCTCAGGATATCGCCTAGCATAATCTACAATTACCAGAATGTATTTATTCCCCAATTTAGAAGTTTCCAGGGGTCGCACAATGTCCATACCAATCCAGGAAAAGGGACCCTCAATTATGTGTAACAGATTTAAAGGAAATGGTGGTGGTATGTGAGTGCTAGTTTTTTGCCAGATTACACACGCTTGAAGTGGATTCCTGGTCTGTAAAACCTGTTCGCTATATGTGTACGAGGTTGTCATGATCTCTGCTTCCAAAAGGTCAGGAGTTTCCCAACTCCCTTGGAAGCAGATCCATAACCCAGGTTCCGAGTGCCAACCAGTCCCAATTGGGACCTTTTGGACCCAGTCCTGGCGCCAGTGGCACCAGGCTCATAAATATGCCCAGTCCCAGCGCTGGAAGCGCCGGGCTCATAATGCTTGGGTGGACTTACCTGCAGCAGACCATGCTGCTTACTTGCCTGCCAGTTGAGCCTCTGATCCTCTTCTGTTTGGAACTACTTTTCCTGTTGGGTGGGACAGGAGCCACTCCCTAGATTCCGAACACTGGAACTCTTCTGGAAAGCAGGAACTCTTTTCTTACCTAGGCGTGGCTGTGGAAGGAGACACCTAAGCACTACAGGAGGCTATTTAAACCACACCCGATGGATGAATCTTGCTTTGCGTTATTCTGCATCCTCTGCAGCAGAACGCTCATCGTGTCTTCTGCATCTGATCCTGGGCCTAAGGAAAAAGGCTTACCATCCTGAATCCAGTCTTCAGCAACACCTATAAAGACAAGAAAGAACAGGTTAGCATTACGGTCTTCAGTGACAGCTCTTCACTTACCTGGTCCATCGGCTGTCACCAACGCCTCGCGCTGCATTCCGGCATCTGAAAGACAAAGGCTTACCTACTCTTCGTGCGCTCCGGAGGTCTTCACACTGCATTCCGGCATCTGAAAGACAAAAGCTTACCAACTCTTCGCACGCTCCGGAGGCCTTCGGCGCTGCATCCCGCATCTGAAAGACAAAACAAGGTGCGTTTAAAGACATTGGGGAACTTTAATACTCACGTGCCATTACTCCTTTCCACATCTAACCCAGTGGGTATTCCGGCACCCTGCAGCCGCTCCGAACTTATACCTGCAAAATAAAAAAACAGTTAGAGCGCATCGTGAAGCAGGCAACAAGCGCTTACTTACGTGCTTCCAGGCGCTTCTATTCATCACACGGGCTCCATCTTCAACTCACTTCAGCCCGTCATCTGCCATCGCCGGAACCCTGCAAAACAAGAAACATCATTACTAAAGACTTTAAAGACATTAGAATTACTTGAAACTTACCGTTCGTGCAGTAAACGACGGACAGCAGTCCTCTGAAGTCAAGAGGCCTGCTCCCCTTATCCAGTGAAGAAACTGGTTACAGCACCCTGCCCCGAGGCAGATGGAGAGCACGGCGTTCACTTACCTAAGGTGAGAGCGTTAACCTTTGGGGTTCTACAGGAGAAGAGAAAGGGAAGAAGAGGGAGACATTCAATAGCCCAGTTCCTTAATCCCATATTTTCTATCTGCAGACATCTTACCCTTCGTGTCAGATATACCGTGCACAGAGGTCCAGCCCAAAGAGCCAGCCGTGTGTTACATATCACCTGTGAAGATACGGTATACGCCCAGTCAAGACCGGCGCCTCTACGGGAATCAGGTGAGCGTTACAGAGGTTTAGACTGTCCCAGATGGCCTCCCGTCAGATGTGAATGGGCTATCTCTAGGACTACCTGCTTGTGTCATCTAGGGGCCACCAACTGTGTTTTATCAGGCCCTCTGAAGTGGTGTCTACTCTATAAAGAAGTCCATGTTTCAAAAGGAAAAAGGTCCCACTTTCTCAAGACCCACTGGCTCCAATATAACTTGCAAAAATCCTTCAGCAAACAAGGGGTTGTTTCTTTGGGCAAAGGCTAGGTCTGGAGGGTCTCAGGCTCTTTCTCTTTAGTTTTTCTAGGTTCAGGGGTTGGTTCATCTGCCTCCCCAAAGCCTCTAGTTCCTCTGTCTGTACTTTCCTTCCCAGATTCTTCCTTAAGCATATGGAACACTGCTTTCTCAAGCACTCCTTGAGTAATTTGATCCCCTTGATGAATTTGGAATGGGTCCTTCCTGAGATTTTGCAGCAATACCTTAACATCACCTCTAAAGTCTGGGTCTATTACTCCCGCTAATACATCAATTCCAAATCTCCATTCCAGCCCTGATTTGGGTGCTACTTTGATGTATGTATCAGGGGGGTGGAATTAGTATCAAATCAGTGGGCATCAATAATCTTCTTTCACCTGAAGGAATTGTCTCATCCCTACTACAGAAATCAAACCCAATAGAGCCCTTGGTAGCTACTGAACGGTCTGCGGCTCTGGCACTTATGGGGTCTCCCAACGTGTATCGGTTGAGCCGCATCCCACTACTGACACCATTTGTGAAGGCATCATGAAGCAAGACACAGATAACAGATTCAAAGTTAAAAAATAAAATGGTTTATTAAATCAAATGTCAGGATGGTAGAAAGCCTAACTTGCCCTATGCTAAGGTGGGATTTCCCTACCTGAACGAAACTAAGGAAAGTCAAGAGTCAAAGAGTTCAACTTAAATGTCTGTGTCCAAAAACTATCCTTGCCCTCACAACTAAAGCTAAAGAATGTGTAGGGATGTCAATAATAAAAGAAATGGTGGTCAACACAAAGTTCTGAGCTTCGTCCAGTTCTTGGCTTCCTCTTCAGCTGCCCTTCCTCAAATTCATGAAAGTTCTACAAAAGTCTCAAGATTACCTATCCCAAGTACAAGGTCATACAGTTCCACACAATCCTCAGGGTTCTCTTCCCCACGTTCAAGATAAAACAGTTAAAAATGTAAAGAGGTCTTGAGGCTCCATCCTCAAGACAGCATTTGCAGTTCATCAAGTCTCAGGGTGCCCTTCCCCAAGACATCAAAGTAGCAACTGATACTAGTGGCTCAGTCTTTCAAAGTTTATCACAACTCCAGGCCAACTTGACCCTCCTTCTGGTTTGCATCACCAGCTCACTATTTGGCTTTCACAATTCAGGGCTCCCTGGTCTAGGCACAGCTGTCAGACCAAATGGGTCCACCCATCACAGGTCGCGCAACCAGGAATCCTGAGCTGTTCAACCCACACAGGTTCTTCTGTATTTTCCCCTGTGTCCAAATTCACATTCACTTAGCTTCTCTTTGTTGGCATCTTGGCTTTATTTGCAGGTTCACGGTATTGACTGGAGGGGGCGGGGGTATCTGTACTTCTGCCCTCTATGTGGTAGGGCAAAGGCACAACACACCCCAGTCAGGGCTCTCAATTTGGTAGAAATGGATGAGCAGCCTTAAGCTTTCAGGAGGTGATGCAGTAATCCAATAGGGGGAGGGGAGTGGGGGCAGGGCAGAGTAGCGATTGCGACCTGTTCCCATCAACTACAAAGCATAGCACTTGTTGGAGCCTCAACAAGACATACTTGTCTGTGCCCATTATACAGTTAACATAATGAATGCAACCGGTCTGCATTCAAGGCCAGCATGTAAGGCTGATGGAAGTCTCAGCCTGTCTCTGCCTGGATCGCCGATCCTGCATTGCATCAGTCAAAGCGCTGCATGTGCCCTTCCACATTTACCAGAGCGAGCCTCATAAGGAAGGTAAGGCTTGTCCCGCAGTGGATTATGGGCACTCCCAGAGTTTGTACCGAGCCGGCACCTGTGGTCCGCCCCTTTGCTGCCCGCCACATCACCCTACCAGCCACTAGCCCCCTCCTCGTGCCGTACGTTAAGGCTTTCCCAGCTGCTGCTTTGTATGTAAACCTTGTGCCTGCGTCACAATGTCCATTGCCTACTGTACCAATGCACCGCTCGACACACGCATCGCCCCACGAGATGCGCGCCAGAGTAACTCACTGCTCTCCTGGCCCACACCGATTGAGCTTCAAAGGCTCACCACAATGTCCAGGGTATATGCCTTGTCAGCTCCAAAAGTTTACCTTACCAGTTATGCACTCGTCCGGCTACCACACCGTCACCCCCCACGGCCCTCTGAAGGAACAATAACTTGAGCTGTAGAATGCGCCATCGTCTCCCTGCCTTCACCGCTTCTTCACAGCAGAACCTTTCCTGCTATCCTCAGTCGCTAATGGCCATTGCCCTTCTAATCCACAGACCTTCACTGCAAATGGCACCAAGCAAGTGCTTCTCCCCAAAAATCACAGAAACACTAACCGTAAGAACACTTAGCACAATGCTGCCTCAAATATCAGACCAAGCAAACCAGTCCCAGCTACTAACTTGAACGTCTGTGCACCACCGTGTAAGGTAATTATACCTACTTCTGCAAATGCTGCTTCCACTAGTGCTGTACCCACCCCCAATGATGCCATTGCTGTCCCCACTTGAGAGGTAATTGTACCCATTACTGCTAATTTTGCCACCACGTGAGGTAATTGGACCTATTTCTGCAAACGCTACATACATTTGTGCTGCATCTGCACCCAATGCTGCCTATGTTGCCCCATCAGTGAAATAGTTCTATCTGTGTCAGAAAATGCTGCTCCTATCTGTGTTATATCTGCACGTAAGGCTACCAAAGTGACTACCTGTCACCTTACAGCTGCGCCCAACATTACCAATGCAGATCCCACTGGTGTTGCAACGGTACCTATTCCTGCTGATATCATTCCCACTTGTGCTATAGCCATGCCCAATGCTGCCAGTTTCGCTCCCACTGGTAAGGGAGTTGTGCCCTTTGTAGAGGAGGAGCCAAATGCCTCTACCGGAAGTCCCGCCCCTATTTTGCCTATATATTGGAAGCCGGAAATTGTGACATGCACGACGCCAATAATGGTACCTATCCTACGAAGAATTCTCGAAACAAGGTATCCATTGCAAAAGCCCTATATGATGTACCCGCAGAGAAATGACAGTCTCTTAAAAGAGGTTCCTGAAGAAGCGTGAAGCGGTAAAGGCAAGAGACTGGTAACGTCGCATGAAGCAGAGGTGACGCACCAAGAAGAGGTGCCAAGGAAGAAAGTATATAAACCTTATAGAATCTGATGATGAACTAAATAATTGAGTAACATTTCATGTGCGGAATGAAGATTGTACGTACTAAGAGCACTGAAGAAAATGCAAGCTGTTTTTATAATTGTACAGATGCTGCAACGCAAGTAGACAAAGTAACCATGAAATATATATATATATGATACATTACTCAGCGTAATCGTATTTCTGATGCTTGTATCTGCTTAGATTCACATGCTGTGCATAGGCCAACATCTAGTGGAAGCTGCAGAGTATTAGTTGGTTTTTTGAAACTTGAAAAGGGGTGTCGAACTAGGGCGTGCCACTAATACCATCCCTAGTGTGACGTCCACTGTACCCATGATCCCTCACGCATGCAGGACCCTCAGATTGTAGTTTTTCTGACATGAGGTAGCATGAGGAGTAGCGGGAGTACAGAGTATCCAAGCAAATACGATAGATAAGACTACAAGCATCCATGCGCGTTCTCTCAGAGGGGAGGAAGGGCTGGCGGAATTTTGTGAATCCAAGCAGATACAAGCATCAGAAATACGATTACGGTGAGTAATGTATCCCTTCTGAAGCTTGTGGAATCTGCTTACATCACATGCTGTGCATAGATTAGCGAGCAGTGTTAGAAGAAGGAGGTGGGATGCGAGAAGGGTCATGAGCGAACAAATGCCTTAGAACCGCTTGTCCCACTTGAGTATCTGTCTTGGAATGAGTGTCAATGCAGTAGTGCGGAGTAAAGGTGTGAATAGAGCTCCATGTAGCTGCTTTGCAAATGGTGTCAAGGGGTACATTTGCAACGAAAGCCAGAGTGGCCCCAGTACCTCTTGTAGAGTGGGCCCTTGGCGTAAAAGGCAGTGTTTTATCTGAAAGGGAGTAGCACCGTTGGATACATCTGACTATCCATTTAGAGATGGCACCTTTAGAGACACAATCTCCTTCTCTGCCTAGAGCTACGGAGACAAACAGTTGATCTGTCTTTCTTAGCGGTCTGGCCTTATCCACGTAATAGAGGACCGCTCTCCTCACATCTAATGTGTGGAGTTTCACCTCAGCAGAGCTTTTGGTTTCTTGGAAGAAGGGCGGTAGCTCAATGGACTGGTTAACATGGAATTTTGAAATGAACTTAGGTGAAAACATAGGGTGAGTGCGTAAAACTAGTTTATCCTTATGAACAGTAAATAAAGGATCCTGCACCGAGAGCCTGAATTTCACTGACCCTTCTTATGGAAGTAATGACTACTAAGAAGGCTGTTTTATAAGTCAGGTGTTTGAGACTAGCTTTATGCATGGGTTCGAAGGGAGGTCCCATGAGTTTAGCAAGCACCACATTAAGGTCCCAACCTGGTGGTGGGTTAGAAATTGGAGGGTGGAGTCTCTTTACCCCTTCCATAAAGGCTTTGACTACTGGCATTTTCCACCATGACACTTTGTTATGGGAGGTGGTGTAGGATGATAGCGCCGCCAGGTGTACCTTGAGTGAGTTAAATACTAACCCTGCATCCAGTAGGTGGAGCATATATGTGACAACATTGGAAGGAGTACAATCAATTGGGTTGATTTGTTTATTCTGGCACCAAATAACGAATCTTTTCCACTTATCAAAGTAACAGTGTCTTGTGTTAGGTTTTCTAGACTCTTAAGATGTCCATGCATCTCTGTGGTAAATTGAGATGGCCGAACTCTATGACTTCAGGAGCCATGCTGCCAAGTTCATCGAGTTGTGTTGAGGATGCACTGTTTGTCCTTCGTGCTATGAGAGTAGATTGTACAAGCACAGGAGTTTGATGGGGTCGCACAACGCCAGTTTGCATAGGTGTGGAAACCATGGTTGTCTCGCCCACATAGGAGCAACTAGGATGAGCGTCATCGATTCCCTGTGCATCTTGTTGACCACCGTCCTCATCAGAGGGGTTGGTGGAAAAGCGTAGGCAAACATCCCTAACCACTTCATCCATAGAGCGTTCCCCTTGGAGCCTGGCTGTGGGAACCTGGATGCGAAGTCTGGGCATTGTCTGTTTTCGCTTGTGGCGAACAGGTCTATAGTGGGGAAACCCAACTGAGAGAAGAGATATTCTACGACTTCTTCGTGTAGTCGCCATTCATGTTCCTCTGGGAGGGGATCTCTGCTCAAAGCGCCGCTATTGAATTGAGATCCCCTGGAACATGTTGGGATGACAGGTAAATGTTCCGTCTGAGTGCCCATTTCCAAATTTTCTGGGCAAGCTTTGACAGATTTGGCGAACGAGTGCCCCCTTGTTTGTTTAAGTAAAACATTGCTGTTGTGCTGTCTGTTAGGATCTGCACTGACAGGTTGGATAGGAGGGGTTTGAATGCCCCAAGCGCTCTGAAGACTGCCAGAAGTTCTAGCAGATTGATGCGATTCCGAGCCACTGTGTAAGACCAGAGACCCTGAGCTATGTGGTGAAGGTGGTGAGCTCCCCACCCTGATAGGGATGCGTCTGTTGTGACAACGGCTTGCATTTCTGGATCGTAAAAGTGTTTCCCCTTTGTAAGATTCTGTCTTGTCCACCAGCAAAGACTCTGTATTAGTGTTGGCGAAACGACCACTAGATCGGCCCACTGGCCACTTGCCTGAGACCACTGTTTCGCCAACCATTCCTGCATGGGTCGCATGAGCAGGCGTGCGTGTGGAACCAGGTAAATGCACGATGCCATCATGCCATAAATGACATTCTTCTCATTACCCCATCAATGTCGTCAGAACTCCAATTTTTTGAACTAGGGAGGACTACAGGATCTTCATCCTCTTCCTCCATGCCCATATCCTGAGCAGTGGGAGGAACAATCTTTGCCTTGGTGACAGGGTCAGGGACGTTGGATTTTCCTAAAGATTTAGGGTCCTTTTGTTTTTCTTTTTGAATCTGGTGTTCAGATGTCTTTTTATGTTGTTTTTCCCCTTCCCATGACTAGAGGAATGTTTTCCTGGGCCTTTAGGGTTTTCTGAATGTTTGGACGCCTGGCGTCGAGACTCGGAGGTGGCTTTCGACACCGCGTCTCTAGGTTCGGAGGAGGTACGAGATTCGGAAGTCTTGGAAGATGGCGTTCAATCTCGGAAGTAGATATCGAGCGTGCTACTTGGGGGAAGAGTTTCGAAAAACAAACTAATACTCTGTAGCTTCCACTAGATGTCAGCCTATGCACAGCATGTGATCTAAGCAGATTCCACAAGCCTCAGAAATATATATATATATATATATATATATATAATCTAGATGTTCCACATCGCATTTTAGCAAACTAGGACCCTGTGAGTAAAAGGGCTGAAAGTGTGGCGCAGTAGCGAAAGACAGCGGGCGATGAAGGAAGATTCAAGAAGGATTTTCTGGCCCAGTGTCAAGGGTTGGGACAGCCAAGAAACTGGTTATCTATTCGAGAAGATACAATGAACATGAGAAGCGAGGCGAGCTCCTGTTGAGTTGCAATGAAAAAAACACTGAGTTTTATTTTATTCATTTAATAGTATTAAAGGCAAAAAAGGAGCTAAAACACTGTCCTGTCACATAATGTAGATGAAAATAGGCTTTGGGCAAGCTACATCGAGACTGAAGATAAGACTGTGCTAACACTCCATTTTATTCTCAGGCGCAGTGATACTTTGCAAGGCCGAGTTCAAAGACAATTCGAAAGGCAGACAGCAGGAGTGATGATATATGATGGGCTAATTGGGTGCGAAAGAATGGTCAAGTCCACCCACAAGCACCTGGGGTACCAGCTTGCATGCTGCTACCGAGTGGAATATTCCAGAAGGGTACAAGCGTGCCAACCAATTAAAGCGGGCCAAAGAGCCCTATAGTTTGAAAACCAATGAAATGTTGTGTATTTTATGGACACTGAAGATGACTTGCACTAGGGGTGGGCATAGTTGGGCCACAATCCAATTTAAGTTTTCTTATTTTGCCATGTCGTACGACGTCAATGATGACGATTTATTACGATAAATGTGTGTTTTTTCATTTAACATGTTGAGAGACTTGAGCGAACGTCCGTTGATGTCCGTTGTATTCCCCGTTTTAGACAATTGCAAATACAACAGCTAAGTTCTGCCAACTTCCTGAGTCAGTCTTATTATTGGTTTAAGAGTAAATTCTGCTTTTGCATCCATCCCATATAGCGTTACCTTGCTTAAAGGGCCTACGGGTTCACCTTCTCTGCCAACAGTGCTGCTGTTCCGTATAATTCTGCCATTTAGGATGTAATCTCGGCTAACACTGCCAAAACTTCTCCAACCTGTATTAGCACTGGCTCAGCTACCAACCAGCTCTCTCGTGTGACGCACAACCTTATCACGGTCAACACCCCTATTTATCTAGCCCCTAACAGCACTGCTCCTGTCGACCCAGCCGAACTTGGCTCTGAAGTAAGCACTCACAACCCCCTCCTCCCCCACCCACTTGTCCCCTTCCTTCTTAATCTAGCATTGGTCAATGCCTGCCCACTATCTGCCCATGCGCTCGACATCCATGATCTTCTGACAGCAGGAAATCGTGATGCCATGCCATCACAGAAACGTGGTTACACGCAGCATCAGGTCCAGCTCTTTCCCTAACCATCCCATCAGGCGACACTCTTTCCAGGAGCGATAGACTGAATTGCAGAGGAGGTGGAGTTGCCCTTATAGCAAAAGACCACCTTCGCATTCGGCAACTCAGCACCTCGCTCAACGAAAACTGTGATAACCTCTTGCAAGAACTCACCATCTCCCCGACCAACACAATCACTGTCACAGTCTCAGGAGTATAGCTCAGGGGAAACGCACTCGCCTTGACAGAAAGACGATGCAGAGCAACAAAGGTTTGTTCCCCGGGTCCGCGCTTAGAAACTTCAGGATATTAAACGCGTTAGAAATAAGCAATTACAATTACTGTCCATGTTGTCTAACGCCCACCTGGTCCCATCCTGTCATTTGAAGAATAGGAGATAAGTTAAAGCCCTCCTCTCAAGTGATTCAGCTAGGATATCTAAATCTAGGCCTCAACGACCTACAAGGCACCTCACTAGCAAATTTGCTAACAGCCATAGGATTGAATCAGCACATCTGCAACCTCACGCACATTAAAGGTCGCTCCCTGGATTGGATAGCCGACCTCAACTGCTATACCTCCGTCAAGTCCAATACTCCCTGCCCATGGTCAGACCACCACATCATTGCCTTTACTATCCCCCTTGACTTGCAAACCAAACCTCCTACCATGATGCTACCGCCGTCTGTGGCTCGCAGCTCCACTAAACTGACCAAACACAGCCTCCTACCATTCCAAGACGTCCTCAAACTAGAGGTCTTGGATGTTTCTGATCCTCAGAAATTAGCCGATCTCTACACCGAAACATTAACTAGCGCATGCCCACCTCTAATTTCCCAGGAACCCCACTATTTAGATTCAGTAAAATCACTGAGCAGGAAACCCTTCACATTCTAAAAAGCCTTAAGCTATCAAGATGTATCTGCCCGGCCCCCCCTTATCAAAGACTGTGCGGAAGAACCCGCCCGTTCATCACAGCCTTTATCAACTCCTTCTCGACAGGTACAGTACCAGTCTGTCTCAAAGAAGCCTGGGTCCTACCCATCCTAAAAACACATTTCTAAAGAAATGTTTAAAAGAAATGTACTCGACCCTGCAATAATACTTTGAGCTAAAACATGGCGCTGCTGCGCAGTGCATTCTGGTTAACTCAGAGCCATAATGGACATTTGCTTCATGCCTTAGTAGAGTCTGAACTTGCTGTGAACTATAAACATATTTTCAGCATTGTTCGCACTATTTCACTGGAAAACATGTTTTCAACGTTATTCGTTGCTTATGTTAGTTTGCATTGCTCACCAAACGACAGTGTGTGTGAAGAGACTGGGAAAGCAGGTGCCCGCTGGTACTTGATAAGGTTTCCATGGACTCTTTCAAAAATAAGGATGAGTTACCGAGTTGCATTCATTCGGCTTTCATGAGAAAGGGAAGAGTTCAGCTCCTTGAGGTTATCGTACGTCACTCTGACCGGGGGGCGCACGGGAAATGCAAACGAGCAGAGACTCAGGTCAGAAGTTTGTAGATAATGCCACCCCAGACTTTGCGGAGGGCCTAAAATGCGGGGCACAGGAACGGTCAAACAGAAAACTTCCCCTCGGAGGGGGGATGCCTTGCTCTGGGGGCCTGTTGGCTACTGAGGTCTCTATGACTTGCTGTTTTCAGAGCTTTTTATCAGATTCTGGCAAGGTGAGGGCATTCTTTAAAGTTGTTCCAACAGCGATGTATTTTCATTACATTTCTTTCCTTCATGTTATTCACTTATGAGTTCTCTTGCATTTATTCATGCTGTGAGTGTGTGAGGGTGTGTGTAATGGTTTACCTGCGTTCAAGGTTTTTCATTCAGCGTATTGGTAAGAGATATTTTTCAATGAAAAAAACTTTGTTAAAGGGACATCATGGTTACAAGTAAAACCGAAAAACCTCAGAAATTTGCCAGTTATGGTAAGCTAAGCAACCATATTTTGCGCCACCACCGTGCACTGCTAAGACTAACAAGATGACATCACAAATGTCATTGATGACATCACATGTGAAATGAATTTTGATGAAGTCCCTACAAGGTGTTGTGTTTATAATGTTGGTATTAAGATCTCAGGGGTGATCGGGAGACCTATCATTAACTACTTAATCAATTAAAGAATGTACTCATTTAAAAACACATTGTATTGGAGTGTTATTGTTAATACAGGAACCTAAACATAGATAAACATAGGCAATGGCTGCAGCATGCACCATAGAAGTACAATATTTATAATATTGTAATTTTGGATAGTAAAATAATGAGTGCTACCTTATCAGAGTTTTTGAGTAATGTTAAACATGTAATAACTAGCTAACAATTCAAGGTGTACTACACACTTGTGCTAGTACACACAAAACATATGAAGACCCACAATGCATCCAAATCCGAAGCACATATAGGGAAAGTAAAGTAAGGAAGAAAGAAACGGCATCACCAGAAAATATTAATAACATTAAAATGTATCTTCATGTATACAAATTAATTGGGTTTTGGAGGCCTGCTTATTGCCCCATATATGTGCACCATGATCTGAGACCAAACCCTAAGGAAAGTATTTTAAGAACATACGACATGGTTAACCATCTAGATATATAGCACCTTTTGAATTTTAATATTCTGACTGACAGTGAACAAAACCACCTGGCCTAGATAGATCAGTGAACAAAAACAAGTGGCCCAGATATGTGATGTCATCAATGACATTTGTGATGTCATCTTTGATGTCCTGGGTGTTAGTCTTAGCAGTGCATAGTGGTGGCCCGAGTTATGGTTGCTAAACTTACCATAACTGGTGAATTTCTGAGGTTTTTCGGTTTTACTTGTAACCCTAATGTCCCTTAAAGTTTTTTCATTTCATTTTATAGGTTTTTACCAGTGCATACTATTTTCCTACAACTTACTAATATCATACTTACCCCAATAAAGCAAAATTGTTGTCCAATTTACAAAGTTTCACCTTAATACTCTGCCATTTCTGACCTTCTAGTATAATTTTTAACACTTCTATACACTTTTTCCAACTTTCTCCACTGTTTTTGCATATGTCGACCTCTGCGAACTTCCGATGTCACTGCGGTACTTCCGGACAGTGCCACGTGACCATGCGCTCATGCACGGCATGACGACGTGTCAGCAAACAAGTCTGCACTTTGCGATCGGGTCCGTGCTTAGGGGACAGTCCGGAACTGCATTTTCTACTGATCTAGGAACTTTCAAGCTCAAAATGTACCCTTGCACAGCTGCTACACCGATTCTTACTCATTATCCATTAACAATCAAGTACAAAGCACATACTTGAAAGAATATTAGCAGAACTGTTATTGATCTTAAAAAATGACTATTGCCATCCCTCAGTCCAAAGAGCCACCACCAGCGGCTGGAGGACCAACACAACAAAAAAGCGCTGTACTTCCAAAGACAAAGAGGACCAAGAAAATGAGGTAGAATAAGTGCCTACCTCTAGCACCCAGACAGAATCATGGGTGTGGCAGTTCTTTACCACTGTTGGGAATGTACCAAAGGCTAAAGCTACCAAAGTGAAATGCACTGTGTGCAACTTTGTACTCAGTTGCAGACTACCATGACAGTACTCTGACGGGACCATCGCCATGCGCCGCAAAACCAAAATCCAACCACTGCAATGCTCTCAGAAAGGTTGTACCTTTCTTAGCAAGTAGCAGGCTGTCTTCCTCCACCTCATCTTCCTCAACCAATACTGTAACCACACAACCTACTTCTGTTGGACACAAAATCCCGCCAGCTACCCTGCAAACAATAAAAGAGGCTGTTGATCCATATCTTTCGAAGACAACAGTCCTCTGTATGTACTGCAACACACCACTCTGCAGGGGGAAGCAATTTCAAAAGTGCTTTTGTAGCTGTAATCAAGGAGCACGCGAAACACTGCTCTCTAGCTTAGAAGTAACACACACGCAACATCTTCTCCGGTCCTCCTGTCCACCTGCCCCTCCATATTAGTGCTTAGTGCCTCTTCCCTCATTTCCCTCCCCACCTTACGTTCCAACCTCTCTTGTAAAAAAAGAAATTCATCAAAAAACAACAAAAGAAAGGTTCCTTTAGGAACCACCTTTCATAGTAAAAAAATAGAAAAAAAGAAAATAATCTTATACACTCCATCTACTTTACATTTCTCAGTAAAGTAAATAGACTCAATAAGATTTTCCAACATTTCCATTAGCATTTTGTGTTATGCTATGGCAATAATGTGGCGTTCATCCCCTGTTCCAGTGACTGGAATGGGGGATAACGGCCCGGCAGCCCAAGTTATCAGCCCAAGCGAAGCGAGGGTGGATAATGAGGGCTCCGGACCGCTATCCCCCCTTCCAGCCCCTGCAATGCGGGATGATGGCCATTAGCACTTCAGGTTCCCAAAGCGGGATGCTAAAAAGAGTTTAAAAAATAAAATATTTTTCTTCCTAGAAGGAAAATCCTTTTCCAAGATGGCCACCATGGAAAGGGAAGGCGGGACTCCGTACAGTGCCCCTCTTCCCTTTCCATGGCAGACTGCAGAAGGCAAAGAGAGAACCCCATGACCATATTACCCCAAACACATCTTTTTATGCCCCTTCATACCTATCCTACTTTCGAATAACTTTACCACATAGCCTTTCGAAGGTGGACATGGCCACTTTAACCCTATTTGTCATCCCTCGTGGTCATGGTCAGTAGCCAGAATCTCTGGGTCATGACCCAGATAAACTGGTCACTGCCCATGGCCACAGGCTATACCTCAGCAAATTCAAAATAATCCTGGCATCTCCATATAAGTAATGGACAAATCCAATGTTAAAGAATAAGTACCGCCTTGGTAAACAATAGCACAAGTTCTGGTGTCTAGCTAATTCACAATTAAATATTCACCCTGAATTGAAACATTCCCAACTGGGATATAACTGAAGAGTGTAGAATATGGTGATTGAAAAAAGTCACTTCTTCGATGTAGAAGTAATGTCAACACAGAGTGAAGTAGACTGTTAAATATTTCACTTACTGTAGACCAACCGGTAATAACCCCGGATTGAAGCGGATAGGAAAATACTTCCGCTAAGGTTCCCCGACCTCTCTGCTGGGAGGTATGGACAACTGGAACGTCGCCCGCGAGGTGAGTCCAGCGGGGAACGCAGAAGCTTGAGAGCAGCGTCTGCGAGGCAAGTTTGCAGAGAACGCGGAGGTTTGAGAGCGGCCTCCGCGAGGCAAGACTAGCTGGGAAACATGGAAGCGTGAGGGCTGCGTCCGCGAGGTAACAGGTACTCGGAATAGCTGGTGAGTGACTTCCGAGACATAACTCCACCTAGTACAGCACAACTGGTAAGAAAGAAAGAAATCCAATATCTGGGTTGGTGGAATCAGAATGCCCAAGGATAGGGCCGACAGCAGTCTGAAACGTAATTCGACCGCCAACACAGATTAACGGCAACAATCAGAAGCGCTTGCCGCTTAGTAAACAGGACCTAAATACGTGTCGGACCACGTGACTGTGAATCTCATAACGGTCATGTGACCTTGCGAGCCGAAATGCAGTAGCGTTTCGAAGGAACTCGAGAAAACAACCTCTGCTTGTTGTAGAACGGTCTTGCCACCGTTCTAAGCGCATATGGATTCCTGTTTCCATATACAGCCGATGGGTGAAGCGTGACAGAAACACCGCCACTCACTCAGCACACATCTGCACAATATAACATTAGCCATAATGCAAATAATCGAACAAATGTGCATGCTTAGAAACTCATTTTATGTCACCCCAGACGCCATCTTTTACTAGGCCCAAAAATCATCTCTCTGTAACACCAGCACTCCCTTCCCCAGCACCGCACACAGACAGCCCATGACACCACCACCTCCCGTCAGCTCTGCGCGAGCCTTGTTGTCACGGATGTCCAGCCATTTACTGTTGCAATTGTTTAGTATCGATTTCGAGCAGTATGTGCTCACTGAGATGTGTGAGACCGGAGCAAGCTCCAGACCGTGTGTCCAACCTTCTCCGCTGACCTTCTCATGCTCTCTCCCCCCTCTCCCTGCCAGGCTATGGTCCACTAGCCCCCTGCTCTCTTTGAAGTAACCACATGCAGGACCCCCCTCTCACTGACCATACCAGAACACCCACCATATACCTAATCATGTGCAGCAATACATTCTACCTAAGAGCAACAACTGTCTGTATATATGTTCCTATCATGGGGTACCAGGGAGCATAAATAACCGATCAAACTCCAGGCACTTGGAAGAGGGGCCTGGTTCCAATATAGCATCGTGAGAGGTCGGATTGCCAATATATCTGCCTATACTTTCTAAATACCCCCTTATTCATGTAATGATTTTTATGTTCACCATTTTTCTCGCTGTGTCAGTTCCTGCTCTTTAGCTTGGTTAGTAATGTTTCTCACCTGAACGGACCTTCACCATGGAGTGGAGTCCAGCTGACCCCCGTGTGCCACAAGGGGCTGGGAGACGACGACCAATTGGCATCCTGAATCCCGTATAGTATCAACTGCCGCATAGGCCTTCCCCCAATCCAATGTACTATTGTGTCCCCTACGGCTGTCGGCATAATCTCGTCATCAGTGATACTATGTGCCCTTTTAGTGTGCTTCCCATGTAATGTTTCAGCACAGCGCTCTCGAGCAGCAGAGTTCTTTGCTTGCTAATTTTATCTTATATAAAATGTGTCCATCTTTGCAATTCATCTCTTGGTCTCATTCCCTAGCAGGGTGTGTACCTTATTTTGGTCTATTACGTGCATTTGGGTGGAACCCTTCACACTTCTCAAAAAATAAAACACAGGCACATTTGCAAAACCATGCTTTAAAGGTCCTTGTCAATGCTGGAAATCAGCCCATGTTTTATTTTTTCAAAAGTGTCAATATGTATGTACATACAATAGTCCTATAATGTAGCCTCCCACTTGACAAAATCCATTCAGACTTTAAACAAACATTCAGGTTTGGGTCTATAATCTTTCTGCAAACCTTTGTCCACATTGGTCAAACGGCAACAAAGTTACAAAACATCTAAAAATGTTGAGACCCCCACCCCCAGTCTTATTTAGCCCCCTCTTGACAAAATCCTGCCAAACATTACAAAAACATTTATATCTAGATCTAAAATGGTTTTGCAAACCTATGTAGATTCATCAAATGGCACCACATGTATAAGCCTTTACAATATTTTGGGACCTCCCTCTAATTTTGCCCCTCTTGACAGAATCCCACCGAGCATTTCAAAGACATTTATATCCAGATTTAAAATCGTTTTCAAATGGCACAACATTTATAGGCCTTTACAATATTTTGGCACCTCCCTCTAATTTTGTTCCCTCTTGACAAACAGCTCTACACATTCCAAAAACATTCAGAATCAGGTCTACAATAGAATTGAGTGTCGCCAAAGTTATAAGCCATCCAAAAACTGCTTTTCACCAACTCTGTAATGCAAAAATAGGCATAGATGCCCCCGAACATCTGAAGTGTTCACGAACATCACAGGGCAGCCCCCGAACATCCGGACTGTTCGCAGACCTCAGGGGTGAAGAACACCTGTTTTTTGGATTCTTACGGCCATATCCCATCCCAACCCATCCTCATCACCCCTCATCTCCCCAGAGATTGTTTGACAAGTGCAATGGTGTTTTTTTTTTTAACATGTTTCTACCACGATGTTGGCGGACACTGGTGGATATCCCTGAATCCAACATGGCGGGCGTTTCCAAAAAATCTGACGCACTTCACGCTTTTCACCATCCAATCGGTGTGCACGTCCGATGTCCGCAGACTTCAAGTTACCTTCTAGGCCAATCAGATGCCCATCCGCGGACCGAACAGGGAAGAAAGTCTGCGGACCGAACTCAAATATCACACATTTTTTTTTTATTTACCTGCTTTTAGCCCATTTTAAAGAAAACTACTGGAGGGATTTAGACCAAATTTGCAAAAGCATGCTTTCGGGACAAAGCCTCCACTCCTGCCGCAAATTTGGTTAAAATTCATCCAGCGGTTTGGGCAAACAATTTTTTTCATTGAGTCTATGGAAAATAAAACATTTGTAACCCCTCCTATAGGTTTATTGATACATTTATTTTTTCTTTCGTCAAAACCTTGCCATCATACAAGAAAGACACGTGATTTTCTAAAGTAAAATGACCATATCCCATGGAAGGAAGTTAGCATGTCTATTAATCACTCTTGATGTGGTTTCTTTATACACTTGCATTTCTCATTAAGAAGGAATTAATGCAGTCAAACGATACCCATCAACCAGGTCTCCAAGCTACAGAGAGTATTCTCAGATGCTACTAACTAGACATGCTATCCTTTTGCCTCTCGCATAATTCCTTCATGTTTGATGGTCAGTTCTTTAACCAGATATGCGCAACAGCAATGGGCACAGCAGTAGCTCCAATGTATGCTAATCGTTTCATGGAGGCATGGGAAGAAAATGTATTTGCCTCAGACACCATGGATATCTACACAACCAAAGTAGTACTATGGCACAGGTCTATTGATGATCTATTCATCCAATGGGAGGGCACAGATACAGAATGGATGGCATTCTTTAAACTCCTCAACACAAGGCATGAACATCTTAAATTCACAGAACAGCATGACCGAAATGAGGTGGTATATTTAGATATAGAAATCAAAATAATAGATGAAACCAATACCACAGAGGTTTATTGGAAGCCCACCAGTACTAATTCAGTACTACATGCCACCAGTGCTCACCCCACTAGTCTGAAAAACAACATACCATATAGGGAATTCTTGCGCATAAAACGCAACTGCAGCGAAGGAGACAATTTGCCAACAAAATGCCAAAAGGCAGATTCCATGCCAGAGGATAGCAAAAGTCAGTCATCAATAAAGCATATGACCAATGTTCGACTGATTGCATTAGATCCATTACGACATTTAATGATGGGGCGAAGGAAATAAGAAAGATTTTGGACAAACACTGGTTTCTCCTTAAAATGGACCCAGATATCCGCAACATATAAAATTCAACGCCAGTATCATATTTAGAAAAGCTAAATCCAAACAATCGGAATTGTCACCCATTCTATTTCAATCACGTGCCACATCCACTACATCTGGATGGCTTACGAACAAACTCACCGGCTTTCAAAAAAGTGGCAAATGTAAAGCCTGCAGATTCGGCATGAACATTAAACAATACAAGCACCCACGTACTAGATGAGATATTAAAATCAAGAAATGTATTCCACGTTCGACTAAATTTGTCATATATGATATTTTATTCATATCGCGCCTATACACAAGTGTTTCAGAGTGCGATGAGGCAAGGAGGGGAACAGGGGAGGACAAAACAGCAATCTTACTAGGCCCAGTGACATTGAGAACATGCAAGTGCAGGGGAGACAGGAGGGGAATAGTGCAAGGGGAGGAATGCAAAGTGCTGAAACGAGATCAAACAACAACAGGTAGTGCGGCCAGCAGGTGGGAAGTGCAAGAATAAGGAGCAGACAACGGGTGTCTAATAAGTGCAGGAAGGGGTCTGCAGGGTTGCAGATACAGTCCCAAGTGCAAGGGTTGCCAGAGGCAGTGCAGGTATGCGGCTCGGTGGGCAGGGATCTGCGCCAGAGATCAGAGGGTAGCCAGGTGCCCAGTGCCGAAGCAGACAGATCAGCAGTTTCAAAAGATGATATATAAACAGCACGAAGTTGGAAGTTCCAATTTGAATAATTCAACATCGAAGGGCAATTATTAACCATGATCACGCATATCCTCTTGCAAAACACTTTGACGAAATAGATGGAGGCGAGATTTCTTCCTTCAAATATTTTGGAATAGACTCCATATCTCAACATCAATGAGGAGGCAACAGAGAGCAAAAACTGAGACAATGCAAAAGCCGTTACATCATAGATTAAGACCAAAACCCCAAATGGGCATAAGAAAGTCGAAAACCAAATGTAATAACTACATGATTGACCACCAGGAAATGCTTTGAACATTTTGAAATTCTATTTATTTCAAAAATTAGATTGAATAGATATACGAGTGAACTATTAAGTTGATTTTAACTTGAACAACCATTGTTATTTTAGCATACAAGAAAAAAAAAATAATCTTGGTTGGTTTTAATTCACACGGTGTATCAGCCAGCGCAGTATTTTCCCATTTTCGATTCATTATGCTAATTCTCAGGCCATACAAACCCAATCTCTGAATCCTATGGTCTGGCACTGCCATACATGCGCTGCCCTCAATTCCAACAGACTTGTGCCTGTACAGTGGACTATTTTAAATATTATGCACTATATTATATAACCATCTGTAAGGTTGCCTAAAGCAATATATCTCAATTAGCATTTTGAACACAAGCCCCTATAACATGCACTATGCTCTTTATCAAGCAAACTCCAATCAGTACAGTCATGACCAAAAGCACCTTAATGGCACAAGACAGTGTCATGGTGATATGGATTCTTAAACTATGTCCGTCATGATTATACACCAAGCCCCTTGCTTTTATAACATCGAGCAATGCTGCCTTTATAAATATGCACTACAGCGAAGTGTTCCATAGCTTGACACAGTTTGCAGTACACACATTTCAAAGATGAAAAACATGAATGCATGGCTATGAATCTGTATCAACCATCTGTGCACTTCATGAGAGCGCCACTAGCCAAAGAGGCTAGGAGTAACATGAGGGCGGAATGCCCCAGACCTCAACTCCCAGAGGGTGCAGCAAATACACCCGAAATAGACAAAAAGATGATTACATTAATGAGCAAAGACACGAAAGACGTGAGGAAGGGTCTGGATAGATCCTGGCGGTCATGCCAAGACTAGATGCTAGAAATGACAGGACCCCTCACAAAAATTCTCCAGATCAAAAGGAGAGCCGATAGTCCCGTCAATTCTAATCGGGTGGACCCAGAGGGCGCTATGCATCTTGGGAAACGCCAACCATGCCATCACCACTGAAAGAAGATCTTTGGTGGTGAAGATTGATCCTAAACTGAGCGAGTTGGCCTCCTCGGAATCAGCGTCAACCGTGAAGGGTAAATTATTTGGGGACTCCTTTATCAAGGAGCTAACCAAATTTGCGAATTCCTATGTGGCTTTGGACAAGGCACAAGCCTCTCTCAAAAAGTGTTCGGGAGGCACATTTTTGTACGGGCCAGAGGAGGCAGGGGTCGCTCAGCTGGCCAATTCCACTATAATCGATCCTATCAAGACAGAGCACAGTGGCGAGAACAGGAGGATTGTAGACAAATGCCTTTCTTTCCATCAGGAGTAGAGGAAGAGGCAGAAACTGGCGACAAGGGGAACGTCAGCAAAACAACCCAGGTGAGAACAGTCGAGACCCACACCCAAGTACTCCAGAAGTAGTGGGGAGGACAGATCAGTTTTTACAAAATTGGTTGGCTATATCGGGAGATACCTGGGTAATACAAACCGCACAAGGTTTTTTACATAGACTTTATAGAGATACCACATCAGGGAAACCCACCAAGGGGTCTAGAAATGAACAGAGAAGACAAATTATTTCTGGAAGGAGAATTGCAAGGGCTAGAAAGCAAAAGAGCTATAAGACCCGTAACAGTTCAATCAAAGGGATACATAAGCAATATGTTCCTAGTAAGAGAGAAGCACAAGACCAATTATAAACCTGAAAGGCCTAAACGAATACGTGGTATACAGACACTTCAAGATGGAAGGGATACACCTGTTAAGAGATACCTTAATTCAGGGAGACTGGCTAGCCAGGATAGATTTAAAAGATGCATACCTGACTATTCCCATAGCAGAGGAACACTGCAAATTTCTGAGATTTGTCTGGGAGAAAACATGGGAATTTCGAGGCCTGCCCTTCGGCCTAGCATCAGCACCATGGTGTTTCACCAAGATGATGAAACCAGTGGTGACACACCTCAGAGGTCAAGGGATAAGGCTTATAATCTATCTAGACGACTTATGTCTGATGTGCCAAGAGAGAGAGAGAGAGAGAAACACTATTAGAGCAGGTACAGACAACAATAGAATTGTTAGAAATTCTGGGGTTTCTAATAAATTGGGAGAAATCCAGTATAGTACCAGAACAGTCAATGGAATTCCTGGGGTTCATAGTGGACTCTATTCAAGGAACTCTCAGTCTACCCATTCCCAAGGTGAACGATATCAAAAAACAGCTAAGACATACACAAGCGAAGGGAGAACTGTCACTGAGGGACATTGCAAGATTAGTGGCCCGCCTAGTGGCATCGATCCAAGCAATATTCCCAGGACCACTACATTACAGGGCTCTCCAGAGGCTGAAGATCTATCTTCAGGAGGGGCGCTTTCGATGAGTCAAAGGTGCCCATCTCACAAGAAGTGAGGCAAGAGTTGGAATGGTGGTTAATCCACATGGATGCATGGAATGGGAGAGCGATATTTGGTTCATCCCCGGACCTGGTCATTGAATCAGACGCCAGGTGGTCGGATCAAGAGACGACTCTCCATATCAACTGCCTGGAGTTGCTGGTAGGATCCGTTGCAGTGAAATGCTGAACTCAAGAGAGAGCACAATGTTGTGTCCTGCTAAAAATGGACAATGTCTCGGCGGTCAGGTACATCAATAGACTGGGCGGGACAAGATCCAAACTACTGGAAAAACTGGCAAAAGACTTCTGGGAACTCTGTCTTCAGAGGAGAGTCTCAGTGACGGCAGAATATCTGCCGGGTCACCAGAACGAAGACGCCGATTGGAACTCCAGGTACCTCAGGGATGCCAGCGATTGGAAGCTGGACGAGGTAGTGTTTCAAGAGCTGATGACTCGATGGGAACCATGGCAGGTCTACTTATTTGCATCAAGACTAAACAAGCAGTTACCCTGGTTCTTCAGCTGGAGACCGGACCCAGAAGCAGAGGCGACAGATGCCTTCCTGCAGTCATGGGGCCACCGGACGAACTACGTGTTTCCTCCATTCTCCATGATAGCGAGGACGCTATCCAAGGTGAGACGCCAGAGAGCATCCCTAGTACTAGTTACGCCGGACTGGAGGGGGCAGGTGTGGTTTCCCAGCATACTGGAATTATCACACCACAACCCAGTGGCATTACCCAACGACAAATTCATTGTTCGAGACCCCAGAGATATCAGCCATCCACTAGTGAGGTCAGGAAGACTCAACCTGATAGCATGGGCGATTTCAGGAGATCTTGGGTTCAGCCAGGACTATCGAATGAGGCTGAAAACATTAGCGAATCCTGAGCTCCAGGGACACACAGGGCTTATAAATCAGCATGGGCTAGATGGAGTAGCTGGTGTCTCAAAAGGAATATTCATCCCGATGGAACGGATGTAGTACACAGCTAATTTCTTAGCACAGCTGGCAGCGCAAGGAAAGGCATACAGAACTATCAACACGGCCAGGTCCGCGATATCGGCAGGACACCCTAGAGTAGAAGGCGTAGCGATAGGGGAACACCCATTGATCTGTAGATTAGTAAGGGGAGTAAAGATGATCAGACCCCCTAGCGAAAAGTACAATCAATTATGGGACGTAGACAGAGTTTTGAGATTATTTCCATTATGGACAGATAATAAAGATTTATCCAGGAAAGCGATTTCAGGCAAGTTATCCATGCTCTTATGTCTTTTAGACTGAAAGAGATTCTCAGATGTTAGAGCACTGGAGGTCAACAGGAAAAGTGCATCTCCGAGCGGAGTGACCTTTCTCATAACAAGAAGGACCAAAACAGGTTTGAGATCCATTTCTTATGAAGCCTTCCCGGGACAACCAAAATTATGTCCAGTCAGATGCTTAACAGCTTATGAGGATATGACAAGGGAAGTAAGACCTCCAGGAGTGTCACAATTATTGATAGCAATTTGTAAACCATTTAAAGCCATCACACCAGCTACCACAGCCAGATGGCTTAGATGGGTAATGGTACAAGCGGGCATTGATATAGTGAAATATGGCGCCCATTCAACTAGAGGAGCGATGGCTACCAAAGCCTATAACACAGGAGCCAGAGTAGAGGACATTATGAGGTTTGCAGATTGGTCGAATGAATCGACTTTTAAAACTTTCTATTTCAAACCTATGGAAAGTGCGACATCGTTAGTGGCGAGTAAGCTTTGAACAAGCATAATCCGAGCCTCTGGTCTTGACATAGAATTCAGATTTTCAACACATTCGTTCCAGAAAGTCATAATTCTATTAAAGACACAGAGGCGAAGGATTATCCCACCCTATCAATCGTAAGAATGTAATGTATTATAAAATACTGAAATGTTTACAAGTTTTTACTAGGATTAATGAACCAATGTTTGATGAATGCAATAAGATGGTAATGATGTGATCTACACAAGATGAAGGTTATATTACTGTGTGGTTGAACTTAGCATTTTCCCACCCCTTTTTTCGGTTTATAGTCACCTTGTTTAATTTATTTCTTCTATAGCGATGGCAGCAGACAACAAGCAATCCGGGAATTGAACTAGGATTGGAATGGAACGGACGGAATTTAGAAAATGCACCAGATGCAACCTCGACTGGACAAAGAAAGAGGAGGAATGGAAAGAGGACAAGAGGTTTTAAGAACTAAGGACTTGTTGATTGGGTAGAGATATCACATGGTCAGTTTGGGGACCAATTAGAAATTAACTACAAAGACTCTAAAACATGGTTATGGTAGTTTTTTATGAGTTTTGCGTTACATGTTTATTGGTTATTTCTTTGCTGCTGAACAGTAAAGTTGAAGAGAAAGCATAATCCTTCGCCTCCATGTCTAATAGAATTATGACTTTCTGGAACGAATGTACAGGCATCCGTCGCGTGAGTGCTGCTGAAACTAACAATGTGTCTACATTGCCAATCTTGGATGGAGAATATATGATACATTACTCATCGTAATGAAATTTCTGATGCTTGTATCTGCTTAGATTCACATGCTATGCATAGGACAAACAGTTGTTTTCGAAACTCGAAAAAGGACGTCGATAGGGTATGCCAGTAATACTATTTCTAGTGCAATGTCCACTGTGCTCATGGTCCTTCAAGCGTCGAGGTCCCTCAGATTGTTTTGATCTGCGAGTACAGGTGTATCCAAGCAGATCGATAACAGAAAGCTCATAACATCTATGCACCTTCTCTCAGGGTAGGAAGAGTGGGCAGGTGTGAATCTAAGCAGATACAAGCATCAGAAATACGATTACTGTGAGTAATGTATCCCTTCTCAGGCTTGTTGAATCTGCTTAAATCACATGCTATGCATAGATTAGCAAGCAGTGTTAGGAGATGGTGGTGGGTCGTGAGGAGGAGCAGCGGCAAATAGATGTTTTAGCACCGCTTGTCCCAACTGTGTATCTGATTTGGAATGGGCGTCAATGCAGTAGTGCTGAGTGAAAGTTATTACTGAGCTCCAAGTAGCTGCTTTGCAGTTTAAGGGGACATTTGCGATAAAAGCCAGAGTAGCTCCTGTGCTCCGTGTAGAGTAAGCTCCTGGTGTAAAAGGCAGTGTTTTATTTGATAATGAATAGCATCATTGTATACATCTGGCATTCTTGGAAATGCGGTCTCCTTCTCTGCCTGTTGCTACGGAGACAAATAGTTGATCTGTCTTTCTAAGCGGTCTGGTCTTGTTTACATAGTAAAGGACCGCCATCCTCACATCTAGTGGGTGGAGTTTTACCTCAGCTGAGCTAGTTGGATTCTGAAAGAAAGACGGCAAGCGCAATAGATTGGTTCACGTGGAACTGGAAATAAATTTAGGGGAGAACCTGGGACAAGTACGTAAAACCAATGTATCTTGATGGATAATAAAGAAAGGGTCCTGCACTGACAATGCTTGCAATTCACTAACTCTTCTTATGGAAGTAATAGCCACTAAGAAGGCAGTCTTGTATGGCAGGTGTTTAAGACTTGACTTATGCATAGGCTCGAATGGGGCCCCCCCCCATGAGCTTTGCTAGTTCTACATTGAGATCCCATCCTGGCGGTGGGTTTGGAATTGGAGGGGAATTGGAGGCTGGAGTCTCTTCACTCCCTCCATGAATGCCTTAATGACCGGAATTTTCCACAATACTTTACTTTGAGAGGTGGTATAAGCTAATAAAGGACCTTTATAATTGAATACTAACCCTGAATCTAACAAGTAGAGCATGTAAGAAAGATTTCTTAATACTGGGTAATTTTCCTTCCATGTGGCAACCCCTAAACTTTTTGCTGTTTTCATCATGATCTAGACTTTGCCAGAGAAGTGCAGCTTTCTGCCGCACTCCTCTGGGCGTTCGCTCCATTCTTACGGGGAAAACTGACATGCCCTTAAGACAGTCAGTACCGGGAAATGTTGTTTTCCGTAGTTTCTTTATTATGTTGCAGCTTTCGCGCAACATGGCACAAGAGGGCACTGTAAGCTAAAATGACTGCTCTCTTGGGTCTCTAGTCTACTACAGGCCCTAGATACTCTCTTTGTATTGTAAATGAACGGTGCAAGTGAATCACGGACGGGATTGGTGGCAGCGATCGTTTGTGTTTTTGAGCTCATTTTGGCGTTTTAAGCGCGTTTCTCGCGCTTAACCCAAAATAGTGGCCTGGCTCCCAAAATGGCCAGACCACAAGGCTCTTTGTCCTGTCCGCTGACCGTCTTGCCCCCTTTACCTCCCCCAGGTCGAGCCGACCCGGGGCCTTCCTTATTTGGGCATGTACTTTCCTGCGAAACACAGATGCTTTCGCGGGCTTCTACAGGCCTTGTGTGTGCCTCCAGGATGGGGGCTGGGATGTCTGGTCCCAATACACATCCTGGGCACCAGAGAGTCTAGGGTGGTGTGAATGCCTGGGACCCCCGTGGTCCGCAATAGGTCCACATATGGCGTGAGTGGTTTATGAGCGGATCTCCCATTGGGTCCCCTCCCGTTTTGGCGCAAAGGGAACCGTGGATAAGAGGGGGCTGGAAACGCCACTACCATGTCGATCTCCTGAGTTCTCACGAACAAAGGAATACAGGAGCCAAGTATCCTGCAACCACGAGGCTGAACCGAGGAATCGCTGGTGACCCGCTGAAGGACTGCTCCTCTGCACTGCTGTCGCTTTGTGAAACCCTTTCTACCTCGGATCGAACGAGAAGGCTTGTACTGGTACTTCGACCCTTGGAATAGTGGGAACAACTATTCTCGGCATCTTCACCATCTCCTGCACGTAAGCCTTCGGAAGTGTCTCTGGGCCATCCAGCAGACTGACCAGCCTACCCAGGAGTCTTGCTCTGTAACCGCCGTCAGGTTGTATTGTATTACGAGTCCTTGTCACTCTCACACTATTCGTCCACTTGGCATTCCCAGGTCCGACGTGAGTAGTGTACATTTGGCTGAAATACACCCGGCCTCTCCGTTGCCCTGCTGTGGTAACAAACTGTGCGGGTTCACTGCGTTTGGGACATCCTCAACTCAAATTCTGCTGCGGAATCTACACGACGCCGAGATGTCCCCTGCTCGTATCTGAACCTGCCAGCATTGAAACTGACGCGGAGAAGCCTGGGTCTGCTTGCATCGGGGACCGGTGAGTAGCATCACTAGGAACTGGTTGCCCTCCTGCAGGAGCCCATAGCTTTTCCCCGCTGTGTGTAACAGCACGCCTTTCCGTACTCGCGCTCTGCTTCTGCCCACAGTGGAGGCTGCGCTTGAGTCGCGGAGCTCTGTTCATCTTCATTTGTTCACCGAACTAAACTGCCCGATTCCCTCGAAGAGACTCCCCTTTTTGCCCGTTGGCACCAGCGTGTGCAGGTACTTCTGAGCACAAGGCTCCACTCTTCGTAGGGCTTGGACTTCCTTTTAGGTAGGTGCCTCTGAAGGCGGACTGGGTCTAATTATTATTCGCACTGCCTGTTTTCCTCCCCATCTAGGTGGTCTACACATTTCGTGCGTTTAACTCGTTAGACTCGTTTGTATTTGTATATATATTGTATTGGTTTGGTATGTGTTGGTTTACTTGAGTTTTATTGTGAGTTCTCGCTACGGTCAATGTTACAAAGGCCTTGTAATAAATGTGTATATATTTTTAATATAACACCTGCTTGGAGTAATTTGTAAGTGTCCTTGCTTTGTGTGCTTGTTGCGGGCTTATCAGTCACCCTCACCCCTCTTGAGACCTAGTCTTGACCGCCGCGATCGCTACCCTGATTGGTCTGGCTTGTCGAGAGGTTACCCTGTTCCAAGAAACTAGGCTGGCCTTCTGAAAATCTGCCCCTCCAGGACAGAGTTCAGAAATCCGTCTTAACAAATTGGTGTACAGCGGTGGGATACGACTGAAGATATCCAGTGTTGCGCACGAGCGAAGGCATTTCAAGTTATTCCTACCAGGACACGTAGTGAATTGTTGTAGTATAACTTTTAAAAGGCCATAGTCCTATCTAACAGTATGGAAACAAATACCTTGTTAAGTTTAAATGCTTCTAAATCCGAAACATTGAAAAAGATGTGTGCAGAGAGAGGTGTCTCCTCTCAAGGCACCAAAATGGATATGATCCAAAGAATCGTGGCGTGGCAAGAAGCGCAGCTTGATGCTATAACTTCTGAGGACAGTGCGGAAAGAGGTGGGGCTGCTCTCACTGGTAGAACCGACGGTTCTGGCGCTGCACTGGCCCACCGCGACCACGAGGAAAGGGAGGATGAGATGTCTAATGTTTCCTCTGCCAGTGTCGATGGGGAGGCCATGCTTGAATTCAAGAAGCAAGAGCTGCTGTTCAGGCAGAAGAAGCTTGATTTCAACATAACCAAACTAAGAATCGAACAGACAGAAAAATAGAAAGACAAGGATCACAAGTTGGAACTGGCCAAGCTTCAGGTTGCAAATGGATCCACGGGTCCTGGACATGGGTCTGGGGCCTCCTCTCATCCACGGTTTCCAAAAGATCTGCTCAGTGTGTATGAGGAAAAGAATGACATTATGGACTGGCTGAATACGTTTGAGTATGCATGCGAAGTTCAACAGATGACAATGCTGATAAGATTGCCTGGTTACTCAGCAGACTGCCCCATTCTGGATGTGGTGCCATTATGGAAATGTCGAAGGCTGAGCGAGCGGATTTCGCAATGTTAAAGCAAACTCTCATTTTAAAGTTTGGAAAGACTCCTGCCCAATATTTAAAACGATTCCGAGAGTATAAGAAAAAAGAAGGTGGTACTTGGGTATGTTATGTAACCGAATCCTTAAAAAACTTGACTGGCTGGGTCGAAGGTTATAAGGTTTCTACCTTCGAAGGCATGATAAGTCTTGTCATTATGGAACATATTTTTGCATCTTCTTCCCCGGAGCTTACGCAGCATTTGGCCGATTCGAAGGAGATAGATCCTAAGAAGCTTGCCATTGCCGCAGATTTATGGGTGTCACATCGAGTGTCCCATAAGGACAAAACTCATTCTGGTAAGGAGGAGGAAGGGAAAAAGTCCAAAGATAAGGAGGGTGGAGAATCTGATAAATCTTCTTCTCAAAAGGGCCACAAAAAGAAAAATAAGGGTAAGACACAAGAGAACTCACAGGGTAGTGGAGGTCAGCCTCCGAAACAGAACTGTGGTTACAGTAAGCCTCCCTATGTAAACAGACCCAGTGGATCTTGTTTTGCTTGTGGAGCAACTGACCACGTGAAGGGGGATACCCGGTATAAGGTTAAACCTTTGGGGGTCCACTCCGCTAATCTTGCCTTCTCCTCCTACGAGGAAGAAGAGATTACAGGAGCATCCTCCTCCTCAGACCCCTTCCCCAGCGGGATAGAAGCTGAGGTAGTTTTAGTTTCCCTGGGTTCCTGGGAGCCTAAAGTCGCAGAGGCTTATGCTAGGATTCCAGATAATACCAAGCACTACTTTAAAGACAGTGTGCTGATCAATGGAGTGGATACTCCAGCTCTTAGGGATAGTGGGTGCAGTCGAACTGTAGTGGATTCTACCTTGGTAGGCTCAGAGGAAGTTGCCAGAGCTACTCTGATGCCCACTAAGTTGGCTGACGGGCCACCTCGCATGTTTCCAGTAATACCTGTAAATCTTACTTTAAATGGTACAGCAGTCAGGATTCTAGTGAGCATTCAGAGAAACGTCCCAGGAAAGGTCTTGTTAGGCAACGATCTCAGAGCTTTAGGGCTCGTAGGAGACACTGCCGACAGACCCTGCACACGGTCTCAAACACGGGCAGCATTGGCCAAGATCAATACGCCGCCCCAGCCGAAGGGGAAACCCAAGGCGAAAGGAGTAAGCAAGTCAAGACGAGGGAAAGAGAGCATTCCCCCGAACTCGCCTACCACTGCGGTGGAGGAAGTTGGTCAATCGCCCGAGCCTGACGAGGAGGTGGCGATGCCTGAAGTATTTGACCCCAACGTCCATCCGGAACTAAAAGACTTGTTAGTAGAAGGTGGTCCTGACAGGGAAGAATTCAGTAAAGGCCAAAGTGAGTGCCCATCTCTGGAAGGCCTAAGGAGACAGGCCTGCTCCCAGCTTGAGGGTGAACCTCCTGGGACGCATCGGATTTATTGGGAAGGTGGACTCCTGTATAGTGAGCCCACAGAGTCTACAGAAGGAGACCATAGGAGGTTGGTGGTTCCCCTTGCTGTAAGACCCTTCCTCCTGCAGTTGGCGCATGAAGTACCCCTTACTAGTCACCTTGGTATTAAGAGGACCAAGCAAAGGTTATCCATGCACTTCTACTGGCCCAAGATGGGGGTGCAAGTAGAAAGTCACTGCAGGAGTTGTGCCTACTGCCAGTTATCTGGTAAGAGTGGCTCAACAATCCAAGCTCCATTGGTACCACTCCCAGTTGTGGGAATACTATTCGAAAGGGTAGGGATCGACATCGTTGGTCCCCTTCACCCGCAGACATCCTCAGGCAATAGGTTTATCTTGGTGCTAGTCGACTATGCTACCAGATATCCTGAGGCCATCCCATTGAAAACGGTGACTGCCAAGTCAGTTGCAAAAGCTTTACTTGGCATCTTTACTAGGGTTGGCTTCCCTAAAGAGGTTGTGTCTGACAGAGGCAGCAACTTTATGTCAAAGTATATGCAGGCTATGTGGAAAGAATGTGGGGTCACCTACAAGTTCTCTTCTGCATACCACACCCAGACCAATGGTCTGGTGGAACGTTTCAACAGAACGTTAAAAAGAATGATTGGGGCTCTGGAAGAACCTCAGAGAAGGAAATGGGATCTTCTTTTACCATGCTTACTGTTTGCCTACCGAGAGGTACCACAGGAGGGTGTTGGTTGCAGCCCCTTCAAACTTCTGTTCGGTCATCCTGTACGGGGACCCTTAGCCATAGTCAAAGAGATGGGAGATGCCCACTCCCCCTGTTACTACCAACGTAGTAGATTATGTGCTGGGGCTCAGAAAACGGATGGTACTTCTGATGGGCTTGGCTAGTGATAAATTGAAGGCAGGACAAGTGCTGGTGAAACATTGGTACGACCAGAAAGCTTCCCTCATCAACTTTACACCTGGTCAGCAAGTCCTGATCATGAATCCAGTAAGGCCTCGAGCTTTACAGGACAAATGGTCAGGCCCTTACACAGTGGTGGAGCCCCTGGGTGAGGTTAACTATTTAGTGGACCTTGGAAGGCCTGGACAGGCTCCAAAAGTGTTCCACGTAAATAGGCTGAAGGCTTTAATCCCAAGAGTCGAAATCACAGCACTGCTACTGGCTTCAGATGTTGAGGAATGAGTCTGAACCATGTGTTGAATGGGTTGGACGAATTCTGTCTTGCATATCTGGACGATATAGCAGTTTTCAGTGCCACCTGGGAAGACCATGTGAAACACCTCGGGATTGTGCTCCAGGCTCTTCAGAAAGCACACTTGACCATAAAGGCTAGTACATGCCAGATTGGACAAGGCTCAGTGGTTTACCTTGGACATGAAGTAGGTGGAGGGAGGATACAGCCTCTTCCCAGTAAAGTACAAGCAGTACAAGACTGGCCTACCCCCACTACACAGACCCAAGTGAGAGCCTTCGTAGGACTCGCAGGGTATTACCGCAATTTCATGGCAGACTATGGTACCATAGCTGCCCCTCTGACTGCCCTCACTACTCCGAAGAAACCCAAGAAGGTAACTTGGACCGATGAGTGTGAGAAGGCCTTCAATGGCTTAAAAGACCCCTTGTGCCAGGCCCCTGTCCTCAGGGCCCCTGATTATCAAAGACCTTTTATTGTGCAGACGGACGCCTCTGACACTGGGATAGGAGCTGTATGATCGCAAGTGGATGAGAAGGGTAAGGAACACCCTATTGGTTTTATTAGTCGCCAGGACAGAGAGCTTGTAAGCAAATTTCCATGACCAGTTTATCCATAGGGCGTTCCCCTTGGAGTCTGGCTGGGGCAACCTGGACGCGAAGTCTGGGCATTGCTTGTTTTCTCCTGTAGCGAACAAGTCTGAAGATGTGGTCTATGACGTTTGAGTCTAGTTGCCACTCGTGCTCCGATGGTAGGGGATCTCTACTCAGAGTCTGCTAGAATGTTGAGTACCACTGGAACGTGTTGGGAGGATAGGGATATCCCCCGTCTGAGTGCCCATTTCCATATTATCGGCGCCAACTTGGACAGACTTGGAGAGTGTGTACCCCCCTGTTTGTTGTTGTAGAACATCGCTGTTGTGCTGTCGGATAAAATTTGAACCATCTGGTTCGTCAGTTGCGCTTCGAATGCTTGAAGTGCTTTGAATACTGCTAGTACTTCCAGCAGGTTCATATGGTTCTGTGCCGTGATGCGAGTCCACAGACCATGTGCTGTGTGGTGAAGGTAATGAGTCCCACCACCCGGAGAGTTACACGTCTGTTGTGACAATCGCTTGTGCTTCCGGATCGTGGAAGGGTTTTCCATTTAACAGATTTTCTGTCGACCACCAGCGTAGGTTTTGAACTAGTGTTGGTGACCACTAGATCGTCCCACTGACCACTTGCCTTGTCACGGATCCCAATCGGGCGTTACACACTGGATCAGGACTCTTGCCCTTAGCCTAGGATGTAGCGCTCAATTAGAATACTTTTTCTTTATTTTCTACAAATTCGAATTGAGCTGGCATCCAACCTGTATGACACCCCCTTTTACAAATACCCCGGGTCACAATGGACCATGAACCAGGCCAGTTGGTGGGAATACAATATTTATTTTAAGTTCAAAGAAAATCACAGTTTCAATATTGGGCAGCAATCACCAATGGGGTGATAGTTGCAATGTAAACTACTGAAATACACTTGGTTGACCTCCTACAAAAACATATCCAAAGCACAAAAGAATAAGAGCACTTTTTCTATTCGGGTAGATGGCACCCAAGTTCAGATTTCCCCCTGTAATGTTCCCTCAAACCCCAATTAATCGAATTTTGAGTGGCTAGAAAGGAGCAGCCCGGAGTCATGGATATTAGGCAGCAAACAGAATCCAAATACGACCTTCCCTCGCAAAAAACAGATTTTAAAACACTTTGCAATTGTATAAAATGACACTCGGAATTGACAAATAATTAAATTAATGTGCAGTTGCATCAAGGAGGTAAATATGATCTATCACAGTATTAGGGATATAACATCACTAGCAACTACAAGGCAAGGTATCAACAAAGGGCATACAGTTCAGAAAGCAACTTGAAAGTAAAACCACAGAACAGCCAAATCACACGTTGAAAAGTTGCATTTTACACTTTTAAATGTCAAAATGTTTTGTTTTTTTTAACAGTGAAATAGAATTGGAATACGGTTTTTAGGCTGGGTGATGGATGCACATCAAGGGGACAATATAGAAGTGAAAGAGGGACTCTAGCTGAATACCTGGATGAGATTTTCAATGTGTAAAGAGATATTGGTTTTGGCCAAATAAAGCAGTTAGGAAAGAAAATCGGTTTGGAAAGAAAAAGACAAATTTCACTTACACTAAATTTACACTAAATTTAATGGCTAGAAAAGAAGAACGCCACCCGTGAACAGAAAAGTTATGCTGCAGTTGTAACCCTTCACGCAGTGTGCCCCTTTTCTTTATGGAGAATTAATGTATTTAACCAAAATATTGCTAAAGAGCTACAAGATAGGAGTGAATGGAAGAATGGCGCTAACGCTTAGAAATCAAAGACAGGGTGCACAAAGAATTCTGACAGTTTTAAAAAAGTTATCAGGGTATGGATAGGATTACTCAGAGTGGAACAAAGACAAAGTATCAAGATGGGATATTCTATGTGGTGCTATGGGATGGGGAAATACTCACAATCCGCACTTAAGTTTGGGATTTGGGACAGTCAACCGGGTTCGGGACTCAAAGGCTCTGGTCACAGAAAGGCAGCGGACTCTCCTAGCATAACAGCTGGGCCTGTCTGGTCACTGGATCACAAGGATACAGCTGGCATGCAGGTAGTGGGCAAAAAGCCAGTCTGGTCACAGGATACTCCCAAAACGGTGCCACAGCTTTTCCCCCTTCTCCCCGAGTTAGTAGGATTTGTTATGGGGTTTAGTTACGAAGGGTGGTTCTGCCTGGATAGGAGGGCCTGAACCAACTATCTCTTTTCTGGCAGTGGAGTCTGGAATCTGCAGGGTGGATCTGGAATGTCTGGATACACAGGCGCTGGAAAATTCAGAAGAGACTCCCTGTCTCTGTCAGCTTCCCCTTTTTATAAGGCGGGTGACTCACATGATTTATTGTTGGGAAGAATTAAGCTAGACCTACCCCAAAGAACCGGATAGGTAGGCCTGTGTTGGTCGCCTCCTACAGTTTGGGTTGTGTTTTATGAGGTGCAAAGCCATCCCACAGTCATTTTTGCCTAAAATCAATCTGAACATAAATCATACATTTATGCAGAGCATGGTGTTCCTACTCCGAGGTTTGTACGACATTATTTCGCCCTTCTAATAGTTTTTTGTGGTTTTTAGTGGGGACCGCTTCACCCAAAATCCCACAATTTTAAGCATGTGTACATATTATCATAGGGCACATTTCCATTAATTTTTAACGTTCCACCATATGTACTTTCCCCATGATTCACATTCTCCTGGTGTTTACGTCCCATACATGCTATGGACAGCCACGATATCTTGCTTGAAAGCCAAGAAAATTACATTTAAACTGTAAAACTTTTACATTACTGCATTGTCCAGTTATAGAATTAACAGTCTTTAAAGTGTATTCATTAAATAGTCTTTGAGCCAAAACGAGCTGGCCTTCATCTTCCAACTCGGACCATTTTTTTCCAGGCTACCACCAAATGTCAGTTTAGCCCAGGGTTGCCCTGGAGTTTCCCAAGTTTGAGGGACTGGTAGGTGTCACTTCCAAAAGTAACACGTAGGTGTCCCTGAATCTATTGTCTCAAGCTGAAGCCCAGACAGAAGTCTGATGAGGGTGTGATATTCTGCCTCTTAGCCATTCAAAGTGCAGAAATTAACACGTATGTGTCCCAGAAATCACTTTGTGGCTCCTTTTGGGGGGAGGAGGCTACTCCTGTTAGCACACAAATGTCCATGTAAACTGAGCAGGAAACCTGCCAATGCATTTAATTATTTATTTTCTTCTGAATCAGAAGCAAGTCTGTTAAAATAAAACATTACCTAGATTTTACCCAAACACACCCCCCTTACACTTCTAGGCAAGGACACAGCCTTAATCACATTGCACTTTTAAAACAGGCATTTTTCTCTTTTGCAAAAGCACATTTTGACACATGGTGAATTCTGCTGGGATGTCCACCTCAAATTCGATTTTCTCTTCCATCTGGATTCCATACATTGTTTGCATCTCTAGTCAGTTTCTCTTACACAGCAGTATGTTCAAGGCAAATGTCCACTGAAATTGACATGTGCCCAGAGAACAAGGGTTTCTTTTGAAGGGTTTATTTGTGACACTTTAAAGCAAAAGTCAAGCATTTTTCCGTACGGCTGAGAGTACATTTCAGGCGATTTTCCAGATCTTGCCTGCCACAGCCCGTTATTCGGTGATAATGCTCTTCTGCTGGAGCACAATCTGAATATGGATGGGCATAGCAGGGTCTGACTGATAAAAGTAGTGCAATGTTTGAGCAGATGAAGAGCATCAGAGCGGCATCATTTTAAATGGAAAATGTTTCCTTTTCCAATGGGAAATTTTGAGCAAGCAGCAAAGCAGCGCTGCATTTCACTTCTCTTCCTTGGTGCATGTAAGACAACACACTGGCAGCCTTTCTCAGTGTGCTCCCTGTTCCATCTTACCCCATAGATGTTTGGCAAGACAGTGCAGCTATCATTTTGTAGCTGCAAAATGCAATTTTGATGCGAGGAAATGGTGCTCAAAGGAGCCAGCGCAGCCATTCTGCTGGTAACTGCTGAAATGCAGCTTGGAGATGGAGCGGAATTCTGCTCAGTGGGTAAATGTATCCTACAGCCTGAGACCACTGTTTCGCCAACCACTCCTGCATTGGTTGCATGCGCAGACATGTGTGTGGGACTAGATATATGCACAATGCCATCATGCCTGGCAAATGCATTGCTTTGCATACGCTTATCTGGAGACCGGCTTGATACGGGGGTATTTGCCGAAGCATGTTCTGCACTCTTTCCATGCACGGAAAGGCCAAGCCTGTTCTTGTATCAAATACAGCTCCTAGGAACAGTTTTGTTCTGTTTGGTATAAGACTTGATTTTTTCTCGTTTATCGAGAAGCCCAATTGAAAGAGAAGATTTATGGTTCTTTGCGCATTTTGTGTGCAAAGATGGGCGGTTTCGCCTGTGATCAGCCAGTCGTCTAGGTAGGGGTGCACTGGGATTGCCTCCCTGCGCAGGTGCGCTGCCACCACCGCCAGTACCTTGGTGAATACCCTTGGAGCTGAAGCTATACTGAAAGGTAGCACCTTGAGTTGGTAGTGCTGGTTTGCTACTTTGAACTGCAAGAGTTTACTGTGTGCTGAGAGCATTGAAATATGAAAATCGGCATCTTTCATATCCAATGTTGCCATGTAATTCCCCCCGTTTTAGCAGGGGAATTACCTTTTGTAGCGTCATGCAGAAATTCAGTAGCTTCACATAAGTGTTTGCAGGGCGTAAGTCTAATACTGAGCTCATGGTTAGATTTTTTTTGGCACAAGGAAGTATGTTGAATAAATACCCTTGTTTACCTCATTGGTCGGCACAATCTCGATGGCATCCTTGAGGAGCAGCACGTGGACTTCTTCTACCAGGATGAGTTATTCTTCCTTTGATGTCTTCCTCTGGCACGGGGGGTGATTTGATGGTCTTTCTAGGACCTCCACACAATAACCTCCCGCTACTGTACATAACACCCTACTTGTCTGGGAGGCATGGGAGGGGACCTGTAGCAGGCAGTCATTGTCTGGGAGGCATTCCTCCACCTCGCGAAGTGGAGGATCTCCCCCAGCTGCGGGATCTGCGCTGGCCTGGTTGTTGTGCCATGATGATTTTTGATTTTGTCCGTAGCCGGCCCCTCTTTGGGAACTTTGGCCGCAAAAACGGCAAAAATTGTTCCCGTCCCCTTGGCCATGTTCTTTGTAAGTCAATTGCCCAAGGGATTTGAGGGTATCAAATTCCTCTTTGGCTGATTTCAGAGCCTTTTTTACCGCTTTGCCGAATAGTATGGTTGGTTCCACTGGCAAGTTGAGTAACGTTGCCTGGGTCTCAAGCTTGAAGCTAGACTGGCAAAGCCAAGCCTGGCACTTAAGAATGGTTCCTTCAGCAATAATACGGCCCGCGTTATCTGCTGTGTCAAGGTTGTTCTTTAGCAAGCTGCTGGCAGTGACTTTTCCTTCCGCTGCCATTAGAGCAAGTTTAGATTTTAATGGCTCTGGAACAGAGTCGATGAGGGCCGTAATCTCGTCCCATTTATGGCAGTCATAGCTTGCCAATAGTGTGGAATTGTTGGCGATCCTAGTTTGAAACGCTGCCGATGTTGCAACTTTCCTCCCCATGGTATACAGCTTCTTGCTCTCCTTGTCTGGGGGGGCTTCTGAAGAGGCTAGTGGCGTACCTGCCCTCTTCCGAGTAGTTGTGACAACTAGCGAATTCATCTTAAGCTGTCCTCTAATATATAAAAGATCAAATGGCGCTGGGCAGAATAGTTTATCTATGCGCGGGTTTACTGCTCTGGTTTGATTGGGCGTTTCCAGTAAAGGTTGGATTCTTCTCTGTACCGACTTTAAGATGGGGATGAACTGGGTAGCAGCTTTGCTTGTCTCCCAGGATATTTTCCACAAAATCTTTGTCTTGCTGAGTCTCCTGCGTTTGAATACCGAAGTGCCTAGCTGCTTTGATTAATAAGTCATTGAATAAGGGCCGATTATCTACTGGAGAATCAGGGACTGGGGAATCTTGTTGAATCAGAGAAGACATAGTATACGCTTGTGCTCCATCATCATTATTATTATTATCAACATCATCATCAACATCATAGTATTGATATTCCTCCTGATCCCCTTCAGTGTCTGTATGGATGTCATAAAGGTCAGCAGAGATGCAAGACCTTTTTTTCTTCTGGTGGTTGGATGAAGACAGTGGCTGAGAAGTGGAAGACAGGGGCTGAGAGCTTGAAGCCTGAGCAGTAGGAGGTGTGTTCTGAAAATGTTATATTGCATGAGGATATTTTTTTGAAGAAACTTGCACACAAAAAAGTAATTCTAGACATCACCCTATCTATTTGCTCTGCTGTACATAGGGCTCAGCTGGGGATGACCCCCAGGGTAAGTTATGGCAGGGACTTGTGATGTAGGTGTGGGTAGGCCCTTATTATGTAAGGCCTCACTTAAGGGACCCTCATCCTCTTCTTGTAGGTCCAGTCAAAGTTTCCTTAGAAGGGCTAGATTTATCCCTATGAGACTTGTCCTTGTCTTTATGAGACTTGTCTCTATGATCAGAACTCTTGGAGGAAGACTTCTTGGAATGAGAAGCCTTTAATGAGCTTTCTGGGACATGTTTTTTTTACCAGGTGTGATGGCCCTGTATTTTTGGACTGCTCTGCCGGTTTCGACGAAATGCGTCGGGTTTCGGCATTGGGAAGGACCTCTGCCGCGTCTGTCGACGTTCGGCACTCCGTCAAATGAGTTTTATGGGCGGCGTCCTTTGTCTTTCGGGGCAGGGCATTAGACGATCGGGATTTCGAGTGCCAAGAGGACAGGGAATCTACTGATCTCTCCATAGACTCCGAATCTGGGCGTTTGGTCAGCAGTGCCGAAACATCGCTGCGGGGTGTGCTTAGTGTGGGAAGCGGAAGTGGTCTTGCCGCTGGGTGCCATCCCCACAACAGGGCAGCCGGCCTGTCTGCTAGGGTCCGGGGATTGCACTTGGGAACTTTGGGTGTCCCCCGTCGCCCTCACAGTCCGGAAAGACGGCGATGCTGCCGTCACTGGAGGCTCCCTCCACGTCCATGGCAGCCTCGACCTGCATGACGTGATGGGCCCAGCATTTAGTTCTGTGATCTTTAAGGGTCTTTGGTCTAAAGAGCTTGCAAGCTCGACAGTGCCCTTTTGTCGTAGTCACGATTCAGGCACAGTTTACAAACTCTGTCGATCGACGGAAATCTTCTGTTACATGTGGGGCAGGCTTTAAAGGGTGTCTTATCCATGTCTGGGAAGGGCAGCTGGGCTATAAAGGAAAAAGGTGGGAAAATGCATTGTCAATGACCGCCCCTTCCCCCCCTCTCCCTACTGTATGGGCCTAGGCCCACTGGGCCTTCCAAAGTCGAAAGAGTCCATATGATAAAATGGCACAAGCTTGGGCGTGTGGGGCAGGAATGAGTGAACCATGGGATGAGAGTTTAGGGGACGCAAATCCTACAGAGGTTATGTCCTGTTTACAGCAGGTTTCAGTGGAGAAGGGAAAGGAATGTGCAGCTTTCGGCAGAAGGGGGTGGGTCCTCCTGCATACCTATATAAAAGATACGTCAGAGGAATGTTGAATTGAAAGAGGAAATGTTACGGTTGGAAAAAGAGTTAGCAGCAGTTGTAAATGAAGCTTTTAAAAAGGACAAGTCTGATAGATACCAGACCATAGCCGAACAGTAAGGGTGGCCTAATAAGAAAAAACGAGGGGGTGTAAACAAATGAAAAGTGGCAGCTGTAATAGCCACGGCAGGTCTACACTTGAGTCCTGAAACCTGGGATGGAGACATTTTAGATTCTACCTCCCCAGACAAGGTGGAATTAAAGTCATAATCTAACAAAAAGACGGTAGCAGCCAAGCAAGTTACGAGACTGAAAGCTAGACCACACCCACATAACCCAATAGGAGGGATGGTACATCTCACTACACTGGAAGATTATACTCAACAGGAGGCTGTGTAAATAATTGCACGTTTGAGGCAGAAGTCATGGGAACTTTTACTGGCATGAATGGTGAAGATTTTTGCCGGAGTACCAGCTGGTAATTTGGTAGACTCGACAGACTCTCTGCGATTCCTGCCTTTGTCTAGCGATACCAATATACAAGGTATTGAGGGCAGGACCACCACTAGATGATGGTCAAGCTTCGCAGGCGTCTTTGTTGCAGTTAGCAGTCCAAGGGTGCAACCACAAATAACCTATAACCACTGACTGGCCTAGTGAGGAAAAGAGGTGGTATACATTGAAGGAAGCAATTCACAAGAACAAAGAGCACACCATGAAGGAGGCAATTCACGTAGAGGAGCCAGGAAACATGGGAGTAGTGCCACTTTCAGGGTCAAGTCAAAATAGGGTCATAGGAACGTCTCTGCCCGCATACAATAGTGTCAACATAACTTTGCTCGTAGGTATGACGGGCAAACCTACTGATGAAGTAGTGGATGCTATTCGGCAACTAGGGGAATGAGACAAAAGTTAAGACAAAGAGAGAACGAGTGAAGAACAGAGGGCAGGAGGACAGATACAGACTCCCGATTGTCAAAAAAGACATGCCTTTGGCATTGTTAAAAGAGGTGTTCCACAGGAGAAGATTGATGGTATTGAAACAAAGAAGATGTATGAGCTATACAAGAAGAGAGGGCTTGCGGCGAAGGAGCATTATAAATAAACAAGTGAAGAGGCAGGTGGTGAATAAGCTGCAAAAAGACACTTCACGGTGAGCTCCTCCGGAGGAGCAACAAGACGAAGGGTCTATGGGAATCTGTTCCCAGTACCAACCAACGTATGATTTGAGGAAAGTGGTGAGTGCAAAGTTAGAGTCAGAGTCTGGATACACTCATTCCAAATTTGACTAGGATTATGGCCAAGCCTCAGCATCATCTTCTCGTATCAAAGTTGATGATGACCTCCGGTTAATATTAAGATTTTTTGGAAGCATGGGAACACCCAAGAGGTTTGAGCATTGCTAGATACTGGGGCGGAGGCCTCCTCGATTCATAGAAATCCATCACGATTTACAGGTAGACCCTTTGGGGGAGGTGAGGGGAACTGGCAGAGAGAGAAGTGGAGATGAAAATAGGCAATTTGACAAAGCAAAAATACCAAGTGTTGATTGTCCAAATACCCGATTATATAAATCGGATTTGACATTCTGGAAGGGTTAACTCTGGGACTGAGCGGTAAAACCTATCAGTTTGGAGTGAACGCATTGACTTGCAAACCAGTGATTGTAGGAAAATTGAAGATGCCCCCTGTGCACGTGTCTTTGGCTGCCAAGCGTATATCAATAAAACAATACCGCATTCCTGGGGGGCATATGGACATTTCAGACACTATTAAGAAATATGTTGAAGCAGGAGTGTTACCTCCCGTTACTACTGCATGGAATAATCCCATTTGGCCTCTTAAAAAGGGAATGGGAGCTGGAAGATGACTGTGGACTTTAGAGAGTTGAATAAGCATACTCTTCCTTTAGTGCCTGCAGTCCGAGATGCAATTACATGGATTGAGAATGTACAAAAGTTTGAAGGAACCTTGTCACGGAGTTCCCCCCTTCTCACCTGAGACTGATCCTTGCTGGACTCCGTGAGCGGTGTCTTCTTGCGGACAGACCTGGACTTGAATAAGGCTGAGCGAGTCTCTTCCAACTCCAGCGTGCGTTTAAGATTCCGAGATGCAGCAATCCGGGGATCGGGAAACGAAGAAGACGTGCCGATGGCGCACGAGTCCAGGAAGCAAGAGGAAAGGGAAAGGGGCAAGGAATTGAAGTAGAAAAGCTAGGAACCAGGAAAGCAATACAGCGAACTACGGAGCACACGTCTGATCGCTACTTGGCAATAGCATTGAGACGCGCGGAGCCGCGGGGGTGCGGTCTATTAGTAGAATATATGTTACGTCCAACGTATAGACCGCGGAAGGCGTGTCACGCTGGACGGCCATGTTGGGAGTGTCAGGGAATGCAAGGCCCGTTGCGATAAGGACCAGGAAGATCAAAAGGGGCGAGTCCTGTGGGTCATGACAGCATGCCTCCTCCGAAAACCTGTTCCTCCAGGTTTGCCTGGGTGTATGAGGTGGTATCTTCTGAGCAGTCGAGGGGTATTCAGATTAGAAAGTGGTTCCCAAGTTCTTTCACTGGGGGGGATATCCTTTCCATTCAACCAGGTATTGAAGCTGACCCCGTTTATACCTGGAGTCGCATATCCGGGGACACTTCATATTCCAGTTGATTGTCCACCACCACAGGAGTGGGTATGCAGGATTTCCGGGAGGATTGAATGTAAGGTTTTAATAAGGAGGTGTGAAAAACTGGATAAATCTTTTTCCAGGATTCTGGTAGCTTGAGCCGGTATGAGACTGGGTTTATAATTTCCTTGATGGAAAACGGACCATAATACCGGGGGGCCAATTTGTTTGGCCGTAGATGTCGGGGTAGTAATTTCGAGGACAACCAGACTTGATCTCCAACTGAATAAGAAGGCCTGGGTCTTCTTTTGGAATCCGCATATCTCTTGGTCTGTGTTCTGGCCTTCTCTAAGTGCTCTTTGTTCTCCTTATGTATGTTGATGAGTGTTTCAATCCAGGAGTCGACAGTAGGTACCAGTGTAGGTTGTGGAAGAACTGAGGGTAGAACTGAAGGATGGAATACTTGGCTGCAATAAAAGGGACTGGTCTTAACTGCTGAATGATCGGAATTGTTATAGGCGAATTCAGCCACGGGTATCAGGAGCGACCAGTAATCCTGAACCTTAGTGGCAAAACATTGAAGATATTGTTCCAGAGTCTGATTAGCACGTTCTGTGGCCCCGTTGGTTTGAGGGTGATAACCTGATGAAAGAGAGCGTTGGATTCCTAATATTTGACAGAGGTGTTTCCAGAATTGTGAGACGTATTGAGGTCCTCGATCAGAAATTATCTTGGAAGTAAGTCCATGAAGGCGGAATATGTGCTCCAGGAAGATTCCAGCCAGTTCAGATGAGGATGGTAGCTTACTGAGGGGTGTGAAATGAGCCATATGAGTGAACAAGTCAATGGTGACCATGATGGTGGTGTACCCTCTGGAAGGCGGTAATTCCACAATGAAATCTGTCGCGATAAATTCCCATGGCCTTGTTGGCAGTGCGGGTTGTAGCAGAAGACCCGCCGGCCTCTTGTTGTCATGTTTATTCTGACTACAGATTGCACAGGCTCGGACGTATAGTTGTAAGTCAATCTTCATTTTAGGCCACCAAAATTGTCTTTGTATGAGGTGGAGGGTGTTGGTGACACCACAATGTCCGGAGTGAAGGGTATCATGACAGAAGTTTATTATCCTTTGTTGTCATTTTTGTGTAGGAATGAGCAGAGCGTTGTCCTTGAACAAATATCCTTCCTTGACTCTCAGGTTCCATTGATTCTTTCTTGAAATATTCTTCCAGAGTTCAGAGGATTGGGTTTGTACTCGGATTTCTTCCAGGAGATTGACTGCTTGAGCTACAAAAATCGTGTGGGGAAACATCTTAGGATAGGCCTCATCTTCGGTAGTTTCATAGTCAGGTAGTCGAGATAAGGCGTCAGCAATCAAGTTTTGTGATCCAGGAACATGAGTGATGTGGAACTGGTACTGGGCAAAGAAGAAGGCCCAACGAGCCTGACGACTGTTCCGACACTCTAATGACTGTAGAATTTGAAGATTTCGGTGGTCCGTGCGGACCTGGACTGGATATCTAGCTCCCAGGAATAGATGTCGCCACTCAGTGAAGGCTTGGCGGATGGCTAAAAGTTCTTTTTCCAGGACGGAGTAGTGTGTCTCACTGGGAGTCAGGGTTTGTGAAAGGTAAGCAATGGGGTGTTATAGTTTATCCTCAAATTCTTGCTTCAACACCACTCCAATGGCGTAGTTAGAGGCATCCGTTTCCACAAGGAATGGTCGATCAGTGTCGGGTTGGGCCAGAATGGGGGCTTGAGTAAATCTTGTCTTCAAGAGTTGGAATGCTTTATCTTGCGGAATAGACCAGACAAAGGGGGTGTCTTTCTTCAGGAGAGCAACAATCGGTTGAACAATCTCAGAGAAGGTGGGTATAAACATCCGGTAGAAATTGGCAAGCCCCAGGAAGGATTGAACTTGTTTCACGGACGTGGGAGCAGGCCAGGATAATATAGCCTTTACCTTTGAAGGGTTCATGCCAATTCCCTCTGGAGTAAGGATAAATCCTAGGTAATGAAAAGAAGCAACGTGAAACAGACATTTCTAGGGTTTGGCCAAGAGTTTATGTTCACGGAGTCGCTGTAGTACTGCCTTTACATGCTCTTCATGCTTTACAAGGTCCTTAGAGTAGATCAAAATGTCGTCCAGGTAGACGATCGCGAAGAGGAATAGCATGTCAGAGAACACCCTGTCCATAAAACGTTGAAAGACTGCTGGGGCATTAGCTAATCCAAAGGGCATGACCAGATATTCAAAGTGACCAAAGGGTGTTCTGAATGCTGTTTTCCATTCGACTCCTTCCCAGATACGAATCAAATGATAGGCACCCCGGAGGTCCAGTTTCGTGAAAATCACAGCGCCTCTGACCGCTTCCAGGATATCCGAGATTAAGGGTAAATGGTACCGGTCCTTGAGGGTGCATTGATTTAATCCAAGATAATCGAGGCAGGGTCCGAGTTCCTTAGTGTCCTTCTTAGGAACAAAGAACAATGAAGCTCCGGCTGGAGATTTTGAAGGTCTTATGGTGCCATTCTCAAGGTTAGTATCCAAGTATTCTCGGAGGGCCTTTTTCTCAGGTTCGGAAAGGATGACGTCCTGCCAAAGGGAATCACTGCTGAGGGATCTGTGTCTATGACGCAGTCTTCAGGCCTATGAGGGGGTAAGGCCTGGACTATGGCAGTTGAGAACAACAAATCCCTGATAGGGCTTAGGAACCTGCACGATATTGGAAACCATGAGAGGTGCTTGATGGTCTATTAGTGGTTCTTTGGAAGGGGTCAAGGAGGGATCCAGGATTAGACAGTGAGACATACAAAACTCTGAGCCGAGGAATAGTGATCCTGCTGTCCAATTGATATATGGATTGTGTTTCTGTAACCAGGGCATGCCCAGTACCATGGGGTAATGAGCTGACTTGATAATGTCGAATCGAATCGGCTCTTGGTGGTGGTTAATTGAAAGCTGGATCTCTTTGGTCTGCAGGCTTATGGGCCCCGAAGTGAGGGGTCTTCCATTGATCGCTTCCATCGGCTGCATGATGCTTCGTGTTTCGTATGGGATGTGGTGACTAAAAACCCAATCTTGATCAATGAATATTCCCATAGCCCCGCAGTCTACCAGGCCAAAACAGGATAGGTCTTATTCCCGGAGGTTGATAGGAAGGCCTGTAGTATCACTAGATTGTTTTGTCCAGGAGAGTTCAAGGATGGAATTGATGTGGAGCAAACATCCCTCTCCCGAAGCCCTGCTCCATCTAGGAACGCGAGTTGGCATTTCCCGAACGCCGAGGAGGAGCCAGAGGGCATTCTCTAACCAAGTGTTTGTCTGAGGCACAATACATGCACAACCCCATACCCCGTATTAATCCTTCTCATCCTTTCTTGCGGGGATATGGGTCCACGGAAAGCTCCTATCTGCATGGGTTCTGGTTCGGTGACTGATCCTGGGTTTGTGTCAGATTTGGAGGTACTCTCAAAGGACACCTTCGGAGGGTTTCCTCTAGATTTTTTCTTCTCTGCCTTCCTTTCCTGGATGCAAAAGTCTATTTGCATGGCAAGGTCCATAAGAGCCTGGAATGAGTTTGGTCGGGCCACTCTGGCAACTCATCTTTAATCTCCTCATTTAGGCCTCTCCTGAAAAGGGTAAAACTTGCCTCCAGAGACCAATCGGCTTCCTGGACCAATTGCTTGAATCAGGTGACATACGTGAGCACATTCTGGGATCCCTGCTGAAAGTCTAAGAGGCATTCCTGGGCACTAAAGACCTGCTCTGGGCGATCAAACATGGTCTTTAGGGCCCGTATGAAACAATCGTAGTCATCTAGGAGAGCGTCGCCGGAGTTAACTAGGGATGTAGCCCAGGTTAAAGCATTTCCGGAAAGGTGAGAGATTATGAAACCCACCTTAGCCCTGGGAGTGGAAAAGTAATAGGGCTTAAATGTAAAGTGAACCAAACACGAGTCCAGGAATCCACGAAGGGTTTTTGCCGACCCATCGTATTTGTCAACAATGCCGCCCAGTAACCCTTTCTTTTACGGCTGAATCACGGGATAGAACTAATTGCTTGAGAGCAGCGTTTTCCGCCTTTAACTTCTGCACCTCGGTGGTTAATTCTTGCATACCTCGCATCAGGTCCTGGACGGCCGCTTCCATGTCGACTTCGAGTGCGGTCGGTAGGCGTCTCAAACTGTCACGGAGTTCCCCCCTTCTCACCCGAGACCGATCCTTGCTGGACTCTGTGGGCGGTCTCTTCTTGCGGACAGACCTGGACTTGAATAAGGCTGAGCGAGTCTCTTCCGACTCCAGCGTGCGTTTAAGATTCCGGGATGCAGCAATCCGGGGATCCGGGAAACGAAGAAGACGTGCTGATGGCGCAAGAGTCCAGGAAGCAAGAGGAAAGGGAAAGGGGCAAGGAATGGAAGTAGAAAAGCTAGGAACCAGGAAAGCAATACAGTGAACTACAGAGCACACGTCTGATCGCTACTTGGCAATAGCATTGAGACGCGCGGAGCCGCGGGGTGTGGTCTATTAGTAGAATACATTACGTCCAAAGTATAGACCGCGGAAGGCGTGTCACGCTGGACAGCCATGTTGGGAGTGTCAGGCAATGCAAGGCCCGTTGTGATAAGGACCAGGAAGACCAAAAGGGGCGCGTCCTGTGGGTCATGACAAACCTGGTATGCAGTAGTTGATTTAGCCAATGCATTTTTCTTGGTGCCAATTGCTGACGAGTGCCAAGAGCAGTTCAGATTTTCTTGCAACGGGCGTCAGTATATCTTCACTCGATTACCTAGGGGCTACATGCACAGCCCAACCATTTGTCACCGGCTGGTGGCAGAACATTAGGACAATATACCTGGCAAACCGGAGATACAAATTTCCAATTATTATTATGACGATATTTTGATTCAGAGGAAATGAGCAAAGCGTGCAAATGCAGTTAGATGTGTTCAATGATGGGTTGAAGAAGGAAGGGTGTGAGATTAATCCTAACAAGATTCAAGGGCCAGCTGAGACTTTGATATTCTTAGTAATCCAGTCGCATAATCGGCAAAGAAAGATGGTGCCGAAAGCCAGACAAAAGCTACTCGAGTTCCCTACTCCGATGAACAAACAAGCTCATCAGTTCGTCGGGTTGTTTGGGTTTTGGAGACAGCATATCGCACATCCGGGCAGATATTGACCCCTCCTCCCTCTATACAAAGTGACACAAAAGAAATATGAATTTCAATGGGGGGGCGGGGGAGCAGCAAAGAGCATTTGATTTGGCAAAAGACAGTGCAGCAGGGACGGATTTGTGGCCATTGAAGGCAGGCGAAGTTGAGTTAAATGTGTCTGTACAAGAAGATTACGCTAACTGGAGTGTGTGGCAGAAACAGGACAGAAAACATGTTCCTTTAGGATTTTTGAGTCGAAAGTTGCCCGAGGCTGGTAACGGATACACTCAGTTTGAGAAGCAATTACTGGCATGTTATTTGGCTCTTGTTAATACCGAGCAAACGACAGTGGGTCATGATGTACTGATCAGACCTGAAATTCAGATTATGTAATGGGTGTTGAGCTCTCCTAAGACACATTGAATAGGGCATGCTCAAGAATCCAGTATAATCAGGTGGAAATGGTACATTCAAGACAGAGTCAAATCAGGGAAGTCTGGGGTTGCAAAGTTACATGAGCAAGTGGCTAATTTACCACCTGCAGATTACATACCACAGGAAGTGACTGAAATACATAAGTATCCTGTGAAATGGGGGGGGAGTGGAGTACCTTATGGAGATCTGACAGTAGTGCAAACAGAGCATGCTTGGCTCATCGATGGCTCTGCTCGCTATGTGGGAACTGAGAGGTATTGGAAAGGAGTGTCATATAATCCCAAGATAAAGATTTTGACAACGTCAGGGAAAGGGATCAAGCATTGAAACACGAGACGCCTGGTCAACATTGTTTGTACACAGATTCATGGTCAGTCGCCAATGGGTTAGCTGTGTGGCTGCCAACATGGCAAAAGAATGGATGGAAGATTAATTTGAAAGAGTTGGAACTGTGGCAAGATATTGAAGAAGTAACAGTTTATCATGTAGATGCACACTGTGCTACGGATCCATTGATCGTTGGTTTATTTCTATTGCAGATGAACACACCAAAACATCATCTGTGGACTCAGAGGCTCAAGAGGATGATTTAGAGGGACTGGCCAAGTGGGATCACCAGAAATGTGGGCACTTGGAGAAAAGGCTACTCTCAGGTGGGCACAAGCTCGGGGAACAATATCCCTTTAGAGGTAGTGAAAACGATCATTTTGCAATGCCAGGTATGTCAACATCAAAATCATAGACCCATTCCTCAGATTGATACTGGGTCAAATTTGGCAGATTGATTATATCGGTCATATGCCAATTAGCAAAGGCTGTCAATATGCATGCACCATTCTGAATGCTTATTCTGGATATCTGATGGTATAGCAGTGTAAAAATTCTACACAACTGAAAACCATCAGATTACGCTGCATTACAGTGTACCCTTACAAATTCAGAGCGATACTGGTTCACATTTTAAAAGAAAATTGATTCAAGAAAATTGTCAGGAAAAATACATTGAGTGGGTCTATCACGTGCCATAACACCCAGAAGCATCAGGGTTGATTGAGAGGATGAATGGTTGCTGAAATAACAGTTGCGCAAATCTGGCAATGGAAGTTTGGTAGGTTGTCGTGAGTGAGTGTTTGATGCGGTGCAAGTGCTGAATAATCGCCCTGTTGCAAATAATGAGACCCCATTGCTGCGATTAATGACTCCTGCTTTTTCAACCCAATTCAGATAAAGAGACTTTAATGTATTGGGAAATAACACCGGGTGCTTTAGCTCCTTAGCGAGCAACCCCAGAATCTGTAGGGGTAGACTTACATTCTCACAAAGAGATCAGGTTACAAACAAGAGGAAAAACTTAACTGAAACAGAGATTGGAATACAAATTCCATCATAACATATGAGATGGATTGCCCCAAGATCTGGATTAGCATTGCAGGGCATTCAAGTGCTAGGAGGGGTATCAAAGAGAAATCAAAGTCATTCTAATAAACAGTGGAGACCAAATGCTAATGACCTGGTACATGTCTCTGGCGGACGACCGCCGTGGCCTTGGCTCTGAATGTGAAGGTTTGTCGGAGGCGGCTTGCGTTGCCCCTTCTAGGCCTCCTTCAGGAGGCCATCATCCACCTTACTATGGAGGCCTTGGAAGCCTGATATCCTGGCCCTGACACTCCGAGGGAGATAACCTGAGCCTCAGACTTGCGGAAGCTCTTAGTCCTGTCCAGATAGAACTTTGGCACTCATCTAGCATGAAGACAGTGCAGAACCGTCCGAGCACCTTAGCGTCGGCGACGAAAATAGGGAGTACCGTCTCCTCATTTAGATGGAACGCAGAGACTACCCCAGGTATGTACGCGGCATGCGTTCTGAGGACCACTCTATCCTGTGAAAGGTAGTTTATGGCTAGGGTGCCATCGGAGCTTGGATTTCACTGACACAGCTTGCAGACGTAAGGCCCACCAAGAGGGCGGCCTTAATGGCGCCTAGCCTGATGTCAGCAGACGCCATTGGCCCAAAGGGTTTATGCATCAGGGCGCCCAACATTATGCTGAGGTCCCACACGAGGTGTGGCTTCTTGATGGGAGGATAGAGCCTGGAGAGGCCGGTCAAATGTCTTAACCACCGGATTGGAGGATGAGAAAAAACGTCCTCCTCTGAGTTCTGGTAGGATCCGGTTGCCGCCAGATAGGCTTTGAAGGCGAGCCAGATGGCCACTAACTCGAGCCAATCGATGAGGGCCGCATGCTCATGACAGAACCCCCTCTGTGGACCCTGTGGCTGTCCAAGGTGGCTTCCTATCCTGCTAGGGATGAGTCAGTGGGGATGGTAACCTGTGGAGCTGGCTGACGAATGGGCCTGCCAATTCATAAATTGCTGTCCGTGCTCCACCAGACTAGGTTGTGACGGAGATGCAGTGGAATGCTCACTGGCTCCGCCTGGGAAACCTCCCGATTCCAGGAGGCTGTGCAGTGTAACTGCAATGTAGGTGTTGGTACCACCATGCCGAGGTCACTGTTCTGCTGAGAAAATGCCCCCGGTGCCTCTGATGGCTGTGATCTGGTACTCTGAGGGGAAAATTCTCTCGAAGCTCCCATCCCAGATGAGGTCCAGGAATGTTAAGAGTGCCTGGGCTCCAGCTGTGACTTCTTGAGATTGATGGGAAATCCCAACTTGTGTAGTGGGAGCATAAGGGCAGAGGCGGTGTGGAGGACTGCCTCCGGAGACCTTGACCTGATGAGCCAGTCTAGGTATGGATTTTCGTGGTGAACCTGGGCCCCAAGTGGGGCTGACACGCGATCATCCAACCTGTAAAGTCCCTGGGGGCCGGATTGAGGCCAAAGGGTAGAAACTTGCATAGGAAATGGAAGCCCATGATCCTGACCTACGAAAGGACCAATGGGGCTGCTGATCGGTACGTGAAGGTAAGCATCCTTCAGATCCAGGGAGCACATGCAGTCTCCCGTGCACAATATCTACGCAATACGGGCTGGGGGAAACCACTGTATGGCGAAAATCCATGAATAGGCGACCAGACCCCGTCTGTGCAAGCAAATTTCCGCCCACAAAGTTATTGTCCAGATCTGTGGGAGCAGAGGGCAGTAGCGATCGGTAGGCCGAAGCCAGAGGATACTGCGTGGAGGATCAAAGGGTCCGCGAACCTTCTGCACCCGCATGGGAACGCATCTCACTATACGCCCTAGGGGTGGCTTTAGTGAGGATCGATAAGGATTCAGCAGTCTGGGGACTGTTCCTCCTCTTATCAAGTTCCTAATACGTAGTGGAACGGAACAGGTCGTGCCCCACCCATCCAGTATGCATTCCTGGGTGTCCGGGTTGATTTTAGCCACCCGTAGCCCCGGTAGTGCTTCTCCTGCCAGTAGTGGTACAAACGGCACCGCCTGAAGTTTCAGTGAGCGCCACGGAGTGCTCCATGCAACTATTTTTGGCCGTCGCCAGCCCTGCCTTGAAGGCTGAAGAGTGCGACTGTTAGAGTGCCAACAGCAAGGGGGTGGAGGGGCACTCACGCCGCCTCAAATTGGCATCAGGGTGCCTGTTGGTAGGCTGCGCCGAATGGCATTCAGCTGCGATGTGCAGACTTAAGCCGGCTGCTGAGAAGGAGGCCGTGGGGCTGGCAAGACCGTTGGAGGCGCAGGAGCCAGTGTTGTGGGTACTGGCATGGGCAGCTGGAGCTGCACGGGAGCCGGAAGCGCTGGAACCAAGGGCGGAGTGGCCATGGGTGCTAGCGACAGAACCAGAGGGAGTATGTCCCTGAGGGTGATGGCTTTTCAAGAAAACCCGTCTTCACAGGCCAGTGGAACGCTTGGAGGCACGGACATGGGCACGGGGCCTTGAGGGCGCTGCGGCCTGAACACACTGCCTGTCTGCGGGGAGAATTGGCCCTGCGCCGGAGACCTAACCCAGAAGCGCTGGTGAAAGTGGTCTGACCCCGTCGATGCAGAAAAGAGGACTGAGCAGTAACGCCGGTGAGCGGAGTCAGGGGAGCCGGGGAAGACGTTTTTTTCTGGTGAAAAAGGTTCCGTCTCCCGTCCCTAGCGAGGGACACCCATACAGTATGGAGGAAAGACTACGGGACGTAAGAGGACGGTTAATGTCACCGAGAAGGAAAAAAGATGAGGAACAGGGGAGAAGGGATGATGTGGAGATTATCAAGGAAATTAGAAGTAAAACCAAGGAGCCTATAGATTCTAAGAAAAGTGACAGGAAAATATTGAGAAGGAAGAGAGGCGATATTCAAAGGAAGGAAAAAAAAGGAGGGAGATCCAGAGGAGGAGCAGGAGTCCACAAAGAAAGGTTAAGAATCCCTGTACCAGCGCTGCGCCCAGAAGCACGGGGCATGTGGGAGAAATTAGTAGTCGACGTGTGAAAAAAAAGAAAGGGGGGATAATAGTACTGTGAGAGACAAGTCAGGTCGCGATTAGATAGAAATTGCAGGTAAAGGCGAAAGGATAGAATGAGATTTATTACAACAAGATCGAGCGTTAAGAAGAAGACCAAGATAAATGGAAGGAGAGAAATCTGAAGAAATGGGTGGTGCGACGAAACGAGGGATTCAGTCACTTCCTCCAAGGGGGAGCCCTTTCCTGTGAGGCTAGGTTAGAGGAGCCCACTACGCAACATTCCCACTAGGGGTAGCACTAAGCGGAACCTTACAGGGAGAGACTCACCTCTTGGGGATAAGGACTCCCTTTACAATGAGGAACTCCCTTCTCATTATATTCAAACCCCCACTGTATTAGTTGGCATGGAAGCCGTCTGAAGAAATCCTAGTGCAGCTTGACGTTGTTAGATGCTCTCTTCCAACCTCTCTTGCACGGTCTGTGCAGCATATGGTCTGTGTCAGATGACGAACGGGTGCTCCCGGTCGCTCTCTGGAGCTTTTCTGACCTTCTGGTTAGTGGGTTGCGGCGGCCAGCAGCCCAAGGCCGGCAGGATGAGGAGAACGGAGAGCTGGTGGACCTTGGATCAAGAGGTGTGGTTGTGAGTGGCATTTCGTGGAATGGGTGTCAAGATGCCGTGCTAGGCACTTGGGCAAGCGGCAAAGTAGCAGATGCATTGCTGCAAGGCAAGCAGCAAAGTAGTGGTCTCATTGCTGTTTTACCTAGGGCTTCTAACATCGCTCCAATACTTAGTACCACCTGACTATCCGACGTGGCAGGGTACAGTGACTGTGGTACGCTCTTGTTGAGAGGGAGCCCTTGAGCTGTGCCAGCAGGGACTAGCCAGTCCAGTGCCAGAGTGTAGACTAATGGTAACAGTTTAGGTCAATCAGGTGAGCAGTCTCACAGCGGTGAAGAGTGTAGTCTGGCTGAGGTTACGTGGCACACATTTTTTGGGTGATCACTCAAAGCTGTAAGTATGCTATTGAAAGGTTATACCCCCCCCCCCTGCATAGTGGCACCTGTGGCTGGCAATAACTGTCTGATGCAGTATTGGTAGTGAGGTGCATTTCACTTTTTTTGATGTGTCCTGATAACACAGTGCCTTATGAGGTGTGGCAAAGTGGGCTGCTGTAGTGGCTGGGGGAGGGTACAGAGCTTGCACTCCATTTGTGTTCTGTGCAGTGCCTCCATCTGGTCATGCCAGCGGGTAATAAGAAATATAAACTACGCAGCACAGTTTGTGCTGCTTGCAATTGTGCTTTGCTAGTGTGGAAAAACAGAAGGCATCTCACATGCTAGTCCCTGGGAATGTGTCATCCAGCTGGCCAGGACACTGCCATCGCTTTTGGATCCAGTTCCTGGAGATGGATCAGTGCGGGAGGATCACCTGGGTGAGGGGTCTTCGGAGAGTGGGAGTGGGACACTGAATGATGAGACGCAGTATCCCTCTCTTCCCTGTAACACCTTTACACCCACCCTACCAGGTACGATATATGAGAACCTTACCCCCACTGCCCTTTCCCTTCTCCAGCACTTTCACACGGGCAGCCCGCTCTGGGAGAAAACAGACTCACACCTGAGCAGTGTATCTGACATGTCCTGCTACTATGGTGAGGCAAAGTCAGGCAATTACTGTCAACCACTCACACCCGACTTCCATTAAACTTCCCCACACGGATAAAAGGCATAGCACATGAGCACACACTGAGCGAGGCAAAGCACACGAAAGAAAAGCAGTCGGGTCGGCAGCTGAACGAGGGAAGAAAGACGGCAAACCCAGAAGGGTTCGTAAGAAGGGAAATACCCTTGACCTTTTCAGCAACACACGGTTACTTTCAAGAAACCTTCAAGGCAGAAAGCACAAGGCCAGGAAACTAGTCTGAAGAATCCTGCATTGCATCTTGGAGATACCGAGGGCCCTCCTGCGTAACTAACCAAGGCGGGGAGGAGCAGCAGCCGCTGTGGTATCGTCCTTGACTCCAAGAACAAAGAAGCGCCAGAGAGATCAACACAGATGATGAGTTGGGGAGACCAATGCAAGACTGGTCTGTGTTGAAGTCAAGGTTGCAAGCGGCAACATTGTATAACGAGCGCTGGAATGAAGATTGTTGAATGCGTGTAATGAAAGACGCGAGTAAAGCTAAACTGCTGATGAATGTTTGAACTTAAGAAGGCAGGGTACGATACCGTTGACAAGAGTGGTCTGGCACCTTGAATGTGCTCAATCGAAGGTCTCTGTAAGGTATCCCGCCAAGAGAAATGAAAGTAGAAGATTGATGAAAACAATCATGTGAAGTAAATTGAAGTGGTCCTGAGACGGTTCAAGCAAAACCCATCGCACATTCGAAAGTCTTTGAATTTGGTAAAAAGGGGATCCGAGCCCAAACGCGCAAGATCTGTGGTCAGAGCCCGAATGAAGGAGACCAAGCATGAACACTGTGATAAAAGGAGGTCTCAGCCTGAAGAGGCAGACCCACGATGAACATAGAAAGCGAGAACTTGTGCATGTGAAAATCCTGATAGGGATGGAACTTTGAGACATTTTTTGTTACAACAGACCCTCTGCAGTAAGAGACTGTTATTGGAAAAGCCGATTTGGCAGAAGGCCCAGATGTCTGTGCTTTAAATTGTATCCCCCTGGCCGAGAAGCCAGAGTGTGTGCAGGGCTCTAACGTGCCACCTTGCCCAGTGCTGAAAACATGGGGAAGGGAAGCCAACTGCTCAACCGTCCTGACATATTATTTCTTGAACACTTATCTTTTTGCATACAACATTGTCCCACAACATTTGGTATTTAGAAGTAAGGATTGGCAATAGGTTTATTAGAATAGGCCCTTCTATTTGACAGAGACTTGACTAGGACTGTTATTTTTTTTTATGGTCGTAGCTTGCTCCCATCCTTAGCTTTAGATTTAGATAGACGTTCAACCAACACATTTGAAGTGCAATAAACACCTTTGAACTGTGATCACTTGTGTCGGTCTTCACTGTTTGATACCATGCCTTCCTTACACTAGCAAGCAGAAATTTCAAGAGCAGAAAAATCAGTTTGAAAACCAATGCGGCAGCGACTGGTATTATTACCAGTGTTTGTGAAAAGAGAGGAATCAACATGATTGTTTAAGGGAAAAGGACTGCCCGTCTTAAAATCCCATCTCACATTACTATTGAGGATAAACCTCTAAAATTGTTAAGTGACTTGGGTATATCAACAGCACAGTCCCATGAGGATGTCTCCGCACTCAACCCCATTGATAACAATTCACTTCTGAACCTTTGCCTCAGTCTGCAAAAAGAAACGCCTAGTGTACCGCAGGTGATGTCTCATCAGATAACGGTGGATGCAGTGGAGAAGGGCGCTAGTTCTGTTCCTGCAACTTCTACAAACCTCTAAAAAACGCCAGATTTGGCATGTATTTCTGCAAATGTATATGCCTCTTCTCCAACAAGGTTTCTTTTACTTCTTCGGAGTGATCATACTATTTTGAAAGCCCTTTTTTCCCTCTGTAATAAGGTAGTAAAGAACAGCAAATTATGAATAGTGTCCTCAGGAGTCTGGTCAATGTTGTTCTTTCAATTGCAATGCCCAGAAGGAATGTTTCTTTGTGCCCAGCACAGTCATTGGCAGATACGTTCCTTCCGAACCTAGAATGTCGGGAAACAGAACCATTTTGAATTGGTTCCAGTCATGCTCCCTGAAACGCGATCTAAGCATGTGATACAGATTTAGAAACTAGTCTCTCTGGATTAATGGTTATCCAGCAAGAATGGAGTACTGCCACCTTCTTTAACTGATGATGCTTATTTAATTTATTTTTTCATTTGTAAAGCACCCAAAACCTGGGGCACCAGGGCGCTGTTGCAACCAGCGACATGAAGCAAGCTTAAGTAGGGCAATCTATAGAATGCTGTGGACTTAAAATGATAAGAGGCGCAGTTAATGCAGACCCAGAGTCAAATGATCCTGTAAAGAGGAAGGGTGTATTAGGTGTAGAGCAACGTTTTCAGCGACTTTCGGAAGGTCCAGTATGAGCTTTCTCATCTTAAGGCTGTGGGAAGGGCATTCCAGTGGTTAGCTGCTACTAAGGGGAAGTTAGTCCCACCTCCTTTAGCTCTTTTGAATTTGGGTAGGGTGAGTCTATGGGTGTAGATAGCCCCAATTGGTCTGTTGGGTGTTGCTCAAACATTTATGAGTGGTGGATAACGTTTTAAAGATGATCCTTTTCCTATCTGGGAGCCAGTGTGCTATTTTCCTGCAGCAGAACTGTGGTCTCTCCTCTGGATGTTTAAAGCGGCTCTGAGGGAGTTATTTTGAATTACCAGGAGTTTTTGGAGGTTCCGGCGAACACCACATTGCAGTAATCCAATTGTGCGCCCGTGGTGGCTCTTGCTATGGTCAGGCAGCTCTGTGGTGTCAAAAAGTATCTTGCTGCAGAGATAAGTTTTTCTGTGTTAGCTGCTGAGGAGGAATTGGCGCTGACTTGTTTGGTGAGAGATAATGCTGAGTCCAGGTGTACGCAAGGGTTTTTTAACCGCAGCAGAAACGGGGAACTGGAAGCCATCTATCCTGAAGGATGAGTATTGTGGGCTGAGTTTCTGAATCCGAGGGTGAGCCTGCCAAGAGGATCTCTGTCTTTTCGTCATTCGGACAAAAGAAGTTTGTTGCCATCCTTGTTTGAATAGTGGGGTAGATGTGGTTGAGGGTAAGGGAGTCTTTTTCATAGGAGCCTGACAAGAGGAGAAGAATTTGGGTGTCAAATTGGCATAGTTGTGTAAGATGCGGTGTCATCGAATCAATTTCTACCCCAGTCTTTGGTCTCAGAGCAGGTTAAGAAGGTGCCTGTGCATGCCTCTCCGATAACTAATAACACTATGGATGCCTTCCCACAATCAACTGAATACACTACATTAGTATTGTTAGACCAAAGGGGCAATAGGAGTACATTAAAACAAATAAGATATTGGATCATCATGCCACCTCTTGTAGTCCATTTATAAATCATAGCAATGTCCTTGAATTTTTACATCTTTTTTACTCAATTGTATATTACTTCTAGTGATTTTTCTTTAGTGGAAATTCCACATACGGACATAGAAGCAAATTGGGCTTGTGTCCACTTTATTTCTTCTGCTATTGTGGAATTGATTATGTCTTGTTCTCAAGAGTTTTTTAAACCTGCCTATCCATTTGTGAGATGTTCATAAAGCTTTAGAAAATATCCCAAGTATTACCTCCACGGATATAAATGTACTTGCCCAATGGATTATTACAGCTTTAAATTCACATGTTGATTTTCTGCTGGGAAGTATAAATCAGCACTATGAAAGGGGGGGTGGGGGGGTGAGGAGCTTGATGTAGCGTGACCTGATGTTGATCAGTCGGATCGCTCATGAAGGAGGGAGGTGCAGGCAGTATCTTAGAATGTTGCGGGTTTGCACAGTTAACTAGAGAGTGAGGTTTGGGTACACTTCATATGCAAATATGTCATTATTGCAATCCAGGAGACATAGGCCACGACAACGCCAAACTTGCTGGGGTATGCATCATTTGCTATCCCTGCGGTCCAGGGTAAGGTGGGCCATCCCAGTGGGGATTACTTTTTTGGGTATGTACATCTATATATAGGAATATGCAGGTGGTTGTAACTCCATATGACTTGTCTTGACAGCTAAAATATGTGATTAATTCATATTTACAAACACAAGGCTGCGATTGGTGGAACCAGTCTCTTTGCTCAGTTGCAAGATCGAATTGAAGCCTGGAGATGCAAGTGTACCGATTCACCTAAGATTATAGTCATGGGTGATTTTAATCTCCAGTATGAGCTGCTTGAAATGATAGCTGACGTTCTCAATGAAGAAGATGTCTGGGGTGTAGGAGAACTAGTGGCTCCCAAACTAAAGAGGAAAGGACGAAAACACAGAGGAGGTGGCAAGCCTAATACAGCCTGAGTGCCTGCAATGGCAGGTTCCCGGACGATTCTCCAGCTAATAAAACCTTTCACTCCATTAATCACTATAGCTTGATAGATTATACTTTGGTAAATCTGGAGCTTTGGTCTTATAGTGCAACTGCAGACAGAGTAGTCAGTATCCATTGACTGTCATGAAAGACCAGGACAATAAACCTGCAGTTAGTATCTCCATTAGTGGGCATGAGTGCTGAAATGGGAGAAAATGAAGCATACAGCTGTGCTTCCAGAGATTAACAATTCTATTTTGCCTATTCTCGATAATTATATTGTAAGGTTGAGGATCAGTCTGCCCATGACGCCCTGGAGGACAACCCAAGAGGGTTCTTCACTAGGACTAAGAAGGCACTTAGGATACAATCTCTTCGTAGAACCCCAAAATATGATGGGGAATGTCGCCCGGCAAAATGTATTTTAATAAGACATGCAAAACAGGTGGTGACTGAGGGTGTATCGGCACTACATGAGGCGAGAACTATTTATTATTCAACCATTAAAACTAAGAAATTGGAGCATCAGGAGTATGTATGGGATACTCTCTTTCAGGCAATAGATTTCCTTAATCTACATGGGTAAAACAAAGATTCCGTATAGAGCGCCAAGAGCAATCAGCATTGAGGATACCAGCAGGATTTGCACAGGGTTAACATATTCCCCAATGATCTTAAGTGAGAGGGAAGTCAGGCTTGCTTTTCAAAAAAGGCAAGGTCCCTGGCCTGAAAAGACTCTGGTTGTTTAAAGCAGCACTGTGGCTAAAAAGGGTCCCGGTATCCTGGACCCAGGCAGTAATTGTGCCCAGGCAGTAACTGTCCCCATCTTCAAGAAGGGAGATAGGAGACCATCTGGCTAATTTAGGCCAATCACCCTCCCTTGGCGCGCGGGGAGATGATTCAGTCGGGGTTGGGGGGCTTTTTTGCAAAAGCAATTCTGAAGCCTCTCGAGGCATGGATTAGGGTTGGTGGAGTTTTGAGCCATCTCCAAGCTGGCCTCCAATGGTGAATTAGTAAGGTGGACCAATAACAGATTGCGTTTGCTTTCGGATAAATAAATTGCGTTGAGGGAAATGCACATTTATGCGGTCTTCATTGATTTCAGTGCCAAGAGCAAGGCTGTGGGGTACTCTTGAGGAGTTGGGAATCCCTATAGAGTTATTTTTCGCTATAAAGTCTCTTTACACAAGCAATGTTGCTGTGATTCGTATGGGTTGGTGGTGATATGTCGGATACTGTGAGAATAGCAATGGGGGGGGGTTCAGCAAGAATGTATGCGGGCCCCCACACTTTTGCATATTCAGTAATGGGGTAATTAATAAACTATTGGAGGTCCCGACTAATGCACCTACAATGGCAAGTGATAAGATCCCAATTCAAATTATTGCGGGTGACGCGGCCCTTCTTTCTCTTAGTCCAATGGGACTGCGTCGCTGGCTGGCAATATTTGCAAACTTTTGCCAGGCAAATGGGTTGTTTATTAACACCCAAAAAAACATGGCTCTGGTCTTCAGGGGGGTGGGGCCAAAAGAGTTCCCAGATTAAGTTGGCGTCTGGTAGATGGCCCGACTGAACAAGGCCCCACATACGATTACCTGGGTTTCAGAGTAAAGGGAGATTGTACATGGAAGGACCAGTCTCACAAAGCCAAGATAACCTTGGCCAGGCATAGTGGTGCCCTAGCCAAGTGCACTAAATAATATGGAGGCGGTGCTGTGAGGGTTGCCCTTGAAGCATATAAAGCTCAGGCAGCGCTTGCAGAGGGCCCCCATGCTTGGGAGGGGGACATGGAGCCAAGGGCAGGGAGCCCGGGCTCGCTGCAGGGTTGAGGAGACTCCCGCAGGAGACCCGAATCAGATTAAAAGCTCCCTGTAGCTCACCTCGGCCACCAACCCTCCATGCCCAGTGGGACCTTCTCCTCTACCCCTGAAAACCCCCCCGCCCCAAGGCCCTCACCGATAACGAACTAGCCAGAGGGCTGGGCTAGGCGCAGGGATGGGAACTGCGCTTGGCGGCATCCGCCATTTTGAAGGGATGTCGGGAAGCACGCACTTGGTTCCCACGTCAAATATCTCGGCCCCAGGAGACTCCAGTCGCTGGGTGTACTCCAGCCCCTCAACACTTCATGTAGGTCACCTCTGGCCCTTCATGAGTTTTATAGCAACACTGCAACCAGCATTATAAATCGTGACCCCGGGCTTCACAGGGAGGCTCTCAGATGTGATTGCATCGCTGGCGCCGCAAGCCAGGCCCCCCCTCCCCCCCCAGTATGGAGATTTGAGGAGAAGCATTCTTAAACCCTTTTAACTGCCATGGGTTTTCCCCCCTAGTGCCAAGGCCTTTTTTGGTGATTTCAGTATTTCACCATGCAAAGCCTTCTAACATTTTCTCCTTCATTAACCCCTTAAGTGCCAAGGACGAGCCATCTCGTCCTTGGCACTGGGGAGGTAATCCCAAGGACGAGATACCTTGTTCTTGGCACTTAAAGGAACCAGAGGAAGTGGATTTGTTGTCAAGGCTATGTCACTTTGTCTAGCTGCCAAGGATACTCTTGCAACTTATCCTATTGGCACTTATTTACTTAGGGCGTGTAGAAGAAAAACAAAAAATATGTCCAATAATTTGCACCAGTCTGCAATTTTAACAAAGTGGAATTTCGATTTCTAATGTTTGTAATTTGTGTAACATATGCGTGCATGACTTAGAATGATTTGGGGCGTTTGATGTGTATTGACTTCATTACACTTTTATTTGTAAGCATATCCGGGTGTGTGTTTGTATACTGTGAGGGGTCAGTAATGCGAGGCGGACAACCGTTTGATGATTTCTCAACATTTGCCATTTTATTCTTAAAAGAGATATGTTCAAAATGCCTCACTATCCCTACTCTGCCGAGGTTTTCCCTGCCTAACCAAAGCTATGGGGAAAAACTAACAGGATAACTGGCCCTCACACTAAGCAACACAACTTGACCAACATTCACAGTCTCTAAATAACCGTTTAAGGTCTTGGGTGATTTCCCTTCCCAAGGATTCAGGGTCTCAATTCTGTTAGTGTTCAACCAAAGAAACAAACGTCTCAAATCAGTTCTTCATGTTTCAATGTAAAGGTTTGTTAACCAAAGTTTCAATTATAGCAAATCTCTTCTCCTTGGTGAAATATCCACTTTCCACTTCCACCAAATAGCACCAATAGTAATCCCAGCCACAAAACTTTGTTACCTCTTCAAGAAGACGTGACACAATTCAAAAGCAATGCAACATCCCCAACTGCCAGGGATATACAGTTCTTGGTTAACAGTTAATATTTTCTTAGTTACAGTTTTAAAATTCACAATGGTATATTTGTCAGGATGCATTCACAATGCTGCTGTTTCCACTTCAACAACTTCACTTCTACTCGATTCACTATGAGAACAGTCACCTTTGTCTCACAGTAATCCACTTTGTTTAGACTACTACAATGTTGCATCCGATGACAACCAGATATACCACTACAGCTTCAGTACTTTGGACTACTACCACTGCTTCAGGGATTTGTACTTCTAGATAGGCTTCGACAAGATACACTTGAAAGTACTTCAACAACTTCCAGTAGGCAAGGCAGTCTTCCTCTGAATAACTAATCAAAAGGGGCAGCCTCTTTGCCTCTCGTCGGTCTGCCACAATAACAACCTGGGTCTGCCTTTAAGACTCACTTCTCTCTTTCGTCCACAGTCTATGGCACTAAAGGTTGTGTCAACTTCAAAATAGTCTTTACAGGCAGCCAGTTTCCTTTCCCCAACTTTCTCAGTCCAAGTAATTACCCAGAAGCCTTGGTGCCACTCTCTTAGCTTCAGGTAATGCTTGTACACTTGTATCTTAGGCCAAATTAACTTATTAACTTCACATTACAGTTAGATTGATTCTTAGCTTTGAGAAAGGCTTGTTTCACTGTTAATATGGGGAGACTCTTAAAATACAGTTTAATTTCTTATATATGAAGGGTATGCCACATTAGAATAAAGAATAGAGTTCAGTCTTTCTTTAGGAATCCCAATTAGGCACACGCAACCACTCTTTGATGTAGTTTTTAAAGTTTAAAGATTGGTATGAAATGCTATTCCTGTGAAAGTTAAGGATAGAGTTCAGTCCTTTCGGAAATTTAACCAGTTTTTTTTAAATGGCAGAAGTTAATCACACTTTACAAAGTTGTCCGCCTCACAAGTCTGACCACTCACACTGTACTATCTGTATTAGCCATATTCACCTCCTCTACTTCCGTAATTGAAGCTTCAATGTCAAAAACAGCCTTCCTGAAGTAATCTGCGGGCAGGTTAGCTGATTTAAGGCATTTAGCGTCCCCTGCTTGATGAGTCTCCACAGCCTTACGTTTACTCATAATTGTCTGGCTTGTTGAGCAGGTTTTTATTTGGGGGGCGACCACCAACACTGGCTACGATATCTTGAGGGTCTTGAAGTGTGGTGTTATATAATGTAGCACGTTGAGATAAGACAGAACAGCCCTTTCCAGAGTCCTCCCGTTAGGAGGTGAAGGCAGGTGTTCCAAGGAAGAGTCAAGTTCTATACGCTAACCATACCCAGGGACCACTGGGGGTGAACCTGCTGCTGGAACAAAACCTGCCCCTCTGCCAGCCACAATGGGAGCCAGGACCTCACTGTGTTGAAGGACCCCTGCAGCTTTGTGCCAGCCGCCCCCTCTCCCTCCATACTTGGGAGCTTGGGAAAAGGACTAATCTGGTCCCTGAGCCCCTGAATTGGGACTCACAGCACCTAGAGAGCTAAGACAGCCAGGTCCCTAGTATTTATGGTCTTGAATTGCTTTGAGCTGTTTTCTATAACTGACACATTCGAACCACCAGGGTCCTCCGGTGCTACCTTTTGCACTCTTCCAATCTTTATATTGCTCACACAGCTCCAAGAAGACTGATTTGGCGCTGCCGGACAACGAAGAACTGCAAAAAAGGTACTATTGACTGCCAACTGCCCCCTTGGTCCATTTCTGGGACTGGGGACTGGTTAGTTAACTTTTATCCTTTTTTTCGCACCCAAGAGCATACCCTTTTATAATTAATTATAATTGTTTTTTTGATAATGCGCTTAATACCAAGGAGGTGTCTAAGCGCAGACCCGGGAATCAAACCTTTGTTGCTCCGAGTCGTCTTGCTTCCAAGACGAGCGCGTTGCAACTGAGCTATACTACCCATTACTGAACATTGTGGTTATTACTTGTCTTGCAACCCTGATTCATTACTCAGAATGCTGCATCTTGCTATCTTTGCATATTCATTGTTCTTTCCTCAGGGGTGGGTCGGGCGTAGTGTTTTTCGAGTTAGTTATTATTGTACATGGTGTGTTTAATTAAAGTATATATTTTTTTTAATAGAACCTTAATTGGACATACCTTTATTTTGGACTGTTCTAGTTCGCTGTTTGGGCTGCTACTGAACCATAGTCACAGCCTCGAGAGTATAGCCTTCTGTGATGACTCTTACAGAGTTATCACTGATTCCCCGGTGTTGGTCTCATCTCTCATGGTCATGGTAAGGCAGCTGCTACCTGATCCCGGGGTTGGTGTCAAGAGGGAAGATCATGTGGGATGGGATAAATATCAGGGGAGGGGGTGTTGTGGGGGAGGTTAATGACTCCCACAGTAGAGATGTGGTATTCTTCCATTTATTAAAAAAAAAGAAACCCTAATCCCAGAGTCTCCGATTGCATATTGCCATTATTCAGAAATACATAACACCTGCAAAACATATGTAATACTTAATAATTATAATGGTTCCAAAAGTGTCCAACGATGTAGCTTCCAACAGTCTAAAAATCATTGGGACTTCAAGTCACAGAAAGCGTCAAGAAGAAAAAGAGGAGCAATAAGTTAATATGGAATGAAAGTAATGATAAGTGCAACGTGCAGTCTAGTTGTGAAAATCCTGTTCAGCTGTGTGGAATATTTAAACCTGGAAATCACCTGCAAAGCAGAAACTAAGCAGAGAAGAGCTGCAGAGAGCACAGAATGGGAAGCGAATCCAGAGTCAGAGCCACAGGCATGGAGGTGAGCAGTGCAGGAAGAAACGGACCCGTACCGGCAACTGCCTGGAGGTGTCGAGGACCGGAGAAGAGGAACTCCGGTTGAGTTATAGCAGTATCAAGAGGTCAATCACCACGCAACGAAGATGGGGTCATGTGGAGTGGCACTGGTTCCATCGGCGAATCAAGGAAAAGCTGACGCGGGAACTCAGAGACATTATGTTCAGCTAGGAAAGTGTCCCATACCAAAACTCTTGTTGCAGCTACAATGGAAACCAGTGAGTCCACCCAGAGGATTTGGGAACCCTGGGACGTGCTATCAAGTTAACAAACACTTGGGGAGGCATTTTGAACACCAACCACATAAAGTTGAAGAACAAGGGCCAAAAGGGTACAATTCTCCATGAGATCAGTTTGGGGAACCCGGACCAAGCATTGCCATAAACCAAAAGACATTAAGAAGAAAGTTGACAGACAGAACTTGAGCAAACCCACATGTGTGGGATACCAATCCGGGGGGGGGGGTGGGTTTGGAGTGGGAGAGTTGGAACAAGTGATAGTCACCAAGATGTAAATAGCGATGAAGTACAATTGTGTCATACTTTAAAAGCAAAGTGAACATTGTAGTAAAGATCTGGGCAAGGTGTGTAACAAGCAGTGAACCCTGCTTGGGAGAGACGCCTGGCAGAAGAGTACACCAGGGAGTCTGTATGAGTCTTTATGAACAGAAAGGCCAATTCCTGACAGGGGAATGCACCAGGGAGAAAACAGAAGTACACCAAGATATCTAGAGATACAGTTGAGAAGTACCTGGCAGCATAGTATAACAGGAAGTCATAATTTTGAACAGTTCTGTGAAAGAAACCTTTTTTTCCTTTGAAACCATTGCTGAAGTCGAAGACATTTACTTTGTCATCCTGAGAAAAGTGTTCTATAGAAAAGACATTTGTGTTATCAATCTGAGGAAGATCATTTTTGAAGGACATTTTCATTGGGCCTCATTCCGAGATTTGTGGTAGTCATGGCGATATTTGCGCCATGACTGCCACCAATAACGGGTCCGGCACCGGTGTAGTTCAATGGGAACTTACCAGTGTAGTCCGACCTTTGCGGGACCGGTAAATCCCCATTGAAAATGCCATTCCCCATTCCCATTTGAGCCCACATAGGGCTCAATGGGAATGGGGAGGGCACAAATAACGGGCTCGCAAATGGCAAGCCCGTTATTTGCGCCCTGGTCCCCTAACGGGACCTGTAAGAGACGTGTGGTCCGACCACACGTCCCTTACGGTTCCCGTTAGGGGACCTCGGAATCGGGCGGTTGGGGATTACCGGCACCGGTCTCCTTACCGGTGCCCGGTATCACCTACCGCCCGACTCGGAATGAGGCCCACTGACTTTAATAGAACATTGTTGGATCAAAATCCTTCAACAGATTTCCTGAAATAGTTCAGGGGAAGGAAATCAACCCCTGGACACAAGGAATGTTTTGTTGGATTTACATTTTTGGATTTGTACACATTTTTGTTAAGTTCATAACGGACACTTTTAACTTGCACCTTTTGTATATTAGTGCGAGGGTCAGATATCTTTTGGACACAAGGTAGGGACACTCTTGTTAGGAAAGGGGCAGATAGGCAGGCCTTATACAAACCCCTTTTTATTTCAATAAAAATGGCTAATATAGAATATATTACAACTTTCTGGCCACCTCTAATTTCTGACCCCTCACACTTTCCTCAGGACAAGTTACTACAAGGCAAAGGAGGCCTATCTCTTAACTGTGCCTGTTTTACCTTACGATTGTGTTGGCTCTTGGTTTGTAGAAGCGTGAGGGCTGAGTAGGTACTTTAGCCTCAACTCATCCTTGTAATCTTGCAGGGCAGAAGTCAATTTGCTACAGAGGTAAAGAGAAAACAGCGGTGCAAATAATAGGTAGGACGCATGATCAGGCATGAACAGGGGCAAACAGGGAGCGGCAGTGTCCTTAGAGGGTAACCCACTGATGGGACGCCCTGGGTGGGGACGAACAAGTGAGGTGGAAAAAGTAGGCGGGCTGCAATCACATGATCCTTCATATGACCGCCCGCAGTCTGGTCCACTGCAGAGCACAGTGGCAGGTGGGAGGGTGCAAGGGCGAGACCCTGGCAGCAGGAGCCAAGAGCTGCAGTGTACTTGAAGTCAGTGACAGCTAGTGAATTCTTTTAAATTGGAGGGAATAAAAGGTTTGACTAAAATGTGCAAGTGACCGAGCGAGTCAGATCCAAACAAGAAGGGTTTGTCATTTGGAGCTCTCCGCCTTCCTACTCTCGAGAACATTTTTAAAATAATGCGTTAAAATGGTGCATTTTACAGCATACTTCTGTGAAAAATGGAGTCAAATTCCACACAGTTTGCATTTGGTTTTGTAGGGTAACAAATGAAAACAATCTAATAGATGCAAGTCACCAACAGTGCAGAAGAAAATTTTCCAAGTAATTTTCATGAGGACTCTGCCCACAATATATGCCAGTACAAAAAACATTTTCATGCTGGCTTTGGCTATCCATGTACATACAGGCAGCACCCTTACATGTCAGTATTACCATATAAGAACATACTTCTGTTGGCTTTGCAAGTACATAAATGGCATTCTGCAGTTAGAAAATATATACAAACTGGCTGCATCAATGTAGGCCAGTCTAGCCATGTAAAAACACTCCTGCTTAGTTTACCCTTGACGCCCAGTAAAATCTGCCAAGCCAGAGTCATAAAAAGTAATCAGACTGGCTGCTGAAATGAAGGCCAGTCCAGCCACAAACCACCCATGTTTAATTTAACCTGGATGATCAGAACAAAATGCCACACCAAAATAAGGTGCGCTTCACAGTGCACATGCAACCAACCACACGCATTCATATGTAATTATTCGCTCACACATACAAACTCACAGCCTTAATAACTCTTTCACCTGCACACCCTTAACAGACAGTCTCATTCACATGGGCACCCAAACAACGCACACTCTTTTTTCACATGTAGACAGGCACACACATACCATTTTTTCCCCTTAGCTGCAGACCAGTCCAGAATCTGCTCTGTAGCCTCAGGTCAGGCTCGCGCGAAGGCTCCCCAGCGCCGGAGCAGCAGTGAGCGCTTCCTGGTTCCAGCACACCGCTCCCTATACAATGCCTCTGGTGCTCTAAGTGTTCATGGAGGCGCAGGAGCACCCCTTACACACATTCAGAGCTGCAATACCCCAGCCTCAACCAATTGGGCCATGCAAGGCTGGTGAAGTAAAATGCCCCTGGTCTTGGCGTTGGACATGCACACTGGGGTACATGAACTGTGAAAGGGAAAACATGTTTCTATTTCACAGTTCAAGACAGCTGATGAAGAGTTACTTCAGCTGCTTGCTGCAACTGAGGGAAATGCTTAGTATTTTCACTGAGCTGGCTTGGCGGCTCATCCAAAAGAGGTGGGTCACTACCCCTTCGCCTATTATGGACAAGCAGCACCTGTTTTTGAGAGCCCATGCTCTCCTTATGTACTGAGCAAACGCGAACACAACCCCCTCTCTGGCTATGCTGTGGGCCTACACAGGGACTTATTGGAGATATCTTACGCCTACTTCAATGAGTAAGAGCTTCAGCCATTTACTTACGAGAGCAGTAGAAGTTGGACACAACAATAAAAACAATTGGGAATGGATTCAATCGAAGTTCCACAGGCCTAAAGACAGTCACACAATTCAGGAATCATCCAGCTCCCTGTGACACTAAGTGGGAGACAGCCTACAAGAAACTTGGTATATAGAGATCACGTTTCAGAGTTGATTAACCCATCGAGGTAGGTGCAGAACCTTAGCTCAGTATACTTGCAAAGTACGTCGTTTTGCGCGGCCTCCTGGAATAGAACTTGGTCTCTCAGTTCCCACTGTTTCACCTTCAAATCCCACAACCTAGATATGTAGATTTGCTCTGAGAAGTCCTATAAATTCCCCAAATTCAGCTCAGCCACAACCTGTCTGAGGACTCTGAAAGAACCCAAAGCCTCATGGCCTGGTTGGGAACTGTAACCTGGACAGCACAAACCTAACCAAGAAAGCCAAAGATTTTAGAAGAAGGTCCTCAGAAAGAAGTGTTACTCCCAGCTCTTCACAAGTCCATATTGCAGGGCAAGGTCGAGGGGGAAAAGGCACCACTTCCTCTCTGCAGCTCTGCTGCGAGACACACATTCCAGCCCTGAAGAGACTGTTGGTGTTGTGCATCGAGCGATTCCAAGCCGCTTCTCCGCATCGGATGCAGCCATTTCATCCCATGCAGGACCCGACTGCTGTAAAATGCCACCATCGTCGCCGTAGCAACAGCAATACACAGACTCGCCAAAACATTTCACCGCCAGAGGTCCGGTCCGTGATTTGCCCTCCTCGCCTGCCCGATCCTCCCCTCCCGCCTTAAAGGGGGTGGGGGTGAGACTGACAGGCAAAGCCGCACGGCGAAGGCCGAGGGGAAAGGCCATACTTCCTCTCTGCAGCTCTCAGCTGCTCGAGGCTGCCGCCCACTGCCACTGCACGTAGGAACCTTGCAGCAGTTCATCAAGGTAAGCGGCATCCACCAAATATGGCACCTATTCTGCAGCCAGCAACCCCCCCACCTCTGTGTCACCTCATCTTATAACCCCCTTTGTGGTCAGAGCGACACGCCTAAGAGTGGGTACATTCTGCAAACCACACGACACTGAATCGCCGTCTATATGAACGAGGAATGCTCGCCTGTGCTCAAGTATCACCGGCGCACCCACTGCTCAGCGTTTCCCACCAATACCCGCCCACCATCCCATCGCAGACCCTCGCCATCATCCGCTACCGCATATAGCCTTTGCTTCTGTGCCCCGCAGAAGGAACTGCACAAATGGAAGCAAACCATCTCATCACTAACGCATCTCTCACCCTGCCCCCTTGCAATGAGGGCCACTGTGCAGAGTCACCCCCCCACCCGATTCGAAAGTATCCTCCCTCCTGTACCTGAAAACACTCCTCTCTCGCCAGTGTAACCCTAGGAACTTTACAGTCTCATGCTGAGTCTGTCACTCTGCCTTTCACTCAAAAGGTGTCTACAGCAAATTTGATCAGCACAATGTGCCCATTAGGTGCATCCCAGACGGCACCTTCTCTTTCCGATGTTATTATCGGACGTCCTCACGCCCTATTGTGCCCCATGGATGCTAACCCTTTATTATTTCCCCATCAAGAAAATGGCTTCATCTGTGCCAATGGCCCTCCTGCCTCCACCTGCTGTTTTATCTAAAGTACCACATAGTCTAATGCCTGTTCCTAACACTTAATGTGGATCTGCTTGTGCCAGACATTGCTATTGTTGATGTGCCTGTGCCAAATACTGCAATGATTGATCTGCCCATGCCAAACATTCTGAAGGTTGACCAACCTGTGCCAGACATTGCTAATTATCTGCTTGGGCCCAACAGTGCTAATATTGATCTGGCTATGCCAGACACTGTTATTGGTGATATGCCTGTTCCAAATATTGCACTGATTGATCTGCCCATGCCAAACACTCTGAAGGTTGACCGACCTGTGCCAGAGATTGCGTAAGTTGATCTACCCGTGCTGGATAATGCCAATATTGACCTACCTGTGCCAGACACTGTTATTGTTGATATGCATGTGCCAAATACGGCAAGGATTGATGTGCCTAGGCCCAATACTGATCCAAGTCCCATTTATAGGACTTTACCAAAATGTTCCTCTTAATTGTGCCCTTATTAACGCCTGTTCCCTCCCAGCCCATGCATTAGATGTTCATGATCTTATCAATCATAACATTGACCTTCTGATTTTTAGCGAAACCTTGCTTACCATAGCATCCGATCCAGCCCTGGCCCTTGCCATCCCATCAGGTTACACTATTTTCACGCAAGATCGTCTTCTTCAGAAAGGTGGAGGGGTAGCTCTTTTTGCTAAAGAGACCATCCTTATCAGAAGGGTGAAAGGAGAACTTGGCCATAATAGTGATTATCTTCCTCTTAAAGTCAACCTTCCCTTTTCCTACCTTTACTATTATCCTCCATATTGTATATCGACCACCAGGGCCAATCTCAGACTTCCAAGAAGTCCTGATTCATTCCCTATCTGACAATCTGAAGAAAACCTCCCTATCTATTCTCCTGGGAGATCTCAACCTTGGCCTTTATGATCGGAACGACTCACAAGCAGCCTCCCTGAACAAAGCCCTGCCCACACTAGGGTCCGTCCAGGCAATCTCAGAGCCAACTCAAACTAAAGGCCGTACCCTTAACTGGGTTGACCAGCACAACAGCTCCATTATGGTCACGGACATCTCCCCCATTTCTTGGTCTGATCATCATTCCATTCATTTTGAACTTGATACCATAAAGAACTCCTGCCAGCAGCAAACTCCCCTCCCCCCTTCACTCTCCAGAAGTTCTCGCCAACTCACCAAGGAAAAGCTCATACCCTACCTTCTGGTGCCTGCTCTTCAGGCCCCCCCTTCTCTAGTGATCCAGAAATTCTTGCCAAAGCCTTCAAATCCGTCATCACTCTAGCAGTTGACACCTTCACCCCACTTACCCAAAGGAAAGCTAAGCGTATTAAGCATTCCAACGCTTGGTTCTCCCAAGAGCTTCTTGAACTACGTGCAAAGAAAAGGACAGCGGTCTCCCACTGGAAAGCTAACCCTAATGACTCCTCCAAGTTGGGATTTAAGATGGTCTCTAAAGAATATAAAGTTGCCATAATTAAAGCAAAAGCCTCCTTGTTTAACACAAGGATAGCAAATGCCAAATCTGGGACCAAACAAATATTTGCTATTTTCAGGGCGTTAGAAACACCCAGTCGTCCCCCACCTAGCCTCCTTAAAGATGAAAACTGGTGTAACAATATACAATCTGCTATGCTTGACAAACTTAACATGTTGCAAAATAAAATCATTGCCCATCAACAAGCACTCAGCCACCAAATGTCTATACTACAAAGTAGCTCTGTTGGCGACCCCCCTCCTTTTGAATTGAAGGAAATGAGCGAGTTAGAAGTCATTGACCTCCTCAAATCAATTAAACCCTCCTTTTGCAAAGAGGACGCCTGTCCGGCTCAACTTATTAAAGACTGCGCCCCTACCCTTGCCCCGTTTCTTACCGCTTTCATTAATGCCTCCTTCCAGTCAGGCCACGTCCCTACTGGTCTCAAGGAAGCTTGGGTATGCCCTCAACTCAAGAAACCAACACTCGAACCAACTGTCCCAGGGAATTATAGACCCATTACTACGGCCCCATTCCTATTAAAGATTCTCGACAAGGCAACTCATCTGTAAATCTAGAAATTCGTAGAGACCAACAACCTGCTCAGCCTCCGGCAGTCGGGCTTCCGACCGGGACATGGTACCGAAATGGCACTATTAGACCTAAAAAATCAAATGGAACATTTCAGAGATGTGGGCAAACCTGCTCTCCTCCTGCTCCGAGATTTGTCTGCAGCTTTTGACTTGGTGGATCAGAATACCCTTTGTCACCATCTCTCCACCGCTGCCAACTTCTCCGCCTAGGCCACTGCTTGGATCACCTCGTTTCTCCAAGAAAGGGTTATGAAAGTCTTCTCCGACTCAGCCTGTGCTCATCCAAGCAACATTAAATGTGGAGTACCACAGGGATCCTGCATCTGACTTAACCTTTACAACCTGTTTATAAGACCACTGTTCCACATTCTGGACCCTTGGTCATCACATACACTAATTATGCTGATAACACGCAGGTCATCAACCCCCTGACTGATGATTATGAGGCAGACTTGGCAACACTCAAGTCCATATATTCCACCAGACAAACTTGGATGGCAGAAAACTGGTTATGCCTTAATGGTGAAAAAACTGAACTTCTGCTAATTGGATCACTGGTTACCCTCAAGACACTGAACAAACAATACCGTTCCTTCCATGATTGACAACACTCCAATCCCAGTTTCGCAAGTGGTCAAGACCCTGGGGGTCTACCTCGACTCCCACCTCTCTATGAACAGGCAGGTCAATGCCATTGCATCTACCTCAGCCTACCACTCTAAATTGCTTAACCCAGCTAGACCTTTCCTGTCAGAACTGTTTCACAATTGCTAGAGCAATAATTGGATCTCGGCTGGACTATTGCAACGCCCTCTTTGTAGGGATGTCCGTGAATAACATTACTTAACTCCAAACTGTCCAGAATAACGCCCTTAGGGCGGCCACTGGCATCTCCAAGAGGGATCATATCTCGGAAACCAGGAAGCAGGTTCACTGGCTCCCCATTAAAGAGAAGATAGTCTTTAAAACTCTTGCCCCGACGCACAAATGTGTCCATAACTTGGCACTGTTGTACCTCTCTCAAAGGATAGTTAAGTCTACCTCATCCAGACCTACATGAACTGCCTTTTCTAACAGGAACTCCACTTCTAAAACCCAGAGAGTTTGCGCTGGAGGCTCCAGCTTCCCGGTCATGGCAGCAAGCCACTGGAACTCATTACCCACTTACATTAGGAGTATCGAGTCGCATCTAGCCTTCAGGAAAGCAATAAAAACTATGCTGTTTGTTTAAATAGTATTCGGTGCCATCACCCCATTCGGACCGCATGCTCTGTTCTATCTTTAATGTTACTCTTATTATAACTGTATGACAGACCAAAATTTTAACCACCATTGTATGTATATATATATATATATATATATATATATATATATATATATATATATATAGTCTCTGATTTTGTTCACGCTCTCTGTAACCATGAGCTAAGTAACCTTCCTATAACTAAGACAAATTCATGCAACAGCGCCTTGATGCCCTTGGGCTGTTAGTGCGCTTTACAAGTTACACAAAATAAAAAAACATTGAAGAGGTCACTAGGGCAATCTTAAATAAGGATTTTAAGAATATATTTTCAGCACTCTGTAGAGTTTAGCAGTTTGCATATACCCAAAGATATGCCAGTATAAAAATGCTCCTGCCACAGCCTTACCTCGAAAAGCCTCCTGGGAAGGAGTCGCAGAGTACCCGCCCTAAATAGTGGTTGAAGTGGAAGGATTTCCCCCTCACAGTATTGCTTACAAATCAGGGTACTTTTCTCCTCCTGAGCTTTCCACGATCCAGAGTTGTAAAAGCTGTTGCCCAGGTAGCCAAACCACTGGATGTGTTCAAGGGCAGCTCGCCCAAGTAGGATCTTAGATCTCTGGCGCTTCTACCAATCCTTAATCATGATTTACATCTTAGGCCCGTAAATGGCGAGATGTTTGAACTGGTATCACTTGTCAAAACCCTGTAGGAACTGCCCAAAGCCATTTGTAGTCTAGCCGGGAATCCTACTTCAGTCACAAAAAGTACTGGGACTCCAATGCTACTCATCCTTGTAGGATCCCACCCCTACCATGTAACTAGCTACCCACATCATTGATGTACAAGTTAAAAAGAGAGGACACATCCTTGGATCACTACCCTGGCAATCGAAAAGCCCTCAGCTAAGTCCAAGTCTCACTCTTCCTCTAGAACCCTCATCAAGGGACCCCATCAAGCCAATCAATGCTGAATCCACACTTTTACCTCGGAGGGCCTCTCAAAATATGCCTCTATCGAGAGAGTCAGACAGTATTTTCATATCAACAAAACTCCAAAATAAGAACTCCTTCTGAAGGTTAACATACTTCATAAGGAGGATCATCAAAAAAGTGTTTGCTCAATGGTACCCATTTCCCTGTGGAAAGCTCACCTGGACCGATATTTAAAAAAAAACTGCACCTTTGCTTTCCCACTCCTGGACCTTAGACACAACTAGCTTAGCTTAGAACAAACCTTGCCTGAGGTGTCCAGGAAAGAAACAGACGTATAGCTTGCCAGGTCACCCTTTTCCCCCAGTTTGTAAAAATTGAAATGATCTTAGAGGACTTACATGATAGGGAAACGCACATGTTTTTACAGGTGCAGGCAACTCGGACACAGATGGTTGGCTGGAACGTAAGCGATCCATAGGAATGCCATCTGGGCCAGAAAGGGGGAGGGACTTTCGCTTAGGCTTGGGACATAAAGCGCAAAACAAACCCCTCTAAAAGGAGATAGGAGGCACCTGGAATGGTTCTATGGGTATGGACAAAATCTGGCTACTGGTGGACACAAGAGCCCCCTTCCCATCCAGTAGCATCCCACTCTGCCTATATCCGTAAATAGAGGAAGCGATTTATCCAGGTGTACCGAGAGATACTGCGCTCTACTCGTCACAGGTAAACAGCGACCACAAAGCCTGGGAATCTTTGTCCTGTATGGCTTAAGCCAGTTCCTCCATAGCCTTCTCCCTTCACTTGATATAAATCAATCCCCAATCCTTCTTGCTGATGAAGCTGACCGTTTTGTAGAACTCCCTTCCTTTCAGTTTAATTTTTCTAATTGCAGGACTAATTCCCACTTCTTGCTGTGGCACACTTTCAAAATAAGGAGAGCCTCTGGGTCAAAGGTTACTGAGAAGAGTGAAGAGGAGTTTTCAGAAGACCTCTGATGATCTCAAGAACGTTGTCCATAGCCTTTACTCTTGTCAAGGATTCCTCCTCTTCTGTAAATATTAACTCTAGTCCCTGCACAATGATTAAAACACAATAGAGAAGAAGCTATAAAAGACTACATTAGACCATCCCTTATTATGTTTGGCAGTGGCCACAACTGTAACTCTGCCTAGTCATACACTATGTGCAAAGGGTCGTATCCACATTCCACCCTCAAGTCCACCCAAACATCACTAAAACAGACCAAACACGTAATCATAGTCAATTCTCGGAGACCCCGAATTGTCATAAAAGGGGGTTGCTACTGGAGAATCCCCAAGGGGTTTCCCCATTAAGAGCTTTTACATCTGATCCGAGGTCCATTCTCTCATCTGATGCCCTATCTTGTTGGTCACTCTTTCAGGATAGGTCATGGATGGGACACTCCCTGAACTCATCAATTTCCAAAAGGAGCTTGTCCTCACTCCCTCAACTCTAGCTCCAATTAAATACTGATTGCCTTGTAGATAAGGCCCCGGACCACTAGCTGGATTCATAATGGTTGTTAGATGGTCCGATGGTGGCCAATTCTCAGAGCAGTCGGATTGATACATTTAAGGAATCACTTACAAGATGACACCTCTGCCCTTTTTAGTAATAGAGAATATTTGGAGACTCAGAAGCTAGCTATAGAGCCACCACTGCCAGTTTGATTGTTACCGAAACGAGCAGACCCCTCCAACACCATTCGGTAGACCTCTGTGTAGATGTTACCAGAACACAATATTAAACATATCTTTTCTTACACTGGGGAACCACTGCCCAACTCCCCTGCAGGAGTATTACACATTCCCGATTGATGCTAGAATGCCGATACTTGCCTCCATGCAACCCTTAATCCTTGCAACGTTCCAATCGAATTAACAACAATGTCCCACAAGGAAAAGCAGGACCAGAGTTTGGATCAATTAGCCAAGGTGGAATCAGGGGACGGAAATGCATGGGTTTGGTTACAACTTGAACACTCATCAATCTAACAATTGAACAACAGACTTAGCCTCTGATAGAGAAACCTGGACAGCAAGATATTTGCCAATCAGGGTTCAAGACACCTGGTACAGGTCTGCTCCCTTACGTAACAGACTATCAAGTCTAGCCAATCTTCAGGCCAACTTGCGACAAGGGAGGAGCCCAGCACATGAAAAGCTGAATTGAAACAAAAAATGAAAATACCTATATGCATCACGTCGGCCCTCCCTGGCACTGTTGTGGCTGTAGCTGGTGCATAGTTTACTGAAGGAGATCAGCTTCAGATCCAACTCATTCTCCAGCTGTCGGGCTTGCTTACGCAGATCTGTTACACGGAGCAATAAAAACATTCTGTTATTTCTTGCTTTTATACAGGAGAGCCTACCCTGCGGCTGGACACATTAGCATCTTACAAAATGAAAACCATACAATAGTAAATCATAGGAGGACCCACTTTTTTTCAAATCACAAATCTGTACATCAAAAAGGCTCTAGACGGTGTCACATGGGATGCAAGGTGGAACAATGTAATATTTCTGTAGGAACATAAGTTAGGTAAGGTTACCCAAACCGTTCACCAAAATGAATAGACAAAATGTGCATTGGAAACTATAGCAATATGCACACCCAATACAAGGATGGGGTATTCTTTAATTAAGACATTTCATTCAATTTAATCATTGCTACAAAACCACATTCACCCCTTTAGCACGGTAGGCAACATTACAAGACAAGGCTACTCAATTGTTAATTTATCCCGAATGGTAACATTTATTCCATTTAGTCCATACCATTTGCTTCAGCAACTCAATGTGGCTTCCTTCAGGTCTACCTGTGGACGGGTAAAAGTGTCATGACTTCTCCTTGGGTACGTATCTCATCAGACAGTGTCAAAAGCTAACAAAAATATTTTGGTACGCAAAACAACCTGCTAAGAAAGTTTCTCTATATAATTTTCATCATTCAATAGAATGGAATACATTGGATGAATCTTCTGCAAAGCTGGGGTTTAGAATTTTTAGAACCAGGAATTGCGGGTGGTTGCTATCCTACATGGACCAACGGCAGGGTGAAGCATCGTTTGTATTATAGGTTTGTTAAAAAGGGATTTTATTTAAACAACTTGATAAGATGGAGCATATATCCTCTAAATATAGCGACCATAAAATACTGAAATGTACCATAAGAAGACATGAAGTGTACGCTAGGAGGAAGGATGAATGCATGAACATTCAAAGTAATATAGGAGGCAATAGGATATGTTGGACAGAAACAGATTTGACCAAATTTGACATGTTTGATATTTTACTCATAGGTGAGCAGGATATAGCTCTAAAGAGCCTGAAGTTTATTGGAAATCTATTGGGAATGATTCAGAAGACAGACGATTGTCCATAAATAAAAGAACAGGAAAAAAAACATAATAATGTATATGACTACCAGATAGAGACTAAGAAAAAAGGAGGTAAAGAGAGAAATCAAATGTATTAAGAAAGACGGGGGAAGGAATGAATTAGAAAGAAACCAGATTATGCCAAAGATTCGTATGAATTATAAAAATTGTCTGAGGACACAGAAGAATAACATCCAGAATGCTAATTGGAAAATAGTATTTAAAATATGCAAGACTAACAATGCAAAAAAAATCTTGTACCTTTATAGACAACATATTATTGAAGAAGAAATTTGAATGTCAACCTAATTTCCATGGAAGAATGGATCAAATACATCTCTCAATTATACTTTGAGGAATGGGGACCTAAATCTCTATGTGAGATAAGATGGAATAGGGATGCAATGGTATTTCCATATGGGTTGGAAGATGTGTCAAAGATTATAAACAAAATTGAAATCTTCCAGGGCACCTGGCCCGGATAGATCAGCTAACATAGTAATCAAGGGGAATCCAAAAAAATGGCCAGCTATCCTGTTGGAATTATTTATTGAAATTTGGAGGAGCAGTAAGTTCCTGGACAGCTGGAGGGAGGCGATATTTATACCCATTTATAAAAAAGGGGGATGAATGTGCACTAGTAATTATAGATCATTAGCCATGGCGGACTCCAGCTGCAAGATCTTCAGCTCCCTATTATTACAAATGATCAATTATTGGAGTGCTGCAAAGAAATGTAGATCACCTTTGCAAACAGGTTTTAGAGCTGGATTCAGCACAATTGATAATATGGTGACTTTGAATGATATAGTGGCTGAAGCAATGAAGAATAAAACACAACTCTATGCCTGTTTTGGAGATTTCTCCAGAGCGTTCGACTGTGTGAACAGGGAAAGGCTCTCGGGAAAATTAGAAAAATTAAAATATGCCCTAAAGTCTTACATTTCCTCAAATAAATGTATAGGGAGACAATGGTTACTCTGTGTCTGAATAAAGGAAAGATAAGATCTTCAGCCATCCATCAGAACTAACATTGGCCTAAAGCAGGGGTGTGACACATCACCTACACTACACAATCTGTATGTGGCCGATATGGGTGAAAGCTTTGCCGATATAAATAATTTCCCACCAAAGATAGGCGAGTACGCGATCAGCTGGAGTTCATATGTGGACGATACCATCCTGCTGGATAAAATGCCGATAGGACTCCAAAGGATGCTGTACGGTCTAAATCAGTATGCAAAAGAAAATAATATCACCATGAAGGTAAACAAAACTAAGATCCTTATCTTTGGGGATAAGAGAGGTATGAGGGAGAAGAACAAGTTACTTACCAACTGTAACGTTCTTTCGACTGGATGTTCCTCCCACGCATTTCTTATCTTTGATAAATCCATTTCCAGCTTGCTGGCCCCGGAAATTTCTCAGTATTGGGCGCTGCGCGTTGACGTCCCTCGAGTCGGTGTCCCTCGAAGGCCTCCGTATCAGCGCTGACATCACCATAGGTATAAATAGTCTCGCGCAGCGTCCGTTGCTCAGTTCCGTTTTGAGGTGCTGTTTTGCCTCGTATGAGATGGTTAATACCCTTGAAGGAGCATAGGCTGCAACTACAAGGCATGTTTTACAGTGGGGGAAGGATGGGAGGGGCGATGAGGAATACGTGGGAGGAACATTCAGTCGAAAGAACGTTACAGTTGGGAAGTAACTTGTTCTTCGAATGGATTGTGTCCTCCCACGTATTCCTCATCTTTGATAGACTCCCAAAGCAGTAATGTGTAGAGGAGGCAGGAGTAACACGAAATGTTTCCTTTTAAAGATGCACAGAGTGTAACACAGCGTTTCCAAATCTTGTCTCCTGGCTAGAGGAGGAATCAAGACTGGAGAATTTTGTGACAGTATGTGCGGACGACCATGTGGCAGCCACACATATGTCCTTAATTGTAACTCCTCTTTGGAGAGCTGAAGAGGCTGCGATACCCCTGGTTGACTGAGCCCCGAGATGTTGAGGGGGGCTCTTTTCCTGCCAATTTATAGCAATCTATAATGGTTAATATAATCTATCTTGAGATGGGTTTGTTTTGTAATAGGTAAACCTAATTTGTGCCCTGCATACCCCACAAACAATTGGCCTGCTTGCCTAATCCTTGCAAGTCTGCTAATGTAAAAACTCAAGGCACACCTTGGATCCAGCCTGTGCAATCTCTCTTCCTCTTTCCCTGGATGGGGAGGAGGATAAAACGAGGGTAAGGTTATCTTTTGTGTGATGTGGAATTCTGATACCACCTTTGGGAGAAAATTCGGCTTCACTTGGAGAACTACCTTATCTTTGTGAAAGATAGTATGTGGAGGTTTGCAAGACAAAGCTTGTAATTCGCTCACTCTTCTAGCAGAAGTTAAAGCCACTACAAAGACTGTTTTAAGAGTGAGAAACCTTAATGAACAGGAATTAAGGGGTTCGAATGGAGTACCCATTAGAAATTTCAGGACTAGGTTTAGGTCCCACAGTGCAACCTGAAAAGGAGTTGAGGGGTTGGGGGGGGGGGGGAAGAGGGGGAACATTAGTTAACCCTTTCAGAAATTGAATCACTATGGGCAATTTGAAGTATGAAGGCTCCTCCGCAGTGCGCTTGAAGATTGACAGCGCTGCGAGGTAGCCCTAGATTGTGCCAACTTGAAGACTTGAATTTGCCAAATATAGCAAAAAAGATAACACCATTGGTGTACTACATGAAAAAGGTTCAATATTCTTTTCTCTACACCAGCTGCAAAATTTGTTCCAACGGCAGCGGTATAAAGATTTTGTTGCTGGCCTTCTGAAAGCAACACCTCCATTTCGTCATCCGGGAGATCCCAATCCTTGTATCTCAGCCTTTCAGAAATCAGGCGTGAAGGTTGGGGGTCCCGATATCCGGATGGAGAACCCAACCTTCTGCAAGAGAAGATGCTCTCTTTGCGGAAGACGAATTGGAGGACAGATGGCCATGTCTAGAAGATCTGGTTACCACATTCTCCTGACCCAATCCGGGGCAATTAGGATCATGGGTTTCCGGAATCTTCTCAACCTACTGATCATTTGAGGAATGACGGGGACTGGAGGAAACGTGTACAGAAGTGGAAACTTCCAGTCCACTACGAACGCGTACCGTAGAGCAACACTGATCGCACTTCCAGTTGATACTGTTGGCAAACAGATACACTTGGGGGGTGCCCCAAAGGGCGAAGATCTCTTGAAGGACTTCCTGAGCTAGTTCCCACTCGTGGGAGACTGTTCTGCCTGCTCAGAGCATCCGCCGTCAAGTTCTTCTCTCCGGCTATGTGAACTGCCGATAGAGAGATTTCCTTCTTGAATTGCCCAAAATCAGAGCTGCATTGGCTCTCTGCACAGTGGCAGTGACCCTACGCCTCCTCTTTTGTTGAGGTAGTGCATGGCCACTGTGTTGCCCGTCATTATCAGGACATTCTTTCCCTGTACTGATGGCAGGAAAGCCATCAGCGCTAGTCTGATTGCTCTCAGCTCTAATAGGTTGATGTGTAGTCTGGACTCTGATGGAGACCAACGACTGCTGATGGTCAAGTCGTTGGCATGGGCTCCCCACCCCGTGAGGCATCCGTGACTACCGTTATCTCCGGCCATGGTTGCCAAAACTGTTCTCCTTTCAAGATGTTCTCCCGACAGGACCACCACTGAAGGTCTCGAGCTACTCTGTCTGGGATTAGTAGGAGATCCGACATCCTCCCTGAGAATTGTGACCACTGGGTCCTTAGCGCCCACTGGAAAGATCTCATCCTCAGGCGAGCCTCTGGCACTAGGAAAATGAGGATGCCATGAGGCTGAGCAACCTCAAAAAGTCGAAGGCTGGTAGACGTTGGGCATTTTTTAAACCTGGTGACCATCTGTAGAATATCTTGAGCCCTCACCTCTGGTGGCGAGGCTTTTCCCAGGGATGTGTCCAGGACTGCTCCAATGAACTGCAGTCTCTGTGATGGTAACATCTGTGACTTCTGAGGGTTGAGGGAGAAGCCCAGCTTGTGGAGGAAGTGGCAAACATAATCTATATCAATCTGAGCTTGTTCCGCGGACACTGCTCTCATCAACCGTTGTCCAGGTAGGGGTAGACATGAATCCCTTCCCTCCTTAGACTTGCAGCCACAACCGCCATTAGTTTGGTGAAGACCCTCGGGCGGAGGTCAGCCCAAATGGCAGAACTCCAAATTGATAATGAGATTTGCCAATGGCGAACCTCAGGTACTTCCTGTGCTTGTGATGGATTGGCACATGAAAGTAAGCATCCTGGAGGTCTAGAGATACCAACCAGTCCTGAAGCTGGAGGGCCTGAAGGATCTGAGAAAGGGCTACCATCTTGAACTTGTCTTTCCTGAGGAATTTGTTTAATTCTCTCAATCCTCCGTTCTTCTTCGGTATTAGAAAATAGGGAGAATACCAACCCTTGTTCCTCTCCGCTACAGGTACCGGTTCTATGGCACCTTTCTCTAGCAGGTCTAAAATCTCATGCATAAGGAGCGGTTCTGGAAGCTTCAAAGAGTTGTTCCCTGGTGGATGACTGAGGAGTGTGTAGGAAAGGCAGGCAGTAACCTTTGGGCAACTGTTTCCAATGCCCATGCATCTGACGTAATAGCCTGCCATTCTGTCAGATTTTGAGTTAACCTGCCTCCTACTGGTGTTTTGTGTGGGGATACCTCAGAGGGGTTTAGAAGCGGCTGACGCAGATGCTGAGGGTAAAGCGGCACCTACTGATGCGGGTTTAGTACCTTTGACCCGTCCACCACGGGTGAATCGTCTCTGGCCCCTTTCAGCTGGCTGCCCTCTGCCTTTTCCGAATGTGTAGTAAAAACGAAAGGGCTCCCCCCTCCAGGACGTACCTGTGGGGTGACTTGGAGTTTGACGGATTGCAGTCCCAAGTGATTTTGCTGCCGCCTTTGATGTTTGCAATTTCTCCAGGCTGTCATCAGCTTTTTTGCCAAATAGAGAGGTTCCGTCAAAGGCCATATACAGAAGCCTGGCTTGTACATCTGGAGCAAAACCAGACTTCCGCAACCACTTAAATCTGCGGATTGTGGTATTCTGCGCCATGGCTCTGCTGATGCTGTCAGCAGAGCAGATACCTGTTTGGGGGGACTCGCACATCGCATCGTTCCCATCCTTGATGATGTTCAAGGATGCGTCTCGTTCCTCCCCTTCTGGGAGATAGTTAACTGCTGATGAAACACACTCCCAAAGGGTGTGGCTGAATCTAGCTAGCGTGCAAGTGGCGCTGATAGACTTAAGTGCCATACTGCATGCTAAAATACTTTTTTAGACATGGCATCAAATCTTTTGTTGCCTCTGTCTTGCGGTATAGTGGGGTATGCCGACTTACTATTTGACGACATCGCTGCCTGCACTACTAAACTCTCTGGAGTTGGGTGTTTACTAAAATATTCAGGGTCTGAGGCGGATACTCTGTACTTCGCAGAGAGCTTTTTATTTACTGCAGGGATAACTTCAGGCGTCTCCCAATTTGCAGCCATTTTTCTCTGCTATGCAGCATGAAAAGGGACTATAGGGTCTTCTTGAGGTCCTTTATCTAAGATATCAGTAAGATCATCTTGCTGGAAAGAGGGTGCAGGTGTTGTCCACCCGATAAATTGCATAAGTCTAGCCATAAGGGCTCTGTAAGGCATTTCTGCATGTTCTCCAGGTTCTGATCTAGCAAATTCTGCCTCTGGAGAGGTATCTATGCCACTGGCATCTTGTAAAGATTCTTGTAGATGTTTCAATCTATTCTCCTCAGAAATGAGTTCCTCTGGAATGGGTATTGTTGTTCTTTGTAACCCAACAAGTCTCTCATTGGCAGAGTCCTCCCCTTCCTCATATATAGAGGATAAAGCTCTGAAATAAATCAAATCTTGGATAAAGGGTAAAACCCATTCCCAGAGCAGAAGGAGCCAAATTCGTGGATACTGCTTGTGAAAAGGTGTAACGCTCACCTGATTCTCGCAGAGGCGCCGGTCTTGACTGGGCGACTACCGTATCTTCAAAGGTGATGTGTAGCACCTGGTTGGCTCTTTGGGCTGGACCTCTGTGCGCTGTATGCCTGACTTCAAGAGTAAGATGTCTGCAGATAGAAAATATGGGATTAATGAACTGGGGTTATTGGGGTGTCCCTATCTCTTTCCTTTTTTGCTCTCCTGTAGACCCCCAAAGGTTAACGCTCTCACCTTAGGTAAGTGAATGCCGAGCTCTCCATCTGCCTCGGGGCAGGGTGCTGTAACCAGTTTCTTCACTGGATAGGTAGCGCAGGCCTCTTGACTTCAGAGGACTGCTGTCCGTCGTTTACTGCACGAACGGTAAGTTTCGAGTAACTCTATTGTCTTTAAAGTCTTTAGTAATGATGTCTCTTGTTTTGCAGGGTTCCGGCGATGGCGGATGACGGGCTGAAGTCAGTTGAAGATGGAGTCCGTGTGATGAATAGAAGCGCCTCGAAGCACGTAAGTAAGCGCTGGTTGCCTGCTTCACGATGCGCTCTAACTGTCTTTTATTTTGCAGGTAGAAGCTCGGAGCGGATGCAGGGTGCCGGAATACCCACTGGGTTAGATGTGGAAAGGAGTAATGGCACGTGAGTATTAAAGTTCCCCAATGTCTTTAAACGCACCTTGTTTTGTCTTTCAGATGCAGGATGCAGCGCCGAAGGCCTCCGGAGCGTGCAAAGAGTTGGTAAGCTTTTGTCTTTCAGATGCCGGAATGCAGTGTGAAGACCTCCGGAGCGCACGAAGAGTAGGTAAGCCTTTGTCTTTCAGATGCCGGAATGCTAACCTGTTCTTTCTTGTCTTTATAGGTGTTGCTGAAGACTGGATTCAGGATGGTAAGCCTTTTTCCTTAGGCCCAGGATCCGATGCAGAAGACACAATGAGCGTTCTGCTGCAGAGGATGCAGAATAACGCAAAGCAAGATTCATCCACCGGGTGTGGTTTAAATAGCCTCCTGTAGTGCTTAGGTGTTTCCTTCCACAGCCACGCCTAGGCAAGAAAAGAGTTCCTGCTTTCCAGAAGAGTTCCAGTGTTCTGAATCTAGGGAGTGGCTCCTGCCCCACCCAACAGGAAAAGTAGTTCCAAACAGAAGAGGATCAGAGGCTCAACTGGCAGGCAAGTAAGCAGCATGGTCTGCTGCAGGTAAGTCCACCCAAGCATTATGAGCCTGGCGCTTCCAGCGCTGGGACTGGGCATATTTATGAGCCTGGTGCCACTGGCGCCAGGACTGGGTCCAAAAGGTCCAATTGGGACTGGTTGGCCCTCAGAACCTGGGTTATGGATCTGCTTCCAAGGGAGTTGGGAAAACCCTGACCTTTTGGAAGCAGAGATCATGACAAAAGGTTGTTGTTGATGTAGACGTTACAGGTCTTGACAAACCCGCAAATGGCATCGAAAAACTCTCGATGTACTCCAGAGGACCGGAATCCTACTCGGTGTCGTCAATATTGTTGACCCCACTCTCAACGCCTTGGGCGGGACCTTCATCACCTCTGGTGCCGGTGGCGTAGTTGAGGTTTGAGGCCTCGAGGACGTATACTTCATTGGGGTCGATGATGGCATCGATGACACAGATTTGTGCGTCGAAGGTACCTTCGACAATGGCATCGAAGACGCAGCATTACCCGATGACTTTTTGTCTTTACTCGAGGGTTCATGACGCTCTCAAGGGTTTTTGTTTGCCGGGTTCGAGGACTCACAGCGTTTTTGTTTTTCGGGTCTTTCACCTGGGGTATCACCTCTAGGCATCTCCGAGGGGGTCAAGGCCGCGTTCTCGAAGACCCTAAGCATTTTCTTGAGAAATTCCTCTCACTTAGCTGGAGAGCTGTGCTTAGTGGAGCAGGTGACCCTTTCTGGGGAATTCGAGGATGAAGAGGAGGGAGATCTATGACACCTCTTCTTAGAGTGTCTCGATCTCGAAGAGTGGTGGGACCGCTTCGAGATCTCGATCGTGAATGTTTCTTTCGGTGGTGAGGAGACGAATATCTCGATTCAGCCGAGGACAATTTTGAAGGGGTAGAAGATTTAACTGTCTTACCTCTTTCTAGTTTCCCGACGCTCCTTCAAGGCTTTCGCCGTCATTGACATGCAGCCACACATTCCGAACACTGATGCTCTGATCCCAGGCACCACAAACAGATCCTGTGAGGATCCGTTAATGACATCTTTTTACCACAATCTCGACATTTTTTGAAGCCGGACCGTGGCGTTGATGTTTCGGAGGAAGATGTCATTGTAGGATATAGTATTTTTTGAAGATTTTGAAGATTTTTCGATGAGTAGAACTGAGCGTTGCGTCTCCGAGGCTTACGAAGTGTGGAAAAACTGAACTGAGCAACGGACACTGCGGTAGACTATTTATACCTATGGTGACATCGGCGCCGATTCAGAGGCCTTCGAGGGATGTCGACGCGCAGCGCCCTCTATTGAGAAAACATTTCCAAGGCCAGCAAGCTGGAAATGGATTTATCAAAGATAAGGAATACATTGGAGGACACAATCCATTTGAAATGCTAATTTAGATGGAAAATTGACTCACAAGACATTGAGGTTGTGGAGACCTATTCCTATCTGGGTTTGCCAATAAAATGTAATCCTCCAAGGCAAGATTATGAAGACATGATAATTAGAACCGTGACAAAACAAATGGAATGTTACCAGAGCTTATATATCTACAAAAAGGTAGGTCACTCAATTGAAGGTCTTTTTGAAATATATAAGACATGCATAATTCCTGGAGCCTTGTATGCATTAGTGACGGTGATGTCAAGATTCACTAAGGAACTAAGTAAAATAGAAGGTAACATTTGGAGTCCCGCGTTGAGCTTACCGAAATGCACCCAAATAGAAGCAATTAGGTGTGAGTTAGGCCTGATCTCTTTGACGACCTTCTGGAAAATTAGATGTTGTAAACTGTATAGAAAGATGACTCTAGAAGTGAAGGGGTTTGCCAGTTTGTTGAAGGTGATAGTGTCCATCATGAAGAAACAAGGTAAAATCAATGTAGCAATGAAGGATCTGGAAACTACTTTGCTCTCATTTGTGAACACGATAAATATGCAGTTACCAAAAGAAACAGATCATGTGAATGCCCTGTGTAAAACACTAAAGAAAAAAGCTATGCAATGGGATCCAATTATTCATATATACAGATTGGCTAAGAAAAGCAGATTTTCCTACTTATTGTCTTAAGGGAATTTTATGCAATAAACCTAGGAGCTATTTGTGGAAGGTTGGAAGCAGGGAATTTTCCAGATTCGTTATGTTGCTAAGATTTAACATGCTGCCTAGCCAGGAATATACGGGAGCATGGAATGATATTTCTTTGGCAAAAAGACTTTGTAGATTTTGCAATTTAGAAATCGAGACAACTAGGCACTTACTCACTGCCTGTATACATTTGGAGGGTTGGTATAGTAATGAATATAAGGATCTAGTGTGTGATGAAAAAATTATGCAGTCAGACCAATTTTGGTCCAGTATTTGTATAGCGGATCCTTTGGTGTATGAGGGGGCAGCCTTTTACATTTGGAAAAGATTGGTGCTTGAAGGTGACAAACTGCAAGATGAAATTAAGAAAGTAAAAAACAAAGTATAAATATAGTCTTGATTTGAATAGCATTATATATTTACATTAGAGGCAATGATTAAAGGAAGTTAGTGGATGAATAATGGTGAGAATAATATTTGACCCAGAAAACATGATTAGGAAATAGATGCGAAGACCATTTCTGAAGTGCTTATGGAATGGTCAAATGAAATTTAGTAATTTGTGCAACTGTTATTATATTATGACGATATTTATAGAGGTGTGGCAATATTAAATTGGTTTATTGTGTTTTAAAAATGGTGTACTAATAATTGTGTAGTTGGTGAAATTGAATAGAGAAATGATGTTTTTTAAATGAAATAGGGATATGTATTGTAATGTTAATTTTGCTTGCATTTGTAAGTGGATAAGGTTTAAACTAAACAAATACATAAATAAAAAAATATATATATTTTGGTGCGCAAAACCACCTCCTAAGAAAGTTTCTCTATAGAATATTCATCATACAATATTATGAGGGATTACACATCTCCATCTGCATAACAAATACTAAATTGCTGTAGATGTGCTGTAACCAAATAATCTGGAATTCCAGAGCCAAGCGCAGCGACCAACAAAATGTATACAAGAGTCAGACATTTGCCTGATAAACACTGTACGCAATCTATAATGGGAAATAAGTCTAAGAATGCCACAGAAATACGCAATTATTTGACAAAATTATAAAAAGGTATTTAAAGAGAACAAAGGAGAGTAAACCAGTTGGCATCACACCTTTGCACTAGTTCTTTCAGGCATTGAGTGGCAAACTCAATGTGCTGGTTACAATTTTCTTGGACCATGAATGTATTTGTGACAATGGACTATGCCACAAGTAACAAGCATGCACAACAATCCAAGTGCTTTGAAACGGCAAGAGTCATTAAAAGAATCAGCATGGTAAGCAGATACGTATTTCTCCAAGAACACAATGTTGCTTAATCCGTTTAGCAGTGAGGGTGAGCATGTTTGTTTTAAATTCCTAGAAAGAATCATGTACCATTTGCAGTTAAGTTGTGCATCACACCCTCCCATCCTCCTGAGACGATTAGGTCTGAACCAGATTTAAAAAGTCTCTGAACCACAGAAAAAAACTGTAGGTGAGGCTACAGTGCTCACTTAATGTGCCTCATTACAGATTAAGCCAAAAGTGTGGCCAGAAGTTTCTCTAGAATTCCTCTCTCGAATTCCACTCTAGTTACAAACTATGTGGAAGGGAAAATAGTTCTTGCTTACACAACGGACCACCAGAACTATACTAAAGTAGACACATTTCAGGGTTCTAAATTCCTGGGAGCTATTTAGCTACTGGTTATAGCCTACAAAATCTTGGTTGGCTTGACACCAAAAGCTACCAGAAGCTAGATTTGGCTTTGGTGCCATAAAAACATATTAAAAGTCACATTAACTCTATTTTTGGCAACATGCATTAATGAGCAGAAGGCCACAAACATGATGGGCCATATAGGATGGACACAAAGGTATAGTCTGCATCTCAGATGGGAGTAAATTTTGCATCGCACTATAGAACAAGCTCCAGGTCAGGGTTCGAAATGGAGGGGAGCTGGGAGCTATTTAGAACCTTGTTAGCTTGATACCAACATCTACAAGGAGCTACATTTGGCCCCCAAGCAACTGATGCCGGGCAACACACCTACGTGCAACTTAAATCTGTGTGTGCGTTTGGGATAAACTATAAATAAACATTAGGAGAGATCTATCCAACATTAAAAGCATAGGGAGTATTAAATATTGGACAGAAATCATCATACGTTTGTATCTTAAGTGAAAATTAGATCTGCAGAATGTTATAGACTAAATTCCTCGTTTTCCAGTGGTAGCGCCTCGTCACTGGCTAATGCTAGATAACCAATAGCAACTTTTAGCTCCTCCTTAACCAATCAATTTCAATCCCTGCCGATTCCCCAGGGGTATCGCCTGGTTACTAGGTGTTGCCGGATATCCAGAAGCTGCTATGAGCTCCAATTAATCAAATCCTTATTTCGACCTTTGCATTTGAATACCATCAAAGGAACAGAGATGGATGAGGAACATAAATGAAACGGCTGCAATAGTATGGTTAGGCATAAAAAAGAAAAGAAAACACGCTAGCAGAAGACCATGCTTGATTTACAGCACAAGGCTGTCAATGACTATTTTTGTTTTTTTCAATTAATTCGATTTTAACTATTTAACACTGCACACAAAGGAAGGGCAGAATAAACCATCTGGGTAGAGGTGAGGAGAAAAAGGTGTAGTCAATAAGGACCTTTGGGGAAGCAGAAGAGGAAATATGTCAACACTTGGAGAGGAAGGAAGGCAGAAAGGAATGTATTCTGATATTGAGGGGTAAGGTATTCCAGAGGCACGTGTCAACACTGGAGAAGTTGCAGTCACCCCTGTTCCTACACCTGATCTTTGGGATAACTGACATGAGTCTAGAGATCGAAGATTCTGCCTAAATTGATAAATAATCTTATTGCTCACGTAGCCATGGAGATAGCCCATGAAGATATTTATACACAAGGCATAGTACTTTAAAGTGTATCCTTTGGTGGTCTGGCAATCAATGAAGGGCTCTTCGGAAAGAGAAAAAAAGAAACTAATATAGGAGAATCTCAGCATTTACTATATGCTGCAATCGCTCCAACTGGTAGTCAAAAATGCCAATGAATAATGCATTTACTTAGTCCACTTCAGAATGTATTAACAAGCCCACCACTGTAGTAAGGTCTGTTTTGGAAATAAACTGAATCATCCTCCAAAGCTGTCAAAGTCTAAAAAACTCACTCTTGTTGAACTCAATCTTTTTTGTGATGAAGATCGGTTTCCAGTACATGCCTCAATTATTGATTAATTTGGCCTAGATGATGTGAAACCCAAAAAGGACATGGGTGGGGGTATATGGCAGAGTCAAGTAACAAATGTCTGCGTCCCAAGAGGATTCCCTCCGTTTTTGAGGGTTTGACTTGTAAAACACTATTCAACGTTCAGACTTTAAATTCATTTAAACCACTATTAGGTGTAATAAGTCTTTAGATGAAGTGGAGAGTAATACATCTGCGTGGCTTAAGAGTGAAAACAAAGATGATATTTTCAAAAGAAAAAGAGTGGCTGAATCCGAATATTAAGATTAAAGTGCAATAAAGGCGACACCTGTGTCCACACCTCCCCCAGGGAATTAACACTGAATCAGATAAAAAAAAAAATCATTTTTCCATATTGGCATATGTTGGCCAAAAAGAATGAAATCATTAGAAGGCAACCTCAGAGAGACATGCAATTTCTGAAAGTTGGGAGATCAAGATCTTGTGATACAACAGAATGGACTGGGGACAGAGACCTGCTGCAGGTGTTATATGGGAAGATTAAGGCAAGACGGCTATTCCATACCTGAAAGCACGAGATACATGCATATAGGAGGTGCACCAAGGTGGTGGGATGGGGTGGTAGGGTGACGAAGATGGTCCCGTTGTGGTGCAACAAAGATACCAGAATTGTTGCAATTACCCTTTGCAGGACGTCGGCATGGGAAGATCATCAGAGTGGTGGGGGATCTGATAGAGTCCGGCCAGCTACAGCTTTTCCTGGATCTACAGCAAACATTCAACTTCCTATTACATCCAATTCAGGCACCCCCTATGGACAATTCCAGAGAAGAGTATGACTTCCCTGACTGGACGCCAGTAGAGGCTAACACGCACACAGACCTTCTCATTGGGGGGTGATGACCACCCTTTATCAGATCCTCACGAGTTACACTACTTACCCTCTGACAAATCTTCAACAAAGGTGGGACACTGATATTGGGCCCTTGGAGACTGAGGAGTGGCAGGGGGCTCTAATGGCTCCAACAGAAATAGCAATTTTGGGAACACTAACGGCTCATACAACTGAAGATCTTATATAGGGCATACGATACCAGATAACCTCTTTGCCAGTGGGGCAGCACGACAGACCCTCACTGACTGCGGTGTCAGGAGGGTTGATTCATTTCTTCACATGATCTGGGAATGTCACGAAATTCAACGGGTATGGTCGGGTGTTCTGCAGAGAGTCTCAGAGGTGGTTTCTCACCCATTAAAAGCTGACCCGAAACTACACCTGTTGGGAATTTGGGGACCGGGGGGCTGAACTCTATTGCTATGAAAAGTTATTTGTGGCCAACGCTCCGATAGTGGTGAAACAAAACATTGCCACGCTATGGGCGTGGGTGGGTGGCAGTAAACTCCCAAAGTGTCCAGTGGAATGCTTGACACGGACAACTGCATGGCGCTTGAAGAAACAACTCCTAGATCCCAGGGTTACCCACATAAATGTGTTCTGCATGGGGGAAACGCATCGTAACTCAGATCATTTGCAGGGTCCAATCACAAGGGCATTTGGTTGGGGAGGAGGGCAGGCAGGAGTTTGGGTACAGGAATAGTGATCCTGCGGGTTGTAATGTAAGATGGCATGTATTATGTTTATTTACCACAACTGTATTGATGCTTTATCCTATATGTAGTGACAGTTGTTTATTGTTTGTTTGTGATCGGAAAACAACTAAAACGTGTTTAAATAGAAAACATATACATAAGATCTTGTGATACACTCCGTCGAATGCCGCAAACAGGTCTAGCATCTCAAGAAATAAGCAGCCCTGCCTCAGCTTGATGAGGGACTACTTGGGCTGGCAAAGCATCATAAGGATGACAAGTGGGATTCAGAGAAGAAATAAGAGGAGTTACAATTGTCTACGGCAAATGGCTTAAAACAGAACCCTGCCATGAAAGACCCCTTCTCAGGCATATTTTGTCAAGGAATAAATGTAATTTGCTTTAGATAGAGAGGGAGGAAAATAGAATTAAGGGTACAAAAAGGATTAAGGAATAGCTCTAGTCCTAACCAATTCCCTAGGTTTATTATTAGCTTGCCTGATCTGCGAATAAAGGGTTTTTTGCCTTAAAAAGTCATTAAAGACCAGAAAGGCATTTCACAGTGCGTCAGGGAGTCTAGATTATCAAATCTTTTTTCAGGATTTGTCATTCTTAGGTTTTTAAGACTATCAGGGAAGGAATAAAACATGGTTGTGACAGTTTTGTCACAAACTGCTCAAAGGTCATTCTGAAAGAAGTTATATGTTGCACAGAGGTTTAAATGAGATCAAGTATCATGGTAAAAAGATAAGCCTTTGGCATTAATGAACACACGTTTTTTTCTTGGTCCATGCAAGAATTGAAGGGTTTTCTTCTGAGGAAATATTACTTGGCGAGGGGCCTAACATGATGAGACATAACAAAAGGATCAGACCACAGGAAACCATTGAGCAAAAGAGGAACGAGAGGAAGGTCATATTCTTCTAAAAGGTCTAGCAATTTCAAGTTGTTCGGGTTCTCAGGAAGATTGATTAGTATATTAAAAGTCCCATAGAATTAAAAAGATAGCTCTAGCTTAATGCAGCAGGTGATACAAAAAATAAAATCAGAAAGGCCCCTTTAAAAAGGGTACAGTTGTAAAATGGCAGACGGTAATAAAACACCACCCTTATGGAAAATGTGTGGAAACCTGAAAATATCGGAGTGAAAATTTGAGATGCATTATCCAGGCCTAAAGGAAAACAATTTGAAAGAGCTAGAGGTAATGGCCAAATCTCTACCCTGGAGATCCTCTCGATGTAATCATTGAATTTAATTATTATTTGAAACTAGACTAGGGTAAACTGGGTTGTAATCTTCTATTAACCAAATTTCAGTCAAAAAAAAAGTAGGTCATTGCAATTCAGAAACCAGATCATGTCAAGGGATGGCATTAGAGAGAACCGGGCACACTGGAATGATGATATCTTGGATACGAGTACTATGCAGAAACTGCTTAAAACCTATATGCGCAACAAAAGTAACAAAGTAGAACAAATTGCTATTCTTTACAAAACATTCTTCAACCTAGAGGAAAAATTCTCCTTCCCAGTGCGAAGGGCCAGGAGTTCCTACTTTCAGAAGATCATACTCGCTTGAGGCTAAATGGGATCAACGATAAAAAAAAAGATTGACAGCTAAAACCAATTAAAGTATAGGGGAAAAAAATAAAAGATAACAGGAAGACCTTTATTAACAACGATTACCAGTTAGTTTTGATCAAAAACGACCTGGTCACTTATCAAGGCTGTGGCCGCCGACAGCACAACAAGCTTATAACAGTTTTTTTGAGGTTGAGGTGCACTTGGGGAAGTGATATCATAGCAGCAACCCACAGGGACACCTGCTAAATGTAGTCCGGGAAGCGCATGAGCCAAATAACTCCTGAGTTCAAATTGAAAGTAGTGTATGCAAATATCTATTATGAAATAAAAATGTCCCAAATGTGCCTAAGGGCCTAAAACCTCAATCCTTATAGCCACAGCAATAACAACAAGATGAAATAATACAAAAAGATGTTAAAATTGTGGTTTAAAATTTTTATTGTTTTGTGTTTTTGCTATCCTTCCTACCGTTCACATGAGTATTTATAAGAGAAAGAAAACATCAAAAAAGAATTGCATTATATTTACCAAAAAGTAATTTCATTGGTATCACTTGATTCAACGTACAAACTTTACCCACAAAAAACACATCTTTGTCATTTCAGTATAAAATGTTCCATTTTAAAAAGAAGACGGGAGAACAACGCAATATTTCCTTATAACACCACCAGATCTATTAGTTTAAAACGTTCAATTAAAAATCTTACCAAAGCTAAAATTAAAGAAACTTGTGTACCATTCATCAGTTTTTTCCATAGGGCCTGAGATCTAACACTTGAAGTAGAAGCGACAAACGAGCCAAAGTGCTTTAGCCTATGTGACATTGACATGACATTCAATAGCTAACTATGTAGTACAAGGTTTCTAGAGGCTGAATACACATTCTGCAAGTTCTCAATTCTCTGGGAGTTTTCCTTTTGGGCCCGATAACTTCCATAGAGGGGAGACAATTGAGGCAAAAACTCATATACTAAGTTCTGTGCAAATTCAAAGGGAACTTCTGAATGTATGGTCTAACTTAATTTTTGTTAACATACCAACAGACTTTCTTTTAAGCAACTTCGTTGCAGATCTTCGATTTCAGTTATTTTGTCCCATGATCGTATTTTAAGTTTGATGACTGTATAGCGGTCTAGATCATGGAGATTAACTGTTTGAATCAAACCAACATCATTTTTTCTGAAGTTACGTAGATACCTATTGAAATCACCTCTCATCGTTTCTCCCAATATACCTGCTAGAGTAGAAACTTCTGCATTTGATGAGCAATACATTTCTTAACAGAGACCATCCACCATGACTGCAGATTGAACTCTGAATCGTATGACGCTAATTGGAACCAATCGAGACAGATTCAACATCTCCATCCAAATACAACCTTCCAGGATGTCAAAGAATTTCCTACTTGAAAAGAGAACCAATTTGGCTCCGTATAGCATCATTGGCGTCACTTTCATACGATATAATTCAATTTGTGGATTAAGTGAGTAGGCACACAATCTGGCTTTTATTTTTATCAGAGAGATGCCTGCTCTAACTTCAACATCTTCTCTTTCTAATCTCTACATTATTTTTATTAGAGAAAGTGAAACCTAAATAGCCATGTGTCTACTTCTTTTATGGATGTCTCATTTATCTTACAATGGAAGCATTTCCTTTGATTACTGCTGCTTACTGTCATAATCAGTGATTTCGTTTAGTTAATAACTAACGTATTCACACTCAAGAAGGCAGCCAACCCCATTGAGTGATCTGTTCAGTCCAACGGGTGTGTAGTCCAACACCAACAAATAATCTGCATAAATTATGCAATTGACTCAGACTGTCGAGCTTCGTTGGAAGATAGCAAATTTGCAATGCAATTCTGTAGATTTGCTAATTAAATTGACACTAGTGTAGCAAAGCTAGCTATTTCAGTTACCCTGTTCAATGAAAGCACAGCTCTCCCTACATTCTTCTTTTTCCCCTCATCGCTCTCTCCACCCTCTTTTCTCTTTTCACTGCAAGGTCAAAGGAGCAAATGCAGAAAGAATGCAGCCCTAATCATCTCCTCGACTCTTATAGGAGTGTTAGGCAAGATTCTTGTTTTGTTCAAATTATTGCAAACCAGAACTAATCTGAAATTAAAGCAACTATACCATGTCTGACAAAGACGAGTAGGTGTTCACTTTCTTATTTTTTTTAAACTGTGGAATACAATTCCATTTCTAAAAATGTAAGTTATTACATAATGCATAATTACAGTATTGTTAACTGTAAAACACTGCATCTCCTCCATACTTCACAGTAAAGTTTAGGTTGGTGTATCGAAATCCCAGTGTCATTTATATTTTATTTTGTTGGAGAAGATGCATCATATTGATGAGTGAACACTTAAATGTACATGATCACACAGCCAAATGCTTTTGATGGCAAACCTAGTTCTGTGGCCTGCTGTTTACATTCATCTGTGCCACTGGTGCTCAACCCACGAGCTGCTCCCATACTCCTTGACATTCTATCTTTTCACCCTGTTTCTTCATACCAGCTACCCTGAAAGTGAGACAACCACAAATGCACTATAACACTTAGTTTGCCCAGTTCTCTGCCTGCTACACAATCCACTCTGCTTAGATAAGGGGCCCTTGGTAATAGATTATGGGTGGGTAATTCATTTTGCATACAAAAACATTCTAGATTTCATAGTGATCAATTGGCTGGAGAGTGACCATAATCCCTTCTGGTTCGGTGGGAAATCCCAGTTGATGGATCTGGCGAGTTAAGCGTAGAGAACCTGGTAAGTTCAAATAATTATCTTAAACAAGGGACTGACCGAACCTATGTTAAATAGTGTAGATATCAGCCCATTAAAATGAGTTATACTTAATCCCAATGAGGAAGATTCTAAAATAATTGGCACTTTTGAGCAGTAAGCACAGAGATTAGTTGAGGCTCTTAAACAGGGACAAATCTGTGCTCCGAGAACCCAGACTAGAAGAAGACCTGATGCACTGTGGTTTGCCTTTAGTGTAGGGAGGCAAAACTGAGACTAGGACCCGGGTGCTGAAGGTGGGCTATCTATATGCTTTAAAGCTGGGGTACAAAGACCTATGTAAAAAGGAAAAAAGCAGACCGCATAGAAAAAAAAAAACAGTCGGACAGTTTGGACCAAATGGTTTGTGAAAATATTTTTCAGGGATTTTGCAGGATGGTAGCAAAAGGGTCAAAAGCCAGTGCCAACAATGAACTAGTCCAATTAAACCCAAAGTCTGGAGCTCTCATTTTTCAGGCACTTTATTTTGTCGATCACAGGTTGGGGCGCCTAGGACAGGGCTTGGAGCGCTCCCGTCATTGTTAGTACACAATTTTCAGAGGTTACTACCTCATTGATGACAGCTAGGGGCCGAAATGCACAAGAACCAGATGGTATTAATATCAAGGTCATTAAGTGGTTCCCTGTGTGGTGGGTCCCCACCCTTCACAATAAGAGTTCTCAGATACTTCTGGCATCATGGTAAAAGAGTTTAATTATCCCAAACTAAAAATAAAAAAAAATAAAAATAAAAAAAAATAAAAAGGATCAAGCAGTGATCCACACTATTACCAGACCATCTCTTTGCTTGATAGTATGGGCAAAATATTTACAAAATGTATTTTGACAAGATTAGAAGAATGGGCCGAGATTAATAACATGCTCCCCGAAACAGAGGCGGGTTTTAGAAAAAGATATAGCACACTGGATCACTGTTACGTGTTGAATGCCATTATCAAAAATTGGGCCAGATTAGGGAGGGATGCGTGTTCATTGCATTTTTCGATCGAAAGCATTTGATTCTTTAAATAGGGCAATTCTGTGGAAATAAATGATGCCTGCCAGATTACTGCAACCAATCCAACTTTTATACACAGAATTCTCAGCTGTTGCAAGATGCCCAGGCAAGTTATTTTGTGGATTATTTTCTTTTTTTTAACTAATAAAAGGGGTCAGACAAGGGCATGCCCTTCCTCCCCTATTGTTTATTTTAGGTTTTTCAGATTTTTACCCATACAATTCTTTAATGAAGACCAATCCCCTGATTGTAAATGGGACAACATGTGGGGCTCTAAAGTATGCCAATGACATCGCACTGCTTGAATTAACATCCAGGGGTCTCCAACAGTCCCATCATTGAGCCAGGTTTTTTAAGGAACACAGTCTTGAACTGAATTCGGAGAAAACAAAGATAGTCCCATTTGGAAATGGTAAAAAGAAGTTTGTATGAGCAATAAACAGTATAGGCAATAAACAAACAATGTAAACATTACAGTGGAGAACACATAGAATTATCTAGGCATTTTGTTCCATCAGAATGGCATCAGCCTCCATCATATTAAAAGGACGGTAAAACAAACACAAACAAGACGTTTCTATCACAATTATGGAGGCAAAAGAATGGACAAACGTATAAGTGTAAAGAAAGCTAAAATACAGGTGTCTGCATTATACAGCTGTGAAATATGGGGCTTTTCCAAGTGCACAAGATTGGATGTGATACAAAATGAATTCCAAAGGAATTTAGCAGGGATTTACGCCTTACGAGCAGACAAACTGGGGACAGTGCCCCAAACATTTGATTAAAAATTGCAACAAGAATCACATTGTTCCGATTGAAATCCTCAGAGAACCAATGTAGAACACAGCAGAGAAAGCCCTAACTTACAGCATGCATCAAAAAACCCAGACACAGGAGACAGAAGGATAGACTGAGTGATTTCCTAAACAAATGTACCCACTTTCTTCAGGACCGTCTTCGATTCACTGGCATATCCTGGGCTTACTGATCCGAGTGTTCTGTGATGCAGTGGCGTTGCAGTAAGCCCTGGATATGCCAATATCTCTACATAGACTGGGTCAGCTATATGTTCACGTACTTGACGCAAAGAGTAGCAAGGAGGATTGAAGTTTCATGACATCTGTCCATGCCATCCCCACTCACGTATCCACAGTGAATCGAAGACAGTCCTGAAGAAAGTGGGTAAATTCGTTTAGGAAACCACTGAAAACGAAGACCAAGAACCAACAGAAATTACAGGTTGCTGCTCGCCGCACCGCTTGAGCACCTTACTTTATAGGCTCTCTTGGGTGTGTGACAGCATGCCAGCATCTTCTTTGTCGACTGCATGACTCATGTCAGCATGAACAAGTTCTAAAACTTCTTGGGTTAACATAAACCCCTGACTGTACAAGAAAACTGATAACCAAGATTATCTTTTAGATACACCAGCACACATTAGTTTGGGTCTACAGGGTATTAAAAGTAATTTGTTGCCACAAGTAGAACATTCAATTGTGTGTGTTTTTATATTGCCCATGACGTCGCACAGCCTTTTCTTATGCAGTGTCCCCGACGCCTTGTTTCAGCACAGGGTAGCCCCAGCTCTGTTACCAGCTGCATATTAGAACTGTGGTTATTTTCCATTCCGTATTCGGTCTGCTTTTAGCTAAGCGGCAAACCAGCGCAATCTAGTAATAGAGGGATATCAGGCAGGGATAGTTAGAACTTCCGTCTATCCTTCCGTCTCCTGTGTCTGGGTTTTTCGATGCATACTCTAAGTTAGGGCTTTCTCTGCTGTGTTCTACATTGGTTCTCCTCAGAGGATTTCAATTGCAACAACGTGATTTTTGTTGCAATTTTTAATAAAATGGTTGGGGCAATGTCCCCTGTTTGTGTGATACTACTACTGCTGGGACATACCCTGCGAGAAATTTTATTGAAAGGCACCCTATAGTGTTTTTCGGGCCTCATGAGCAGAACCTGGGGTGCACAGCACTGCAGTTCTTGGTGAAAGCAAGTCCCTGGAATTGGATCTTAAAACTAGCAAATTTGATACTCAAAACTCCATTAGGCTAAATGCTGGGAGGGAAATGCTCTTGTCTCCAGCCATAGAGAAATATACATGGTACAAATATGGAAATAGTCTGATAAAGAAGTGGGGAATTGAACTTAATCAAATTAGTTGCCCAGCTGAAGTGAAGACTGTTCTCAAGGACAAGGTTATCAAGCTGGAATATGTATACACAATAAATCACTTATGCTCGTTACTGTCAGTCATTTTACGTTGCCTCCAGCCGGAGCATCAAAGCGGGGCGTTGTAAGCTCCTTGAGATCCACAGAGCACAGAAAAATAATATTACTGGTCCGCCTAAATAGCTTGCCACTAATTAGCAAGAATGACCTGGTTGAAGGGCCATAAAGAATGCTCCTGTGGGTTATTTTACACTTCCTACTGATATGCCCCATCCTGAATACTCTTAGGAATCAGCATTTTAAAATTTGTCAAGTTTGGCATCAGGGACAACGGCATGCGTTTATACATTTTAACAATTTGAAGTTTATAAAAGATGTCTGCATCTTCGTAAAGGAGGGACTCAAAAGGTACGGCAGACCCTTTTTTGGTCTCATATTTTACTACAGTAATGTAATTATTAATGGCCGACGCCGAACAAAATTATTATTCTCTCTCTGCTTAGTCTTATGTTCTTCCTCCTACATAATTAATAAACAAAGCTAACAAATGTTTACACAAAGTACTGATAAATAGTTCCATCCAATCTGTACATCTACAGATCTACTGCAATACCATACACTGTAGTTAGCCTCCATAGCTCACTTTGCTCTATGATTATTATTGCATTATATATTAGCACCACGATAGAGAGCTGGTCAGACTGTTTTAAGTGCTTTTTATTATATCTTTTCATTTGTGTCATTCATAGAGCTAACCTTTTACATACATTGATTCAGGGCTCGCAAAGTCTATTCACCCACTTGCATAGTCTAGTAGATTTTATGACGGGGGGAGGGGGAGTAACATTTGCAGGGAATGTTTGAAAATGTTATTTAACATTTACTTGGTTTGCAGTAAAGGTCAAGTAAAGGTTTCACTGTGCTTGGTTAGCAGCAGTGTGCCATACAAAGTAGGTTTGTGGTGATATACATCTTTTTACAGAAAGCGCATTTCAATTTTTTGGTCATCCGTTGCCATGGGTCGAGTGTATATCTCCTAGGTCGAGTAAACACTCGTACAACATTGCTAATGAAATGGGTTGGTTTGTGAATCAAGAAAAACTGAATTAGCACACACTGCTATTCAATTGTTGAAATCTAATGTTTGCCTTGCAATAAATAGCATTCAAAATCCAAACGCTATACCAGATCCATAAATGGCAAACACTTTCTCTCAGAACGGTCTAAACCCGGTGAAGGGGAATAAAGTGGATCATGGATATAATGATTCAATGGCAGCAGAAAAGGAAATTGGAGGCTTGCACAATAACAGCTACAACCCATCCGATCCCTCACAAAGATCATACCTCTTTGGCAGGCATGCGAAGCACACATGCCATTGCTCCCTAAATTGCACCACAAACAAAAACTGAGCACAGAATAATGAGGCAAGAAAGTAAAAACAGCTACTGTTCTAAAAGCTAATGGCACACATTGATTTTCACATAATATTAAGGCTTGAATGACATCTGTATTTCATGCGCAAGAAAGCTATCGAGTACCGCTATTTTGTCTTGGAATTCTGAGACTTGTAGGTTTGCCTTTTAAAAGTAGACTACAAATCCAAGAATTCCCAAGGAAATTGGGACTGGATAGCTTTCTCACGGATGGAATTGAGAAACCTGAGCGGATGAGGATAGTGTACAATGGCAAAACTGCATAGTGCAACCATTTTACAAATGTATTGCAGTGAATCTACTAGTTCTATGGGGATATGCATCTAACCCTTGTTCATAAGCAATGGTAACAACAGAGGAATTCAAATGTCATGATGGTGTTGCCGTTTACAAAGCAACATAGTTAAACAGATCTCAGCAGAACAAAGGAAACTGTGATGAGGAGGTTAATTCAGTACGTTGCAGTTTTTCCCGCCAAAATGTAAAATTGCATTTTCATGTACATATTCAATTTGTTTGCTTTAATAAACGTGGGCGAAAACAGATGGGGGTTGGAGGGTGACAGTGTAGAGGTGTGGGGGGCTAGGAAAAAAGGTGGGGCGACCAGCATGTAGTGTAGGTGGGAAATGGGAATCTTTATCCCGGCCTGGATTCGAAAAAATAAAGATCGGTATAGGGAAGGTCAAGGCAGCAACCTACCATCCATATAATCAGGTTGGCGTGAGAGGGGATGCCAATAGATGCTCACTTCAGTTCAAAACATCATGTTGATTAATCCTGCAGATTTATAAAGTCATAAGTAGATATTGTATACTTTGAGACCAGGCATGCGGATAGCATTATTAATAAAGCCGACCCAAGACTAATGTTTTCCCCAAGGAACCAGGGGTGCCCAGGTTAGAAAAGACAAGAGCCATTTCAATATTTTGTGAGCAAATACAAAGACCAAGTTAAATTGCCTGAACATGTACCTGTGCATGCAAATCTTTGACAAACATGGATGAAATCAAAATGCCGCGATACTCCTTGCCAGCAATCTCTGGGACTGTAATGGACGTTTTGCAGGGGATTTGCCAGCGCATAAAATGTTTCAAGTAGGGAAATAGCTCTAGTTTGATTGATTATATCAGTGAATCTTGAGGCCTGGCACTACATTATGGACTTCAGGGTCCCAAGTAGGATGGAGAGTGATCATAATCCCCTTCTTCTCAAGATGTAACCAAACTTCTTGGGTCTACCGGGGGGGTGAGATGGTGTTAACTACAGTGGAGGTGCTCATCACTGGTCACACTAGGGAATTATTGAAGTGGGAACGGGTGGATGTAGAACCAACCATTCAACTGATCTACGACTCCATTCCATCAGTCCTGCTTACTTTTTTTTTATGGATCCAGACGAGGGAGATATGGATATTATCCACATGCATAATGAACTAATGAACAAGGTGGGGTTGTTCTTTTCAAAATCTGTAAAGTCCGTAGGGAAATGGGCCATTCGTTATGGTCCATTCGTAAGAACCCCTGTATGATGGGGATTGTCGTAGAGCAAAGGCAATTGTGAAAGCCCAAGCAAGAAATGTTTCCATAGAGGGGATTTCACCTGTCCGTGAAGCACGGAAAAAGTATGCACGGCTGATGAAATCAAAAACAATCCGACTACCGAGAAGCCCTTTGGGCCTGCCTGATGGAAACTTTGTGAAACCAGGACTTTTGGGGAATTAGTCAGTAAAGGGCAACCGTCAATGCAAAAAGTAATACAGAGGATGACATATTTTGCAGAAATATTGTTGGTCCACTTGGAAACATGAGTTGCTTAGTTGGTGCTTTGTGGGGTCTCAGTACTGTAGATCAGTCACTAAGGCTTTGCGACAAATATGTCAAATTAAGGAAAATTACTATTTACTCGCTCTTTATTGACCTCAAGACGGCCTTTGACACCGTCACTAGGGCTAGATTGTGGACCATTTTGTCAACCCTGGGTATTCCCCCCACCCCTCCTCAGAGCCATTATGTTACTATACCACGTGAACGGGGCCAGGGTGCGCAATGGCATGGGTGGGGGATTATCTAGTAAAGTGAGTATTGAGATACGAGTTCACCAAGGATCTATTTTGGCACCTTTTACGTTTATTTATAAATGGCGTTATCTACGAGCTTCTGTCTCTGCCTATGGATGCACCTACACTAGCTCATGATAAAATCCCGGTTTTGATGTTTGCCGATGATGCCACACTCCAGTCTGACACCGGGGAGACTTCGGCGGCAGCAAGAGATTTCTTTCTAGTTTGTGCGACAGAAATGGCCTGACAAATATTGATAAAATCAAGGCCATTGTATTTCAATAGTCTCTGGGGGGGAAAAGCGCCCGAAGCATGATCTGGCCCTAAACAGGTCACAAATTAAGCAGGTAAAAAAGTAATATTAGGGCTTCCAACAAGTGCCCCGACTTTTCAGATCCTCTTGTAACTAGATTTACAGTCTATTAAACAAATATGCAGAGTGAAAGCTGCTTCTGTATTGGATTAGACCGTGGAAAAATGTGAACCTTATAAAATATCGGAGACCCCCAAAAGATTTAATCGCCCAGGAGGGTGGATCATCACTCCCCTGGGGGACGCACATAAAGACTAAGTTGCTCCAACTGAACCTTGAAGAGCTCTGGGCCCACCCCGCGACTATTGACGCAACCTCAAAAGCCAAAGTCCAGCATGCCCTTAAGGTGCATAGGATGAAGGAACTAGCAGGGAGATTAGATACATCATTGCAGTTTAGTAGCTACTGGGTCCTTAAACAGGTCCAGGGCTACGAAGACTATCTTGATATTATGAATCCTAAGGCAATGCGGTCTCTTTTTTCTTAAAGCAATTGTGATTTGGCAATTTACCTTTGGTGTCCGTCAAATCAAAATGGAATGCCAACGTGAGCCAGATTGTCCTTTTTGCACAGTGGTCATGGAAGAGAAGAGTTCACTTCCTGTTTCTTTGCCCAATGTATAAGGACCTTAGAAATATGTAATTAAAGCATCTTTTTTCATCAGTTCCAGGTCACAACTGTGGCTGGGGCCCTTGGGTTCTGCTTGAATGCCAAGGTTCCCTTGGCTACTTTCACAACAGGTTGATTTTTATTTATCCAGGCCTGGTCCAGAAGAACAAAACAGAGCAATCTTCTTTTATAAGAAACAGAAATTGTGTTGTATGACGTATCTAAATGTCCATATTACCCGACAGGCTAAAGAACTATTGCCCGGCCTAGAGTTATAACTACTTGTTTTTCTATGAATCTTTCACCCATAGTAGATAAAAACATATATATTGTATGCATGGAAACACCTTGGTCTGGATGGATGTTGGCTATAGTTATTTTAAAAGAAATACGTACTGCTAGCTAGCTCTTAATCTAATTAATAGGCCGAAAATGTACCTTTTGTTTATATGCAAAATTATTCTGTAAATTGATTTTTCATTGGTTATGTATACGGTGGCTTTTATGGTAAATTCCTTTTTATCGAAATAAAGTGAAATGTTGAAATCAAAATGCACGATTTTACAGACGTAATAATCATACATAAACCTGTTGCTTACAGTTTATGTGACTTTATCAATGAGCTTTTGTTTAACACATGCAAGTACATTTCAAAACGGTTTCGTTTAATGAACAGATTCATGTAGTAAGGCAGACGTTTGAGATGATCTCCCCTTGCACACCACAGCATTTCCTTGGCACTGCACTTTCTTTTATTCACTCTGATGAATTGCATCTTATTCTGCCAATGAAATACCTGTATCTGACAAATGTAACTTTCTAAGAAAGCCCAGTAAATCTGTGCGAGCAGAAATACTTGGATGTTGGTATGTCACTGAGGAAATGACTAGTGCACTTTAAGAAGAGGAGTCACCCCATCAGATTTTTTTAATAAAAATCATTAGAGTATTTTGGAAAACGTCTGCCGCATGCCAGCATCGAAGACTATTGTGAATCCCAGTTACAGTTAAGATTCTAAAAATGCGAACCAAGTTAACTTGATCGTTCGCTGGCATAGTTTTGTGTTCTCAATGAGAGTAAGATGCATGGAAACTGATTTAAAAAAAAGTCAACTTCACGTGAAGAGCAATTTGTAATGCTGCAGCTTTAAAATAGATCCAGTAAATTAAGAAAAGATCGAGATGCACATCCTGTGTTAGAACAAAAATACTTTTTAAAATGAAGGTATGTTTTTACTTGCCTAAAAATAGCTCAGTCAACAACGGGAACTGCTCATTTGTTCACTGAAAACTCATTTTACGCTCCACTAGAAAGCTGGGAAGTAAAATACCTGACCTTAAAATTGTATCTGGAGGCCTGAAAATAGGAACATTTTAATAACGTAGTGCGCTACTGAGCGGTGGTATACTGCAGGAACTTTCCTTTCATACAACTAAACCGGTAAGGAACCAGAAACATTTTATTTAAAATTGTTATTGGTCCACTAAAGATTACAATAGGAATCAAGCAAATCAAGGAATCAAGCAAACACAGAGGGAATGGTACGAATAATTTTGATCTATTAATTTCTAGTTATGTCCCTGTACTAAAAACAATCAATCAACAAATACAGCGAATTGAACACTCTTTTTACTGAACTTTTTGAAAAAGCCAAAGTTTAAACATGGGAAGGGAGCCACAAACCAAGGACTAGACAAGCAGACAAAAGGGGAGAAAGTGTGGGATGGAACGAGGAGATGGTCCCAACAAGTACATCGCAATGGAGTACTAGGTAGGGTAGTGCAGAGACGTATTTATTTTAAAATGAATACATATATTTGGACCGAATTTCCTAAAAAAGTGAAATGTAGGCACTTTCACCATCTACATTTTAAATGTTTTTTGGTACATAGCTTGTATTGAAAAATGTATTAATTTTACTGCTTAGCTTTTACTCCCGTTATCTTGAAAAACGTAGCGAACAAATAACAGGACACTGTTATCCAAATCAATGATACTCAAGTGTATCAACTTCAGCAAAATGAAATGCTGAGGCAGCAGTAATGCTAAAATGACTGTCCTGCGTTTTTAAATGTTACTACACTACCGGCAAGGTTACTGGATTGAAACGATGTGGGTAGAAAATATGTATGAAATTGATAGCTACTGTCAGTGGTGTTTGCAATTGAAAAAAAAAATGAATGTGAAGGTTCTGCAAACCCCACTTTGCAAGTACTAGCCAGGTCTTGCACATTCTTAGAAATCACACTCGATCTTCAGGTCGAATTCCTTAATTTGCATAACGAAATGCACGTGCCCCATTATGTAGAGTCGCAAAAGAAATGTCCAAGTGCTTTCTGTAAAATGATGAATGGCCTCAAAAGCACACTTCATATTTGGTGCAATGATGCCATCCAGAGGCCAACCACACACACAGTTAAACATATCTGCCATTTACTGCAATGTTTGTTGCAGTAAATGTCAAATAAAAGTTTCAAACAACCACATAATTACCAGCAAGATGGATTAATTGTACTCCACCTTCATAAGATCTTGACTATATGAGTGGGCAAGAGGATTTTGCTAGCCATGCCACCTTAAGCGCTTTGGGGCTGGTCATCCTTGGTTGGCACAAACCATCCCTTTCTCACCATCTCCATGGGAGACCTGTACACTTTGCTGCCTCCTCCTTTTAGAGTGCTAAACGTATTGCACTATGCACACCCTAGGTTATATGGTGAAAGATAATTCAACTGAATTTATGGATTATACATTTTAAATTGGTACAGGTGCAGGGGAGAAAAGACACTGCTCTGGCACGTGGGCAGTAAATATACATGTGGTTTGGTGAGTTCCCAAGACGGGGAACTCCCTTCCCCTGCACACCAAGGCTGGACGCCAAGCCAATTCATATTTATGAAAATGCATTAATTACTTCATATTAATAGGATACAAACTGCTTCACAAATATTAGGAAAGATTTCTCTAAGTGCAATGTTCCCTCCATATTATGGACCCCCCCAAACGTTTTGCTTTTGTTTGACTGACTAAACCAGTCTTTCCAGTGCAGCCCAGACTTCAGCTGTACTCCCCTGGGCTTTTGCTAATTTCTGATGGGGAAACTGACACATCCTTCAGATGGTCAGTACTGGGAAACTAGGTTTCCCTTAGTCTTTGACTATGCTGTCCTTTATCTGTGCACCAAGTATCTTACTGTACAGCGCACAGGGTATTTTCATTTTATGACCCTAGACACCCTCTAAGGATGTGTGGGTGGTTATACAAGTGTGCCTAGGACGAACTGGTGGCAGCAGTTTACTTTACCGGTATTTTTACTTGTTTTTATTGTACCATACCGCGTTTGGTCCCTGGCGGTGGCCAGTGCCGAAAATGGCAGTCCCACAAAGTATTTTGTTCTGTTCTTTGGCCATTTTGTCCTTCGCCTTCACCCAGGTCGAGCTGATATGGGACTTCCTTATTTGGGCATGCAGCATTCCACGAAAACGGCATCTTTCGCGTGCTCCTGCACGTCACGTGTGCTAGTGCCCAGAAAGATGACTGGGACTGTCTGGTCCCAATCCACACTACTGGTGCCAGGTCGTCTGGTATGCCCGAGTGACTGAGAACAGCATGGGCCATGATAGGCCCACACCTGGAGTGCATGCAAGAGAGTAGATATTCCATTGTTTATCCCAGATTGGAGCACGAAATGAATCTAGGATAAGAGAAGGGGCTCGACAATACAAAAAGATACCTAGGGCAGTTTAAAGAAAACAGGGGTTCAGCCCTAAAACCAGCAATGGACACTCACAAACCTACAGAACTCGTGTGTCACTTCAGACTCTCCTCCTACACACAGGACTACTCAGTCCATGTACCAAATATGTACTGAGTAAAGGTTTCCAACAGTAGATCTTAATACATATAATTGTATTAAACACAATCAAAATCTGCAATAAATCTTAAAAACATACAAAAGCATGATCATAAAACATACATAGTGTATTCCATAGGTGTGAACAGCCATAAAACATTTTTACATATTCTAAAACCACAAAAACCCTAGTGTGAACTATAAAATATTAAAAAAGCCTACCAGTAGACTATCGCCCACTGAAGGTTGAAATTTACCTAAAGTGCAAAAAAGTATGTAACGTGAACATCAACAATAAAGTGCAAGCGAACGTTGGTAATATAGCAAAAGGGCCAATATTGTTGAGGGTCACCTTTTGGTCTAATGAATAGTTCTGGGTAAATCAATCCTTTTCCAACGAAAAGTAACAAACCATAATTAATATGTCATTAGAAACACGGTCACTACGTTCAGTGCCAGTAGACCCAACAGGTTTCATTCTTCAAATCCTTGAAACAAACTGGCCAAGAACTTCTTCAGGGGACCAACGTATTATGAAAGAAATGCACATACAAATATGACTTCCCATACACTTGCTGAGACAAACACGACACAAAACGTCCTCAGTCTAGGGGAGAGAAAGAAGAGAGGCAGCATTTTAGAAATTAATACTAACAACCTGGCTGCTAGAGCATCAAGGGCACACCAATCTACCCTTTACAAGCTTACCGTGCATGCAGTATCAAAGTATTCTGAACACGATTAGGTTTCAGCGTCCTCTAGGTCGACACGCCTCTGGGAAATAACAAAGAAGGGTAGTCTGAGTACAGACTTCTACACATCAGCACAAACCACTGAGGCCAACAGTGTCCTAATGTCTGCACTTGTCATCATAAGGCACTTTTGTGCGGGCTAAGCGAAAACGCATTCCAAATCTCTATAGGCCCGTTAACCTTCTCTACGAACATCTAAGAGATACACGGTGTAGTAAAAAAACTATCAACCCGAACTTTTATTTAGGTTGTGTTCTAAGAAACTGACAGCATCGACACTGATGTGCCAAAGGGCAACGTCGCCTCCCACCCTTGGGTTTTTGAATGTGGTATCTTGCTACATAATGCTCAGAGAGTGCCGTCACTTGGCAACTACTTTGAGCAAGATGCTACTGAGCAGGTAAACTGACATACCTGATGAGAACTGGAGCAAAAAGTCGCCCGAGAAACGTGAGTGGCACGCTAACGTCACTCGGTTTCTACAACTCCTTCAGCCGCGTCTCAATGTCAGTGTGAAGGACCGATGCAATAGTACCAAGAAACGCCGGTCCATATACTATGCGCTGCAGGAAACCAAAACAGTGCAATGTTAAATTAAGATTGTATATTGGATCGCGCACCAATCCTATGTGAATACACGTAATTCACAAGAATAACGTTGTACTTCTGCATGAACAGAACATCTTACCGTCGTCCAGTCGTACATCCACCTCCGAAATCGTCGTCTCAATACGGGGTCAGTCACATGACCAGTCCTATGCACCATTTACGTATCACTCGAGTTTTGAAGACCGCTCTGTGTTCGTTTCCGTGACAAAGTCATGTGACCTTTGCGCGTTACTCGCGGTGTCTGGTCATTATTTCGAATTCCAAAAGGATTGAATGCAATACATTTGAATCAAAAGGAATGGGAAAAGAAAAAAAAAAGACTGAATGCCTTTTTTTTTTGGTTTTGGTATAGGTAAAATTAGTGGTTTTGGGCCAATAAACGGGGGTTTGGGCGGCACCCCGCCCCTCTGGAAAAAAGTGCATTCTATTATTTATTTTTTTCGGTCCTTTTGTTTCGAAAGTATTGCATTTTGAAACTTGGTATTCGATTCTTTAACCCGCAACTGTTACTCGCCTGTACTAAAGATTACGGCGGGGTGTACTAATCTTCAGAGTTATAACATACTCTATACTGAAATAAAAGTCTCGAGTCAAGTACTGCCTTGACGTGTCCGATAGGCGGCAACTAAACCGACCACATAGGCATTCGGTAGACAGAACACCTCGCAACATGGACTGGCAAATTAGCCAATACAGTTCCCGCCTTGGTTTTCTGATCAGCTGCAAAAAGTCGTCTCAAATCGCTACGCACAAAATGCTAATTCAACAATTCAGCCACTCGACTTGTCCATTAAGACCAGTTTTCGATGCATTGGTCAAAAAGATCAACCATTGTTCTCGGTTAAACAATCTGTTAGTCACAGTTGCATTACCAGATATGGCAGCAACGTGCAGTAGTACCGTCCATCTCAATGTTTCGCTACCATGTTCCATGGCTAAAAAAATGACCAACTAACAGTGCTGTTATGACCTTATTCTTTATACTGCTCCTGTGCTCGCTAATCCTTAGTTTGACTCTACATTCGGTAATACCTATGTAGATTCTCGAGCACGGACACCAAATAGCATAGACAACATTAGGCGAATTGCAATTCGTAAACTGTGTCTGTTACCATGGTTTCGGCAAACCTATATCTACTTCTGTAGACCTCACGGTAAACTTACAATTGACACAACTGCCACATGGTGAGTGTCCTCTCACCGGTAGTAGGCCCCACAGTTCAGTGACACTTTTTTGCTCGGGAGATCTTAGTGAGATGTCATTCTTGGTCAATAATTCTTTGAGATTGGCCGTTCGCTTGTAAGCACAAAGGGGGATTTCCGACGGGCATTCACCCCCTTGAAGAATGTGTCAATTCCTTTTGATCATTTTATTCGCCTCATTTGACTTATGTGTAAAAGTGCTCACAAACACCATCCTTGTGTTATCCATATTCCTAGTTTTATATTCCAAGAGGGCTTCGCGGTTGTCGTTGATCGATCTTTTCAACGCCCTCTTGATAATCTTTTTGGGGTAATTTCTCACTTTCAATTTGGAGCCGAGTGACTCTGCTTCGGATTTAAAAAAGTATTGTTCTGTGTACTTTTGCGCTTGAGACCCAAAAATTGCCTGAATGGTAAATTATCGTGAGTATGGCGGGGATGGCAACTCTCAAAACATAGGACATTCCAGTCCGTCGGTTTATGAAATGGTCTCACTCTGTTACGGCCTCCACCTCTTTGGGCCCTGCCACAATTACGATATGGTCTAGGACCTCTGTATTTATAGGTACTCCCATCACTCGAGCTCCCAGAGCTGTATGAAGTGTTGCCAAACCCGACTTCACATTGTTGGTTAAAACCACATTGTTGGGAGTTAAAAGGATCATAGCCTTCTCTGGTGTAGTGAAACGCCTTCTAGTGTGTAAACTGAACCAAGTCTCTCTACATGCTTGTAATGCGATCTTTAGTGCAAAACGTCTTAAATTCTGTAATCTTTAGTAGGAGATGGGGCTCTGCATCCATTCCAGGTCTATCTGCTGAAGTTCACTCCGAACTACAGAAGGAGCCAAGTATCCTGAAACGCTGAAGCAGACCCGTGGAACCACTGAAGATGCACTGGAAGGTTTCGCACCGTGTGCCCGCTGCTGTCCCGTTGGACCCCTGCTTTTGTCATCGACCTTAGAAGGCCTGCAAGGGTGCTTCAACCCTTTGGAGTAGTCGGAACAACTACTCTCTGCACCTCCGCTACAAAACCATTATATTAAAAAAAGACAGTCACAAGGGGGCACGGATGGGGTGGTGTTCAAACACAGTTAGGATGCACAGTTAGGAACAACTACTCTCTGCACCTCCTGATCACCTGCTAAAGGAGCCTTCTAGGAAGTGTTCCTAGGCTGTTCAGTGAACTGACCCGCTCTACCCCAGGATATCGCATAAGAGCGCTGCTGTCCCGAGTTGTGACTCGAGACTTGGGGAAATCGCTAGCTTGTGGTCCTCGGCCCTCTCCCGCCAAATTTCGTAGTCCTTGCTCCTCTGGGTCGCGAACAAGAGTGCACCACGCTGAAAGCCTTTGCGATTCCTACATCATTATGTTGTGGTGACAGTCGCTGTAGGTGTTTTGTCTATCTGCCCTCCTGTGCCCTGAAGCCTGCTGCACCAGAATTTTCTTCCTTTCTTCTTCGTGAGCTGATAAAAGGCTACTGTCCCACAGCCGCTGAAAGCCGGAGTGCTGACAAACTGCAGGGTTCGAACCTACAAGCAACCTAGTCTAAACTGGCAAAGTTTGGTCTGACCTGTGCCAGGGGGCGGCGAGTACTTGCTTCCCTTACTGGTGGTCCCTGGCACAACCGATATACTATACGCACGAGAATCTCTTAAAAAAGATTCTCACTTTGGCTGGGTTAGCCTGCACGCACTAGCTATTCCCTAATGTCTAAAGTCGCTCTGACTGCAAGGGTAGACCCTCCTCGAATAGTGGAACTTTATTCTTCATCACATCAGGCCCTTTCCTGAACTGCTACAGCCCCCTGAAGAGGTACAATTTTCGCTCCCAATGCACGATGGCGTGGTGTCAACGCACTGCTGTAATTTTGAGCGCAAGGCTCCCCACTTCGTAGGGTTGTGCTGCTTAAGTTAGGTTTTGGATTCTAAAGAGTGCCCAATGCGATAATTGTGTTAACCCCTCCCCCTTCTATTACAGATTGCATCTCCCCCCGCCCCCATCGTGCATTACGCTAAAAGCGATTGCATATATGCTAACTAGTGATACGCTTGTGTGTTAATGGTTTCTTATTACTGTGGTTATTCCCGTTTGATTGTAATGCCTATAATACATGTATAGGTATTATTGACATACACCTGTCCAAGAGTAATCCGTGGCTCATTACTGTGTGTGCTCATTGTGGGCTTCTGATCACTCTCACCCCTCCCGAGACTTTGTTTTGACTGCCGCCAAGCTACCTTGATTGGTCTTGCTTGTCCAGAAGGTTCCCCTGTTTCACTAAACTAGGGTGGCCTCCTAAACGTCTGCCCACCAGGCCAGAGTTTAGAAATCCATTTTAACAATAGGTATTTCATATAAAGACACTTAATGATACATTCAACAATATTGATTTCTGCAAACAGATATTTTAAATTTTCCATATGTTACTAGATAAAATGAGGGGGGCGGGAGGGTTGTCCCAACACGTTTCGAGATATACTCCCTTCATCAGGGGAAGTGTTTATAAAGTCGGTCTGGAAGTAATCCAGAAAATATATTTTGTACATTCTTTTCCATCTCTCAACTAGTATACAATATAGCAACTTATTATTTACATCCTATGAGGAAAGTACGTTTTCCACAAATACCTTTTGATTTCCGTTTCTTCGGAAATACACAAATGTGTGGAATATTCATCTATTCATTTGCACAGCTGTCCTTCCTAATGTAAATATGATGACCAAAAATAAAAGTAGATAACACTCATAATGACATTGATAAACATGAGCTGTGATAGATTATTACATCTCTCCATCTCACCTGCCTCTTCATCGTACTGATGTTCCTGTATTTGACTTAATGTCAACAGGCACCTCCTGTGAATCATTTGTTGAATAATCTGTACTATAAATGCTACCAAGTCTCCAAGAATATGAGCAATCATAACGTAGACTCACCTCCCTATGTATTGACTATGTCCCCACAGGTAATCAACAATGTAGCTCCTTTGTGGATTCATGAAACGTTTTACTCTTCATTTCTATAAACAAACAGACTGTAGTCTTTTTAGTCATTCCATCGTATTGCAACCATCTGCTTTCTGCAGTGTTCTCAATAAAAACATTTATTTTTAAAAGCATGGATTGATTTTAAAATCTGTCCACTCCCCTCAAAGAGGTTTATCTGCGAGTATCTGGTGGTTGGGAGCAGGCGGGTGTCTCTTATGTCTCCAAGGGGGATTGTACAAATGTATCTAAGAAAAGATACACTCAATGTTAGTCATTCAGTATAATATAGGTTGCTACGATTGCCCTCTTCCCTCTTAGACTTACCAATCGCCTTCAAAATGTACTATTGATGTTATTGCTTGTTCCTTGTCCTTGATTTACTTTTGTTTACAATAAGAGGGCAATGTTCAAACTTGTGAGGAAAATGGAACTGAAATGATGTTTTCATACGTTACCAGAAACACAGGAAAGAACAAGCAACTTTGATTTCCTAGGGATGAAGAACAAAAGCTCGTTTCATCCTCCGGTAAACCATCCTGTAATTGACATGTTTAAAATCAAAACTACAAAAGATCAACTACAGTCCACACAAGAAGTAACTTGAGAAAACACAAGGCATGTATCCTCAAGGAACTGGCAGAAGATATAAGATAACTATGAAGCCAGCTGGTAAAGGAGGGGCTCTAGTTATAATGGACACAACTGTATCACCAAGGTTGCACGAGACTAAAACAGGACGAGAGGAAGTACTTGGAGCTGGAACAAGATCCCACAAATATGATCGAATTGCTCATAGAAGAAACAATCATTGAAGCAAAAGACGCATTTTGGATTAATACCAAGACAGCAGCCTTTCTCATTTGAAAATATCCTATCATCCGTTATTCTATGCACTTCCAAAAATCCACAAGGACTCTGTAAATCCACCATTCAGGCCAATCGTAGCAGGTACAGAGAGCATCTTGAACCCGTTGGCCATCTATTTAGATACAGCCTAACAACCACTTGTACAGCAAACATCCACATACCTTAAGCACACGTGCCACATTTTAGGACTGTTGGGTGAGCTACAATTAACAGACCCAGATCTGATATTTTTCTCATTGGATGCAAGTAGTCTCTACACCTCGATTCTACATGCAGAAGGCATTGAGGCGATGGAGTGGTTGTTGCTACAACTTGAAGAGGTACAAATTCATTAAGTGTTTGCTATGGAATTTATACATTTAATTTTATATAACAACTTTTCCGTTACAGCCCCTACCATGCAAACATTTATGTTGCATTTTGAGACGACTCATGTATTACCCAAAGAACCCTAGTGCTCCAAAATAATATTTTTGAGAAGATACATCGATGATGTGTTCGCCATTTGGGGAGGGACACGTCTGGAACTGATAGACTGTTTCTAATACATTAACCAGTGTCATGAACATATTAAGTTCACCATGGAAATAGGGGAACCCAGTCTACAATTCCTGGATGTATGGATTACCTACAGAGCTTCCTGGATGTATGGATTACCTACAAAGAAGGGATTTTAACAATAAGCATCTACAGAAAACCAAAAGATGTAAACAATACCTTACAATGTAATAGCTTTCATCCCTCACATTTAAAGGAGAGTCTGCCATATAGTCAGTTTCTCATACTGAAACGAATAGTATCCAGCACAGAGACACTCCAAAGAGAGTATGACTGGATGGCAGAGAGATTCCGACAATAGGGCTATCCACTGGAAATGTTTAATGCTGCGGTAGCCAGAGCTGAGACACACCAAAGGAAAGATCTACTGAAGCCAGGCCGAAAAAGGGAGACCAACACACACACTGAAATACTCAGCCCAGAGTTATCAAGTGACAAAGGTCACAAAGGTCACAATAAAGAATTGGAATTTGGTCAAACTTGATCCCATGCTACACAAGCTCCTCCCAGAGCCACACATTATGGCCTACAAAAGAGGAAGGAACATTAGAGACACGTTGATAAGATCTGAAAAACTGAAGAATCCAGCACAAAGACAATTGCACAACCCAAACCAGGCACATTTCCATGCCTAAGCTGTCAACACTGTTCTAATATTGTAAGGGGTGGGGGTGGGGGGGCTAAACACACATAAGACATCCGAATACTGGCAACAACAACAAAAAAAACACTCAGGGACTTTGCAACATTTGACAGTAAGACGCCCTAAAATGCCAATGCAACAAATACTATGTAAGCCAAACCATCCAGAAAGTAAAAGACAGATGGACGGAGCATAAATCAAACATAAGGACGGCAAATATAAAGTCACCGGTGTACAGACACTTCCGAGATAAACATACAACTGCACAAATGAGATGTATAAAGATTGTACACCCTCTACCTAGGGAAGGAGACATTAACAAAAAATTGGCCCAACTGACATTTTTTGGATCCATCATTTGGATGCAGTAGCCCAGTTAGGGACGAATAAAGACTTTTGGGACCTTACCTACGAGTATCTGTTTTAAAAATGAAGATGAAAGCAGCTTACTAAACAGGACTAGCTAGAGTCTATAACAATTGGCTTCATTTTGGACCTTACCTATGAGTACTTGGGTTAACAATGGAGTTTTAAAGCAGCTAGCTACATAGGACTAACGTCTAGAAATGGATTGGAAAGCAGTTTACTATGCAGGACTAGCGTCTATAACAATTGGTATATACCCATAATTCAGCACGCTCATTATCTCGAATTTCTTATTGACTAGACTATGGATCTAAGTACCATTAGACTGAACACTCCATGGAGTAAAAAATGGAAGATCTGCATTGTTTAAAAATGTAATGCATACAAGTTAAATAGTATAAATGGCCAGTAGATTGTACACTCCTAGGAGGTAGTGACCTGAATTTAATTGTACAAAATATGACACAGGATTGTGATATTGCCTAATTTCAAGGAATGGATTGTATTATGGGGACATGGAGTTAATGAATATTCGAAATTGTTCTCTGCTCGGAAATGACATAGCTAATTATGAAAATATACAGATTATCTGTAGACTGCCCACTACATTAGTCATAAAAAGCTCACTACTTTCATTTAGATGTAAACATAATCTATGTTAAATAGTTTGTTTCCTACTGGGCATGTTTAGCCCTTGATAATAAATGTGCTTAGTATTAGAAGAGAAAGGGATTTATATGCCCTGTGCGGCAAATCAAAATGGCGCAAAATAACATTTAAAAAGTGTCCCGTTTACATGGGGTGACATCATCAACATCACAACGCGATGTCACGACTATGACGCATACCGAAACCAACAGCGGCCATTTTGGGAGAGCGCGAGTTCCTCCCGAAAACTAGGATGGCATACAAACTTTAGATCCCCGACATTTTGAAGGAGACAAGTAAGTCTAAGAGGGAAAAGGGCTATCAGAGCAACCTGTAGTATGGTGAATGATACCTTACTAAATCAGAGTATCTTTTCTTAGATACATCTGGACAATCCCCCTTGGAGACATAAGAGACAGACCACCCACCCAACCACCAGATATCCAGAGATCAACCTCTTTATGAGGCGAGCGGACAGACTTAAATTAATGCTTTTTTTTTTTATTGAGAACACTGCAGAAAGTAGATGGTTGCAATAACATAGAATGACAAAAGACTACGGTCTGTTTGTTTATAGAAATGAAGAGTAGCACTTTCCAAGGATCCACTCCACCCGATCGGCTCATTTGTCACTTCGACCCCACATCACTGCAGTGATCCTAGCTGCAAAGGCAGCCCAGCACGCCAAATCAGGTGTTGTGCCATTCTAAGATGGCCGTCGCAACGCGGCCTTATAACGAGGCTACTCCTCGTTGCTAAGCAACGAGCCGCGATTTCAACTTGGCCACATCCGTCGTCATGTGGAAGCCAGCCTTTGATCGAAGGCAGTGTATAAGGCTCTCTGTTCGCCGAAGTGAGCCGAGCCTCTTGATGTCCATCCTCTGATCCCTACATACTCCAACAGCACGTGAAACCGCAGTATTCAGTGACTGGTGCTCTCAACACGGGTGAACTCATCATGGCCACAGAGCTCTTGGTCCAAGCCCTCTCGCACTCTGTTCAGAACTCCTATAGCTGTAAGTACATTGCCTATTACCTGCTTACCAAGACCACAGCCACATCCTGAACGCAGCTCCAACATTACCGTATTACGTGGTAATCCCACCCCTTGCTGCAACATCAAAAAACAATCCTCTGTCTTGTGATATCGCCCATACATACTATTGTCCGTCACTCATCTACCTTAGCATATTGCGAGAAGCACACTTTAGCTGCCCTAATTATTGCTTCTGCATTGATACATGCTCTAACCATATGACTCTAGCCTAGAGTGCACAGGCAATCACTCTAACACATCAATGTGAACAGCCTACTGAGAGTAATCGAAAAGCACTCCTAATCATAATTCACTAGCCGACTATGCAAGCGTGAGTAAGTAGTTTTGCCCATTTCGCCTCAGTATACTCTAACGACGGTAACTAGCCCATTGTGCCTCGATATTAAGCTGAATTACCCACCATATTCCAGCCTATTGTATACTTGCATATCCTACTGTTGACTGTAAACTAGCCTTTATGCCATTCTAATTGTGTTGCCTACTGCACTCTTGTATATATTACTGCAGCATCTAGCCCATTATGGCACCACAATAGAGTTGTGCTGACCAGCCCAGTGATAACTGAACTAGCCCGATGACTAGCCCCGTTATATGCTGAACTAGCCTATTCCATTGTGCTATTTAGCATTGTACCCTTCCTCAGTCTACCTTATCGCTCTAGGTACATTAGCCATTATCAATACCTTACTGGGTCTTGCCAGTCCCTACTCTCGTGCCCATCCGAGCCTGACCTGCCTCACTATGATTGCATCTGTCAAAACTCAGTCCAGCCTTTCTATACAGAGCCAAGCCACCTCCTATATCTGTAACATAAAGATCAGGAACTCCAGACTTAGATCTAAATTATTCGAACCCCCGGCCAGACTCTCACCCAGTCCTAACGTCATTATTAACCACTCCCCGAACCCAAATATAACCACTTCTAAACTCCACAATAACCGCTCCTCTTTCAAGACCACCACGGAGCAGCGTGCGGCTCCTCATCCCAAGACTTCCAACACCACACTGCAAGCAAAGACTCCCATATACCGCTGCTCAACGGGGCCCTACTTAAAGGGATGGTCTAGTAAAAATTTTTATTTAAAAAATAGATAGGCAACATAAAAAAAAAAATACTAGCATTCTCCATTTTAAAACTTCCTATGTAAAATTTTGAGCTATTCAAGCTCAAAATTCGCAAAAGCAAGCACATGGGCGCATCCATTTTGTGAAATGGAGGCCCTCCTGTGCTGGCTTTTGCGGCACTAATGAAGGAAAAGCCAGCCAGCTGTAGTAAACAAAGGCTACCGCTGGGTGGCTTTCCCTTCATTAGTGCTGTAGGCGGAGGACGGGGACCGGAGACCAGAGCAAGAAAGCTGCAGCTGAATCTCGGTAAGTGCTATTTTTTTTATTTTTTTAAAATAAGCACTAGCTGCGGTTTTTTTTTCTAAGTTTTCCAGGCTGGAGGAAAAAATTGCAGCTTTAAAAACGTTGTATTTATGTTTGCGGTCGCTTTTGAAGCTGTGGCCCGAGAGCCCCAAATGGTAAAGCAGATTCAGGCAGAAACAACGCGGCATTGCGGAAAACAACCGCGTTGTTTCTGCCTGAATCTGCTTTACCATTTGGGGCTCTCGGGCTCCCCAGGGGGAGCCCGAGAGCCCCAAATGGCAAAGCAGATTTAGGCAGACAACGCAGCATTTAGCAATTCCCATTTGGGTCTCTCGGGCTCCCCACAGGGAGCCCGAGAGCCCCAAATGGGAAATCAGCTGCAGGTAGAAACACTACGCGGCATGTAAACATAACCGCGTGTGTTTCTGCCTGCTGTGGCTTTCACTTTGGGTCGCCGGTGCTGGAGTGTTGGAAAACGCTGCGGTTTGTCTTTCCAAGTTTCTCAGGCTCCTCCGAGCCGGAGGAGCCTGAGAAACTTGGAAAGAAAAACCACAGCGTTTTCCAACACAATAACGTTGTATTTATGTTTGCGGTCGCTTCAAAAAGTGACCGCAAACATAAATACAATGTTTTCAAAGCTGCGGTTTTATTTCTAAGTTTTCCGGGCTCCTCCAGCCCGGAAAACTTAGAAAAAAAAAACCGCAGCTAGTGCTTATTTTTTAAAAAAAAATAAATAGCACTTACCGAGATTCAGCTGCAGCTTTCCTGCTCTGGTCTCCGGTCCCCGTCCTCCGCCTACAGCACTAATGAAGGGAAAGCCACCCAGCGGTAGCCTTTGTTTACTACAGCTGGCTGGCTTTTCCTTCACTAGTGCCGCAAAAGCAAAAGCCAGCACAGGAGGGCCTCCATTTCACAAAATGGATGCGCCCATGTGCTTGCTTTTGCGAATTTTGAGCTTGAATAGCTCAAAATTTTACATAGGAAGTTTTAAAACGGAGAATGCTAGTGTTTTTTTTTATGTTGGCTATCTATTTTTTAAATAACCTTTTTTACTAGACCATCCCTTTAACACCAGGTCCCTGGTAGCCCATGCCACTGAAATTGCAGATCTGATATTAGCTGATAACCTAGACTTTCTCGCCTTAACTGAGACCTGGCTACATGCTGCAGCAGGACCCATACTTATGCTTGCTGTACCCGATGGCTACACTATTCTCAGGCAAGACAGACACGAGTCCCAGACTCACCATGAGACTTGCCCCTACTCAAAATCTCCAATCCTGTGAAACCCTCACAGTCAGACTACCACTGGCCAACTCACAAACTTTAACCTTACACCTGATCTATCGACCACCTGGGCCCATTCAAGGAGGATATCTCCTCCATAATCTCCAATAACCTCCAAAACTCTTAACAGGTTCTACTCCTTGGCGACTTCAACCTGGGATTTAATGATCCCCTCGATGAACCTTCCCTGAATATCACCACTACCCTGACTGAACTCGGCCTACTCCAAAAAGTCTCTACACCCACTTACAAAAAAAAGGAAGAATATCAGAAAGGGTAGCTGTCCAAAATTGTCAGGCTAACATCACCTCTGTCTCCCCTTTAACTTGGTCAGACCATTCCATCGTGTCTTTTGACCTCAACACCACCAGACCTCTCCGCATCATGAACCTTACCAACCCCCCCACCCCCCGACATTAATTAGAAGTAAAAAGAACATCACACATGAGAGGCTTATCCCAGCCATCCTTCCCACTCTCAACTCCCTTCCAGACAGCATCGATCCAGGTACACTGGTCGACGAGTATAACAAAATTATGGTAACAACCCTGGATATAATTGCCCCGCTTAAATGGAGACCCAGTGAACCCAAAAACCTATCTGAACAAATGGTTCACCCCATACCTCAAAGATCCAAGACTAAAAAATAAAAATAAATTAAAAAAGTGAGAGGCCACCTGGCGACTACTGCCATCGGAAGACAACCAAACTAAACTCACCAAGATCTCCACCCTCTACAAAAGAGAAATTTGCCTGGCCAAAAAAGAATCATACAACACCCTGATCTCCCAAGCTAATTTCGGCATGAAGGAGCTATTCACAATCCTCAGAGATAGAAACCCCTATCGCCACGCCAGACACCTGCACCAAAGATAATAAAATGGTGTGCCGCCATCCAACATGTGCTTTCCAATAAAATGACCACCCTCCAAATCAAAATAGCCCAAAAAATAAAAAGCATCCTTGAACTCGCCATCTAATCCACTGCCACCAACCCCATCCCCCTCCCACCATCATACAACCCAACTTTAAGACACTGATCTCACCCAGCTCACCTCCAACGCGCTTCAAATTCTCCAAAATCTCAATCCTTGAAGTCGAAAAAAATCATACTTTCTCTCAAACCGTCCAACTGCCAAGGCGACCCCTGTCCAGCCCAGCGTATTAAGGATGCAGCAAGGGACCTAGCCCCTTTCATCTCCAAGCTTATTAATGCTTCATTTGCATCTGGCATCATCCCCGCTAATCTCAAAGAATCATGGGTGCTCCCCTTACTAAAGAAACAAACCTTGGACCCTTCAATACCTACCAACTACCGACCTATCACAACCATACCCTTTCGGTTAAAAATTCTCTACAAGGTCGCCTACACACAAATACAGAAATACCTGGAACTAAACCACCTCCTGGGAGAACACCAATCAGGTTTCCGCCCACAACACGACACAGAGACAGCTCTCATAGACTTAAAGACCCAAGTCAATGAACTAAGGGACAAAGGGAAATCTGCCCTCCTCCTACTCCTTGACCTCTCGGCTGCATTCTACCTTGTGGATCACAAAGTCCTATGCAGCCACCTAGACTCCGCTGCTCACTTCTCTTGGGAGGCCATAGTTTGGATTGAGTCCTTCCTTAGTGAAACGACCATGCAGCTGCAGACCCCATCACCTGCGGTGTCCCGCAGGGATCTTGCATTTCTCCTACGCTATACAACATATTCACTAAGCCCCTTTTCGATGATCTGCACAGTCTTGGTATCACCTACACTAACTATGCAGATGATACACAGATTCTCCTCCCGCTTTCAGAGGATTACGTTAAGGATTTGGCCGTGGTGAATAGGGTGCATTTCATCATCCAGGCATGGATGGCTAATCATGGTCTATGCCTGAATGATGAAAAAAACAGAGCTCATCATGCTAGGCACCTCCACTAACCTCAATAAACTGGAGGCTGAATACACCACCTTCATAATTGACGGTAGCCTTATCAGAGTGGCCAGCGAGGTTAAAACTCTCGGCTTCCATCTAGACTCCACCCTTTCCTTCAACAAACAAGTTAACACGTTGGCCTCCACCATCGGCTACACGTGTAAACTCATCAGAACCGGTGAACCCTTCCTCTCAAACAATAGCTGCATCATCCTGGCCAGAGCCCTTATTCTGTCCAGGCTTGATTATTGCAACGCCCTCTATATTGGCTCCAACAAAGCAATTGTTAGGAAAATCCAAACACTACAAAACAACACCCTCAGAGTGGCCCTCGGAGTGGCCAGGAGAGACCATATTTCAGAGACTAGGCGGAAAAACAATTGGCTCTCCACAAACGACAAAATCAAACTGAAAACTGAATCACTTACCCATAAATCCCTGAACAACGCTGCCCCCATCTATCTCACGGAGAGATTCCATAAAAGGACCTCTATCGGACCCTCGAGACTAGCACATCGCAACTCCCTCCTTGTCCCTAGATTTAAACTGTCTAAGGTAGGTGGCAACAGCTTCCCTACAAAAGCGGTCCAACTCTGGAACTCTTTGCCTCCTGCTATCCGAGAAGATCAGCCTTACCAGAACTTCAGATCCAAATGCACCATCTGGCTCAAATCTGCCGATATCTAACTCAGCCGTGTGCCCACTAGCTGTAAAATCCCACTAAGTGATCAGCAACAAAATGTAGAACATACTTCTATGTACAACTATATCTACGTATCACCTATCTATTGACTACTCTGTGCATTTTTTTTAAATATTTTATTTGTTTTGGTAGCAAATTTAATTTACTCCTTTACAAAATTTGTTCATCTGTGCATTTATGTATCTGTATTGTTAATTTATCTTGTGTGTAACTAAACTAAGAACCTTCGCGCCCTGATACCCTCGGGTCTGGAGCGTGCTACAAATGAATAGACAAACAAACAAAGGAGCTACAGAGTTGATTGCCTATGAGACATGGAGTCAACCCATAGGGAGGCAACTCAGGCGAGTCTACATTAGAATTGCTCATCGTGTTGGAGACTATCATATATAGTACAGATTATTCAACAAATCTGTTTTCACAGGAGGTGCCTATTGACATTTGGCAAATATAAGAACATCAGCACGCTGAAGAGGCAGGTGAGAGAGATAAGAATCTATCACAGCTCATATACATTAATGTCATTATGAGTGTCATTTAACTGTACAAATGAATAGATGAATAATCCACACGTTTGTGTTATTATCACGACTATCAAGATAGTCTGTAATATCTTCTTCTTCGCTGGACAATTCCGGTTCAACCCCCCCCCCCCCCCCCCCCCCCCGACTCCTCACCTTCTACCTTCTTCTTGGATTTCCCTTTCTTGAAGTCTAAAGGTCTCTTTTTTTTTATGAAGATATGGACATCCCCGGAAGGATGCCACCGTGCCACCATATAAAAGGTGTAACGGGGTAACCCTTCCGGAGTGACCAAGAACGGGGAAAAAGCCGAAGGCACAAAAAACCCTGAAGAGGTCAAATCCGAGGGAATGAGGTTCCGACTCAAGTAGCTGGTGTCTGGTGTGGATGGAGGTTCCAGGAAGGAGGGCGCCACTGAAGGGTGGTGCTAACGAAGGTATCAACAAGCAAGAAGGTGTAGCGAACAGGTTGCACCAAGGGCTAGGCAGAGGCAGTACGGCAAACAGGCAGAGTTCTGTACACAACGGTAAACGTGAAAGCAAGGGTTAGACAAAGGCAATCCATAGAGCAGACCGGGGCCTGGTACACAGTGAATGGGAAGGCAAGGTAGAGCGGAGCAGTACCAATAACGAGATACCGGCTGGGAAGGGAGAAAAACAGGAAAAGGGGAAAAAGTAAAGAGGGAGGAAAGGTAGCAGAAGAGGAGAACTGAAGGCGGCAGAAGGGGCAAGAGAAGGTTAGGGCTAACAGGGGGAAAAACAGAGGAAGGTACAAGGAAGGCGAGGGAGCAGAACGCTGAAGCGAGCGAGAGAGAAAGCTACACCACAGGAGAAACCGGAAACGTTGCAACCCGCAAGTGGTGGAATAAATACTTCCGGTTACGTGTACGTGCAACAACTAGAGCGATACAGGTAAGAGTGAAGAACGTGATGGGAACGTTATGGCAGACCAAAGCGCCAGCGGTTCCAAACCCGCCATCCCTGTCTAGATGAAACCGGAAATAAAAAAAATAAATAAGTTTTAAAAAAAAGGTATTTGTGGGAACATTACTTTCTTCATATGATGTTGTTAATAAGTTGCTATACTGTATATTAACTGAGAGATGGAAAAGCATTAACAAAATATTTTTTTTCTGGATTACTTCTATGCACATTTTATGAGCACTTCCCCTCATGGAGATCATATCTCGAAACGCGTTAGGACAACCCCCGTCCTCGTTTTATACAGTAACGTATGGAAAATTAAAAATATCTTGTTGGCACGAATCAATATTGGTGAATGTATCGTTAAGTGTGTTTTTATGAAATACTTGTAAAGCAGTTTGTATCCTAATGAGTAATGAACGTATTTTCATTTTAAAAACAATATATATTTATCTATATATTATATATGAATTGGCTCGGTGTCCAGCCTTAGACTGTGTGCAGGGCACTGGAGTTCCTCATCTTGGGAACTCACCAAACCACATCCTGCTTTTAGAGTTACATCTCACCTCCACCCTCATTTACTCAGTATACCCTCTTGGGGTTCTCATGCCTGTCTCTCCTAACGCAGTTCACCCCAGGTACCCTTCTGCAACATGGTGCCTTTTTTCCACTTCGAAAAAAATCTTCTATGATTTTATGGTTCCCCTAGGACCACCCACACACGCACATCACAGTGATCCTCTAAAGGTGTGCTACATTTGGTACTGTCACACAACATGTTTCCTGTACCCCACGTATTCCTATGCACCTTTGGCACGCCTTTTGAGAGGTCCACTTCTACCATCACAGGAGTTTTCCCTTTTCCACTTTTTGTAGAACAATGTGTATTTTTTGTTATATGTTAGTTTAAAAATATATATAACAAAGAAAATCATCACTTTACTTGTACAGTATATCATATACTAACAGCATATACATAACATACTACGAAAATATACCTAAAACAAATATAAATACCTAAATAAGTGGCAAAAATGTCGTCAAGTTTCAAGCTACTGGCCAGATATGAAAAGCCACTCACCACCTTAATTCTACACATACAGTACATAATTTCTTACACGCCGAGTCAAATATCACTAGTTAATGACTAGTGCAAGTTTGGCACCCTGTCTAATTCCTAAACATTCTCAATAATCAAATTAAAAGAAGTCTATTTCTTTGTTCAATCACCAAAGCCATCGATAAAGTACATGAATCTTTTGCACCCAGTTCACCAATTGAAGAATTATTGATTTCCAATGACCACTGAGCAACCGAATCCAAAAATTCTCCAAGGATAAGATTTGGGTCATGAACAAATTGTGCAAATCACTGTACCTCATCATCTTCCTACTTTCACACATACACAAATGCCTTATTGTTTCCAAGGATCGAGCGCTCTTACAAGTCTAGAAAATCAGTTTTTCTTGTGCAGTGGAAACTTGAGGCCCAAAGTCTAGAAATCAGTTTTTCTTGTGCAGTGGAAACTTGAGGCCCAATAACTTCCAATATCTTAAGGCAAGACGCTCCAAATTTTATAAAGAGTCGCCAAATGGGTCTTGTCAGGAAGCCTTAACAAATAACATCTGTGGCTGTTTAGGATTATTTTCATACACTCATTTGTAAGGCTTTTATAGCCGAGATATATTCATAACTGATTCAATGTTTACACCCTTTGCTTTAATTTTCAGCATTGCAATCTCAAACCAAAGGTCATGGTTTAGCTGAAAGTTTATCAACTCTGGTCCTCTACAACTATTGGAGAGAGGTATGTGCTCTTTGGTTTAGAAGATCATGCCGGTCAATGGGAACAAGGTGAGCAAAGGCCCCTTTAAGGAAGGCTGACGACATCGCCAGGAGGTGCTGGGTTGCTGAGCACAGGTAAGAGCGTAGATGTTGAAGCATAGATATCAACATGCCCCAATTCTTTTGGAAGTTGCCAGCACAATTTATTTTTTAATTCTGGGCTTGTACTACTGGATCTCTATTTCACTAGAAATAGAGGAATACAAATCACAGAAAGTAAGGGGAAAAAAAGAGGAATGGAGTAGCACCTATGAAATGGATATGTACATGAAAATGGTCAAAACCCAAGACATACTGTCCACCAGACATCCTTTACACCATCTCTTCCACACCACAGCATACACCAACACCGGAGCCTCCCTTGGCCGCCCCCTCCACTAACACTCTCTTCTCTCTCACCTGTCACATCGGATGAGGTTACCAGACAAGTCTGATCTATGAAGGCTTCATCTAAACAGGTGGACCCCTGGCCCTCAAAAATATCGACTCCTTCACCCCAGCCTTAGCCGATTTCGGCAATTTCTCCTTGTCCACTGGAGTTTTCCCAACTGCACTGAAGCACTACCTTGTGCACCCTCTGCTAAAAAAAAAAAAAAAAAAAAAGTGCCGACCCCACAATTCCGGCAAACTACCGCCCTATCTCTATCACTCCCTTCCTGGGCAAACTCATGGAGAAACTGGCTATCTCTCAGCTGATCCTACATACTGAATCTATTGGTTGCTTCCATATGACCTCTCCTCTGACATGGTTAAAGGAATAGTGCGCTCAGAAATATTATTCTTCCGATGGTTCGGGCATGTGTTTTTAAGCATAAGTTGATCGATCGTTTACCTTACGATAGTTTACCTTTTTTGTATACATGCGAAATCAAGCAGCAGGGCGCGGCCATCTTGTGATAATCTTATCCGTTGCCGCATCGCCCAAGCAGGACTGCCCTGGTGGCACCAATTCATATGCCCCGCCCCTGAGATCACTAGACGCGTACCGCCCATTTCACAACACCAAAGCACATCTCGTGTCAACATTCTCTGCGCTTCAGCGTCTCCATGGAAATGGCAGGACGCCTCTTTCCTCAATAAGTATAAACAGACCGCTTCTCATCAGACATCAGATTTGCTTTTCAAATTGTTTCACTGTCTTTTTTTGAGTATTCTGTGCCTCGTTTCTGTGCTCTGGTCAGCTATCTTCGTTGCCAGTAGCCCGTGCGAACAAATACCACTACCATTACTATCCATTTTTTGTTTTGTTTGCCCTATAATGGCAACAATACGGCCCTACCAGCACAAGCCGGAGTATTCCGAGGCGGAATTACTCAAAAGAGAAAGATGCGCAAAGGATGGGGCTTCGGACGACAGTTGGGAGGACGATTCTACAGATCAAGAGCCTGAGCCTAGTCGCATGGATGGCGTTTCCACCTGGTGTACCTGCAATCGGTGCATACTAATGCCAATCGAGGAGGAGAACTGCTGCTGCAGAGAAAACTCTGGATGCTTGTCCTACATATTGGAAGACGAGCCACGGCCGCAATGCGTTACCGAGCTGCCAGATTTCAGGGCAGCCTGCCTCACACGGACTATGTTGAGGATTATGATGGTGCTTATGCACTAACTTTGAGTAACAGTTCGCCCACACAATCCAAGTAACGAGTAAGTGTACTCCAGTTGTGATGTAACTTAGGCCACTACCATTTCATGGTTCTCTCCTATATTGTCGTGACTTTGATCTATCAATGCCAAACGAAAGTAGTCTTGCCATTCTATACATCACTCTCTATTTGGGGATATCATAGTGGTCTCCTTACGTTAAATTCATGTACATCCATGAAGCAATATTTATTTGTGTCCCAAATGTAATGGAACGCATAGTCGTTCAATATTGTACAGTATCTAGGTAGCATTTGTACTGGCAACAATGTCACTGGATACAGGAATTGTCATTGGCAACTAATCTTGTTAATTTAAAAACAGTTTGTATCTTTCTCTTTCACAGGTGGTACAGGCTGGTGGCCTATTGTTCGTTTACGTGGTGGCTTCATGGGAGACTTGGACACCGCGTTCGACGAGTAATAACCGCCTGTGTCCTTGGTGCCATTAGAGAAACCTTCCCCAGTGACAGCGGTCAGTACAGGGGATTTTCCCACATTGTGCTGCAACCGGAAGTTTTTAATGTGTAGTACATTTGTGCCATCAAAATCAGAAACTAAATAAAACACAACAGAACTTTTATCAATAGATGTTTCAGTTTTTCAGTGAATCAAGTGCGTCTCCCTACAGCAGTGTTCCATACCTTCTCTGCACGCCTCTTGCCCATCCATCCCCCCTCCATTATCAAAGGCAGTTGGCACCAGTGGATGTGGGCTGCCAAAGGGGGCTGGCAGGGGTGGGAACGCCCAAGGTGCCAAACACCATGTACACTTCAAAGGTATCTTACGCGCAGGGGTCAATGTTCACATGCCCTCCCCAGACCCCGTGTCTCCAGGCAAGATCCCCTGAAGGAGGCCGCGCCCCTGCAATCCACATAAGTGTGTCTCCCTTCAGCAGTGTTCCGTACCTTCTCTACACACCTCTTGCTCATCGACTCCCCCCCTCCATTATCAATGGCGTTCACACCTGTGGCCATGCCCTCCCAAGGGGGCTGGCAGGGTGGGAACAGCCAAGGTGCCAAACACCTTGTACACTTCAAAGGTATTTTACACGCAGGGGTCAATGTTCACATGCCCTCCCCAGACCCTGTGTCTCCAAGCAGGATTCCCTTGTAGGAGGCCACGCCCCTGCAATTCACATAAGACCACGTCATATACACGTCATTCATTCACATACACACCCTCTTTTCAAATTCTTTATAAACCACTTGATATTTTTCATGAAAACATCTTCGAGCACTGCAAGTCAACTCATGAACGTGCTACCTGAGAACTTCTGTGACCAATGAGATTCAGCTTGGCGTGCTACCTGTGAGCATCTCCCTGTTCTCCTGCCACTAACTACCCTACTTGCTGAATTTAACTGCTTGCGAATCTAACTGTTTGTTGGTCAAGGTAAGGTCACCTAATCATATCTCATTCATCTCTAAATTTCTATCTATTTCAAATGAACATACACATTAGTGTCATGTTCATTCATCTCATGCCATTTACTTGATTTTAATTTACGTTATCGATATATATCAATTGTCATCAGTGTCAATTGGGATCAAATTGCATCCTTCGCGGACCGGGTCTATAAGCAGGTTTCCTTTTGATGCTCGATAGTATATTCAAGGGACGAGTAACAGGTTATGATTTGTGTCACATCAATGAATTGTTTATGAAAGTTATTCTATAATACAGCCGGCTACGCTACACTGGTTTTGCGTCGGTGACCAAAACATAGCTTGCATAGAAAAAAAATGTATGGCATAATTCCGTCTTTCTCACGCTTTTATGCAAAGTAATTTTTGAATATTGTTTTTACAGAATTTCCAACAATGCCTGCATGTACGGTTTTCGGTTGCCCGTCTAAGACCCATAAGAAATCTGAAGGCACTACAATGCATGTGTTCCCGAGGAATATAGATCAGATAAGAGAATGGGTCAGATATTGCAGATTTGCGCCGGAAGAGCTTGAAAGTAGAGCCCATAACGTCTTGGAGGACCCGAGGGGTGATTGATACAGCATCTGCCACAAATATGTACGAACAAAGTACACAAAGAAGCATCGACTCAGAACGTCTCGTAAATTGCTCCCAATTGCAATTCCGACTCTATTCAAGCACAGGCCGCCTCTGGTGAGTCATGGTTCCTGATTTAGCTGTAGACTTTGAGGTAGTGAACAGGTAACTAAATGGACGGATTGGTCATTTAGGTGTAAATGTCCCTTATAATACTTTTCATATTCACACGATTGTATTGCTTTATAAGTAAACCCCATTTAGCTAAACATCTGTCCTTGGTTTTAGGAGCAGCATAAAAAACTATTTATGGGCACAGTTAACTATGGTATAGTGCCCTTAGAAATAAGAATAATATTTTCGTAATCTGTCCCTTTACATGCCAATTTTTAAGATTAGCATTCATAAATCAAATCAAATTTACCCTTTACAACACCATGACTGTGCACTGAATATGAAGAAGCAAGATTCTGCATCCATGTCTTGCCTGGAGTCAACAACAACTTCGAGCGCGTATCACGTAGTCTTATTTAGCTATTCAGTTCCGGAAATGTTTTATGTATGGAATTTGAGATAATTTGATATTTACATATAGTGTTTGTTTACACAATGTTTCATTCATGTTTTTTTATTGATATGTACCATTGTCTGCGTCACATTGAGTGTGTTCAATTTCAATTTTTTCATCCATTCTAAAACAAGTACAGTGTTACAGGGAGATGCTGAAACAATTACATCACCCCTCGTAGTTGATCCAGACCCAGAGGTATGCGTAGTGACATTTCCCTCGAATGAAAGAAAGTAGGTCCTAGATCTGATACGATTAGACAGTGACATTATCATAAACAACCAGTTTTTGCAAATAGCTTGAGTGCGACATTTCAATCAGTGTGCTTTGCACAGTCATCATTGATCTAGTAAACTAACCATCAATCAGGTGGAAATCGAAATGTATTTTTTGACTAAATGACATACACGGTGTACGATTGTGTCTGTGTAAGCCATGTGTGCGATTGAATAATTTGATTTCTAATACAAATGAGTTATTTTGAATGGATACTCATTTCTAGGGATGTATACATGATTGGGTTATAGAAGAGGAAGCATTGGCTCTGAGTCGGTGGACCAGCTTGCTGTTGCCGTCGTTACAGTAAAGAAGAAGGTTTCACAGAAAAGCAAGAAAGATAAGGTAATTTGCAAACAATTTCATGTTTAAACAGTGTATTGTGCTGGTGCCTTCATAACATGCTTTTTTGAAATGCAAATTGTCCAATACTGGATGTTGGATTTACATTGAAAATCTTTTTCCAACCTGTCTTCTAGTTGCCCGATTGTGTACAAAGTATGCAGACAGACAGCTACAGAATTCAGAGATGCTACTTGCCAAACTGATTTCACCATGGAGGAACTATTATTTTAGGCGCAGCGTGTTCAAATCAATAAGCAGACTCAAGATGCTTTTGCCCAATGGCCAGAAAATGAATTTAATGTGACTGGCGAAACAAGCAAAGTGTTGTTGGACCATTGCTACAATGAGACTGCTCCACCAGAAGAAGATTAAACTGAATGTAATGAAGATGCTTTTGAATTAGTCGCAGACCACTTGACACAATCGACACCCGCCAAAAAAGGGCCACCAAAAACCAAATTGACATGTTTTCTCCGATTCATGATCAAGTAACAGATGGTGAAATGACAGAGACGGAAGCATCAATACAATTGACTGAGGAATTAGACAAAGATCTCGAATACAGTGGGCCTCATTCTGAGTGCCGCGGTAAGGGGCTAACGGCGCCGGAAAGAATGCCGGTGCCGTTAACCCCTTGCCGCCGCATTCCGAGGTTCCCTTGCAGGACCCGCAAAGAACGTCTGGTCAGACCAGACGTCCTTTGCGGGTCCCCCAATGGGACCAGGGAGCTAATAACGGGCCCGTTATTAACAGGCCCGTTATTAGCTCCCTCCCCATTCCCATTGAGCCCTATGGGGGCTCGAATGGGAATGGGGATGGGTTCCTTCAATGAGCAATTACTGAGTCCTCCAAGGTTGGAATGGCCCGGTAATTGCTTATTGAAGGAACCCAGACCCGAGTTTGGAGGCAGCCTTCGCGCTAATAGCACCATGGCTACCTCCAAACTCATAATGCGGCCCAGTATGTCCAGTTTGGCTGATATGTCAACCACAGTTCAGTCAGAAACAACAATACAGGATGATAGTCTAATAAAGGAGGCCAAATACATAGTATTCGACAGCAGCTTGATGGAGATTATAATGCTGCTGAAAGGTGTGCATTCAGAGAGAGGGGAAGTATGTGGGAAGCCATTGGTGAATGTGACTCGTGTATCACAAGGCAGTAACCTCAAAACACATGCCACCTGTGAAATGCTCCATGAAAAATGTTCATGGTCCGCACAACCGATGCTGGAGAAACTGCCAGCTGGGAATCTACTATGTGCAGCTGCTTTACTTTTCAGTGGCTCTAGTTTCATAAAGTTGTCCAGTTTCTGTCAATTTGTGGGACTCCATTTCATTTCTAAAACACAGTAATACAAATATCAACATCAATACCTATTTCCTGCCATTAGTGAAGCATGGAAAATTGAACAATTCTCTATTCAAAGTACATTCTCCGAAAAACGGTTCAGGCTAGCTGGCGATGGACAGTGTGACAGCCACGGATTTTCAGCAAGTACTGCACATACTACTTTCAGGACATGGAAACTAAAAAATAATGGTGACTTCAGTGGTTGTGCAGGTGTCCGAATGTAAATCCTCAGTGGCCATGGAGAAACTTGGTTTTATAAAATCACTGTAAGATCTCCAAATCGAGGGGAATGCAAATCGACCTCATAGCCACAAACAGACACGTTTCAATAGCCAAGACAATGAGAGAGCAGTATCCAAATATTCGCCATCAATTCGATGTATGGCACGTTGCCAAATCTATCAATAAAAAAATCTCAGCTGCACGGGGAAAAAAAAGCCCGTGAAAATATTTTACAGTGGCCCCAGTCTTTCAGCAACCATCTTTGGTGGAGCTCCAAAACTTGTGATGGGTCTGTGGAAATTCTACTAGAAAAAAAGGCGGTCACTAATGCACCACTGTTCCAACGTTCACTCTTGGACAGAAAACCAAGATTTCCACCAATGTTCACATAGCCCTTTGTCGCCGGAGCAGGAACGGAAGAAGTGGTTGATTCCATCTTCACCTCCACACAAAGCCCTTGAGAAGATTGTGTTTGATAAAACTCTATCAAGAGATCTGAAGGGACTCACAGAATTTTGTCACATGGGAGATTTGGAGGTGTTCCACAATATGTGCCTAAAGTACAGGCCAAAGAGATTGCATTTCAGCAGAGACGGGATGAAATATAGGAAATTACTAGCAGTATTAGCGCATTACGAGAATGTAGGCCGTGAACAATCGAAGACTGCAGGAAACTTTGGGATGCTTCGCTACACAATGGCCTTTACGAAAAGAAGCAAAAAATGGGTGGCCAAGCCAATATATGAGGAAATAGAATTCGATTTTGTGAAAGATCTTATTATGACTGTCTTGAAGATACATACTCACGGAATCGCGCAAGATTTTGTTCCGAGGACACATACATCGCCACAAAACATTGCCAACGTGCCCTGTCCACCTAAAGCAGAGCTTGTGGAACAGTTCACTTCCCAGTACAAATGATTACCATCTTTTTTTAATTTTTTTTTTTATCAAGAATGTGTTTATGAAAGTGTCCAAATAAAGCATCCAATTCGTATTTTGAAATCTATCCTGTCCATTTTTTTTTTTCCAACAAGTACCATTTTTACGAATGCCATACAATGTTACGCTGTGCTTTCACACTTCCCAGTTTCGTCGAGCTACTGTGGGACCTTCACTGATCGTGGGAGGGCCAGATGGATAACAGTATGAAAGCAACTTTGGCGTTCTGCAGTTGCCATACCAAACAGTTGCCCAAATAGCTGACTTACTGATTGTGAGCAAAACAGTGCATCAAAGTGGGTTGTTGGTGAGAAATAGAAGCACTTTGACCAATATATTCATGGGGGCACGTGATGTGTTGGGGGTTGTTGCTAATGTAAGGAAGTAGTGGGTCGGTTGAGCCCCCAGCCCACATACATTATACGTGAAAGTGACATCCTGCTATTGCACTCGTGGGGGGCGCGTCCTTTGCCCTTCTGCTGCCATGGGGAAGAAGGCCCTGACATAAGCAGAAGTGGAGCTGTTGCTAGACACACTTGGACTCCATTTTGTGTACCCTTGACTCCAACTTTGGAGTAGGCCGCATTATGTCATTGCAAAGTTTTCCCTACCCCTCAGCAGCACTGTGAACAGCGAGCACTGACACCCCCACATTTTTCCTCCTGTGCCTCACAAGCCCCTTTCTAATGCATGCGCTGACACAAGACGTTGAAAACTAAGAATGTATCTTCATTCTGAGTGAAGGTTGCCAGCTTTGAATTTTGGCTTGCGAGCTGAGGAAGCCCACGCATCGCACACAGTATAAGGTTCAATTGTTTTTCGACCTTGAGAGAAAGGGACCGTTCCGAAATGAATTGAATTAAAGGGACGGGTGTATGATAAGGTTCATTAATCAAAAACTGGTCAAAGGAACATGTAATTTCAGTTTATGAAAAATCGTTGATCTGAATGGCGTCTGCGTTACGCCAAGAGAATGGAAATGCCGAATATAATGCAAGTTTGACTTTCGGGCGATTTTATATACTTACAAGTCAACTTATCATTAGCTGACCTTTATTGCTGGGTTACATTGTACTTGTTTGTTCTGTGTGGCATATTGCAATGAAACGCAAGTACAACCTTTGTGTGTACTGGTCTTTCTACTGGGCACATGGGCAGTCCAGCATCGAGATGCATGTAGACCACCAATCGGTTCCCCCAGGTCAACGCTAAAATTTAATTAAAATGCCGTCTATGTGTTCCTCGATTTGTAGCGTCAGCTTCCGCATCCCATTTCGAGCTGAACATACTCCATAGCACTATCCTCCGAAGCAAATTGTAGACTACTGTCCACGTTGTTTTCTATGTTTTCCCATTGTTTCACGTCTGTGTTCATCTTTAGTTTTAACACGGGCCGAATTAATGTGTAAAATTATCAATTGTAATAAAGATCGGCTACTGAGACACAATTCTGTTATGTTTCCAAAACAGATACATCCTGCCTTTCTGCAATTGTCATCGATTCCAGATACCAACTGACAGGTTTTTCAACCGGCAGCTGCAGATACACGTCAATAGCTGGATATCAATGACTCTTCTTTGGGACGATCACCACGGCTCGATATGCCCTTACGTGGTACCAGCGATTAGGAGCAACCTAACATCGTTTACGGTGGCCTAGCGCCAAGCTGACGCACAAGCCTTGCGATTCACAGTGCGTCCAAAGCGCTTCTTTTACCCAAAAGGAACACCGCATGACTCACAATAAACATTTGCTGATCGAGACCGAAGAAAAAAAAAAGTACTTATTTGATTGAATATGGCAATCGCCGGATGGTCTCGGAGCGTTAATTGTGAAATAAAAGTACTTTACAAATTGTACAGTCTTGCTATTTCCTTTCAAAGTATAGTTTTATATTGCGAATTGTGACGTGCTGGGTTGTGAGATGATGTGTGTTGATTTCCGGGTTTTGCGTCATGTCACGTAGGTGATGACTGGGTATCTTTGGCTACGTTGCCCAGTAACGTCTTGGAGATAGGCAGAGAATATCACTAGGTTTGGTGATGTCAGCCTCAGGGGCGGGGCATATGAATTAGTGCCGCCAGGGCAGTCCTGCTTGGGTGATGCGGCAACGGATAAGATTATCACAAGATGGCCGCGCCCTGCTGCTTGATTTTGCATGTGTACAAAAGAGGAAAACTATGGTAAGGTGCATAGGAAATGTTTGTATGATCGATCAACGTATGCTTAAAAAAACATACCTGAACCATCGGGACAATATTTCTGAGCGCACTATTCTTTTAATCACAACATCCTGATCACATGGGAATCACAGGTCAGGCTCTGGCGTGGTTAACCTCCTTCCTCTCCGACTGCCCATCCCAGGTGGAACTTGGAGCCTTTCACTTGACCATCACACTCTCAACCTGTGGGATTCCCCAGGGATCTAGCCTATTCCCCTGGTTCTTCAACATCTATATGGCTGCCCTGGCACGGGTGATTGCCACCTTCACCTCTAACTTCGCAGATGAACTTCCAATGCATGCGGATGACACCCAACTATCTTTCAGGCTACCCTCACCCGCCTCCTCCTCCTCGCTCATATCTGAATGTCTGTCCGCTACTCAGTCATGGTGGGCTTCCAGCGAACTCTACCTCAACACCACTAAGCCTGCGATCGTTCACATTGGGATCCCTGCTCCCGCTTTCTCACTTTCACTCTGGCCAGCCTCCCTTGCCCCTGCACCTGCAAAGAAAGATTGGGGTCATCTTTAATTCCACCCTCTCTTTCTCCTCTCACATTTCAGACATCTCTACAAAGTCTAACTATCAGCTATACCTCCTCAGAAGTACTCTACCCTTTTTCACTTTCCCCCAGAGGCTCACTGTCTCCAGAGCCCTGGTTCTCTGCAGGCTGGACTATTGCAACAGCCTCTTCCTCAAATTCCCTTCTTCCGCCCTGCGTCCTCTGCAACTCATCCAGAACAGAAACGCAAGACTTATTCTTGGCCTCAAGCCCAGGGACTGCATCTCTTCAGCGCTGAAATACCTGCTCTCCTCTGCTGCACCGCACCTGAGTGCAAGTCTTCCTCTCTCCTGTGATGGGTCGCCGCTGACCGCTGGTCTCCAGATCTCTGCAGTACTATCCTAATTGCCCTGTACTTAGGCTCAGGAACTGTATATAGGGGAGTTTGAGGATCAGCTGGTGTACAATGCGGGTGATGTGCCTGCTGCGTGTACATGTATGCACATTCCCACTACATTCACAGACATCCTTACCCTTTTACTATAACCAAGACTACTAGTCCCAAAATGTGAAGAAAAAAACAGCTTTGCACCATAAAATGTTGATTTATATTGTGCAATGCTGCCAGCATGCCAGGATCTCCTGGCGCTGTTGTGGCTATGTAGGGTAAAGTGGGATGGGTTAGAATAGAAAGAGGGATAACACAGTTGATGTGTGTAAAGGAAGGAATAACTGGCATCTGTCCTTTCTGGGTGTACTTTGCTTTGTACTCTGGAGGCTTGTTTTCGGATGGGCTACATCCAGTATCCGAGTTGTCGGGTGTTTGAGTCCATTAGGGGTTTGTGAGTTGGCGTGAGAGTGATGCACCATGTTGACATGCACACGGTGCTCTCCACATTGAGATTCATAGGAGACATGCGTTTACCTTAATAAGTATCCTTCACCTGCCATCTGACCCTTACACTACCATTACCAACTTTTCTTTTATTTAGGGGGTTTTCAAGGTAAATACATGTCGCCTTAAGTCACTTTTGCATCACTGAATAACAGTTGGATATGTGGTATTAAGCATTTTCCGGAAGTGGCGTGCTCGTGTTATTTTACAAAGCGACTGGCAGGCACCTTGCCCGAGGGTCTGTTAACCCCACTCCTTGGACGAGTAGTGGCAGTCATTCACTGAAACCTGTCCCATTTCCTATTGGTCGCTACTAATCTCAGCCCCCTCCCTTTCCACCCTTTATCCCCCCAAGGTTCTGTGCCCCACCATGTTACTCTGTATGTCTTTTGACCCCACCCCCGCTGCTGCCACCTCACCTTCCCAATAGTTGCTGCTTCCAGCCGCCATGTTTGTTGTCCAGCGTCACCCGAGACAGAACTAGTTCCCATTAGAGGAACGGACCTGGCAACGCGTCTTTAACACGTGCCTTAAACGATAAGTTCCGTGCAACTTATCATGATCTGTTTACGTCAAGCTACATTTGACTCAAAGAACGCCGCCGATTGGCCACAGTGCTGTGAGGAATTAAGCGCCTTGTTTTTGTACGTGCTTAGGTGCTCTCTCGTCTCGAGTCAGTTTGTGAGCGAGGAAGCGGAGGTATTACACTGGGACCCGTAGGTGGAGCAGCTGCTAGAGCAAAGTAGAAACGTGGAGGTCGGGAGTTATGAACGTTTGACCGTTGATGACACTTGTACAGCGCATAGAATGCTGGTTCTGAATGCTGCAGCCGTGCAGACCTCGGGCATTTAGAACACGTTGTTTTAAAGAGTAATCAGTCGGAGCAAGAACGCCATTCGGAGGAGACGCTGTCGGTGATAAGACAGCTGTGACCTGTGTGTGTGAGGGATGGTGCCTGGGTGGGGTAGGATATACACCTCGGTAGACGTAGGTGCACTGTCCTTTATGAGGAATTCGGGAGGGCGTTTTTCAATGGAGGACTCCTCAGGTTCAAGTGATTCTGGGTCTGCTTGGCAGTCAGTTCCTTTTTAAAAAGAAGAGAGGGTGTGTGATGAATCCGCTCTGAAGTACACAGGAGTTCCCTCATCAGGCCCTGGCTCTGGCAATATCAGCATAAGCAGGATAAACAGGGCACTCAAAGGGTTAAATGTTTCTGCCAGCTGGGGAGGTTAATTGACAGGCTTTCTAACCAATCACAGCGGGGATTCAAGTGCTGAACTTTTGCTTTGTTTTCTGTTGGTTGCTAGGAGACTGGTGAAGGGGAGCTGGAAAATGACAGTTACGAATGGGCTTACTAAAAGCTCCTGCTGAGAAGAAACAAGTTAAGTTATAAAGAAACGAAGCTTATGTTGCGCCTATTTCAAAGTGTGTTAATGAGCCCGTGAAGCGTCAGACTGAAGCGGGGTGCCTGAGAGCATGACCTTCACTGAAGTGAAGAGCCGACGTCCGAGGTGAGAGGTGGGTTTTTTTTGAAGAGGAAGAGCGAAGAGCCAACTTCCAGCACAGGGAGAAGGTCGAGAGGGGAAAACGCTTGATCCGAGGATCGTATTGTTATTGCAGAAGGAGAGGTGAGGGGCGGAGTCCACACGGAGACGCCGCGACGAAAGGAAAACTCCAGTCGAGTGAAGCCGTAGCCGCTGACTGGGAGAAGACAAATGAGGTGAGAGGCGGGGCCCCCGGCGACGCGGAGCTGCCGAAAACAGCTGATCGGAGGGACGGAGTGTTTTTTTCCCTCGCAGCCGACGAGGTAAGAGAGATCAAAGCGGGGAGAAAGACAGGGGTTGCCAATCCCCGAGCATATGACCCGGCTGAATAGACATTCATATGGAGGGGGGAAGAGACATTTAAATACTGCAACACAGTGGTAGAAGTAGTTAGACGAACGTCTCTCTGGGAGTGAAAGAAAAGGGAAGACCAGAGTATGAGAAGAAAAGGGCAAGGATAATTTGGATGATAGAAGAGAGTTTATTAGAAAGATAAAGAGTGGCTGAACAAAGACAAGTTGAAATTTAATGACTAAAGATACTGTTAAGCAAAAGACAAGTAAAATAAAAGGAAAATATTAAAAGAATAACGAGGCCAGAAGAAATAACAAAAGAGGTTAAAGAAGGAAAGGAGTTTTAGGCTAACAGAGACTGTGAGGAGAACCGTATGTCACTATAGAGTGTTAATATAAAGATCTGAGACAACCCTGTGCCTTGTCGAAATACTTTCAAGTCAGAATATTTCGAGGAGAAAAGACGTATCCTTTTTTCATAAATACAAGGAGAACTGAAGTTAATAAAAGTTGGATATGTTACAGAACCATCTACTTTCTGTCTCAGCGTGATCTTTTCACAAAACACAGAGAACAACAGTCTTACAGGGTGAGATTAGGAACAGGTCTCCAGAGGATATGGTGGTAGATGTTGACTGGAATTGCAGTGCCTTCGAGGTATGCAGTGTTGGAGCATGAGGAGATGTGCCTCTTCGTCCAGAAGGGGTGAAAGGTGGAAGGAGGGTGTGTTGAGGAAGCTGTGGGTGGCAATGGGTCTTGTGTGATGTTGGTACTCCTAAGGAGAGGTTTTTTGTTTTGTTTTGTCATAGTGGTGACTGCTGTGGAAGGTCAGGATTTCAGGTAGGTGGGCCCAATTAAAATATCTGAAGCTGTACAGGAGTGGGTTTGTTTGCCTTGGTTTGTACGTAAGGTGGGTGAGGGTAAGCTTTTGGTTTGCTGCAAGACCCTTGAACAAAAGGAGGTCTTGCGTAAAGTGGTTGGTATTCCAGTGGTGTGTACTGCGCCACCAGCACATGTGGAAAGAGGTAAGGGGGTGATCTGTGGAGTGCCCACCGGTACCAATTTGGCGCTGTTAATGTCACTTAAGCACGATAATGTAGATGAGTGCAACGGTTGGCTCCAAGGAATGGCAAATGGTAGTGCACTCTACTACTGTATTGGTGATGTTTCAGTCGCAGTTTCAGAGGATTGGTTATTTTTTTTTTTTTTTTGTAACATTAGTTTATTACAAAAGAAAGAAAAACTTTTTGTTACATTTGTACCTCAAGTCCTCAAAGTCTTCACTAACTAAAATCACTAATTACATTCCAAGTTGTTTAACTGTAGTGCGTTCATAAAGTTTATTATTGCGCAGGTTAACTGAGTATTGAAACCTGCGATCAGGTAGCACCACCAGGAATCCATGTTTCCTGACGAGGGAGCAAAGCGATCTAAATGCAGACTACGCTGCGCTGTAATGGCTTCACAGTCCAATATTAGGTGTCTCACCGATTCTTGGCCAAGTTTGCAGAATCTACATTCTGCCGTCTGCACCAGTGGATCATACCTCAGGAACTGTATCTCCCTAGTTTTATAAAGATTAAGTCTCATCCGCAGGAACATATTACGATGGTATTGTGATGGAAATTTCTCCAAGTATTTTGGAATTGCATCAAGTTTATTTAGCGCACTTCCGAGGTCCAGAGAAGTTGTCAGTTTGTTTCGGCGTTCTTCATTTCTTAGCCAATTATGGTGACAAATTTTTTTCTTCGCAGTTTGGGGGCGAAGTATTACAGTCTCTACAGAAACTCCAGCATCTTCTAATACAAGAAGTAGTTTTTTCTCCCACTCCTTTAATAAAAAGGCAGATGAATGTTCAGAAACAGAGTGTAGTATTTCATATGGTTTTACTACCATCTCCATCCGCATTTTCCTAAACATGGAGATTGATTTCCACAGAACAGTTCCATATAGGGCCTCAATACATAGCTCATATCGTATTGCCACAATTGATGAGCTATTTGGTAATCTCAACACTTTACGCCAAAAACTACCTTCGAGCTTGTCCCACAAGTCTTCTGGAAGATTCCAACATGTTTCACTCCCAAAAGTTATCGCGGGAACTACCTTTTGAAGGTAGAATGATAGAGCCGGCTTTAGAGTGAATTTTCCGTAAGCTGCATGCAATTTTGCCCCTTGCAATGCAAACATTTTCATCCGGGCCACCAAGTCTTGAGACCACTCCCATTCTCGAATTGAGTTGTTAAACAAAACACCTAAGTATTTTATACTGTCAGTTATCGCGATAAGTTCATCGTTTATCTTCCATTCAAAGTTACCTGGCTTCTTTGATTTACTTTGACCCACCTCGATGATATTTGACTTTTTGATATTAATTCGTAGGTCATTTTGCATGCAATATTGCTGGAATTCATTTAGCAGGCGCTGCAGTCCAATAGGAGTAGAGTCCATAAACACAATATCGTCGGCGTAAACAGCCCAACTTAATTCATGACCATTCACCAACGGAGGAAAGACTCTTAATTCACTTAATGTTAGAGGTAGATCAGAGATGAAGAGCTTAAATAGCTGGGCTGCTAAAGGGCAACACTGTTTGACTCCTCGTTTTGTCAATATCTCATCAGATAAGTCGCCTTGCTCGTTTAGCCGAACTCTAATGGATGTGTTGGAATGTAGCGCAATCAGAGGGGCCAGCAGCTCACTTGGACATTTCCAAGCACGAAGTTTTTTCCACAGCAGGTTGCGATTTATACTGTCGAAAGCCTGACTCAGATTTATAAAGGCGATGTATAGTTTTCTCTTTCGCCTCAATGCGTCTAGTTTTAGGCAGTTCAAAAGCACCAAGTTAAGCTCAACCCCCACACCTTTTGTAAATCCGGTTTGACGTCGATCAACAGCTGCAACTTCTTCAGCCCAGTGAGCAAGACGTTTCTGGAGAAAGGACCCAAATACTTTCCCGATTGTATCCAAAAGGGCAATCGGGCGGTAGTTGTTTGGATCGTCCCGATTACCCTTTTTGAATATCGGAACAACCACCGCCTTGGACCAAGAATCAGGCAGTACTCTTTCCAGAGCAATTCTTTCGAATAGGATACTCATCAGATTTGCCCATATAGAGCTGTGGTTTTTTAGCATCATGTTTGAAATGCCATCGGGGCCGACTGCTCTGAAAGAGTTTAGCTTCTGAATTGCCCGTTTAATATCTTCCTCTGAGTCTGCCACATTCCATCTTACATCAGGGAGCACTGGTTGGGGGACTTTAATGCAGTTGCAATCATCAAATATGGTAGTAAAATGCACCACCCAGCTTGCTCCACTTACTCCATTTGACATTGCATAAGTATGTTTAATCCCACCGGTGTTAATTATCTCCCAAATATGTCTACTATCTTTTTGCAGAATAAGTTTCAACATCTGTTCGGCTTGGGCTTGGACTCGACTCAAATTGAAAGATTTCATCCAGTTTCGGTAACACTGTTTTCTTTTTTGAATTAGTATATTATTGCAGGAGTTAGGATCCTTTCTTAAGAGCCTGATGTCGTTCCGAAGATTTTGCTTCTCTCGTTTTATTATTGGGTTAAAAGTATGTTTTACTTCGACATCATTCCCTTTTTGTTTATTGGACCTCGTTTTGTATTGATGTAATAACAATGTATAATTTATCCTTGCCGTTGTGTCGGTCGCGTTGGCAAAACGGGATTTTATCTTGACCAGCTTTGGTACATTCAGACGTAGCCTATTGGCTCCATTGTTTATGGTAATCCTCTCCGGGTATTTTATCAAGGTTGTTTTTTGAACTTTCAGCCACTTCAGCATTAGTGCGTCATGGTCACTTTTTTCTGTCTCGGTGACTTTGAGAGTGATTATTTGTTCCAAAAAGTTCCTAGATACCCATATATAATCGAGCGTCTTCATGGAATCTCCTCTCTTCCAGGTAAAACCTGGGGGGATGTCGCCACGAGTGCAGCCATTCAGCATAGAGCAATCTCTAAGGGCAAGTTCCTTTGCCCATCTTTCACCCCGGTCCTGCAAATGTTTGTTGCTCCTCGATGTAGTTGTTATGCTTTTTGTCAGAGGTTTATTTACCCAAGAATAGTTGAAGTCCCCACATATTATAATTGCAGGATCAGTATATGAGAGTAAGCATTCGTCAATTGCGGACATAACCTCAGAAATGAATCTTGATTGTGATATCATTGCTGGATTCCAATAAATGTTCACTATCAGAGTCACCTGGTCCCTAGAGTTTAAGGACCTGGAGATTTGAATTGTCGTGACTTGTGCGAACATGTTTGGATTCTTAGTTGACAAAATCTTCCAGTCCTCACTGTTATTTATCATGGTTATCAAACCAGAGAAGGGACGGCCAAACAAGTTCTTTCCTGCCGGGTTGAGAAGGACAGTATATCCATCGCACACTGGGCATTCACGTAGCCATGTTTCTTGTAAACATATAATTGAAGTTTTGTCCGCTAGTTGCCATTTACCTTCAAAAAGATGGGAAAAGCCTCGTGTGTTCCATGACATTAATTGATTGTTGATGTCCAATCCATCCACGCTGAGCTACTGTCCAGTTTGTTTTGCGTGTCTTTGGCACGATGATCGCTTTATCCTCATGTTGTCCCACAGTTCTTTTCTTCTTTTTTCATTCTCTGTTTGTTCCATAGAAGAATAGGGAAAGCTTTCTACGTCCTGAGCATCAGCACATATAATTTCGAAGCTGAAGAACAAAAAGTCGGCAGCAGCATCCTTTACGGCTTCCTTTAACGTGCTGGAATTAAGATGCAAGTTTACCCAGTCCAGATGGTCTTCAGACATATACTCAACTACCGCTATGTCGTCTGATTTGGTAGCTCAGAGAGTTAGGATGCATTGTAAAAGTTTTAATATGTTCCGACGATTCAAATTTACTTCTTTTTGTTCTAGCAGGACATTTTTGATTTGTATTTTCCAGGTGCCTCTCACAAATGGAGCATTCGACTCTGTGTTTTCCAAATTAGAATTTCTGCCAAGCTTTTCAATTTGTGCTCTTGTTAATTTCGGATTTAATTTGCCGCACATGTCATTTGGCTGGGCACGGACAGCTGGCAATTTATTGCGCTGCTCTTCTGTTTCCGTACTTGTTGGCAAAGGCAGAGGCACCTTTTTGTTGTTTTTGCTTGCTTGCCCACTTACTTGTGGTGGAATGACCTTTCGAAGGCCCGGTCTAGGCTGAGTCTCTTTGGCCTTACCCGTGTCACCCGGTAATTCTTCCACTGTAGGGGCAGCCACTTCTTTTTCTTCGTCGTCGTCAATTGAGTAGGTTGAAAATTCACATAAGTCAATAGATGACTCAGATGTTTCGTCGTCCTTACAACCTGAACAGTCTCTTGTTCTTTTCAAGCACCGTTTAGGCACTCTCGTTGATTCAGTTTCTTTTATAGAATTATCAGACTCCTTTGGTTGTTTCGCCTGACGTTGAAACATAGACAGGCGTGGCGGTGTTGATAAATTCCGTATGAATTTTTTGCTGCCCGTTTTACGCGCGCGTTTGGCCACTTGCCTCTGGGTAGAGCGCGTCTGTAAGTTTTTTTCCCCTCTCTTTTTATCCAGGGGTTGATTTTTGCTCACTTTCTCTGCTGTTGTGGATTTATTAAAGATCCCAAATGAGAGTATTTCAGATAAGTTTCCTGGAACAGCTCTTTCCACATCTGGCCCTGGGAACCATTCCCCTTGTGCTTGCTCCGGCTCCGCCGATGCTATAATCACGACACCATTATTGGTATTTTCGGGTGCTTCTTGCTGGGACGGGGTTGAGCTGGACACGCGACGTTTGCTTTTTGCTTGCTTCGTTTGACTTCAAGCCCCTGTCACTTACGTCAAGGACGTTATTCTCAATATTCGTTTGCTCATTGACTGGACACGCAGTGCCCATATTACAGCTAGACAGTCCTGAGGGCTTGAAGCAAGGATTTGGGATCACGCCGGACTTACCATTTGATGATTCAGTCAATAATGGTAATCTAGGCAAGTCATCTGCTCCCGCGCTTCCTGTCCGGCTATTCGTTGGATTATTATGACGCATCCATTTTGTGCATTCGATTACTGCATCAATTAAGCTCGCATAATCTGCTTTGCCATTTTAGGGATGTTTCAGCTTCATAGTCCATTCTGTGCCGTATTACTTGCGAAAAGGTTTCTAAAGTTGAAATCTTGGCATTTACAGAAGCCAAAAGCGTCAATTGGTCACTCACAGCATCATGCAGGGATTCATACAATTTCATAAAAGGTAATAAGGCAATTGATGTTGCGGCCAACACATTATTGTGGATTTGTATTCCGGCCGCTGTGGATAGCGAGCTTTTAGAGGGGGGTTCAGACCTTTCTTGTTCAGAGACATCTTGGTTCTCTCCAAGGGGGGCTCTCTTTTCCTTTCTCCGACCAGTCAACTTGGAGTTACTCATGACAGCTCTGGCATCTACATCCTTTGAGCCTACCGATTCCAAGTTTGCATCCGATTTTTGAAGTATCAAGTTATCTACAGCTGACATGGAACCCTCAGACCTGAATGATGTATTCCAAGATGAATTCCCTACTAATTTATTGTCTACGGGTTCTTTTCTAGATGAATGTGCCATTTGATTTTGTCGAAAGCTGTCGTTTAAACGCTCATAAGTTGCTAAGAAGTCGGCTTTTAGCCTTGTAGCCAACCTTGCTTCACATCCTAAGAGTTCAGTCGATGGTACTTCTGTGGGTTTCTTACCTCCGGAAGAGTCTTGTGATTTTTGCATCTGAAGTGCATGTGCTTTATTTGTGCCCGCGGCCTCAAGGCAGACCCTTTGACTAAGGTCTTTCTCCGCCGCTGTGGCAATTTCAGATGACATTACATTCAGCATTTCAGTCGGCATAGAATCAAAACTCGCCCCCCCCCCCCGAATTTATTTCATTAACTGGGTTAAAACCAACTGCCTTCATAGTACTGAAAGGTATTGAAGGCATAGGTATGTTTTTTGTGACAAGTGGAAACATTGGAGCAAAAGGTGCGGACTGCATTCCTGCTCTTCTATGATCTGCCAGGGGGGGAGGCAATGAGACTTTGGTCTGAGATAGAACATTTGGAATGTTAATACCCAACAAATCGAGGTCAGTTAGTTCAAAGGGAGAGATTTGTGGGATTTCATAGGCGTCAATGTAGACCGAAGGCGAAAAGGCTTTTTCCGGTTCAACAATGCAGCTCTCAAGGTTGTCTAGATGCATATTTTGAGAAAGTATTATAGCATCATTACTTTCATTTCCCGTATAAGCAGTCTCCGGCTGCGGGAAACCCATTACCGTCTGTGACAAATAGGCTAAGGAAGGCACTATGCCTTTCAACGGTCGACTGATTTCCAATCTGTCCACATTTATAATTGACCCAGTTGAATCATTCTGCGCAGACAAGTCCACCAGGCTTACCTCCTTATTTAGCCTCTGTGGTGGCTTCCTTCGATGTAACAGTGATTTTTGCCGAGTCTGCGGTCCCTCCTTCAATATTGTAGTCACCATTTTGTATTGTATTATGGCTGCAGCTCAGCCCGCTACCAGGATGTGATAGCGTGCAGTTGGACGTGCAGCGGACTGCAGAAGACTGAACTCGTCTCTGAACTCCGCGCTGCGCTCCGCGCTGACACACAGCTTTTGTAGGCAGGTCCTCAGCCTTAAAGCAACAGAGACCATCGCAGCAGCTCCTCACAGGGGCTCACAGGGGCTCAGACACCGAGTTCTGCAGAAGACTGAACTCGTCTCCGAACTCCGCTCCGCGCTGACACACAGCTTTTGTAGGCAGGTCCTCAGCCTTAAAGCAACAGAGTCCGTCGCAGCAGCTCCTCACAGGGGCTCAGACACCGAGTTCTGCAGAAGACTGAACTCGTCTCCAAACTCCGCGCCGCGCTCCGCGCTGACACACAGCTTTTGTAGGCAGGTCCTCAGCCTTAAAGCAACAGAGTCCGTCGCAGCAGCTCCTCACAGGGGCTCACAGGGGCTCAGACACCGAGTTCTGCAGAAGACTGAACTCGTCTCCGAACTCCGAGGATTGGTTATGAAAGAAAGCGGCTATGTGCCCCATTGAAATGTTTTGTGTTCGAGGTTTGGTAATGTAGCCAGTGTCTGCAGAGGTATGCATATTGTGCGAAATGTAGATGTGTTGCAGATACCAGGTTGGTGAGCAGCACACCTAGATTTAATGTGTTTGACAAAACTTAACGACTATAGAGGGTGCGAGAGAGAATTACAACCCTGGCACTGGGTTGAGTATAACGAGAACATACAAGAAGTGGCCACAATCTGAGGGACACTCGCATCTCTCGCACACCGTTTGCAACTGGGTACCAGTCAAAACTTCAACAATAGATCATAAATTTGAATGCAAGAGCCCCGAATAGGAATCTTATTGTAATAATTGGAGTCCAATTTAAATATACATAATCATTTCCACTCTGTTTCAACATAGAAAAAGTCTTTGTATATTTTCTTTTTTTGTTATAAATTAAAGGACCAAAACATATAATGGAAAAATAGTTTCACATTTCTCAAAATAAGAGTAATCTGATTTACGTGTTTCGGGGAAATCCCCCTTCCTCAGGAGCCATCATTCTTTCTTTCGCCATTTGTGCTCTTCCTTTTATGACAGGATCTACAATTGAAACATATGTGTTTCATATTAGGTTTAAGTATCGCAATCTACTATGTACATTTTAGAATGTGTAGCAATTCTTAATCTTGTCATGATTCAATAAGTGCTCATTCTCCAGGTGAGGGTTTTGTGCTATTGCTCCACGTTTTGTAAGTATAAATACCCCAACTTCAAAACCCCTAGGATAGTTCCTTAGTGAAGGTAACAGTACTCTGTCAACAAAAATATAAAAAGGGCTATACAAAACACATACAGTGGTGACTCAACTGTAACTCAATCCCTGGTATCAATGTGTAGTGAAAATGGGTAAAGAAACCCTACCTTATTGAACTCTGCAAAACATTAATTCAATAATACGTTCCAGGTTGCTCGAAATCTTAGGCTGGTATGGTGTAGAACCTGTAACATATCTCTACTTATAGATCGCTGCGTAAGAGCAAAGATAAAATCCAAAAGGTAAGAATCTCTTCCTTCTATTAAGTCCTATACTCCAGAACGGCCATTAATGGATGTTGTGGAAACCAAACCGCAATGGTTCCGACTTGGGAAGTCACGCAGTGAAAAATAAGATGGCTACTATTTATATTGATGTCATCTGGGCATAAGCGCTCCTTGATGATGTCAAATGTAAACAAAGTATGCTCCAAGTGTTCTGTTATGCGGGATGTGGAAATCCACATCCGCTAGTGCCTGTGTGCTGGTCCATAACTCTGATTTACTACCATGTTTATGAAGCAACCTCACATACATAAAAAATGATGTATAATATAAAAAATATTTACCACCAGATGTTACTGTACAAGAAAATCAATCATAAACTATATGCCTATGTCCAGAATGAAGGGCTATGATTGGATTCCAAGCTATATTAAAATAAGTAAGACACCCTAGATTCATTAAAAATGGGGGTTCCAAAACGAAGACCCCGTTATTAGACATAAGGGCAACGCAGGGCCTGGAAAAAAAGGGTTCACCAGAATGTTCCCTGGCAGGGTGTCAAAGACAACCCCAATGTGTCTATCAGAGCTGCTCTACTCTGTCTACTAGATTGCTATAAACCTGTACACAAAATCTTACTACACCAAGGCATAAAATAAGCATTGTCACATAGCAATTTGCTATGCAATTCTGTAGGTTTGCTAATCAAATGGGCACTTATGTAGCAAAGTTAGCTATTTAAGTTACCCTCTTCAATGAAAGCATGGCATTCCTCTCTTGCCCTGGGTGCTCTTCACCCTCTATTCACTTCAAGTGCTAATAGAGAGAAAGTGCATCCATAATCATCCCCTCCACTCTAAAGTGCCAAAGGCAGGCGTGGGAGTGCTAGGCAATAATTTATTTTTATTTTTTAAATAATTGCAAACCAGAAGTAATCAAGATGATACTTTTATTAAGCTTTCTATAGCGTGTCTGGCAAAGACTATATGTGCCAACTTTATATATTTTTTTAAAATATGGAAATTCAATTCCATTCGTAAAATGTAAGTTATTACAGTATTGATACTGTAAAACACTGCATCATCACCATGCTTTACAGTAAAGTTTAGGTCTGTGCATCTAAATTTCATAGTGTCAACTATATTTCATTTTGTTGGGGAAGATGCATCATATTGACGAGTGAACTCTTGAAAATGAGCACATGATCAAATTCATTTGATGTCAAACCCAGTTCTGTAACCTGCAGGTTGCATCCATCTTGCAACTAGTGCTCAACCCATGAACAAACTCATAGTCATTGACATTCTAAATGTTCACCCTGTTGCTTTATACCAGGTACCCTGAAAGTGAGATGACCGCCAACAACAATATTCCACCTAGTTTGGCCAGTTCTCTGCCTGCTATGCAATCTACTCTGCTTTTCCTCTTACATAATCGATACACAAAGCAAACTATATAGATGCTTATGCAAAGTAGTGATCAATGGTTCCATTCAGTCTGTACATCTACAGATCTACTGCAATACCAAACACTGCAGTTAGCCTCCAGGGCTCGCTTTGCTTTGTGATTATGATTGTATTATATATTACAACGTGCAGGAGACAGCTGGCCAAACTCTTTTCAGACCCTTTTTATCATATCTATTTATTTGTGTTCATTCATGCAGCTAACCTTTTACATTTTACAGACACTCAACTGTGGCTCGCAAAGTCAAGTGGATTTTATGAAGGGCGAGTAGCATTTACAAGAGATGTTTGAAACTTTTATTTAACATTTACTTTGCAGTAAATGTCAAATAAAAGTTCACTCTGCATGGCTGGCCTCTTGGTGACAGCAGTGTGCAAAACATAAAGTAGGTATGTAGTGTCATGCACCATTTTACAGAAACCGCATTTTGTATTTGTCCTCCGTTGCTATGCGTCGAGTGCATTTCTCTTAGGTTGAATAGGTAAACTAAGTTACCTAAGCTGCATGTATAGCTGAAGTTTAAAAAATTTGCAAGGCCTTAAACCTCTCAATAATGTCTTATTTCAGCAGTACGCAAAACTGGTGCATTGTTGCTCATTTCATGTCTTCGGTACAAATAACTTCTGGTGACATTAACATTATTAGTACAAAATTGCTAATCAAATGGGTCTGTTTGCTAATCAAGAAACATTTAATTAGCAAACTCTGCTAATCAATTTTTGAAATCTAATTTATGCCTTCCTACGCAGATCCTGTACTGATAGTTACTGCACTGTACCAACCCCCATTTGTTGATATTATGTTATGGTGCCTGTTTTGTATCACAGGGCAGCCTGGTGTACTCCTTTTAATGGGGACTGACCCGCTCAAGTTAAATGGGTCTTGGATGTGACCATGCTCACAATCTATAGTTTTAACCCATCATAGCAAACCATGAAGAATTTCAGAGTATCCTGGCAGTCAACAGTACATTCAATTAAATACAGAAGTTGGTAATCACAAGAAGGCCCCCAGGTGGAAATCCTCATTCATTCCATTTTAAGTTAGACTGTCTAACTTCTCAATCCGGTCGAGTTCCCTTTGGTTCAGTTTCCTTCCTACATCGCCCACTCTTGGTGGTCTATGCCCTACATCCAGTACAATAAACCTCTGTTGTGCAATAGTGTGTCAAAGTGAAATCAAGTGCCTGGCTGCTAGTGACTTTAGGTTCCTTGTGGGGATATTGCTTGTGTTCATTCCAACATTGTTTGACTCTACATGAGGTTTGCCCCACATAGTAAATCTCACCGGGGCTGTGAGTCCATAAATGAGTGAACGTGAGTCACATGTGGCGAAATCCCTTAGAACAGGAGTGTCTGGCATAGCTTCCCTTTATTGGAGTTGGAACATTTATACTTAAAGAACTTGGAGCAATAGCACAAGACCCTAATTTATATTTAAATTGGACTCAAATTGTTACAATAAGATTAAGATTCCCTATTGGGACGGTCTTGCTTTCTAATTTATGATCTATTGTTGAAGATTTGACTGCTACCCAGTTGCAAACGGTGTGCGGGAGGCGCGAGTGTCACACTGTGGGCACTTGTATGTTCTTGAAATGTGTAGGTGGCCACGATATCAAGCAGCTTTTGGGTTGGCCAAAGCCTGCATGTAGGAATTATTGTGGGTATCACTGTGTTATGCATAAGTGCCCTGTGTATGTGTGTGAGGCTCTGGTGCAATCAGTGAGAGTGTCTCACAGTCTGACTTATGCTGAGGCGGTTGCGCAGATGCAATTTGACGGTGAGGATCGTGTTAGGCATGAATGTCCAGCTCAGATTGGGTTCTTACCTATTTCAGATGTTTCTAAGGAGCGGGCAGTACAGACACAGGTGGAGGGGGATGCTTATGGTGTTGAAGACGTTTTTGCCGTTTATGATTGAGGTTATTAATTGTTCCTTTCAAAAGCAGTGTAAGACTGAAAAAATGCTAATAATAGTTAAGGCGGCCAAGAAGTTCCTGGACATTGTCAGTTTTTCAAGGCATTATGTGAATGAGCTTTTGAGTAGGTGGACTGTGTGATGTGAGGTGGTTGTACTGTGGTGTGCATACAGTGGTAGTGGTGGTTTGGTTTCCTTGGGATGTTTAGTCCGTGCCTGCACTTGTGTGACATAGGCGAACATCATCTACACAGATGGGCATTTCCGGCTACGGACCTTTAGGAGCCAGCCCAAGAAGAAGTTACATTTCATGCAGACTACTCTCAACCTACTTTGCCTCTCTCCATGTACTGGGATGGAATAAGCTGCATGCTAGAGAAATGATACACGGCAAAACATGACAATCTTAGGACCTCGAGAGGGATGCAGCTAGTTTTCTGCAAGGTTTCAGGTGGTTTGCTGGGCGGAGCAGCCACTCAAATTTCACTATGAACTGGGACCCGGAGCAGTGTCTATATGTGTGGGCTTTGTAAATGGCTGTAGTCTGAATGACCAGGAACAGTCAATAGGGCAGCAGGCCAATGCCGAAGTGCATGACCGACATGCTAGTGTAACCCCATTTTATTAGTCAAAAAAGGCCAGTTTATTGAATAGGTGGGACAGTTTGCTGAGTTACTTCACTATGCAACTGGTAGCTTTGACCAGTGCATTGCTGGAAATGCACACAATTTACTGGAGTGCCGGAGCTAAATGTTGAATGATGTGCTTGCCCTGAATATAGGATGCTGGTTGCTTTGCATAAAAACAAATATATTTTGGTAACATAAGTGACCAACAATCTATGAAACATGTTGGTACTAGTAATTCAAACATTCATTCCTTCTGAGCATGCAATGCACACTTGGTATGGTGCTCATTTCCTCTGTCAAAATAGTCACCCTGACAGTAAATTATGTGCAAAGCATGAGACATATATAGAGTTTGGACGTTTCATTGTTTGAGTTTGTTTGGGCTGTTGACTAAAGGATGACTTTCAGATGCAATCTTTGAGTTGGCAAAGGAGTGGAGTCTGAGTTACAGGATGGAGACGCTGCTGCTGTTGTCCACATTTACCTGCACTTTGCCTTTAATGTAACAAGAGACTCTGCACTACATAAACCAAACCCGGGTGCGTAGCGCCGGTGCATAAGTTGGCAAAGGAGTTGAGTCGGAGTTTCAGGAAGGAGACTCTGCTGCTGTTGTCCACGTTTACCTGCACTGTGCCTTTAGTGTAAAGAGAGACTATATACTACATAAACCATAGCCGGGCGCTTGTTGGTGTGAGTTGGCCAATGGAATCTACCAGCCTGAGGACGCAATGTCAAGTGCGACGCCATGAGGCGGTGTCCTCGGCCCTCCATGGACCCGACCGAGCTTTGAAGCTGGAAGCAGAAGATGTACCAAGTCGAGAGGTGAGCTCTAACACAGAGTCCCGCCCCGATAGACCACAAACCCCCTAACGTGATTGGGGGTGTTGATAGTAACGCTGTGACTGCGCTGGATGATACTTGGAATTTGAGTTTGGAAAATCCACTCAAAGGTGAAGCTCTTCCAGAAAAGGGTGGGAAGGGTGAAACAATCTACAGGACTTTAATGAACTAGTGAGTCATCTTTCACCCTCCCTGTTAACTACTCCCTGTCCGTGTCCAGCATCTTCTATCATGACAGTAATTGAAGCTGGCCCGGGCGAGGAGGTGGCAGTTGGGCCCTTGAACCCACCTCCCCTTATGATGAATCTGAACACAGTTCTCCCAGATCCATTGCAGAACACTATAGGCAATAATATACTGGTGACCGGTTCATCACCAGCTTTGAGTGTTGCTAGGACGGACCTTGGAAACATGGCAGCTCGAACTTGAATCAGGGAGAATCAATCATGGAAGGGGGGGACATATTTTTGGCGACCCAAAGACCAGGTGAAGATGAGGACTCTAGCAAAACGACCCCCAGAACTGGCCGCTCGATTATCACACGATATAGCAGAAATACAGTCCTTGATAACAAGTCAAAAGAGACATAACAGGACAAAATCACCCATCAGTGAGTGACTCCGGTGTATCAACACACCCTTTGAATGTATCTGCTGCTATAACCCATGGGAATACCATCACTGAAAGATCTCTCATTAGCAAAAGCAGCACAACGGACCATTCAACCTTGTTGGTTTGTCACTGAAGAATACGAGTGACACTTCTCAGAATGCGCCTGCATTTTGATTGTGCCCTTTGGTTAACGCGTGTTTTGGCCTTGAGGCCTTTTTCAAAACCGGACATGCACCCAAAAGCAAATAAGTTATCGTCATTGAAATGGGTGAGAGAGTTATCAGCGAATGTCAGTCCCGGGTTTAAATTCCTGTGATCTTCTAAGTTCACAGAGCTTGAATCTCCTCTCTGCGCACCACTTCCATTTTGGGATTTTCATTAAGTATTTTGTAGCAGCCAGGGGGTTTTTAGATGTTGCATTGCCATAGTGATATAGTTCTCTCTGTCCATTATAATGATGTTACCCCCCTTATCTGCCTCCTTGATAACAATAATACAGATCAGCCAGAACCCCCTCTCTGACTGAGAAATGGGATGTTGCTTGGCTGATGTCCATGACTAGTTTTATACTAGTCAGACATCAGAATCGTATCACTAAAGATGAAGTCAGCTATACAACTTTCCCATATACCAAATTCACACAATGGTGCAGATGTGTATGTAATTAAAATAAATAACGAGGCCTTGAGATGTGGGAATTAAACCAGCTTACAGTACTTTTTAATTAGAACACGTAACGCGAATATGCAAAGTTGCTCGTAATTTTACCATTACACAAATATTGTTTAAGTTCAGCATATTTTAACAAGTAACTCATTTAGGCACGTAGTGCTAAATCAACCCATAAAGTATTACATTACAAACAAGAAACTTTAGCGAGCGAAGTTGATCACAATTCACCCCTGCTTTATGGTACGCTCGAGCAATGGTAGGCTTAAGCCTCGGGGAAACACATGAAACCGTATTGCAAATGGCAGCCGCGATTCTTACTTGGATCGCGTCCGAGGGGAGATTTAAGCTCCTTGATCTTAGGTAAGTGGGGGAAACTCTTGCACTACATGGTTTTGTGCACTATTAGAAACTAACAAATAGCGTAACCCAATATAGCGTTGCACTTGGATTGCTGACTTAATTTTTAATACTAACAAGCATCAGCTAATCTGTACTCGTGCATAGGGAGTTTTTAGGCCGTTCTGGGTGAAAGAGGACAAATACCAAATTACCCACCTATTATTAATTAAGCGGTAATAGGGATAGCTATCACTATAGGATACAGATTAGACCAATTGTGAGTGTGAGCTGTTTCTGGGTAAAATTCAACATTCCATTAACAGCGCTATTTAGCCAAACTTTAAGTTCACTAAGAGGAACCTGTGATATTTCACTATGGGACATCTTAAGTCAAATGCGGGTTATCAAGCCTTTAAAACATCACGAGTGCAAGCATTAGATTATGATATAATCACAAAATATCTGCAATTGGTACATATCTCTCCAGAACATCATAGGGATTTAAACCCGGGACTGACTTCACCGATTTGAATGACGATAACTTATTTGCTTTTGGGGTGAGTACCAATTTTGTAATAATGACAGTTTGGTATTTAGGATTTTAGTTGGGTAAAGATTGACTTCTGTGCTCAATTTCGAGGTATATGCTTATTCCAGTGTGTTGTGTGTGTGTGTGTGTATATATATATATATATATATATATAATACAAATTAAGTACTGGGACACGATCTATGTCAATATTCCTAGCAATTTCTATAGTTGCTTTGCTTAGTTATATTTAATTTATTCTATGTGATTGCAAGAAGCAATTTCTATGAGTTTTGGGCACATTACTGGATTAACGATTGCTTTGACGTTATCAATTTAGTTTATGAATAGAGATATATATAAAATGCCTGTGGTATATGTACCAGCACAAAGCGAGTGGTCATGTGGATTACACAAAGTTGTGTTTTTTATGTTTTTTTAAAATTATTTCTAAAAAAGTTTTTTTTTCTTTTTTGTTTATATTTTTCTCTATACCTTACAATCCTACCCTACCCCCTTGCTTGTCTGTCTTGCACATACACATTTATATATTCATGTGTTGCTTATAGTTTATGTTTATGCAGTGTATGTTTGGTTTTAAAAAAGGCTTCCAGGCCGAAACACGTGTTAACCAAAGGGCACAATCATAATTAAAAATGTATGGCGCATTCTGAGAAGTGTCATTCGTATTCTTCAAAAGTACCAGGATGGTGCTAAAATGGATGCGCCTATGTTTTTGTGCATAATATATGGCTGTACGATTACTCTGTCTTTCTGTTCCCCATTTTCCACAGTCTCTGTCATCTTTGTACTGCCACTGAGGTAGAGGTCCCTATAGTACTTCCTACTATGGGAACTTCCTTTGATATACTTCATGAATGATACAAGGCTTCTATAAGACACAGGAGAGATGCAAAGGAAGATAATGAGGTGACAAATGCCTATTTAGATAATGCAGCACACTTGGGTAATAACATTTGGTACCAGCACACAAGGGAAGTAGGGGAAAAAACATCGAAGTAGAGTTGCTACGTCTGCGCTCTCATCCCCTATGCCATGAATACAGTGCAAACTTTAATCTCCAGAGAAGTCCCAGAACATGATTCCAGGTGCCTCATTCATCTTGCAGCATGTATGACCAGAGGTCAATTTCAGGGAAGTTGGGCCACTTTACGAAGGAGATCGAAATGGTTGTTTGCATTCCAGGCTGATTTATATTAAGACTACATAGATGGAAAGGGAACCTGGATGGGAGAGCAAGATGCTTCTGTATCCTGCAGTAGGACGGGAAGAAGTCGTCATTGAAGACATGAAGAGAATGGATTGCCCTGATGTAACAGAAATAGCTGGATCGCCTGGGTGTTGGGAACAAACTCAAGTCTTAGTCTATGGATAAGTGAAGTCCAAGAAGGGATGGGAAGGAGGACTGATGTCCTGTGCAGCTCAGCTATTGAAGACAGAATGTGTGCAAGAGGTGCCGAGAGTGAACGATGGATGTTTGAAGTCCTGGGCTAAACATGCCAAACTACTGAAACGAGTAGAAGATGAATTGGGTCCAGTGGTTTTGATATCATTGGTGATACCATTGGTGATACCATTGGCGAATTCGACATTGTGCTTCCGAAGACACCGAAAGAATCATGTGGTAGATAACAAAAACTGCAAAACTACAGTTCACGTTTCCAGGATAGGAGAAGGGACAGCTGTCCTCATAGATCGATATTGGGCTTATGGGCCTCAGGCCTACATGAAGTTGCACAAGTATTAGGTTGGACTATGCTCCTTGGTGCTCATCCATGGTCCCGCATTAGTGATTCCTCAGAGCGACTTAAACATTGGAGAATTTCCAAAAGTAGATGCCCATTTGAGAAAAAGATTGCTTGAATTTCTCCAGAAGAGAAAATTACTTCTCATCCAAGTCAATAAAAGCATATGACTCCAGTCGAATCTAAGTGATTTGCCCGCGGCTGAAACTACCTCGGGCAAAACGTTTGCATGAGAAAGGTGCAAACTACCAAAAGTTGGCACCTTTTTCATGCGAACACACATACATACTCACACCCACACACACAACACACCTATAACACCCCCCCCACCCACACCCCCAACATAAACAAACCCCACCTACCTTCATCTTCACGCTGGGTTCCAGCAATGCCAGTTCCCTTTCACTTCCGTGATCGCCGGGTCCTTTTTTCTTTTCTTTTTTTTTTTCTTCTTTTTTTTAACGGAAGGCTGCAGGGGAGTTCCCTGCAATCCCTGCTCACTGTACCATGAAGTATAGTCAGCAGGGCAATGCGGAGGACACCCCCGCATCCCCTGTTTACAATGCTACCACCAAAGGTTTGAACTTTTGGTGTTCGAACCTTTCGTGGTAGCATTTTTCGAACTTTTGGTCATTGCAACCATTTTTTGTCGGTAAAATCATCCTATACCCTCCATTCCTTATGAACACAGGTTGTTCAGCAAGACTGCTTCAATATTTACGACTATATTCATGCCTGGGATCCAGACGATGACCAGTGCCAAGTGGTTGCAGATTACGAGATGAGAGCTTCTGCAGACACTCAACACTACCATAAAGGGATTCAATGCTATCAAGGAAGAGCTGAGGGCCATATTACTAATGACCTTGCAGAACAGATATGTCCTTGATATGATCACAGTGATGGAAGGAGGAGTTTACGCCAGAATCGGGCCATCATGTTGCACGTTTATACCTTCTCACGATGATGAGAAGGGGACCTTGACAGAGGCCAAAATGTTGCTAACGAACCTGCATAACAAAATGGAAAATGAGACAGAGGACAGTATGGATGACAGTTGGTTTGCTTCCATATTCTGATGGATTCCGCAGTGGGTGGTAAACCTCTTCAAGTTTCTTGGAGCAATATTGGTGATGGTGATGTTTGGATTCTGTGTAATCAGGATAGTGATTGCCCAATGCAAGAAGACAGCAAAGAAAGCAGTAGGAATGAATATCATGATCAATGTCGAATCTGGGTTTGTACCCAAGCAATTGACTGATGAAGATGTCAGAAAATACATAGGCCAGCATCGTAGCACGTGAAGGAACAAAGTTTCTCTATCCAGAAAATCATAAAACGTATGTGGAGTGATGGGTCTATTGTAATCCGAATGGACAGTGCAACTACATGACCTGGAGTGTAGATGAGCATGTTAAATCAGCCAGCACCCTGAAGGGGGTGATGAAGATCTGGACTCCAAAGAAGCATTTTTTCAAGAGAAAATACCAGGATTTGGTGACCATTGAAGAGGTGGTCGATGACTCGACCAGAGGGGGGGAATGTAGATGAGCAGTTACATGCCTCTGCAGGAAATCTCACCCCCTACCTCCTGTATGTTGGAAGCCTGAGATTGTGCCATGCTTAACACCAGCTATTGTGCCAATTCTGCAGCGTGTATTCTAAAGAAGGTACCCACTGAGAAAACCCTATCAAATGTATCTCCAAAGAGAAGATAATCTGTTGAAGGAACTCCCTGAAGGAATATGAAAAAGAGTGAAAGAGGAGCTGGTGATGTCACGAAAGACAAGCGTGACTCCCTGAGAATGCATGGATCTTACAGAAACTGATGACGTTAAGAATCGAGTAAACTTTCATATGCGGAAAGAAGATTGCACATGTGCAAAGCACTGCAGAACATGCAAGCCGTTCAATAACTGTACAGACGCTGTAAAGCGAGTAGATTAAGTAATCTTAGAAGCTGGCTATATGTAGTGAATAGACTGAAGGCAAAGCCGCTATTGTATAGAAACTGGACATCAGTGTCATGAATTTAGTAAGCCAGGACCCATGGAGAGAAAAGGCGAGAACTGTGTTGCAGCAAGAATAAGCTGAGATCATGGAAACGAATGGCGAGGCTGTCTGGCCTGGTATCAAAGCTGAAGCAGCCAAGATCGGTTATCTATGCTTGAAGGCAGTTAACGTGCAAAGCTGAATCATCCCTTGTTAAGGTGCAAAAAAAGAACACCAAGCGTGCCAAGTTTTATTCATTTAAGACATTTAAATGCTGCAAAATGGACCAAATCATGGTCTCCTGTCACGTGAGCCACGGATGGAAATAGAGTTGAGCGTGGAGTCCTAGAACAACGATAGTGAAAGCATGTACTCCCATATATTCCCACAGACAAGAATACTTTGCAAGGCCAAGTTCAAAGACAATCTTTATGACAGAAAGCATGGGTGATGAGAGATTTTGGGCTAATTGGGTGGGGAGGTAAAGTCAAGTCCACATCCTGGCCCCTGGGTCTGAGCTTACGTGCTGCTAATTGAACCGAATGTTCCAGAATGGCACAAGCATGCCAACCAATTATAGAGGGCCGCATAACGAAGGGCCTTATAGTGTGAAGACCAATGATAAACTGTGTACTTAAGTGTTGAAGTTGACATGTTTTTAGAGGTAGGCATAAGTTGTCCACCTGACAGTAGATAGCCAATCACAATCCCAGTCCTTATAGAAAGTATACTTAGATGTTCCTCTTGAATGTATACCAATCCCTCGTAGGTTTTTCTTATTTGCCATGTAGTATGATGTCGCGTCTGATGTATTTTTTGCATATAAGGATATTTTTATGAGAAATGCACTGAGCTCGAGCGAACGTCCGTTGTAATTCCATGTCTTAGATCATTGTTAATAAAACAGCACCTTTGCCATCTTCCTGAGTTGATTCGATTATTTGGTGTCAGGGTTATTCTGCATCCCCATCCATTGCATGCACGATACCCAAAGGGCCATATGCTCAGGAGAATAGAGGTGATTTGTTGGAAACAGTAATCCACGGGAGGGTGAGGGTAATTGTTACTGTTTGGTGTATATATGTACATGCGTAGCGAGTGAGATTGTTACAGGGGGTGTAGGGATGAGTGGCAAGTGACAGAGAGTGAAAAGAGGGTGACTGAGGAGAAGGTGGGGTGGAGTTGTAGTAGTGTGGAGAGGAAGTATTAGTGTGAAGGAAGGAGTTCTAGTGTGGCAGAAGGAATAGTACTGCAGAGGAGGAAGTTGCAGTGTGGAGAAGTCACAACATCAAAGGGTGGAGGCGGTTGTGGAAGGAGAGTGAGACATCAGCGGAAGATGCAGAGAGTGAAAGGAGTGAAGGCGGATGGCATTGGGAGTAGGAGAGTAGGGTATAGAAAGGGAGATGACTAAATGGGGCAGAGTGTCTGCAGGAACATTCCCTGGTAGAGAATGACCAACTGGTAGTATAGTGTGAGGGGTCAGAAATGAGAGGCGGACAGCAAGTGGTAGTGTTTTCAACATCAGACATCTTTATTAAAAGAAAAGGGTTGGATAAAGGCCTCTCTGTCCCTATCATAAAGAGAGTTTCCCTACCTAGGAAACTTAAACTAACGGTCCGTTTGTGTCTTGTTATCAAACATGGGTAAATTGTCCATGGGCCTCATTACAAGAATGCCGGTCTGCTAATAGCCGTGCCAGTCGCTCCGTACCTGCACCTTTTTTCAGATTGGCACACTGAGTCGCAATGCTGCAAACTCTGTCACCGCAAGTGACTTACTGTATCCAGCAGCACCATGAACGGAATCTGCGGGATGACGCATCGGCCATGCCTAAAACACTGACATAGCGGTTAGTATGGGCACATTCCGAGTACCAACTTCGCAGAAACACTTGCATAAAAGTGGCAGTTGCACTGTGATGACTGCGCTGGAAACACTGGCATCGCAGACCAGGCGTTAAACAGTGTCGGGTGTGCAAGAACAGGCCACAGGAGGCCAAAATCTGCCAGTTGCCCACCATGAGCACTGGAAAAGCACAAAAGGACCACTCTCACACCTCAGACCCCTTCCAACACAACCATGCTTGCAGCAGCAGTAGCAGTAATGGAACTGGAGGCCCTGCATGCAGGGATCCAACTCGAGGAGGCGCAGGAGGAGAAGGAGGGTCATCATGGGCATGCAAAATAACAAAGGCCAGCAGGTAGCACCCCGCAGGCAGCCTACCATACCCTGCATAAGGGCCACACCCTTCAACCTCAGCCAAACAGGGATCTACACCCTGTACTGGCTAGACAGGAACACCATCACCTCCATAGTGGACCTGATCCACGATGACCTTGTCAGCCTCATCCAGATCCGTACTGCCATCCCCACATTGCTTAAGGTAGTGTCTGTGCTGCATTTCCTTGCCACTGGCACCTACCAATGCACTCTAGGTGAACTGCATGGGCTATACCAACCCTGTTATTCAAGGGTCCTCTTCCAGGTTCTGGATCACATAGGCCTACCCAGAACACTTGACCAGGTTAAAGCCACCAACTTCGCATTCCATGCCCTGACCGGCATGCCCAATGTGATTGGGGCATTGAACTGCACACATGTGGAGTTGGTAGCCAGGCATGGCATTGAGGCAGTATAAAGGAATGGTAAACTTTGCCACTCCCTCAATGTGCAGATGGTGTGTGATGCACACCACCTCATCACCCATTGTTGTGCAAGTTTTCTGGGATCAACACAATTCTATGGTTCTGAGGAACTCCACATTGCCAGGGTACATGGCACGTCACAGCCGAGAGCGGACCTGGCTGTTGGGTGAGAGTAATACCAAAGCATGTGCACTGTGAAATTGGGAGGGTGGGGTGGGGGGGTGGCAACGTTCTCCAGTGCATGTGTGAAATGCAATGCCCGACACACAAATTGCATGCATGAGTTGAAGGGCATGATTTGCGTGTGTGAAATGGCCAGACAGTATTCGTATGCATAATAACAACAAAGCTGGACAGGCACATAAAATGCACTACAGGTACCAGAATGTATTCCACCAATGGCACAAACCCCTGCAAAAACACACTGAGCACAACCCACTGCGCCTGCAGCACAGACTAATCATGCAAATGCAGCCCTCCAAATCACTAGCCTACCCTACAGCAGGTAGCTAGCTTGCCTGCCTGTTACAAGTGTACACACACATATGCATGTGACATGAACAGCAACACAATAGTTGGACATATGAATGGATGGGTGATATGACCAGCATACGACGTGCAAATTGAAACCAGATTGGAACATGCATTAGTCTGAGCTGTTGGTGGCGTAGTCATAGGGCAAGGTGGGTGTGAATGGGCGATGGAAAAGTGACAGCAAACAACCCATCCACAACGCTTAGGGACCAAGCATATTGGCTGCATGGCAATCATTATCCTGTCATCGCCTTCTTAAATCAAATCCTGCAATGCTACCTCTCTGTGTATACGTCCACATGGATTATTTTGCCTTGCCTGATTCATAGATGCTCATCAACCACTCCCATGCAGCATATCATGTAAATCAAAATGCAAGTATGACTTCATGCATGTAGACAATCCCTAAATTGTGGTTTGTGCACATAAACAAACATTAGCACCTGTGACAGGTCTGTCTACCAGGTCTGCAGCCACCGGCTTGGTCTGACCTGTTGGGCACACTGGCTGTGGCAGGAAGATTTGTATTTTGCCAGCCCAGCAACAAGCCACCTGGTAATACCACTGGTACACTTTGACCCGGACAAGCAAAATTAACCGTTTGACCTTGTCATTCCATTGCCATTGATGAATGCAGACAGAAAGCCGCCAGATCACAGATTCTACACCCAACTATCCGTACAATGCAGACACAGCAATTTCCATTGACAATGCGCATGGTACCAGGCTCATCTATGACATATACCACAAATAAATATATACATATGCTACGTCTTGTGCAAATCGCATGTAATAACTTGCATTTGTGAGCGAACAATATACAGACTATACCAACATGATACTGGCACCAAAATGATTTTTATCCCCTTTCTGTCCCTCCCGTGCAGTGATGCTGGATACCCCTTGATGCCATGGCTGATGACCCCCGTGAGGCAACCACAGAACCAGCACGAGCAGGGATAAACCTGTGTTCACATCAGGACACGTTGCACGATTGAGCAGACATTTGGCTTGTTAAAGGCAAGGTTCCGCTGCCTGAGCAGATCAGGGGGTGCACTGATGTACAGCCTTGTGAAGGTGGGCAAGAAAGTCCTGGCCTGTGCCATGTTGCACAACGTGTGTATCAGGTGCAACATACCACTCCCCCGGACATGTACCCACCTGATGCAGAGGATGAGAATGACAGTGATGAGGAACTGCCATTTGGCACATTGCTGGGATGCCATGGATGGCGGTGAGGCACGTGATGCACTGATTCACCACTATTTCTGAACACATCACACAAGCACATGGTTTAGGACAGCTAACGCACTAAGCACTGTACAGGAAATTAAACACTCACATACACTAACAATGAATGTCCAGTCACGATTTCTATGCAACCCCAAGTGTAATGTAATTAAATAAAAAATATGGAACTGCACCCACCACCCAAACTATCCTTCCCCAACTATTCCCTCCCAGACTATCCCTCAACAACTCGTGTCACGTCGTCCATGCAGTCCCTGCAGAAGACATATCCAGGGCACATATTTGTTGTCAGCCTATTTGCACGCCCGCTTGCCATCTGGTGTGCGACTGTGTGGAGTGGATGACGGGCGCATCGAATGATGCCTTGGACTGCTGGGCACAGAATTTGCGGGCGTGGTGCTTGTGGATGGTGTGTGTACCTGCTCAGTGGGCCGTCTCTCAAGGAACGCCTGAAGGCACATTGCCATGATCTCGGCAATGGAGGACATGGTACTATTGACTTTGCGTACCCTCCTAGTCATCAGGAAAATGGCAGTTGTGGTACGTCCAAGGGCATGTGCATTGCGCCGGCCGCTGGCCTGTACAATCTCCCTTATCAACTGTGCCTCTTGGAGGTGCTGCTGCACTAGGGCCGTTAAGGCATCCTGCCGTTCCTCAATGCGGCATAGTCGGCCATCCTTTTCCCTGAAACTGTGGAAGGGCGCCAGGGGTTGTGGGCTCATTAGGTTTATCGGGCTGAATTCTGCAGGTTCATAGCTGCTGTGGTTGCTGGTCTCCCATGTGTTGTCTCCAGCATTGTCAGCTGTGTCCTCAGCACTTGATTCATGGACACGTGCATGTGGTTGCGGTGATACTACAGCAGTTGGGGCTTGTGAGATGGCCGCAGCTGTGGTGACTGGCGGTTGGTGCTGGTGGGATGTCGGCCGCTGTGGTGACCGTGGCGGTTGGTGCTGGCGTGATGTCTGCAGCTGTGGTGACTGTGGCAGTTGTGCCAGTGGAGGCTCTGTTGTCCTTGGTGGTGGTCTATGCTGTCCAGCGGCAGCTGGTGCCCCTTGAGGTGCTTGCATGGGCCACTTCACTGTCGGATGATGTGCCTGAGGGAGTCAGAAAGGCATGTTGTCAGTGAGCAGTGTGGATTCATGAAGCACAGATACATGCATTATGTTGGTCATGGCCGTGCTGTGTCAGGGACATGGCGTGGTAAATGGCATGGTGCACACATGCTTATGTTATGCATACTGATTAGCAGGATGTGTGATGTATGTACATGGTAGAGTACTGCGCTGGGGATACTGTTGTGTGTACTGCCACTTGCTGGGTACGATGTTAGGAGGGGGGCCGTTCTGTCAGTATCGTGTCTCACCTTCCTGGGTTTGATGTCCCTTTCTGGTGTAGTCTTCTTTGGTTTCACTTCTCTGGAGGCGAAGAGATAAAGCCTATCACTCCAAGTCGCCATCGCGCCAACCCAATGTAGAATATGGGCAGCATGGGGGCCACCTGTAAAGCTGGGCCTCTAGGGAAAACCTCCAAGGGGAAAAAACCTTGTAATCCCATGAAATACAGATCACAGATGCTGATATGTGGAAAGTAGGATCTGATCTCGAGCAAAGAATTGTGTCGAGTACACTGGTAGATGAAGAGTCCAAATCCACACTGAGCCAAGGAAAACAAGCTGTCATGCGCCCAAACTCCTGGAAGCAGTGGAATCGCTTCCGTTGGGGCGGCCATTGAATGTTCCACCACGCTCTCCTTAACCCACGGTGACGGTCTAGTCTTTTTTTCTTTCCGGGTTGCCGCTGCTCGGCTCGCCGGGAGGTACTTTACTGCCTTCCTCCCGGGCGGCCGTGCGTTGCAACGTTGGAGTTTTTGCTTTCGCTTCCTCTCCGAACCTTTAGTCAATGCTCCCCTTTGTTTTGCTCGGTTTCCGCAGGTTCCTGTCTCTTAGGCCCCTGCGTCGTTCGGTCTCTTCTCTCCCTTTCCTTACCCTTTCCCGTCGTCCACGCTCTCCTCCTTTCCTTTCCTTACCTGCTCCCCTCAGTGGAGTCCACGTCCTTCTCCCTAGCCTGCCGCTGCAACTTTTGCCTTAAGATCCTTCACTGCTAAGGCTGTTTGCTTCTGTCTCACATACCCTGCTCCAGTGGCTACTGTGTGGAACCGCGTTTACCTGCCTAGTCAAGAACAACTTTTCTACATACACTCCACTTCAGCTACACCGACATCAGGACGTCTTCTCCAACCAGGGTTTTTTCTGCCAAGGGCTTTTTCCCCAAATACACGCCTACCTCGGTGGAGGGGCCCCAGTGCTACTGTTTATCGGTGGCCACTGTGGCTTCTTATCGAGACAGGTCTCGGTCATCACACCTGCAGACGTATAGAGAGAGCCCCATACATTACCATTCGGACTCCAGTTCTGCAGGTGAGGAGTCGGAGGGAGGAAGTGTGTCTGAATACAACGAAGTAGTGTCAAAATTGACACAAGCCAAGAAAGATGCCACGTGTATCATGATCACTTCCACGGTTTCTGGTTTAGATTCAGGAGTCCGGGCCAGGTGGGATTCTTTGTATAGATCTGCAGGCTCTAGGTGGGTTTTAGCATGGCAAACATGGCATTCTCACAGTCCACAGTATCAACTTAACCATAGACTTCCATAGAAACTCAATAGTGTCCCAATACCCCTAAGATGGCTGCCCGTAGGTCACTGATAAGTAATCAAAGAGAACCAGACATTGGGCATTGATGGCTATATAAGCCCCGCCTCGACAGTAATGCGCGCTTCTCGTTAGGTCCGCTGACAGCGGTGTAACGCAACCGGCGCTCAGCTCACAGAACCTGCAGAATAAAAGAAAAGTAATTTTAATAACCTGAACCGCTCACAGAATATCTACAGACCACAGACTTGTATTACCTGACCGAGGTTTGTGCAGCCGCAGTCCTTCCACAGAAGATTTCTTCCGTCGTAATTCGCAGTTCAGTCAACAGCCTTCGTGCGCAGCTGCAGCAACTTCCCGAGATATTCCCAACTTCCGAAGACCTTCATGACAAAGGTACCATAGTTAAATTACGAACATTACAGAATTAAAGGTGAAAGAAAATAACTATACGCACATACTTACCTGAAGTTCCTACAAGTTTTATCTTCACATTCCAATGCCGCGCTTCAAAGAAGAAAGCTTTACTTTTCAAACAAACTTACACTGTGCAGCGCGCCTTTCCCTAATACGCCTGCATACTTACCACAATATAAAAGCCATATCTGGACCGAAGTCACTCTGTTTTTTGCGGTTTCAATATTGCAAGCGTGCCAACTTACCTCAAGAAAAGGTTTAATGTTTTTTCCTTGATAACGCAGAGTTCTTCAATAAAGGCGTTTTCTTCAGAAAACCTGCAAAAGGAAAAGAGAATTATTAAAGTCAGCAAGAGAGATCTATCTAACCATAAAACGTTATTTTCCTCAGAAACATCTGCCTCCCCTTTTTTCTGTCAAAAGACTTCTATTAAATATTAAGGCGCTTACCTTCAGCGGCTTATCAGTTTAACAGCATCATAGTCTTCAGAACCTCTACATCTACGCGCCACATTGTGAATGCAGGATGGAGAGCTCCAGAACCACAAAACAGAGGTGAGGAGAGTGTGGGCCTTAGAAGTAAAAAGGAGGCTTTTTTGAGGGTGGAAGGCAGGGGAAAGCCCTAGAAGAATTTACCATTCATATTAATTACAGTTCCCTCTTTCTTTTTATCTCTCTTTTTATGACAGGGGGAAAAACCCTTAAAAACCAGTATAGCATATCAACAGAGCTTTGGATCATTATGCTCCTGTGGAGACAAGGTAAGCGTTACACTGTGAGAGTAGTTACCTTCTGCTGGTAACTGGAATAAGGCAACCACAGGAAGGATAGTAAAACTCAAGGGAGAGGTGGAATATCGCGCCGGCTTTGGAATTAGCCAGAGCATGCAAGACAGAGAGAAGGCAGCGAGAAGTCCAAGCAAGAAGAAGATGAAGAGAGGCAGCGCATGGCAGAGACCGGCACCATCGAGCGAAGGCCCAGCACAGACTCCCGAAGGAGGCACAGCAAGAAGGAACAGGGAGGAAAGCAGTTGCGAGCGACCTGACAGAACGAGAGGAAGCTAAGTAGGGTAATGCAACAATAAGGGCGGTTACAATGCAGTGCTTACCTCTCCATGTCGGGATTAAATGCCGGTCTGCTTCTTCCTGGTTGCGTGCTAATGTGATGTTGTGCATACCATGTTTCATGTTACGCACAACCATCTTGGTAGGGGCTGTGCGTCTCCATCGTTGCCATAGTGATGCAAATGGTAACAATGCCCATGAACGCGAGGAATAACGTGAAGGCATTACACGTTCCTGCTGTGGGATGTTGGGGTGGGGAGGGGTGTGGTGTGGATGGGGCAACCATGGGCTTTCTGCCTGTACCAGTTACAGGGACAATTGTGCATTTGTGCTTGGGTCGGGCTGGCTGGGACGAGGGGGACACATGTTGACTTTTTGTGCGACAGTGGTCATGTGTGGGTGGAGTTGGTGCTCAGCACTGCTGTGATTTGGTGCCAGTGGAGGCACGGCGGGTACACATGCAGTACGCTGTGGCAGGGTGATGTGTGTCTGTGTGGGAGCAGATGTATGGACAGTTAGCAGTACAGGGTGCCGGTGCAGAGTTCAACAACTATTCCTGGCATGGGTCATTGCTAGATGGTCAGGGTATATGTCTATGTATGCACCCTGGATGTTGTTTATTGGTGGGGTGCTTGCAGGGTGTATTTGGGGTTGTGGATGCTACAATTCCCATTTCTGTGATATGTTGGTACGGTGGTGGGAGCATGGTGGCTAGGGATGTTGATTATTACATTGGGGTTACATGTACTCACTGGCCTCTTCGGGTATCCCGGCTCCGGCCTCTGCAGCACCGACCCCTTCGATTGACGCCTCTCCTCCCAGGGCATCGGGCGTATTGGTGATGCACTCCTGCCACCTGTGGCCATGCCCTGTCTCTGCTGGGCAGATAGGATGTTCACTACCCTCAGGCACAGGTCATCCCAGTGCTTGTGGCAGTCTCACACTGTGCGTGGTGTTGTCCCGACTGCTGACACCTTCTGGGCCACCTCCTCCCAAATGCTCTTCTTGTGCAGCTGTGTTTGCCTCTGCTGGTCATTGCTGAAAAGCTCACTTGCATGCTGAACAATGGTGCCCGCAAGCATGTTGAGCTCGGGCTCAGAGGAACGTGGCTTCAGCTTGCGGGTATCACACACTCGAGATTACATGCTACTGGTGCAATTTCGTGTAACTGGTGTAATTTGTCTGGTCAGGAGAGGTGGATGTTGCCTGTGGTTTTGGAATGGATTGTGTTTTTGTAATGGCCACTGGACAGTTTCCTGCTCCGGCGATCACTTTGTTTCCGGTCACAGTAATTGCAGTACCGCAGTTTCCGGTGCTGCTGGGTGCGGCATCGCGATGCCGGATTCGGGGGCACCGGCACCAAGGACAATGGTGTTGTCAATTTTGGGGATTTGGGGTGGTGTTGCCGTGATGCTGGTACCACCGTTTTGGGCATGCCAGGATGCGTGTGCCCGACAACCCGTAATCATCCAGTGATTCCAGAATCATGGGTTGCCGTAAACGAAGCACCGGCATCTCGGAAACTAGAAGGACTTACCAGAAATCTCGTAATGAGGCCCCATGTGTCCAAAACATAGCTGACCCTCACACTAGAAATGAAATAACTAAGAAGTATAATGAACATAGTCTTTGGTCTAGGCTTAGTCAGAAAGTGATCAAATGTAAAGCAAATAGATACATCCAACAAAAATGGTTTCTTTCAAGGAAACGTCCTTCGATCCAGATGATGGTTCCCTTCCCCTGGATTATTTCAGAAAGGATGGTGTCTTTTCCAAACGATGTTCTTTTAAGGATGGTAGAAATGTTTCAGTAAGGATGGTCTTTTCCAAACAATGTTCTCTTTTTGTGTACAACAAACACTCCAGGGATGTCAAAAGTGTCTCTTCTGCACAATATCTTTCGAAGGGTGGCACAAGTTTCTCTTTTATATATAATAACTTCTCAAGGATAGCTTCTTGGTATACTCCCCTGCCAGGAATCCTTCAGTAGATTATTTAGATCCTCTGGTATACTCTCCTGCCAGTTATCTTTTCCCCAAAGGCTCACTGCCTGATATACTTAATTTACCAGGACTTCTTTCATTGTTCTCCTAGTCTTTTAGTATAGCACAGTTGTAGTCCTGCACTGTCTATACTTCATTTGCTTTAGATACTACTTGTTCCAACTCTCCCTGTATTGGCATTTCATATATGGAAATGTGTTCAATTTATATCTTTTAACTTCTTCACCAATGTTGCTTGTGGCAATACTTGCTCCGGCTTTCCACATATTGGCATCTCAGATATGGAGACATGTACAAATTCTGTCTTTCAACTTCTTCATTAATATTCATCTGCTTGTGATAACATTTGCTCAAACATTTCCCATCTTGAAATTTCATGCATGAGGATTTGTGCAAATTCTGTCTCTGTACTTTACTTGGTCGGTATTCAAAATGATCTTTCAATTGTTCATGTGCCTATCGGTGCACCCTGGGGTTCCCACTATCACTGGGCTGACTCACCGTTGTTTGAAGTGTTTCCAACCTTTGTCACAGTGCTGCGGGAAATTTTTCAATCGGGAATGGCGTCTCACGCTTTGCAGACCCCTTTTCAGCTTTCCCGCCGGCTCCGTGTTCACTTGCCGGTGAAGCTGTTGCTGTTTGGCACGACCGCGTCCTTGACAGCTTTGCTGTTGCTCCTGCCGTTTCTTTAGTGGCTCTTCGCTGGTGCCTGCCACGCTTCCCTGGGTCTCTCGCCACTACGGTAAGAAATGCTGACAAGCGGCATCTTGAAAGCATCTGCCTCCAGCTGCACGGTCTGTTCCCGTGTGTCTGCTTTGTCCTCCGGTCCTGCTTCCCAATTCACCCACTCTTCTTCTCTTCTCTCGGACTCATTTAAATTGCAAGCCATTTTTAAATGTCGGCACAGATGATCTCCATTTTAACAACTAGCCTGCGTGTTTGGCTTGGCGTTTTATTCAATCCATACAAACTCTTTCTTCCTCTTCCCAGTAGTTAAGGCGTTATGGGAGTTAGAGTCCATAGGATTGGTGCTAAGAAGAAAAGCATTAGACGATAAAGATGTCAAATGTGAGTCATGTGTATTTGAGGAATTAATGGGTTTCTGCTCAGAATGGCAGTAGTGTTTTCTTCAAAAGGGGGTGGGGGGAAATATCGCGTCTCTCTTAATGGAGTTATCACTTCCTCCTGGTAGTCATCCCCTCTGTGAGAAGCCTGAAGATGTCTCCCTGTCTAGTCTCAGGGGATCTGTCATCCAGGTAGCCAGGACACGGTCATTGCTTTTAATTCCAGTTCCTGGGGGTGGACCAGTGCGGGAGGATCACCTGGATGGGGGTCCTTGGGGAATGGGACACTGATGGGTGAGATGCAGTATCACCCTTCTTTCAACACCTTTTTCCCATCCTACCAATTAGGATATTCCAAAACACTGCCCCACCTTTTCCGACACACACTTTTGCACAATACGAAAAACAACAGACTAACACCCGTGCCGTTTACCTGACCTGTCCCAATACAAGGGTCAGGCGATAGACCAGAATCACACACACCCAACTGCCCTTTCCATTCCCCACAGGGATCAAAGGTGGAGCACGAGAGCACAGGATGAGCAAGAAAGACCGCACAATGTGAGAGCTAACTGAGCACAGCAGTTCAAGAGGAGTAGAAAGACGGCGCATACTGAGAGGGTGACAAGGAGAGAAGCAACCTTGCCCTTTCCGATCAAGGCCCAGGAAACCTCTGCAGATGGAATCATAAGACCGCAGACAAAGTCAAGAGTGTGTTGCAGCAGATGTCAATGGTACACAAGACCCACCTCTGCTGATAACCAAGCCGGGGAAGGACATCGATCTCTGTGGTACCAACCTTGACTCCAAGGATAAAGAAAGGCAAGCGTTCTCACTTCCCTGGTGGCCAGATCCAGGGGCTGGGGTATAGTTCTGGCTTCTCACTTTCGTGAGTTGAGCTGATCCCTACTTTCCGTGTATTTCTGCCCCGTAGACCTTGCCCCTTTGTGGGTTTACAATCGTCGGTTACCCCGTTGCTGCCCCTCCTGACCATGGGTTGATGCTACCACTGCCCGCTGTCGGCCACTGGGGGTTGTGCTCCCCACCTCTCGACTGAACCCTATCCGCGGGCTGGGCCGAGCACAGGAGTCCTGTGGCTATATTGGGCGAGGTCCAGCCCACTTTCCACTGCAGTGCGGGCGTTATGCAAAAGTTTGTCCCCAGCTGCCGTCGGTGTGGGCCAAACGGGGCTCAATATCCGCTGTGGGGCATTACTGATGCAGCAGTTAATTCCGTTGAAGCTGCTGCGCTGGTTCCCACCTCCTTAAACCGGGATCTCTCCACCCCTTGCAAGCTTAATGTCCGTTCTGATCTCTCCCCTGGTCCGTGCTGCTGCGTCCTTCGTGCTGGGCTTGTGGGTCGAATTGGACTCCCCCCAAGGCATATGATCATATGGGGCGTCCCCCGTCCTGGCTATATGCGGCGTGGGGGAGGCCTCTGCTCTTACTTCCTCACTCACACTGTGCCGCTCTGTGGTCGGAGCGCTCTCTCCACGCTCCGGGGACCGTCGCGTTCTCCCTCTCAGCCTGGGGGTTTGTAGCCTGTGCCTTTCACTCGCGTTCTGCTTCTTTCCAACAGGCTGGGCCGCCTGATCTCCAGATGCCCGGCGTCCTTCGATTCACTCTGTCTCAGGGCTCCTCCTCCGACGCTGATGCCGTCGGCCTCTGCCCCGTGATCGTTGGTTCCTGCAGCCCCCCCGCGCTTCCGTGCGAGCCGGGCTGCAGCTGAGGGGTGAGCAACCCGCCTGGTATGCTCTTATGGGGGAGAAGTGGTGCCTCGCCTCCCTGCAGGATTCGTCATTCCGCACTCAATCCTCGGCAGGCGCCGCCATCTTGCAAGTCACCGGGGCCCGACTTGAAGTCCAGCGTTTTTTGTCTTGCTCAGTCTGATTCGCTCCGAGAGCAGGACCGATTGTTAGAAACTGGTTCCCCACCGCTAACGTGCAGTTTTTGGCTTTGTGCAGACACTTCTAAAGCGATATTTCAGTGTTCATAAAGATCTCAGACGGGAGCTCCACGGGAGCTTGTCTTCACAGCATGCGTGCTTGGCCACACCCCAGAAAGGCTTGTTCTATGGCGTCAGGCTGGTCAAAGTATTTGTGGGCCATGAGTTGGTAAAGTATGTGGACCAGTCCCATTTCTACCGCTGTCTTAAAGCTTAGTATTGCAGCCGCTGTTGGCTTCTATCTTCAAAATGTGTAGCGGGATCTTTGCGGCATGAGATTTGTGTACACAGCATGCTGAGATTGTGCCTTTACAGGGTAGCGGGGTTGTAGCTCCGTATGGTTAGATGTCTACGGTGGCTTTGCGGATCTTAGGTGGACTGATGAGGGAGTTGTATGCTTGTTCGCTTATGATGTTGACTGTCGCCCCAGTGTCAATGAGGAATTCTAGGGGTGTGTTGTTGACCTGTAGTGTGAGGGTGGGGCTGTGCTGGGTGGCCATGGTGTTGTTGAGAGCCCACACATATACTTTCTTCCTCTGGTCTTCTTCTGATGACTGAGATGCACTGCTGGATGGGGATCACATCTCGATGTATCTGACAAATCTCCTTCTCTGGGACCTTCTGGAGCCTTCTGATGGCCTCTTGTCATAACGTGCGTATGAGCTCCTTCGGGCTCTGTCTTCCCTTCTTGGTCCCTCCTGTTCACCTTCTCCCCTGTTGGCTGGCGGGCTGAGGCGTGAATTCCTCCGTCTTTCTTGATATCTCTGTCTGCTGGGTGTGGGTCCTGGGGCGTTCTTGCAGACTGCTCTATAGTGGTCCATTCCGCCGCATGCAGCACCTTTTTGCCCTACTGCGGGGCATTCACCAGTGTGGGGATATTCGTATCCACAGCGATAGCAGGTGGCGTCCACGCGTTTTCCGCCTTGTGTGGGGTGCTGTATAGTTTGTTGATCATGTCCGTGTTTGGTGTCGGCTGCTGTATGGTGGCTTTCCCTAGGCTGTCCAATTGTGATTCTACAGCTGCCTCCATTCTGGCTAATGCAAGTATTTCCTCCAGCGACCTTTGTTTTTAAAGCAGTTGCTTTCTGAAAAGGTTGTGATACGCACCCTGTGATTACCTGCGATCTCAGCGCCTCTTCGTTTGAGTATTTGTGGAATTCACAATATTTTAACTTGATGCGGAGGCGCATCACGAAATTGTCCATAGATTCCTCCTTTTCTTGCCTCGTGGTATGGAATGTGTGACACTCGTAGTCTATGTTGGTGTGGGGGGCAAAATATTTTGAAAGTTTGCCATGGAGTTCCCCGTAAGTTACTGTGTCTACATTTAGTAGTTCACCGGCAATATCTCTGACAGCTGGGCCAATGGCCATGAATAGTGTGTTTTTGAGTCTTGCATCATCCGTGAGGCCTATTGTCCCTGCGTAAAATTTGAAGTCACGTAGCCATATGACCCACCTGGGTCCTAGATTAGATGTGTCTCTTAGATTAAAAGGGCCAGGCATGGGCATGTTTTGGGACGAGCTTCCTGCCCCAGGCGTCTGTTGTGCGTCATCTGGTGCCATACCTGTTGCTGCAGATGAGGACGTTCCTGGACTGGGGGGGTCAGACATGGTGCCTGTGTGGGAGCCTGGGGATTTATATCTCTGTTGCTTTTAAATGCCACTTGCTGGCTTCTGTTTCTCCCTGTCCGGTGCGTGTCACACGTGGCCTCCAGGCCCACGTGTCTTCCCCTGCCTTCACTGCCTGTGGCGTGGGGGATGGTGCAGCACATGGCCTCCAGACCCACGTGTCTTCCCTTGCCTTCACTGAGGCCTGCGTAGGGGGGGGTGTTATGGCCCCCTTGGATGCAGCATAAAGCCCGTTTTCAGCCGGGCGCTTTGTTGGCCCTGTGTGCGCTTCAGCACGCGTGCCCCGGGGCGCTATGGCTGCCTCTTGGTGCGTGCTGGAGTGAGGAGCGCTGACGCACTAAGCCGCTCAACCACGGTCCTTGTAGTGGCACGAGCGGGTGTCGTGCACCCCTCGTCGCCAGCTGTAGGGTTTTGTGCGTGCCTTCAGTAAAGGATCACACGGGAGCCGGGGCTGCATGCAACCTGCCTTTATTGCAACATGGCAGTAACTGCCAAACTCTACTGCCCCCCTCCCTAACCCAACTTCACTTCCTGTCCTTCACACGAAAGACCGCAACGGCGGTCTTCCCACATAACAATGTGGACTGGCTAATGCCAGTGCAGGAGGCGAGAGACGACCTGACAGACCTGACTTCAGTGGTGACAGTGTCACCACCCTGATTATGCTTTTTATATCAACAGCGTTTGACACTGTCGATCATTGCCATATTAATGGATTGATTATTCAGTGTGGTGATCATCCACTCCGTAGTAGCCTGGTTTGCCTCCTTGCACACTAAATGCGTTCAATTGGGTTCCATTGACCTTTCATCTGACCTAGACCACTGTTGGGCCTTCAGGGCTCCAGTTTCTTTCTCTCACTCGCTCTCTGCACTTTATTTAATCTTTACTTACACCCTCATGCCTGTTTTATCCATGATTTTAGTTTCCAATTTCCTTTTACTGCTGACGAACTGATCCTTTTCACCAGGGGTGTTGTTAGGGCTGGAAAAGATCAGGGGTTAAGCTAATGTTGGGATTGGCGGTACTCCGGCTAGCTATAGCCTTTTGCTTGTAGCCACTGAGCTTCTATCCCGGGCTACAACCAAAAGACCCGGGACTATAGCCCCCTCAGCCCCCCCCTAGACATGCCTCTGCTTTTCACCTCAGCCAGGAACTGTGTGCCTCTTGTCACTTAATGGATTTATTTTGTGCCATTGATGTCTGGGTGAAGTAGAACTGGTTTAAATGTCATACTGGCAAAACAAAGGGGATGAATATGGGGGGTTTGATGTACCACTTGCACCCCTTCACCCCCCATTGACCTGCTGAGATGGCTCCTACCCAATTCCCTGTGCTACTGTACATAATCTAGGCTTTACTCTGGATGGCAACTTTTCTTTGGACCTACAGAGTTATGCTGTTCACAAAAAGCGTTATCTTCTCTATGAACACACGTAAACAGGTTCTCCCTTTTCCTGCCTTCTCTGCATCTTAGAGCCACTACCGTGTCTGCACTTGTGTCTTCATTCTTAGAGTCCCGGAACTCTGTCTAACTGGGGTTGCCTGAATTCCTCTTTAACAGGCCCCAGGTTAACCAAAATGCCACTGCTCGCCATACACTTGGTGCTCCTTCCGTACTAACACTACTACCATCCTTTCCAAACAGCATTGGCTTCTGGCCAGGCACTGAATCCTATTTACGACCATCTGTCTAGTTACCCGCTCTCTCCATGGAATTGGCATTTGCTTTTTACATCCAACAGCACATCACCACTCTTTCTGCTCCATAAAGGAATATGAAAGAGCTTTTTCTAGCGTGGCTCCTGCTGAATGGAACAAAGTCCCCCCAAATATTATATTGATTGACAACTATGTTCTGTTTTGCGGACCTTGAAGACCTTAATCTTTCCTTGCTAGTTTGTTCCAAGTACTATGGTTATCTTAGTCAGTGCCAAGATTCTACCGGTGAGAGTGCTGCGATAGAATGGTCATCTGGTGAGCGTGTGGTGGTCTACGCTTGTTTGTTTTTTATTAACATCAAATTAGGCAGGTAATTCTGTTTCTGAAAGGGAGCTCTGCTAATAAGACCACCACTTTCATAAATGCACCATGCTGAAAGCATAGTACAGATGGGCCTTTACTGTAACCAGTCTCCTGACACCTGCAGCCCCAGCTCTACTGTGGTGCAGAGCAGCGTCGAAGGCCACAGCGGCTGGAACACAAAGTCGCTGCAGGCTGAGGTGGCATTTAAATCTTCTGCACCTCTGATCTAAATTATAATAAGTGTACGCCTTAGTCAGTCTGGTGGCACATAAATCTGTAAATATAAGGCATGCATGGTGACTGCTAAGAGCCCACAATTATACACCCACACAATTTGATATCACACATAGTGTCCGCACTGTGAGCAGGGCTCAGTTATAGCAGGATTGAAGTATATTGGTGCCTGGCCTGACTGTCCCCACAGCTGCTATGTGAGACAATGGTCAGGAAGGTCTCTGGGAATCAGTGTTTCAGAGGCAGAATTGACACAATAAAGCCACACTCACAGCAGGGTGCTGATAGTTAGAGTCCCTCAAACTCAGCAGTCATAGTAAGGGGTCAGAGGTAAAGTTGCCAGAGAGGAGAGGGGGGCTGGTAGAAGGAATATGTTACTTACCTGTAACTCCTGTTCTCCACCATCAGTGGTCGAAGTGTACCAAAAGAAGTAGTGGAACTATGTTCCCTGCTGGCTTGCACTGCTCCCCACAAACCCCATCGCCACGCCCCCTCCTATGCACAATACAAACCCCAAAACACATGTGCCGGCTGTTTAAGGGAACGTCCAGTGCAGTGCACTAAAAGTGCAAGTTTCAACTGCTTCCTACACTTTTTTTTTAATGAAACCATTACGGAACTGTTTCTTTTTAAAATAAAAGTATAGGAACGGTAAAACTTAATTAAAAGAAGTAGCGGAACACTGCTCCCGACCGCTCCCGCCCACTTCGACCACTGTCCACCGTAGGTATCTTTCATAGATTCACATGCTCTATGAATTATCCCCATCCTCTGGCTGGGAATCCTCAGTAATAGTAAAGCAGTTTATGTTTAAGTTTTAAAACTGCTGCCGCTTTAGTGCTCTTATTAGTCATTTGGGGTCATTTAGGGTCATATTGGCCCACAGCCATTTGACAGGTCTCATTTAGCTCCACCCCCACAGGCCATCTTCAGATTTTGCCAAGCGCACGTGAATGTGGCAATATGAGCCAAGAAGAGCCATAAAATGGGTAGGCGGGAGGGTCGCATGTGAATCTATGAAAGATACCAATGCTGGAGAATAGAAGTTACAGGTAAGTAAACTATTCCTTCTCCAGCATTGGATATTTCATAGATTCACATACTGTTTGAATAGATTATAAAGCAGTACACACACAATACCAAAACTCTGCATAGGTAAAGCTCACCTGAAGGAAACAGTCACCTCAGAAACACTCACCTCAACCAAACAGGTTGTGCAGCACTGCTTGGCTGACCCTGTGCCCCTCCATGGAATCCCTGTTGACACATTAAAGCGTGTTCAGGTATGCACTGATGTCCACATGGCAGCCCTGCAAACGTCCCGCAGGGGAACACCGGAGAAGTAAGCCATGGTCGCAGCCCCTGCCTTTGTGAAATGGGCCCTGGATCTGCTTGGAAGAAGCCTGCTAGCCAGTTGATGACAGTAGGAAATGCAGGAGGATAGCCATCGAGCAACTGAGACTTTGGAAAAAGTATTGCCCATGACAAACAGAGCAAAAGCAACAAACAGCTGTGAAGATTTGTGAAAGCCTTTACTGCGGGAAACGTAGAACTTTACGGCTCGTATCACCTACAAGGAGTTCACAGATCGTGCAGCAGGAGAAACAAAAATGACACGTTTTACCACAGGTTAGTTTAGTTGGAATGAAGATGGAACCTTGGGCATGAAAGTCGGGTTAGTGCAAAGGACTGCCTTGGATCTGTGGAAACTCACGAAGAGCGGTCTGCACGAGAGAGCCTGGATTACCCCCACACGTCTTAAAAAGGTGATGCAACCAACATTACAGTCTTCCAGGACAAATTCTTTAGAGAGTCTTTGTGTAAAGGCTCAAATGCAGGTCCCATGAGTTTGGAGAGGACCATGTTCAACTTCCCCCACTGCAGCAGGTGCTCTGACAGGAGGGCAGAGCAGAACGGCACGCTAAGAAATTCTTTTATAAGCTCGTGTGACCACAGAGAAGGCGTCCCCAGGGAACGTGTGAACCAGGAAATGACAGCCACGTGAACCAGGAGATGACAGCCAGGTGGACCTTGATGGAAGAGTGGGCCAGACCGGCCTGCGCCAAGGACAAAAGGTAGGGCAGGATGTCAGGAGCATGCACACGGAAGGGGTTGAGGCTATGACCAGAATACCAACTGGAGCAACGCTTCCACTTGCTCTCAAAGCAAGAAACCGTGGATGCAGCCGAGGCTTGTGCCACCAAAGGTACAGTTCTAAATTCAAAGAAAGCAGGAGCCAGGCTGCCAGACAGAATATTGTCAAGCGGAGGAAGCCAGATGGGAGGTGCTGATGAAAGGATGAGAAGGTCCAAGAACCAGTAGTTCCTCGACCATGCTGGGGCCCCCAAGATTAGTTTGTACTGATGTTTCTTGAACACATTGATCACTCGAGGGACAAGAGGAATTGGAGGCAATGCATACACGAGCATTCTGACCCACGGGAAGTAGAAGGTGCCCCCCCTGAATCCCGCAGGCTCCCTGTGTGGTGGAATTTGCTGGTGTAAGCCACACATTTCTTGTTCTCCTTGGTTGCGAAGAGATTAAAATCTGGTGTTCCCTACCCACTGATGATGCGGCAGACTTGATCATTCAGAAGTTCCCACTTGTGGCGGGGTCCCAATTTCCTGCTGAGGGAGTCTGCCACTGTGTTGTGTATCCCTGGAATATGTAACGGGATAAGGAGGAGGTTGTGGGCCAGAGCCAAAGTACATAGGGCCTGAGCATCTGTTGACAGAACAGAGGACTGGATTCCGCCTTGTTTGTGGATGTAAAAACATTGTGGTTTTGTTGTCTGTAAACACATGGACCACCTGGCCCCGAAGCTGCGGTAGAAAGGACATTAGGCTCCAGAACACTTTGTGCAATTCTAGGACGTTGATGTGCAACATTTTGTCCTCTTGTGACCAGAGACCTCTGGCATGGAGATGGTCTATGTGGGCTCCCCAGCCCTCCAGAGATGCGCCAGTTGTAACTGTGACTTGATGGTCCAGAAGGCAAGAAACCGTGCTCCCTGGGTAAGAGTGGTGCAAAGCATCCACCAGTGAAGAGAATCTTGAAAGGGGTGGGTTAAAAGAATCTTGTCTTCCCATGCATCAGAGACTTGTTTCCATCGAGCATCGAGGAACTCCTGGAGAGGCCTCATTCAAAGCCTGCAGTTCTGGATTAAAGGGATGCAGGGTGACATCATCCTTAGCAGGGTCTTCAACATATGGACTGACACTAACGTCTTTCAGGACAGCAGTAGAGTTATCGCTAGAATCGTTTTCACTCTGTTCTCCAAAGGGGTAGCGTTGCAGGACAGCATGTCCAGCCAAGCTCTTAAGAACGAGGAGGTCAAGCGGGACTTGGCAAAGTGGACAGAGAGCCCCAACAATATTAAGCAATGGATTGTGGTCTATGTGTGCCGATGAGCCAGTGCAAGAGACTCTGCCCGAACCAGCCAACTGTCGAGGTACAGGTAGATGTGCTCCCCTGACCGCAGTAGATGCGCCGCCACCAGAGCTAAGCATTTTGTGAATACCCTCTGAGCCAAGCAGAGATCGAAAAGCAATGCCTTGAACTGAAAATGTTGTCCTGCGATGGTGAATTGTAGGTACCTTCAGTGTCAAAGATGGATTGGTACATTAAAGTATGCATCTTCGAGGTCTTAAGACAACAGAAAATCCCCTTCCTGCTACTGTGTTAGAATATACTGGAGGGTGACAGTCTGAAGGTTTGAGCCCACAGGAACCTGTTGCGGAGGTGTAGGTTGAAAAAGGGTCTCCAACCTCCCTGACATTTTCTTTACGTGAAATATCTCAAGTGCACATCTTGACCTTGTTGTTGAATGTGAACGCGCTCGATCGCCCCTTTGAAGAGAGACTAAACTTCTTGTATGAGTAATGGCAAGTGCTCCTCGACCTTTGACAAGAGAGGAATGGAGGGTGGGGCCCTGATGAATTCTAGCATGTGGGTCTCCTCGATTAGCAACAACACCCATTTGTCTGTGGTGATAGAACATTGCTGCTTGGGGTGTGAAAGTGGAGGGGCGAAGCCAGTGTCTGGTTAGGGCTGTTTGGAGGATTGGTTCTGGTATGCGAGGAGCCGCAACTGTGCTGATTTCCCCTGTAGGCCTGGGACTTACTCTTCTAGTTTTAAGACATGGAGTAGATGCTGGACCCGTAGGACTGGGACTTGTAGTAAGGCCTGCAATTGTGGGATGTCATTGACAAACGTGTGTTCCTGGACTGAAAGCACTGACACCATTGCTGCAGTGTGCCCAGGTATCGGTGGTGTCAGTGTCTGCCTTGATAGCTTAAAGTGTGTCATCTACCTTCTTAACGAACCAGTGTTCCTCTTCAAAAGGCATGCCCACTACTTTTGATTGCACTTCTGGACAGAAATTAGTGGCCTTGAGCCAAACTTGACAGCATAGGAAAGTGCCGTTTCCCATCTGCAGGAAGCCATTTTCAGCAATAACTTTTGCCACTGACATTGCATGTTCAGAGGCGGCCTCCCCTTTGTGAAGGAGGGCAAAAGCTTCATCCTTCTTGTCGTCTGGAAAGAAATCCAATATTGGGTCCATCTTGAACCATAGCTCCCTGTCTCCCTGTCATAGCGGGTTAAGATAGCCATAGCATTAGCCACCTTGATGGTATTTGCAGTCGTGGAGACCCTCATTACAAGTTTGCCGGTCCGGAAACAATGGTGCTTATAAGCTTACAGGCACTGTTGTTTCTGGACCGGCAAACTATGAGGCTGCGGGAGGGCGCCGTTACGCCCGCCAGTGTCAGACCTGGTGGGCGGAACCGCAACCGCACGCAGACATTCACGGAGGCACTGGCACCGTTATTAAGAGTGCCGGTGCTTCCGTGGTCCCCATTCCCATGGAGCATATTGGACTCCATGGGAATGGGGATCAACATTTTACTGGTGCCGGACTTACCGGACTGTAATGCCCCAGTGATTCCGGCAAGTCAGGCGGCGGTAAATCATTACGGGTCTGGCGGCTACCTGCCGGTTTTACCGGCACGGTTTCCGCCGGACCTGTAATGAGGGCCAATGTGCTCCTGAAGTAGTCTAGCTGTTTCCCTTCCTTGTCTGGTGGTACAAAACAAGCCAAGGAAGGATTTACGGAATGCGCCAGGGACACTACTGACACTACGGAGTCTGGACTGGGTTGCATTCGCAGACACTTAGTCGCAGAATTAAGAGCGTGGCACACTTTTTTCTTATATCTGGCCTTCTTCGGGGGCGGGGCTGTGGAAGCAGAAGAGGGCTTTCTCGTGGTCAAAACACCTTCTTCCCAGATGACCTCAAGTTCGGGTATGGCAACCAGAGACTTTCCTGTCTGCCCCCGTCGCGCGTATAAGAAGCCTTCTTTCTTTTGCTCCTCTGGCATGAGGTCCAAAATCTTGGCAGCCCTGGCAATGAGGGTGTGGAAAGAGACAATGTCATCAGGTGGAGAGTCTCTAAGAGGAGGGTCCTCTGGTTCATTATCCCCTGGTACAACATTATCAAACTTGTCTGAGGTATTAGTGCGAGTAGAAACAACACCGTTGGAGATGTCATCCTGCAAATCAGTATCTGTGAGGTTTGAAGGAGGATGAAGAGCAGGTGTGTGGCTGTGTGAAGGGTATCCAGTATGCGGTGAAGGGGCAGGAAACAGGCCAGCAGGAAGTTCCTGGCATGGAGGCACAGATGGGACAGGAAGCCTATGCTGCAACTCTGATACCAAAGTTTGCAGTGCGGATAGAATGTCCATAGAAAGGTCATGCGGCTCTGGTTGAGTGTGAGGCGGTCTTGGAGATGGCCCATCAGAAAGCACCCTTTGGGGCGGCATACTTGTGGACGCTCCAGCCGGAGCAGATGATAGAAACTGCACGTGGGTGTCATCTACGTGGTTGCTGTCGTCTTCAGAAAAGACACCTTCCTGCTCGAAATCTGCAAACACTGGTAGGTTGCAGTATATCCTCAGGTGGATGTTGTGATGAATCCTGTGAGTCCTCACAGAATCCCTGCCTAAACTCTCCTCCCAGGTGGCCAGGAGGATGCAGCCATTACCTGATCCTAACCCCTGGAGGTGGTATTAGCTGGGTGGATCACCTGGGAGGAGAAGGCCCCAAAGAGAATAGGAGGGCTTCACTAGGAGATACGCGGTATTCATCTCTTCAGAGGGTGAGATATCCATGATGCCAGAATGCTTAATGGCTTACTTTCAGAGTAAGACTCCCCTTCCCAGATGTACCCAAAATGTTGATAATGATAGCCTTTATGGTCAGTATAAGAAGGATTCTTCACCATATCTTTGGAATACCTAAGAGGATGGATTTCGCAGCAACAAGGCATAATTGAAGGTTGTTTGTGGACGTCTCCTCATACCAGGTATTTTTGCTAGAGTATTATGGCCTAACGCCTGTGCTGCACTAAATAATTGTTGTGGCAAGGAACGTAAGGGGGAAGGATTTAATTGATAAATTTTTCTCCTTTTTGTGAACAGTCTGTTATGTGTTTTGTGTATTTTGCAGTGGGTTATGTGTATTGTGTATTTTGCAGTGGTTTGCAGTGGCCAATGGAGTCTGTTTTACATCTAATAAGTCCTATGAAGTAGGAATGTGAAATGTATTTTCCATTGTACGGGCGCTACTATGCATTGAAAGTAGGTACCCTATATCCAAATGTTTTGGCTTGACTAGCCTTTACCAGATTAAACCATAATTGTTTGTTTCTGGTGTATATTGATTAATTAATATCTTAATGCAATATTGGAGACCACTTTACTTCTTTTTTGTTTCCTTCTTGTTTGGGGTTTAGTGTTAAAAACCATGCTCTTTGTCTCTAACACTGTGGAGAGTATTACATTCACAAAACAAGTATCAAAAGTTCTACAAAAGATTTTCATTTGATATCCCCTGATGAATGTCCTAATTGGTGTAAGGGACAGAAACGTGTTGGGCTGATGATTATTTGTGCACAAATTGGACCATTATACATTTGTTTTTTGTCCTACTATGGTAGACAAAATGTTTATGTTTACAAGTGTTATGTATTCTGTGTTTTTTGATTGTTGTATTGATTTGTTTCTCTGAGTGTTTTTATATAACTATTTTAGATTTTGAGTCTTATATGAATTTGTAACAACATTTTTTTGTTCATGCTTTTGGGTCATTTTTTTCAGGACAAAGCTGTGGGAATGAATAGAAGATAGTCACCTTGAGTATTATGTTTGAATGTTCTTTTTCTCTTCTCTTCCTTTTGCATATACAGTATAAGAATTAGAACATCAATACCATCACTTCTGAGAAATGCGATCTTCCCTTTGGTTTGAGCTGTGAAATTAAGATACAACCATTAATGTCTTCAAACCCCTTATCTAGTAGTATATTTTACAGACAGAGTGAGTTAAATAGAGTTAAGAGAAATATGTAAAGAAAAGAAGAATGAGAACGTTGAGGGCTTCAAGTCCCATAATGCCATAGGTAATGGGACGAGTAACAGGAGCTCAGAGACACAGAACTGCAGTATGCAGTCTAGTGTTCCTGGCAATCTACACCTGAGTGGGAATTGTGAGTATCTAAATCCCCCTCAGGTGCAGGAGCTGAGGGTTAGCAGTTGTAGTGGCAAAAGAAGTTATCAGCAACCATCTATGCAGCAGGGATAGAGAGCCGAGGATGCCGGGACCACTGCCATGTCAGTAATGGTTGATGGTGCCGAGGGAGTCTCGCGAAGGAGAAGTCCATGTTTCAGAGGTCGCGCAATGGGAAGCACTGCTGTTGCGGATTACCCCGTGGGAAATAAGTTACAAGCACCAGCGAGCGAAAAAGAGCAATGTGGGCTCCTATTCAGAAAGGCGCGAGTCACAGGCCTGCTGACCCCTGCACCATGACGTTCTCCCTTCTTTCCCTGGGGTATCCGCCACTGCTGTCTTCATTAATTCCTTGTTTGATCTAACTGGTGGCCAGGCTCTCCATCTCTTCAAGTTGCCGATTCCACCTTCCTCTTCCAGCTCTGTTCTATGTACTTTCTTTGCCCCAGCTCTATTCACTGCTAAGTGTCCACCTTGCCTCCTACCTGACTTGATTGCTTCTTGTGCCTGATACGTTTGTTGCTGCATTTTGCACTATATTGGCCTTCTGGCATCACCATGACTCTGCAAGACTTTACTATATTATTGGCAGCACTTGTCACTTGACTCTTTATTTTTCCTATCTGCGGCATATGTCTCTGCCTTCTTGCAATGCTCTACCTTGGTTATGTCACCTACCTTTACCTTCACACTAAATGCAGCCCCTCACCTTAATGTTGAAGGGTTACTGCCCAAATATCGGTGCTAATAGCGCTACCGCCAGTGACCCTGGTGCTATTAGCACCGGCGGAAATTGCGTCATCGCCGGAACAGGAAGCATTGTGGTGGCCATTTTGAAAAACACAATACATCAAATGTCTCCACTTCCTGCAGCCATCAGAGGATCAGAGGCAAGGTGACTGAAAATCGTAGTGAGGGGTAGCTGGTAGTCTGCACCGATGAGGTTGTTGCTCACAGTGATGAGCTATATATCATCAGGCAACGTAAAACCTCAGCACAGCGCAGGACAGCCATCTGGTATTCCATCAGCCAGAAAGTAACTGCTGTGGCCAGCATAACTCGTAATGGGAAGGACTGTCAGAAACGATGGAATATCTTCAGGGTCCGGGTGCATAGATGAGGAACTGTGGAACCACTGGTCTTCACCGCCTGGGAGGAAAAGTGCAGCACAGTGCTGGATATGGAGGGAGCAGAGGTGCGCAGGTGGGTGCCAGGAGGGGAGTCAACCCCCACAGCCCCCAGCTCAAGTGCATGCACAAATGACAATCTAGCATAATATGCCCCACTGGACAGGGACACATGACAGCAGATCCAGAAGCTGGGCATGTTAACAGCGTGAAGTGACGGGGTGGCACTTTAGCCACCCACCACAGCAGCCATCTGGCAGAGCACCAAGGGTAACCCTGTATGTTACAGTAGTGGGAAGTGGCCTATCCAAGTGCCATGCACACCACATCCCTGCTGGTGCACCCTATGCCAGTGGGATTGTGGTGCATGATCAACAACGACACTGTGCAGCAGTCACACCAGCATGTTGCGGGCCCAGTTGGCCTGCTCTTGTTGGCATGGCAGACAAGACACAGGGAAGTACACGTCCCCCTACAATGACATGGGCTCAGCTAGCCAATCACTGTACACCACAGCACAATTCTGCCTGCAGCACAGCAGTGCCCCATAGAGCCATGCCAGTGCCATGGAGTCACCACATACAGAAGGGCCACAAACCCCTGGGCTCTGTCGCCAATGCCAGCAGTCACAAACACCTGAGAGCCCTCTCTGCTGCAAGCGTGCTCAGTCCCCAGAAAACCCTTGCCAGCACCAGCGTGCTCAGACACCTGAGCCAGACATTGACACCCCTTCCTATGGCTCCCCTGACAACAGCCCCAAGCCACTGCAGAACCCCCTCCCATACAGCACTCACCAACAAGCAGCACAGTGCTGCAGAGGCAGGAGGAGATGGAGTGGAGACAGAGGGGGATGGAGACAGTAGGGCACATGCACTCAGAACACCTGCAGGCCATGCGTGACAGTATACAAGGGGCCACCTGCAGGATTGTGTGGGCCATCGCGAGACACCGGACTGAGACAACTGCCAGTACAGCCACCCTGACACTATATGCCCAGAGGGTCAAGGAGATGACCGAAGGTGTCTCTGCACTTGCAGAGGCCTTCCGCCAGAGCACGCAGGTGACACTCCAACATATCCGCGGGCCAGGTTCCATCCCTTCCACCTCTACGACTCCAACAGAGGAGTCTCAGCAGAGCACACCGAGGCGTCAGTCCCAGCGCCATGTGCACCCTAGATTGCTGGGTCCTGGCATGGGGGGAAAGAGACCACGGTTGTAAAAAACATAGAGACACTTATTGCCCTGAGTGGCCATGCTGGGGAGTTTGTGGTGGGAGGAGGGAGGTGGGATTGTGTGCTGGGGAGTTGGTGTTGGGAGGAGGAGGGGGATTTTGTGGTGGGAGGAGGGAGGGCAGATAGTGTGCTGGTGAGTTTGTGGGGGGAGGAGGGAAGGGGATAGTTGGGGTACTTCATTTAATTAAAACTGTTAAACTTGATCAATGCGAGGACTTTCCTGATTGTGTCATTATCCTGTTTATTGATAGATGTGAGTTTCACACAGTCGTGCATGGCTTGTGCCATGTGAAAGTGTCCGAAGAAATTGTCTATCAGTCCCTGGCAGGCAAATCTCCCGTCCCTCACATCATCTCTGGCAATGCGTGCATTTGCCTCTGCCACAGGCACTGTATCCTCATCCTCTGGGGGTGGCATTTCCGCATCAGGGGGTAGCAGAACATTTCTCTTCAGGCAGATATTGTGCAGCATGACACACACAAGCACAATTTCACCCACTTTCTCTGGAGCATAATATGAGAGTTCTACCGCTACAGTCGAGGCAGCAGAAAGCGTGCCTTCAGGAAGCTGAAGGTATGCTTGATGCACACACGGGTCCTACTGTGAGCGTGGTTCCAGGCATTATCCTGTGGTGTTTGTGGATGATGCACAGGGGTCATTAGCCAGGGCAGCTTTGAGTATCCAGAGTAACCTGCATGGGGGGAGGCACAGGCATTAGTCACAGCGTGAGGTGTGTGGGTGGCCTTACACAATATCAGGGCAATGGACATCTTCTGCATGCAAATGGGCCTTCATTTCGCGTCATGTGTCTATTCAATGTCTGTGGATGCTGTGTCACTCGTGTCATGCATTGTTTCTCTGCTTCACATGAACCCTGTTCCCTTGCAGCATATGTTACTTAAGGTGTCTGTCGGTGACATGTGCAGCTGACATTGTGGCTGTCATGTGGCAGTGTATTTACACCGTGCATGTGGCATGCTGAGTTTCCCATGGGCCCTGCCTGAGCATCTGGTGCCAACCGGTGGCCATTGTAGGCTGGCCGCACATGGGTGCATGGCTGTGGTACTGGCAGTGTTGTTGTTGGGTGAGGCGATGTGGCCACTTGTCACCATTGCTTTAGTTAGTGCATGTTGCATTGTGGTACCTGTAGTCATGTTTGTGTTTATAGTTGCCACTGTATGTGTACATCTGCTTCCCCATCCAGGTAAGTCTGATATGTGCATGGTCCCTGGCCCCCCAAACCCCATTTGGACATGTACGTTGCAGCACATGCGTGCTGGCATTTCTCCTCACCCACTATCCAGGTCTGTGGCCTCTGTGCCCCTCCATGCATCCTGGCAGTATGTTGCTCTATAGGACCATGGCATCGTGGGTGGAACCAGGGTAGCAGACACAGCAGTGGGTGATTTACAGGTTGGGGTTGCAGGCCACCTGCACATTCAGGGAGTGGAAGTGCTTGCGGTTACAATACACTGCTTCGTGAGCCTGGGGGGCCACCAACACAGCATAAGTACAGTCCAGGGCAGCAATCACATTTGGCATTTGGGCAACGGCATAGAACTGTGCCTTCATGGCATTGACCTGGGCTCTCATGGTAGGCAGTGAGATGTGACGTTGCACTTGCCGCAGGAGGGCTTCAAGCACTTGGGCCAACACTTTACAGAATGTGCCATGCATCATTGCCACAGGATGCTGGAAGGTGCCAGTTCCAAGGAATTGTAGGAAAGACAGTGGGGGGTCATTACGAGTTTGGAGGTAGCCATGACGCTATTAGCGCCATGGCTGCCTCCAAACACGTGGCTGGGTTCTCAGAATGGGGACTTATTGGGTCATTCCAACCTTGGAGGACCCGGTAAGTCCCCATTCTGAAAACCATTTCCCATTCGAGCCCCCATAGGGCTCAATGGGAATGGGGAAGGAGCTAATAACGGGCCCGTAAATTACGGGCCAGTTATTAGCTCCCTGGTCCCTTAGCGGCTCCCACTAAGGACGGCTGGTTTTACCAGCCGGCCTTAGTGGGAGCCGCTAAGGGACCTCGGAATGCAGCGGTAAGGGGTTAACGGCACAGGCATCCTTACCGGTGCCGTTAACCCCTTACCGCCGCACTCGTAAGGACCCCCACTATCTCCAGCAATGGGGGCACAGCTGTCCGGATGTTGATCCTGCTCCCTATGTCATTCTGTATTGTGGTGAGTTGCTCTGTTATGGTCTCCCAGTTGAGGTAGTATAGGGTGACCAACTGGCTGTTGGTGAGGGTCCAGGATGAGGGCCTAACCCTGGGGATCAGTGCATGCCTTGCTTGGGCTCTCCTCCCCCCTGTACTCCCTGCGCCCTGGCTTGGTTGTTCTGCCTCTCTACTTCCAGGCGCAGCTGCCTGTCCCAGCTCACAGTGGCTAGTAGCAGCATGGGGTTGGAAACAGTGTTTGGGGTAGGGTGTGTCTAATGTAGCCGTCTGGAGTGGATTGGGATCACCTATGGCTGACTGAAGCAGCCAACCCCATGTAATATAATGTCAATCTTTGTTTGAAATGTATTTGTATGTGTGTGTATTTAAATGTGTATGTGTGGTGTGAGAAACCTGAGGGTATCCCCGATGCCGCTGACCGCTGCAGGAAGGTCTGGAGGAAGGGAGCGCTGCTCGCCGGAGCTCCTTTGGAGTGAGAGAGGAGCCAGCAAGAATCCGAGAGCAAAACCAGAGCACCCAGAGGAGCGGCCCCACACCAGTGAGTGACAGGAATACATCACTCAGGGGCATGGTCTGTTTAATGGCGTATGCCGGTCAAGCATACATATATGGAAAGGGTGTCTGGAGACCAAATATGAACTACTGAATACCAAACAAGTTGCCAAGCACATAATGAGTTGTGAATGCTGAACTAAGGAAAAGATATGGAACAGATATGAGAATATTGCATGACTGAAACAGAAAGTGATGTACATTTGTGAACATGAGGAATTTAAAAAGACAGCGTCTGCGAACAAAGTGAAATGAGCGAAAAGCAAAGCACTATTGGATAGTGTGACAGCAAGGTGGTAACCAGGAGAAATACCACAAAGAGTCACATGTTGGTCAAGGCAAGAAGCTGTTTAAGTGAACCAGAAACATATGTGGACTTAAAACACAGATGCAGAAAGGAAACCTATGTTGTCAAGGAAGTCCTATGAGAAAGAAATGAACTGTGGTAAAGTGCCATGGGTTATCAGGTGCACGAGCTGTGATAGGTGGACCATGTGGCACAACTGTGCCCAGACCAAGGAAACCTTGCTTGGAATAAACCAAAAGAAATCAAGAGGATGAGGCTCTTTGGCCTAAGATTGTTGAAGTGACAGAATGAAAAGGCAAACTAAGCAAGTTGATTTGACTGTGAATTTGAAACCAGATGAACTGTGTTGAACTTGGAGAAGGGAACCCCGAGACCATTCTGTGGAACTGTCTTGAACTTGGGGAAGGGAGCCAAGAGCAAGCCGGGAGCCGGAAGAAGCTCAGAACTTTAGATTATACACTGTTTCTTTGGTTACTGACATCCCTACACATTGTTTAGCTTTAGTTGTGAGGGCAAGTAGAGGTTTTGGACACAGACCGACTTTTAAGTTGAACTTACCTACTCAGACTATCCCTAGTTTATTTAGGTAGGGAAATCCCACCTTAGTATAGGGCAAGGTAGGTCTTATACTATCCTGACATTTGAGTTAATAAAGATCTTTTATTTGAACTTTGAATCTGTTGTCTGTGTCTTGCTTCATGATGCCTTCACCAATGGTGTCAGGGGTGGGATGCAGCTCAACCAATACAAGTTGGGGAACCCTAAAATTTGAGAAGTTAAGTACTAGAGCATCAGACCCATCAGTAGCCACAAAGGGCTCAATTGGGTTTGATATGTGTAGCAGTTGGGACGAGATTATTCCCCCAGGTGAAAGAAGACTGATACCCACAGATTTGATTCTAATTCCACCCCCTGATACGTATAACAGACTGGCACCCAGATCCAGGCTAGCATGGAGGTTTGGAATTGATGTGTCAGCTGGAGTCATAGACCCAGACTTTAGAGGTGATGTTAAGGTGTTGTTACAACATCACAGGAAGGATCCCTTTCAAATCCATCAAGGGCATAACATTGCTCGGGGGGTGCTGGAGAAAGCAATGTTCCCTAGGGTTAAGGAGAATCTGGGGAAAAAGGGAACAGACAGAGGTGTTGGAGGCTTTGGAGATGCTGATGAGACACCTGATGCCCCTCCCGACTCTGAGCCCAGAAGAGTTACAGAGGAAGAACCCAAAACACTTCCAGACCTAGCCTTTGCCCAAAGGAACGATCCCTTATTAGCTGAAGCAGTCCTGCAAGTCCTATCTGAGCCAGAGGGTCGTGAGAAAGGGGGGCCCTTTTTCTTTTTGAAACATGGACTTCTATATAGGCGAGACGCCACTTCAGAGGGCTTGGTAAAAACACAGTTGGTTGTCCCTAAAAGTCATAAGCAGGTGGTCCTAGAGATAGCCCATTCACATTTGACAGGAGGCCACCTGGGACAGTCCAAGACTCATGCCCAAATCACTAATACATTTTACTGGCTCCGAATACATGCAGATATTAAAAACGTTATTTAGGCTTGTAAAATCTGCCAGAAGACTAGGTCCCATATACCACCACCAGTTTCCTTAAATCCCCTTTCAGTCATTGAGGTTCCATTCTTAGGGAGTGGTATGGACATTGTGGGACCTTTAGAGAATTCCAAACTGGGAAATAAATACATTCTGGTAATTGTGGACTATGCAACCCGATACCCAAAAGCCTTTCCCCTGAGAGCCAACACCGCACAACACATTTTGAAGCACCTGCTCCTTTTCTTTTCCCGAGCAGGGTTTCAGAAGGAAATATTAACCATCCAGTGCTCTACTTTCATGAGCAAACCTATGGGGTAAGTTAAACAACTATTACATATCACCACACTACGAACATCAGTGAATCATCCCCAGACAGGCAGCCTTGTGGAAAGATTTAATAAAACCCTAAAGATCATACTAAGAAAGTTGGTGGAACAGGATGGTAGGAACTGGGATCAAATGATTCCATGGGCTTCTTTGTGTGCAGCCTTCCACAGGATTTTCCCCATTTGAACTACTTTATGGACAGGAACCCCAGGATGTTCTGGATATGTTGAGGGAAACTTGGGAGGAGAGAGAAGAAGCCCCAATTCCACTCTCCCAAACTGCAAATAGGCTTAAAGAACATATGACGGCTGTTAGACTTTTGGAACAGACGCACATGGTTAAATCCCAGGAACAACAGAAGAACTCCTACGATAAAAAGGTCTCTTTAAGGTCCTTTTCCATAGGTCAAAAAGTGCTGGTATTATTGCCCACTTATGAAAATAACCATATATCCAAGTGGCATGGACCATATGAAGTTCGGTAACGAATGAGACAGAGTAATTATAAAATATCCAGCCGGACCATCATCTTAAAACCCAAGTCTACCGTGTAAATTTGTTAAAGAAATGGAGAGAAAATCCTTTGGAGTCCCATGCCGTCATATTATCATGTCTGTTACCAGCAGATACAGATAATAACGCCTTAATTTTCCCTGATCTTAGTAATAACCAAAAGCAAAACTTGTATGACCATATAAAACAGTTTACTGACATGTTTAGAGACGGACCCCAAAGAGTGAGGGATATTTATCATCATATTTACACTCCTGAAGGCAAAGTGGTACATTTAAAACCTTACTGATCACCTGAGTCCTGAAAAAATACCATCATCCAGGAAGTTAAGCAAATGCTTGAGGCTAACATCATCGAACCTTCTAATAGTCCCTGGTCCTCCCCTATCGTGTTGGTGGCAAAACCCGATGGAAGTTGGAGGTTCTGTATAGATTTTAGAAAGGTGAATGTCATCTCTGCCTTTGACGCTTACCCAATGCCAAGGTATTGATGATTTCATTGGCCAGCTGGGTAATGCTGTCTACCTTTCAATAATAGAGCTCATTAAAGGGTATTGGCAGGTTCCACTTCATGGACCTGACAAAGAGAAAACTGCCTTTGCTACTCCCATAGGACTGTTTCAGTTTAAGTTTCCACTGTTTGGTCTACATGGCGCTCCCGCAACATTCCACAGGTTGATCAATTCATTCTTACAACCATACTCAGATTTTTGCAGAGCCTATATAGACGACATTGTGATACATAGCAAGACATGGGAAGATCATTTTTACCACCTTTACACAGTCATGAGAGTGTTAAGAAAAGTGGGCTGCCAGCTAACCCCAGAAAATGCAAACTAGCCCAATCTGCAGTTAAGTATTTAGATTTTTTTATGGTACTGTCCAACCACAGCAGGAGAAAGTTAGAGTTGTTCTCGATACCCCCACGGCAAAAACTAAGAAAGATCTGAGGGCGTTTTGGGGGCTAATCGGTTACTACCGGCAGTTCATTCCAAATGTCTCCAGTAAAACCTCACATTTAACTGACAAAATGAAAAATGCTGAGCCATAAAAGATCAAGTGGGAGGAGGAAGACGAGCTCTGTTACACAACCTTAAAACAAACCTATGCCAGAGCCCCATTTTGAAAGTAGCAGAATTTACTAAGTAGTTCATTCTCCAGACTGATGCTTCCTTAATGGGACTGGGAGCCGTCTTTAACCCAATATCACAATGGATTGGAATAACCGATATTTTTTCTTTTTTTTTTTTTCTTTTTTGATTTTATTCAGGCAACACCCGAATTTTATCAAACTTTCAAATGCACTTAGTTGCTTCAGTTCTAGTTTCTGTACAGTCTTTAATCCAGGTCCACTGGTATCCCTATGGTGTTCAGACAAGGACCCTTCACCCTAATCATCTGGACAAGTACAACTTCCTACCTGGGCTTTGGTGTGGTCGATGCCTGATTGATCGGCCGGAATGCTAATTCGATTAAGTTCACCATGGCCACCGTCCATCTGGTGGTTTCTCCAGAGATTAATCTGTTCCATAGGTCCTCTTCTTGTAACATCCATGGGTTAGATATCAGCAGTAGGAGGCAGATAGCTCTGTTTTGTTTAGTATTGGGACAGTCTATTACCAGATGTTTTAGAGTTTCCACCGTATCCGCCTTTTTGCATAGACGGCATCCCTTTTCGTCCTTTTCTCCCCGGATGGTTATGATTTCCTGAGTTGACAGTAAATTTAATCTCACTTTCATGAAGAGAATTCTTTTCCTTTTTTCCGGAAATTTGACACTGTAATTTTGAGGTTTTTTCAATTTATTAAAGGTTGGAGGCAGATGAGTTAAGAGTTTGTTCTCTACTGCTTTCTCAGTAGAGAATTATACATCAGTCGGAACTTATTTCCCAGGGATAAAATCTACTCAGTCATCGAGTTAGCAGCACTGGCAATCAAATGGGCAGTGATACATCTTAAATACTATCTCTTGGGTCGTAGGTTTCAACTGATAACAGATCACTCCCCTTTGGTGTGGATAAGTCAGAGGAAGGAATCCAATCCTAGGGTTATGTGCTGGTTCTTGGACCTTCAACCCTTTTGCTACACAGTGGACCACCGGAAGGGCAGAGAGCAAAGTAACGTGTACTTTCTCTTCCGGTGTCCATGTGAAGCACCCCGGTCCAACCCGCATAGGGGAAGGGTATTTGAGAAACCTGAGGGTATCCTCACACCTACTCCCCTTGGACCCTGGAAAGGTCATTGCTTTTGGATCCTGATCCTCGGGGTGGAGATGCGAGAGACCATCCCCTAGGTGGAGGGACCTTGGGAATTAGGGAGAGGATTTCCAAGGGTGGACATGGTATAACCTTTTTCTGGTGAGAACCAACCATACCCTTGGCCTGCCTTTATAGGCTGTTGCCAATCACTTCCTTTCTTTTCCCCTCATTCATATCACCATAGTACTGGTACGAGGAAGAGGTGACTAGGAGTAGTGCACACTAGCTTGTCATTTCACCACTCTGGTACTGAGATGGCGAGGAGGCGTGAGGAATGTTATGAGGACCAAGCATGTCACAATAACTATGGTCAGGCAATTAAAACCATGAATTCAAACCTGCAACCTGTTAAATGGTTGCAAGTGTATAAAAGCAAAGAGAAGGAGCAGAGGAGGGACCAGCTGGGTAGGACAGCGTGGCAACCTGAGGCGAAGCAGGCAGACTATGGCCTGGTGAAAAGGACGCCAACTGCACGAAGCCTGGAACACACCAAGGCCCGAGCGGGCCGCAAGCAGGTCTGGATCAGTGCAGAGCCCATTGCTGTGTTTTCCCCATTGGGAGTGGGGAACACAGAGACTTTCCCGATGCAGCTGACCGTTGCGGGAAGGTCTGGAAGAAGCGAGCGCTGCTGAAGAGTATCCCGGCGGTAAATGCGCCGGCATACTGGCCAACATTATTAGTGTTACTGCAACTCGGTCCGGCGCAATTTACGCTGGATCCCGAGTTGCGGTGGCTCTGTTAATACCCATTTATTCTGAGTCCATAGGACTCTATGGGGCTTTTCCACACTATTACCGTTAGTAGTAATAGAGTTGCTAGTAAAAGTGCAGAAAATGGGTGGAAAGGGGATGTTTCTACCTCCAGCAAAAAGCTGGAGGTAAACCTCCCAATTTCCGGCCAAACTCAGGATTGGGCGGAGCAGTAATGAGGCAGTAATAGCATTAGTGCTGAATTTTTACCACTCCGCCCAGTCCCTGATGAAGCCCAAAGTTTGCAACAACTGCAATGAAAACACAGGAAGCGCTTGCTATACTTTTAATACTATGGGCCTCATTACGAGGTTGGAGGTAGCCATGGTGCTATTAGCACCATCATGGCTATTAGCACCATGACTACCCCCTTACCGCATTCCGGGTTCTCGGAATAGGGACTTACCCGGTCATTCCAATCTTGGAGGACCCGATAAGTCCCCATTCTGAGAACCATTCCCCATTCCCATTCGAGCCCCCATAGGGCTCAATGGGAATGGGGCTAATAGCGGGCCCGTTATTAGCTCCCTGGTCCCTTAGCAGGACCCGCCAAGGGACCTCGTAATGCGGCGGTAAGGGGTTAACGGCAACGGCACCCTTACCGTTGCTGTTAACCCCTTACTGCCGACCTCGTAATGAGGCCCTATGTCAAGACCGAAGGCTTCTTATTATCCATTAATCTCTTTATCTACTTGTCCAGCAGCAAAGAAAAAAGACACTTTAAAAAACTTTAAGAGTATCATTAACAATTTCGTAATGAGAACATAAATATAGCTCCCCAAAGAGCCAAGGTCATGACCCTCATAACAGCAAATCAGCACAGGTCCACATCTATATAACCCACTGCAATCAGTCTCGTATCCTTCTTCTTTGCTGCTCATCACAGCAGATAAGTACTTTGCAATTGTAATTCTGTTTTCTCATGACAGTTATGTGTAATACGTGCTTGGTTTTGCTTTAATTAAACTGCATTTTTGTACAATAGCATGCTACTGCTTTATTAGTTATATTTCTCTTAATATTTGTTAAAATGTAATGAATTTGCATTTCCTCTGTGCAGGGCCGGTGCAAGGAATGTTGCCACCCTAGGCAAACTGTCAGATTGGTTCCCCCCACCACAATCTTTCTGGGTCCTAACCGTTCTCAACCAACTGTCACCATGTTGTTACTGATTGCTGCAACCTGTGACTTGCTGCTCTCTTTCAGGCTACCCTCGGCCTCCTCCTCCTCGCTCTTTCCTGACTGTCTATTTTCAGGTCAGTCTTGGTTTGCTGCTAGCGATCTTTGCCTGAATGCCAGTAAGACAGAGATTGTACTCATTGGGACCCCTGCTCCTGCTTTCCCACTCTCACACTGGCCGACCTCCCTAGGCCCTGCGCCCTCAGATACCAATGAGGCAAAAAATCTAGGGGTCATCTCTCCTCCTCTCACATCTCGGACATCTCCAAAAAGTCCCACTACCAACTGCACCTCCTGAGAGGTATTCTGCCTTTTCTCACTTTCCCCCAAAGACTCACCACCTTGCAAGCCCTGGTTCTCTCTAGGCTGGAATATTGCAACAGTCTCTTTCTCAATCTTCCTACCTCTACTCTCTGTCCTCTACAGCTCATCCAGAACAGAACCGCAAGACTTATCCCTGGCCTCAAGCCCAGGCACTGCATCTCTCCGGCGCTGAAATGCCTCCACTGGCTCCCTGTGGCTGCAAGGATCAAGTTCAAGACCCTCTGCATATTCCACAAGGCTTTCTGGGGCCGGAGCCCGCAATATCTACAATGCTCTCTTCCTAAATACTCTCCCTCTAGGGCCCACCACTCGTCCTCCTCCGACTCTCGGCAGGTGAGCCACTTTCACAAACAGAGATTTGGGGGGTAGATCTCTATCCTCTGCAGGTGCCTCCCTCTGGAACAGCCTCCCTGCCTCCCTCCGTCTTGAGCCGGAGCACCTTAAGTTCCGCAAACTCCTCAAGACCATCCTCTTCTCTTCCTCCTTCTCTCCCCCTCCCTCCTGCTAACCTCCATTCTTTTTCTCTCCATCCTCTTTCTCCTTCCTAACTCTGGTCAGTTTTGCTGACTGGTTGCCTGATTCACCTCCAGAGCCTTACAGGTCCCAGGCTCCCCCGCCAGTCTTTTGCACTTGCCTCCGGGCCACTGCACTATGTTCAGCATTACTAAACTTTCAGATCACGCACCATGAGCGGGGCAACCTCTCTACACTTAACCCAGGACCCTGCTGGACTGGACTTATTTGTTCCCCCCAGTGCCCTCTTCCTCCCACCTCCGTCTGTAAGCATGCATGACCTAAATCTACCAGGACTAGTTAGTTTGTCTGTCCTGTCGGTTACATGTAATTATAACGAATCCAAAATAACTAATACCATAATAACAAATTCTCAAATAAATTCCTTTATCGTTGTTTTTCTTTGGGGGGGGTTTGTTAATACTTTTCCCCCACATCTCTTGCCGTCAGTGCCGCCTGACTGATGGGGCCGAGGGCTGACTCTGAGAGGACCTCGGGCGATATGGGGCTGTTGCCTTGAGTAAAGCGTGTTCAAATATATCCCAAGAGTGCATGCGTTTGGGCAGGAAGTGGGTGGGAATGGCTGGCCATAGGGATTAGCATGGCCTTAGGTAGTCAATTCAATGCAAGCTCAAATGGGCACAAGTGTCCCACGAAGGCAGATGGGGCAACTCGGCCCGCCCATGTTCCTCGCGATTGATGTAATCACAAAAACAATGTCAGAGAATCAGGAAGACTCCCCAAACTACAGGGACACTGGGATTGCCTGCATTCCAGGGTCTCAGTAACATCCTGTATTTATTCTGCGTTGGGCAGTCCGTGAATGTATTGCCTTCAAATGCGTTGAAAAGCTATATTCCGACTCCCCAAATGGGTAGTGTGGGGCACTGGCTGCATTATTCGAGGTCCTGGCTCTGTCAAGAACAAGTGTTGCTCCAAGGAAGGAAATGGCAGCCATGTTATTGATTGACCTTGGAAGGTTGAAAGGTGGAGTCGGTCCTGCTTGCGTTAGTGCCGTTGACCGGAAGAGTTTGCACTGCACACAGTCGGGCGTCTACAGCAGGCATGTTAACAAAGTGAGCTAAATTAATGCATAATATATTGCATGCACGCACCTCTGCCTACACTCCGTGCTATGTTCCACTGTTACAGTCAGTGTATTTAGATTAAGGGTACAAATGGGCGTGCAACCCGAACTATGTTTTAAAGGTGTTTGCAGGGCACACGCTGACTTTCATGTAGTGGAGTGTGAAGGAGACACAGGGCATACATGAGCATGCAATCTGCACAGTGTCAGTCTCCTAGTGTTGCACGCACAGTACAGCAGATCACACATGTTAACGCAGGTACCAGTTCCTGCTAGGGGGATTTGTAGAGGAGGAGCGAGTGTGCAAAGGAAGCAGGGTTGAGCCTATTGAGGCAATGCAGTATACAATTAGTGTGGAATCCTCACCTGCGTGATGTCGGCTGTTCTCAGCACAGGCTCCAGTACACGCAGGTTCCATGGGCCACTCTCACAGCACAGCAGGGACCGCCTCCTTCAGGATGGGTGGCCTACGCAACAGGTACTCACTGGCCTGGCGCACCAGCATTGCACAGCAAAAGGCTGCTGCCGGCCTCCAGCCAGGGTGCGCAGGCCACCACATCTGATGGACGGTCCGTACGGTGGACCACAAGTTAACAGGCACAGGGCAGGGGGCTCAGCCAGGCTGCACAGTGCACTGCAGCATTCCCATATAGACTCAAACCATGACCATCACGACGATCGGTCAAGACTGAAGACTCCAGGGGGCACGTATGGTGCTTAGTTCATGGCCTGCCACATGGAGTGCAAATGCAGAGGTGCCGGACCATGCCAGCGCTGCCACGGCCATGCCACTCGTGACCCTGACCTGACCCCAACCTTTGCGGCAATGCAGCACCACCTGGTCTGCTGCTGCTGCAGCCAGCCTCAGCCTGCAGACAGTGAGGGCCGGTGCTATCACAGGCAAGGCAGTTAGTATTATACAATTAGTGTGGAAGTGTTAAAGCAGCATGTTGCCGCTCTAACATTTCCACATATAGGCAAGCGCCTAACCTTGCCTAGTGATAGCACCAGCCCTGCCTCTGTGTGGTGGCCTTAATGAACACAGGACTCAGGCTGTGCTTAACAAAGGTGTTTATTTAGACACTTGCAGTAACTTGTTTAACAGGGGATGTTGGAGTCCAAGGGCAGGGGAATAACAGTACCCACTGGTTAGGCAGTCTCATTCAGGCAGTTGCTTCACTGCACCTTGCGTTTGTCAGGGATGCACACACCACACTCCAGAGCACCCAGGTTGCTGCCCTCAGCCATGGCATTACGCTCTGGTGTGTAGCCCTTGGATGTCAGGGCTTAGAAGTCTCTGAGCCCCTTGATTCAGGAGGAGCGCTAGGGCGGTGCTTTCACTGTGCTGTCCGCCCGTTTCTGCCGTCTCTCACGTCGTCCTCGCGCTTCCCGTTGTCACCTCTTGCGAGATCGCCTTCCCAGGATCTCCCGATGGGAAGTCCCCACACTCCGACACTGCATTGATATCGATAAAGCCGTGGTGCCCAGCGGCAGTCTTTTCTTAACGCTTCTCAGGTTTCCCTTTTCCTTTGTGTGCGCTGCGCAGCACTCGCCTGTCTCTGTTGGAATTGCACTCCTTTCCTTTCTCCTCACGCTTAGGTCAGGGCATAGGCCAGCCACAGGGGAGGGTACCGAGTACTGACGAAGGAAAGAGGCGCTTTCCAGCTAGAGGGAGCTCTAAACACTTCTCGTGCGACAGGAAGTATGTTTATGCGCAGCGTGCCCGCTCAAGCGATAAAACGAAAGCGACTCCTTAAGCCCACATTTCTCAGCTTTTCAAACGCTTTCCCTTTCTCCATAATTCAGGCTGGTGCTCTGAAAGGCTAATATGTTGGCAAAGCATTGTCACTGACTCCTAGGCTAGCTCATTGGTTTCTGACCCAGCAAAGGTGGGGTGTGTTAGAAGTGTTTAAGTAGAAGTGATTCTCTTCAATGAAGATTGGCGTTTCTTTCTTCGCCTGCTGGGCGGATGTTTGTGCAGCCTTAAAGAGGCAGTACATTGCTTAAATGGTTACGATTATTTTGCAGTGCAGTTAACCTTTCTCGACAGTCGCCCAGCATCAGCCTAAGGGGCATTGTATTCCATTACTAATTGCATGCCCGTTCCTACCACAAGCTCTGTGAATTGGTCAAACATGTTTAAGGCGGCACTACCATTTTTCATTGGTATGATTGTTTCACTTGCTGTTCGCAAGGAAGGCGATTTTGGGCAGTCTCGAATATGGACTGGGGGCGTTGTTTTATCATTGTTCATTTATTACATACTAATGTGCACCACCTGCTCGACGGTTTATTGAACAGTCTTTTAGAGGCTTTGTCATTTTTAACGGGTATGATTGCATAACCTGCTGCTCGCAGTTTGTTCAGTTTAAGTTGCTTTGGCTTGGGGCATTCCATTCATCATTACCTAAGCAAGATTACATGCCCACTTTCACCACTGTTCAGTGCATTACTGAAATGCCAGTGGCTGTGCCCTATTTACTTCGAATGCTTTCTTTTGCTTGCAAGTTAATGTTTGCGGTTTGGCCACCTCCAACATGGCCTAGGGGCATCTCTGTTCTTCATACCCGGCCCAGAGCCAGAGGCGTTGCTAGGGGGGGGGGCTAAGGGGGCTATAGCCCCTGATCTTTTGGTTGTAGCCCCGGATAGAATCTCAGGAGCTACAGCCAAAAGACTAGCTAGCCCCCAGTCCCAAGAGTTCCGACATCAGCTTAGCCCCGGGTCTTTTCCAGACCTAGCAACACCCCTGCCCAGAGCCATCACCCCGCTCGTGTGTTTTATCTGAAGTTCCATATATGTAAATGCTTATTTTATAGGATAATGACAATACTAATAATACTCCCAAAAGGTGCTGTACAGTGCGTACAATATAAGGACACCTACCTGCTTTGAGGAGAAAAACCTCAGCCAACTGAATTTAACTCCCCATTGAGGGAACGTAAAATTGGCACACAACTGGTGGAGGAGCTGCTCGTGCTATGCTGAAATCAGGGTTTTTCTTCTCCCCTCCCCTTCACCAGTGGGTTAGCCTAACATCTCCCACTATTGCACAGCAATTTCACAATCTGGTAGGGTGAGGGGGGTGGGTAAGAATTCTTACAGCAATGTTCTCGACTTTTGCATCCTTGTAGGATAAACCGCGCAAATGCATTAGCTGCTCGGTAATGATCAAACGGCCATGCAAGCATTGCAACATGATGTTGAGCTTCAAGGTGCTCTAGTTGCGTCTATTCAGTTGCGCTGTTTTTGCCATTCCAATACTACAGGGGCTTTGATGCTGAAGTGCAAAGAGGCTGAGAGCATAGCAATTTGCAATATGGAGTAATATGCTGGCCTTCTTTGCTGCAATACATTTTTTCTTTCCCTTAAATGACTTGTTAAAACATAGGCTTATTACTCACCAGCTTTCATATCCTTACTATACATTGGCCCTATAGTGCTTTATCTGCAGTACAGACTCACAGACCTTATTGAAGGTTATTTCCTGGGCAGGCTCGTCCCCATTTTTGTCGTTCATTAAAGGGTACCCCCATTTGCAACAAATGTCTTCAGGCTGGCAAGCTATTCAATAGTCATTTGTTTTCACTTCAAGTTATGGTTTCCAACGCCTCCATTTAAATAGTTAAGTCCTGTCATGAGTGGAACAATTTACTGCTCTTTCGGGTGTTTCAAAGGAAATGATGACTGTTGGGCTGGCTAGTTCTCTCCCACCTTCTTATGATACTACCTCTATTACAGGGCTTCTCATATTGCAGATTTGACTTTGTTTTCACAGACCCTTTTGAAGTTCTGTGTCTGTGGTATTTGGTTTTTTGTCTTACCCTGGGTGCCCTCTGTTCTGCAGGGTAGAAACAGCACAATGTTTTAGATTGTTCCTTCTATCATCCCTTTCCTCAATATGTCACAACATCTGGGATTTACTTAGAAGAGAGATTCAGAATGGGGTCTGAAGGCATAAGGGTGTCTATCCTCCTCGTAGTGTTGCTTTTCCAACACATCGTAGTGTTGCTTCTCCAATACACCGTTATAGTTCTTGGAGATTATAATAACGCTTTAAACATGCATAATATGAAGCCTCTGGTCTTGACATTGAATGGCTTGTCCCTGGACTAACGTGAGAGGGGGTTTAGATTCTGTTAAAGACACAGAGGCGAGTAGTATCCCTCCCTCCCGGTTTAGCTTACTGCTCAGTACTTGGGGTATTGCCAAGAACAATTAATTCAATTCTTTAGAGGTTTCTCCTAAAACCAGGCCCTCCCGGTTACCAGTTTTGCTTCATAATACTTAGTGACGAAGTTAGGAGGGGGTCGGGGGGGGGTTCTTTCTGTTCTGTTCACTTCAATTGGTTCAGTTTATATCCTCAATACTCTTGAGAAGAGTCAAAGTTTCACCCTTTTAAAAAAAAATAAACTTCTATCAGGGAAATACACCCTACATTTTCCTCAGGGATAGTAAGGAGGTTTTTTGTTTTCAAAAGGTTTTTTCTTTTCCCATATGAGTCCCTATTACCTGGCATTGCAGCGATTCACCTAAAATTCCTCTGCTTTAACTATTATGCTTTCAGTCCACCTTGTCTCTCAAATTAATTTGGAGGGCAGGGAGAGTGTCATTGTTAATATATGATGAGACACCTATATTTTCTGAGTTACATAGTGACAATTATTTAGTAGTCGAGTCGTTGGTGCCAAAGATCAGACAAGGTAAACGCAAACTCCCATATCATGTACATGCATCTAGTTGGAGCCTCTTGGATTTAGGGAACATCTTCCCTTTGTCTCCTTTTTCAATATTATATAGGTTTTCTAATATTTTTTCTTATTTTAAATACACCTTTGGTAACTAATAATGTATCACTTATTTGAAAATATTCCCTGCCAAAGGAGGTTGAATAATGCCCCCTTTTTTCTTTTATGAACAGTGGCCAAATGTAACTCTCCCATCATCTCATAATGGGCGTTACAGGGTCTCTCCCTGTTGTCTTCAACTTGACATTCCCCATGGGAAGAACCTTTTTTCCAAATGTCAGCACCATGCCCAACAGAGCGTGGAAGTGTTCTTTTGCACGTTCCTTCCCTATCCAGTTTTTCACTTGGGACTTTAAGTACCTGGGAAGGCACTGTCAGCATCCATCTGCATCCTCATATGTTTTCCCAGCCTCCTAAGGTCTGATTAGTTCCTAATGTAAACCCTTTTGCCCTTCCCTAACATGTTATCATGCACCATTATCCTAATACTTCAAAGTAAGTTTGATAATACCTTATATATTTCTGTCTATGTATCTAGTATAATACTTTAGTGCCTCAGTGAGTGACAACTAAGTTCTCAATGGCTTATTGGTCCTTGGGATCCTCAGGGGTGCATAAAAGCATGATTTAAACAGTTTGGCTCCCAGGATTTGTAAGTCTGACACGGAACCACCTGATCGGAGTTCTTTATAAGAGATTGGCCTGTTCCACCGGGTTAAAAGAAGGGGTTAGTGCTGTGCAGACTCTGACATTAGTGTAATCAAGTCTTGTGTGCGGAATCATGCACTCCATCAAAGCAAAATATTCCTTAGATAAGGTCTCTTGTTTCTTTTCACAATATGTCTTGTTTGTTTATATTTGTGTTTACTATTTATGCATGGTTTGCCTAGAGGTAACATTTAAGGTTCTTCATTTTCTCTGTACCATGAACTAAGAGATGTTTGTGTTTGCTCGTCCTATGAATAAGGAAGATATATTGTTCAATAATTTGATTGTTTCCACGTGGTAATATGACTTATCTATACCAACTATTTCCAATTGTATTATCCATAATTGACTATTATCGGCCAACTACAGTTCATTCCTACTTCTAAGAGACTTAATGGAAAATGTCTTGCTAGCTGTGGGAAACTAACTTTCTGAACAAGGCTCATGTTTCTTTTTTGTTATAATACATTAGATGTTTAGTAGAATAAAGTAGGAAGTTGTATATAGCTGCATTGCGACCACCCACAGTCTTTGTTTTCTGTGACCAAAAATCTGTAGGAATCTTAATGTTTCAAAAATATTGAAATAAATCGGTATTTGTTGCCACTAAATCGGTAGGCGGTAGGACTGCTTAAAAAGCGGTATCCTACTGCCTAAATCGGTAGGGTTGGCAAGTATGTAGCAGGTGCCGAAGAGAGGGGCGCTGCGTTGTGCAGCTAATAGCATATTGCACTTGCAGGCGGGTGGAAATGGCGTGACTCGTGCAGGGTGGCGCTGAAACGTGCGGTTTCCCCCCCGGCTCCTGGCGCAAGCTCACACCTGCCAGAACTCATTAGGAGGAGTGGCTCGCCATTGCTTCAGCGGCTCGCCCCAGCATGTAGATTACTGGCACCGGGGAGCTGAGGTACGGTGAACCATGTGGCTGTTGATATCCAGAAGTGCTGGAGCGGATCTCACGGGTGCCTCTGACAGTCTGGGGAGGTTGCACTGGCGCACTGGTCTGCTAACTGCTGCCAGTAATAACACACCATTATAAAAGCAGCAGCTTGGACACATCCCTACTGAAGAACCTTCCTCGGATTCTGTGTACTTGCGCACCCTACAACCGTGGCTGAACAGGCTGCTAAATCCAGCACAAAAAATAAAAATAAATTAAAAAAATATATAGGACTGCTTAAAAAGGAGTATCCTACCGCCTAAATCGGTAGGGTTGGCAAGTATGGTATTGCCGTATACGCTATTGTCGGCTTATTCATTTTATGTCCAAGTCAATAAAAATTTTTTATTTAAATTGCAATTATTTAATAATGGAGAGGGAATGCAGGATACCAGTAGATGAGAAATACGAGGAGGGCATATTCTGGTATTTCGCCCTGGGTGAATAATATCTAGGAACTGCCCTGCAGTCAGTGGCGTCTGCCTTGCAGCCAAATACTAGATGCAGGGTCTAGTGCAGGAGGAGGCCACTGTCTTGGCGGGGCAAACCAAAGTCCAGGAATGTGACCAGCCCGTGCTGTCCTGCTGGCCGTGGAAACCAGAAAAAAGGGGAGAAAGGGAGGAAAATGCGGGTCCGGATTCTTCTTGGGAATACCGACAGAGCACTGCTGCCAGGTTCCCGGAAGTAAATGAAGCTGAGAGTCTCCAGTGTACCGTGGTCCCGGAAGTCAACAGACCCTCTTCCCGGAAACCGTGACATGGTTTTAAAGGACAAAAATCTGGGATGCCAGGATACAGTCCAACTCTGGGATAGCTAGCAAAGTCGGGATGTCTGGCCAGTGCCACGCTAAATTTAGGGTGACCAGATTTTCAAAACAAAAAACCGGGACGGCCAACAACATAAAAGAGGGACTACCCCATCGCAGCCCACCAATTACCGCCCCTCTCCCAACACGCCCCCACAACCACCCCCCAACCATATTTCCAGCACTTCTCCTTTCTATAAACTGTATATAATCTCATTTGTGCAGTTTTGTCTGTGAATCGTAGCATGTTAATTGAAAACGAGCGTTAGCTCTAATTGATATCACATGGCTTGCTGTACAGTTATTTCCAAGCCAGTCTCTGTGGCACAGTCAGTAAGTGTTCTGACTGGTACCTGAGAGGTTGGGGGTTGGAGCCAAACCTCCAAGTAAAAAATTCTGTTATTTTTGTGAAAAATAATTACGGTTTTAATTACCGTAGCCCTCCAAACATGCAAACCCCGGACGCGGTTTCAAAAATGAAAAAACTTTCGGGACCCCGGGACGGAGGGTGATTTCCCCGGACTGTCCCGGGAAAACCCGGACGTCTGGTCACCCTAAATTGCATAGGGGCTGAATCACGGCACGGGGAGCCCGGAATTTCAAATTCCACCCCAGAGTTGCCAAAAACCTGTTCTGCAGAATTGAGCACTTACTCTGTCCCAGTGTCCTTAAACGCCACTGTAAAGCGTTTGACACCTGCCAGGACTTTAACCAGCACCTGCGTAAATTGCACACGCTCTGCAATGAGTCAATTGCTCTGGTCTTGCAGCTCTTTTTCATTATGTCAGGATGTCGGGTCTTTTAATTTAGGCATGAATGAGGATGGATTGCGTACCTTCGTGGAAGTGCTGTAGCTGCACAAGCGGCACAATAAGCAGGTCTATCAAAAAGCCCCCTCCATCCCTAAACTACGTCCACCTCCCTCTTCCATCCCACCACGATGATGGAAAAAATGGCAGAAAACCAGTCAGAAAAGTATGGAAATTACCTGCAGCTATAGTGAAAGTTCCGGGGAGGGCTGGCCAGCGCAATACAACAGCATCTCATTGAGGGCCAGAAGAACTAAACACCCCCGTGGTTAGGTATGGGCACATTCCATGCCTCCCAAATGTTATTTATGTACCCCATCTGGAAATCAAACTCAGCTCATCTTGTATTATGCACACTATTTGGACAGAAGTGATCTTTTTTTTTTAATATAACACTTTTATTTAACAGCGGTGTTATGGTTCTATAACACCTGGAATGGGCTAAGAAGGTAAACGTCCCTCTGCCACGGGGCTTGTGTTATGTTAGAGGGTTTTCAAAGAGTGCAACATTTGCCATTTTCTGGGCTTCTTGGCACTGTTGGTGGTCAATGTAGGCAGTTACACATTGGGACTTTCATGGCTCCTGTCGTGCCCGGCACGGACACAGTTAACCTGGCGTGACGACACAGCCAATGGGGCTCGGGCATGCGCAAAGGGAGTTAGCCGCGTTCGCGGCAGAAAGCGAAAGTAAAGAATACAGAAAGCATCCTGTTCTGTAGGGGCAAAAGACCTTTCTCTGCATGGGGATGCAACATCTGGTGATGAGGATGGGATTTCTACACCTCCTCATATAAAAACAAAAAGAGAAAAAGGAAAAGAAATACCGCATTTGGTGAACACCCTGGGATTTTCAACAAACGTGCACAACTGAGCGGTGCCTGACTGCACCAAGATGTCGGCGAATCAAGAGAGAGATCGTCCGAGGTGGACAAGTGCTGCATCTGATGATGAAGGGCCCAGTGCAGCTGCATGTCATCGACCAGGCCCTTTTGATATGGGTGATCAACAAGCATTGGGACAGAGATGGGAAAGACAGCCACGGAGATTCAAGAATTACATGGCGGTCTATGACGAAAAGGCTCCAGACAAGGTTGACAGGAGATTACTTATCAACCTGGTTGGTGACGACGTTAAGATCTTATCCCTACGTTCCCGCCTGAAGAGGTCAAGTCGTATGAGGGGATCAATGAGGCTTATGTACATACTTTGACCCTCAGCGAAACATAGACCATGAAAGACACACCTTCAACACATCCGGTCAAATGACTGGCGAGTCCATGGATGCTTTTGCAACTCGATTGTGCAAGTTGACGGCTCATTGTGACTTTCATAAATTCTCGGATTATGAGGCCATCAGGTTAAGGATTATCAGAGGGGGTTTATCGTCCACCTTTAATAATCTGTAATAGCAGATAAAGATCGACAAACAAGGCAGAGGGAGGCGGAGATGTCACTTTGGGCTGGTTTGTCTTATCATTTGGGAAACGGCCGCCAAACCTATGGCAGCCACAGTTCCTTACTCCTATTATTCCCCCTGACATCTCTCCTGAGTAATCCTCTTACTGTTGAGGGAATGTCTCTCCCTGAGACCTGTATTGGACAATAGAGTGCAGGAGAAAGCATGCGCTTTTAGTTTGAAGATTCTTTGCCAGTCCCCTGACAGAGTGTTAGGGGGTCCTGGCTCTATGCCGAATAGCAGTATACTCCTCCCACTGGAATCGGGTGGATGGAAAGTCTGAAAATCTGTGTTTTCCTGTTGGCTGGCCGTCTTCACCTTTAGTTTCAAGAGAAGGTTCTAGTGTCACTAAATTGCCCGAAGCCATACTCCTTAGAGTAAGCAGGTCCTTGTCTAGAGATTTACAAATTGACAGGCCATACACTCTGTGGACTTGTTGGTCATGTGGTGAGTTGACCAAACTCCCCATCCTGACATGCGAGGGAACGGAGTCACCAGGAACAAAGCTAGTTTGGCTGCTATCCGATTTTCCCCCAGAGGGTGGAAACTAAATAGTGTCTAGTCTATTTAGTCTAGTGTCTAGTGTCACTAAATTGCCCGAAGCCATACTCCTTAGAGTAAGCAGGTCCTTGTCTAGAGATTTACAAATTGACAGGCCATACACTCTGTGGACTCGTTGGTCATGTGGTGAGTTGACCAAACTCCCCATCCTGACATACGAGGGAACGGAGTCACCAGGAACAAAGCTAGTTTGGCTGCTATCCGATTTTCCCCCAGAGGGTGGAGGATGAGGGATTCTGCTGGCTCGCTGTCGTCCACAGAGACAGTAATACCACTGCAAAGGACATATTGTTGGGTTGTGAACTAGTGGAGTACAACTCCCAGAGAGTCTTGCTGAGGGCTCAAGCGGCCCAGGGCCTGAGCAACAAACATGTTAATATGAAGAGAATAATTTCCACAAACCCATAGGGTTCACAAATCATGGAGAAAAACAGTCAAAATCCAACCTGAGAGAAGGATTTAATACCTCTTGTATCAATATTCATACTATAGCATGATTCCCCGGTCAACCATAGAGATTGAAGAATGCTGTGCAGCCGTATACCCAGAAACAAGGAAATCCAAGATGGTGCCATGCACTGTGGATGTTTTTGAAGGTCAAACTGAAACCAAAGACTGTGAAGTAAAGATCAAAGACTCAGATGCCAAGGGATACGTTCTAACTGTGGAGAAAAGTTATCACATGAAAGGAGAAGGATCAATGCAGGTAGAGTAAGAGAAGAGAAATACAAGAAGGAACTAAAAAGTATTCACAGGAAAGAGACACTTGAAACATTGAAGAACCCAGCAATAGAACTGTGTGACTTAATAAAAGTAGTTACAAGGAACTACTTATAACAACTCTATTGAATGGAACATGGTGAAGAACCAACTCACAGGAGAAGGGAGTCATTCTCATGGCTTTTGTTGTTATAATATTACTGACAAGCACCTTAGTTTTGGTTAGGTAGGGAAGCCCTTAGTGTAGGGACAGATAGGCGTTTGTTTCTTTCAGTTAATAAATACCAGTGAGATGGTAGGTCAGAGTCTGTGTCCTTCTTCTGACCTGCCACATATGGTGTTAAACGTGGGATCAAGGCCAACTAAAAAATGGGGGGCCCTCCAGTTTACCAAATTAATTACTAATGCCCATGCACCTACAGGTGCCACAGCCGAGTCCATTGGCTTTGATTTGCAGAGTACCACTGAGGTAGTAATAATGGCTGGTGAAAGGTGCCTAATCCCTACTCGATTCATTTTAGAGGAACCGACAAAAGATTAGCTTTGTAATCAGGACTAGTGTGGAGATATGGATTAGACGTGATGTCAGGAATGATTGATCCCGACTGCCATGGGGATATTAAAATCCTATTACATAATCAGGGGAACAATCCTTATACAGTAAAGGAGGGGGAAAAGATTGCCCAAGGGATACTAGAGAAAGCCCTATTCCCAATACCCGAGGAGGTACAGAACCAGAAAGACACAGATAGGGGCTCTGGGGGATTTCGGGAGGCTGATCTACCCATGAAAGACAAACCTTTACAAGGGACTTGAGAAGTTGATCTTCTCCCAGATCTGTCTTTTGCATAGAGAAATGATCCAGTACTTGATGAGGCAATTGCAAAATTGGTCCCAGAGGAGGAAGGAAGAAGTCTGGGTTATCCCTTCTTCTAAAAAAAGGGGTTACTATATAGGGGCGATACCAATCACGAAGGAAAATCTTGTTCACCTAAACCTGTAGCTTTCCACTTGCTGCATATCTCTTTAATTTTATTTTCACTCTCCCACCATCCAGTACGTATGGGTGCTGCTTATTGCTCGCACTTGGGGAATGAGGAAAGCTCATCTACAGCTTGAGACTGCTAGCATATCCGCACAAGATCAAGATGTTGGGGGGGGGGGAAGCTATAAACATACCCTTTTTGCTTAATGTATGGATTTATATATGCGTGTAGCGGTTTATATTCTTTTTGTAATTTTTAAGTGATTGCTATGAAGCAAAACATGAAGTTAGCCCCTTATAAACCATACATGAATGCACACTTATATCAGCTTGAGGTGCAAAGATATGAGACGTGCCTAAAGCATTGTTTGGACTCAAATCCCCTCTTCAGTTCTGAAAGAAAGTATGTGCTCCTGGGCAAATCCTTTTATTTCACTTTCCTGTACTTTCCAAAATTGGGACACCAGCTAAGGGTTTTCTATTATTAGGGTAGAGGTGTGAGGACGCAAGGTATGGGATTTGAAGTGAGGGGGATAAGGGGACTGAGAAGCAGGAGGCTAGGTAAGGTTTTTGTCTTGTGGGGAGTGGGGAGGCAGAATGACAGGTGTCAGTTTTGATATTCAGGAGGCAGCAGGACAGGAATCCATCTTTTGCTGGCTCGGCTTGCAGTGGGCTCTCGCATGGCTCTACCCATGAATTCTCTGGCTCCCCCACCTCAACCACAAAGTATAAGGAAAGCCCCAGGAGCCCCTTATAGTAGCTGCACTGTGGGGAGGTGTAAAGATTATGCCCAAAAGTTGGTGGGCACTGAGGAGTTTTACAGAGTATCGGCATAGACACCCTGATAAAAAATAAAAAGTGGGTCAGGAAAGAATACTTGCTATGACTCGATGAAAATGACTGATGCTACAAAATAACCCATACCTGTGCGGTAGATGCCACTATGAGAGCCTCGCTTCCCCAACAGCACTGCCTGAGACCTCTCCACTTTACCAGCCACAAAAGGCCATAGGAATGGTCCCTATTCAGACAAGCAGTTACCTTGCTGGAGCCAGAGGATTGCAAACAATATATAGACAAACAGTTGATAAGGAACTTGTGTTGACTGTGGTGGCTGAGGAACTTGAACGCAGCGAACAAAAGAAGAGGGAATTAGAGAAATAAGGATTGATTACAGTATAATTAAGCGTCTTGAGATAGTAATCTCACAAGATGAAAGAAGCGAATATAGGAAGAGTTGCAGAAGATACACGGTTATTTGGACGAGTTAGATGGGTGCAAGTCAGTCCATGGTGGTGGAGCATCCTTGCCTTCTGTAACATCCCCAGGGGCAAGTCTATTGGGAGACTCGACAGGTAAAATCCCTCTTACTCCGAGCACTCCTGAACATGCTACAGTGATGTCTTTGCTGATCTAGCTATGAATGTGGGTAGCATACCCTTCCCTGATGGGTGGAGTGCACCCCCTGGTCCTTCAGATAGTCAAGAGGTGGCACCTTCTTTGAACAACGAAAGTTGGTAGGGGTGTTACTCAAGCAGCAATGCAATACCTTTAATGAACTGATGAAACATCTAACCTGTGGATTGGACAACATTGCCAGAGCTAGAAGCTGAGCATCTACTTAATATAGCTATGAATCATAATCAAAGGAGTGAGAGAAAGGGGATAGGGCTGGCGTAGAACACTGGAGCAAGGGACAGAATGGCAGCAAGTGGGACTATTAAGGCAGATAGTTTACAAGCCTGTTGCATAGATCAACAGCAGATATGCATGGTCCTGGATGGGTTAAATCAAAGTTATCAAGAAGAGTCGGAGTCTGCAAGTGAGTTTAATGTTAGAATGGAGGACACTTGGGCGCTCCTGGTTGGAGACGAAGGCTCACAGCAGAGCAAGGATATTAAGCTGCAGATTTAGTCAAAGATGCATTTGTATGTTAGAGACCATATAAGCATTACCAAGACCCCACAAAAGCAATGTGAGGTGATAAGGATGGTTGGTAGAACATCTTTAAGGAGGGCAGATGAGTGGTGGAGAAGAACCAGCGACACATCCCAATAAATGAGTTGAAAGCCAGGGGTCAATAGCTGTTGCGGGAGCATCTTCACGATAATAGACATAAGCCAGTGAATAAGTTAGATGAGGGTAAAGTAGGATGTTTCTGAAATCCAAAAAGAGAGGTTAACGTATCGGGAGATGAATGGGAGAGTGTGGGAATGGGTCGAGATGAAAATTTCCATAGGCGATGTGCTGCGAGAGTAGGAAGCTGCAACTAAGTTTAGGGATCAATTATTGAGACTGGTAATAACCCCTGTCACACCTGTTTCAGAGGGGCTATAGGGATGCATAAACGTAAGGAGAGTCTCTCTTCCAGTTTTGTCGTGATTGGGCCCTCTGTAACCCTGTCCTGAGAATAATTGTTAATAGCAAAACCTATGTTTGAGTAGAGGGTCTGGATCCCTTGTAGATTCCCATCTGCGACTGCGAGTATCTGAATTAGCGCTCTGATTGCTAGGTAACACACAATATTGTTTATCAACAATGCGGCATAATTGTGATTAACCAAATGAATGTAATAATAGTTGAGTCATTTTTAATAATAGGTCATTTTTAATTGACAAGTCAGATCTCTGGCATCCCGGGTTGGGCTAAAACTGCCACCTTTTAGTCAGCAGCCACATGCATTAACTGATTCTGCCACAGAGATTGCTTTGTAAAGGATGTCAGTCAGGCCTGAGATAGCTATCCAAACACAAGCATTGGGTGTTGAACAGTCACAGCCAAAGGTGCACAGTTTATATCCAGGGGAATATGATGAATCCCCCACCCTCATCCATTGTCCCACTCCTGAATTCTAGTCCTGGCAGCCACTGTCAAATTGTAGTCCAACTTTTATGTTGGTCGCTTGACCCTTGTTTTTATTTTGAACATCTGGTCTTTCTACATAAACGACAGGATTCCAGAAGTTTACTTACAATCATTTAATCCCACAACTACACAAGATCAACAGAAAAGTTCAAGTCTCAAAGTCTTGTGAATAAACACACGTGTCTCCTACTTTTGGCTACCAGGGTGTTGGCCACTCTTTGTCGTCTAGCTAAATGCAAGCTTTCGCAGTTCCCATGCCCTCTGCTCTTTAACCACAGAAGTTCAATACAAGTCTGAATCCGACTAACTCCTTGAGGTCTCTCCAGAATGCACCTTTTGGTTGCCTCCAACAGCTGTACGTTCAGTTAGCTGCTCTAGGGTTTGGATTCGGAACCAGAAGTCCCAGCTAGCACTCTCTATTTCCTAGGCCTCTTCCCCCACCTTCAGACCTGCATCCCTGGTTGCCTCTTTTACATTCCTCTGCCTGCCCGCATCCCGCACATCCTCCCGCCTTTGCCACCTGACTTTGGCCAACATGGTCTCCTTCTCCTTACTAGTCCTGCTTTTTCCACCACCAGTACCTCCAGATATTCCCATCCCGCCAACTCTTTACAACCTCCTCCAAATATTACCACCTTAATCACCTCTTTACCGCATTCTTCTCCTTCTCTTGCCTCCAGAAACCTCCACTCCTGCAAAGTCCCTATATCGAACTCCAGACTCCTCCAACTACCAGCCATAACCTGTTCCATCAACCCGCAAACAGGGAATGAGAGTAATGGATGATATATGACAGTAATCCTCCAACTTGGGCAAGCCTTCCCTTCAGTATCTGCACTTGTGGCGGTGTGGGCCCTGTGATTGGGCTATGTATCAGCGGGGAATCGTGTATCGGGATATGAACTTTATATCTGTGTGACTTCCGCAGTCCGGGACTGTATTCCTCTATATCAGCAGTATATGCGCTGCTAATTGGGTGGCCACATTGAGTAATATGAACATAAAGTGTGAAAATATTACACCAGGAGAGCCTTTAGTGTAGGGCCTACAAAACAGAGGCATGTCCTGCCAGTGTGTTATAGGGTGAAAAGAGACCTTGCATGGGGTCCTTAGGGTATATCAACAGGAATAACTCCCAACTTTTGTATCAGCTTATTATACAGAGGGAAGCTCACATGTACCCAACAATAGGTGCATTCGTGCAGCCTGAGTGGATGTGGAATTCTGTTTTAGGACTGACCACTAGAGAGCGTGTTGTGAGTCCACTGCCTTTGCCTGGGGGTAGTGGAAGGGGTGCTTTGTGGGCCAGGTGCCACCACCGGTAGCATGATGCTAGGCCTGTGGAAGGTACACTGAGAATCTTCTGGGCTACACCACCTTACCCCAAGTCTAAGGTAGGAGGATGTCACTGAATGCATACTTAGTACCTCGGCCTCTTTAAGCTCTTTAAGAGATTCCCATGTCTTGGTTTGTCCAACCTCATGACAGGCCTGAAAATTATAACCCTCATTGGAAGTGAACCATGCTGTGAAGACTAGAGAAATCCTTATGAACATTAAGGAAATACAGAAAGCATCAGGTGTATCACAGACACAGCAGCTATCAGTGGGGGAGAGCGTACACAGGCGAACTGCTGGGCAACAACCGAAGAACGCACATGATATCTAAGGTGCCAAATAAACCTGACTTAGACTTGGTCCACTTTGCTGTGCAGCACGTTGGTGACTTATTCCAAAAAGGTACATGTAATAGTTCAAAGCTGCTGCTCCAATCCCATTAAAGTTTAATTAATCATACGTTGGTATGTCCACAACCAAGCCAAGTAACCCAGGAGTTGCACTCTGGCAAAAGCAATGAGCATTCTGATAGGGGTGAGGGTGTGAAGAGTTGGAGAGTGAGTTGCAAAAGAGAGAAGGGGGAAGGATGCCAAACAGAGGTGGAGGAGAGAGGAGGGGAGGCATAGGAGAGGTGGCTGGAGGAGATACAAGAGGATAGGAGGAAAGGGGGGGGGGTTACATTGGTGGTAGTAGGCAACATCATAGAAAGAGTTTGGTGGAAGGGATGAGAGGAGGATGAAGGAGTGTGAAGAGAAGCAGTTGGAGAAGGACAGAGTGGAGAGCATTGTATCAGAGGTTGGGTGGAATGTAAGAAGAAGTTGAACGGAAACAAGGAGAGATGGTTGGAGTACATATTAAGAAAGAGGTTACAGACAATATCCTGGAGGAGGTTGGGATGGACATCAGAAGAGAGACTACATTCAGGAAGTAGGTGGAGGGGACATATTAAAGGTGGCTTGAGGTAAAGGCAAGAGAGATCTGAAGAGAGATGTGGTCGAGGAGAAGGAATAGGCCAGCCCTAAGCATGAGATGAGTAAGCCTCAGAGGGATGCCTCAGATGGATGCATAATGAGTACTTGCCAAAGTATCTAAGAGGTAGAGAGTGGAGAAGAGAGTAAAGGAGGTGTAGGGGAAGGCCCATTTGGCAGGCAGAGCTCTAGTGCACACCCTCAGCAAGTCAAAGCACACAAAGGAACAGCGTTTTCCATATGGCAGCTGAATGAGGGGAGAAAGACGGATCCAGAATCAAAGCAGTGCGGGAGAGATCAACACATCCGGTGAGTTGGGGAGACCGGTCTGTGTTGAAGTCAAGGTTGCAAGCAGCAACATTGTATAAAGAGCACACGAACAAAGTTTGGTAACGCATGTGATGAAAGACATGAGGAAAGCTTCATTGCTGATGGATGTTTGAACTTTAACAGACAAAGATACAATACCAGTGACAGGGTGGTCTGGCACCGCAAGTGTGCTCAATCGAAGGTCTCTGTGAGATAGCCAGTCAAGAAGTGTCAGAAGTGAAAGTAAAAGATGAGAATGAGAAAAGAAGTGAATCGAAGTGGTCCTGCGATGGTTTAAGCAAAATCCATTGCACAATCGAACATCTTGAACGAGGGAGACCAATTGTGAACACTGTGCTTAAGGGATCCAAGCCCAAATGAGGGAGATCTGTGGTCCGAGCCTGTTCGAGGGAGACCAATTGTGAATATTGTGGTAAAAGGGTGTCCGAGCCTGAAGGAGGGAGACCCAGGGTGAACAGTGTAACCCAAGAACTTATGAATGTGAACATTCTTATCGGAAATTCAACTTTGGTGCTTGTTCGTTACCTCAGGCCCTCAGCAATAAGAGACTTTTGTTGGGAAAGAGACTTTGGCGCAGAAGGCCCTGATATCTATGCTTTGAACTATATCCTTGTGGCAGAGAAGCCAGAGTGTGTGCGAAGCTCAAGCATGTCACCTTGTCACGTGCTGAACACATGCGGAAGGGAAGCCAACTGCTCAACTATCCTGACATATCATTTCTTGAACACTTTTCCTTTTGCATACATTGTTGTTCCACACCATTTATATTTAGAAGTAAGGAGTGGCAATATGTTTATTAGTAAATGCCCTTTTATTTTAACAGACTCCACTAGGACTGCGTTATTATTTGATAGTCGTAGCTTGCTCCCATCCTTAGATTTATAGTTAGATATGCATTCAACCAACCCATGGAAGTTGAATAAACACCCTTGAACTGTGTTCACATGTGTCTGTCTTCACTGTTTGATACCATGCCTTCCTTACACTGGAAAAACGCAATCTGTAGAAAGCTTGGCTCCATTGAGAATGTTTTTTTTTTAAAAAAAGAACCTAGTGCTCCCAATTGGGCCATCCATAATTTTAATCGACGAAGAGACAGGATTTAACCCCCCCTGTTGGGGATAATGCAGTCCTTATGACAATTTTATATTGGCCAAGGTTATGGAGTAATCCTGGGTTACATACGTTTCGAGAGGCTGCTATGGATGTTTTCAGGCAGCCCAGAGCCTCGTCTCACAGTGGTTTCTGAATATAAAAAGTATATTGCCTGAGAAAGGACACAGTTACCTTTCGATGTCCCCTGGTCATATTGTGGGTAGTGTAAACAAACTGTTAAAATTGATTACTGGCAGAAACGAGAGCAGGATTTATTGCAGACCATATATACCTCCCCAGCTTCATCAATTTACTGGAAGAACAAGACCAGTAGGGGATATGAACCCTATCTGGTTATAGGAAACCTAGGTTACTGCGCTCACTGTGTGTCAAACTGAGATATAGTATCCTGCCAGTGGCAGCAACACGGAATAAGTGGAATGCTGTTGAATCAAACAAATGTGACGTACTGCGGGGATAGGATTCAATGGTTTGACCATTTTCTCCTAGTGTGTCCCTTGTACCTTTCTTATAGAAGGATGGACTTAGGCCAATATTTATCTGGTACGGCATTAGCAATGTCATTCTGCAGAAGGACCGATGACGCCTCTAATGTGTTCACAGTAGCCACATATATCCATAGATCCTAGCTGAAAAGAATTGCACTTTTGAAACTTTTGCCTTGAGTGATCTCCTGGCTGAGTTAAATATGACAATATTACATCATTCTTATCGCTGCTTCTGTGCGTCATTTTAATGATAGCGCATGGCAAAATTGTAAAGTTAAAATGGAATTTTAAGCTGGAATGCATAATGCATTTGCACTTTATATGTCTTGGGACATTGGCGTCTTAGGTATATCATCATTTGTAATAGTTTTAATATTTCTTTATTTATTTGTATTATGTTTGTCTTACTGTGTTGTATGTATTTATACCTGACGTTTAATGGCGTTCAGGGAAAATAAAGTATTTTTGACTGACTGATTGATGTCTCAACTAACATTTTGTTACATGTTGAAACACTTGTCACCTCCATCTACAGGTTTCAAACAGATAGCATAGCTGAGAGATTTACTCATTATTGCAGACGTTGGTAGATGAGGACACCAGAAACTGTGCCATCTTACTCCTGTGGGCCCTATTTACTTTGCGGAAGACACCACAATCCGCAATAGGGGTCTCTCCTTTAAACTGGTTTATGGGTAAGACCCCCAAGACTTTCTTGAAATGCTCAATTAGGGATAGGAAAACCAGGAAGAGACTAGATAAAACACTGCACAGTTGGTTTAAACCACCAGGGAGTACATGGGTTTGCAGAGAGACTTAGTCCATCAACACTTACACGAGAGCCAGAAAAAACAGAAGTATTTGCAGGACCACCATAGTCACTTAAAGGAAACTTCAATTGGGAAACCGGATCATTGTGTTCCTCTCGACATCTGAGAATAAACTCCAAGCAAAGTGGCATGAGCCCTATCGAGTTGCAGACGTCCTGAGCGATGTGAACTATCGTACACAGCAAAAGACCTCACAGGTATATCACGTCAACTGGCTGAAAACATGGAAAGGAGATGGAGTGATGGCCAGCATTGAGATTTAAATAGAGTGTGACCTAGTGCCAATTTGATAGAAATGATTCCTGAGAACCTGAAAATGTATCAAGCAAACGATTTACAAGGATATATTGAACATTATAAAGATGCATGTCCGCAAATCTGTGTGGGTAAATTACTTTGTGCTTTGAATTGTGGCTTAACCAGGGAAGACGATCTGGCCCACTCTGTTGCCAGAGCGTGACACTTGCCAGAGTGTGACAGTCGAGTCTATGATACAAAAGATGTTGAAACTCTGAGTCATTGAGCCCTCTGAGTTCCTCATCCTTACTGATAGTGTTGGTTGCTAAGTTGGATGTGTTAGGGAGGTTTTTGCAACAAATCCTTGGATATCCGCACTTCTCCCCAAGGGGGCGCCCCTTCCCATGAGACCAGGGAAGTGAGGCTGCTAACTGATAGTCCCCCTGGGGTGGTACTCAGAAGGAGGATCTCATGGGGAGAGCCCTCCTCCCTGTGGGACTAAGGACGACTATCCAGGGAGAATGCGGTATACTTCACCTCAATCCCCCTCCCCAAACCTCCTTTTCCTTGCCATCTCATGTACATTTGTCATGTAGTAACAACAGTGCTGGGACGAGGAAGAACATAGTTGACCCAAGAGAGATCTATGCTTAAGGTACTGGGACTAAGAAGAGTCAGGTCTAACCCAGAGAGAGCTCTGAGGGATGTACTGGGATGAGGAGGAGGTGCTGAGGTATGAAGAGCAATCCTCAAACCACTATGAAGCAGTCCAGTGTTTCAGGAATTATTATTGCCCAAGGCCAGTACAAAATAGAAAAGGGAAAAACAAACAGAGAGAGGCCTGCCATGGAGGAACCGCAAGTGCAGACGCCGACTGGAGCGAAGAAGCGACAGGGTTGCTAGCTGGAACCCAGACAGACAGGTGGAGGGGGTTCCACATCTGTCCAGAGAGGAAGCACCAACCGGCGAGCGGGGGACACCCACGTCCATGCGAAAGTAGGGGTGGAATCATGCTGCCAAGGGAAGCAACACAGAGGAGCGGAACTCTGCAGAGTCATTGCAGCTCCAGAGAGTTATAAGAAACCACAGAGAACACGGAGAAGCACGCAGGAAAGCCCAAAGCCAACCGGAGAGGAGCGACAAACACTCTAGAGCCACCCGGGTGACTGGGGCGGTTGGTGGGACTGCGAAGGAGAGAGAAGCAAGGGTCTGGGACTCGCCCCCAATTAAGAAGAGCATCACATGTCCTCTTCTTCGGCGCAGTACCTGACAGAGGTGTGAGCCAGGACTGCCAGAGCAATTCGAGAGAGAGAGAAGCACAGGTCTGGTACTTGCACACAATTGAGAAGAGCATCATAAGTCCTCTTCTAGAGCGCAATACCTGGCAGAGGTATAAGTCAGGACCGCCAGAGCAATCAGAGAGAGAGGTACATATCTCAGACCCGCCCTCTGATAGTGGGCATCATAATCACTCTTCCTCATCGCAGTACCTGGCAAGGAAATAAACCATGTCTGCCAACCTTGGTCTGGGACCATCACATAAAATAAGAAGTCTGGGGAAGGCAGTCATTCCCCCAACCTTTGTGAACTATGATAAAGGCCTGAAAACAAGACCATACTTGGCAGGTTAGTGAACCAAGTTGGTCCAAGCCAGGGGAAGGGAGATGTACCTCCTGGTACTGTGAACTGTATGATCAAGCCTGAGAAGGGCATGGGGAAGGGCGTCATTCCCCCAACCTTTGTGAACTGTGATACAGAGACTGAGAAGGGCCAGGGAATGGGAGTCATTCCACTAGCCTTCGTGAACTGTGATAAAGAGCCTGAGAAGGGCCTGGGGAAGGGAATCATTCCACTAGCCTTCGTGAACTGTGATAAAGAGCCTGAGAAGGGCCTGGGGAAGGGAGTCATTCCCCTAGCCTTTGTGAACTGTGATAAAGAGCCTGAGAAGGGCCTTGGGAAGGGAGTCGTTCCCCCTGCCATTGTGAACTGTAATAAAGAGACTGAGAAGGGCCAGGGGGAGGGAGTTATTCCCTCAACCATTGTGAACTGTTGAAAAGAGCATGAGAAGGGCCTTGGGAAGGAAGGGATTCCCCCTACTACAGGGAAACTACAAGTCAAGGAAGGCACAGGGAATTGAGCCATTCCCTTGGCACTGTGAAAATACTGAGAACAGGAGACCTGGTGAAGGGAGACATTATCCATGAATCCAGTAGTGAGAATAACTATGGGAAATAAGTATTGTTGATGTTTAAGCTGGAACCTATCTTTTGAGGTTCAACTGAGAACTTTACAGCACCACAACCTGGAACTTTGTTTTGAATCTTGGAGAAGAATTGAGACTTGAGGAAGGGAGTCATTCTCTCAGGCAAAGTTCCCACCTGCCAGTTGGAACTATAATCTGTTGTCCAGAAGAAGGGCATCATTCTTCTGGACCGAGAAGATCCACTTTAGTTTAGTTACAAGTGGGAGGCTCAGAAAGAGGCCTTTTGACACACAATGGTGGACTATTTTCATTTACTTGGACATTCTGACGGAATCCTTAGTTCCTTAGTTGAGATTGGGAAACCCCTCTTAAAGTTAGGGAGAGTTTGGTTTCCTCTTTAATTGTATCAATGAAAGTGTATGCCAGTGTGTCAGTCTCCTCCTTCTGCACCCTTACTTTTTGCACTGACTTCCGCATGGTTAATAAAATGTCTGGATTTCACTCCTACACTATGCTATGCATAGATAACAGATCGAAAGGATTGGACCACCTTCCTATATCTCTACACTAGATTTAACAAAGTTGTATTGGCAGACACTCCTTGCTTCTGAGGACTGAGAAAAGACAAGCTTCTTGATAGATGCTGTTCTGTTATAGTTCACTGTCCTACCCTTTGGGCTTTGCGGCGCACCAGCATTGCTTCAAATGGTTATGGGTAAAATTCTTCAATTCAACCAGAAATATGCAACGACTTACCTTGTAAATATCATCTATAGCAAGTCCTGGGCAGATATTATATACCACCTTTATTTGGTTACCAAGAATTTAAGAAGAGCGGGAAGCCATGCTAACGCATCTTGCTTTGCCTTCGAGGAAGTACATAGGGTGTTATGTTTGAAAACCTACTGTGCAACCTGAGGGGTCAGTAATGCGAACCGGACAACTGCTTGTGTTTTTCTTAGAATTTTGCATTTTATTCAGAAGAAAAAGGTGCAAGTAAATCCTCTCTAGACCTACTTTAACAGGGAGTACCCTCCCTAGTATAAGAGCTAAGGGGATCACTCCTAGCCTACATAAAACTGGCCCTCACACTAGAAAACAACACATTAAAGTAAACAACATACATAAATGAATACCAACAAGTAGATATTTGAATGACCTTCACCTGTCCTGGCTAAATCCATTCCCCAGGATTGTTCAGAGTCAGTTTTCCCAAATGTTCAGAAAGAAAAGTGAAACCGTGAACTAGTTTTTGTAAGTTCCAAATGAAACAAAGGTTCACCAAACACAAATCCATTGGTAACAGTTCTTCAGCTTTCTGTTGAAAGGTTCCCCCTCCAATTCCAGCCAAGAAAACAGCACAGATGGTAATCGTGGATATCCTCTTTCCAAGCTTGTTTTGCCATAGTTCAAAGAATAAATGAATAACTTCTTCGACAACTTTCCAAGTATTTATGACCTCTGCAGTGTCTTTGGTATAATTGTCAGGATTCTTCTTCTAAGGGGTTGCTTTCCTCTTATCAAACACTCTTCTACCACCGTTACCATGGGAACAGGCTAATTTCTTCTACAGTATACCTCTACTTCAACCACCTTTACTATAACATCCACTGACAGTATTATACACAACCACAGTTCTGGTACTTCTGCTTCAACTCGATAATTTATGACTGCTAGTCATTTTAAAGACAAGACTCTTCGACATCCACAGTTAGGCAAGACACTCTTCTTTCCTATGTTATAAGAAAAGGGCAGCCTCTTTGTCTCTTCTGTCTGTCTTACTACCCCTGGTATAACCTGCCTTTACTTCCAGAATGCCTTTCTCTCAGCTTCAACCGTCTCAGCATTACATATTGTTGACTTAATCTTCCTGCAAGCATCCAGCTCCCTTCACACCTTCTTGGTTCCGGTAGCTACCCTGAAGCTGTATTGCCACACTTCCAGCTTTGGATAACAATGTCACATTTGTGTCAGAGGACACTGGACCTTTAATAACTTTAACAAACTCAGAATTCAAGTGTATAGATTTCAACAGGGTTTGGCTCTTGGCTTGGGGTACTGCTTGTTCTTGTCAGTTTGATAACTTCTAGAGTTATAGAATAATTTTTCTTGATGTTACAAGGTTCAATCTTCAAAAGAGAATCAGAGTTAGGTACACACGATCACTCTTTAAAGAGATCTTTATCTTTAAAGAACCGTAAGTAATTGTGTTCCCACTTATCAACCCAGAGACATTCTCGTGTCCCTGCGTCCCTTAAGTGATCACACTTCCTTATGAACTGCCAGCCTCGTGTTCTTCTCCTTCTGCTATTACTGCCAGCCTTCCAGCTCTAGCTTCATCTATCTTCCCCCTCCAACTGCAGCCTTTTATGCCTCTTAGGGGGGCAATTGAGTTTAGGTGCCGGCCCGTACTGGTATTGCCTGACCCTGGCAAGAGCTGTTAGGTCTAATTGCCTGTCCTCTGCTTCTACATGCCTCTTCACCAGTCTTCTTTGTCTCAGTCCCTAAGGGATTCTGGGACATGTAGTTCACTTTAGTGAAATTAGGTTTTCCACTTCTATTATAGTTTTGGGGGGAGATTTAATTCCCCTAGTATTTTTAAAAGAGGGAATGTAAGTTTCTACTTTATTAGAGGAAGAAGGTGTATAGAAAGCAACATTTCCATCATTCCTTGTCGTGTGCCTCTGGTCTTGAGGAGGGTGTTTGTTTTTAGGGATACAAAAGATTTGTTCTTTTGATATATGTTGTGGGGTTACAACCTTAGAATTTACCATCTCAGTTTTACCAGGAGGATTAGAGATATTAAAATGACAATAAGCTAGAACCTCCTCTGGCATAGTGGTGAACGTATCCCTTTCAGAGGAAAAATACTGGGTCTCATACCACGGCATCTCCTCACTATCGTGGGCCTTTTCTCCACCCAGGTGATCCTCCTGCAGTACACCACCCCCAAGGCTAGGATCAGGAAGTGTCTGCCTTTCCCTTGCCACCTGGGAGGAGACTTTAGGCAGGGGTTTAGTGAAGGATCTGCAGGAGTCTTCACAGCAACCACAGTGGCCAAAGTCAAACCCGTTCAGAAAGTCCCACTGCATACCAGAAAGAGATCTTCAATTCTTCTTAAGGCTAGTTGGCTACTGCAGATGATTTATCCCTAACGGTATGAGTCTAGTGACAGCCCCTTGCCGTGCACCTGTGGAATAGTTGAATTGCCCAGTGGGTTCCCAGTGTATGGCCTCCTGGTCCAGCCTCACATCTCAGGTGGTGGCCGCTTGTTTCTGTAACCACTCTACTCACTACCCCAACCACAGACAGAGGGCCTCATTACGAGTATGAAAGCATGCCTTTAATAAGGGCAAGGCTGCCTGCATACCGGGTTCCTTCAATGAGAAATTACCGGGCCATTCCAACCTTGGAGGACCCGGTAATTCCTCATTGAAAAAAAACATCCCCATTCCCATTTGAGCCCCCATAGGGCTCAATGGGAATGGAGACGGAGATAATAACGGGCCCATTATTAGCTCCCTGGTCCCCTTGCGGGACCCGCTAAGGACATCTGGTCTGACCAGACGTTCTGAGCGGGTCCCGAAAGGGGATCTCGTAATAGGGCGTCCCGTAATGAACGGTGCCGGTCCCGTACCGGCACCCTTCATTACGGGAGCGCCAGGGTCGGAATGAGGCCCAGAAGACTTTGCCACATATCATTCCCCTGTCTTCTGAGCCCCCCAATGGGTGTCAATAGGGTGTTGGCTAAAGAAAACTGCATTAGTCTGCAGATGACCTTTGTGAAGACTTGGACACGATGGTGGCATATTTTTGGGCATAAACGTTTATTGATCAATAAAGGGTTGGAAAAATGCCCCTCTATCCATAAAGCTTAGAGGGGTTTCCCTGTCTCAAAGACAACGAGTGAAACTGTCAGGATGTCCAAAACCAAAAAGTTTGTCACTGTCTTGTCTCAAAAGCCTACCTCTGTCCCTAACACTAATAACATAAACTAACTGTGCAAGAATGGTCTCTTTGCAAAGTAAAATGTTCAGAGTAGTTCCAACCAACAGAAAAGTTCCCAGTCTCTCAGGGACAAAAGTGATGAAATAAACAATGTTCAAAAATATAAGATTACAAGGCTACTGTTGTGCTCCTTTTCCCTAGACTTCTACTTATTCTGCTTTCCTTACTTTTGGGCCTCTGATCCCCGTATCATGTTAGGTAAATGTCACTGGTTAATTCAAAAGCATATATTTCTCAGGTTTACAGTTTTTTATCCCACCAACTTGGCACACTTCCCTACCAAGCGTAGGATTCCTTTCAATTAGTGCTTTTCAGTTCAAGGGTTTTTGACCCTCTTATTTCTAACCTCTCATGTGGGTGCAGGTCCCAGACTCACAATATTCTGTACAGCATGGTTTACTCTCCTGCCAAACAACTGGCCTCTCACGGACAGTCTCTCTTTCTTTCACAGGGTCCCAGCCCCTTTTACTCTTTATCATGTTAGGCTTTTGCCTTTCAGATGGGTGCGGGTCCCAAACTTGCAATATAACGTTGCATCCACTTGGTTTTCTCCCCTGCCAATCATACAACTCTTCCTGATTGGGCTCGGGAGGATAGCTCTGGGGCAATGCGCTCACCTTGGAAGCAAGATGAGGCGGAGCAACACACGTTCGATCCCCGGGTCCGTGCTTAGAAACCTCTCAGTATTAAGCTTGTTATATATAATCAATCATGCCTCCTTTATAATCAGGGTCCCAGACCCTCTTTTTCTCTGCTTCTTATGAGTGTAGGTCCCAGACTCGCAATGCGTTATCGCATGCTTGGTCCACTCTACTGTCAAACATCCGATTCCTCTTTCTCATTCTCTGGGTCCCAGACCCTCTTATACTTTGACTTCTATATGGGTGCGGGTTCCAGACTTGCAATGTCCTTTCAGGGTCCCAGACCCTCTTGTTTCAGCTTCTGCCTTCACCCCCTTTCTTCCCCAGAACTCTAACCCCTCTTGGACAACGCCCACTGGCGTAACAGGGGCCCCCGCGACCACATGTTCTGGAAGGGGGCCCCACTTGGAGTAAAAAAAAAAAAAATCTTTTTTTTTTTTGCAATTTTTTTTTTTTTACATTTTCTTTTTGAATTCATTCTGCATTTCTAAAGAAATTATTTCTGCAACAGAAATAATTTCTTTATGAAGGCCGAGTGAATACAAAAAGTCCGGTGGCTACCCCCACCCCATGACATGAAGACCCTAGGCTGGAGGCCTCCATGTCATGGGGTGGGGAAGCCCTACGACTTCAAAAATAAATAGTTTATTTTTTAAGTCACTCTGCCTTCATAAAGAAATTATTTACGTCATGGTTCAGTCCTTAACGGAAATAATTTCTTTATGAAGTCACAGTGACTTCAAAAATAAACAATGGGCCTCATTACGAGCATGGCGGTAGCTGTGCCTGTATGGGAGGCACGGCTACCGCCTTGCTCGCTACAGGCACCGCCTCCCACGATTGGGCAATAACCGGCACATTACAAGATGAATGGGCCGGTAATTGCCCATTCGCGGGTGGCGGTATTGCCGGGCTCCCGATCCCCATTCTGCCCAATAGGGCACAATGGGGTTGGGGAGCATGGTTGCGCCGGCACCGTTGATAATGGTGCCGGTGCAATTACAAGTTATGCTCGCGGGTGCCGCACAGGGAACCTGCGAGCATAACTCGTAATGCGGCGGCACGGTATGAACATTCTTGGATTCCTCCTCTGTTAAAGAAGGCTATGTTGGATTCTTCCATACCAGCTAATTATAGACTGACAACTAATGTTCCATTCCCCCTTAAGATTCTTGACTGGGTTTGCTTTTTATAGATTCCGGAATACCTTACTTGTAACAATCTATTGGGCAAAAGGCAATCTGGCTTCCGTGCAGCCCATGGGACTGAAGCGGCACTGCTGGATTTGAAATTGAGCATACTGCAACACATGGACAAAGGGAAGGTTGTTATGTTTATGTTGCTTGATCTGCCCGGCGCATTTGTTTTGGTCGATCACTCCCTGTTAACTGAGAGGCTCTCGCAAGTAGCAATTTTTTCATCTCCATCAGCTGCTTGGATTAAGTCTTCCTTGACAAATCAATCAGCTAAAGTTTATTTTGTCGATGCTGTTACGCATCCAACCAAAATCAAATGTGCTGTGCCTCAAGGATCTTGTCTATCAACGATACTAGATAACATCTTCACAATGCCCCTATTCCAGCTGCTGGATGACAGAGGGACTAGGTATACCAATTATGCTGTGTAAGAAACCTGAGGGTTATCTCACTCTTAAACCCCCTAGATCCTCTTCTCAGGTGGCCAGAGAAAGGCCATTGCTCTTGGATCCCTGTGGGTGGAGAGGCGAGGGAGGCTCACCTGGATGGAGGGTCCTCGGAGATTGAGGGTGGGATCTCTAATTCTGACCAACCTAACCCACCCCCAACCTTTATGGACTACTGCAAGACCTCTCGCCTCATTGCCACACATTTAACATTTGAAAGTACTTGGACGAGGAAGAGGAGACTGAGTGTAATGAACACTACACCTTAATTTTACCACTCTGGTACTGGGACGAAGAAGATACCTGCACAGTATGGTGAGAGTCAGACATGCACTGGTTTGGCCCAGTAGTTTCACCCACAGTGAGCGCAATGTGTTTCTGTGACCACTCAGAGTCCCAATCTCTTAAAAGGATAATTTTGATAATATAATGCTTCATTAAAATGAGGGCTCGTTTGGACCTAAGGTCCCATGGCTGTTGGCAATGGGTTAGTGTCGGGACTTTTTCTTGAGCCAAGGTGCCTCTTTGATATTTCTTTTTTTCTTTATTTTTATTATTGAAATATATTAATACATTAACTTGTTTACAGTATAAGTTAACAAACGAATCATTTGATTGATATATGATCGATAACATTTTCCGAATAACAGAGTTGTTGGAATTATAAATGAGTAAATGTCAGTGTAATTATATAATAAAATATATTAAATGTCAATTGATATTTCTTAAAGGATAAATGATGTTTTTACTGTCTCTGCAACTGCCCCTTCCCGATGCAGGGGACTAAGTGTGGGTGAGCGGGGGTTCGCCCATACCACGGTGAGTGCATCGTCCACAAGCTTGGGGAGGTACCTGGCCCCCTTGGCCACCCGAATAGATGCCCCAATAATCATGCAGGGGACTTCATTACAGGATCAAACCAGCAGGCATCATGAAAATAAACTAGACATTTAAAAATATATATATTTTTGTGACTCAGTTTAATTTACATGGAAGAGAGCACAGATTAGCTGGTCGGCTGGTGCTGGTGGGAACGGGACATTCTAGTATAAATGTCCCATTCTGACCATCTCATTTTCCAATTTATAAGGGGGGGGGTTGACATAGAAAATAACGCATTCCCCACTCACAGCTACATCTGCTGCCTTGAAACTTAAGAGTTTCGTTTTTAAAAAATAATGTGTTTTGTATATAGCACTTTCACCAAAATACTTTTCATAGAGAATTTGTATATACAATTATTGTTCTGATTTGATCACCCTTGGATGGATGAAAGTCAGAGCCAGCCATGCTTGGGTCCAGAACTGTGATCTGCAGACTGCACACAGCCAGCAGTGAGTGCTTTACTTGTGATCTATTTTAAGGGCCTGCTGGTAGTATGACAATGCCAGTAACCTGGCAATCAAGAGGACACAGAAACCCCTCCGATCAATGGGTGGGAGGCCTACCAAGGAGCTATCCAGAACCAATCCTACCCATGAGGTGAACGGTAGCATCAGAGAGGGCCCCAATTCCTGTTTCCCCCCACCGTGTGGCAGTGTTTATATCTACAGACCCTTATCTCAAGCCATGCCTAAATGCTTGTCAGTCTCTCTCTTTTACATGCAGAACCAAAGCTGGTCAAGATCATGGGTCAAACAGCTCTGAACCATCAGAAAAGATGACAAGTTCCACCTGTGCATAAGCCACCCTCCAGAGAGTCGAAACAAAGTGGCCTGCAGAAAGACAATAAAAGAGAGCGGCCGGAGAAAGCTCCAGGCCTGCGCAGTAGTCAAAGCCCCAGCACAAAGTCACCCGCAGAAAAAAAGAGAGATCGAGTCACCGAAGATGACCACAAGCCGGCACAGCGGTAAGCAAGCTGGTGCAGGACCGCCAGGAAGCACCGGTGTTGCTCCGTACCAAAAACCTGATCTCCTAGACCACTCGGGATGATCAAAGGACCAAAAGAGCCTGTGCATTCATACCTCAATACCTTAAAGCAGGAGAACGTACTACCATTTGGAACTGGGTACATCGCCGTTGACGATACGTGCCAAACCCGCGCAGAGAAAGCGCATGAGGCTTACACCCAGTTTTCAAGGACTATGGCACACATGCACATCCTGGGGATGGTGGGGCAGCCAGCATGGGTTAGGGGAGGGAGCTACTTCTCAAGCCTAAAGGGGTACTTAAGACAGTAAGGGGAAGATGCACGTTTATTGGATGAGCTCAGAAGTGCAGATGGAGGGTGACCAAGACACCAGCAGGAGGAAGAAAGGAGTGGCGGCTCTTGGAGGAGATTGTTGGAGCCGGTGAGGTACTGGGTTAGGAGTGGTAGAGGTTCTGCTTATTTGTGTGACAAGTGAGTAGGAGGAGATAGTGTAAGGAGTGAATGTGCAGTGGATGAAGATGGATGAAAGGGTGTTTGTGTTGTAGGAATAGTTTAGTAGTGGGAAGAGGAGAGCAGTGGTGGGGGAGGAGGAGTGCAGTGGGAGGAGTGTAATTGTGCGAGGAGGAGCGTAGTAATCGGAGGGGAAGTGTAGTAGTGTTGGGAAGGGCAGGAGTGGAGTGGGAGGTGTAGTTACAGCAGAGAGTGGAGGTGAGGAGTAAGAGTGAAACATCAGAGGGATAAAGGATCGGAGGGAGAAATCAGTCTAGGGAGCGGTATCAAGAGGCTTGGAGGGAGTAAAGGTGAGTGGGCGTGGCTAATCACGATAGATCAAGCACAAAGCACTCCTAAGACTCCCATTGGAGCACTAACCTCTGGTTAGAGTCGGGAAAGTTAGGAAGTCCCTGAGGGAGGTAAGGTAGCCTGCACTTAGGGAGCCCACCTGGAGGATAGGAGAAGATCACAGGCAGAAGGGGTTACTGTTCACTAGCACTAGCCAGGAGTTACAGACGCCTGGGCTAGGCAGGACATCCCAAGTGAGACTAGAGGCATAGGGATGGCCCTACACCCACACACATATTTCAATAAATCCTTTGGACTGGACTTGAGACTGAAGGCCTCATCACGAGTCTGGCAGTAACCCTTAAATGCGGTGGTAGCGCTATTACCGCTGCATTTAAGGGTCTGCCAGATAATAGGCTTGGCGGATTTGCCCCCAGCTCTAAGATGGGGGCAAATCCACAGCGAGTTTGCCGATTTTCGGCATTATTACCGCCGGCGGTAATAGCGCCGGCGTTAATAACGTGAAAATTCCCCATTGGGCCCAATGGGGGATGGGGAATTCCCAAATGGGCCCAATGGGGAATGGGAACCAACCGCTCTGCCAAACCCATGATCCGGCGCTAATAGCGCCGGGGGTTTGGCGATAGGGCTAATAGCCCCAGCAGTAATACCGCCGGGGTTACCGCACAACTCGTGATGAGGCCCTCAGTGTTTTCTGTGCCATCTGTGACATGTAGCGTCAGAGGTGGGATTCGTAAGGCCCCAAAACAGAGGTCGGCCTGCGCCTGCATAACCAGTGCGATATCTGAAACTGGGGATTCCGGGGTAACTGCCAGTACCGAGCCTTGGGACCGAGAGGTCTGGGAGATAGGAGTGACATTAGAGAAGTGGTGTATCCTGCGGAAGAGATAGAGAGAGCCAAACAGCCAGTCCAATTGCGCCCAATAGCCTCTCCGACAAAGGTGATTTTAAAAGTGTCCCCAATTGCATTTGAAGTTGCGCCCAATAGCCTCTCTGAGAAAAGTTGATTTTAGAAGTGTCCCCATTTGCATTTGAAGTTGCGCCCAATAGCCTCTCTGAGAAAAGTTGATTTTAGAAGTGTCCCCATTTGCATTTGAAGTTGCACCCAATAGCCTCTCGGAAAAAAGTTGATTTTAGAAGTGTCCCCAATTGCATTTGAAGTTGCGCACATTAGCCTCTCCGGAAAAAGTTTGGAAGTTAGAAGTGTTTCCCAACTGCACCTAGAACTTCTAAACTACACTCAGAAGTTGCGCCCAATAGCCTCTCCGAGGAAAGTTGATTTTAGAACTGTTTCCCAATTGCGTCAAGAAGTGTACCCAAGTGCATTAGAAGTTGTGACCAACAACCTCTCTGAGAAAAGTTGACTCTAGAAGTGTTCCAAGCTGCATTTTGAAGTTGCGCCCAATAGCATCTCTAAGAAAAGTTGCGCCCTCTCTGACAAAGTTGTTTTTAGAAGTATTCCCAATTGCATTTAGAAGTTGCGCCCAATAGCCTCCCTGAGGAAAGCTGATTTTAGAAGTATTCCCAACTGCACCTAGAAGTGTTCCCAGCTACATCTAGAAGTTGCGCCCAATAGCCTCCCTGAGAAAAGTTGATCCTAGAAGTGTTTCCCATTTGCATTTGAAGTTGCTCCCAATAGCCTCTCTGTGAAAGTTGATCTTAGAAGTGTTCCAAACTACATTTTGAAGTTGCGCCCAATAACATCTCTGAGAAAGTTGATTTTAGAAGTGTTCCCAATTGCATTTAGAAGTTGCGCCCAATACCCTCTTTGAGGAAAGTTGATTTTAGAAGTGTCCCCAACTGCACTTAGAAGTTGCGCCCAATAGCCTCCCTGAGAAAAGTTGATTCTAGAAGTGTTCCCAACTGAATTTGAAGTTGCACCCAATAGCCTCTCTGAGAAAGTTGATTTTAGAAGCGTTCCCAATTGCATTTGAAGTTGCACCCAATAGCCTCTCTGAGGAAAGTTGATTTTAGAAGTGTTCCCAATTGCATTTGAAGTTGCACCCAATAGCCTCTCTGAGAAAGTTGATGTTAGAAGTGTCCCCAATTGCATTTGAAGTTGCACCCAATAGCCTCTCTGAGGAAAGTTGATTTTAGAAGTGTCCCCAACTGCACTTAGAAGTTGCGCCCAATAGCCTCCCTGAGAAAAGTTGATTTTAGAAGTGTTCCCAACTGAATTTGAAGTTGCACCCAATAGCCTCTCTGAGAAAAGTTGATTATAGAAGTGTTCCCAACTGGACTTAGAATTAAAACCCGTCCAAAGCCCCACTAAAATGTCCCATATATCTCTCGGTGAACTTAGAAAGCGTTTCTAATAGCAGTGACAAATAATCTAACACCCCTCCAAGTAAATTGAATCTAGTGACTGACCAACACCTTCTCCTATGCACAGGAGAACTCAGAAACGTACCTAATAAACTAATAATCATCTGCCGACTATTATACCTAGAGAGCACCAAATAGTCTAATATTTGTCAAACCCAGAAGTGCACCTAAAGGCGTGACACCCCCGATCCTAGGCCGACTATTGTACCTAGAGAGCACCAAATAGTCTAATATCATCAAACCCAGAAGTGCGCCTAAAGGCGTGACACCCCAGATCCTAGAACTACAATCAGAAAACCTCCTAAATCAACCGAACGCCAGCACCAATCATGAGCGCACCCACTCCACCTGAGCCTGCCAGAAACGACCGCAGGGGACCACCCCCACTCTCCGATCTACCTTCCCCCCCGACCCCTCCCTCCCATATCACCCCACCCCCCTCCACACAAGCAGCCACTCCCCTCTCCAAACACCAAGCCAGAGGAGCACGATGGCGAAGCACTCACCCTAAAACCACTCATCCCCTGAACTCCACCCCCGACCCGCCAGCATTGCCCACACCCGCTCCCCTCTCCATCAGACCTAGCACACCCCACCCAGAAATCACCCACCCACCGCCCTGCCCTCATACCCCTGCCACCTTCCCCCCCCGACCGCACTCTTTCCCCTCCCTAAAAACTGCGCGCCGAGCCCTAGCACGAACCGAAGCTGCCTCCCTCTCCCCCTCTGAACCCCCTACCCTCTCCAACACACCAGTCGCAGCAAAGAAACTAAAGAGGAAACGCGCCTGGTCCCCCTCAATCTCTCAGCACTCCTCGCCTCCCCTGTCCCGACCCACCCCCTCTCTCCCGCATTCTCCGCCTTCCCCTGTGGCCTCCCCATTCCTGCAACCCCTCTCCCTCGATTTCTCATCAACTGCAACTGAAACTCCCCCCCGCCCACACCCCTCCCTCAAATCACCCAACCCAAATCCAATCATCCTATCACACCAAGCCACCCAGCCCCACCAGGAACCTGCCAAGTTTTCAGCCCGCCCACTATTCCCTTCTAGCATCACCGACCTTAACCCCCCTCCTCAGCTCTCTCCGCCACCGCCACACCCCGGTCCAGCACCTACACCTAACTTGCCTGCCGATCTGAACTGTATCCTATTTAACGCCCGTTCCGTAGCAAAAAACAGACATTGCATCTATGACCTCCTCACCTCTGTCAATCCAGACCTAGTTTTCATCACCGAAACCTGGTTCTCCAATGATTTCAACCCAATCGCTAGTGAAGCCTTTCCCCCTGACTACTCCCTCATCCCACTGAACCGTCCATCCAGAGGAGGTGGGGTAGCATTCGTCTTCAAATCTCTCTTCCGCGCCTCGATCATCGACAACCAACCCTCCATCCCTTCCTGCGAATCTCTCCTCGTTAAACTTTCCCTCTCCCCATCGCTCTCTCACAGTTTCTTAATAATCTACAGGCCCCCTGGTTACGATAGACAATTCGCAAACAACCTTTGCGACTCAATCGCCACCATGCAACTAAACCATTCCAACCTCACCCTCCTTGGTGACTTCAACATATGGCTCGACATCCCCACCAACCCTATGACACACTCCCTGGTTGATGGTTTAGATGCAATTAATCTCCAACCCCACATAAAAGGCCCGACTCATTACAAAGGACACACTCTCGATGCCATCTTTAGCTCCAACACCCTGATTCATTTAAAGCCCCCCACCCCAATCATCTGGTCAGATCACTTCATTCTCTCGTTCGCCATCCACTCACCTGACCCCCTTCCCGTACTTGCATCCGAACCTCCGATTTTACGCAAATGCTGGAAAAAATTAACGATCACCCCGGACCTAGCCGAGGCACTCCTCCAATCTCCACCACCCACCTGCCCGCCCGACAACAAATTAACCCCTGAGGCCTTTGACTCATGGCTCAACGCACCCCTCTTACGACTCACCCCCCCATGCAAACCATCAACCCGCTGCGCCCCTTTCCCCAGATGGTTCACTCCTGAGTTGAAGACCACTAAACGACTTTACAAATACCTAGAACGCAAATGGCAGAAAGAGAAAACCCACGAAAACAGGACCACCTTGGCCCGTCACCTCTATCAATATAAGTCCGAAATCCGGAAAGCAAAAAAAGCCCATTACAACACCCGAATCCTAAACTGCAAAAACCCAAGCAAAGAACTCCACAAAATCATCTCAGAATTCACCAATCCTGCTTGCAATACAACCAGCCCGACCGCCACACAATCACTGTGCGACTCACTCTCCCTCCACTTTCACAACACGGCTATCGAAAGAACAAAAACTTTAAACACTAAGATGGCTCAACTTCAGCCACCGAGCAATCCTCCGCCCATACCGCCCAGCCCTGCAACCGTAACCTCCACGCAACCAACGTTTGAATCCTTTAGTCCAATATCGCCAGAACAGTTTCTCAAACTGCTATCTGCCCGCAAACCTTCTGGCTCACCACTGGACCCCTGCCCAGCCACAACCCTTAAAGAAATTTTTGCCTCAACCTGCGCAGGAGAATACGCAAGATCTATCATAAATTCCTCCCTCTCTTCCGGTATCTTTCCCGACGCATTCAAAACGGTGCACGTCAAACCTCTAATTAAAAAACCATTGCTCGATCCACTCGAGCCCAAAAACTACCGCCCAATCTCAAACACTAGGTTCCTTGCCAAACTCATTGACCGAACCGCCTACTCCCAACTAAACTCCTTTGTCGAAACCAACAACCTCCTAGACCCAGCCCAATCAGGCTTCAGATCACGCCACGGAACTGAAACCACCCTAACCTCGATCTGGGATGACCTTAAAATGACAGCAGACTCCGCCGGATGCGCCGCACTAATCCTCCTCGACCTATCGGCCGCCTTTGACACGATCAATCACTCAATCCTCCTAGACCGACTCCACTCCATAGGAATACGCGGAACCGCCCTTAAATGGATAGCTTCATTCCTCAAAGACCGGCACCAAATAACGACACTCTCCAGCTTTACCTCACAACCCCGACCTGTTGACACGGGAGTCCCTCAGGGAGCATGTCTATCCGCCCTCCTGTTCAATCTTTACCTGATCACCCTCCCACCAATAATTCGTTCACACAACATCCTGTGTTACAACTACGCCGACGACACTCAACTAATTCTAAAAATCCTGAACTCGAAACCCGACTCCCGACCCGACCTGGCATCCTGCCTCCTTAACATAGAACTCTGGATGACCCAAAGCCACCTCCTGTTAAACCCCTCCAAAACAGAAATCATGATTTGCGGCAAGCTCGATCTTCTTCCGCACCCACTACCCTGGCCACCCGCCATGGGCAACTCACCGACACCCTCCATCACAGTGAAAAATCTTGGATGCACCTTAGACTCCGACCTAACACTCTCGCGCCAAGTCAACAATGTCTCAAAATCCTGCCACTACCACCTCAAAAATCTTAGGCGCATCCTTCCATATCTCTCATTTCCCAACAGAGTCTCTGCGGTCCAATCAATTGTCATATCAAGACTGGACTACGGAAACTCCCTATACCTCGGAATTCATGCCTACCAACTAAACAAACTCCAAAGAGCACAAAACGCGGCAGCCAAAATGCTACTTGCGCTCGGTCCAAGAGACCACGTATCCCCAGCCCTTAAGACACTGCACTGGCTTCCAGTAGCCCGTAGGGTAGCTTTCAAAACCTTATGCCTCTCCCATCGAGCACTACATAAAACCGGACCGCAATATCTTCAAGACAAGCTAATACCTTATCACCCCACTCGCACCCTAAGATCAAGCTCAGCCGGCCTCCTAGTAATTCCTAAGACAAACTCAACCAGGTTAGGCGGATCATCATTCTCAACGCTAGCCCCAACCCTATGGAACTCGCTCCCACCCCACATCCGCCTAACTGAAGACTTAACGGCCTTCCGCAAACTACTGAAAACCTGGCTCTTCCCCTAAAACTAACCAGCAATTTGACCGGAAGCAAGAAATGTACACCTAAAAAAAAAAAAAGAAAATAAAAAAAAATAAAATAAATAAATAAATAAATAAATAAATAAATAAAATCGAATGTAAACCATAAGACAAACAATACCAAACGAATAATATAGATCAAAACAGTGAAGTGGATAATACGAATAAATCATCAGAAAACTAGGAGATCTAGATGGACGCTTGTCCAGACGAAAGTGTTAGAGTGAATGAGAATCTAGAAGGGACGAGCGAAGAGGTCGGATGAACGTCAAGAACGGACGAACATGGAGAACGGACGAGCGTGGAAATCGGATGAGTATGGAGAGCAGATGAGTGTGGAGCGTGGAGAGCGGATGAGTGTGGAGAGCGGATGAGTGTGGAGAGCGGATGAGTGTGGAGAACAAATGAGTGTGGAGAGCGGACGAATATTGAAGAGCGGAGGAGCATGAAGAGTGGAGGAGCGTGGAGAACGACTGAATGTCGAAAAGCACAGAGCGAATGTGGAAAACGACTGAGCGGAGAGCACAGAAGCGTAAGATACAGTTGAGCCGCGAGAGCGGATGAGTGTGAGAGCAGATGAGTATGAGAGCGGATGAGTGTAGAAAGCGGATGAGTGAGGAGAGCGGATGAGTGTGAAGAGCGGATGAGTGTGAGGAGCGCAGTAGCGTGGAGAGCGACTGAATGTAGAAAGCACAGAGCGAGTGTGGAGAACGACTGAGCGAAGAGCGCAGAAGCGTAGGATGCAGTTGAGCCTGAGAGCGGATGGCGGTGGAGAGCGGATGAGTGCGAGAGCGGTTGAGTGTAGAGAGAGGATGAGTGTGGAAAGCACAGAGCGAGTGTGGAGAACGACTGAGTGAAGAACGCAGAAGTGTAGGATGCAGTGAGCCTGGAGAGCAGACGACAGTGGAGAGCGGATGAGTGCGAGAGCGGATGAATATAGAGAGCGGATGAGTGTGGAGAGCGGATGAGTGTAGAGAGCGGATGAGCGTGGAGAGCGGTTGAGTGTGGAGAGCGGATGAGTGTGGAAAGCGGATGAGTGCGGAGAGCGGATGAGTGTTCCGAAACAAACGAATACGTGGAGCAGACGTACGAGCGGCGCAGATGAGCTGATAGAGCGGACGAATGTGCGAAAAGATGAATGTGTGGTGTCGGGTGAGTGTGTGAAATGGATGTTGTGTGTGGAATGGATGAGCGTTTTGGTGCGGACGAATAGTGTGGAGCGGATGAGTGTGCTGAACAGACGAATGTGTGGAGCGGACGAGTGTGTGGAGCGGACGAGTGTGTGAAGTGGATGAAAGTGTGGCGCGGATGAAAGTTGTGAAACAGATGAATGTGTAGAGTGAACAAATACACAGTGCGGATGAGTGTCTGGAACGAATAGTCACGCAGAACAGACAAGTAATATTATCAGGCCAACAAGTAGTATGCTTTGCTGATGTGTGGGTGGTCCGGGTAATCGAGTATCAAGACTGTACGAGTGTCTAGACGGCACGAGTGTGTACACGGGATGACTGTGTAAACGGGAGGAATGTATAGACGGGACGAGTGTGTAGACCGGACGAATGTGCGGACCGGACGAATGTGCGGAGCAGACGACGTTTAACCAGACGAAAGTGTAAGAGTGAACGAGCATGTTGAAAAGACGAGCAAGGAGGGCGGATGAACGCCGAGAACGGATGAGCATGGAGAGTGGATGAACGTGGAAATCGGATGAGTATGGAAAACGGATGGGTGGGAAACGTGGAAAGCAGATAAGCGTGGAGAGCGGATGAGTGTGGAGAGCGGATGAGTGTGAAGAGCGGATGAGTGTGGAGAGCGGATGAGTGTGGAGAGCGGATGAGTGTGGAGAGCGGATGAGTGTGGGAGCGGATGAGTGTGGAGAGCGGATGAGTGTGGAGTGCGGATGAGCGTGGAGAGCGACTGAATGTGGAAAGCACAGAGCAAGTGTGGAGAGCGGATGAGTGTGGAGAGCGGATGAGTGTGGAGAGCGGATGAGTGTTGGGGAGCGGATGAGTGTGGGGAGCGGATGAGTGCGGGAGCGGAGAAATGTGGAGGACCGATGAGTGCGGGGAGCGGATGAGTGTGAGGTGCGGATGAATGTGGAGGGCGAATGAGTGTATAGAAAGCGTTTGAGTATACAAAGCGGATGAGTGCGTAAGCAGACAGGAGTTCATGCGCTGGGTAGACTGGAATGCATGCACAAGAAAGACAGGAGTGCACACTTATGGAACACATGAGAGCATGCGTGAGGCACACTGGAGAAGAATAGGTCAAGCAAGCATGAATGTGTAGTAAAATCCCGAACGCCTGAAATGAACAAAATGAATAGAACGGACCTGCACGCTCGGAACCGCGTGACATACATAATATGTTTTGGAATGCAGTGAACATTTGAAAGAGTACTTATCATAACACACCTCACGCCTACTCTCTCCCTTACATCACCACTCAACTAGAACACAGAGATACTATGACACCATTCGGTATAACTGTTCTCATATCTACATCTCCCGCTCACCCCACAACACTCTAAGTAAACACTGCTGGTTTCACACCCCCCAGCCAGGCGTTCTCCTCAGGCCTAACGCAGCCATTTTCGTCCTGGATAAAGCCAGCCAGAGTGAACACATACTCCTGATCTCTCAACCACCACACCTACCGCTAAGAAGCAGCCACCACCTGAATTCCGCACCAGCTGCACACATACCTGGTGCACACACGCACTTTTGACTCTCTCTTCTCTCTCCACTGACCCGAACTTCGGTTCCCGAGGGCGTTCAACCTACCAGCGCCTTCAGACCATACCAATGGTATATAAGGCGCTATATAAATGCAAAATAACATAACATAACATAACAGATGGAGGAAGAGACCATCCTGGGTGAAGGGCCTTGCTGAAGCTGGCGGAACAAATCCGGGAGGCCCAGGAAAAGCCCAGCAAGTGGAGAAAAAGCTAAGCTAGAGGAAGCGGGATACCCAATCTTCCCTAGGACAACACCTTTTAGACAGTGGAGGGAGCCCACAAGCGCAGATGAGGGGGAAGAAATAAGACGCCCCCTTCTGGCAGATATGGGATGGTTGCAGAGTGGCGATATTGGTAATTATGGTCATGGTAAAGTGTTGGTAGTACTGGGAATGGGAATGTGGCGGTGATCGCATCTGAATTTAGTAGTATTGTTATTTGTAGTAGAGTGAAAATGGGAGTGATTGCAATTTGAATGTGGCAGTGGCGATGTTGATCATCGAAATGTGAGTGCGGTGGTGGCGATTGTGGCATGGTTGTGGTGGTGGTGGTGGTGGTCATGGCAATGTGACAGTGGTGGTTGCATTACTAGGTATGGTAATGTGAATCCGGCAGTGCTGATGCTAATTGGGGCTTGAATGTTTCAACAATTGTTTTTCACTCAGTGTAGTGGCGATGATTGTAATATGAACGTGGCGACAATTGCTGTTTGAGCGGAGTATTAGTGCTGGTAATGAAAAGGTAGTGACTGTGAAAGCGGTTGTAGTATGGCACGGTTATGTGGAATATTGTTGTGGATGTGTGGGTACTTCGTGAGGTAAGTGTGAGTCTGCAAACTGAGTGCACTTGTGCGTTTGTGTAATATAGTTCTCTAGTGGCGTGGTGTGTTGAGGTTCACGTCTGCTGGAGGTTGGCTATGGAGTGCGCACGTTTTGTATTATTCTGTGGTGCTCGTGTTCTGTGGTTCTGGTGGTGTGGGTCAGCATGCATGGTGTAAGCTTATGTGGTGCTCGTGTTCTGTGGTTCTGGTGGTGTGGGTCAGCATGCATGGTGTAAGCTTATGTGGTGCTCGTGTTCTGTGGTTCTGGTGGTGTGGGTCAGCATGCATGGTGTAAGCTTATGTGGTGCTCGTGTTCTGTGGTTCTGGTGGTGTGGGTCAGCATGCATGGTGTAAGCTTGTGGTTCATGAAGGTGGGACTCCAGTTAGACTGGATAAGGCTCCCATGATCCATCACCACGGACTATACTGGTTTGGGCAGATGGTCGCTGTCTTGCATAACAGCCGGAGATCCCTCGGTTTAGGGGTCGGCTGGAGATTGCCCGGTAGGCCTCTTCTCCGGGGGCACTTTTGTGTGGTAACCTATTCTATTTCCATATTTTCTCATAGGAAAAGGGTTGGGCTTGCTGAAAAATGCGTAATATGGGGCCTCTTTGAAAGTGATTTCCAATGTCTCTTTTAGTTCGCAGTCCACCCCCGCCTAGGTTTCAAACCCCAAACCTACAAATGACTAGCCCCCAAATTTGTAACTCCGGTGCAGTAAAATAAAGGCGACCTACATTCCATAAGGTTCTAAAAACGTTTCTGCTGCACCAATCCTTGTACTCCTTACCATCAGCACGTGTTCTCGGGACTGCCGCCCCCCCCCCCGCCCCCCTTTAACTGTTTCCATTTTTTTCCACAGTTGGTGGCTCCGCATAGTTTAAAACTGCATTCGAGCAGTTCCAAGCTCGTGGTCAGTAGGCTTGATATGATATGTGTCATTTATGACGCTCCTGTACACAAGTGTTTCTAGGCCTGCACATCGATCAATCCGAATCATTGGAATTCCGCAGCACCTGTATTTCTTTGCATGAGTGCACTTTAAACTAATTTCCAGTGCTCGTTTGCAGCCTCCAAGCTGCGTGAGAGCACAGGAAAATATGTCGATACAATTATTTCTGGTGCTGTGGGCACGGATTTCTTTCCTGCAACTGCCAATTGCCCCGACCGCCTGCCAACAAACTCACGGCGCTCCCAGCCCAGTCCTCAAGCTAGATCCACTCCAGGTTTTCAGCATCTCCACACAAAATGCATCTCAGTACATTCAGTCTAAGGCGCTCATTTTAAGTTTGTGTGACAATCGTTTCCAGGCTCGGGTTGAAAAAAGGCACGGGGAGTCCAGGTGGTGTCCCCGATTCATGTGCCTATTACTGCCCTGTCCTGGAAATTAGCAGTAAATCGCTGCCACCATATGTGTGCCTGGCCGCTGTCATTACTATGAATCCCATGGTGTTCGCCTCCTTTTTTGGTGGTAAATCCATCATATCAGTTTACACTCACCAAGAGATTTTCCCGCTCTGCTCCTCACTCAGTGCTCGATTCTGAGGTGCATGAAAAAGTAGGAAAGTGTTCTTCCATAAAGGAACCACACTTTTCTTAAAAACACCATATTCTGTTAAAAGAAGAACGTGGCGCCCTAGCATCAAAACCTGGACTTTATTTTTTACATGCCTCTGATTTATGGCATGACAACAGCCCTAGCAGCCATCAGTAAAGCAGGGAAGGCACTGCAAGCGGATTCTCCTTGCAAAGCTGTGGTTTGGCTTGGTAAGGAGTCATACACAGCACCCGTGAGGAGTCATGAACATCCGCCGCTGCACGTTGTTAATTTATAATCAAGGCATTTCTCGGACGGCAGCACCACTTATCTGATTTACTGACGGCTCAAGGACACTTTTCATAAAATCAGAAAAGTGGCAGACTTTTTTGAAATCCTCGCTGCACACACTTGCCCCCACAAAGGTAGATTTTAGCAGCGTTTCTGCTAGAACCAGCCCTTCCACATACTTCAGAATGGTGGTGCTGGAAACTGGAGGGGAGAAAGTCGGCTTTCCACACTAGCAGGCGGATTCATGGAATTAATGTGCGCTGAAAAAATCGGCGCACGCGTGCGAAAACGTGCGAATCGCAGTGAAAGAGCGAAAATCGCAGTGCAAGTGCGATTATCGCAGGGAAACCATCGCACATCTATTCATGGAAGTCCGTGCGTGAGAAAAATGTGGGATGTGCGATGAAAATGTGCGCGGCGCACAGGCCATCTAACGGCATGCGCTAAGGCCACAGCGATAGCGCACATAGCGCGGCGCACACAACAAAAGTAGGCGGAACACGGGGCGTGACAAGCGGAATGGGGAACAACTTGAGTAAATGTGGGCGTCACGGGGGAAGTACAGGAGGCAAGTGCGCGGAACGCCCACACCCTCGTCTACAACACGTATTCATGGAATCGAATAGGGCAAACCAGCGCACGTCCAAAGACGCGCACAGGGCCATACATGTCCGCCACACGAAAGCAGGCAGGAGCGTCCATGCGCATGAAAAATATGCGCGCCGAATGTGCGCTAACAAAAAAAGCGAATAAACAGCCATGAAGATTGCCCCACACTGTGGCCCTCCAGGACAAATGACGTGCAAAGGGGTACGCGACAAACACGGACACCCACTGTGTCAAAAATAGCGTGTGCGTGTATTTCAGGGGTGCGCGGGAAGTTTCACACGCGATCGGGCCTGGGGGAGCGGGGTACGTGGATTCCAGGGGCCTGCGGGTGGCCTCACACGCGATCGGGCCTGGGGGACGGGGTATGTGTATTTCAGGGGCCTGCGGGTGGTTTCACACGCGATCGGGCTTGGGGGAGCGGGGTACGTGTATTTCAGGGGTGCGCGAGAAGTTTTACACGCGATTGGCCTGGGTACGTGTATTTCAGGGGTGCGCGAGAAGTTTTACATGCGATTGGCCTGGGTACGTGTATTTCAGGGGCTCGCGGGTGGTTTTACACGCGATCGGGCCTGGGGGAGCAGGGTACCACTCACCGTCTGCCTTGCGTGTAGAAGAACGCGTAGCCAACACCCACCCGCTGTGAAGTAATAGCGTGTGAAGCCCAACGCCTGCAAAACACACGCACTGCACCCCACCCCACGAAAAGCACGTACAGAGCAATGGAAATCCACGTGGGATCTTCAAGGCCTGCCAGGGCAACGCCCGTGCGCGATACGTCACAGAGGCGCTTACGTGCTAAGGGCCTTTGGTCCAATGAAATCGCGTATGCGTGCTTACGCGCTAAGGGCCTTTCCTCGAATTTCACGCTGATGTGCAAAATTTTCACGTGCCAAATCACTCCGTATCAAGCTGGCCACGCGTAAGCACACAGAAGACCACGCTCCTGCCCAAAAGGCCGAATTACTGCCCCCCCAGAGCCCCGAGCAGCCTCCCACGAGCCATCTGCTGCTGCCTGCCTGCTTGCCTGCTGCCACTGTGCCCTGCCATTTGGTGCCTGCACATAAGCCATCTGCAGGGGTCCAGTTGCTGTGTCCACCCTTGCTGGAACAGAAAGAAGACTCCCGACTGGGATACCATCGCTCCACAGCCCAGCCCCAGGACCCAGTTGCCCACCCACGCCTGCCTCGGGGGTCGCCATGTCGGGGCAAACACCATCCGAGACCACTGGCGACCCCCAGCCAGAGGGACAGAGGGCCACCAGCTTCACTGCCACCGAAGTTGGTGTCCTGGTGGAGCAAGTCCTGGGGCATTATGATGCCCTATTCGGATCATCACGCGCCAACAAGGATGGACGGGACAGGATCTGGGACGACTTTGTGGTTGCGATCAACGCAGAGGGGCTGGCAACCCGCACCATCAAGCAAGTGAAGAAGCGCTGGGAGGACTTGAGGTCCAGGACCCTCATGAAGGCCCGGCGCCTCGTGGAGGGGGGCCGGGGCACCATGAGTGCCATCCAGCTGAGGGTCCTGGAACGCGTACGCCCAGATCCTTGAGGGGCAGACCCGTCCGGAGTTGAGCGGTAAGTGGCCAAGCATTGCTGTGTGAGACAGGGCATGTTGCAGTGTGCTGGTTGTCTGATACTTGCCTGTATGTGTGACATAGGCCATGTACGTATGTGTGTGTGCAGGGACATCATGGTCATGCATGTGAGGCCAGTAATGTGTGAACCACATGGTTGGTGCATGTGTTCAAATGCAACATGGGGTGATCTATGCGGAATGGACACATGAAATCATGCCAGTCTCTTTTCCTGGACATGGGTGGGTGTGAGGGATGGGTGCTGATGCCATTTACATGTATGGTGTCCATGTCTGTGTGTCTGACCTGCGTGTCTGTGACTTGTAAATGGCATGGATGCATGACACATGTCTGTGACAATGTTCAGATTCACTGATGCAGCCTAGTCATCCTTGTATCCACTGTGTCTGGGGTGTACGAGTCCAGATGGATGAAACTACGATGAAGTGTGTGCATGTGATAGGCATGACCCATGATGCATGTGAGTTTCAAACCAACATTGTATGTAAGGAGCCATCCAGGTTGGTGGTTCCCACAGAGGAGGAGGAGGCCGCTACTGAGCCGTGCATGGGGCCTGGTGGGGGCATCCCTGCTGATGCAAGTGGTGCAGTCCAGGGCCAGGGGCAGGAGGCAGCACAGGTCGCCGCGGAGGGACCTGTGCATGTCACTGTCCCTGACACTGTGACTGCACCACCATGCACCAGCAGGGATGCCCCATCCCAGGCCAGTCCGCAGGTAGGGGGGGATGTCCATGTCATCTGACACTCCTCTACCTATGGACGAGGGGACCCCCAGCCGTATGGAGAAGGTCCTGATTGGTGTCTCGTTGTGCACGGGTGTCATTCGTGATGAGGTGCGTGCTTTCCGGGGGGGAGCACGCACGTCATCACGAAGAGCACCGTGCCAACGTGGCCCAGTTGGGAACGACCATGGTCGGGGGTTTCCTACATGTGTCGGCCACTCTGGCGACCCTCTCCTCCTCTGTGGAGGCTATGCGCCAGTCGTACTCCATGCCGTCTTCCGGCCCAGATGCCACCAGGGCCCCCTGTGGACCTGCCCCGACCAACGCAGCCAGCTCGGTGGGGATCCCATCCCTGCCACAGTCGGGAGTCGGAGGTCCAGCAGGGGTGGACACACCAGCAACTGGACCCCAGCAGATGGAGGATGTGACGGCATCATCGGGCAGGGCACGTGCACAACGGCATTGGTGGATTCCATCAGCCTGGATGCCGTCGTGCTGGCAGAGGCAGTGGCGTCAGAGGCAGCGGCAGGCTTGACGTGGGAGGCATCATGGCTCGGGGCCATCAACATCGGAGGGGCAGGCATCGGCCGGAGGGCAGGAGAACCCTGGACGTGAAGTGTCTTCCGTGTGGGAGCGATTGGGCCAGCGGATAGGTGCGGAGCGGCAGCGGGCAGAAGAGGCACGGCTCACGATGGTCAGGGCGGAGAACTCCATGCGGAGGGCCCTGAGGCGTGCCGAGTGCCTCGAGGAGATTCGCAGGGACCTGGGGGTCCGGATGTCATCGTCCCTGCGAACCCTCCGGGACATCGAGCAGGAGTTTGATGATGCCCTGGCCGGGAACATCCAGAAGTGAGCCGTCAGACTAGCCTGCTGCCCTTGTAAATAGTTAATTAGTTAGTATTAGGTTTCCTTTGGGTATTTTCTTATTTTGGACCGCTTGTTGTATGGACAAAATTTTTGTGTATAGTTTTTACATTAGGTAGTATTTTTTGGTAGGTTTCATTTATTGAGTTGGGCTCATGGACCCTGGATTATTCTGATGTACATAGGTCGCCATTGGATTCTTCTATTTTTTGATTTTTTTATGTGTTCACCATGGAGCAATGGTTTTTACTTTGGTTTTTCCCTTGATTTTTCATTTTTTGGACTGTGACTTTGGACAACATTTCATTTGGTTTTTCTTTGGATTATGATTTCTTTTTTTGCATTTATTATCGGACATGGACCTTTTATTTTCTTATTCCCATTTTTGTGTGTTTCTGTTGTTTTACATTCATGTTTTATTTAATATATTCATTTTGATACTTCTATTAGTGGTATTGTGTCATTGGTTTCATGCATGTCATGGTATGGGTTTTGACATTCACTTGCACCCATTGTGTGTGTGGGTGGGACATGTGTTCATTTGGATACTTGCCATTGGGGTTGTATCATGTGATTGGCATTTCTATGTAGGTGTATGCAATACTTGGGTGGGTCTTTGGCCTGTGGAGGCTGGGCATGAGGGCCAGGGATCTAGATTGTGATGACGTGTTGGCTGGGGGACATGGGTGGGGGCCTGCTGGCAGGTGCCCCACACTGCTGGGGGGCGGGTGTGCTGGGGGACATGAGTGGAACATGAGTGGGGGCCTGCTGGCAGTTGCCCCACACTGCTGGGGGGCGGGGGTGCTGGGGGACATGAGTGGAACATGAGTGGGGGCCTGCTGGCAGGTGCCCCACACTGCTGGGGGGCGGGGGTGCTGGGGGACATGAGTGGAACATGAGTGGGGGCCTGCTGGCAGGTGCCCCACACTGTTGGAGGGCGGGGGTGCTGCGGGACATGAGTGGGGGCCTGCTGGCAGGTGCCCCACACTGCTGGGGGCGGGGGTGCTGGGGGACATGAGTGGGGGCCTGCTGGCAGGTGCCCCACATTGTTGGAGGGCGGGGGTGCTGGGGGACATGAGTGGGGGCCTGCTGGCAGGTGCCCCACACTGCTGGGGGGTGGGGGTGCTGGGGTACATGAGTGGGACATGAGTGGGGGCCTGATGGCAGGTGCCCCACACTGCTGGGGGGCGGGGGTGCTGGGGGACATGAGTGGGGGCCTGCTGGGAGGTGCCCCACACTGCTGGGGGGCAGGGGTGCTGGGGGACATGAGTGGGGGCTTGCTGGCAGGTGCCCCACACTGCTGGGGGGGTGCTGGGGGACATGGGTTGGTGATCATATTGCAACGTGATATGTGGCTTGGCTGGGGGGCATGGCCATGGTGGATGGGCTGCCTGTGGAACATGACCAGGGGTGCAGGGTAGTCCCCTGTGGTGTGGGCTGCCTGCAGGGGCCGTGGAGGGGGTGGGGGGACAACTGGGAGGACACACTCTGTCAATTTGCGTGTTAAACTTCCCGCGCACCCCTGAAATACACGTACCCAGCCCATTCGCGTGTTAGACTTCCCGCGCACCCCTGAAATACACGTACCCAGCCCAATCGCGTATGAAAACACCCACGCACCCCTGAAATACACGTACCCAGCCCATTCGCGTGAGAGACTTCCCGCGCACCCCTGAAATACACGTACCCAGCCCAATCGCGTGTGAAAACACCCGCGCACCCCTGAAATACACGTACCCAGCCCATTCGCGTGTGAGACTTCCCGCGAACCCCAGTTATACACGTACCCCGCTCGCACAGGCCCTTTCGCGTGTGGAAGTTACTGCGAAACCCGTAATACACGTTCCCCGCTTGGCGTTTGCTGTTTGGCAGTCCGGTAAACTGGTTTTGGGTTGGCACAGACCTTTGCGCTGGATTGGGGATTTTGATGCCTTTTCCTTCCGCGAGCTTGTTCTTGGGGGCGTAACTGGCGCTGCTGCAGGGTCGCTGCGCCACTCTGCGCCACGGCTGGTTTTGGAGGCTAAAATCCATGAATACGCTGTGCGCTGAAATGGATTTTATCGCACGCGGCTGGCGCAGTCTATCGCACGGGAACACTGTGCGCCAGCCGCCTGCGCCACTTTTGTGCGAATTTCCATGAATTACCCTGTAGGTTTCTCCAGAGCAGAGAATTAGGTCCTCAGTCAGGGAACTCCTAATTGAAATGACATACATGGTATACGCTGTTTATATCGAATCTTTTACATAGAAAGAAATATATATATCAAATCATTTATATTGACAACCTTTATAGTGAATGCATTTAGAGGTGCGGTAAAAGGTTACATTTTTTGGGGAAACGGTCAGGGTGGATTTTTAGGGGTGGGAAATGGGGGTTTGGGCGGGCATCCCCCAACCCCAAAAAAGGTGCATTCATTATAAAAGTTTTCAATATAAAATATTTGAGATATGTTCATTCAATAAAAAATATTTCGATGTAAAGACGTAACCACATACATGAATTGCAACAAACAAAAAAAAACACACACAGAGCTTGTCTCTTAGTATTGCCCAATTGTGCCACTGTAAAGCCCCATCGAAATGAGGCTATGCGTGGGCGTTATTTATATAGCCGGCGGTTCTCGTGAAACCTCAGAGTGGAACTTGGGCAAGTCCCTGCTGGGTGCAGGAATTGCCCACTCATTGGTGTCCTGCATGCCTGCTGCTTTGTTCTTCATAAAGTTTCTGGCCAAGAGAACCGCTGATGGCAAACACATAATCAAGTGACTGATGACCTGGAGGACCCAGAAGCTCAGGTTGGACTTTGTTTGTGCTGCGTGGCCACTAAACCTGAGAGTGATTAACTGTTTGCTCCCACCGGAAATAATGCTTTTCACAGCACCGGGCAATGGCGTCCTCCTGTCCGGCGAGCCATGAATCCTCATCGAGGCCTTGATCAGCCAAATAGGAGAAGGACACGTTCCCTCGAGTGGCTGGGATCCCAGGGGGCATGCTTCCAATGAGGAGTAATGCCCTAAGCTGCCCATGTGCCACAGGGCGGGGCAAACATGAACTAAGGACATTAGTTCTCATTAGGCGGCGAATGGTAATGATTGATAGGCACGCTCTTGCAATAGAGCGTCCCTCAGCACAGAAGCAAACACTAGACCAGGTTATGGTAACTCTACTTACCACCCCTGCAAACACACCTGTGGCCATGTTGTGCTTTGCATATGCGGAGGTGACCAGTGATCGAAGTAGTGCTCCATTCCTCTGCTTTTTACCCCATATTCACCATTCTATACAGAGCATCTGTCCATTCATGTCCCTGTGCAAGTGTAAAGGTGTAATAGGAGCCTTAAAACGTCCTGTATATGCGTGACTGCAGGGTACCAAACTAGTCCTCCGCTCACTGTAACCACACGCTAAGCCTAAATTATGAAACTAAGATATATGCCTGCAACAGCACCTCTATGTCCTTGGGCTGTAGTGCGCTCTACAAATTCAAATAAATAAAAAAAATTAGTTACTACTCACTTAGACTATTGCAATGCTGCGCCCGCAACATCTTGTCACATGTTGTACTATACGTCTGCCCGCCCTCTCCCCTGCCGATACCACAGTTCCACTACTGTTTTCAGTATACTTCTACCACTGGAGGTGACGTAACATAACAGATGATACCGTCCTATCCTCTGGATGCAAGTACTAGGCTGTGTGACTCACTTTTCTGCCCCTCCTTCCCTAGCAGAACCAGGGCCTGATCAAGGAATGAAACAGAGTTCCACGCCCTGCATACTCCAGCTGTTCCTAATCCTTCCACATACAGCCACAGCCCTATGTCCAGCGGAGCATCTATGGTGCGGCCTCCTAGGCAGCTTTGGGGCAGGATCTGGGCTTTGCAACCTCGGCTTGGGTGCCCTACGCCAGGAGATTGGCACAGCCTGTCTCCAAGCTCTCTGGGCAGAACGACTGTGATCGAACACTCACTTTGTCCTTGAAGAATACCTATTTGCCTATGGAAATTGAGGGGATGTACACCCGGCAGTATGCCCTTAGCTACCACTATCTAACATTAGCTCTGGGCTCTAAGACACAAGTAGTAGTGGTGTGGGGTCTTAAGCCCCCACTAAAATTTGGACAAAACGAAGTTAGCCTAACCCATGGGCAGAGCCATCTTGTGTCCCAGGCCCCTCAGAGCCTGTGCTGGTCTGCAATTACTTTTTGTGCGCCTGACATCTTTTTTTTAAAGTGTACTTGCAAAAGGTAGATGTCTTTTTGGAGGCCTGCAACAGGTACCGCAATGAGTGTGGAATCGATTCTCCTAGTGGCTCTTTTCTCTAAAAGCACCATGGTCCAAAGTCCCTGGTCGCCTTCGCCGTCTGTGCACTGGAATCCGAATCCAACAGTAAACCTCTTTTTTTTTTAAACTTTAAATGAACTCGTTCATGAGGTCTTCTTGCTTGCAGCTCAAATAGTATTCCTTTTTTTGTGGGACTGGTCATTTTATTTACAGCAAGATGCATGCCCGAGTCAAACACAGACTGAAATGGGCGACTGTCACACATGCTCTTCTGGGGTGTGTCCTCATCAGTGGCGCCCCCAGACATTTTTCACAGGGGGTGCCTGATGAGGTCACTAGGGGTGGCACATTCATTGACCTCTATGAGGCGCAGGCAGGCTGGGGGAAGGGGGGGCAGCATTTTTATGACAGTGGCCGTGGCCCCCCTTTGGCCCCCCTGGCAGCACCACTGGTCCTTATGTCTTGGCTGTAGTACACTCCATAGGGCAGTTTACAGAGATCCCAAGCTTTTAGGGTTGTCTCGGGATGATAGCTCAGGGGCAACGTGCTCGCCTTGAAAGCAAGACAACACGGAGCAACACAGGTTCGATCCTGGGCCTGCACTTAGAAACCTCTGAGTATTAAGTACGTTATAAATAACCTATCATATCACATTATATTGTATTCTGGTCGATGGTGATATGAATATACAATTACTTTTAGAATGCAAGATGAGATGCCTGAAAGAATCTGACTTGCAGAACATGGCATGAGAGCATGGGCATAATTTTAGGGGAGCGGGGGGGGGGGCAAGGGTGTTTGTCCAACTCAACTCTTGTGACACAACATTTTGTCCCGCTCATTTAGCAGGGCCCTTTCATTTAGAGGTCATGGTCCCTTCAATAGTTTCAGCAAAGTTACTCCACTGCATGAGAGCTCGGTTTCTTCGTACCTTAGAGGGTGAAAGAAGTAGTGATGCTAGTTGGCAAAGTGGAGAGTAGTTGGTCTGCCTAGATTTACTGCACTTTAAAAGGATCATACTAGACAGTTACCCTGTCTGCAGTTTACTGTTGTGTGGCAGAAGAGAACACATTGGCTTCTGTTTGTGAGTTGGTTCATCCTATGGGGGCAAGTAACGCACAAGTGAAGAACTCCTGAGATCTGTAGAGATATGCAGAGGTCTGTGTGCATGCTCACATGTGATTTCCAAAAGGCTGACTCTGCCTTTCATCCTTCTGTAGCTGCTAAAATGAGTACTATTGAGTTTGGTAATAATATCTGTTATTTACAAGGCCTCAAAGCAGCAAAAACTGTGGGAGCAAGCATTACTTAAAATAATAAGTTACTCTTGTTAATGAAGAGAACTGAGAAAGAGAAGGGCAGAAGAACTTAGAATGATGGCCAAGTTGAAGGGGTAAGATCTGTCTGAGAGGTAATGGACGAGTGATAGATATTAGGTTTCAAATTTGATGATAGGGTAGGCACCCACAAAATGTCTTGACCCAGAGCCTGGCCTCTAACATTTTTCATGCATTATCAAAGCTGCTTCTTGGATTTTCCCAGAGAGTCCAAGAAATGGAGCAAAGATTTGGGAGTAAAGCATTGGTGCGTGATCCTGGGACTCCGAGTCTTCCTATCAAGCAACGGCAATACATGAGCATTGTGAGAAACCAGAAGGTGTTTCACCCGCTAGTCCCTGTGGCTCTCTCTCTCAGGTGGCCAGGGCACGGCCATCGCCTTTGGATCCAGACCCTGGGGGTGGACCAATGTGGGAGGGTCACCTGGGTGAGGGGTCTTCGGGCAGTGGGACACCAGATGGCGAGACGCAGTATCCCTCTTCCTGTAACACCTTTTTCCCCATCCCATCAGGTAGGATACGTGGGAACTTTACCCCCACCCCACCTTTCCAATCACAAACACTTCCACATGGGCAGCGTGTCCGGGAGAAAACAGACTTGCACCCGAGCAGTGTACCTGACATGTCCCTCTACTATGGTCAGGCGAAGTCAGGCAATTACTGACAATCACTCACACCTGACTTCCATTAAACTTCCCCACAAGGATAAAAGGTGGAGCATGAGAGCACACTCGGAGCAAGGCAAAGCACATAAAGGAATAGCAGTTTCGAGTCGGCAGCTGGACAAGGGAGAAAGACAGCAAACTAAGAAGGGTTCTCAAGGAGGAAAATACCCTTGACCTTATCGGCAAGAAACTGTTAGTTTCAAGAAAACATCGAGTACGAAAGCGTAATGCCAGGAAACAAGACTGAAGAATCCTGCATTGTGTGTCGGAGATACCGGATGCCCTTCTGCGTAATCAACCAAGGCGGGGAGGAGCAGCAGCCGCCGTGGGATCGGCTTCAGCTTCCAGCACTAAGAAGCACCAGACAGATCAACACAGCCGGTGAGTTGGGGAGACCGATGCAAGACCGGTCTCTACTGAATTCAAGGTTGCAAGCGGCAACATTGTATAACGAGCGCTGGAACGAACATTGTTAAATGCGTGTGATGAAAGACGCGAGTACAGCGAAATGGCTGGTGAATGTTTCTACTTGAGAAGGAAAGATACAATACCATTGACAGAGTGGTCTGGCATGGTGAATTTGCTCAATCAAAGGTCTCTGTAAGGTGTCCCGCCAAGAAGTGGTATAAACAAAAGTAGAAGATTGATCAGAACATTGTCTAAAGTGAATCTAAGTAGTCCTGCTACAGTTTAAGCAAAACCCATCGCACATTCAAAAGTCTTCGATTTTGATATCAAGAGGAAACCATAGAAAGTGAGATTACATGGCCCGAGCCCAAACGAGGGAAACCAAATGTTGATATTGTGAAAAAGGGATCCAAGCCTGAGCCCGAAATAGGGAGATCAATGATCCAAGCCTGAACGAGGGAGACCAAGTGTAAACATTGTGGTAAAAAGGGGGTCAAAGCCTGAAGGAGGGAGACCCATGATGAACACTGGAAGCAAGAACTTGTGCATGTTAAAATCCTGAAAAGAGTGGAACTTTTACATTTGTTTGTTACGACAGGCCCTATGCAGACTGTTATTGGAAAAGAGGCTTTGGCAGAAGGCCCTGATACCTATGCTTTGAACTATATCCTCATGGCAGGGAAGCCAGAGTGTGTACGAAGCTCGAACGTGCCGCCTTTTCCTGTGCTGAAAACGTGGGAAAGGGAAACCAACTGCTCAACCGTCCTGAAATATTATTTCTTAAACACTTTTCTTTTTTCATACACAACTGTCCCACAACCTTTTGAATTTAGAAGTAAGGATTGGCAATAGGTTTATTAGTAAAGGCCCTTTTATTTTGACAGAGACTCGACTAGGACTGCACGATTATTATTTGATGGTCGTAGCTTGCTCCAAGCCTTAGATTTAGGTTAAAAAAGTTTAACAGTGAATTGCGCCAAGTTACAAAGATTACACCAAAGTGATTTGGTATGGTATTTTGAGATTTAACACAGGACAGCCTGACACGTGTTTCGAGCGAAAGCTCTTCCTCTGAGGCCAGAGTTCCTTGTCAAATTAGGATGATCAATTCCTTGAAGTAAGGACGATTCTAATTATAATCCTGATTTCTGATACTCAAATTTGCAGTTGCAATTGCATTTGGCTAACAGCCTTCCGGCAGATGAATGACTAAATTGCTCATCCTAATTAGACAAGGAACTCTGGCCTCAGAGAAAGAGCGTTTGCTCGAAACACGTGTCAGGCTGTCCTGTATTAAATACAAAAATACCATACCAAATCACTTTGGTGTAATCTTTGTAACTTGGCGCAATTCACTGTTAAACTTTTTTACCTAATTGTTTCTGTGGGTACAACCTTGATACTTTTGGCATTGGCGCTGGGTCCTTTTGTGGCCTTTTTGACCATTTCATTTGTTAGATTTAGGTTAGATAGGCATTCACCCAACCCACTGAAGTTCAATAAACACCCTTGAACTGTGATCACTTGTGTCTGTTTTCACTGTTTGATACCATGTCTTCCTTACAGCATGCAGCACGGGGGCACTGCCACACAGCTGGGATTTATCCACAAAGAGGCGCAGCCCGCAACAGTTTTAAACGTTTTATTTGGGGATTTCAAAGGGATTTGGCTAAAGGAAAAAGGGGTCACAAATCTAGAAGTATGAGAGTATGGATTCAGCACATCATCATAGTCAAAAAAGGATGCTCAGTTTATGAAACTCCAGAGTCTTGCCTTTGTGATGATTATGCATGTGTGTTTAGGAAACTTTAACACAGCCTTTTCCTTTCACCCTCTGATGATTCTTCCAAGAGTACAATTAGATTTACTCACAGAATGTCCTCACGTTGTAGCCAAACAAATGAAACACTGTTGGGCGAACACACGTGTTCCCTGAATTCTTCTTAATCACCTCTACACTTTGCTTTAAACACTATAGAGTTAGAATCGATTAAAGCACATTAAAGTCATCTTTATTGGCTATTTCCCTGCTAGACTTATTCCAGGGGGTGCTGCAGCACCCTTACTTCCGGCGCCACTGCACAAGGTCTCCCGTCAATGAAAGCAAAGTCTCTGCTCAGTTTGTAGGAAGCCTACAGTTCATTCTTGTAGAAGCTAACGGTACTTCCCAGGCCCTTCAAAGTCTCTGAGGTGTCTACCATCGGTAGCTCTCTGTAATTTCTCTGTCGAATTCTAATAGGTTGAAGGTGAAGTGAGGCAACGGGCCCTCCCTCTCCTGCAGGATCCAGTTCTTAGCAGTCCACTGCCTACTTTTAGGTCTTTTCCAAGAGGGCCCAGAACTTGCAACCGATGCGGGCCACCTTCATACTCCGGCTTTCACTTTGTCTAAATCACTGACCACCTCCCTGTTTTACGGCCCTGGCACTTCTGCACACCATCCACTCTCTTCCATTCTTGCCACCCACAAGGTGCTAAATTCTAAGGGGACTTGCTCTAGCCTTTTGTGTACTGCCTCCTTCCGTGTAGTCTCCGTCTGCACCTTCTTGATAAATGCTTGCATCTCCATCCATCCCAGGTTCATTATTTTTGGACTACGGTTTCAGGTATGCTCTTCCCACTAACTCTGTAGCTCCCCCCTCCTTTCCTCACTAGCTCCACCAACCTCCTCCTGGACTGTGCTCCTCCTCACTACTAATGTCCTTCCGCTCCTTCTCGACACTCTTGCCTCACGGTCAACGATTGTACTCCTCCTCCTCCTCCTCCTCCTCTGCGGCCTGCTTTCAGCACTCTCTAACTCACCTTGAATGTTCGCCTGGTCTGACTTCTAACACCCAAACAAATGGCCCTCAGAGGCCAGCTTTCATAAGCCCTTGATGATCCCTCCCTCTGGCTAGGGCTATTTCCAAGGGTGTATACATTGCTTTGATAATCGTTTCTCCCTAGGGATTGGTTGATGTGCAAGTACCTATTTCATTCAGATGTGCGTTTCTGATGAGTAAAGACAGAAAGACACTGAAAGGCTTCTACTACATGGACTGCTTGATCTGCTGCATACGCGCTTGACGTTCATGATATATTGCATGACTGGTGTATTTGTTATTGCACGGTCGCCATACAGAAATTCGGCAACCCCTCCAATTGTTTCTTGTAAACATGCATAGGTTGCACTCTGCAGTCCCATTGCTATAGCATTGATCACGCAGTCCTGTGTGCATCTAATCTTCTATCAGAAAGGTCTGCAAGCTGCACAGTTGTGGCTGCAGTGACCCTCAAAAGCACATTTATTGACCCATCTAGGATAATTCTGGCAGCAACCACCCACTTGCTGGCCTAAAACATATTGATCAGATAGTTCTTTAAAAACTCATCTATTTGGTCACAGCCTTGATAAAGACCTGAAGGAAGGTCGAAACACGTGTCGGCTGTCCATTGTCAGGCAAATGTGTTTTTATGCAGGCAGCTCCTGCGTGTACATTATATTTGAATTCTCTTTGTTTGTATTTTCGTATTAAATACATTCCTTGGCTACACTATATAACCCCTCCACGCGCATTGTTGTCTCGGGTGAATATGTCCTTTAGTTTCCTTCTGCTATGCAGACCAAGCCTCTAAAGGTCGACCAATCTTGGTTTACCAAAGCCTATTGCCTGCGTCTGTGGCTGCAGGATCACCAATCCCTCTCTGTGCTGTGAGCTTTGCCACTGTTTCTCTAATAGGGGTGAGCATGTCAAGTGGTTGCCAAGTATTTGGTAAATCGTAAATGTGGCCCTGTCTTAAACACTGGTATATCTTTTAAGGCTATCAGCACCGTCTGCTACAATCTGCCTTTTATAGGACTTAGGTACACACAGGGTGATCCCCTACCCTCTGCCTGCGGTGTGACAAGGAAGCGGGGCATGCTCCCCACACCGCCTTTGGTTCCTGATTCACTGTGCGGGTGGTGGCACCCAACACACTGGGCTACCCCACCTTAAGGGTCAGGTTAGGGACTTTGTCACAGCACATAAGGCTAAATATGGCCACATGATGGTGTCCCGGGCATATGTCAAGGGAGCACCTAGGCTGACACTCGTGCTAGCGTGCACGTGCTTTACTGACGCCTCATGCTGGTGTTCGTTCAATCCGGTCCCTAGACTAGAGCCAAGCTCGTGCACCCTTCACTGGTGATCTTAAAATGGGAGACATCAATATTTAATTTGTTCTGTCTTGATCAGTTGCGTTTTTTCTAGTATTTAATGGCTAGGCCTAGTTGTAAATTAGAGGTAAGGGCACCACACGTCTTTGTTTTCATTCATATTGTTTTTTCCTTTGCGGCTGCAACCTGGCAATGGGTTCATCTCTTCCTGTCTGTTGCCTGACAAGGACATCATCCCCAGTTGTCAGTTTAGTGGTCAGCATAGGTGAATGCGGTGTGGCAGCTTCACCCGGAAGGGGCAGGGCTGCCCCTCTGGCAATATGTCAACTGGGAGCGTGTTGACTGACTGACAGGTTCAATGACCTATTGGATTGAAGCATTTGGATAGTTCGTGCTAATAGGGTTCATGGAGGGGTTCGGGGGTGGCTGTAGGAGTAGGTGTTTTTGGTAAACGGGTTCTACAACAATGTCCCTGCGCTAAGTGTTTTAAATTCCTAAACTCCACAGGCTCCTTTTTCGCAGCTATGACTGGGGACCGTCGCCCAACATGGCCGCGCAGTTATCCGGAGGCTGTTTTTGCATGGCTACCGTACAGCTGGATGACCCTTAGTTTAAGAGGTGGCATGCCTGGTTGCAAGAGCTTTCGGTGCTGGTGAGCGGGGCGTTTGACCTCCTAGGACTGGCGCCTGGCAGCTGTTACATTGTAGAATGACGGGGGAGAAGGGACACGAGTCTCAAAGTGATACACAGGGTTTTAGCAATCACACGCACCAAATATGTCTTCAACAGCGGCCATGGCGTATTTAAGGATCTTTTGACCTAAATTTGCAAATTCCACCATTGGGTTATGGTCCTTCTTGGTGGGTGGCGGGCCACTGTTCTGCTCCTCAGCGCTCGTGAGTGAGGTGGAGAGTGTGTGCCTCTCTCTGCAGGAGTGTAGTGTATTATTGAAGTGCCACTGCGGTGCTCTGTATCAGAATGGAATCTTGTCTGCAATGTGGTTGGTTAGCAGGCCACACAGGTGGTGCTGCGATGGTGAGAATTGCCCAGTCAGCGTTTCATGGGTGTTGCATTTCACACCCTACTGGGAGCTTAGTAGCTCCCAGGATGTGTGTAATGGTCACATGGTGGTTACCATGTGACAAAGTCAATAAAAGCGTTGAGCCGCTTCCGGCTCGTCAGTCAAACAAAGACCTGACTCCGGCGTGTTTCTTGTGAGCACCAAGTTAGTGCCACGCCGTGTGCATGAGGCCTGTGTGTGGGGCCCTGCACCAGGATAGTGCCCCTGCTGGGCAACTCCGTCCCTCCTGAGTGTCTTCGCCATGCGAGCACGGCAACTGGAGCAACCCCGGCCTGGGTGCCCCAGTCAATGGCGTTAGGCTCCGGTGACCCGGAGCCTGCAGGGTGTTCCCTGCCGACGGTCCGCTGCGTGTACGTAGCACAAAAGACGTCCTGTAGGGTGATCCAGACATCAGCTGTGACCCGCTCCGGTGGTCCGGGGGCAGACCACCACAATGGGGGCGCTCCCTAAAGTGAATTCCATGATGCAACTGTGTGATGAAAAATGGGCTGTCAATGTTTTCCAGGGTCATTGTTGGAACCACTTGCAAAATTTGCTGACAAATTTTTGAAACCGTTTGTCCTAAATATGTTTTCATACCTACAAGACACTACGGATGTTATAAACAGTGTTGAACATATGACTTTTGATCCTAAAGTCCAATTGTTAGTTAGCCTAGATGTTGTGGCTTTATATACGTGTATTCCCCAACAAGACACACTTGAAGTATTGGAGAATGTATTACTTACTAAGAGAAGTTCAGGGGTCACACCCAACAGTTTTATTCTGTGGTGTGCAGAAATGGCTCTAACAGAAAATTATTTCATGTTTAACAATGAATTATACCATCAAATACATGGCACGGCCATGGGCTCCCCAGTGGCACCCACGGCACCTAATCTGTATGTTGAGAATTTTGAAATAGAACATATTTATCAAACCACCAATCCCTACTTTTCGAAGATTTCCTTATGGCGGAGATTTATCGATGACATCTTGATAATATGGGATGGTACGGTGAGTTCTTTTTTGGAGTTTTTTGAATGGATCAACCAACTGAATCGACATTTAAAGTTTACTTGTACACAGAGTTCAGAGAAAATTGATTTCTTAGATATAACGATCTGGGTTGATAAAATACAGAACAAATTGCAAGTAAAACCATTTCACAAGACAACAGATAAGAATGCCCTGTTAAGTTTTAACAGCTTCCACCCAAGACATACGTGAGAAAATTTACCATTTGGACAGTTCATTCGGCTGAAAAGGAACAGCACGCTGAATTCGACTTTTCATGTAGAAGCTGAACAACTGAAATTGAACCTGATGAATAGGGATTACCCCAAAAAAATAGTCAAAAGAGCATACAAAATATCAATTAATAACCATCGTGAGGCTCTATTAGAATATCGACCCAAAAATCAGAATAGAAATGATAGTGTTTGTGAGTACCTATAACGAAAGAACGAATGAAGTCATCAAAATTATCAAAAAGAATTGGCACGTACTCGCAGGGGGAGAAAGTCCTTTAGAAAGTCCACTATGTGCGTACAAGAGAGCACCGAATTTGAAAGAATTAATAACCAGAAATGATATTTCTCTAAGACCTAAAGAACAAAATAGTATCACACAATCATGGGGTCTACCTACATTAGTAGGACATGCCCCATGTGGTAAATGTGTAAATTCACTAGCAGAACAAGAGGTAGATTTGGGACTTCCTCAATTGTGGCATCAAACAACATTCACCAATTGTAACTCAACTCATGTGATATATGCAGTATGGTGTCCATGCCATAAGATTTATATTGGCATGACTGAACGTAAAGTGACCACACGTATAGGTGAACACAGGAGTTACATTCGCAACCACAACACAGTAGCCCCAATGGTAAACCATTTCTCTATCATGAGCCATGATGCAGATGAATTGAAATGGACAGTCTTGTGGAAATTAAACAGAACAAGCAACCCTGATGCAGATGTAAGGAAATTACAATATAAGGAACAATGGTTGATTGTTCTTACAGATTCAGTTACTAAAGGACTCAATGAATTTAAGAATTGGAAACACTGATTGAGTTACCCTGACCCATTCAACACTGTGACACTTGGATGTGTCAGTATGCGTTGTGACAGCAACTTCTGACAACATCGTATACTGGGTTTTGTTCTTTTCCTGCGTTCTTTGGTGTTTACGTCTACTGGCATACCTACCATGACATGTGGTATATATATACTAGTTATCTAGTTGGAATCGTACCTTATAAAAATTGTACTACCGTGGTGAATCTACACAGTGAGGTACTCAGAAGCTGAAGCTAGCGATGCACGATAGAAGAGTCAGGTAAGGAATAATTGAAGCAGGTAGTGGCGTACGGGACAACGTCGTGTGACACTTAGCGCCGTGGATAAGACTCTTAGTAATATGCACAAGTGCTGGAGTATACAGTGGCTAGACTTACCGTCTGGGAATTGGTTTGTAGATTAAGCTGCCCCTTGTAGCAATGGATGTATTAACATTTGTTGCAGGTCACGGTGGAGTTGAAAGTACCTTGCGTTCTGGGCTAGACGTGGAACACGTGAGGCGTGAGACGTGAGAGTCTAGGTGTCACGTGATGGTTTGTAAGACACGTGACACTGATAGCGTTCATATGACTAGGGGGAACAAGGATATACGATGTTCCAGTAGCAACAACAGAGTTTGCTACATTGAAGCAGGACAGCGACAGGATCGATACTGGCTACAGAGAACTTAAGTCTTCTTCATACCGCTCAGCTATGAGCAGGGCAGAAAGAGACAGTAAGCGTGCTACTGACGCTTGGTAGAGGGCGCTGATGTGTCTGACTTTTCGTCTGTGTACTTTGATCTTTAATCTTAGGGATTCTTCTTGTGGCTAAACACAGGACGACAAAAGTGGAGCGTTATTGGTTCTACGCTGAAGTTTACTCCCGAATGCGGCAGCAAGTGAGCCGGTTTCGTGAACATAGGAGTCAGTTTCCAAGGGGAGCAGTTCCGTACAGACATTAGGTAAAGACATTGTCTAGCGTTGTGCATATGGTGTGAGGTAATTGTACACTTTATTATGGGCCCCACAGAGAGTGTTAAGAGCGACACTGTTACAGACGTTGACATATAGCTATGGTTATTAATGATAAGTAACAGTAGTCAACTCACCAACTTTGATATTATAGTCTTAGGTTGTTGCACCACAGATAGATGGACGAACTGCGTTATCCTGGGTAAACTTCGGGTTGACACCAGGAAACATGAAGAATAAACCCTTCAGATATGTTGACTGTTTTGGTAATAGGATGTAATTTTTGCTCAGGATATACACCGATCGAGCGTTCTGTTTTTTGTGTTTTTCAGGAATTGAGTAGTCCAGCATAATTGTTGGGGCTCTCCCCTTAAGTAACCGTTGTCGAGTGACTTTGTGGAAGCACGACACGGTAAGCCTTAGTTCAGTAAACTTAGGTACTGTCTAAGTTGACCAACAGCAAATTTTTTCATTACTGACTGTTGTTTCTGGTTATTTTTCCCTCTCTCTTTTTTTGTGTCCCCAGGTCAAGAATCAGATATTGTAGTGTCAGTTATAGCTTGTGAGCATCTTTTAGAGTGAAGAGTTTGACAGGATTGAACCAACCAAAAACGAAGTGAGATGGTCGAAGGGTACAGATGGTCCCCCTGATGAAGTTCTTTAACATTGTGTTGAACTGTATTGGTGAACGAAACATGGTGGGCAATTATGGTATTGCGATTTTGTGATGATACAGTATAAATAGTATAAATTAAGTTGGATTTCACCCCCGGGTAGCACTGGATGGGGTAGAACTGTATTGAATCAATGTTAGATGTTATGAGTGGTCTCCTTTAATAATAAGGAACCAGCTAGCTACTGACCATTGTGTGTCTAGAGGCAGAGTGCTCTCTTTCAAAATACTATACAGGATTTAGCTTTGTATAGGCAGGATGTCACAGGGTTAAGCACAACACAGATTGTTTTATGTATGGTAATGGTTTTTATGAGACATTTTTGTATTAGGTTTTTTAGGAATTGTTGTATTTTTAGAAAATGTGTTTTATAAGTTGTTACAATGAAATGTGAAGTCGATGTAATTAAAATTGTGATATATAAATGATGTGTTGACTTAGTACCTATTTGTTACAAGTACTAGGTAGTTCTGGCTTGGGGGGACACCCGAAGGGTTAACCAGTGACGTGAATTGATCTTTTGGTGAAGGATTGTCCGCCATTGTTGTGTGAGGGGCCTGGTCATCACGTCGTTAAATTGGCTCCACGTCTCTATATGGTTGTTGAATGTTTTCCAGGCGCCATTCACTTATTTTGAAGTAATTTTTCAGTTTCCTTTGAGAACGTTCATCTTTGCTTCATGGTGGGAGGTGATTCAATCATGGCTACAGGAGAGCTATGCCAAGAGAAATAGTCATGTCCCTTTACCCTGCCAAAAATCTTTCCAGGACACTGCGGAACGGGTTTATGGTATATGGCAGCCTCTTAAACTCCCCAAAATTCTGCTGGTGCCCCGCCAGGGCTTGATTATCTAGTGCAGCCTTACTGGGTAGGGTTGCCCTCTGCCAGTTTTTATTTTTCTGCTTGGACTCTTAGTGCCACTAACCCCCATCAGGCAATTACTTGGATAAGTTTATATTGTTCGGTGAACCACAGTAATACATTTAACTATTAATTCACTTCCTGTTACAAAGAGCTGTACATAAATGAAAGCACATCAGACATAAAAACCCCTCTACAAACACAAATGCAAATTCACAAGGTGGACAGCTCGTTATTCAGAGATTCATTTATATAGCTAGCAATATTTTTATTCAATTATAATAATCCTAGAGCTTCATTTTCATACAATCAGTTTATTTTAGATGTGCAAAGGTTAATCAGTGATAGTCTTCATGGTAAGTCATTTCCTCTTGCTTTGATCCGTGTCAGCCAATCATACAAAATCACAGGACAATTTGCATTGCACACACCGTACTGGCCTCTACTTCAAGGTTAAAAACATCCACTCACTAAATTAACACTATTACAAATCATTCATACACTTTTACCCAACATGTTTAATTCCCTAAATACAATTCAGAAATATTTACAGGAACTTCATCAGGGGAAGTTGACAACAGAACACTTCTCAATTGAATACAGATATCTCAGACACTGGTGACTCCTTCCTCCAGAAATATCCAGTCCTCCTCATCTGGATCTTCGGTTGAGCTGTCATGTGTATCGGTTGAGCTGTCATGTGTATCCGCCGTCTTCTTCCTTCTGGTCTTCTTGATCTCTTCTCCCTTTCGGTCCTTATTCTCGTGGAGATAAGGGCTAGCTCCTCCGGAGGCCACGTTGCCGGGATAGTGTACACCAAACAACAGGGATCCCCGGGGAGCCGACCCCAGTCAGGGAAAAAGACTTGCGGCTGCAAAAACCCTCGAGAAGATCCTAATCCAGAGGAGCAGGAGAAGAGTGGTGCTAGGATGTGTGAAGTTCGTTGTCGTATCCCGATCCCGAAGGATTCCTTTGATAAACAGGTGAATAACATTGGTTCAGTACAGCACCTCCCCAGAAAGGGTGAGAGCCTAAAGACGTTTTTTGAATGAGAATGCCAGGATACGTGAACACAAGGATAGAGAGGAAGCAGTTCTGGTTCACAGGTAAGAAGGAGCGGAGAGCAGAACAACTCCCACGTAGGTGGAAAGCAACAAGGGCTGAGAACTGAACAGAAGGGAGAAAACAGGGCGAGCCAGGGCGAGACCCGGAATAGTGAGAACAGCGCAAAGGAGAGAAACAGCAAATGCCCCAGAGGTGTGGGCGAGAAGGCAACAAGAGAGCGAGAGAGAGAAAGGATGGCGAACAAGTCAGAACGCCAAAGAAAGCAAGGCAGCAGTGGAAAACAGAACGGGAGCAAGGAAGCTACTAAGAAACAACTAGCATCTCACGAACAAATGAGGTAGGTTGCAACGCTCCGTGCTGCACTCTGTCTCTGAGTAAATACTGGCGGTGGCCATCTTGACAAAACACTAGACCACTACAGTGCAAACGGGGGAAACGTAACAGACATCCTAATGGAGTCGCCAATGGTGCCAGTGTTTCCAGGGGCGCAGCATGACAAGATATTACTAGATATATAAATGATTTTAAAAATAAAGAACAGTCGAAATTGGATCAGCTTGCTATGAATAACCACCTGGTGAATTTGTGTTTGTAGAGGGGATTTTATGTCTGATGTTTACAAATGATCTAGAGGTAGCCTCTCGTGTTTTAACACCCTAGTTTCTCTAAGCCGCTCTATCATAACCTAATCACACTGTTGCAGTTCCTTCTTGTGGATCAGTCATCTAAGAATGTACTCAGTTCAGTAGAGGGTTTATTTCTGAGGCTCCTGCCCCCTGTTAATCCGGTGCAGGTGGAGGTATGCGGGTATCTCTCATTTTGGGACGTTTGCATTAGCGGCACTTTATAATCAACCCACACACATTTCCCCATTCTTTCAACCCCCCCACCCCTATTTATCCTTTGGATGGAACAAGTCAGTCACGCCAAAGCTCGCAATTACCCCCCGCCCCGCCCACTCGCCATGATTGCCTGCTGACCAACAGACCACAATAACATCTTTCTTGGCAACTGGATTGACTTCTTGCAAATGATACTGAGGCATCCCAACAAATAGTAATTCCCGGCGACTATAAACTATGGACAGGCGTCAACATCAATACACCTGCCTGTGAAGTCCTATCAAACATGGAGAACCTTGGTTCACGCCCGTGATATGAGAACCAACACATAACAGAGGTCACACCCTTAATCTGATCATCATCTGCAGTGTAACCAGGAATACACCACAAACTACTCCAGTACCGTCATCTGACCACTTAGTCATCAAAGGCTGCATCCTAAACACTGTGATCCTGCAAAAAAAAAAACAGAAAGTTTCAAATAACCCATCACGACCCTCTACAGTTACCTAAATAATGTAACACCAGGACCCTTTGTGAACTAATACTAGAATGCCTCACTTGGCAGTCTTAATACCCAGCCCTCTAACGAAAATCTTCAACAACCTCCACAAAGATCAGAACAATGAGCATATAAGCCCCGGATTTAAATAAACGCCAGAAACCAGCAAAAAGTTAACTGTAGAATTGGACACCTTGAATGGAATGGGCCGGGAACAAGAGAACCTCTGAAAAACTCCTAAAAACAGACAAGCTTCCTAAACACTCACAAAATGCATCAAGGCACGGTCTTTGGGGCAGTGTCACGCAAACCTAACGACGCGTCTGTATACTGTATACATGTGCTTTTCGGAGGGTGTTGGTTGCAGCAAGTGTTAGAGTAAAGTTGTGGTTTAGCCGCACCTTCCATCATGAATAAGTTCATTGATATACAGATGGAGCTATTTAAGTTTCTCAGGAAACGTGGATTCTAACTGTAGCTCTCAGCCTTGAAAAAGGCCTGTGAGGTCAAAACACGTGTTGGCTGTCCAGCGCAACAAGATACTGATATCTTCTAGCAGATAACCTATGACTGGCTTTTCCACCCTAAAGAGTTTGGATGTGATCACTATCATAATTCAAACATTTAATAACTTTTGATCATTAACTCCTGTCACCAAATATTAAAATATATATGTTCATTACATACTAAGAAGAATTAAAAATGAATTTGTTGACACTATCCAATCTTTTCATTTTTCCTACAAATGAGTTCAAACTATTGTTGTAAGCTGGGTTGCTCGAATGTGTCGATGTAAAATCAAACTACTCATAAAATTAGCCCGCAAACCTTTTTAAAAAAAGCCTAATTTCCGATCATGGATAATGGAGGCTGCAAACAAACTAAAGAGCTATTCGATATATTCAAGGAAATCACAAACACTGAGGGTCTCAAATCCAACCCAAAACCACCCAAAGCAATTCCCAAAACATTAGCAGCCTTTGCCATGAAGGGAAGTCAAAGACATCAAGCTATCTATCCCCATACAGCAACCACAACCCAATGGAGGAAACCATTAAGCAGATCCTTGTTCTACACATTCCACCAGGTGACAAGTAAGGACATCATCAGGATAATTTCTGATCTCAAAGCGCCAGACACTTAACGAGTCCCTTGGCCAGCTATGTTCCCGAAACGATAGCTACACCTGGGGGCTCCCACCATCACGTCTGAGTGCACTGCAGCCTTAGCTGATGAAATAACATTTGGCAACTACTACCCTACATCGAACCTTCTGAATGGGCCCATAATCAATAAGAAAGTAGCAGCTTCACAAATTCAGAAATTCACAGAAGAATCTGAAATAAGAGCGCTAAGCTTGCTTCCCATCCCAGCCTGAATACTCTTTAAGGCTGCCTGCATCACCTATAAGGCAACCACCACTTGCACACCTGCATACCCAGCTACAAAACTCAGTAGCATAGATGGGCCATGCTCCTCCAGGAACCAGGCCATCCCTAGGCTCAAGACAAAACCAACACAGAAAACAGGGCTTCTCTTGCTACACCCCTGCCTAGCAGAATACCATCCTGGTGGCAATCCGGGCTGTGCCAGCGCTCTTCCAGTTCAGGAAGGAACTCACAACCTAACTGTTCAGTCAATACCTAGGTACCACCTAGGATCCCTGTGTCCCACATCACATCTCACCTCCATTGCCAGAACATCCTATGACACGTAGTACAACCCCCCCGCCCCTTACCTCATATGTTACACTCAGCACATGTACACCACTCTGTTGCTTGTGAGTTAGGTTTGCAATATATAAACTCCAAATATAAATACAACTCTCATATATATCTGCATGCCAGTCTCCAAGCTGTCAACCAGCAGGACCCATAATCAGCCCCAAAGTTATTTGCCTCTTGGTTTATTCATGTCAACACCCTGTTAGTCTAGAAAAATACCCTACCATAGCATAGACAGTATATATTGTTGGCCGAAAACCAACCGCATCATACGCCTAGCATCGCCAGTACAGAATCGTCAGCATAATCATAGAGTGTCCATTTTGTACCCACAGAATTTGCCATTTTTGCTTTCTCTTGCTTTTCTGTTCAAACGCTTTTCAAAATGAATTCTATTCCGTTCTGCCCCTGCACAGAACAAGGCCACAAGTTACATGTTGAGAGACTAGCCCAGACAGAAATACATTGTTTTCCTCCCTCGCGAGTCCTTGAAGGCGAGCAGAGAGGCATTTAATCACCAAGCAGGTGCCAGCTGGTCTCGCTGAAACTGCAGAAATTGTTGAAATAGACAGCTAAATACATGAATTATACTCTCTTTCACGGGCCCCCCTTACTGGGCCTCTTTAGATCAAGCTGACCCCCAGCACACAAATAGAAACTAGGAGATAGCATGCTTTGGAATGTGTCTCTCCTACGAACACAGCTCGCTCATGAAACAAGAGCATTATGTTCTCTGTAACAAAGAATAGTGTCTGCACCTTCGCAGATTGCAATGGTTGCTGAATAAATGTCTTAGAAGGTTTCATGCACGTCATAATTGTCAATCACCGAACCCTTGCTGAAGAAGACACATTATGGGCGGTTTTGATATGTGACTAACTGATAATATGATGATCTTTTTGTATATATGTAACTGTTGTAGAATGCTTGCTCTCTTGCGTCTCACGAGGTCTGTGTAACGCACGTTGCAAGACGTGAGATCCGGTCGGCCGACTGAGACTATTTGCTTTGCAATAAACCCTAGATTTTGGGAATTGAACCTCGTGTCTGGCATATCAGTTTATGTATGGTGATTGTACCTTGTTTCAATGCACGAGGGTCTCCAAGGGGCCTGTCAAAAAATGGCACCCGAATAGGGACCCTACCCCATTTGCTCCATCGTGTACGTTGAAATTTAAAGAAGGTGGAAAAAACGAATCGAGGCCGTCAAGCCGGGATCGAGAGGTGTTTAGGGCGCCCCTATGAAAGTGATGAGACTCCTTTGCAGATCTGTACACAACCGGTCCCTGGTCGACGAGTTCGTCCAGAGAGCAAGAAGGCGAGGGTCCCGGAAACTAGGCAAATTGAGCCAGATACGCAGACACGACGATCCTTGGTTGCGTCTGTATACGGACGAATTGCGTCTTGAGAGACAAACTGATTGATCAAGTGAGTCGTGCCCCGATTCTTAATAGCCCTGATATTGATTGAGAGTTGCTCTTGCAAGATCAAACGCCCACAGTAAGGTACGAATAAGATCAAAAACATGCCTGGGAAATTGTCTTCCTGTCTAGTGAGATTTTTCCACTGCGGTAGACAATCTTTGGAAACTGGCCAGGCTGCGCCACCCGTAGGGTCACCAGTGTTCGAGATGTATGTGAAGTATGGAATAGGGGCAATAATGTTTTGTGAAATTTGGCATAGACAGACCAGACCGTAGAAGATTTGCAATGGCCGAAAAATGGGAGTTTTGCGATGGCGCGAATAGAGCATTTGGAATCAGTATTGCTGCGCAAGAAAGCACGCCGTGCGACATTTGACGTCATTAGAAACTGGAGGAAGGAAGCTAACCTCCGCTTGAGAAGCAGAGAGAAGCATGCGCGTAGGCACAAATCAAATGCGGATAGAGTGCTAGAACAGGAAGAAAAAGAGTGGGATGAGGAAATTAGAAAGGCAGACAGGAGCCTTCAATTAGGCACAGATAAAATATATCCTCAACAAGAGTTGCATGGATAAGATGAGCTATTCAATAAGATTTTAAATGAGGATACCAAGAACGCCCTAAAAGTAAATCTGACATAATTGCACCAGTGCCCATTGCTCAGCTTCAGCCGCAGCACACACCCGTTTCTCAGCCTCAGTTACAGCCTCAGTTGCCACTCCCCCTTCCAGTTGTTCCATCTGCACCAGCCCCTCCTGAACACATGATCCCATTTCCCTCTCCACCTACCGAGCTTGAATCCGCAGCTATCGGAGAAAGCAGTATGGGAGAGACAGGACCTGCACAAAGCGTGTACGCTAGAATAACCCATAGTGCGATCAGCGAGAGAGAAAGGGAGAGCTGAAAGAACAGGCAGAAATGTATATTGAAGGGAATGATGAACCATCAATGCTGGAGTCGATGTATGATTATAAGAATCTCAGTGAAAAACAGGTATTGTTGGAACGCATGGGAGAATATCTTATGGAAAGATGGAAGCAATTAACTGGTATGATGCCACCGCAGAAGTTGCAGGATTTGAATGCTTTTTTACATATAAGAGAAAGTGATTCAGAGATGAAGGAACACGTGGACAGGCTTTTTGATTTTAAAAATGAACTTGATGAATTATATTCAGAGATGTTTTCTGTTCCTGGGTTTCGGTACAAGGAGGTAAGAAGAGGGAGACAAGAGACAGCACCATATGTGCAACAGCGTTTTTTTCCGCCATCAAAATGTGCTAGTGAAGAAATTAAAATATGTACGCGGAAGGCGCTTAGATGGATTACAGATGCTAGCATTCCTACAATGGAGGTGCATGATACATTTGATCAGTATACAATAGAGATGCAAAGAAAGGTATTGCAGGTAATGGTTCAATATTTGCAAGATAGATATGTAGAGAAAAAGCAGTGCTGCCCACCTGAATTAATGGCAGTATACAAAAGAGCATTTTCACGGGACACTAGAAAGACTGCCCTATCCCTTGATCTAGCTATATAGCTTCATAAGAGAGGAAAAAGGAAGAGCGAGTGCGATATTTCCCATGAGGGTGGTCCCACCCACTTTTGTGCCGAAAGTAGAAATTCCTGCCACAAATGGGAAACCAGTGCAGGTGACAGAAGCGCATTATACAGCACAATATGTACATGTCCTTTTTTCCAGACAAGAGGTGAATAATATAAAACAAACAATCCCTGTTATAAGAAAGAATCGGGCAGGATTCTATAAAAAAATTGAATCATATTTGAAATTGGCGATTTTTAATATGAGCGATATTGACCTATTATTTCCTGTAATTCTCCCAGCAGATATATGGAAGCAAATTAGGAATGTAGATGATCATGAAAGTTTGGGTGCTACTTGGGAAAATGTAATAAAAGAGGATGCGGACAGAAAAGCAGGCGAAAAGCCATTGTCAAATATGCCAGCGTTACCGGCACGAATAGTACAGAAATTGAAGGTTATAGTACCTGAAAAAAGAATTATATGGGACAAGTTAACTACATGCGTGCAAGGCAAAGATGAGTTGGCTACTGACTATTTCAATAGATTTGAAGAAGTATTTACAGATTTTAGTGGTCAAGATTTAAGCACTGAACCTGGGAAAAGACTATTTGTTGACAAATATGTGAGAGCGTTGTTACCTCAAATCCAAAATCTGATAATGACATCTGAAAGTGCGTGGCAAGCAAAATCAGAGTGAGGTATTACACATGGCCCAGTACTGTGAAAATAGAGTAAATACAGAAAAAGAAAAAGGAGGTGAAAGATAGAGTGAATCCAAAAACAAGAGTGTTACTACAGCAGGTAGCGAATAATAATAGGGGTAGAGGAAATGCACAAGAAAGAGGGAATTACTCGAACATGCATGCAGGTCCACTTAGATTAAATCAACGTGCATATTGTAGGGAAGAGGGTCATTGGCGAGCACAGTGCCCACATTTGCAAAATAGAAATGGGAATGACCCGAGAAGACAGAACAGAGGTCGCCCGGGAGCACAGGGTCAGAATAGAAACGCTAATACACAACAAAATCAGAAAAATTAAGGAAATAGTAACCAGAATCAGAACCAGAATCAAAATCAGCAGAGTGGAACTGGGGATGGAAATGTTTTTGATACTCAATCAAATACATACTATTCTGGTGACTATACATCGGATGATGTATTGTTCCGCTAGGACGGCCCAGGACAGGGGTCGGAACCAGCGTCTATTCCCGTTGACCAGAAAGGACCCTACGTAGAAATGAAAGTTGGGAATAAGGAGCACACTTTTCTAGTGGACACAGATGCACAGAAGTGCTCAATAGACCATCACTTGGTTCCGGATATACCACTGTCTGGGCAAAAGAATGTTTCAGTAGGGTTCGCAGGCACCCCAGTAATTAGCTCTGTGTCACAATCAGTGCCTATAATGCTAGGACCAGTCACTGAGTGTTGCCTATTTTTGTTGACACAAAATTGCGGAGAGAATCTATTAGGTTTAAACTTGTTGAAAAAACTAAGTGCGGTCATTCATTGTTCTCCTGATGGAGTGTTTTTGATGATTTCGCTACAGAAAATGCCAGTGTCCCAATTCTTGTCCAGACCCCTGCCAACAGAGTTAAGTAAGGTACCGACTTGTATATGGGCAATGAATGATAACGATGTTGGTTGTTTGAAAATAGAACCAGTGAGAGTTGTTTTGAAAGAGGGAGTAACACTGCTGCATATTCCCCAGTATAAAATTTCAGTGGAAGGAGAAAAAGCATTGAAATGTATTGTTTCTGATTTGGTTAAAAGAAACGTGATTGAATAAATTACTGGTAGCACTTGTAACAGTCCCATTCTTCCAGTTTATAAGAAAGGAGGTAATGAAATACTGTTCCGTTTCATAATTGATCTACGCGCATTGAATAAAGTAGTTGATCCGCAATTTCCATTGGTCCCAGATGTCACTACCATTCTGACAATGATTCCAGCTTTGGCTGCATATTTTAGTGTAGTCGATCTTAAGAATGCATTCTTTAGTATTCCAGTGCACCAAGATAGCAGACACCCATTTGCATTCACACTAAGAGGGTGTTCTTTCACATTCACACAAATTCCACAAGGGTACACTGAGAGCCCAAGTATTTATAGCAGAGCATTAAAAGAACAACTAGACATGCTAGAGCTACCAGCGGGTTGTGTGCTATTGCAGTACTTTGACGACTTGTTAATTGCTGCTGACACAGAAGACATTTGCAAAGAGGGAACCGCCATTTTGTTGACACACTTAGCATTGCATGGCCATAAAGCGTCTTTAAAAAAATGTCAGTATTGTCGAAAGGAGGTGGCCTGTTTGGGATACCTACTTTTGAAAGAAGGGAGAAGACTGACACCAGAAAGAATAGAGAGTATCTCTGGTATGCCTATTCCAAAGACACAGAAAGGAGTCAGAGCCATAATAGGCATGGCCTCATATTGCCGGCAGTGGATACCAAATTTTGCTATGATTGTGAAGCCAATGGTGGCATTGACAAAAAAGGAGGTTGCCTTGCCTTTGCCATGGGATGAGGAATGTCAAAATGCATTTGATTTGCTTAAAAATTGCTTTGTGCTCAGCTCCAGTTCTGGGCACACCAAATTATGAAAAAGGTTTTTTAATTATTTGTGCATGAGAATGAGGGTTGCGTGCTGGCTGTTTTGACACAGGAACAAGTAGGAAGAAATAGATCATGCGGTTATTTTTCTTCCGCGCTGGACCCTGTAGCATGCGCTTTGCCGCGTTGTTTGCGAGCTGTTGCTGCAGCTACCGTGTCAGTAAAACAAACCGAGGGAATGGTGTTGGGGCACGCCTTAATTTTGATGGTGCCACACACAGCAGACGTTCTCTTAAACAGAACGGAGGCGCAACATCTCACATCAGCTAGATTGACTAGATATGAAATTGTCCTGTTTGCCCCACATATTCAAATTCAGAGGTGTTGCGCCTTGAATCCTGCAGAATTAATGCCCCCTCCCAATGAAGAAGGGGGTGAGAATGAATCACCTCCCCATGATTGTTTAATGGTTACAGAGGAATAAACGAAAGGGAGAATTGATCTAACAGACACCCCACAGAAAGAGCCAGACGGAGAACTGTTTTGTGATGGTTCCTGTTTCAAATTACCTGATGGCACGTCAACTGCTGCCTATGCCATCACAACACTAAAGAGCATTGTAGAGAGCAAAAGAATTCCATACAATTCTGCGCAGGCAGCAAAGATAATAGCATTGACAAGAGCAAGTGAAATTTCTGAAAATCTAAATGTAAACATATATACTGACAGTCAGTATGCATTTGGGGTAGTGCACAATTTTGGCCGACTCTGGGCTGAGAGGGGTTTCCTAACATCACATGGAACTAGAATCCAACATGGCCCTTTGATAGCACGATTGCTGTCTGCACTTACGTGTCCAAAGCGACTGGCAATAATGAAATGCGAGGTGCATAAGAAAATAACATGTAAGGTGGGAGAAGGAAACGCATTTGCAGACAAAATTGCAAAACAAACTGCCACTGATTTACGCACGAAAATGTTGATAGTACAGTCAGAAGAAGTGCCCTGCATGATAGAAAATGGGATTAAAATCAAAGAGATGCAGGCGGATGCAACTGCTGATGAAATAGAAGGGTGGGCTAAGGGCTCTGCAGAATTAGACTTAGAAGGTTGCTGGGTGGACAAAGAAAGTAGAAAGTGGATGCTGCCCAACTCCTACGTAACTGCAATGGTCACCATGGCCCACAGCCCCACTCATATATGTGAGAAAAAGATGGTTCAGCATCTGGCCACAGTATGGCAGAACGCGCACATAAGAAAGAATGCTGAGAGACTAGTTCAGAATTGTATGACATGTTTGCAACACAATATTGGAAGAGGAACAGCTACTCCAACAGGTAGTTTTGGCCCCCCCTCTATGTCCTTTGAAGTGATCCATTTTGATTTCATAGAAATGGAAAGATGTCAGAACCTACAATACATCTTAGTGGTAGTATGTGCATTCAGTAAATGGGTGGAAGCATACCCGCTAAAGGACTGCACTGCAATAAGCACGACAAAAGTCATGCTAAAAGAAGACTTTTCCCGATTCGGCCTGCCACGGGTCATATGGTCCGATAATGGCCCGCATTTTGTTGCCGCCGTGATATTACAGATTTGTGCAGGTCTTCAGATTGATAAACGATTCCATTGTGCCAGACACCCGATGAGTGCTGGTCTTGTTGAACGCCAGAACGGCATATTGAAAAGCAAGATTAGCAAGATTTGTTCAGGGAATAAAGTAAAATGGACAGATACATTGCCTTTAGCTTTGTTGTGCATGCGCACATCTGTGCAAGCAAGGACTGGACTTTCCCCATACGAGATTGTGATGGGGAGACCTGCTAATTTTTGGTGTGCGCCAAAGCCCAGGCGCTTGAGTGAAGTGGAATACCCTGTGCTTAGTACATACTGTAACATTTTAACGCAGAAGCTTTGTTTGATTCATCAGCAGGTGCAGGAGGCTCTTCCTGTCAGATATCCCGGGCCCGGGGCATTTTCTGCAGCCGTGCGACTGGATCCTGATAAAGAACTTTGATCGGAAGTCATCACTTGCGCCAAGGTGGCGTGGGCCCTACACCAGGTGCTCCTGGAAACACAAACTGCAGTCCGTGTGGATGGTCGTAAGGCGTGGATCCATGCCACCCACACAAAGAGAATTCCATCGCCACTGAAAGAACTGCCTGATCCAGACAACTAGAAAGAAACAGCTGCCTCCGACTCGAAAGACACCATTGCCAGTTCTCTGCCACAAATTCTGCCCGAGTCTGAGAGAAAGCCTGAAAAGATTGCTAAAAAGGAGAAAGGGCTAGACGCGCCCCAACTTTGCCCAGCTGAATCTGCATCGTCACAAGCTGACACAAAACGTACATCAACACTCTGGCGGCCACCATCACTTGCTGCGTCACAGGCTGTCTGAGAATCTGCATCTGGAAGTGCACCTGCACTATTCATTGATCACACAGTACCTGGAACAATACGGTACAACCTACGTTCCCAAAATCGAAAGTGATCTGATCTTCGTGTCTCATTTTTGTTGCCTCTATTCCCATCACAGATTAATTGGGAACCGGAGGCCTAGGGAGATGAAGCGTGGGGGTTGTACCAATCTGGAAGCTCTGGAACGCCACTCCCGGTGCTATCTTTGAAAATAAAAAATCCATTTGTTGATCACCCTGTGCGAACGAGCGGGGCGCTTATGGTAGAAAGGCAATTGATGTTTGCTCTGGAGTCTTTTGAGCCATGTGCAGGAGCTCGATAATCTTGTCTTACATTTAGCAATCCAGGCTGCAGAGAACTGGCCAAAACACGTTGACAACATTTTCGAACATGGCGGTATTTCAACGGGTACTGCTGCAAGAAGTATTCACGACGAACATTGTTGGAGAAGAAGAGTCATGCATGATGCCCATACCTGCTTCTGCCCCCTCCTGCACCAACGCTGATGATGTAATAAATATAGAGACTATAAAGAACTATAGAAAGAATTACTGTAAGAAAGTAATGCTAATGATTATGACGCTTCTGGGCATTGTATGTACAATTATTCCAGTATTATGGTATTTGGAGAGCGTGCACCCATTGAGTTCTCCCTTACCTGCCACAAAAGCATCTGTCACGGACAGTCTAGTCCATGTACTCTCTTATACTCTCCCTCTAATAGAAGAAAGACACAGGGAAGGTTATGGAAATAACATTGCTTTTGATTATGAATATGACTCACTCAATCTTGAACAAGACTAACTGCTGGGTCTGCACGCATTTACCCCAGCATGGCGGAAAAGGAATAGGTTGGTATGTACAGCCGTTACCCCTTAATACAGCATGCTATACATCACTAAGTACACTCTTTTATGGAAAGTGGAATAAGAGTGACACAGGTCAATTAGACACGACAAACATAGAATAGTTTGAAGAAGTGGTAATGAAACCCGTAGGTTGCACCATATTTAACAGACCAAGATTAATAAAACCAGTAGTAATGCCAGTAGACAGACTGTATGTGCCGTATAAGTCAACTGTAATCACGTTTCACATGAACCCAATAGGGAACAAAGATGTAGTGCCCCGTCATATACAATAAATTACAATCCTCGCACTGTTCCATTTTGCTTACGAAAGAACGGTTCCTATCCATTAGGGACATTTTATAGATGTATGAATATTGCAGTACTTGAGAGAGAAGAAGAACCGATATATGTAGGTGACCCCGTTTATTTTGCATGTGGAGAAAAAGCTTATCCCTGGCTACCTAGAAATTGAGGTGGAATATGTTACTTAGGAATCGTCTTCCCAGGGGTATTCCTTTCTCGAACATCAGATATATTGAAATTATCTATTTCATGAAACAATAGCATTATGTTCTCTGTAACAAAGAATAGTGTCTGCACCTTTGCAGATTGCAATAGTTGCTGAATAAATGTCTTAGAAGGTGTCATGCACTTCATAATTGTTAATCACCGAACCCTTGCCGAAGAAGACACATTATGGACGGTTTTGATATGTGACTAACTGATAATATGTTGATCTTTTTGTATATATGTAACTGTTGTAGAATGCTCGCTCTCTTGCGTCTCACGGGGTCTGTGTAACACACGTTGCGAGACTTGAGATCCGGTCGGCCGACTGAGACTATTTGCTTTGCAATAAACCCTAGATTTTGGGACTTGAATCTCGTGTCTGGCGTATCAGTTCGTGTATGGTGATTGTGCCTTGTTTCCATGCATGAGGGTCCCCCAGGGGCCCGTCAACCCCTTGACAAACACTGCCCTCTGCTGACTGGAAATTGACCTTGAGTCACCTATTGCCATACCAGACACCTGCACTAAAGATCAGACCTGGTGTTCTGACATCCAATATGCTCTAACTAATAAAATTACTACCCTCCAAAACAAAATTCAACTTAAAAAAGACTCGCTTAAACTCCCTACACTGTCACCACCTAAGGCGATCCACATGCCTCAACATACCAAATTCTCCTTCACCAAAACCTCCACACTCGAGATTGAAAAAATCATCCTCACCCTCAAACCATCCAACTGCAAAGGTGACATCTGCCCAGCACAGCTAATAAAAGACCCTGCCAGAGACCTATCACCATTTATCTCCAAACTTGTCAATGCATCCTTCTCCACAGGTATCATCCCAGCTAACCTAAAACAATCCTGGGTGCTCCCGTTGCTTAAAAAGCAAACTTTAGATCCTCTCATCCCCACCAATTACCGTCCAATCACCACAGTTCCGTTTCTGCTAAAGATCCTGGACAAAGTGGCCTATATACAGATTCAAAACTACCTTGAACTGCACAAACTACTAGGATCTAGACAATCTGGCTTCCGCCCACTACACGGAACGGAAACAGCCCTGATTGACTTAAAGGCCCAAATAGACGAACTGAGAGATCAGGGTAAGACAGCCCTCCTCCTCCTACTAGATCTCTCAGCTGCGTTTGATCTTGTGGACCACAAAGTCCTCTGCAAACACCTGGACGTTGCCGCTCACTTCTCCACCCAAGCCATCAGTTGGATAGAATCCTTTCTGAGTGAGAGAACTATGAGAGTCTTTTCCCCTTCGGCAGCAGCTGACCCTATACCCATTACTTGTGGTGTCCCTCAGGGATCCTGCGTCTCTCCGACCCTTTACAATATATTCACCAAACCTCTGTTCGATGATTTGGACAATCTCGGTATCACCTACACTAACTATGCAGATGATACACAGATTCTCTTCCCACTTTCTGGGGATCACAGTGAGGATGGGGAGTTGGTGAATAGAGTGTATCTCATCATTCAGGCATGGATGGCCACTCACGGTCTTTGCCTGAATGATGATAAGACAGAGTTGATCATTCTGGGCACACAAGCCAATATTAACAAATTGGGCCCAGATTACTCAGCCTTCAGCATAGACGGAAATGTCATTAAAGTCTCGAGGGAAGTAAAAACACTTGGTTTTTATCTCGACTCTACCCTGTCCTTCACTAAACAGGTAAACTCCTTAGCCTCCACCACTGCTTACACCTGTAAATTGATCAGAGCAGGCAAGCCCTTCCTGTCCAATACCAGCTGCCTAATCCTGGCTAGAGCCTTAATTCTTTCCCGACTTGATTACTGTAATGCCCTATACAGTAGCGCCAATAAAGCCACTACCCTAAGACTTCAAACTCTACAAAATAATGCTCTCAGAGCTGCATTAGGAATAAGAAAGAGGGAGCATATCTCCTCGACTAGGCGGCAACATAAATGGCTTTCTACTGAGAATAAAATCCAGCTAAAAATGATCTCATTAACCCATAAGGCCTTAAATAATGCTGCTCCTAGCTACTTGATGGACAAAATAAAAAGAAAAACTTCCAATAGACCCATGAGACTCGCCAACTCCAATTGTTTGGCAGTACCTAGATTCAGACTTGCCAAAATTGGTGGCGTTTGCTTCCCTGTGAAAGCTGCTAACCTGTGGAACGCCCTGCCACCTAACCTTAGAGCTGACCAACCCTTCCCCCATTTCAGAAGGAACCTTATCAAACACATTATCGCCAACAATGACTTAACACCCGAACACTCACAAGCGTAGTCCTACCTAATGCACCCCGACGCGACATCAACCTTTATGTTTATTACTGCTATTCATGTATATTGTTAACTGTACATTCATGTAAATACGGCAACTCTTTATCTGTACATTCTAGTAATTTGTGTAATATGGCGTAATATTGTAAATTCATTTATATAACATTGTAACATTGTAAGCTTCGCATATACTTGTTGCTGCGCCCGGTAACCTAAGGGTCTGGTGCGCAATATAAATAAATAAACAAACAAACAAACAAACAAACACTACGTACTCGCATTAGTTCCATAGGTACCTATTCACTAATTTGCTACTCTTTGATGCAAGTCCTTATTAGTCAGTGGCCCCTAGTTATGTGGTGGTATACCAAAATGTTGAATCCCCATCACTAGAAGGCCGAAAACATGGGATTTTAAAAAACAAATGTTTGCACTTCTTGTCGCAAATGTAGATGGGTTGTGGGGTAGAGGCATTAATTAGGCATGGGGGATGAGGGGGTGCAGGGGGTCTCCTCCCGCATTTATTTGTGAGAAAAAGTGCAAACATTTCGGTGCAGTAATCACATATATTCTAGTTATGTTTCTTCCTTCGCCTGTGGCCCGCTATCAATGTCTTTGGATATATGGAAGGCAGTGGTTACTATGCATCAACAGGCTCAGGTTTGGACAGCAGCCTCGGGTCCTACTGTCTCTGGAAAGTGGACGGAAGGGCCATGGGCACCAATCTAGTGGTCTCTACATAGGGACCCCTTCCCAGGGCACACTACATAGAATTGTATTTAAGTGCTTGAACAGCTGATGCTACTACATCACACACTGATGCTCCCTTCATCAACCACTGGGGGGTGAAGGGTGCACCCAGTCAGCACTGCAGGCATCTGCTGAGCTCACACTCGTTACACTGCCAATGTTTTTTTAACCTCAGCACCCTGCAGGGGTTCGAGCAGCTCAGTGGTCAAACACAGCAGTAATAGAGCAGCCGGCACATATTTAGGCAACTCTTCTGAATGCAAAAATATATAATCTTCAAAAGATGTTATCACGTGGTGCATTGAAATCAATTTTAATAATGTGGCTTGATATGATGACCTCGTGCCAAACAACCATGATGTCACTTCCTGTGGCAAATCACACTTTATAAACTAATGGGTCGGCTCACATTTTTTGTTTTTATCTAGCACCACCTATAAACTGAAAAAATTGCATCAGAGTACAGCTAGGGAGAAATGGCATATGAGGAGGGACACAAAGCTTGCAGAAATTGTTTACCAGTCCCTATGGTCATTCCCACTAACTTCCGGCCCCTCCCAAAACACCTCTTAATGGGAACACTTTGAGATAGCTTTTTCAAGCATTGCCATCAAACTTTGAACTCGAAGTGCCTGACAGTGGGCCTCATTACCTGTCCGGCAGTAACCCTGCCAGTGCTGCCGGACCCATAAATACTTACCAGTGCCAGCACTTAATCTCCCGGTGCCACCGGGAGACTACAACCCTGGCAGCCCAAAAGGTCAGGTGCTATTAAAATGTAAGTCCCCATTCCCATAGAGTCCCATAGGACTCTATGAAGTGGGGACACGGAAGCACCGGCACCATTGCTAATGGTGCCGGTGCTTCTGTGACCAGTTTGCCTACCGTGGCCACTGTGCCCGGCAGGGTCAGACCTGTCGGGCATGGCAGCTCCGGCAGTCAGACCCGTAATATGCCGCTCCAGAAACAAGGTCGTAATGAGGCACAGTGTTTTTTCAAGCAGTCTTCTGGGAGTTAATAAGTTAATTGGAGCTGTAAACGCGCTATTGATGTAATAAAAATGTCTTAACCAGGTCTGCCTTCAGCCTCTCGATTTACAAGCACCATGCGTGGGCTTCACTGAAGTCATGCGCACAACAAGCAAAGCCAGAAGTGTTGGCTGGTGTATAGGTATTAGGCATTAGCTAGGCACCGCTATTAGATGCTCAGATACGCACGCCATTTTGCAGCAGCTACCATCAATGACCAGTTAATGCCACTACAGGAGTGTCTGGCAAATGCCTTTCCAGTGCCTACACAAAAGACAAACCTGTTGGTATTGCCAATACTCGTGTAGGACTGTACTCTGTTAAATGTGGAGCGAAAAGAGCGCTGGTGAGATTAAAGTTTCCTGCCACAGGCTGTATCGGTAAATCGGTATCAAAAATAGGGGGAACCTAAAGAGGGCGCAAGGGTGGCTGGGAAGCCACAGTGGATGCTAACCTTTAACAAGCGCATGTATCTGGGAGCAAAGAGGGCTATGGTGTAAGAACCTGCTAAAGAATGTATGTGTTATATTGTATTACATGGCATTTCTCATTATGAGTTTATGTGCAACATGACTTCTTTCGAACATGTTCTTTACCTCCAATCTTGGGTATAGAGAAGGCTCCTGCTTTGCTGGGGTCTTCATGACATAATGGAATGCTATAATCAGCCTCTCAGTGAAGCTCTTCCGTTGCAGCTGAGCAATAGAGAGAGAGGCCTTGATATGAACCCACTTCAATACAAATATCAAAGAGCTAAACTTGGTGTTTCTTACCTTGCTGGACTTCACAATTGGCAACAAGCGGAATTTAAGGTCCCCTCCCTGCATGCTCCTACAAGAGTCTGTAAGTTTGTCTTTGTGTCAGGGTCCAGGAGCAGACCCGGAACTGGAGAGCTGTGGATCCGCCTCTTTTTCAGAGCAAATTTCCCTGGGAGATATTTTGTGAAGCGGACCGTGATCGGATCTAATAGGTACTTTCACATTTGGAATCTTGTAATCTACCTGGGAGGAATCTTAGTAAAGCTGCATGTTGTGTTGTGCTAACACTTTCTTCATAGTATTTGGCAATACTTTCTTTGGAGAGCAGTTCTTGCTGTTTGGGCATTCTCTGTGTGAACACTTAACTTTAGTTAATCCCTTGAGAGTTAATTACTTGTGGCTGTTCAAGTACCAGCAAATAACATCACAAGTTCTGTGCTTTCCCAATTTCTTCCAAGTCCTGGTGAGTAAAATGGGAAATATGGAAAGAAGACTTTCAAGATTATGTAATGGCTATACATGGCCCCACTTTTAGCATTGAGAGATGCAGAGCCTTATTAATGCACTGCCTGGGGTTTGAATGAAGACATATACTAAATAGCCTACTAGAATTCCCCCCATTTGGTAGTGGGTCTGGTGAAGGCATTGTAGGGCAAGACCCAAAAATCAATAATAAAAAGTAATCCAAATGAGTCAATAAAGAGCACAGGAGCAAGAAAAATAGAATGTATTACATGCAACCGCGTTCAGGAATCATTCAAAAGAAATCATTCAGTGATCATTACAAAATGGTGGAGTTTTATAGTGAAGTGCGCAGTTTCAGCATCAACAATGTTTCACAATGTTTAGGCAATGCCACCCTCTGATTGGTTGCTCACGGTTGCTCTATAGGTGAATTCTGCACAGTTCCTAGCCTCATTGTCTTATCCTAACCCTTGTGACCGTACTGTCAATTCATAAAATGACTTCATATTCATCTCAGCTACTTTTCCAGATTTGCTATTGGATGGTGGAAATTTAATTTTGTTTAATTCAGTTCATGGTGTTTAATTGGCGGATCTCCTGTGGCCATCCTGGGGTGGGCAACTTCAATCATCGCTAAGCAATGACGTTGTGAGGTGCGGACAGTGTGGCAACAATTGTATATTTTACATGCTAGTCTCATGGGAGTTAAACGCTGGCACCATCTTACCATTCTTCCCCTTCGAGCTGCATTAACCAGCAGTGTTTTTTTGCAGCTCCTGATTGGAAACATGTAACTCTGTTCCTTCCTTTCTCATGGCTGGTGTGCATGACCTCCTGTGATGTGCTCTTTGGCACGTGGCTCTGGACTGAACATTTGTCGAGACTATGTGTGCACTAATTCTATATGTACGAGTGATGTGGCAACTTGAATCATTCCTATAGCTAATTGATGCAGAATCTTCATGGTCTCCTTGGTCTTACTCTAGGGTCTTTGAACCTTTGTATATTGAGTTTTACCTGGGTGAGAAGCTGACCTTCCATTGGGTGTGTGTTTCAGTTTTGGATGGATATTTTCCTACAGGGGGCAATATGTCCCTTCTGTCTAGATTACCTTGTCACATGCTTTTCTCTGCATTTAGTCTGATTCTCAACAGGGTTGTGACCTTGTCTTGGTTAGTTTTTGGGAACATGGGCAGGACTTCTATTTGTTATATGTTTTGCTCGCTGAATGTCTGGGACCGGATTGAACTTTCTCCTTTGCAGCCAATTACTGTGTCGCATTCTACCCCTTCCCCTTGCAGACCCTCCTTCCTTAGCAACATTTGAATAGGTCATGCTTCCTTTGTACTTTTGGCTGGGAGAGGACTTCACCTCATACTCCTGACCAATCATTGTGCGACTTTACACTGTGCTCAAGGCTACTGACCTTGCTACTGCATTCCTGTGTGATGTCCTAAACTGACTACCTTTGCAGTGTAAAACAATTTCTAATGTTTTGAGGCCTGTTATTCAAATGGCTTAAGCCTTGTCTTCACTTTTGTGGCCTACTAAAGTTTAGGCACTTCTACCGTGTTGATGAGTACATGTATATGCGTGTACATACGTATTGTGTGTTATAATATGTTCTCCATTACTTAGGTTTACTATCACACACTCCTACCTACCTAGTTTCTTGCTTAGTTAATACTACCTATGCTATCATGTGCATTTGTGCTTTGGTTAGGGCCTAATATCTGTCACTATGTAATTCTATAATTGCCATTGCATGCATGGATTAGCCAGTCTATGGGTGCTTCTATCTATATAGGTTTGTCTTGTGGGCTGCTATTCTTCTCGTGTGAATGTGAGAACTATCGCTTCTTCCAATATATCGTGTTCATGGCCTAAATCTATCGCAACATGCGTGTCTAATGAGTGTTTGCTCTAGCTTCTATCGTGCTTCTTGCCTAGTGGGCCTATTTTACTTGCACCAAACCCTACATTCAGGTCATCTTGACTTTTGCCATTTACTTGCTGGTTCATAATGTCTTTCATCTATTGGCACATCTATACCCACAGTGCATGTGTGTGCATGTGCTGCTTTCCTTTAATCTCTCAGTGAACAGATATGGTGGGAATGACAGGGTAATGCGCTTGCGGCCTGTAACATTGCCTTTGCTGCATTTCCTGACTCCTGCTTCATGGGTTTTCCTAGTTTATATTTTCTCTCAAGTGTGGCATGTAAGATGTTCATCCTAACAGCATGGATGCACCTAATGCGTATGAAACAATTCTAAAGAAACTAGATAAACACTATGAGAAGAAATGAAGCATTGCATTACAAAGATGCTGTTTTAGCACCAGAGACCAGAGTGCTGGCGATTCAGTGGAAGACTTTATCACTGCCCTGAGGGAACTTGCTAACAGATGCAGTTTTGGCCTTAACTATGATGAAAGACTCAGGGACCAGTTTATGCTCAAAGTAAGAGAAAATAAAACAAGGGAGGAAATTTGGGCAAAAGGTGATCCCTCACTGGACAACGCATTGGATATTGCCAAGAGAATTGGACATTCCATGGAATGTGTGAAAGTATTGGAATTTAAAGAAGTGAAAAATAAGGAAGGGAGGTGGTGAACATTGTAGATCACAACAAGAATACTATGATTCACAATAAGAAAGCAATAATGTTGACTAATAAACATGGAGTATGCCTTGAAAATACAAATTCTGCAAGGACCAAAGGGGCTGAGGGTGGTCTGGGACCCTCAACAAAGTCTAAGAAATGTTTCAAATGTGGCAGTTTGATGAATTTTGGTAATGCTGTAGACTGTCCTCACACGAAATCTCACATAAAAGATGCTTAAGGAAATATCTATAGAACAAGATGAGGAGTATGTGGAAGATGCTAACATGGATAAGTATGATGGAGTGTCTTGGTCTGTGAATGAGGTAGGAGTGAGAAACAGAAAAGATTTTAAAAAAACATGCCAATGTACTAACAGATGGTAAGGTAGTAAACATGCTCATAGATTCAGGATCAGCCTATACCATTTTAGACTATAACATTTGGAAAATGGATTTCAGGAGAATGTCACTGTGCTCCCCTAAAATCAAAGCCACTGCATATGGAGGTGTATGCATTGCATTTTTGGGATAATTTCAAGCAATTATTGAGTGTGTAGATAGGATTAAAAAAAAGGCAATGTATATGTGTCCAAGAAAGGCGGAAGTCTGTTGGGATGGTTTGAACAGTTTGACTTTAGGAATCATTATTAATCCTAAGGTACCAGGACATGTGCCCAAGGTTACTTGTGGGAGGGATAAACCTGAGGAGTGTTTTGACAGTGCGTTTAGTGACAAGATTGGTTGCATGAATGGTCTCTTTCACAAAAATTAATTGAAGAAGGATTCTGTTCCCATTGCTTCCAAGGCAAGATGCATTTGCATTGCTTTGTGAGATGATGTTGCCAAAGAAATGAAGAAATTGTTTTCAGAAGATATTATTGAAGAGGTTGAGGCATCAGAGTGGGTGTCTCCTGTTGTAGTAGTGAGAAAAAGTAATGGGAATGTCAGATTATGTGTAGACCTGCGCGCATTGAATATATTTGTCATAGTAGACAAGTTCCCATTACCCAACATAGGACAAATGGTTGGCATGATGCGGGAGCCAAATACCTCAGTACATTATATTTAACTTCTGCTTACTACCAGATTGCTTTACACTCCATGTCCAGAGATTACACAACATTGATAACTCAAAAGGGGTCTTTCAGGTATAAAAGAATGCCTTTTGGCTCAGTGTCAGCAGCTGCCTTCTTGTGGCACACGATGAATGTCATACTATGGAATAAGTGGTGTACTTTTTTTCAGGATGACATTCTAGTCACAGGGAAGACAGAATGAGAGCAGGATTGTAAATTGAAGTTTGGAAGAAACTATGTGAAGTGGGCCTCACTTTACAGGAAAGAAAATTTAAGTTTAGAGTATCTGAGATTTACTATTTAGGACACAAGTGAAGTGGTCAAGGTATTGTGTCTAAGTAGAATTTAGTTTCACGGATTGTGGGTATAGATCCACCTAAGGATAAGCAGGCAATCTTGTCATTAATGGGAGTAGTGTAGTATTACTCCAAATTTGTCAGGAACTTTGCGGATAGATGCAGAAATATCAGACTTCTATTCAAGAAGGGTAGATCCATCACTCTCTTGCACTCCCATATGTCAGAAAGAATTCATATATATCAAAGAGGCTATAGTAAATGCACAAGTGCTATGGAATTTCGATACTAGATGTGAGACATACGAGGAAGACAGATGCAACTAACTCAAGTCTTGGAGCCGTGTTGTTACAGAAACAGTGTTGTTTGGAGGAAGTTATAGTGTTTGCTTTGAGGGTACTCAAAGGTGCAGAAGTTAGATACTATGTTATTGAAAAAGACACTTTATGTGTTGTATGGGCTATTAGAAAATTTGTAGAATTTCTGTGGGGCAGAGATTTTTAAAATGTATACCGACTATAAACCATTAGTGAGTAGTTTTAACTTGAAACGGTTAGATGGAGTTTCACATGGGATATTAAGATGGGTGACTTCTCTACAAGGTCATCAATTTGAAGTAGTGTACATTTTAGGAAGGGAAAACAACGTAGCAGATTTTTTATCCAACTGCATTGAAGATGATATGGAGGATGAAGTGGAACTTGAAGGAGAAATATTTCTAAACTGTGGTAATTCTATACAAGAAATTAAGGATGAGGTGCTCAGGAAGGTGAAGGAGATGATCTTGTTTGTTTGAATGGTCTGGCTGGTCTAGTGAAGATGGCTTAGGGGTTTTCTACAGAATTAGAGATGAGTTAAGCGTGGAAGGCGGACACCTTTTGAGGTTCTGGCGTATTGTACTGCTGCAAGGAATCAGAGATAAGCTGCTGGTGATTAGTAACAAAGGCCATCTTGGCATGACGAAAACTAAGGGACATTTTATGGCTGTATATTAGTGGCCCAGTCTGGCTAGTCAAGTTGAGGAATTAGTAAGAAATTGCCCAACGTGTAGTGACTCAGAGAAAGATCTCAAATGTTATGTTCAGCCTTTGAGGTGGATTGAATGTCCCAAGATGCCTTGGGAGCAGTAGCAATTTGTATTTTAGGCCCTGTGGAGGGAGCGCGAGGGGTGAAGAAGTGCATTATTGTTTTAATGAACATGTTTCCCCAAATGGACTGAAATTAAGGTTGTCCAGGAAGCTGATTCAAGCGCTGCAGTATCATTCTTGGATCAAGTTTTCCAGAGAGATGGATTCCCTAATAGAATTCTGACCGACAATGGGGTGCAGCTCACCTGACGCATTATGAAAGAGTTTCTATCAAATATTGGAGTGACTCATCACAGGTCCTCCTTATTCCACCCTGAAACCAATGGCATGGTTGAGAGATTTAATAGCACTGTCATGCATGGGGTACGCATGTCTGTTAAGGAAGGTAAAGTGTGGGAGGATGAAATAGAAGGAAGAGTATGCATATAGGTTAGCACCTTCAAATTATAAGGCGGAGGAAGCCATGCACCGCCGTTTGTCCTGCTTGGTTAGGAAGGGCACTGTTTGTTGAGTGGGATGAAGGCGTCCTGAAAGTGAGTGGAGAGAAAGAGGAGATGAAAAGGACATTTGATACCCAAAAGAGGGTGAGACTTACATGAGTTAATTAAGGGGACAGAGTTTGGGTGCACAAACCAGGATTTGTGCAAAACGGGTCTAGTAAATTTGAAGGTGCTCTAAAAGTGAAGAAAGAACTGAAGTTGGCCGAATCTGGAACAAAGGTAGAGTGGCAGAACTTCTTAGTTTATGCCATTTCATTTGCACCTTTTTCTAAAGCTAACAATTGTATTTTGTTTTAGCAAATATACGTTTGGGAAAGAAAATTCTTAAAAAAAAGGGTGTCGTCTTATATTGTATTACATGTCATTTCTCATTATGAGTTCATGTGTAAACATTTCTTTTGAATCTTGGGTGTAGAGAAGGCTCCTGCTTTGCTGGGGTCTTCATGACATCATGGAATGCTGAGAAGATGTTTATAACCAGCCCCTCTGTGAAGCTCTTCAGTTGCAGCTGGGCAGTGGAGAGAGGCCTTGATATGACTCTACTGCAATATAAACATCAAAGAGCTCAACTTGGTGTTTCTTACCTTACTGGACTTCACAGTATGCCCCTGCAGCCAGGCTCCGACTGCCCTGTAGGCCGGACGATCCGTTCAATCAAGGCATGCTGGTTGCAGCATTGTGGGGCGGTTTGCAAACGTAGTACACGGCACAGAAGGCAGGGTTGGAAACCATCCCACGAAATGCCACGCCAAGAGCTACTCGTGTTATCTTTTAACGTCAAACATTGCCATTTATGAATGTGGGCCTCGGTTTTGGGTGTCCGCACCTAACTTATGTCCCAGTCCTTCGCAGGCAAAAGAAGATGTTTAAAGTTGAGGGAAAGCCTGCGGTTCGTATCCAGGTGGGCCTAGTCTGGAGATACTGTCTACGCTACCGGGGAAACGGGATGTTGCGGACGTGGACTAGGATAGGAAAACCACGCTGAATTTATGTCAGTCTATAGAAGACAAAATAAGTCAACTGCTGGCGTCTGGAGAACCGCTTGTGCTGCACCCGCTAGAGTCCACCATCCGGTATGGTCACGAAACTCTTAAGGTTTCAATGATACTGTAGACGTCAGGCAACCACCAGACGTTTTTCTTACGCTCCCAAAATATCTGTATGAGGGGGTATTGCTGTTGTGGCCTTTGACGGAGTGTTTATAATTTACTTTATGTACGGGGATATAACCGTGCTACTGCCTTCAATTCCCCAGAACTCCGGGGCATGGATTGGCTGTGCAGCACATTGCAATGGGCCTCATTATAGCCTTGCCGGTATCCTGACAGTAAACCAGCCTGCATACCAGCAAAGGCTATTACTGTTTCCGGCACGCCGGATTTACAAGCTTTTTTTGCCGATAGAGCACCTGGATTACCTTAGCTGGCAGTACCCCAGGTGCCCGACTGGCAAACCCTTAGTCGGGCGGTCCGGTAAAGTGCCAGTATCCACGAATACTGGTACTTTTTTACCAGACCCCCCTGACTTGTAATTAGGCTCATTCTAAACCTGCCGTTATCCTGGCAGTAAAGCTGCCAAGATACCAGCATTTGGTACTTACCTTTACCGGCACTCGGTACGGCGGCATTGCCACCGGAGTAGGAGTGCCGTCGGGTTGGTGTTCATCCCCATTCATGGACCCATCGAATTCCATGAGGGGATTTGCCATCATTACAGGCACCGGAAATTCTGGTGGCGGTAATGGCGGCTTTTATTGCCGGTAGGGTGCCTAGCTAACCTCCAGCTGGAGGAAACCCAGGTGTCCCATGCAGGTGCAAACCCGTAGTCGGGCGGCCCGGTTAAGCTCCGGTATCCACGGATACAGCAGTTTTTACCAGACCTCTCGACTGGGAATGAGGCCCATTCTCTCTAAACTCCGAGAAATCATTGGCGTTAAAAGAAAGCTCAGAACACAGGTCTGCGCTGCCCTCTTGTGTCTAGCTTGGGTATTGCAAAACGCAACGGGGCTTGGGCATCAGAGACCCGCGATCGCCAACTCCACTCGGGAAAGACCACTAATAAAGGGAGCACAGCACAGTAAGTGACAGCTGCCCCCTCCCCCACCCCTCCCTCCCTCCCTCTCCCTGGTGGTTTTAGAGCACTCCTTCCAGGTGTCGGACCACTGATGTTTACGTAGTTACTTGCTGGGTTTTTGGGGCGCACGTGTGCCTTTATGTGGAAATAATAGAAGTACAGTATTGTAGGGTGTGTGTTCAGCGTGTTACAGTTACCTGACCTTTGTAGATTGCTCACCAGAGCCGGAAATTATATGAATTGGGTCTTTAGGCGGGGTCATTTGCTCATAATAAAAGCGGCCCGAGGCGGTGTTGTGTGTGTGTGTGTGTGTAGGAAACCTCCTTGGTGGGCAATATGGGGGAGCTGCACAGGTTGGGTGTGAGCATACACTGTTAGAGGGTAAGACAGGAAGGTTCAGGGAGGTGCACAGAGGTTTTGGGGAGCAGGTAGGGGTTTGTGAGCTGCCAGGGGAGCAGTCTTTGGGGGGCAGCTGAGGTTTTCCTTGAAGTGGTACGGCTTCCAGGCCATGATGGAAATGCAGGCGAGAGGATGCTAGCCGGGAGCGGGGTGGGATGCTGTTCCAGAGAGCAGGTGCGGTGCGGTGCGGTGGAGTTCGAGCGATAGGGCCGGAGAGAGGATGCTAGCCGGGAGCGGGGTGGGATGCTGTTCCAGAGAGCAGGTGCGGGGGGCGGAGATCGAGCGATAGAGCCGGAGAGAGGATGCTAGCCGGGAGCGGGGTGGGATGCTGTTCCAGAGAGCAGGTGCGGGGGGGCGGAGAGCGAGTGATAGGGCCGGAGAGAGGATGCTAGCCGGGAGCGGGATGGGATGCTGTTCCAGAGAGCAGGTGCGGTGCGGTGGAGATCGAGCGATAGGGCCGGAGAGAGGATTCACTGTGAATGTGTGCATCCCACCGCCGCAGCTTGCTCATTGGTGCGCTGCAATCTAGGTAATGCATGCGCAGGTGAAGCGCGGGGACTCGTTCCTGGGCCTCTGCATTCAGAACAAAGGAAGGCCGCTAGCAGGGGCGCTGAAATCATAAACATGCCCTCAAAATGCATGTAGGAGCCATGCCCCTTAACCGTCTGCCCGCCCTTTCACGTGAAATGATAAACGCTCCGGCGCCGGCACTAATGGGCCCGAACCCTTCAGGCAGTTTGGGGGTGCCGGCGTGCAGTTTCCGGGCTCCCAGAGGAGCAAAGTCACATTGCATAATAAATGCCATTTTAAAAAAAGTTGCAGAACGGCGAACGGTTGGAACGTTTGTGCTTGGCAAGTGGTCACTGGCCAGTACCGGTCTGTATAGTCGACATGCGAGGCTGTGTTGTGTATGGTTGCGGTATGGTGTATGGTTGGCTTTTTAGTTGCCAGTTCATAGTGCCTGTCCGGCCACATTATATGGTGACCCCACGTGAGTCTGAGCAGCAGTGCGCCTGGAGTGTCTGTGAGGCGGTGGCAGTTAGAAGGTGAGTCCCAGAAGGGTCGTTTTAAGGGGTTTGGAAGACCCAGCATAAAACCCATGTTCTACCATCACCAAAACCAGGGCAGTTTCTAGCCAACTTGGTGCACAGGGCGAAACATCAGAATGCGCCCCCCAGCCCCACTGACTGGCATGCGTCACTTCCAAGCCACACCTCTGTCATGTGACAAAACCCCTCCTCAATATGAATAAATAATTGCTATATAAATGAAGCTGGTTTCATTACATTGTAATTCAAGTACTTTACAGAAGTGTTTCAGAGCCCGACAAGGCAAGGGAGGAGAACAGGGGAGAACATAACGACTAGGCCCAGTGACATTGAGAACCCGCAAGTGCACGGGAAAGGGGAGAAGTGCATGGAAGAGGGAGAGTGGAAAGTGCAGAGCAGAGGAGAACAGATAAATAATAATACATAAATAAATAGATAATAGAGGCAATAAACAGTGGTAGTGCAGCCAGCAAGTGGCAAATGCTGTGTTTACGGCAGAAGTCTGGGTAAGTCTGATAAGTGCAAAAAAATAATAAAATGGGGGGGGGAGACTGTATGGGTACAGATACAGTTCCCGGTGCAAGGGGTGGCCAGGAGGCAGTGCAGGAGGGTGGCAGGGTGAGCAGGTACCTGAGCCCGGAGGACAGAGGGTGGCCAGGTGCACAGAAGAATAATGTGGAAACAGCTGTTGCTGCCCAAATAAATATGTTTTCTGTCACCTGCTCTTAGGGAAGGCCTTGCCTGAATGCAGTTTCAAACTGTCTGTACTGGCACACTGTGGTTGAACAGTCTACTGGGCTATGAGGGCCCACTGGCCCTGTGTTGCAGGTGTTCTGTTCATACAACCTCACTTGTATTTTGCAAGGGGCCATACTAGACTAGCGGGTTTGAAAGTACACTAAAAACATCTAAGAAATACGAGAAATTACTCCAGTGTGAAGTTTCACACGGAGATGTGTTATAACTACTCAAAATCAACCCCCAGTGTGTGCTTTCCTTGTGTTTTCTAAAGTATAGGTTTTATGTGTTTTATATATTGTGTGTTCAGAGTGAATTTTATGTAACGTGATCATTTTATGAGTGTTAAATCTAAATAAAAATGTGTGTTAATATGAACATTTGGTAAATCACCTACTCTTTTTCATTTGCTTTGTGGATTTAGACAACTGTGTATACATATTCTTTTTGAATATGATGCCATACTAGACTAACCATATGAATTATTTTCTGATAGGTTATAGTTCCAAGATGGACAGTCTGGTACACTCCTATTGTACTCTCTCCAAATACCTCCCTGAGAGTGGGAACGGGGACAAATAGCACCAGTGAGAGTTCATGTATGCGTTGCATTAAATCAAAGAGCATTTCAGGACTAGGACAGTGATCAGAGATCTATACATTTGATAAACAAGTCTGTGGTGAAAGGATTGTATGTGTGAATCTCTAAATTCGTGACTGATGCATGGTTTGGTGACCCAATAAACAATGCATAGAAAGGCTACACAGAAAGGATTGTACCTCTTTCAAACTTTAGCCTGACCAGTAATAAGCTGATGAAGCGTTTTAAACAAAACCGGCTTCTGATGCATGGTAAAGGGTCCAGAGTTCCTCAGCCACTACCTCCTCACTATTACGCAGGCCTCGGGGGTTATTTCGGCAAAAAGCTGCAGGCCCAAGCTTTATCTAGCAGAGCTGGCATTAGCATGTCTCATTAGTGCTGGCCTGCAGCTAGCGACAATCATAGTGTGGCAGTGTAGAAAGGGCGGTTGGTCTAGTCGGATGTAATTTGAGGCAACTTCTTTGATTCCTTTATGTGTTTAAGTGTGGGCACAGTATATGGCATGCTCGTCAGAGCCTCATACACAAAACATCCCAGTGTGCTCTTGTATGGACATTGGGCACATCAGACAACAACAGGTATATGTTCTCTTACATAAGGGAGCACCACATAGACACCATTAACCAACAGGGTGGCGACTTGTGTAGCACACATCATTGCTGCAAACATATCACTGCATTGATTTGCCATGGCCTACTGTCTGCATGGTGACACACAATGAACTCTACTTTCCTAATCAGGATGCCAAGTGACATTGAGTTGCCATCTGGTGCACGCACTAGGCAGTGGCTGTCTTCTTTAGACAATTAAAAGACCTTTGATGCTGAGCAGATGCATTTAGTCCACGTCCCAAAGCAACCATTAGAATACTTAAGCAAGAACATTAGAGTTAACCTTCCCAGGGATGCGCCATATGTAACTAAAATGTAATATATATAAATAAAAACGTTTTGGTGTGTGAAATAAAGAGACATAAAAATAAAGAAAATACTTTAAAACATTTCTGTGTGGCACATTAATTCTTTTTGAAGAATGCATGGGTTTGGTCAGCTAACTGATACTCGTTCTGGCCTGGTGAATCAAAATGCCCCATGTTCAGTTCTTAACACTAAAATGTTAAGCAGATACCGTGTAAAAAACAATGGCTTGTTAAGTGAGCCATCACTTATAAATTGCCCCACTTGAAAGGCTATGAGTGCAAAGAATGAGGGGCACGGGGTGTGTGATTCCAGTGCACCTCACACGCTGCGTTTGGAATATGCTTTCCTTTGCATATTTCACAAGTCGGCAGAGAGCAACCAGCCACACATCGCAGAGGAGCTACTCACCGGCACAGCAGGCTGCTTAATCTGCTGTCTGGCAAGCTCAAAAGCAGCTTTCTGGGTGGGCCCCTTACTGCGCCCACCTCCTGAGCTATTTAGCTCTTTTTCACCTGGGCCGTCGCCTGCTCCGCCTGGGCCAAGAAACAGGGCTGACCAAACCCATTGAATGAAGGCAACCGGCACCCCTGTTCACTCGCCCACAGCCCGTAGCTCGACAGGCTGCCCTGCCAGCACAGGAAGCCCCTTGAAGTCCCCGTACCCCCTTCGTCCATGCTGGAATCAGGTTAATAAACAAGTGCCATCTCAAGACCTACATTAACTGCCCACGTTGCGGAGGGCACCTGTGCTCTAGCGTCGCTACAGTGTAGCAGCCAGAAGGCAGGCATGGGCTGTGGTGTCCGTGCGGAACCCAGATCAGTAGCGAAATGAAAAAGCTACACATACCCTAGCATATACTCAGATTGGCAGCCTGGCAGAATGCACAGGTAGGCAGCCGCGAGGAAGGCGGCGCGCTGGAGCACAGATGGAGGATTCTGCTTAGAGGTCACGAGGGAGGTGCACATTTTTATTTTTATTTGTATACAGTTTGTCAAAACCATTACAATTCATAGAAAAACATATGATAAACAGTGGCCCGACACTATTATTTAAAACACTTAATACAATCGAATAAAACAGTACTTCGAACAATTAAAACCTACATAAACATATTTAAAATACGATTATTCAATTTAATACTTCTAGCTTCAAAGAATTCCAAAACCCTGCCACTGCTATCCCCACCGAGGTTGGGTCAGCCCCATGGCATCTCTTCCGTACATCATCGCCGTTGACCCATTTGACATCCAACATCAATTTCTTAGGAAAAGCTATACTCTCCATAGAGTGCAGCGATGGGTATCCCGCCGTCCTTACAGACACGACAAAAAGCCTCCTCACTGCTAAACAATTTCCGCCTTAGAAGCAGTGGCGCCCCCAGACATTTTTCATAGGGGTGGCCTGATGAGGTTCTTGGGGTTGCACATTGATGGACTCCAAGAGGCAGGCATGGGCAGTGTTTTTTTATAAGGGTGGCCGTGGCCCCCTTTGCCCCGCCCCCCCCCCCCCTTCTCCCCTTGGTGGCGCCTCTGCTTAGAAGGACATGGTTTGTGGAAAGCAGATTCCATGTAGCACGCAGTGTAATTGCTCTAAAATGGCGGCTTGGGAATAGTTTAAAAAATGGTGCGACTATTCCTCTTTTCTTAGGTCTGGGCGACAGGTGACACCAATCAAGATTTTATAAAGCGGTTTTAACTTTCTCTGGCTCCTCCACCAAATTAGGGTTCATTCATAACAATGCTTCACAAGGCTCTCGTAAAATAGCTCAAAGGGGGAAAGCCTCCCTTAACCTCCTTCCCTGCCCTACATTCATGTATGTCGCAATACAATGAGTCCTGCAAAGGAGCCTTAACATGATATATCAGAGCGTAGATTATCATTAGAAGATGGCCACATGTGACGGGCTGAAGGCAACGGTTTGGGTCTATTTGACCTAATCACATTTGATCGAATTTGACCTTTTTTTCAGTCTAAAATGAGGGGGTGATACCCCTGCAGCCCCCCCACACTCAACCTAATCTATACCATTACCCACCCTATCTATATATCTATATCTATATATATTTAATTAAATTTGACCTAAAAAAAGTTCCAATAAATTCAATCAAATGTTTTAGGTCAAATGTTTTTCGGCAATTATGCAATTATGCTAATAACGAAGGCAATGACTTTACAGGGGAAACTACAGGGTGTTGCAAGGGAAAACGTTGACACAGGTCAAACCCCCCCCCCCCCCCACAACTCTCACCTTCTTTTAAGGTAATATCAAGCAGCCTCGGACTGACCCACAGTACAATGCCCGGTGTGCAGGCCCAAAATGCTACTGTGGCCCAGTTTTTTTGGTCACAGGAGGCGACTTTGATGAGTTTGCTAATAAGTTGGACCAGTGTTACTGAACAAATTCTTTCAAATGGCCAATTTGCACCACATTTTAGTAACAACTTCCGCTTGGGTACTACTCAAAACGTCTCGTCACAAAAGGAACAAATTGCCATTTGTGACTGGGGGCAACTTTTTCATTTGTGCCTGAGCCAATTTGATGTCCCAATCCGACCCTGATAAGTACTTTGATCGGGATGTTTCTATTTTGATTTTTTCCATGTGTTAACTAAACATCATAACATTGAAATGTTGGCTGTTCCAGTGAGAGCAATTGCGCCACAGAGGGCCTTAACCGCTGATAAATGACCTGTCTCTGCCACAAAGCCAACGTTTCAGCACCCACTCTGTGACATGGCCACCCTTTCTCTTTATTCCAGCCTTCCCTTCCTGTCTTGCTGCAATCTCATCCGGTCTACTCTTGCTAACCATGATGCTCGCCACTTTTGGTGGTTGCGCCCCCCTTTTGCTCCACCAGTCATTAGAGTTGGGCGAGCCCAGTCAAAGCTTGGCCTATGGCATGACCCTCCTCTCAGGCCAATGTCTGCCTTCCTGTCCCGCCACAGCCATTCATTGATTTGCTGGGACAGGACAGGAGCGGTTCCCGACACGACTGTGTAGTGGCAAATTTAAAGGTAAATTCCCACCAACTCTTTGTGCTCCTCCAGCACTCGCTTCCCTTGCCATCTACCAAAACCCCACCCTTCCCCCACCATTCCAAAAATACTAGCGCTGCCCCTCAAAGCGCCACTATTTTCTTTACCCTGTCCCAGCTCCATCCCCTTCCAGAAAACACAAGCGCTTTTACACCCCCCAAAATGGATGGATCTTCGGTTGTGGTGGTGGAGAAGCAGGTGGTCGATATGGACCTTGGGTTGTGGGAGTCGTGAGGCAGGCTGTCGGGATGGAGAGGCAGGTGGTCGGGATGGATCTTGGGTTGTGGGGGTGGAGAGGCAGGCTGTCGGGATGGATCTTGGGTTGTGGCAGGTGGAGAGGCAGGTGGTAGGGATAAATCTTGGGTTGTGGGGGTGGAGAGGCAGGTGGTAGGGATGGATCTTGGGTTGTGGCAGGTGGAGAGGCAGGCTGTTGGGATGGATCTTGGGTTGTGGGGTGGAGAGGCAGGTGGTAGGGATGGATCTTGGGTTGTGGGGGTGGAGAGGCAGGTGGTAGGGATGGATCTTGGGTTGTGGGGGTGCTGAGGCAGGCTGTTGGGATTATTCTTGGGTTGTGGCAGGTGGAGAAGAAATGGTGGTCGGGATGGATCTTGGGTTGTGGCAGGTGGAGAGGCAGGTGGTCGGGATGGAGAGGCAGGTGGTCGGGATGGATCTTGGGTTGTGGGGGTGGAGAGGCAGGCTGTCGGGATGGATCTTGGGTTGTGGCAGGTGGAGAGGCAGGTGGTCGGGATGGATCTTGGGTTGTGGAGGTGGAGAGGCAGGTGGTCGGGATGGATCTTGGGCTGTGGGGGTGGAGAGGCAGGCTGTTGGGATGGATCTTGGGTTGTGGCAGGTGGAGAAGAAATGGTGGTCGGGATGGATCTTGGGTTGTGGGGGTGGAGAGGCAGGCTGTCGGGATGGATCTTGGGTTGTGGCAGGTGGAGAGGCAGGTGGTCGGGATGGATCTTGGGTTGTGGAGGTGGAGAGGCAGGTGGTCGGGATGGATCTTGGGTTGTGGGGGTGGAGAGGCAGGTGGTCGGGATGGATCTTGGGTTGTGGGGGTGGAGAGGCAGGCTGTTGGGATGGATCTTGGGTTGTGGCAGGTGGAGAAGAAATGGTGGTCGGGATGGATCTTGGGTTGTGGCAGGTGGTAGGGATGGATCTTGGGTTGTGGGGGTGCTGAGGCAGGCTGTTGGGATTATTCTTGGGTTGTGGCAGGTGGAGAAGAAATGGTGGTCGGGATGGATCTTGGGTTGTGGAGGTGGAGAAGCAGGTGGTCGGGATGGATCTTGGGTTGTGGGGGTGGAGAGGCAGGCTGTTGGGATGGATCTTGGGTTGTGGCAGGTGGTGAAGAAATAGTGGTCGGGATGGATCTTGGGTTGTGGCAGTTGGAGAGGCAGGTGGTCGGGATGGATCTTGGGTTGTGGCAGTTGGAGAGGCAGGTGGTCGGGATGGATCTTGGGTTGTGGGGGTGGAGAGGCAGGCTGTTGGGATGGATCTTGGGTTGTGGCAGGTGGAGAAGAAATGGTGGTCGGGATGGATCTTGGGTTGTGGCAGGTGGTAGGGATGGATCTTGGGTTGTGGGGGTGCTGAGGCAGGCTGTTGGGATTATTCTTGGGTTGTGGCAGGTGGAGAAGAAATGGTGGTCGGGATGGATCTTGGGTTGTGGCAGGTGGAGAGGCAGGTGGTCGGGATGGATCTTGGGTTGTGGGGGTGGAGAGGCAGGCTGTTGGGATGGATCTTGGGTTGTGGCAGGTGGAGAAGAAATGGTGGTCGGGATGGATCTTGGGTTGTGGCAGTTGGAGAGGCAGGTGGTCGGGATGGATCTTGGGTTGTGGCAGTTGGAGAGGCAGGTGGTCGGGATGGATCTTGGGTTGTGGGGGTGGAGAGGCAGGCTGTTGGGTTGGATCTTGGGTTGTGGCAGGTGGAGAAGAAATGGTGGTCGGGATGGCTCTTGGGTTGTGGCAGTTGGAGAGGCAGGTGGTCGGGATGGATCTTGGGTTGTGGCAGGTGGAGAAGAAATGGTGGTCGGGATGGATCTTGGGTTGTGGGGGTGGAGAGGCAGGCTGTTGGGATGGATCTTGGGTTGTGGCAGGTGGAGAAGAAATGGTGGTCGGGATGGATCTTGGGTTGTGGAGGTGGAGAGGCAGGTGGTCGGGATGGATCTTGGGTTGTGGGGGTGGAGAGGCAGGCTGTTGGGATGGATCTTGGGTTGTGGCAGGTGGAGAGGCAGGTGGTCGGGATGGATCTTGGGTTGTGGCAGTTGGAGAGGCAGGTGGTCGGGATGGATCTTGGGTTGTGGGAGTCGTGAGGCAGGTGGTCGGGATGGATCTTGGGTTGTGGGGGTGGAGAGGCAGGCTGTTGGGATGGATCTTGGGTTGTGGCAGGTGGAGAAGAAATGGTGGTCGGGATGGATCTTGGGTTGTGGGGGTGGAGAGGCAGGCTGTTGGGATGGATCTTGGGTTGTGGCAGGTGGAGAAGAAATGGTGGTCGGGATGGATCTTGGGTTGTGGCAGTTGGAGAGGCAGGTGGTCGGGATGGATCTTGGGTTGTGGCAGTTGGAGAGGCAGGTGGTCGGGATGGATCTTGGGTTGTGGGGGTGGAGAGGCAGGCTGTTGGGTTGGATCTTGGGTTGTGGCAGGTGGAGAAGAAATGGTGGTCGGGATGGCTCTTGGGTTGTGGCAGTTGGAGAGGCAGGTGGTCGGGATGGATCTTGGGTTGTGGCAGGTGGAGAAGAAATGGTGGTCGGGATGGATCTTGGGTTGTGGGGGTGGAGAGGCAGGCTGTTGGGATGGATCTTGGGTTGTGGCAGGTGGAGAAGAAATGGTGGTCGGGATGGATCTTGGGTTGTGGAGGTGGAGAGGCAGGTGGTCGGGATGGATCTTGGGTTGTGGGGGTGGAGAGGCAGGCTGTTGGGATGGATCTTGGGTTGTGGCAGGTGGAGAGGCAGGTGGTCGGGATGGATCTTGGGTTGTGGCAGTTGGAGAGGCAGGTGGTCGGGATGGATCTTGGGTTGTGGGAGTCGTGAGGCAGGTGGTCGGGATGGATCTTGGGTTGTGGCAGTTGGAGAGGCAGGTGGTCGGGATGGATCTTGGGTTGTGGCAGTTGGAGAGGCAGGTGGTCGGGATGGATCTTGGGTTGTGGGAGTCGTGAGGCAGGTGGTCGGGATGGATCTTGGGTTGTGGCAGTTGGAGAGGCAGGTGGTCGGGATGGATCTTGGGTTGTGGCAGTTGGAGAGGCAGGTGGTCGGGATGGATCTTGGGTTGTGGGAGTCGTGAGGCAGGTGGTCGGGATGGATCTTGGGTTGTGGAAGGTGGAGAGGCAGACTGTCGGGATGGATCTTGGGCTGTGGGGGTGGATGGAAAAGGAGTAGAGGGTGGGATTGGGGTGGGACGCTGTAGAATGCGATTGAAGGGTGGAGAGAAAGGGCGGCAGGTATGTGTTTTGTATTAGGGGAGCTGGGTGGCAGAATAGCAGGTATAATTATGGCGGGGGCCCTCTGTGGGGAGAGAGGATGAAGGACGCCAATAGATGTCACAGAATGTATGCATGTACTCTATTGTACTAAACAAACACAAATGAGCACCAACAAAAAAAAAATGTTTTTCACACAAAGCGCTTTAGGTTATGCATGGCATTTCTTTAGCTATAGCTCGACCATGACCCTTCTGTGATTCACACAATATTCTGCAGGCAATGCAAGCGTTTAGTCTTCCAAGACAAGGGGGCTGCCATTCCTTGGAATAAATAAGATGCACGAAGCTCTGCAGCGCGAGTTCACTATATGATCATCGTGGGACCCGGGAAACCGTAAGGAAGATCAGCCGGTGGCTGGCAAAGTGGGCTCTTACCTAACAGAGCAAGGCAGGCTACCCGGACTGATTGAGTGGGGTCAGGGGGTTTAAGGTTGGGTGCGAGGGACTGCGAGACTATAGGGGTGTGTTGGCGTGAGGGGAAGGGGTGACAGAGGAGTGGGCAAGGGGAGAGGGGGATTGTGGTCCAGGCAAGGGTGTGAAGGAGGGTGGATGGCATGAGGGTGGGTGTGAAGGGTAAACCATCTGGAGGAGGGGAGTGGGGTCGATTGGTGGGGTGCAGAAGGGAGTTAAGGGAGGGGTGGGTGAGCGGAGGGTGCAGAAAGGTGTCTGGGTGTGTGAGGTGGTGTACATAGGAGGCCATATACTCGGGAGCAAATGATTCGGACAGAAACGCCATCTTAACAAGTCTGATGTATTGTGCGCGAGGGTCGGCAGCTGGCAAGCAGCTCCAGTAATTCTGGGCCTCCCCCTTAGCTACTGTCATCTGTGGTTCGCTCCAGAAGAAAACAGGACCCTGGCCACAAGATGGGAGTTTTTTCGCCAGGGACGAAGCGCTGCGGATGTGATGGCTGGCTGCCCAACACAGATACATGCAGTTAGTGAGGTGGGTTTCCACGCCCTCATTCCCTCGCCATGCTGTGCCCAGAGCTAGTAGACCCAGATGGAAACTGCGGATGCCTAATCCGACCTATTACCTCAAGGCCATAAAAGAAACAGAACCCTCTGCAGGGGTTACACCCTACAAAAAAAGGTGGAGGACTCATTAACATACGAAGTGGAATGGGAAATTAGCATATCAAGGTGAAATATGCAAATTTCATTTGATTGGCTTTGCATAACCATGCCAATTGCCCAGGAAGAATGGCATTTGCCTTTCATAAAATCAACACACAAAAAAATCAAGAGAGGACATTTTCTTCTAAAAGTGTTTTGAAAACGTTAAAAGGTTTGCATGTTTTAAACTCCAAGAATCAATACCATTGTTTTCCCTGGAGCATGGATCCCGAAATGGGACATTTCACCTTTAGTTGTTTGCTATTTTTCATCAGCTTGTCTTGTGCACCGGTGAAGCGCCGGCCTGCAAACCTGGCGAACCGAAGACGGCGTACATTCATAAACTCAAAAAAAGGCAGTCAATATGGGCCTCATTCTTGCGCTCCCGCAATGAAGGGGGCCGGTACGGGACTGGCCCCCTTCATTATGGGATGCGCAATTACGAGGTTCCCTTTGCGGGACCCTGTAAGGACGTCTGGTAAAACCAGGAGTCCTTTCTGGGTCCCGCGAGAGGAAGAGGGAGCTAATAACGGGCCATTTGTAACGTGCCCGTTATTACCTCCCTCCCATTCCCATTGAGTCCTATGGGGGCTCGAATGGGAATGGGGATGGGTTCCTGCAAGGAGGAATTACCGGGTCCTCCTATGTCGGAATGACCCGGTAAGTCCCCATTGCAGGAACCCGGTAATGGAGCCCGGTATGGAGGCAGCTAGGGCGCTAATAGCACCATGGCTACCTCCATACTCGCAATGAGGCCCTATGTTTCTCATTTTACACACAGCCTCTAAAATACCCAGGGGGACAGTGTCCACCATCCAAAAAAAGTGGGTGGACATAACCCACCTACCCATGTGCACCCTCCGCTTGAGCCCTGCCCATATGGGAAAAGATGCACATTACTACATTTGGCAGACCATGTACATAACATAGAGAGACAGTGCTGGTTACCTCGCAATGCACACATTTGAGAATCCTTTATATGAATTAATTCCCACGCAAAAGCGGTTTGGAGGGACCTGCTGCCCCAGGTCCCTCCACTTGCAGCATTAGCACTGGGACTGCAACATCCTCCTCATGCGAATCCAAGACCGAAGACTGGGACCCCAACAAGGAAACTCCTAACCCCATAGGGACTCAACCTGGGGCAACACCCCCATCTCCTTAAAACATACACCTTGCCTTGATAAAGACCCCTCCAGGTCGAAACACGTGTCGGTTGACCACCACCAGACTACAAGTCTATACTACAATTAAAAAGTCACTGTGAAAAAAAAAAACATTTGCATGGGAATCAATTCATGTAAAGGATTCTCAAATGTATGCATTGCCAGGTAACCAGGACCGTCTCTCTCTATACTTACCTGGAGGTGTGTGTTCACCTCTACCTACCTGTGACCTTGCACAAAACATTCATGACCACAAGCCAAAGAAATTCAGCTCAGCACAGGAGGTTTCAAAACTACAGCTCGATTCCCCTCTATAACGTACATAACATGTTCTCACAGTTGCCAAACAACACAGGGGACGACTATTAAGAGACAGCCGCCACTGTACTCAACCAGCACTTCCAACCGCAAGTGAATGCAGATTGGGAAAAATGTGTGAAGAGACCAAAACCTCAGGCCGTTGGCGAATCCATAGACGGTCCACCTAGGACTGAAAAACTGGTCACCACCTGCACAGCGACCGTTCCGACAGAAGAGGTGAGGGAGCAGATCATCCAATGGTGTTAGGCCACCAAGATCAAGTGCCTCCTACCAAGGGAACCAGACGTGGCACTGGACAATAGATTAAAGCTGCCACAGGTGCAGGCGACATGCATTGAAACGGTTTTAGCGAGCAAACAAACGAAGCAGGAGTGTGGCCTAACCATAGAGTGCATCAGCAGGAAGCAATCCTTCCTACAAAGAGAAGAACTCCACAACAGGCAGGGTCATGTGGCTATTGCAGTGGTGAACTTCTGTATGAAGGTCCATCTACAGCCAAAGGACAGGCATGGCTATCCTACAGAAAAACAAATCCCCTCCTTGCACGAGTAGGCGGATCCACCACCAGGCGGCGATCAAGAAGGGTCTGAACTAAGCACGTGCACTCAAGCCAAAAGAACACATCACAAAGACATCGGGCCTCATTACGACCCAGGCGGTAAGTTACCGCCTGGGTCGTACCTTTACCACCATGGCGTAAACTACGTTTACGCCATGGTGGTTGGCGGACTTACCGCCCCATTCCGAGGTTGGCGGGGTGGTAAGTCCCCAATCCCCATTTACCCTTCCCCATTCCCATTTTTGCCCCATAGGGCATAATGGGAGTGGGGAAGGCGTTAATTACGCCACCGTAAATTACGGTGGTGTAATTAACATCAAGGTCCCTTAGCGCCATGGATTTTAACAAAAACCTCCATGGCGCTAAGGGACCTCCGAATCAGGCGGTAAGGGTCGGCGCTGTTTACGCCGCCGTAAACCCCTTACCGCCTGAGTCGTAATGAGGCCCATCACCAGCTACAGTGGGTATCCAGTTATATTTTCGAAAAAATAGTTTACGCACAAAAGTTTTGAATACAAAGTTTCGAAAAAAAGAATGTCGAATGCATTTTTTTTTCATGTTACAGGTTTTATTTTAGTTTCGTATAGAAAAAAAAGTTTGTTTTAAAAAGAAAATGGGATTGCGGGGGGAGAACACCCCCATTAAAATTTTGTTTTAAAAAAATGCATTCAAAACTTTTTTTCTCAATGCTTTTGTGTCGAAACATTTGCATGTAGAAACCTTGACTGTCAAAAAAATCCCTATAAACCCTACAGTGCATGCAAATGATGCGGAGGGCCACATAATGCCTCCAGTTGGCACCATTAAGAAAACATGGCGGTCTCTTCAAACACGCAGTCGCCATTCAAGGCCCAGAGATCGAAGCACCCATAGACACATCTGTCAATCTCATGGCCAAGGGTAGATTCTCACAGTTCAAGTCAAGACCCAAACTGAGAAAAACACTAGGATATATGCCTCTGGCAGCCTCACCCCAATTTCGCTCCTGGGCATGTGCCAAAAGGAGATACAACATGGCTCACACATGATGCAAGACAAGCTTATTGTGACCGAAAGCGGCACTGGTACACTAGTGAGCTGTAACACAGCTTACACGCTCCAGTTAACACACTCTGGTGACAGCATTCAAGCATGGGACCTGCATGACATGCTGGAAGAATTCTCAGCACTCTGAAGGGATTGGAGGCTTGCGGGGTAAAGAAATATGGCCTCCCATGGACACAACCGTACACACATTGTCCCACCCTCCCCCAATAAGGAAGTAGGTGCAGAAACATCTAGCAAAACAGGAGAGGGAAGACCTCAATTAACAATTGCAAGGGTCAATACGTTGTGTCTCCCTTTTGGTAATTACTAAACAAGCATTGGCAAAGTCAAGGCTTTTAGATTTTATGTCGGCCTGGGATCGACATTTTCCATGCACTGTTACCAGTGCTACTTAACTAGAAGATACCAAAAGCTGGCAAATGATGTTGGAACCTGGACATTTAATGACAGTCCATAGCACAGACTTTTCTAAGGCTTATACAAGAGCATAACTGTTGGCTTTGGCAATACTTGTTTAACAGGAATTTAGCGCAAGGAACAGATACGAGGACACATTGTTTATAAATCAAGTGGCTGAAGGCACACGTGGGTAAGACATTTTTTACTACAAGTTCTCCAATGAAGCCATTGCCTTTCAGAATATTGCTTAGAATTACAATTGGAAACCCTCAAACAAAGTGCTCTCTGGAAGACCACAGGGATGTGTGATTTGTGTGAGGAAGTGCAGTTAGTGGGTGGAAATGGCCATAGGGACCTGCATAGATAGCCATGGGTAGTAAATGGGTGGGTAAAAAAACCCAACACCCACAGGCTGTGTCCCTTCTCGCATCCAGTCTCTCCACTACCCTCACAAACCATGACAACAGTTTCAGCTTATAGGCAGTGCTTACAGCTCACCTAATAGCCAAAACTAAAACGTCAAACAGGCAGCAAGGCTATGTGTGCACATGAAGTTGTCCAGAGCCAACAAGGGGGCACGTCACATTACAGCCAGCAAGGATGAAGTTCTAGCCAACCTTACTGGATTTGCAGTGGCTCTCAAAGGTGGTCTTGGATCAAGGGGAACCTCAGCTACCGCTGCACTCCGATTCCGACTACATTATCGGTATCCTCTGAACTCACTGTGGCATTTTCAATCAGTCAAGGCCCATTTCTTTGAATTTTTTAAGGAGAACCCGAGGCTTGGGCCATGAGGAGGCTATATGCCCATGGCACTCACATAAAACGTGCAGCAGAAAAATGTGGCGAAATATGGCCACCACTGTTGATTTGTTCCAGATCCACATCACCACATTCTCAGCACATATGGGCTTGAGAAGCTATAAGAGAATTCACTTTGGGCAGTTTTACAGAATATAGTCTGCAAAAATCATAGCCGGCCTTACAAGGGGTGATCAACGTCGATGAGGATATACTAAAACTTTTGCTGAAAAAAATACCATCACAAACAATTACGAGCCATGCAGAGTTGCCCGCAAGACAAACCGGAATTGTTGGCGGCATGTCTTTTCCAATAAAGGAGGGTCGATCAACCCCAAAAATGTCCAGGACATCCAGTCTACCTCAGCACACACACACGTGATGGAAGTACGCAGCTTCTATGGGATGGTGGTATATTGCAGTCAATCCCAACAAATCTGCCAACGGAGACCGAACCGCTCCGAGAGCCGATAAAAGAACCCTGTGAATGGAAGTGGACCATAGCTCAAGGAACAACGTTCCTACTCATCCAGAAGGCCTCATCTGATGACACTGCAATGGCCTACGTAGACCATAATAAAGAGACAGAGTTAGTGGTTGACGCCAGGCCATGCAGGCTGGGTGTGTGTGGTCCAGCGGCAGTAAGATATTGTGGGGGGAAATTGGACCTTTGGCCTAGGCTGGAACAGTGATATTCTCACATCAAGAAGGAAGCCGTATTCCTGGGTGAATCCCTCTCTACAAACAAAGGTGGAACGCATGTTGGGCAAGCTGGAAAGGCGAGTTGGCCATTTCTTTGGAACCTGAAGTATGGCGGGACTGTCTTGTAGAATGGCATAAAGGCCCCACAGACACCAATACCCAGTTATCTCATATAAGATCACACAGAGGATACTGGCACCCGGCAAAGTTAAACAAGTCTCACTATTCATTTTGTTGGAGGGGATATGGTCAGGGTGGCACGTCATGTGTATGCTGTAGCAGTGCCCAGCAGTACACAGGTTTTGGATTGATCTATTTGAATGAGACAAAAATAGCTTTCTTTAAAAAAAACAAAAAAAATAAAAAAAAAAAACGAGTGCTTTCTGAGGTAGAAGAGACTAACACCAGAGCTGGCTTTTCTAGGCGCAGTATATCCAACACTCCCCATCAAAAAGTCGCAAAACGGAAAGCATCGTTTTGGCGGTGGCACAACAAAATGTGTTGCATCGGTGGGAGAATAGAGTACCAAATATGTTCAAAGAATGTATGGATTGGTGATCGTGGTCAGCCACCTAGAAACCAATGATAACCAAAGATGAAGGATCGGAAGACAAGCTGTCCGACGGCCGTCCAATCTTTTCAGCGTGTCAGAGGATGAGTTCAGAGACTGTCCGGCCCCCTGCCTGCTCCCCCTCCCTCCACGATTGAGAAATAGGCCATAGCGCTGCAGGAGCGCAATGTCCAGGCAGCACACAGTGCCAGAGCGAACACCCCGGCAGAACATTATGGCACCCCAAATCTGTAGTAAAATAAAAGAGCAACCCCCAACAAAAGATTATAGATGTGAGGCAGGAAGTTACTTTATATGGATTGGGGGCAGAGCAGGGTCCTTTTTCAGATGTGCTTCACAGCTCCTACAATCTGTGAATGGAGGACAGGAAACCCAGAGGCACCAAAAAGAGTCGCCCAACCCCCAAAGGTTACTCGGGGCGTGGCATTTGCATGCAAGGCCGTTTGCAATGCACACCACAAAATAAACGGTCTCCAAGCGCTTGAACAATTAGGCAATAATCAAATGGGTGTAGGGCTGTACCATGTGGTAACGGCCCCCTGTCCCGCGGTATGGAAGTGCATTACCAGAGTGGCAGGCTGTTAACACATGCTACTTCCAGCCCTTGAGGTTTTTACAACCAATCTACACATAAAACACAAAGACACACCCCAACACAACAAGCACTCGCATAGAAACAACCCAGGCATTAGGCCTTTCCTTTACGGGTACACAAAGCCAGTTCACATAACCACAACCTTAAAAAAAAAAAAGCCAATTAACACACAAAACACACAGACACACCCCAACATATGAAACATTCACAAAACAACCAAGGCATTGGGTCTTACCCGTACAGATACAACAAGCCAGTGCACACAATCAACCATCTGCAAGCCAGACCCACATATGCCAGTTTCTCCTGGTTCTGGACCTAACCTTTCACTCTCCCCTCACTAACCAACCTGTCTTCTTTCTTACAGAGCCACGTGAGCGCCTGGAGACTGCCCCTGGGCGGTAGCGGTGTGCGATATAAGTCAACATACCATAATCACCCGCAGGTGAGGAATGGCCAGGGAAGCCTCCCCAAAAAGAAAAAGTCCATGCAGAAGATGGAAGCATAAGCTGCTGCCACAAAAAAGGAGCCGACCTGTAGCTGAGCAGGCAAGTGGCCATCACAGGATGTGGGGGCAGGCCAAGAAGAGAGTGAGGGCGAGACAGTGAAGAAGAGATGGATGCCGCTGCCGGCAGATAGGAAGAAGAGAGCCAAAGAAGGACACAACACAGCGTTGAGGTTTGGAATCATGCAGAGGTGGACGTGTCATTTAAATCATTGGCATGCGTACCATTGGTTTATTTGTTTTGTAAAGTGCATACCCTTGTTCAGAGGATCACGAAAAGCATCCTGGACACATTTTCTTTCTCCAGAGCCAATATAAAATCAGCTCAAAGGATCAAGCACTGCCCTGTTGCCAAGTCACAGTCCCTCTACGACCCACAGGCAGCGTCCATGGTCCTGCAGCCACTACCTTGAAGGGGCAGTTCTCTTAGGAATGCTATTGTCCCAATGGCTAGTGCATGTATTTTTTAGCATAAATCGATCAATCCTAAAAAAAAATTCAATGCCTCTTGCCTTAGATTACAGAAGCAAAACTCGGTGTGTTATACTTTGATCCGCGGTTCAAATTCCTCGTGGCAGTAAATCTTAGCACCTGCCCCGGGAGCTGACATCATTAGAAGCTTATGCCCCTTGTCACAAGGCCAGTGAATGTCTGTCTCCCATCCATAAACCAACCGATGCTGATCCTGCTTAGCTTCACAGGCTGCATGGTGAAGCCCATCCAAATGGGATCTGTGTTTCATCTCAGTACCCTGAATGCCACTAATCATTTGTCTGCCGCCTGTGAAGCTAAGTAGGATCAGCCTCAGTTGGTTTGTTGATGGGAGAGCGCCTGGGAAATACCAAGCTTGGTGATTGCTGTACATGGATTGTGTTTATACAATAAGTTTTTATTTAATTTGATCACGGCTGGCTGTAGAGACCCACTAGCTGACTGGTTAGAGCCTGGATTTACCTGGGGCAGGGTGCAGGTTTCAGTACACACCCTGTCTCATCTATGGGAAAGTTCCCTCAAAAATGTTATGTTTAAAAATGTTGGCCATCCATGTGCAACAATCACTAAGCTTGGTAATTCCCCTGCAGTCTCCCAATCGCAAACTAACCAAGGCCGATCCTGCTTAGTTTCACGGGTGGCAGGCAAATGATTAGTGGCATTCAGGGTGCTGAGATGAAACACTGATTGCATTTGGCTTTACAGCCTGGATGAACTCCTCCCTGCTGCCCGTAAAGCAAAGCATGATCGGCCTTGGTTGGTTTGCGAATGGGAGACGCATATGAAGTGCACTGACCTGCATAAGCTTCTAATGAGGTCAGCTTGAGGGGCAGGTTTTATGATTTACGGCAGCAGGAGCTTCCAACGCATGAGTTTCGCATGTGTAAATGTGACAAAATCTAAGGTTTACTTTAGGATCGACTGATATATGCAAAAAGAAAATACATGCCTTATCCATTGGGACAATACAATTCCTGAGAACTTCTTTAATAAACTCAACATGTTTCTTTTGTCATCAGCAGCAGAGCCTTTCTTATTCCAGGATGGGACATTCCCACCTGAACGACCACGTGTATTACCCTTCACCTTGCAAATCGGTGACAGTTAAAGTAAGCAAAACAATAAAGCACCCTTTGAAATATGAATTTATATCAATGGTGTCTACTAGCATGACATGCAAACCAAGTTTGTTTAAGTCATGCATATCAAAGAGCTGGGAGTTTGTGACAAAGACTCTCCATATCAGAGTTCATTACACAACTTCTTTTAGAAAGTAGTTCTAAATAGATTTCCCATGCATATTTTATTTTGCATTCTCAGTCTTCTAGTTTTCCATAATGTGGAAAATAAAGCTTAACATATATTATTTTGGTTTAACATGTTGCTATAAGGATGTAGATGTTTTCATGTTGCTTTACTATACAATTTGTGTATTTTGCAAGTAAACTGCAGTTTGGTAGGTATTTACCTAAATTGCAGAGTGGGTTAAAATCCCTGCTTCACTGCTGTAGCCAAAGTGTGGGCCAGGGGGCAACTATTTTATTCTCACTCTGACTTAATTGCAAAAATGGTTGCTCGTAAGTGATTACGTTCACACCCGTACTATGGTACATATTTAATGAGTTAAGGGACACCATGGTGTACCCTGTTGCTCCCCTGTAAGTGACCCCCGCTGCTGTCATCTAGAATTGCATTAGTGTTGCACTAGCCCAGCAGTCAGAACACCAGAGACTCTAATATAGTGGACTAACTAGGGCAGAGCCTAAATGACATTTTCTTCCCTCATTGTGCAACCTGTGTTGCTTCGGTGAATGGGTTGTGTGCCCGATGTATTGTCAGTTAGCGTGGGAGGTAGAATGATTTTTTAAGTGGCTATTGTCACCATTTCTTTTACCAATCTATCCCAAATTCGATTGCATGGACACGCCAAGCAAAAATGGAAATGTGGGTTTTTCAGAGTGCAGTTAAAGCAGCACAACACACAGAAAATGGAAGTGTTTTGCTTCCAGTTGTTTTTGCCGGCGACTCCCCAAGGGGCTAAAGACTAATAGAGGGATAGACCAGAAGAGCAACTCACAAGAGAACCAAGGACCAGAGGATTAGCCAAGGAGTTAGAGAGGAGTGATGGAGAAGTGCAGCCAAGGAGTAGAGGGGCGACGGACCAGAGAGATTTGCTTTTAACTTAGTTTTGCTTCAGTCTATTTTTAGTTCTGGCTATTAGCCAACCCTATTGCAGTGGAATACATCTAAGAGGACGAGGATATGAAAGGGAGAACACATAGATCGAGGGTGTTTAGTTATTTACCAACCCATTGAATGCCCGTGGACATGTTAATTGGTCCTCCCCGCTTGTTGGCTATTAACCGTTCTGCATACTTTCTGCCTGCCATTGCTTTGTAACTCCAAGATGTACTGTAATTCAATCACCAATGTAACTAATGAACCTTCTTTGTAACCAGATATGTATATATGTAACAGCGCCACGACGCCCACGGGCTTCTGTGCGCTTTAAACAAATACAAATAAATAAATAATCCCTAAAGCCATTCCCACCCACAACCTTGCCCTCACTATCCAAAACCCATCCTCTAGAGCTCCGTTTGAGTTAGCTCTATCAAGCACTTGCATCAAACTTTGGCCTTTCCTTATTATTTCTAAGAAGCCTGCTGCGAGTTGGTGGCTTAATTGCAGATGTAAATGCATGACTGGAAAAATAAAAATTTCCCAACCAAGTGTGCATTCAACCACTTAATTTATATCTGTTCCTTGCACTGAGGTCCTGTTTAAACAACCATTGACAAAGTCAACCATTTTGGCTTGTGTATAGGTAATAGATGGGCAAATGTCAGGCGCTCATGTCTTTTGCCTGGTTAACCACACCAATTTCCAGCTGTTGCCATCTCATGGCCAGGTAGTATCATTATGGCAGTGCTTGGCAAATTCTTATTCCATTGCTACACAAAAGCCAAAACGGTTGTTTTTGGCATTGCTTATTTATTTTTATTTTATTTTTGCATTTTTAAAGCACTCACATCGAGGGCATCGAGGCGCTGTTACAGGAATGGTCTGTTTTCAGTTGTGTAATTGTTTTTTTTGTCTTAGTTGCATATTCATAATGCGCTTAAATACCCAGAGGTTTCCAAGCGTGGACCGGGGGATTGCTTCCACGGCGAGCACGTTGCTGCTGAGCTATCCTCCCAGGACATATATTCAACTGACTTGACTGCAGCTAGATTATTACCAACAACCACAGGTGTAGTAAGTTTAAGGTGGATGTATGGGCTTACCTGGAACACTGAACTTCCATTTTTAGTCAATTTCCATTATTTATACATGAAAGTATTAAGAGAAAAGGATACAGTAATAATTTGAAATGGACATTAAAGTTTAGCTGATTACTTCCTGTACTATGCATGCAGGCAAATGTAATTTTTAGTACCAACATTGTTCAGAGCTGTATGCAGCTATAAGTTACTGGAAATCAATATATATATTTATTTAGGTTTGTAACTGAGCATTTTAGTGTAAATGATGATCCACATATTCCACTAATGAACAGATTCTAAAGAGATGTGTGTCCAATAGTATCTGGTTTATCTTGGACAATTGGGTCTAATATTTCCATGCCTGAATATATAGTTTTGCCATTTGTCGGGTACGCATCCAGTGCCATTCGTTTTTAGTTTTGGCTAGAGCACCGAAACGAATGCATTGGAGTACAGCTAGGGGGAGAGGGTATATTAGGAGGGACACCAGGTGTTTGTGTATTTAGGCACCCATTGGCTGCCCATGACCATGCTAATCCTTATGGCCATTCCCACCCACTTCCCGTCTCCCCACCCTTAACTGCCCCCTACCCACCATGCCAAAAACACACCCTCCTGGGATCTATTTGAGCTAACTTTATCAATCCTTAAAATCAAACTTTGCACTCGAAGTGCCTGCTAGCTTTTTTTTTTCAAAGCAGTCTTCTGAGAACTAATGGTTTAATTTGTGCTGTAAACCTGTTACTGGAGTAATAAAAATGTCTTAATCATGTATAGCTTTAGCAACTTGATATGTAAGCAAAATGCGTGTCCTTTACTGAAGTCCTGTTAAAATATGTTCCCCGGTCTTTGTAATTGACAGGGACCAGGTGTATACTTCTCCGTCCTGTTAGCAAAAAGCATTCACAAAGCCAACAGTTTCGGCTTGTGTCTAGGTATGAGATAGGCATTCTGCAGGCACTGCCATATGCCCAAGGAACGTGCACCCTTTGGCCGGTTAGTACCATTACATGCTTGGCAAATAACTTTCCCAGATCTACACCAAAGCCAAAACTGTTGCCATTGCCAGTACTTGTTTATTATTCCAGGCAATGTCTAGTCAAGCCTAAAAGCAACAAGAGCCATTGTATTCGGCCCTGTCCTACCCGCCCCTCCCCTACCTATCCCCCTCACCCCACAACAACTTCCTGCCATCCCACTCCCTCCTTTTTGGATGCAGTTTGTTTTGTTTGTTTATTATTTATAACGCGCACCACAACCTAAGGTATCTGGGCGTTGTTACAAGACAATTTAAGGCATAATAGGTAAATGTGTAAGACATATTGCCAACATCAGGCAGAAGGAGGTGTACATAGAGCATGTTAGAAGGCAAATGCATAATGGGGTATATACAGGTTACAGGCATACATAGACACGATATTATTTACAATAAGGGCAAGGGTTCCAAGACAGATGGTAAATGCGGTATATACTGTCTAAAAACATCTACAGGGGGTTACTCCACACTATGGCGTTTTATCCCTCCTACTGAGAGGGGATACAATGTATCTAATCAACAAAAAGGAAGGACCTCTCAACACACTTGAAAAAGGTTTGTACCCTTTAGTTCAACACAGCTAGCCTGACAAAACAACCTCTAAAGCAAAGAAGGGTTGTGCAACATGGATAAGTTATTAAATTCAAAGCTTCACAATGTATTCTTGTTCTTATCAAAGCACAAGTATCAAAACATATGCATAAACAACATATCAACACGCCACAATACAGTGTACAAAGATACAAATTACTGCACATAAACAGTTTCTCAAGTGTTCACTAGTTGTAAGAACACAGTGCCAAATTAATTGTCCCTAATAAACACTGTGACCACATTATAAGTTTCTGTTCTAGATGTTCCAGCTGTGGGTTTATTGCAGAGGGATCTGGCGTTCCAGAGAGCAATGTTGATGAGGCTGGAGGGATGAACAATGGGGGTGGGGGGTAGATAAGGTTAGGATGGTGCGGGAGGGTAGGTAAGGAGTGGGAAGAGTGGGGGAGGGGATTGGACATAATGAAGAGGGAGATGGAGAGTAGGAGAGGAAGGGGATAGAAGGGTAGGAGGGGGAAGAGTGATGAGGACAGGGAGAGAGGAATCTGGCAATACGCATAACAGGAGAGGGGTATGATGAAGATGAAGAAAAAGGGAAAAAAGGGGAAGGTGTATAGAGGCAGTAGGGGTCAACAAACTGGGAGGAGCCTAAGGGAAGGTAGCTGTACTACTGACCCTAGGTGATAGTAGTGATGGGCAGTAGGTAGTGAGTAGGGGGCCTGGAGGAGGCAGGGAAGCAGTTGGGAGGGTACAAGAGGAAGCAGATGGACCGAAATACAGGAGTCCGAAGACAGCAGGGGGTAAAGGATTAATTACCACTCGTCAGGTGGAAGTAATGAGTGGGGCCAGCAATAGTGACACAGAGAGGGTGATGACAAGCACTGGCAGGGGAGGACTTTGTGGTGGAGAGAATCAGGTGCAGTGAAGGGGCAGCAGATACAGAAGCTCATGGTACTAGGTGGGAAACAGGAGATTGAGAAGGCACAGCGGAGAACTTAAGGGGAGTAACGGGGGGCTAGACAGTGATGAGGATCCAGGAGAAGGTGTAGCTCTCCTGGGTTGAGTCTTTAGAGGTGTGAGGTAAGCAGAGGCACAGGCTTTCCAATGAAGGATAAAACTGGTGATATTTCGGATGGTGTAGCAGGAGCAGGAGTAGCACAGAAGGAGGGATCCTGTGGCGGGGAGCAGCTCCATTATTCCATCCAGGAAGCCTCACCAATGTAGAAGGCCGGAGCTGAGCAGGAGGAGAAGGCTAAGGTTGGCAGCCTGGAAGCAGGAGGGGGGAGTAGATAAAGACAGAGGAGGTACTGAGAGCCAATTAAAGTTCCTTGGGGTTTCGGAGATGTCGTCTCTCTTGGGAATGCTCAATGCTGTTCCCAAAGCATTGTTTTGTAAAGTTTGGAGTTTATTTAGTACTTGTTTACTTGTGCCTGCGTAGAGGGCATTGCAATAATCAAGTTTTGCTTTTTGTTTTCTACTTATACAACTGGAATCATGGATATAGGCAGGTCAGGGAAAATGCCTGCCAAGGGAAACTCAGGGAACGCAGGCTCCTCCTGACGGCCAACACCTGCACTGTGATTGGCTAAAAGAAATTGTTAGGGTGCTAACGGGTCTTACTACATACCCTCCGATTCTCCCTTAATCAACAATGGAGGAGTGAACGGCTAACTCAGTCAGGATTCAAAACTTCAGGCCTTTGCCAAGCTTCCCAAGGTCCTAAAGTTCTATTTATTTTACCAGGATTCCCGAACAATGCCCTGCGGTGCACGTGCACTGGGCATCTATAGCACATAATGCAGCAGTGTGCACACATTTTATCCTTAACCATCAGCAGCCAATCCAACCCCATTTCATCTTCAAGTGCACTGCTGTCTTGTAATGTGCCTTTTTCCATGTCGGTGACGTCCCTGTCTATGGTTCCACTTCTAGCAATGTCACGTCCCTTGATGCCTTTGAGTATCAAAGACTCATGTCGCTTCCTGTGACATCAACACATATGCAAGTACAGGAGACCCACTCGTCTCCTCTTGTGCAGAACTTCACAAGTCCTGGCACTGGTCCCAACACAATTCATGCCAGCCAGAGGGCTTGCTCTTGTGCTGTGCTCCCTAGAGTCCAGGATCCACTTGCTGGGGGCTCTTAGAATTCAGGGAGTGCCAGAAACCTCTGCTGATGTAAAGAGGCAGGAGAGTTTGTGAGAAGCGGTACATCTACTGTATGATTGGCCACCATTATTGAGATTGGCAAGGCGTTTATTGTTCATTAAAGCACGTTATAATAATAATCCTAATTCGGTGATTCAGAAAGTGCTCCGTGCAGGATTCCTCCAGCTTGGTTTATTAGAAAAGATTTTCCAGAATCTAGACAGCTCATGGGGTACGAAGTGCAACGAGCTCACCAATATCCCTTAAAGAAGACTACTGGCGGTATCAGGTTATAAAATAGCGGGAAAAATGTAGGCGGTAAAAAAAAATGCGGCAAAAATGCTGTGGTTTGATCCGGTAAAGGTGTATCCCATTATACCATTTAAGGGTTGCGGGGGTGCCCTCCGTTCCCTTAAAGAGTACAATAGGTCCGGGAGTGTGGCGGCAAAACCACGTCATTTTTGCCTCAATATTTTGTATTCACGGTCATTTTTGCTGCAATTTTAAGACGTGGAACCCTACTGGCGAGACTCCTGCCGGAGCAATATTGACCCATTTTGGAAACGTTCTGTTGCAAGAACTATGACCTGAATTGGCCACACTTAAATCTCGAAGGCGTGATTTTTTTTCTGCTTCTTTCCGTCTTGACGCAAGGAGGGAGACTGCAGGCAACTGGTGGCCATTGAAAGCGTTCTGTGTTGCATTTCAGGACATTGGCGTCAAAGAATTTGCAAAACCAAACCCACAAGATTTAAGGTTGTGTCTGAAGGGAACCATTTGTGTGCAACCGGCGATGCATCACTCACCCGTGCAGCCACACGATATCCAGATCGCGTTCCCCTTTGTTCCACCACACAGGAGAAACCTGGAAGGGGGCGGGCACATGTCTCTGTTACACGTTACAAAACATAAGATGTGATGGCTGGAGCGTTTAGAAGATAACTTAAACTCTGGCATAGCTCGGAGCAACCCACCAGACTATCACTCTTCAGCCAGCCAAGCTTCACAGCTACAGGCAAGAGGGAGGTGTGGAGTGGGGGAGAGGGGGGGCAAACCCCCATCCCCTCTGCTCACTTCAATTGTTGGGAGAAACATCCAGAAGACACATGTTGAAGAAATGTTTTTTTTCAGCCTCCTCCTCCCTCAAGGGGAATGCCAAGCACACCCACTGACCTATGGTGTATAGCAGCTAAAACGGGAACAGGCACCAAGTGGTTGTGGGGGACACATACCATCAACACGCAGGTGCGAGCACTACACCTGCAGCCAAGCCAGGAGGAAAGAACATTCTGGAATGAGATTCACAATGACAGCTGGCGTTTTTGAAGAACTCCGCTCAGAGCATGCGCAGATGGTAGGCATGATCCCTCCAGAAAACAAGGGAGAAACCATCCAGTACAAGTCCGATCATAGAAGCCATTTCCCAGCATAGCAGTGAGAGGGCTCCTGGAGAGTTGCAGAGGGGGGGCTTGCAGACAGTGAAGGGGCATTGGAGGTGGGTTCCGGAGTGGTTGGGAGGAATATTAGGTGTAGAGGACGGTAACAGGAGTGAAAGGAGACTGGTGCAGAGGTGGAAGTGTGTGTTCTTGAAGAGGGGAGAGGTGACAAGAAGGAGAAGTGGAGGCATATTGAGGAGGAGGAGGTTGGGAGGTGAGTTCTGGAGGAAAAAACTACTCAGGAGGAGGCTAGGGAAGAAGACCAGAGGGAGGTGAGTGAGAAGCAGACATTTCCTAAGACTGAGGGTTGTGAGTTGAGGAGCGGTGGAGGACCACACATGCCAGGAAGCAATGAGGCGGTGGCAGTAGGAGAGCAGATGTGAAAATAGGAGGTACACGCGAGGTCCCCTTTGGCATGAGTCCGTTGCGTCTCATCGAGGTGGTAGAAGATGTGATGTTAGGGACTCAAGACAGGGATGCAAAGAAGGCACCCCAACTACACCTATAGACCAACTCCGGTGGGCAGCCGTTTGTGGAAACAGAAGCTCACTTCCACTTCGCCCAGCTCCAGATCTCACCACTGCCCAGGTGGGACATGAAGTAGCACACCAAAACCTAGATGCGGGGGGTCCCGCTGACGAATCAGAGGACATAAATACAGAAAAATGAGACTATATCCCCCAGAAGGGAATCCTGGAGGATGGAGGAGTACAACACCCAAAGACTGTTTGAAACCTGAGAGTTCTGTTACACACAGAGACTATCATCATTACATTTCAGGAGATGCCAACCAGAGCAGTGTTGTGGAGGGCACCTAAAATCCTCAAACCATCCTGACTAAGAAAATAAAGCACTCTCAACATATGAATTGTGCTCTGTTAGATGAAACAGCCGTTACAGATATTACAAAGGACGTCACAAATAACAGCCACAATCAAATGATTTGGAGCCACTAACAGAGACTAGAAGCAGAAAGAATGAAACGTAGAACATGAGCTTAACATTCTGGAACACGAATAGGGTCCAAACGAAAGTAAAAGGAGTAGAGTTTGGGAGTGTACAGAGAAACATAGCCAAGGAAGGCGTGTGCCCGGCGAGAGAACGCGAACGCCGGTATCAGCGGTCTGTCCAAGGACGGGCACCTGAGAGGGAACGGACGCCATGGCAAGCTGTCCGGAGCAGTTACAAGAAGGTGCAGGAATCCATACCCTCTTACAGGTTTTCATTTTTCTTCCTTCCACTAACGCCCAACGCCGTGTCGCCACTCTACTTATTTTACTTCCCGTTAATTGCCCGTTTCAACAAATTTGCTATAAGGCCTGAACACACAGTACTCTTGGTTAGAGGCGGTCCTGGGCAAAATGTAACACCACAAATGAGGATTATTATTATGACACCCTTAACCGCTCAAATATTGGAATCTAGCAAACATTTTAGTCGCGCATGTACTGGAAAAATATACTGCCCAAAACCCCCACACTGCCCTCTTGTGGAACAATAGCAAAGCGCCAGGCAGTCACTGGAAAATAGAGCTAGCAAAGCCCAGAAAAGAAGCAAAGATCTAGGTTACCAGCTCTAACGTGGTCTATCTTATTGTATTTTGTCAGGCCCTCTGATGGGGAGGATCGGGACACAGTTGAATAGCCGGGCAAGGTCACAGTCCTGTGGCATGCGTGTACACCGGGCCTCAGGTTGCCCGGCCCGCCTTGGCCCCTCCAGAGATGTACATATCTGACGTGACTAAAGACGGCGAAAGCAAGATCCCAAGGACAGAGGTAGACTCGTGACCAGGAAAGCAGAGCCCATTGTCCAAAGCAATTTCCAACTCTTTCCCCCATATGCCACCTTATACGGACTTCCTAACTTTACACGCTGTCATTGGTGGAGACTGGGCACGCCACTCCGTTTGTATATAAGAATGTGACCCACCTTGGAGAGAGCCGGCCTTCCAGGCGTTTGGCTCCTGCTTGCATTACACGCCATACTTCTCTACTTCCTGTCTCCCATGTCTTTATTTGGTGTTGGGGTGCACTGGTGCCAAGGGGAGCAGGATGGACCAGTTAACAATCTACCTTAGTCCCTTTCGTAGTTGCCCTGCAAGTTTGGACAGCACTTTAGAGAGCTTTGAAGCATAACCTTAGAATCCTGCAATGGCACAGCTCTGCCACTGGCAGGTCCACCCCTTCCTTCACCGCTCCTGTCTGCTCAGCCCTCTCTTCTCCACCAGAGAGTGGAACATACGTATGATCAGGGCGTAGCGGAAGCAATGGGGGTTTGCAAGTGAAGGGTCAAGAAGAATATAGCGCTCGATTAAGAAAATGAAACAAAAAAATCACGTGCTACCACGAAGACTCAAACAGTCTTCGTCCATGTTCAGAAAAGGTGAACATTTAACTCTACACCAAACCAGGAAAAAAAATGATACATAAAAAAGTAAAAACACAAATAACCAGCAAACACACGATTAAGTACTCCTACCAGCACTTCTCGATGAATGCATCAGGAAGCGAAAAGCCCCCTCGCAAAAAAATCCCATTGAGGGGCAATGGTGCTGCAACATGCCACCTCTCCAAGGTTTTCAGGGTGGACGGGACGCAAACACAAACAAGCATTTGTAATGCCAACAGTTTTGGCTTTTGTGTAGACACAGGAAAGGTCCTTGCCAGGCACTCCCATAGAGGTATTTACTGCCCATCAGTGGGAGCAGCTGCAAAATGGGGCAAGTACCTGGGCACATAATATCTGTGCCGGGCAAAGCCCTAATACTTACACACAAGTCAAAACTGTTGGCTTTGCCAATGCTTGTTTTTAGCAGGACTTAATTGAAGGGTACACATAGTGCTCATAAATCGAGTAGCTGAAGGCAGACCTGGTTAAGACATTTTTATTTCAGGTCGATAATTCTATTAATTTATCTTTTTAGAGTTACCCTGTGTGTAACTGGAAACAACTTGCCTTCCAACCATTCTATCTAGTCCCTCGTGTGGTGCCATCAGTTGGGTGAACACTCTAGATCGTAACCTTAGATTCACTGTGGCCTTTGATACCACAGAAATACACTTTCTTGATATCGCTATATTCCAAAATGCACCTGGACTTGGTTTACGTCCTTTTCAAAACAAGCTGACAGGAATCCCTCTGGAGATCTGACTCTTTCCACCCAATCAGCCTGAGGAACTAATTAGCCTATTGTCAATTTCTGCAAAGAAATAGCACTTACACCAAAAACTAGAGAGAGAAAGTCTCTAAACTGTCCACACAACTTATAGGCCAAATGTACCCTTCCAGATTAGAAGAACGGGCTAGCAAAAGAGCAAATAATAACAGAGGATCCATCTTGGCCCAACAAACCAAAAAGAAGAGCAATAAGTTTGTGTTCTTAACAAGATTCAAATGGATTTTGTCCTCCCAAATGTTCCTCATCTTTGATATATTCACAAGTCTGCTTGTAGCCTCAAACATGTTTGCATAGTATTGGGCGTTGTGCGTGGTCGAGTCCTGTCCTCAGCCATGACATTGATGCTGGTATAAGTAGATTGCACGGTGCCCGTTGTCTCAATTCTGTTTTTCTGCACGCTTCGGACGGTTCATCGCCTCAGCGATTTCTCACTGCATATTTCTTTGAAGTTCATCGAAAAGGTCTACAATGAAAACTGGTTTCAAATGGTGTTGCGATTTGCCACTAAAATGTCCATTAGGTACCCATATCAGATCTGTCTGTGGTGTCTGGGTGTGGACCACAGAGTCGACGACTGCAGCTCCTGTCAGTCGATGACAGTGAAGGCCTTGAGGGAGAGCAGGGGAAACACTGGGTAGGTAGGCCCCTTTCAAAATCCCATTCTACTACCTCTTCCAAAAGGAGGTTAAAAAAAAAGGTCGCCAGATGTCTCCAGGGAGGTTTCCCCAGTAAAAAAGCACTGTAAACATTCAAAGTGCTCGAGATCTAGATGATATCATTCGTTGTCCTCTCACAAGACGATGAAGAAATGACGCTATAGATCGCGTGGTCTTTGTTGGGATTCTTTCCTGACTGAGGAGTTAATTTCCAAGCAAGTCGGCATTTTCTACTGACTGGGAAAATTTCTGTCTCCAAATCCGAGCGCCCTTCGAAAGAGCCTAAGAAAGCTCCAGAGCCACCGACAGATGTTCTACTGAGACCACTACTCGTGCGGCAAAGAGCTTGGGCAGTAAATCTCCACAACATCCGTCGAAGGAGTCTGTCTCGACACAAGCTAACATTGAAACCTTCCTCCTCGACTCTGGTAAAGGAGCGGGCACCTGGCCCTTTGAAGTCAGTGCCAGTGCCTCTGTCGAAGCCTTTTAAGCTGTCGACACCCTCGATGTCTAACACCCTTGACACCTTCAGCTATTTCGAAGATTACAAAACCTTCAGTCAAAGTATCAGTGTCTTTTAAGTAGTTGCCTAAGGCTGATTTCTTTAGGACCATGGGATCATTTATTGAGCAGGATGAAGAGGACTATGTACCTTTTGGTTTTGAATATGGTACTCCCAATGTGCCTGTAAAATTTATTTCAGAGGCGTCCAGAATGCACAATCTGGTGGACACACTAAAAGAGGCTAGTGGTTTAGACACCTCACCAGACACAGATTTTGCCACTCCTGATGCTTCATGTCATTCTGACCCCACAAACATAGCAGTGATGGGAAAGGTCACTGAATATCTGGCATGTGGGAAGCCAGTAGCAATCCTGGAAAAGGATGATCTAACTGACATCCACAATCGCGGACCTCCAAGAGAGCCAGTGTTACCCTTCCACACTGCTTTAAAAACTAGAGTGTTAAAAAATAGGCTAAAACCAGGTACCACACCGGCTGTCAACATAAATGTGATCAAGAAATATAGGGCTGCCTTAATAGACCCAGATTTCCTGTCTATACACCAGCCTCCTGAGAGTTTGGTGGTACAGGCAGCAGCATCAACTTTGAAGGCTGCAGCTTTTCCGACTATCCCTCGGCATAGAGATGACAAAAGGTTTGACGCCTTAGTAAAGATGGTTATTTCCGCAGGCAGCATGGCCCTCAAGTCCATACATGCAACTTGTGCCCTGGCCAAGTATACTCACACTTTGTGGGATGTAATACATTTGGCAAGGGGAGGAGAGAGAGTTTTCCTAGCTTGGTGCAAGTCGGCAAGGATGCCAGGTGCCAATCTCTCCAGTCTAGTCTGGATTTGGTAGAGTTAGCAGGGCGATGGCAGCGAGTACTGTGACCAGGAAGTTTGCTTGGCAAAAAGAGTCCGGGTTTGCACCTGGCGTTCAGTCAAATTTATTAGACATGCCATTTGATGGCTCCCAGCTTTTCGGCAGAAAAATGCATACAGGCATCCAAGGCCGCAGCAGAGTTGCTGGGAGCAACGATACACCAATCTAATCAGTCTCAGGGGTCTTCCCATGGGTGGAGGAGTCAGCCCTTTTGTTTCTACTCCTCAATTGCTAGAGGAAGAGGCCAGTTTGTACAAAGGGGCCAAAGAAGAAATCCCTGTGGTTCAAGATACGAGGAGGAAAAGCTTCTCTCAGCCTCTACTTCTTTGCCCTCGGCTTCAGCAACATCCCTAAAACCCCTTTGAGTCTCAAAACTGTAGTGAGGGGCTGGCTGACTCAGCATCTAGAGAGTTAGCGAACCATAACCTCTGATGCTTGGGCACTGCGGACAGTGGCCCACAAGTACTGCCTCCCCTTCTTAAGGAGACCCCCCAGATTGTCAACCGGGAAGTTAATCCTTGAGATCCGGACCCGCTCCTCCTGCAGGAGCTCTTTACCATGTTGGATAGTGGTGCAATACAGTCAGTACCTGCAACAGGGAGTAATTAAGGTTGGTATTCTCCCTATTTTCTAATCCCCAAGAAGGACGGAGGAATGTGACCCATCTTGGACTTGAGACGCTTGCAAAAGTTTCTCATGAAGGTCAAGTTCACAATGGAAACTCTTTCACAGATCTTTCAGGCCCTTCGACTTCAGGATTGGTTGCGGTCATTAGACCTTCAAAATGCCTATTTTCATGTGCCTATTCGTCAGAAACACAAAGTACCTGAGGTTGGTGGTTCTCATTATCAGGTTCTGCCATTTGGGCTCTTCTCTGCCCTCAAGGTCTTCACCAAGCTCATGGTGGTGGTTGCAGCGAGCCTAAGGGGGGGGGCTCACATCTATCCCTACATAGACGACTGGTTTATCAGAGCTTGTTCTTATAGAACATCTCAGCCACACTTGTCACTTCCTCCACAGGCTGGGCTCCTCCCTGAATTTCCAGAAGTCCCACTTGACACCATCAGAAAAGCTTGCGTTTTTGGCATGATACTGGATTTGTTTTCAGGGAAAAGCCTCACCCCCGGAGTTGAGGGCTCAACATCTTTTGCAGACGGGTCAAATGTTTCAGAGTGCCCAGTCCCAGTCCCTTCTGGCCTTCAAATTTCTGAGGTTGCTTGACCTCATGGCATCCTGCATTTTTTGTGTGCCAGAATATGGTTGAGGATGAGGTCCCTTCAGAATGAGGGACCTGCTTCAGGTCCCGAACAAGGTCGCTCAGGATCTCCTGTGGTGGGCCTGTCGAGAGAACATGATGACAGGAGAACCCTTTTGCCAACCTTGGCCAGAAATAACAATTGTGACAGATGCCTCCCTCACAGGGTGGAGAGCATAAATGAACAAACTTCACATCAACCTTTTAGAGTCGAGAGCAATCATACTAGTGCTGATGGTTTTTCTGCCTTCTGTGCGGGGGAAGACTGTCCTGATAATGACAGACGACAAAACAGTGGCCATGTACTACCTCAACACGAGAGGGGGTTTAGGGCCACTTCCTCTGTGTAGAGAAGCAATGCAGCTCTGGTTTTGGGCACTAAGAGAAGAAATCTTCTTTAAAGGCAGTTCACCTAGCCCGAGAAGAAAACATAGCGGTGGACACTCTGAGCAGGCAGAGCACTATCTCCCATGAATGAGAGTTGGCTCAGGAAGTCGTCCTAGAGATTTTCGCCCTTTGGGGAACCCCTCAGGTGGATCGGTTTGCATCCAGCATCAACAGGAAGTGCGACCTATTCTGCTTGACCAGATTTCCTCAGAGAGGAGCTCTAGGAGACATGTTTGTAGTGGAGAGGGAATTTCCACTTCTGTATGCATTTCCACCTGTCCCCGTCATTCCGGTTGTCCATGAATTTATGGAATGTGAAATGTCAGAGAGAGAAAAAAAAGAAAGTTATTTGTCCCAAAATAACTTTTGGTTTTCCCTGCGGGGGACATTTCTGGCAACCCGCTTACCCCCACCCCCTTACTTACCGGTTGGTGGCACACCATCTTGAGTGCCGCCATTTCCTGAATCCCTCTGTGACACTGATACCCTTCACTTAAGTGCATGGGAACCGGCGCCGGCATAGTGAACAAGGTTGCAGGGGACACCCCCACAGCCCCACCTCCCTTGTACACTATAATGACACAGAATGGGGCATTTATTCACAATTGTCGGCTGTATGTAATTTTCGTACAGCCGATTTTTGAACAAATCTCCCATTTGTTTTTTTTCTTTAAATTTGTATACATATTCTCCCATCATTCCTCGTGTCATCGGAAGTTTGGGAAATCCGTGATCCTGATTGCTCCGGATTGGTCCAGGAGAATGTGCTACCCGGATCTTCTAAAGATGGCCATCAGCCTTCCAATTAGTCTTCCCCAAAGAGTGGACTTACTCTTGCCTCTTGCAAGAGCGGGTGGGGTTGGGGGTGGTCTCCTTCATCCAGAAATCAGTACTGAGAGGATAAGATGCAAAGATAGGGGCCTTCAGGAAGAGGCAAAGAAGGTGCTGCTTTCGGCCAGAAGGCCAGCAACTAAATCTCTGTACCGCTGCTGTTGGAACAAATGTTGCAGCTCGCTTAGGGCTAATAGTTTTGATCCTTTTACATGAAAGACTACTACAGTGCTGTCTTTTTTGCTTCACCTGGCCAATCGGGGGCATCAGGTCTCTACAGTAAATGGATATTTGGCAGCGCTTTCTATTCTTAAGTGTTTGCCTGATGAGGGTTCGTATTTAAAGGTCCCTATTGAAATTCAGTTCTTAAAAGGGTTAACAAACATCTTTTCCCCCGGTTTGGGACTTGAATTTGGTGTTAAGATACCTTTTGAAACCATACATTCTTATCCACTCAGAATGTTAACCCTCAAGACTATTTTTCTGATGGCAATAACATCAGCCCGCAGAGTCAGGGAGCTTCAAGCTCTTTCTGCTAATCCACCTTGTACTACTTTTTTTAAGGATAGATTGGTTTTGAGGGTACATCCTTCTTTCTTGCCAAAAGAGGTATCTGAGTTCCATTTGACACAGAAAATAGCGTTACCTGCCTTTTATACACCTCCTCATCTGAGGAAAGATGGCATCGTTTAGACCCTAGAAGAGTTTTGAGTGTCTACATTTCCAGAATGTCCATGATCATGCAAGATGACCAGCTCTTTGTGGGCTATTCAAGTCACAAATTGGGACGAGCTGTCACCAAACAAACCATCCCGCGCTGAATAATTCTATGCATTTCAGAATGTTATTCATTGGCTGGCAAAGATTTGCACAATAGTTTAAGAGCGCTTTCCACCAGAGGGGTGGCTACTTCTTCAGCTCTTCAAAGACGGGTGCCCGTACAAGACATTTGTATTGTGGCAACCTGGCCCTTTTGCAAAGTTTCAGCAAATACTATTGTCTGGACTCTAGGTTAGGTCTGGAGGCTAGATTTGGAATGGCTGTACTTCACAGGCTCAATCAACAATAAAGTCTCTGTTCCCACCTCCTTTTACATACTGCTTTGGGAGTGTATCAAAGATGAGGAATATGTGGGAGGACACAATCCATTCCAATAACAAATTAATTAAGCCCCGTTTCTGTTCTTTCAAATGGATGTTCCTCCCACATATTCCTCATCACCCTCACATCCTACCCCTCTGTCTTGGTGAGAATTTATGTTATTGCATCTACCTCTCTTTCAGCGTCTGGGTCATACCTTTAAGATGGCTAAGCATAAGGGACGGGGTGGACAAAAACTGAGGAAACAGGTGCCAGGCGAGCTACTTATACCAGCGTCGACGTTGCGACCATGCACAGGACGGAGGCCATCGAGGGTCATGAGTCCATAACACCTGCTACCAGGAGAAAAAAGTTTCCAAAGCTGAAAGCAGACATACAAATATATCAAAGATGAGGAATACATGTCAGAAAGAACATTACTAGGGGTAAGTAATTTGTTCTTCATTAAAATGTACTCCCTTGTTGATCTAATTCTTGTGCCATGCATGCAACCAAACTCTGCATGATCTGTGAATGGATGCTATCCTACATGAATCCATTTCACGGGTTCACTTGCTTAGCATTTTACCGAGCATTAATCAACAAATTCTCTGTTACCACCTCCTTTCACATACTGCTTTGGGAGTGTATCAAAGATTAGGAATAACTGGAAGGACACAATCCATTTGAAGAACAAATTACTTACCCCTGGGAACGTTCTTTTGACTGGCTGTTCCTCCCACATATTCATCAACATCCGATCCTTCCCCTTTATCTTGCAGAGAATTTCCGCGATTTTACGCTTTCCTCTCTTTCAACGTCTGGGTAATTCTTTTGAGATGGCTGAGAATTGGGAGGAAAAAACTAGAAGTGAGGCAAAAGGCGTCACACAAGCTACTTATTCCAGCGTCAACGTCACAGCTGAGGACCGGACGGAGGCCGTCGAAGGCCATGACTCGACAACGCATAATGCCCAACACTATGGAAAAAGGTTTCTGAGACTGAAAGCAGACTTATGAATATATTAAAGATAAGGAATGCGTGGGCAGAACAATCAGTCGAAAGAACATTACCAGGGGTACATAATTTGTTTTTTTCACAAAATCCTGGAAAATGAAAACCATCAAATGACACTGGCATTTCTTGAACAGTGGCAATAGCAATGTGCTCATTCTGATCTTTGCATTCAAAAATTGAGCAGCCATCCGGGACCAGGTCATTCAGAGTGACATCACACGATTGTCCAGAACCCCTATGCAACCTACTAGAACACTTTTGGGCCTTCCAACGGTGACCGGACATACCTCACGTGGCAAGTGCAGCTGTCTGTAATTTCATGGACAGAAGCAGACAGATCCACCTCGGGTTAAAACAGGCATGGAAACAATCCACCTTCACCAATTGTACCACCACTGTGGTAGTTTATGCCATATTTGGCCCATGTAACTTTCTGTATCTAGGCAAAACCACAAGAAAAGTAAAGAACCGGATGTATGAGCATCAGAGCTGTATACGCATAACTCCATCACTGCAGCTTTCCTGGTCAACCACATTATAGCTATGGGACACCCTGAAGATGATTTTAACTGGACTGTGATTGAAAAGATCATACACCATAAGAACAGAGCATCTTAATCAATTTTGAGAAACAGATGATTTTTCTTACTTAGTGTCATCTGAAGGGACTATTCGAAAAAAATATGGTATAGGGCCCATTCCCACATACGTGGCCCTGCCTTTGTGCATTTCTGTACACTAGCCTATATGCCCTTACTTGGGGAGGGATTCCAATGATGGGTATTTTTTGCCCTTTTTGTTTCCCCCTATATATGTATTGTAAGTTTATATAGCACCTATACACAGGAAAGTGTTTCAAAGCACTCAAGAAGGGTGGGAACATGGGAAAAAAACAAAAGTCACTCAGAGCCCTTGAAATTCCGAGACGAGAATAGTCTGCACAGGCAGAGTAAGTGCGTAAAATACATTTAACAGTTGACACAGTAAATAGGCCCGACAGCGATTCTGCAGTTTTACCAGTGCAATTAGGGGGAGAAGACAAGGGAGAACAGACCGAGGATCTTCAAGCACGTTGCATTTGAATCGTGCAAATGCATAGATGGTCACAGGGAGGGGGAGGTCCAAGTGCATCCAGTCAGCGGGGACTGGGGTAATTGCAGAGAGAGTCACTCTCTTGGGTTATTTTTAAGTGCAGTGAAGATGGCTTGGGTAGGGCCCTGAGGAAAGTGCGAGAGAGTACTGGTGGGGGTGCCCGGGACCAGTGAGACTGAGGTACACCAGGCAACCAGTCAGCACGCTGTAAGGAAGAGGAGGGCGAGATGCCTCTGGGCTGTAGTGTGCTCTACAAATCCAAATAAATAAATAAAATGGAGAGAGCAGAGCACTAGGTTAGCAGGGTAGAGGGAGAGAGAAAGAAGAGGAAGGTCTTGAGGATTTTCAGAACTTAAGAAGGTCAGGCTCAAGACGGAGGGCGGCAGGGAGGCTAATCCAGAGGGAGGCACCTGCTGAGCATAAGGATCTCCCTCCAAATCTCTGCTTGGAGAACCGGCTCACTCGCAGAGGTTGGAGGTAGATGAGCAGAGGGCTTGTGAGGGACTGCATTTAGGTACGCAACGTTGCAGGTAGGTAGGTCCCAGGCCCCAGAAAGCCTTGTGGACAATGCAGAGGGTGTTGAACTTGATTCTTGCAGCCACGGGGAGCCAGTGAAGGGATTTCAGTGCCGGAGAGATGCGGTCCCTGGGCTTGAGGCCAAAGATACGTTTGTCGGTTCTGTTCTGGATGAGTTGCAGAGGGCATAGGGCAGAAGAAGGGAAGTGGAGGAAGAGGCTGTTGCAATAGTCCAGCCTATAGAGAACCAACGCTCTGGAGACAGTGAGCCTCTGGGGGAAAGTGAGAAAAGGTAGAGTACCTCTGAGTATGTGTAGCTGATAGTTGGACTTTTTTGCGATGTCAGAGGAGAAGGAGAGAGTGGAGTCCAAGATGACCCAAGGTATTTTGCTTCGCAGGTGGATGCAGGCGCAGGGCCAAAGGAGACCGGCCACAGTGAAAGTGGGAAAGCGGGAGCAGGGTCCCAATGTGAAAGATCTCAGTCTTACTGGCATTGAGGCAGAGGTAGTTTGCAGCACACCATGAGTGCATAGCAGACAGTCAGATATGAGCGAGGAGGAGGCGGATGAGGGTAGCCAGACAGATAGTTGTGTGTCATTCGCTTAACAATGGAAGTTAGAGGTGAAAGTGGCAATCACACGTGCCAAAGCAGCCATATAGACATTGAAAAACCAGGGGGAGAGGTTAGATCCCTGGGCAACGCCCTAGGTTGAAAAAGTAATAGTCGAGAGAAAGGCTCTGAGTTCCATCTGGGATGGGCGGTCGGAGAGAAAGGAGATTAACTACGCCAGAGCCTGACCTGTGATTCCCATGGTGTCATAGAAATGTGCGATCACAATGTTGTGGTTAACCGTGTGAAAGGCAGAGGAGTGGTGTGATGCAGTACACTTCTTTTTTCGGCGTGGAAGTGGTGTACAAGTGGTCCTTCATGGTCGGAGTCTGTTCACTAGTGTCCTTGCAGAGGAGGAGAGGCCTGTGGACTGAGCATACTGCTGCTGCTATTTAATTTCCATTCCGGTGCGGACCGCACAGTGTGGAAGTGGTGTATAAGTGGTCCTTTGTGGTCGGAGTTGGTTTACTATTGGCCTTGCAGAGGAGGAGGAACCTGTGGACTGAGCACACTGCTACTGCTATTTAATTTCCATTCCGGTGCAGAGCGCGCACGGTGTGGAAGTGGTGTACAAGTGGTCCTTTGTGGTCAGAGTCTGTTCACTATTGCCCTTGCAGAGGAGGAGGAGCCTGTGGACTGAGCATACTGCTGCTGCTATTTAATTTCCATTCCGGCGCGGAGCGCGCACGGTCTGGAAGGGGTGTACAAGTGGTCCTTCGGTGTCAAGAGAGACGGGAGTGTCCTCTCTCCCTTTACCACAGCCCCACCACAAGGAGGGACCATCAGAGACTCCTTGATTTCATCAAGTTCCGGTAAGCAGAACTAGCAAGATTGTGGACTGTAGCATGGAGCGAGTGTAATATGTTCTGAATGCATGAGCAGTCTGTGTATGGAACTTTGTAAGACTGTTTAAATATCAAATGCATCAGTCGAGAGGGAGACTGCTGGGGAATGTCCCATTGACCCCGCTCGAAGTTCATATAGAGGCATTTTCATCTGATACACCAGGTGCCTTCTGTTTGGATTTGTGTAAAGCCGTATAGTTATTAAATTCAGCAGCCGGAGTGGGAGAGTGTTGGGGAATGCCCAGTTAATCCCGCTCGAAGTGAACGAAGAGGCACCTTCACAGAATAGGTTTTCATCTTTTTGTTTGGATTCCTTTTTTTAGTACAAAGTTTCTCATTACGGTTTAGAGTGTGGCTAATTGAGCCCATTCATTGAGATCGTTTGTTCAATAAGATCATTAGGATCCCAGCAAGTGGCTGTTGGAAGCTGATACTAATTTTTAAGAAAAAGATAACTGTGTATATAGGTGCGGTGTCATCGAACTAGTTGTATTGGCCACTATAGAGAAAAGTAGTCTTCAACTGTTTCGTGTGCAGCGCGCTTAGATACACTTTTGAAGTGAGCACCTTCCCAGCATTCTATTTTCCTGGGGCTCTCCAGGATGAAGCTCCGCAGCACGTCAATGCAAGATAACAGGAGATCGCCGGAGTGGGATGGCCCCTTTATAGATCCATCAATGGATGAAGTACTTCAGATACCGCAGGTCAAAGAAAGTACAGCAGTGGCAAGTCAGAATCAACAGACACAAGCCCAAGTTCACACGCAGCCACCGCCGTACACGCCAGTGAGAGCCGCGGCAATTGACCTGGCGCAACTCCCAATAATGCATTCCTGGCAACGAGGTCTGGAATATACAGTTACTACAAAGAACATCCAAAAGAAAATGGATGACCACTTTGGGAAAAAAAAGGGGTAAAGATGGGAATGAGCAGGTCATCCCACCTTTTGGCCGGGGCCCTTCAAGGCAACAAGGGTCAGGAGAAAGTGATTGTACAGAGTCAAGTGGCTCCATCCCAGGGGGGGTACCTCATCCAGAAAGAGGCCCCAAAGATCAAGCTCTAGGATCTGAGGCAATAAGTTGTGCTCAAGGAGACCTAAAAGAAACAGATCGATGTAGAAAATCCAGAGGTGTCAATCCCAACATCAACATCTCCAGTATGTCAAGGGGTGACACAGCCAAGCGAAGCTACTCTTCCAGCGTTGAATTTAGTCTTGAATTCCCTAGTATCTGTCTTTGCGTTTTTAAAGGCAGAAGTCCAGTCCCAAGCAGGGATATTGTTGGAGCTCACAAAGGAAACAGCAAACTTGGACTCCTCCATTGTAGGGTGTAACAATGTTATCAACACCATCACGGTCGCTATGAAGGATCTTCAGCTAGAGGTAGCGAAACAAGGAATTAACTTGTCAACAATCCAATTGTCCATGGCGTTAAGAAGGAAGGAAGAAGAAGCAAATAATATGCTACTTCAAGAGCCCCTGAAGCAACTGCATTCTATGTCTCAAGGAACAAAAGGAGAGGGGATAGGAGTGGAGGATTTGAATTTGCTCTTTGATACTACTCTGTCAGAGTCAAAATTGGAGGAATTCAGAAGATGGGCCACTGTGGTGGAGGGTTCAACAGAGGGAGAGTCTGCACCCTTGCAGATTCCATCAGGCCATCCAATGCTGGAGCTGGAGCCAGCCTCGGAAGATCAGTTGGAGGCAGGTCGCTGTCACTCCAAATGTAGAAGGAAATTCAGGAACAGAGAAGCAAGGCGGAGGAGAAGGAACACAGACTTCACTCTCAATGAAGAACGGAAAAAAACGAACAAACAAAAAAACATAGAAACTAAAAAAGGCGATTCAGATGTGTTCCTCAAATCCCTACTGAGATCCCAGACAGTGGTTATCCCAGGGGGAGAGAATCAAATTTTACCTCTTCTACTGCGAAGGAGTTCAGAAGTAGTTTCCCCAAAGAAGGACATCTAGCAAGAAAGGGGCAAAAACAGAAAACCAAAGAGCATGACAAAGAAAGCTCGCAGAAGGAAAAGATTGAAATCATCAATATCAGTGTGGGGCTCCAAATGGACTGGCAAGATCTGGACACCAAAAACAAGTTTGGGCAAGTGCCTAAAACCGGCGAGAATGGGGTGAATTCGGGACAGAGGGACATGAGAAAAACCCCTCCCATTTTCAACTCCAGAGATTTAAGCAAGATTTACTTGCAAGTAGCACCAATCTTCCTGCTAAACAAACGTTTAGGAGGGGCCACAAAGGGCATCCCCTGTTGAAACTGAAACTGCAGCAGGGGGTATGGGGGGCGGAGTCTAAAAATAGCTCCAATTTTCCTAAAACATTGGACAGAGCGTCTGATAACAGCTTGAGGAAGTGAGAATTGGTCAAGGCAAGTCCTCGTTGCTGCTGATGAAATTGAATGATAAAGACAAGTCATCAGAAGCTGAGGGGCCTGCCCATCCAGCCGACCTTCACTCAGCAAAATCCGTTGCAGATGTCTGAGCGAAACAGTAACAAAGAAGAAGACAGTTCGAATTTTGCAATGCCAAAGCTTTGGCTTCCCTCAATGTAAAAAAAAAATAACTATAAATCCCTCTGTAGAGGGGTAATCTTATCACATTTTTAAAAGTTCACAAAGCTCTATCTTTCGAATACACAGGACATTGAATCAGTACGGTTCCCCAATCTCCAGATCCCCTATCTGGTGGAAGTGGGCTTTACATCATGAGAAGATCAAGAAGCCATATTGGGGGCAGCAAGAGAACTGGAGAGACAGGGGCTCTTGGTTTCCCGTTCAGCACCACTGGAAATCCCCACATCAAAGTCCTCATCCCCAAGATGGTCGTCCAGGGCAAGGGAGAACCCTGGCAATGACTCGTGCCCAGATGACTCATGTAGGAGACAAGGGGATAATGGAGAGAGCATTGAGGATAATGCCCTTTATCTCCTCCCTGAAATCTTGACAAGTGTTACATAAATTGGGGGTGGGCAAGCAGTCTCTTTAGGCAGACTGAGTTGTGCATGACATGCTGGAACACGTGGGGTCCAAACATTTTCACCTAAAAAAAAAAAACAAGTGGCTCTTTCGTGAGACAGACATCGTGCTCCTGCAAGAAACACGGTTGGTGAACCCGATAGTAATTGAAGGATATTCCATCTATATTCAACATGCGCTCCAGAAAGCCAAGGGTAGACCAGCAGGTGGTCTACTGATGGCGTTCTAAAACTCCACGATTGGCGAATCCAAAGAGATTTTTTTAAATAAATTGGGCATTCAAGCTTCCAGGGTCACTTTCAAACAGCAGAGCCATGTCTTGAGGTGATTTTCATAAATATGTACTGGAACCCTGCCTGTTCCAGATTGCAGAACTTTTTGGATGAGAGCTCAACGTTATTAGAAGGGATTAAATTGGTATACGGGGGTGCACAGATAATACTCGCGGGGCACTTGAACACCCAGTGTGTCCCGCTGGTACAGCAGAAATCCAATATGAGCTTGCAGAGTAGCTCAGACAAGGGTAGAATCTGGGTTGAGTTTCTGGCAGGGTGGGCCTGAAAGTCACAAATGGGTCATTACTGGGGGAGATTCCCCCCTCCCCCACTTGGCACCGAGGCCGATCGGCTTCAACCCTCAATTACATCTTCATGTCTGGAACTTTTCACACGAAAGGTTTCTTTACATATCACGTCGGACGGTGGGAGTGAGCATTCTCAGTTGGTGCAGATTTTCTCTGATATTGCAGTTAGATTACCAGACAGTCAAAAGCAGTCCCTCGTGAATAGGAAAGGGAATTTACGGCTCAGAAAATACAAGAGAGAAGGAAAGGCCTTAGACAGTAATTCGATGGCAATTCCAGATAATATCCAGCAGGAAAACTGTTGTCTGGAGGATTTTGTTAAATTCATCTGGTCAATACACCCACCAAGTTCGGGAGGAGGGGGGGCACACCAGATACAGTGCCATTTGTATGATGAAGCAACAAGGCAGGCAAAAAAGCTGCTGGCCCAGAGAGTGAGACAACTCAAAAGATTAGCTATGAGTTGGGAGGATTATAGGAGGGAACATAGGCTCCTGTCGCAGCAATACTAACAATGGTCGGTGGGAAGAAGAATGCTGCACCTTCAACAGGACGGGAAACTGATGTTGAAGCTAATTAGCAACCGGAACTCTCGAAATATTTGGTAAATCATTAGTCAGAGTGTAATTTGGTGCCAGAGAGTGGGTGGATTGACTAATTGTCCCGTGTCTTTGAGGATCTCCACAGGTTCACTTTCTATCCAGTGAGGGATGTTGTTTGGCGTCTTCCACTGGATGAAGAGAGCTTGGTGGAGATGATTTCTAACTACTCCCCATCAAGGGCAGCTGGCCCGAATGGGTTGGCCCATTAGGTCTTGAAGAACAGCCCAGTTCTTTGGGCAAAGCTGCTGTTCTGGTTGTTTGAGGGGATCCTTTCAAGGCAAAGGTTTCCACCGTTGTGGAAGACTGCAACAATCATTCTGTTGTTCAAGGGGGGGGCGACCGGACGTTACCTACAAATTATCAGCCGTTCACCCTCCTGGACATCAAGAGTAAGTTATTCATGAGGATTCTCTTGGAGAACTGTAAGCATGGGTGAAAGAGGTGGGGATTCTATCCAAGCATCAAATGGGATTCAGAAAGGGTTTCTCTACGGCTCTGAATAGTTTGGCATCGAGCGTACCGAGTGGGAAGACTCGGTTTAAGGGAGACGGACAACTTTGCAGTGCTTGGGTTGACTTCTCAAGGGCATTCGACCAAGTCAATAGAAATCGGCTGGAACTAAAACTCAGAGGGTGGGGTATCCCAGAGGGCCTCATGGCAATGTTGGTCGAGCTACACAATGACACCACAATCAGAGTATGTTTGGATGACTAGGGGCATCTCTCGGATCCTATTAGGGTAGAAAGGGGTGCACCATTGTTTTTCAAATTATACCTGGCAGACTTGGGGGAGTTTCTGGAATCATCGGCATTGGCCAGTCCAGCTCTAAGATCCACTGGCTGGCCTATGCAGATGACATGGTATTGTTGGATAACACTGCAGTAGGATTACAGCAACTGTCAAATTGGATTGCTATGCAAAAGAGAATAGTCTTGAAATCAACCCCAAGAAGTCTAGAGTAGTGGTGTTCAAGCACCTGCATAAAAAGGTGACCTTTTCCCGGTGGGTGTTGGGGGGCAAGCAAATTCCAAGAGTTGAGATGGTGGTCTATCTGGGCTATAAAGTCTATGCTTCATCATCCATCTCTAAGGTGGAAACAGACATCAAGAGTAAGATTGCACAGCTTGTTCCCCAGGTGAAAAAGGTACCGGTAAAGTACTGTACATTTTTGATCCCTCCTCTGATTAAGTATTATTCTGCTATGGTTGTCCCCAGAGTCTTGTACGGGTTGGAAGCCAAGCCATTTTTGTGGAACATGGACTGGCAGAGGCTGGAAGGCCTCATTTGGAAGAGGGCTCTTGGTCTCCCTTTAAGTCTTTACATGTCCAGTCTTAGGTTTGAACTAGGCTTGCGCTCATTGAAGGCACACTGACTGGAAATTATGTTCTCTCCTTCGCCTTATCATCACAGCTCAGGAGGGTTTACTGTATTTTGACATCAACTGCCACCTGGGTGATAAAAGATCTAAAATTCTTTCCAATCTGAAAGCAAAGGTGGAAGAGGGGTTGGCCAAACCAGACAAGGATTGGGAAACACTGATCTACAACCCAGGGAAAGCAAAAAAGGCTCTTGATGAGATGGACTGGATAGTAACAATAGACAATATGCGCTTATCAGCTCCCTTAAACCTATTTTTGAAACTGGAAAAAAAACAGGTGTTCCTTGCCATATATCTGGTAAATTTCCCCGACTGGAAGATCCGGAAGAACTTCCTAAGAATACTATTAAACGTTGTTCATACGGGGGAAATCTTGTCAAAAAGGGGTATAGGGGAATCCAGCCAAAAATCAAGCAAACCAATCCCTCAAACATCCACTGTTGGAATGCGAGTACCTGGCCTACTAGACTATCGCTATTCAGCAGGTTTGGCGTGGCTAATGAGGGGCATCCACAGGATACGCTCTGAGATAGACTGATAGCTGGCCATGATGTAGCATGGACAACTGCAGTGGCTCAGCTACTGGAGAGGAATGACATTGTGTTCTAGGACATTGTCTGCCATAGAAGAGAACAGGTCCCGTTTTTTCTTACGTTCTGCTGTCAGGTAGACTCAGTATTGAGACAGTAGTTTTATTGTTGTTGTGTTGTTACTTGGGGTCCAGATGACAAGCAAAGGACTATCTGTAAGAGTGTGACACTGTTTCATACTTTTCCACGCTGCCAGGGGATACGACGACTGTGTATGATACTCCATTAACGCTATGTTTGACCTGCATATCTGTACTAGGACATTTGCCCTCTTTACTTTATGGCCCCGGAGCCGACACACACCTGTGGCCCACTGCTTTGACATCAACCACGACATCACACTCTAGCATTGGTTGCGACACTCGCAGAACACGGGAATTTTACTCATTAGATACGACACCCACGGGTCACGCATTGACTAATCGTATTATGTGTATCTATTCCATCATGAGCTTTAATTACCTTTTATTTCTCTACATGCAATTTCCCCACCCACATCGTTACTCTCCCGTAAGGACTTGCTGCGTATATTATGCAACATTCTCCGTCACGCCGTGACCTCACCTACGTCATGACGACGTCCGATCCTTGGCAAGTATTTATGCTCGTATCTAGAATCAGTTAGCACTTGGATTAGGATAGGAACGCTGCTCATTCAACCTTCAGATATTTTTGCTTAGACCCTCTCGCCCCATACACAGTGTCCCCCACCTCATTTCACATATGTGCTGTCACATGATTTCTTCACAACAGTTGCATCGAACGCAATTTGAATGCAATATTGGCTAAATTCGGCTGTTTCGGGATATTCCAACTACACTCGCTAGGGGCCAGTAGATCTTCAGTTTTCCTTAACCAGTATTTGTTTTTGAAGATCCCTTCTTTTCTGTTCAGAGCTTTTACCTTACTTTTAGCTTACTTCCCGATGGATTTCTGGTGTTTCCCTAGATGGGGCCCTTGCATTAAACGAACGAGGGTCTGTATAGCTACTGCTGATCTTGCTGAATAGTAATGGACCAAGATAGACACGTATACACTCCGAGAGGTAGCTCGGAAGTAGCTGTTCTGCCAGGAAACTCCGAGCTACATGCTACGAGCTACGTGAGGAGAGATTCTCCTACGACACCTGTTCTACCCTCAATCACCTTTAATAATTGACCTGAAGCCACGCCCCCTTTACACAGCATCATTAAAACTTGCCGACCGTGCGTTCCTGTGCGCACGCTCCGAGAAGTAGCTCGGAAGTATCTGTTCTGCGTTCTGCCAGGAGACTCCGAGCTACATGCTACGAGCTACGTGAGGAGAGGATTTCCTACGACGCCTGTTCTACCCTCAATCACCTTTAATAATGTAAAGGAACACTTGTGGACATCCTAAATTATTGATTACTGGCCAGTGAGAATTATAGTCCTTAATTCTATACTTTACTTTTCTTTAGTGACCTGAAGACACGCCCCCTTTACACTGCGTCATTAAAACTTGCCAGCCGCACGCTCCGGCGCGCGCGCGCTCCGAGAAGTAGCTCGGAAGTAGCTGTTCTGCTGTTCAGCTGCGTCAGCTGTGGCATAGTGGCTTATGAGGTCCCTTTTTCTTTGACCGTACCTGCTGAGTCTTGGATCCTTAGGTTTGTTGATGCACTCCTACACTCAGAGGATAAGGCTTAGAGTTGTAAGGATTGTCCATCGATGCACGCGTTAAGCTTCGCTTGATCGTGGTGTTGTGTACTCATTATCTGCTGTGTCTAGATGCCCGCATGTATATGCATTTGTGAAGCCGGGTCGTTAATCACAGTTTGGGCAGTCAATGAGTCAAGTTGTATAAGCCTCCTTTGGTGTCAGTGCTAGTTGCAATTGTTTAAAGGCTTAAATGACAAACGCAGTGTCAATTTTGCCGGGCCCACGTTTGCCTTAATGTCCGTCTATAGAGGCAAAATAATTGAGAAAGCAACTTTTGTCCCCAAAATACTGACACGCCTTGCAAGTATGGCATTGGCTGTAGCGACAGCCTTGCCTGGCTCGTCGGACACAGATGATTTAATTGAAAGTGCCCAGGCTTGTACAAATGTCTGTGGCAGCGCTATGGATAGGAGTAATACTGTTTTTCCGGTTTCCTCTCAAAGCTTGTATGAAGGGGATAACAGTATGGTTCCTGATAATATGTTACCACGTGATTTAAATTCAAGTTTGTTGTTTGACAATATGCCCCCCATTTTTAGTATGGCGGATCAATCTCTAATGGGAACCACTCAACATCTAGAAACTATTGCAGAGGGTGAGGTCAATCAATATTCCAGAAATGGTAAAGTAACTATAGAGAATGAACATGCCAGTGTGAATGGGCTCATGTTTATTGAGCTCAAGAAGCAGTCTAGACTGCTCAATGGAATGGTACTGGCACTGAGAGCCTTACCTGAATTGTGTTCTAGAATGATGAATGAGTGGGAGGAAAAATGCAACAAAAAAATACTAAATTCGGATATGGTGCGTCAAAACAATTGTGTTAGTGATTTAACAGCATGTAACCAGGATCTTAGAAGTGTACCTATACTTATTTCTGATAACCAGGAAGAGGTACAAGTACAAGAGTCCAATGTGATTATATTAACAGAAGGTAAGGAAGATAGTGCGAAGGGATCGAATATTTCGAATGGTTCTGAGTTAACAAAAATATCTAAAAAAACAAGCAAAAAAAAGCAAAAAAGAAAAAAGTCTTTCTCAGCCTAAAGGTTTAAACAGTTCGCGCAAGTTCATGAGAAATATGGACCTACGAACTGTTTGTGATGACCTTTGTAATGATAAAGAAGACCTGTATGAGTCACGCGCAAATATAATGCCTAGTGCTGTAAGAGGGAATCTTATGTCACATGAGGGAATAGCAGTAACTGGAAACAGTTCTGAGAAAGAATATTTTGAGGGTGCCAATAGATTAACAGATGCCCTAAAACAAACAGGTGACAGACAGGATTGATAAGAATCTTAGGCGTATGGAAAGAGGCGTGGTTGACATTTTTGATATTTAAAAAAACCCAGAAATGCAGTTCGAGCCAACACACCGTCTTCAACTGGCCTCATGTCACCCTGTGTACTCCCTCACTTAATGAATGATGCTGTGGTTTGTGTTGACAATTTGCAGTCACATGCCTACTCAGTATCTGAATCTGGTCCTGTAGTTAGCGAAATTTCGAATATACAAGCAAGAAATGGTATTCATACTCCTAGGGAAGAGCATGTTAATCCTGTCCCGTTGAATGAGCCTAAGGTGGTTGGATGTGTGCCCCCTCAAAAGAGTCTTACAGAGCTAGCTGTTTGCTGTTTAGTTGAAAATATCCTAAAAAAAAAAGAAATTAAGTGAAAACATGGGCGTTTTGCCGAAAGTTATTAAAAATATCCTGCATGATGATAAACTGACTGACACCTTGGATCAACCTTCATGCGGGTCTCTGAATGTAGATTCCCGACCTATAAATGAAGAACGTCGGCAGACCTGTATGCCAGAATCAGAAATAGTAACACATGGTGCAGGTCATGGCCTTGAGGGGGTCTCAGAACATACCCTGGGAATTATGGTTGACAATATTCTAAAAAAGAAATTTTCCACAAGTTGTAATGGTTATGCTCAGACTGAACCTAACGAAAATATTATGTCAGGGGATTTTTTGGAACCTATTTGTATGGCGGATAGGGTACACGAACTTCCATGCAGAATGCCTATCGCAGAAAATGGTCCCTTGTTAACGGGACGTAGTTCACAGCATGATCCACTTTTTGGGAATTTAAGGGCACCAGCTGTTCCAAATGAGCATAGTCTAATTATGTATTATGTACTTGAGGAAGGTGGTCCTAGTTCCCTTAACAGACCATATATATTGAATCTATTTAACAAAATCCCTGAACTTTGTCTTATAACATCAGCGGATATACAGTTTGTGGATTTCATCCATAACTTGAGATATGATTATGTACGGCTGATTATCAAATCTCCTCTGATTAGAGCACTTCTCACGAAGGAAGTGGGCTCTCTACAGAGGAGGGGTTTTGATATCATACCCTATAACAATACATCCAATTATAAGCCTCCACAGACAAATAAGATGTACAATGGAACCACTGATATTAGAACAGTTGTATTACCACCAGTACAAAATGAAGGGATTGAGGTTATTAATGAAGCAAAGTCTTGCCTAAAGGATATGTAAGAGTGGTGCTGGCTTGCACTTTCCCTGTGAGAATCTATTGCACAATTGAAATCTGTGCCCAAACCACTTTAGCACAAGGTCTCATTTTCACTTGTGCCATGGAATACAAGAGGTTATAAACATCTTTTGTTAGATACTGAAGAATGTATGAAACTTAGTAAATACGACTTTGTGCTGTTACAAGAAACTTGGGTCACCTCTGGTTTGTACATTGATGGTTTTAACATCCTAGGGCTTGCTGCAAAAAAAAAAAAAGACAGAGGTAGACCAAGTGGTGGTTTGCTGCTGGCATATAGAATAGATGTGTGCATCAAACTAATGGACAGCTCTTTTGTGCTTGACTGCGCCATACAAGCTAGCTTTCAACTGGCAACAGATGTTGGAACTGTTCATATTCTGATGTTCAACGTATACTGGAATGCATGTAATGAGAATAGGTGCGAACTACAGGAGTTCTTTGTCTATTTAAATGAAGAGATTTGCAATTGGCTTGATGTATATCCACAAGGTTTTATCTTACTTGCGGGTGATCTGAATGCGGACCGTTTACTTACAAAGGCTGATCAGTATCAGATGCGTGTTCTTTCGCCCAATTTGGATAGTAAAAAAACTAGAGGTTGTCAATGGTTGGACTCGGGAAAGAGTTGGGGCATGGAGCCAGTCTACAATATAGTGCCAACTTGGGCTGCTTGCGGATCATGTTCCATATTGGATTATATTTTTGTTAGCACCCATGAGAAATTTTATTGTAAAAAGTTTGCAGTTATAGAAGACTGTAATAGCAATCATGCATTGTTAAGTCTGGAACTCCCATGGAGTACGAATAATAACGAAATCATGTCCCTATTCAATAATGGGAAACATGTAAAATGGAATCGTGGTAAATTGGAAAAAGCTAACTATATTACTACACAGGACTTTGCATTCTCAAATTATGAGAAAAAGTTGGTTTGCTATTCTGTTGATAAGTTTGGTGACTACATTGATGATGTGTTACTTCGTAGCAAGGTGCTCAGAAGTGGTAGCACAGAAATAAATCAAGTGCACATAGACACTTTTGCTGAGACTGTAAAAAAAGCAAAGATCATTAAGAGAAAGTCCATTAGAAATATAAAGACAAAAGATATGGGGGAACTCGAGAGGAGTTTAAAAATTAGGCGATGCAAACAAAAATAAAAGAATTGGATTGAGAGTATCAGGGGCGGGTAGGCCCAAAAAGATGGGGAGGCAATGGTAGAGGCTATGCGTGGGAAGAATAATACCAGTTTTTGGTCTTTAATTAATAAAGACCAATGTAATCAACAGCGCCTATAACTGAATCTTATAGATGCTGGGGTCTGGTCTAAGTATTTTGGATCCTTCTACAAGTATCCTGAAATCCATTTGTTTCCTGAAGATCTTACAGCTGTTGTATGGCAATTGGATACATCAATCTTGAACATTAAAAGTTTAATTAAAAAAGCGAAGCCTACCTCCACTCCAGGTCCCAATCTTTTGTCATTTGCGAATCTAAAAAATAACATTGATTTGTGGTCTAAGCTCTTGCACTTTTTATTTGTGGATATTTGCCTCAAAAAGAGGATACCAAATAACTGGAAAGTCTCATATGTACTGTTATTATTCAAGAAAGCTGATCGCCTGTGTCCCAAGAATTATCGCCCGATCACATTTATGAATGTGGAGTCAACATTTTTTGCTGGTGTAGTCCTTGAAAAACTGACTATGTGGATTGATGACAACAGTATATTAGACTATAGGCAGATTGGTTTTCGTAAAGCTATAGGAATATATGCCGGAGGTTTGTTGATGGTTGAGTTATTGAGTGCGGTTAAACAAAAAGTCATGAAGCACCTATACATCGCGTGCATGGATTTAAGTTCCGCCTTTGATCTTGTGGACAGGCCTACACTATGGAAAACCCTGTCAATGCTAGGTATAGACAAAGCCTTGCTAGATGTCATTATCCACCTTTACACAGATACAGCAATTATAGGAAGTTTGACTGATATTATTCCTGCTGGGAACAGGCTTAAACAAGGTTGCAGATTAGCTGCAACACTTTTCAATCTGTATGTATCAAATGCAGGCAGATCCCTGGATTCTAGTGGTCTAATTGGACCTAAAACTGGAGGATTAATTATTAGGTGGGTGTCATACGCTGATGATTTCTTATTAATGGACTGTACAAAAATTGGTTTGCAAAGGCTGATAAATGATTTTGGCACGTTTATTGATGAAAGAAAATTGAAAATTAACCCAAGCAAAACTATAATCTTTCACGTGGGATGTAAAAATCCTACCCCGTTCTTTTCATATTGGAGTTGCAATGGTGCAAAAAATTAAAAGCCAAACGGTTTTGACCTCGTTAGGGTATGTCTTTTCTAGTAACTCCAATATAGTGTTAAAAACCAGCCTGACACAAAAAGCAAAGGTGGCTCTTAATCAAATAAGAGCCATTGAAAGAACATATGGTAAATTCACTTTGGCCCCCTGCATCCTGTTCTATAGGCTCAAGGTGATACCAAGATTGTCATATGGGTGTGAATTTTTCTCTAAAACTATGTGGCCCTTTTTACGTCAATTGGAGGCCATGATATGGTGAAAAATATTATATTATGTTCCAAAATGTATTCCCTTAGAGCTAATAAGATATGAACTTGGTCTGCATTCACTTAGTAGCATCATGTTCAATAGAAAACTGGCTCCATTAAGAAAATGTTTGGTTGCCGAAAGCGGCACAATTTACGCGCATCTGAATCATGTTAAAAATGGAAACTTTATGTACAATTTAAAAGAGGATTGTGAGGAAAAAACGCTCTAATTTAGGTTTATCTGTAAATACACTTATTATGTTTCCAGATAAAGTGAAGGAGGTTGTCAATGCATATGACTGGTTGGAGAACAATGTAGTTTTGTTACATTCTAAGCTATATTCTGAAAGTGTGTCGTATTGGAAATTCCGTCCCTATCCCGAAGAATACCTAAAAAAATATCCTTCAAGAGAATTTCGAAACTCGTGCATGGTTTCAGGTTTAACGTTTTAAGTACAAATGAGATCATGTTTATTTGGGGGTTGAGTTCTAGTGGGACTGAAGAATGTTGGTTCTGTAAATTAAAAGGCGTAGGTGAATCCCTAAAGCATTTATTACTGGAATATCCAAATCTTCGAGAGAAGAGATTGGAAAGCTTTGCACAATTAGTATTTAATACAGCTTGGGTGGATAGAAATAAACTCTGGTGTGACATGCTTCATGGCTCCTCTAATGCCTTGAAAATTAAAGTTAATGAATTTCTGAAAAATACTTGTGCGTTGACATGAAAATTGTTGAGGGTAGAGACAACGCTCTTGCTTAGCTCCGAGTAACTATCTTGTGTGCGTAATATACTTGTTGCTTTTTATTGATAAAGCTCATGGATTTCTATGCTATGTAATATATAAGAATTAATATAAAGATTCTTGGTTACTAAATGGATAACACAGAATGTTTTTTTGCCTAAAAAGGTTTTAAATGTCTGTTTAGGTTGTAATGTGGTTATACTTTAGGTTGTGGTATGAGGTCTTTTTTTTCTTTTTCTTTCTCTCCTTTTCTTTGTCTATACGTGTCTTCTGTATTTTGGACATTTAATGCAATTGTAAATGTATAAGTAAGCTATTGTGAAAACAATGTTTTAATGAAATCTATTCATTTCTTCTTATGGTATATATGTTTTGTAAAGGTTTGAATACACCAAAACAAATAAAGAAAAACAAAAGTATACAAGTGCATCACGACAGGTAGCATGCAGCCGCAGCACTACAGTTGGATATAGAATTGTTTTTAGAGATCAGCACTTTCGTAATTATTTATCACAAATACCTTCTGCCTCTATTTATTACATAGCTCTCTTCCCTACACATGAGCTCATTGATGCATCTCCTACACTGCAATGAAACGTGTGGGCCTGATGACGATTAACCCCGCATTGGCAAATAGAATAACAAGCCGGTCCGGAAAGAACGGTGGTGATAAATCTGCCACCACCGTTCTTTCCGGACCGGCTGATTAAGTGTCCTGCAGGCAGGAGGTGTCACTCCCGCCAGGTCTGTCCTGGCGGGTTTAACACCACCCGCCTGCAGACGCACATGGAAACACTGGCACCATTACAGCATGGTGCCAGTGTTTCCACTTCCTATGGGACTCCATGGGAATGGGGATTAACAGAATTCCGCCTCCGGAATTACAGGGTCACCGTGGTTGTAATGCCCCGGCGATTCCTGCAATCATGGAGGCGGAATGGTAATACGAGTCTGGCGGTAACCTTCCGGAATTTCCGGCACAGTTACCGCCGGACTCGTAATGAGGCACTCCTACTCTCTTTCAGCCGTAAGGAAATTGTGTAATACTGCCTTATACATCACAAATGACTAGACAAATATTGCCAGCTGAGCCGGCTACAATATATCTGTGCATTTTGGTTCATACTTTTGCGATCACTTCATGTTCTTTTTCATTATGATATATGTACTGTAGGTGCAAACTTGGTTACATTTAATTCCCTACGACAGCCTATTTAAGGAATGATTTAAAAAAATGTTTTTGTTTCATTAGAAGTATCATTGAATATCTTGCACATAATGCCTTTATATGTTTTTGTGTTGTCTAGACTAAGTGTGACATGGTAGTGCAGAATGGTGACGTAGTATTTTAATAAGGCAGGCCATTAAAACACTAGATGACACAAAGTCTTATAAGATATTGAGTCCAGTTTTTGCCATCTAGGTTTCTGTCTCAATTTTATGAGGAATCTCTGGACATACTAAAATCTCATACCCCCCATTGTGTGTGTGTGTGTGCGTATATATATATATATATATATATATTTTTTTTTTTTTTCAAATAAAAATTAAGCCCGAAAGAGGGCAAAACCTGCGGAATGCACTCCCAAGAGCAGCCAAGTCCAGTGAATCCAGTCCTTAGCAAATAAAGGGCTTAATATATAAATATATATATATATATATATACACATATACACACACGTATATATTTAGTTTATTTATATTATATTTATTTTATTTATATAGCGCACAAAAGCCTGAGGGATCTAGGCGCGTATACTTAAAAGATTGATTGCAGTGCTTCAGGTTACAGAAGGAAGCACAGGAGGTGATTACATCATAGAGAAACGTACAGAGGTAATTACATCACAAGCAAGGTGCAGAAAAGCATACAGAGGGAGCACATTCATGGAGCCTAACCCCATGTTGCAGGGCGGCAGCGGCACAGAAATGCAAAGTATATATATTCAGGAGGATTAATCCGGGGGGGGGGCAGTTATAAGCCGCCCAAAAGGTGCTCTTCCTATGGGTTGAGCAACTTAACCATAAATAAATTGCCACTACCGCAGGTCGTGTAATATGTGTATTCAAGGCAAAAAAACTTTAGTTGCAGGGACGTTCAGGTGATAACTTTATGCTACAAAACCTATGAAATTCAGCTAAAGTCACCTTAACTTCACGGCCACGCAGCCTTAGACTACAATGGTGACATCATAGTTTACAGTGGCCCCTTATTCTGTTACAATATAGAGTGGGCACAGACAAACGTTGCCACTGCCCATGGCTGGTTAGTGTTGTAATGTAATCAGTGATATCATAAATTATGTAATTAGTGATGGCACCAGTGACATCATCCGTGATGTCACCAGGAATGTCAATTGTGAGGCCATTGTGGTGACATCACTAATACCATCATGAATGACATCACTAATAACATGACAACAATGATTATTTAACTGATGGCATCAGACATAATATCACTGTAGGTACATGCACATATTTAGCTCAACGTTACGTTTTTAAATATGTGATTTTAGAACATTTCATAACAATGAGTACATTGTGAAAATAGTCAACAGCTACACATACATCATTTCACTACTTGTGAAGCTTTCATTTGTAGTAGTTTTGTAAAAAATGATATATGATTTAGAAGTATAAAGGAGTAAGACATAGAGGAGACAAACATCCTCCAGGAGTCGTATCCCACCACCCAGGTTAATATTAAAGGGAGGAGGAGAGTTAAATGACAATAGAGGAAGAACTCAGTCCCACAGCAGGGGTAGAAGCAGGCCAGAGCAGCGTCATGATGAGAAGCATAGAGTTCAGCATAGAGACACTCCGGCGGTCCAAGGTCAGGACTTGCGATTGAAGGGCTATTCATAAACTGGAAGAAAACTGTGTGCACAGGAGTTCTACTCTGGCCGCTGGTGAGTGGAGAGCTGATGTCATCTGTAGTCATAAGCTGCAAAACAAGGGGTGCAAAGTAAAGGTGTCTTTAGCTGAATTTCAGGGGTTTTGTTACATTAAGTTTGCACCTTAATGTCCCTGCAACTAAAGTTTTTTTCCATTAATTTCCATGGTTTTGCTATACCATCATTTTTTTCTGCACCCCTGGCCACGGCCATGCCCACTGTATATTTTAGAACACTACCAGAGCACTAGCCATAGTCTTCAGCCATGGCCACTGTATATTTTAGAACACTACCAGACCACTAGCCATGGGCTTCGGCCATGCCCACTGTCAATTTTAAAACAAACACTACCAGCCCACTGCCCATGGGCAGTGGACACAGCCTCCAGCCCTGCTAACTCTTTTTAAACCACTACAGACCACTAGCCATGGCCTTCGGCTGTGTACAATGCCCATTTCAGAACACTACCCTCTGTATTTTTTACATCACTACCAGCCAGTACTACTAAGACGGTCCCGAGTTCCCCACTGGGTTGAATTTCAGGAAGTTTCTTGTTGTAAAGTAGTAGGCTGGAGGCGAATGCTGGGTTACAGTTCAAGATGCATTGCTGTGTTAACCTTTTGAACAGCCCCTCAGTATAAACAACAACACATGCTTATTTTAGCTTGCCGGGTTGCGGGGAAAGGGGTTAAACACTTCAGAGTTTGTAGGAATATCCTCTAGGCTTCTCGCCGCTTCTAATGAGTAAATAAACAGTTCACATTAATTCCTTTTCTTGGACGCTAGCTCTCCGTTCCTTCGCCAGCCGTCCCAATGGGTTTTTCAAACAAACAAAAAGAAAAGATAAACCCACAGAATGCACTGTCCTTTGGAATGGCTTACAGCCAGGGTTTCCTTGTCAGCGAGTCCGCCTCCGATATGGATCTCTGCGATGCCACTCCTTGAGCCTTCCTTGGCAGCGAGATCGCCTCTTGATATGGATCTCCCCGATGCTGTTCCTTCAGCCTCCTAGTACGCCTAATGAACATCACCTGGCGATTCCTCCCTCTCCTCTGCGGTCTCCGGCCAGGGCTGCGGCTGTAATGAGAGACACCTGGTGAGTTCTCTGGTGCCTCTTTTAACCCATACTCTGTTTCTCCCCTCCATTCAGCCTCCACCCGTCATTCCTGCCCACTTCCCACACCTGCAGACAGTTTTCCTTGCCCCATCCACCCCGTTCTATGCACTGTTTGCCCGTCGCACCCTGCACTTCTCTGGGTGAACCGGCCACCATATTGAATGACTGGACTGTACTTATACCGTTTTCCCTTGTTAATTCTGTCCTTTCCCCTCCTTGGTTCAATTTCTCGTGGGGTTTTATGGGACATGTAGTTTTACTTTGTCCTGCTGATTTAACCTTTTGTTGGCTGGGTCTGATTGATAGAATGGTGTCTTCCTTTGGCTCTATCGCCTCGTTGACCACCTCACACTTGTGATACATTTCTTACCTACACTGATCATTAACTAATGCTTTTGTATTGAATTTCAAGGGCTTTGTTATTCCATAGATTTATTTCTACACCACTGACCATGCCTAAACACTACAAGACCACTAGCCATGTCCTTCTGCCCACAGTATTTTTAGAATCACAACCTGCCCACTAGCCTGGCCTTCAGCCATTCCCACTGTTCATTTTCAAACACTACCAGACCACTAGCCATGGCTAGTGGGCACATCCTCTGGCAGTGCCCACTTTATTTGTTAAATCACTCCCTGGTCAATAGCCATGGCCTGTGACCATGCGGATTGTCCATTTTAGAACACTACTAGACCACTAGCATTGGCATTTGGCTATGCCCACTGTTTATTTTTTAAATCACTACCTCATCACTTTAAAACACCATTGTTTTTCACCCTGATGTCCCTGTAGTTATACAAATCTTTTATTTTTCCAATGGCTGCGGTTACCATTTTAATGAACTACCGATACCCTCAGTTATTTGTAGTCATTATAGCCAAAAAATGCTCCCCTGCCCTCACCAAGTGCCCCCCTCAGGTGTGCCTACTACCCCACCCACCTGATGGCCTCCACATCTGCCCTTCCCTCACCCATTCCCCCCGAAGAATTTGTGGTTTCTGTGACAGTTTGCTCTGAAATGTCAGCTATTCTGTCCGATGGCCGAAGTTACAGAAAAGCTTTGTGTTGCAAACTCGATCCCTAACCCCTCTCCAATTCCCAAACTTTACATGGTGTTGTACTGCCACCCTCCCCTCCCCACCTCTGCCAGGAAGACAAGACATTTCCCCATTTTTATCTAAGTCCAAATACCATTTTCCTGCTTTTTCGTTTTCATCTAAGCGAGGCTATAGCCGTGGCTATCTCTCGCATCGAGAAAAAAATACCTAGTTGTCTTCACAATTTCAACAAAATATGTCGCACAAGTCCAAAGTTATTAGTAATTCAGTGTTTTCAGGAGTCTGACTCCCCTTATCCTATTATATACGTAATACATTACTCATCGTAATCATATTTCTGGTGCTTGTATCTGCTTAGATTCACATGCTGTGGATATAGTCTGGCATCTAGTGGTAATCGTGGCATATTCCATCTTAATTTCAATGTTCAGAAAGGGACCTTGACTTGGGCGTGTTTAACACTATCCCTTCTGTGACATGCAGTGTACCCATGACCCCCCATGCATAAAAGTCCCCGCAGTTATTTTTCTACTGCTATGAGGGAGCCTGAAGAGAATAAGTGAGTACATAAGGTTTGGAAGTTGTAAGCTGTCCATGTTCCTCCAACTCCAGCAAGGAGGAAGGGTGGGTGCATGTGAATCTTAGCAGACACAAGCACCAGAAATACGATTACGTTGAGTAATGTATGCCTTCTGATTCTTGTGAATCTGCTTAAACTAACGAGCAGTACCAGGAGATGGTGGGATATTGGAAGGAACTGCAGCAAAAAGATGTCTTAACACTGCATGACCCAACTGTGAATGTGCATTTAAGCAGTAATGCTGTGTAAAGGTGTGAAGAGAACTCCAAGTAGCCGCTTTGAAAATAGCAACTAGAGGAATATTTGCAAAGAAAACTATAGGACCTTCTGCGCATCAAGAAGAATGTGCTCTAGGTGTAAAAGGTAAAACTCCTTTGGTAAAACTCTTTGAAAGAGTAACACATCTGGAAATAGACTTAGAGACAGGTTCCCCTTCTCTACCACCGGCAATGGAGACAAAACATTGATTTATCTTCTTTTATTGAGGTAGTACATCACTGCTCTCCTAACAACTAATCTATGGAGGCTTCTTTCAGCTGAATTAGTAGAATTTTGAAAAAAATATGGAACTTCTATGGATTGTTTACATGGAACTCCGGGATGAACTTTGGTGCAAAGCGTGGATATGTGCACAAAACCATGGTATCCTTATGAATGCTAACAAATGGGTCCTGAACTGAAAGAGCTTGCACTTCACTTACCCTCATAATGGAAGTAATAGTCTTATAGGTGACAACCCACAGCAGCTGCAGACCCCATCCCCATTACTTGCGGAGTGCCCCAGGGATCATGTGTCTCTGACGTTATACAACATCTTCACGAAGCCCCTTTTCGATGACCTGGACCATCTTGGTGTCACCTACACTAACTATGCAGATGACACCCAGATTCTCCTACCACTTACAGGTGATTACAATAAGGATTTGGCCTTGGTGAACAGTATGCATCTCCTCATCCAGGCATGGATGGCCACCCATGAACTTTACCTGAATGATGATAAAACTGAGATCATCTTGGGCACCTCCTCCACCATTAAAAAATTGGGACCTAGATACTCCTCTTTCAACGTGGACAATACCCTTATCACAGCCACTACAGAAGTGAAAACACAATGTGTTTACCTGTATTTGACCCTCACCTTTGATAAGCAGGTTAATGGTTGGGCCTCCCCGACCGCATACACCTGTAAATTAATCAGAGCAGGTAAACCCTTCCTCTCCAACAATAGCTGCATCACTTTGGCCAGAGCATTAATTCTGTCGAAGTCGTAATACGGTAACGCTCTTTACATTGGAGCTAACAAGGCAACCATTAAGAGGATCCAGCTTCTCCAGAATAACGCTCTGAGAGCAGCACTTGGAATCTCGAGCAGAGATCATATATCTGGAACTAGAAAATTAAACAACTGGCTCTCAACTCAGGAAAAAATTCAGCTAAAAGTCGCCTCACTTGTATTCAAATGTCTAAATGAGGCTGCACCTCGCTATCTCTCAGAGAGATTCATGAAACCTATTCCTATCAGATACACCAGATCATCTAGCACCAACTGCCTCGCAGTTCCTAGATTCAAACTCTCTAGAGTTGGGGGACGTAGCTTTCAGGTTAAAGCAGCTCTTCTTTGGAACTCAATACCTCCTCCCCTGCGAGTGGATCAATCATACCTTAAGTTCCGTCAGAACTTTATAACGTGGCTTAAAAATTCAGACAAGTCATGTTTGCCCAAACTTACCCGTGACTGACCTATCTCATTCTTAGCCGTTTGGACCACTGTGTATATATGTATATGATCTGTTTCTTTTGTGTAACTAGGATGTATATTGTATGTGATTATTATATTTGTGTAACTAAGCTGTAAGTTATTTTTTACAATGCGCCCCGATACCCATGGGTCTGGAGCACAATACAAATAATAAAACAAACCCACAGACTAGCTTTGTGCATTGGTTCAAAAGGAGGGCACATATGTTTAGTAAGGATGACATTAAAGTCCCATCCCGGACTTGGATTATAAAACGGGAGGGTGAAGTCTCTTTACCCCTTTCATAAAAGCCTTAATTACAGGGACTATCTAGGTACGAGCCAAAGAAACATCAGCAAGCTCCAAGTCACCCAAAATAATGCTATTAGAGCAGCCCTCAACATCTTCAGGAAATCACACATTTCTGACACACGACACAGTCTAGACTGGCTACCTATCATCTCCAGAATATCACTCTAAACTCTTGCACTCACCCACAAATCTAAATCCAACCAGGCACCCATCTATCTTGCCAACCGCTTCACGACCCACATTCCTAACAGACCATTAAGATCTGCACAAAACCATAAAGCAGAGCATGGGGGGATCCAGCTTCCCAGTCCTCGCTGCTAAACTCTGGAACACACTACCCTCTACATTGAGAGCCGAACCCTCATATCTGGCATTTATGAATAAAGCGAATCCTGGCTCATCGAGCAGGACCATACTACATCCCTTAACATAACCTGCTGTAGCTCCATTCGGTATGCCTGTCCACTGTGTGCTATACACCACCAGATGCTACTAACTGTTCCTTCTTTTGTAATATGTCTCTCTAGTCATGATATATTGCTGCTGTAAATAAGTGTTCATTTGGTGCTCACTATTGTATATTGACATTATTGTAAAGTCACTGCCTTTGTATGTACCTCCCTTGTTACCCCATCCTAAGAAATGCGCCCAGATGCCCGTGGGCCAGGTGCGCAATAAAAATAAAATAAATACAAAATACAAATACAAACCTTGCTTTGAGAGGTGGTGTAAGCAGAGAGGGCTGCAAGGTGGACCTTTAGTGAGTTAAAAACTAGTCCTGAGTCCAGGAGGTGAGTTAGGTAAAGGACTGTGTTTGTGGGCAAACAGTCAATTTGGTTGATGTTACAAGTATCACACCAAATGACAAAGTGCTTCCATTTATTGAAAAACCAATGTCTGGTATTTGGTTTAAGTGCCTCTGTAACGCTTACCTCTGGTGCCCTGTAGGAGTGCCTGGTCCGGGTGGTCAGGATTGTGCCTCTCTAGATGACCTTGGGTTGGTTGTAAGCCCAATCCCCTCCTTCCCCACTGTTTCCGCAGACAGGCAATTGCCCAGTGTACAATGTGGGTGGGAGTGGGTGGGTTGGTTCGTGTTGTTAGTAGGGATGACTGGCGTCTTAGTGAGCCTGTGGCCAAACAAATACATGTATTAATGCCCGTTATACTACCCCCCCCCCCCCCCCTATTTCCCAGAGGTTGACTGGCTGGGGAGCAGGCCCTGGCTCACCTTAGTACTGTGGTTGTACACTTCAAGGATCAGTTCTGCATCGGGGCAATTTCATCACTGGAGGGTGGCCCAGTCCTGCTGCGGCACAAGTGATGCTTTCTACTGCAGGTAAGTCTTGCAGGAGTCCCTTGTACTTATGTAACTGTGCAATGTCTCTGCAACCCAATAGGTAAGTCTTTAAAGTGTTCCTTGTATCTCTGCAGCTTTGCAACAAGGAATGCGGGTGTCGCACGAGGCACGTAGTGCTGATGATTAACTCTTTCCTGTTTGGTATTTTCCTTTTCAGATGCTACATCCGGAGCCCCGCTGACAACAAGTTCATGGAATGCCAAAACACAGGTAAACGATATTGCAAGAATCGCGTGAGGTGTGAAATGCCAAGCATTCAAATGTTTACTGTCTTTTTGTGTTTCTTTTCAGGCGCGCAGGGCCACAACAAGTGTAACAAGCCTGGAAAGCTGCTGAATCGATTCTGTCAATGGAACGGGAGGAGCTGGGTGAGCATGGTAGCGGAGGATCCTCCGGAGCAGCTGACAGGTCACTGAAGATCCGGAATCGGGTAAGTAGACAAGCGGCAGAAGCTGAAACTGCAGGAATACTCCTGCACATGGAACTGGCTTCTCAGCAAGCATTACACAACTTGATTCAGAAGGGAAAAACACTAAGCACTGGGTGTGGCCCAGGGTGGGGTTTTTATAGCCCTGGACTGCACACTTCCACTAGACCACCAGGGAATTTGGGAACATGAGTAAATTGGGGGGCCATCTTGGTTCCCATATTGAGTCCTAACTTGGCGGCCATCTTGGCAGGGACTCAAATCATGTGCCAACCGGTGCCACCTCCAGCCACCAACTCTTTGTCCATTGCCTCCAAGAATCACAATGGCTATCCCTGCAGTGATGTGAGAGCATGCTGGGGTCATGACAGCCTCTTTAAGAATGTCCAACATCTTTGAGGCAACTGAAGATGCCCAAACTCTATGACTTCAGGAGCCAAGCGACTAAGTGGAAAGTTTGAGGGCATGGGTGCAGTGTTGTCCCTTGATCTTGGGATAGCATGTTGTAGGGGCAAGGCAGTTTCACTGAAGGACAAAGTGACAGCTTCACAAGATGCGAGAACCATGGCTGACAAACCCACATTCGGGCTATTAGGATCAGTGTAACTTGTTCCTGGTGAATCTTGTAAATTATCCAGTTGAGAAGAGCAGTTGGGGAACAGTACAAGTACATTCATTTGACCATTTGATCCAGAGACTGTTCTCCTTTGACATTTTGCAGGATACCTGGGGGTGTAGTCTGGACATTGTGCATTCTCCAGATTTGCAGAGATCGATGTCTTGATTCCCCCATTCTGCAGAGACATTGTGCAAAATGTGTTTGTGTAAATGCCACTCATGTTCTATGGGTAGTTGAAAGTTTCTGCTAAGCACGTCTGCAAGAAGATTGTGTTCCCCTGGAACGTGTTGTGACAGGAGGAACATGTTGTGTTAGAGTGCCCACTTCCAAATGCTTTGGGCCAGCCCTGGAAAGTGTCCCCACCACTTGTTTATACAAAACACGGCTGTGGTGCCGTCTGTTAGGATAGATTTGTTTTCCCGTGCAGCGGTTATTAGAAAACCTTTAGGGCTTTGAACATTGTTAGAAGTTCTTACTGGTCGATGTGTTTGTTTGCCACTGATTGTGGCCATTTGCTGTGGGGTGGAGAAGGTGTGCTCCCCACCTTGACAGGAATGCATCTGTGGTGAGAGTGGCCTCTACTGCAGGGTGGTGAATGATCTTCCATTCACAAGGGTTTACCATGTCCACCACTGCAGTGATAGTATAAGGCTTTTGAGACAACCACTAGATCGTCCCACTGACCGCTTGCTTGACACCATTGGCTCGAGAACCACCCTTGCATTGGACACATGCGCAGACGGGAATGTGGTTCCAGAAAAATGCAGGAAGCTATAATTCGTATCAGCTGCATGGCTTGCCATACAATTATCTGATGACTGACTACATATTGAGGGTTTAGGAACATGTTTTGGACCCTCTCGTTAGAGGGGAAGACAGTCCCGTCTTGTGACTGAATTAGAGGTACCAGGAATGGTTTTACTTGGCTTGGGACAAGGCTTAATCTTTTTCTCGTTGATAGAGAACCCCAGTTAGAAGAGTAGATCTACTGTCTTTTGGGTGTTCTCTAGACATGCTTGATGTGTGTCTCTTGTTATTAGCCTGTCGTCTAGATAAGGGTACACAGGAACAGACTTTCTGCATAAGTGAGCTGCTGCCACTGCCAGAACTTTGGTAAAAACCCTTGGCGCTCGAGGCGATGCTGAAGGGAAGGACCTTGAATTGATAGTGAGTGTCCCCTATCTTGAACCTCAGGTAATTTCTGTGCACTGGCAACATTGAAATATGAAAGTATGCATCTTTCATATCCAAGGTTGCCATGTAATCTCTCTGCTTCAGCAGTGGAATTGCCTCCTGCAGAGTTGTCATGAACTTTTCAGGCTTGAGATACTTGTTTGCAGGAGGCAGATCTAATACAGGGTGCATGGTTAGATCCTTTTTAGGTACAAGGAATTATATTGAATAGATACCCTGCTGAGCAGGGGCAAGTTCTATCGCTCCCTTTTGCAGCAAGACCTCCACTTCTGCTTGAAGAATAAGGAGATGGCCGGTGGTCATTCTTCTTGTTTTTGGTGGGTGGCACCGAGGTGTTTATAGGAACTCGATACAGTATCCCCCAGCCACGGTCATGAGCACCCACTTGTCTGAAGTAATCCCCACCCATGCGTGGGTGAAGCACGTTATCACACCTGCCACTGGAGATGGATGGGAAGGGACCCGGACCGCAGAGTCATTTGTTGGCAGGAGTAGGGGAGCCTCCCACAGTTGCATTCCTACCCCTGCCTTTTCAACTGCGAAAACCTAATTGTTGAGTGGTTTGCTAGCTGCTTGTCAACCCTTGAATTGAATACCAGGGTGAACCTCTGTGGTGTAGGAGCCCTGTGTAGGTCTGAAAAAGGACAATCGAAAGGACCGGTGGGTGTTGAAGACCCTGCGCTGCAGTACAGTTTGTTGGATATTTGATTCAATGATTTTTGAGTTTTGTGCTCTTTCTTTGCTGTCTTGAGAGCCTAGTCAACTGCCTTCCCAAACAAAGAAGGCTATTCTATTGGTTTGTTAATAAAGGGAAGGTGTGAACCCCGAGTTGCGTTTCCATGTGTGGTGCTTCATTAGAGGTCCTTCAGCTAAGACTCGTGCAGCTGTTTTGGCAGAGTCTAAAGTGTTCTTTAAAATATTTTGGGTGACCTGTTTGCCCTCCTGAACAATAGTCAGCAGTTGACCGTGGCTGGCTCAGGAACACTTTCCAGGCCTTCTTGTACAAGGTCCAATTGAATGTCACTAAAACTGGCAAGTAGTGTTTACAATACGGGTGCTATACGCTGCTGCAGTTGTGATCCTTTTGGCTAAGGCATACAATTTCTTACATTCTTTGTCGGAGGAGCTTCAGATGAAGACAGTGGAACTCCTGTACCCTTCCTGTTGTAGTAACAACTAGAGAATCAGAAACAGTGTCCCCAAATGCAGAGGGGATCAGAGGGAGCAGTTCTAAACATTTATTTTCAACACGCAGACTGACTGCTCGTGTCAGGGAAGGCGTGAGCAGAGAAGGGGCATATAATAGGGGAAGGAGAAAGACTGATATGTAGTGGAAATGTCTCTTCTGTGAAAGGAGGCTGAGCTAAAGACTCTGGTTGAGACTCTAACCTGGGATATAGGTCAGTAAGAGAAACTCCCAGAACCCCCCTTGTTTTTGCATATTACGTGGCTATGGGTTTTCACCCTAAGTTACTAGGGTAATCCAGACGAATCCAAGTGATTTGCCCGCGGCTGAAACTACCGCAGGCAAAACATTCACATGAGAAAGATGCAAACTACCAAAAGTTTGCACCGTTCTCATACGAACACACATACATACTCGCACCCACACAGACACACAACACACCCATAACACCCCCTACCCATAACACCCCCCCACCCAGACCCTCAGCACACCCCCAACATAAACAAACCCCACTTACCTTCATCTTCACGCTGGGTTCCTGCAGGGCCAGTTCCCTTTCACTTCTGTGATAGGGAACCAGCGCTGCAGAGTCCTGTTTCTTTTCTTTTCTTTTAAACAGAAGGCTGCGGGGGTGTCCCTCGCAGCCCCCGCTCAATATACCATAAAGTATAGTGAGCGGGGTGATGCGGGGGACACCCCCGCAGCCCCTGTTTTATTTTTTCAATGCTACCACCGAAGGTTCGAATTTTTGGTGTTCAAACCTTTGGTGGTAGCATTTTTAGAACTTTTGGTCATTGCAACCATTTTTTTTTAATGGTAAAATCGTCCTATACCAATCCAGACGTGGAACCCTTGCTCACTGTTCCTAGAAAGGCCCAGCTCCACCTCACTGACGAGGCCCAACCAGGCCAAAACACGTGTCTGTGGTTGCTGTTGGTACTCTTGTTCAGAAGATAATTGCCAGGCATTTCGGTGCTGGACTGCCCTTGGGCAGGACAAAGACTGATATGTAGTGGACATTTCTCTCCTGTGAAAGGATGGTGAGCTAAAGACTTTGGTTGAGACTCTAACCCGGGATATAGGCCGGTAGTAGAGAAACTCCCAGAACCCCCTTGTTTTTGCATAAAATACACTGTCATCCTGACCACCAAGAAAAATATCGCCTGTAGGATCAGTGTGTTTAGGTCTAGGAGGTGTAGTTTGAAAAGCAGGGGGCTGAAGTAGAGGTGACTTAAATGGCCTAGAGTCCCCATCTAAGGGAAGAGATCTTTCAGGGAATCGGTCTGAAAAAGAAATAAACTCAGACACTTTCTCCACGGTCTCTTCAAATCTCTCCCTTGTCCAAGTGCCTGTATTTGGCGTTTCAAGGAGTGGACAAACAACCTCCTCTTGAACCGGACGTTTGTGACCCTGTAAAAACTGGGACAAAGTGGAAGAGGCTTGTACATACCCTTCAAATAAAGCAGGAGGGAAGGCCTGGTTTTACAGTACTATGGGAGTCAGTTTTGCTTAGGTGTTTTTAGACAATTTCTCCCTTAATTTCGGGTGAGCTTGAATTGTCGATGTGCATTTCGACGTGTCTGAAATGGCTGTCAAAGATTTAGGAGAAGCACCATGAGAAGTGGAAGACTTCGAACCATGTGTTAAATACTGAGGTTGAAGCGCAGTTGAGAATGGGTAGGTTATTTAGGTTTTGCCGTGGATTTAAACGTTCCTGAAGGTGCGGTCAGCTTTTCCGTCGAGGATTGCCCGTGATTTGTGTGTTTAGACTTGGTGTGAGTGTGTGTGCCCCTGTTGCCAGTGAGTGAGTACCCCCTGTAGCAGTGTGTTCGACATGCCTAGTGGGCCTGGGGACGGGCACGTGGGAATCCGAAGATTCCACTACATCATCTTCGGCATCCGAACTGGAGACGTGGCTGTTGGATTGTTCCTCACCCGACATGACAGCGCTGGCGGGAGAATGGGATTCGACCTGCATGGTGTAGGCCACCCACCGGTTAGTGCACTGTTCTTGAAGCCTAAAAATGCTTAAAGAGTCAACATGCTTTGCAACGCCGTTTGTCGTGGTCATGAAGCAAACAGTTGTTACTATCTTTATGAGTGTCCCTTCAAAGGAACTTCCTGTTATAGGAAAGGAAAAATTTAAACTGAGTTCTTTCCATTTTCAAATATAAAGAAAAGAGCAGCCAGACAAGGGAAAGTAAAGGGAAGGACAATACAAGGCATTCTCTAATGAGGATGAAATGTCGAGAAGAATCCCCACCGCACCCCACCACTCTCCCTACTGTAAAAGGCTGAAGCCTGATGGTGAATGCCGCAGCCAGTGGTCTAAGTCTTCGGACGGTAGAAGTAAACAGTCAAAGGGATGTCGAAAGCTGTACTGTAGTTTAAATATTATATTAGCAATACATCCGTAGCACGCTACGAGCTCCGTATTAATTGACTGACCAGTATGGTGGAAAAAAAACAATCTGGGGGACCTCAACACGTGAGGGTTCATGGGTACACTACACGTCGCAGTAGGGATAATGTTACAGACACGGCCAAGTCGACATCCCTTTTTGAACTTCGAAAACAAGATGCAATACTTTGCGATTACCACTAGATGTTGTACTACATATACAGCATGTGCTTCTGAGTAGCTTCACAAGCATCAGAAAAATTATATATATATATATTTCTTGCAAGTGTGCAGAAGTACGAGTCGGACACCGGGGGCATATTTTTGGGCAAAGACTTTTATAAACACAAAAAAAAGTTAGGAACAATGCCTCTATTCCTAAACACTATGAGGGGGTGCCCAGCCTCAAAGTAAACTAATGAAAATGTCAGAAAGTCCAAAAACAAACTGTCTGTAACGGTCTTGTCAAAACCTACTTCTGCTCCCAAAACGTACATTCTAAGATAACTGTGCAAGGGTATTCTTTACTAAATAAAACAACATTCTTGATGTTATTAATGAACAGAAAAGATCCCTGATAAGCTGGCAGTAACGTGATAAAAAGAAATGTTCAAAAAACCCAAAGTTCCTAGATTGGGATAGGACTCCTTTCCCCTAGACTTGTTCTTTCATCAAGAGGCTGGATCACAGATAAGTCTCTATATTTCCAGTCTTCATATCCTATTGATTCCAGGTACCTCTGTGCCACGATTAGATTTCACTTTGGGTCTACCTGGTTTCCAATCTTCTATGTAGATGTGTTAGACTAAAAAATATAGTTTGGAGTCTTCTCGTGCCAAACTGGGTAACCTTAATAAATGTCTCTTTTACAGTGTCCCAGCCCCTCATGTCTTTAGACCTTGATTTCTGATGTGGGTGCGGGTCCCAGACCTGCACAGTGGCGTTATTCCCTCTTGGTTTACTTTCCTGCCAAGGGAGCAACTGGTTTTGGTTCTCTTTAGGGTTCCAGACCATCCCAGACTCACACAGTGGCATTGCTCCCCCCCTCGGTTCACTCTCCTGCCAAGTGGGTAACCGGCTTTGATTCTATTTTTGGTTCCAGACCCTCTCGTTTCTTTGGATTATTCTCAAGCTTCCCCGGTCCTCTAACAACTTCTGGTAAACCCACGTACCGGTTTTGTTCTTGAATGGTACCAGCATTTCCCCAGTCACTGTGTTGCTCACCAAGGTTCCGACAGCTTCATGGAGAGAGATTGGTTCTGTAGCGCTTCAGGCGGCATATCTCCTTGCCTGGCTGCGTGTCCTGCACTGCAAGTGGTTCACCGGAACTCAGGTAGCCTCGAGGTTAGTACTTGCACCAATACACTTGGTCCTTCGGACTTGGACCATCGTCAGCCTTTCATCTCCCTTGCTTCGTAGCTTCCTGTTTAGCTTGCCTCTGCTTGTTTGGTGCATGCAACCTGATCTTTATGTACAAATGTCCCAATATCACTTTTATTATTTCATAAAAGGCAATGTGCATCCAAAGTGTGTGTCCAAAATATTTGCCAATGCATTTCGGAACTCAGTCCGTCATCAGGGCTGGACACTAGAAGTGTCATATTTCACCAAAATAAATACATCATGAAAATGTGTTCAAATACATACCCCACAATTGTAGATTTCAGCATGAAAATTAAATGTAGGAAAAAGAAGGGAATATACAGTAGGATCAATACATTAATTATTATCCAAAAGAAAGGATATAACAGTCTGTACTGTGGAAATTACTAAAGACAAAAAAATTTACCGGGCTGCGTTAAAGCCTTAAGGCATCTAAAGAAAAACAAAAGAACAAAAACATACAACATGTAGGAAATATAGCATGAGTCTATGTTCAACAGTGGTTAAATCTGTCAATGTGTAAACTCAATTTACCTCGGAGCATGAAGTCATCAATGTGACAAGCTGGAATAACCCATATCTACCTGTTTCTGTACCAACAAAAAAAAAAGTGTGTCTGATATGGTTACCCGCTAGTACAGAGAAACAGAGAAGTCTATTTAATGGGCCATTTTATGACCAGGAGCAATCTTACCCGTGAAGTTTGTGGCTAGGTTGTCAGCATCAGGTAGAGGAGAGCTTGTGGTGCCAGCCTCCCTCTTTCTTTTGTTTACTCTTGCTGGCCGCTGTTGCTAGGTGATGTGCCATCACGTGAATGCAGTGACATCACGTGTGCCTCGCGTCTCACGCGCTCTGGGTGCAGAGTGAACGGGATGAGGCAACCATATTTCAGTAAGTATTAGCATGTGCTCAAACTTCATAAATATAGTGAATGGGTCCAGAGAAAAGCTGGAAGATTTGAACTCTTGGGCAAGGGAACCCCTATGCCTTATGAACCGTTTTGAACTTGGGGAAGGGAAAGCGGATTACAAGCCAAGAGCTGGAAGAAACTTTGAAATTTATTTTGAACACTACTTATTTTTATGCTGTCATCCCAACACGTTGTGTACAGTTAGATGTGAGGGCAAGTATAGGTTTTGGACACAGACAGACAATTACTTTGGACTTCCTGACACAGACTAGCCTTAGTTTTCTTTACGTAGGGAAATCCCACCTTAGCATAGGTCAAATTAGGCATTTTGAGTTAATAAATGTTTGTAGACCAAACTTGATTCTGTTGTCTGTGTCTGATTCGTGACGCCTTCACACTCTATGGCCTTTCCCCTTCTGTAATGGTTTGGCAGGCTGAAAAACTATGGTCTGGAGGGTTGTGGGATTAAGATTAATTCTAAACCTTCCAGCCATCACCTATTTTGTTTTGATGTAGTCACCCCGAGAGGGATGGGGATGCCCAGGTGTGGCTCCTGTGCCTGCTAGGCCTAGAGACCCAAGCTATTTCTGATGAGGCCCAACAAGACCGAACCATGTTTGGGGATGCTTCTGGTCTTGTGCAGAAGGGATGCGACCCAGCAGTTTGAGCTGGACTGACCGTTTTTGGGGTGGGGCCAAGCCTGATTTGCATATGGTCTTTCCCATTTTGTAATAGCTTGGCAGGTGAAGAACTATGGTCTGGAGGGTTGCCCAGAGCAATGCCAGGGGTTAATGTTCGTTCTAAACCTTCCAGCCATCACCTCTTGTTTTGCATAGCTTACCGTAACTACCGAATTTCTTGGGTTTTTCAATTTTACTTGTAAACATAATGTCCCTTTAACAAAGTATTTTTACTGAATTTGATATGTTTTTATTACTGTAACTTAACCAAAAGGTCCCTGTAACAACGCTTTCAGTGAATTTCATATTTTTATTAGTTTAAATGTTTCATGATGTTCAATCACTTTATATAAACTATAAACTTCCTTTAACAAACATTTTCTGCAACACATACTGATGTGTCTCATCAGTAGCACATGCTGATGATGCAAGTCATGGTTGAATTGCGTAGGGCATAAGGGTCAACCATGACCCCAGACCCAAAAAAAGCACCCCCGTTAGCCACTGCACATACACCCTGCATCCTATCCTAGTTCAGTGTCCACTATACCCTCATAATGTGACCAATGGCCAGTGCTCATGGCTTGCAGCCATGGCCAGTCTCCACAATCAATGGGGTCTGAGCTTCGGCCATTCTGCATGCCCCAACAAGCAAATCAGAATAGACATTTGTCCTTGCTGTGGGCCAGGCCCACTGCCCATGCACCAAAGTTATATCACTATTTTGTGTACTTACATTTTTGACGTTTTGGGAAAAATAAAACAGGACAGATTGCAAAACCGTGCTCTCACGTCCATGAAGATGCTCATCGCAAAATTTTGCTGCAATCCCATCCAGCATTTTGGGCTGTAGCCACAAACAGATATTGGTCCCATTGAAACCTATCCCGATTTAGAAATATGTTACCACATAGGTGGTCCCTGGTGGACATGCCCACTTTAACCCCATTGCCAGTCCCTCGTGGCCATGGCCGGATAATCTGGCCACAGGCTATACCTCATTCACCAAAAGGTATATCACCATTTTTGTACCTACATTATGATTCTTTAAAAAAAAAAAGAAAACCCTAACATTTGCGAAACCATGCTTTTTTGCTGCAAATCCATCCATGTTTTTTTTTTGAAAAGCGTGAAAATGTACAAACAAAAAATAGTGACAAATCCATTCAAACTTTGTACAAACATTCAAGGTTGGGTCTAAAATCTTTTTGCAAACTTGTACACTGATTCGTCAAACGGCACCAAATTTACAAGCCGTTCACCCATTTCGGGACCCCCGCCCTCTGATGAAACAGCACCAAACTTTGCAGAAGCCTTCGAATTTGGGTCTAGAATGATATTGCAAAATTTCACACAGTATCATTGAATTGTGCCAAAGTTATGATCCATCCAAAAACTGCTTTTTATCACCCCTATAATGTAGAAATATGCATGGATGTCCTCAAACTTCTGCAAAGTTCGCGAACATCCCAGCAATGTCCCTGACCATCCGAGACGTTCGCAGACTTCAAAACACCAGATTTTTGACTTTTTATGGCCATATCGAATCCCATCCTCATCACCTCTCACCTCCCCCGAGATTGTTTCATTAGTTTGACAAGTGCAATGTTTTGTTTTTTAATATGTTTTGACTGCGATGTTCGCGGACTACGGGCGTAGATCGCGGCTCCAATATGGCATCCATTTCAAAATGTTTTGCTGCACCTCACATTTTTTATTGACCAATCAGCAGGCTCGTACGATGTCTGCAAGCGTTATGCAATGTCATGATTGGCCCAGAGGCATCTGCTGACACCGAATCAGGAAGCGAGTTCCCACCCTGGATGCACGTTTTCGGGACCAAGCCACCGCTCCTCACGCAAGTTTGGTGCAAATCCGTCCAGCAGTTTGGGCTATATGCATGAGCAAATTTATTTTTCCATTATGTCTGAGGATTTCAAAAGTTTTGGGGCCCCCCTATAACTTTGCCCCCCTTGACGAAACCGCACCAAACATCACAAAAGCATTCAGAATCGGCCATATACATTTTCAAAGTGAGGATTCGTCAAACGGCGCCAAAGGTATAAGCCACCCAAAAACTGTTCTTCCCGTGGGTTAAGCAACTTAACCATAACTACAGGACTGCTACCGCAGTCCCTGTAAGAGATATATATATATATATATATATACACACACACACACACACACACACACACACACACACACACACACACACACACACACACACACACACACACACACACACACTTTTCTTGAAAAGAAAACCGCAGGGGTCCTTGGTGATCAATTTCCACTGACTTAGATACTTGTAAAGTCATCCTGCAGCCAGGGATGCATGTTGCCCAATGCAGATAGTAAAAGATGGTGCATGCACCCTTCAGGGAAAGTCAAATGGACTTTTGGCAGATTGGGCGAAAGTTGTTAAAGGAGATGCGGACACAGATTTTGACTTCTGCCTGCTTCTGGTCTTTTTTCCATTGGACTAGTAAGGTTTTGGGGCGAAATATGAGATTGTCTGAATGATTTTAAATATTTCTGAAATTCATTCGGCAGCTGTCACGCCAGATTTACACTGTGAGAACCTTTTCCATGGAACCATCGAAAGAGTTTTGCAATTGAAGGATACATACAGGACTTTGTCTTGATGCATAAATGTTGCTGAAAGGTATCCACCATCATGGAAAAACGACCATGAAGTCTTCCAGTGGATTGGTGAACAACCTTTAATGGCAATCGGCAAAGTCAGCATACACAGGATAAATCGCAACAAAACTACAAACTACCCTCGACGCAACCCCCCTGCCCTCCAGTCACTGGGCTTTATACCAGGCAGCAAAGTGAACGAAGAGTTCATTTTTATTTTCACAGTTTTCCCCCACACAATTTATAAATAGTACTAGCACCTTGCGCTTAGCTTAAAAGTGAAGGTTCTAATTACACACTCTTGAAAAGGGTGTTGTCTATTGATGGCCACAAATTGTATACTAAGTTGCAGTTGCAAACGGTTTTTGAAAGAATTATTCAAGTTGGTGGTAATCCTGATGTGTGAGTTTATTCACTCCAAATTCAACATAGATTGAACAGCCAACACGTGTTTCGAGGCTGTTTGTACAGCACTTCGAGACAGTTCACGTAGTTGTCATATAATTTATCATATAATTTGGTAAAGAAATTGATTTTTAACAAAAAATACATAAAAACATAATTTAGTATATACCAGTGCAATATAAGTTCAATGATACATACCAAAAATGGGAGCCGGGAAGAATAGAGAGGAGACAAACATATTGACATATAAAATACTTTTGTCATGAATTGTCAAACGAACATATAAATCCCCATTGATTAACAAGTGAATGATACAAAAAAATGCCATGCAAGTTGGTGCCCAGAAAGGAGGCTAAATAACCAATATATATAGTGGGTAGTTTTCACAAAGCCTCTTAGAAGGCTAATAGATTACAGTGGTAACGTTGCAAATGCAAAATTAGTACGAGCAGCAGGGTCGGTTGTGCACACACAAGCCTTACTTTGGATTATCCTTCTAATATCCGTTATGATGCTCTACAGGCTTAACTGTTATTAGCTGTAAATTGGTTGACCACCAGCCCAAAGTATGGTCATTAAACCTTATTACCATAGTTATGAACATTATTTTGGCGGAGATAAATTGCTCACCTATGGTTCAAACATGGTATAACCTGCAGTTAATTGGGCGAAAAAAAATTCCAAACAGCAACTGAGATCAGTGTAGATTAGTGGAGATCAGTGTAGATTAGATGCTAATCTCCTAAGAGTGTCGTTCATTGCAAAAAGTAATCAGAACATACCATATTAGGTGGGCTTTGGAATTGTTGTCTTGAGTTCTGTCTGCATTACTAGAGCTTCAGTGCCGTTGTCAAAATTATATGTCAGGACCAATATTGGTTGGAAATCTGTAATAATAGGGTTACCATTATTGTAGTCACAGATTACTAAATCCCACTACTGAGATGTATGGAAAAATCATCTTGTCTGCAGAACTTACTTATTAGAGATTGGGTGTCCTCGCCAGAATCACCTATAGCGGTCCGCATACATCTCGTATGCAGCCGCCATTGATTGTTGTTTTATAGCGGGTGATGTATGCGTGTGATGACGTCGCTCACAAGGCATGTGCAATGCGCATTGGGAAATGAAGTTTCCCTGTGATCCAATTAGATTATGTGGGAAAATGTGGCCATTAAGATGTGAAAATAAGCAATGTGAGTGCACAAACCATCCCATTTATTTACAACATTAGTGCGATGTACTGCACCAAGAAACTCATCCTATGGTTTACATATAGGTGTACCAATCATTTTAAGTTCCTCAAACTTGTCAGAAAAAATATATATGTATGTATATATCCATTCCATAAATATGGTATTATGCATAAAGATATTATAAAACAGCTAGTTTATTGCAACAGGTCATTCATGAGAGCTTGTGAGCCATGAGCCAGTAGATTCAGGAAGAATACAATGTCCAAAAAATATACATCAAAAATTGTATCATCGTATTCCAAGATGGCCGCCGAGGAGTGAAGGCGCACTCCAACGAGCTCCCAGCTGGCCTGTTGCAAAGATACACAATAAAGCAGAAAGGATCGTGAAATAAGGGCTGAATAAGAAAGAAAAGTGAAACTAAGCATGAAGCAGCAGCAACCGAAGGTAGAACGCTATCTGCGAGCGCCCTAACGGAGCTGCAGAGGACGTGAGAGCCCGGGCGAGATGTCGAGCAGTGTGGTGACAGCACAAAGGCAGTAGAGAACAGGAAGGCCAGATAGAGAAATAAGGCCCGGTGCAACCCTGGGAGAGAGGCAGACAACCCAAGTGCAAGGCCAGAAGGAGAGTGCACAGAATGGGTAGTAAGTGCGGACATGGAGACCAAGGCAAGCCAAGGCAAGAGTCTATGTGGGGCAGATAAGTGAGAGAGGAACAGTATGGTCTGAAAGAGTTCATGGAGGCAGCAGAGGGGGAACCAGAAAGCAACACAGATATGGAGCGAAGACTCCACTTGCAGATGCCAGGCCCGAAGGGCAAAAAGACCCCAGTGCAGCAACCTTCCAAGAAAAGCCAGAAGAAAAGTCATTTGGAGAGATACTGGCAGAAGGCAGAGACAAGCCAAGAGGACCAAAGCCATGCAGACAGGGTCGAGGAAGACATACAATGGCCCGCGCCAATGGCTTTAAGTAAGGAAGATCTACAAAAGTGTCTGCACGGTATGGAGGAGAGACTTACAGCCTCATTCCAGCAACAGATCGGATGCCTGAAGGAGGTAAAGTGCTCGCTGATAGAAATCAGCGAGGATATTAACGCTTTGGGGACCAGGGTAGGAGTGACAGAACAAGGGCTGTCCGAAATAGAAAAGTATGTCGGCCAGAACTCAGAACTCCTTGAACAGATAGCCTCTGCCACACACAAGCTCGAAATACAAGCAGAGGACTTAGAAAACTGATCGAGACATTCAAACATTAGGGTTGGAGGAAGCAACCCCCAATGGGGTGTTGAAAACCACTATCAGCTACCCTGTTGTCAGACAGTACCCCAGAGGACATTTGGATAGACCGGGTGCACAAAGTGTGCCCGAAGAGGAACAGCGAAGGAAACCAGCCCAGAGACGTCCTGGCGGCTTTGGAGAAGGACAAAATACTAAAGGCTGCTCTGGGACAAGAATCAATAACAATAAATGGGTTCAGAGGTAAGCCTATTTCAGGACTTGGCGAAATCCACCTGGCAAAAGAGGAGAGCAATGGACCCGGTTACAAGGAAACTCCAAGAAAAGAAGGTCACATACAAATGGACATTCCCCTTCTGGCTACTCTTCCCTTGGGAAGGGAGACAGCAAAGAGTGACATCATGTGAGGAAGGAATGGACATACTCGGACTAGAAGCAGAGACAATGGGAGTGGATGAGAGAGGCGGTGAACCAAGGTGGGGCGGACTGAAGCATTGGGAATGGTCAACGGCACACAGGAAGAGGTGTGAGAAATTGAAAGGCCCAAGACCTAAGAAAAGAGGCAAAGCCTCTTCGGCAATTTAAGGGTCCCAGTAGAGGGCCAATGAACAGACATGGTTACAGTTCCCCGAGAGGGGGGTGGGAGTAAGGATGACCTTGCCCACATTGAACAGAGATGATCCTGTATATGGTGGCCTGGTCGTGAGAGGAGGAGGGACCACTTGGAATCGTAAAGGTTAGATCAACCTTCGGGTCCAGGTGAAACATGGGTCCGTGCCCACACAGTGGGCTGTATCCTAGGATACAGAGTCAGACCTGGAGGAGGTGTGGGTGGTAGGGTAGGGAAGGGTAGGGTTATGTTTTTGTGCAGGCTCAGGTGGGGGAAAGAGCGATTACCATCGCTACTATATTCACCCTTAACACAGGACAAGACCCTTTTCTAACCCAGGTTATGGCGAAACTGGAGGGGTTTGCAGTAGAAGAAATCCTAATTATGGGAGACTTTAATATGGTATGGGACCCGATAAGAGACAGGAGTGGTCAGCACACACAGAAAGGCACATACCCCTCATTGGGGCTGCGGGACAGAATGGAAGGCATGGCACTTAAAGATCTGTGGAGGGCCAAGAAAGGGCAGGAGACTGGGTACACTTGTTTTCCCCCAAGTGCACCGCACATACTCCAGGATAGCTCTAGCTTGGGAGACCCCCAGACTACTAGGCACTCTGATAGAAATAAACTAGGCCTGTTATCCATATCAGATCATGCAGCAATGGAGCTACAGCTAGGGGGACTAAAGCCACGCAGTCCCTTGTGGGCCTGGAGGTTCCCAGAAGACCGCATGAGAGACCCAGTGGTGCGGGAAACAGTGAGGGAGGAAATAGAATATTTTGAAATAAACACTACAAGCGATGTCCCACTTAGAAGTACTTGGGATGTCTTCAAGGCGGTGCTGAGGGGGGAGCTTATCTCACTAAACGCCCAATGGCGTAAAGAAAGAGGAGGTTAGAGAGAGACCTGGAGAGAGCACTGACAGAGGCGCAAAACCAATTAGCGGGTCAGAAGATCAGGGAGAACTTTAATAAAGTTAAGGAAGCACAGAGGCAGCTCAGTTTATTGAACATAGCAAAAGCAGAGGGCACCCTGTTATGGCTGAAACAGCGTTATTATGTAGCCGCTAATAAGGTGGCTAAAATGCTAGCTAGGCTCCTGAAACAGAAGGGTCAACGACACGTGGGGGGAATATGCTGAGCGAATGGTAAATTAATTACAGAATCAGGTGGGATCACGCAGGCTTTTATAGAGTACTACAAGGCGCTGTATTCAACGGGGAACCCAGAAACTCAAGAGATACAGGCATTCCTGGAATGGATAGCACTGACTAAAATTACAGGGGAGGAGAGGGAGGGTTAGACAGGGAAATCTCGGAAGAGGAAGTGGAAAGCAATTAAAAATATGCCAAGCAAAGCAACAGGGCTAGATGGCTTTACAGGTTTTTTTTTTTTAGAAGGTCTTTTGTAAAAAGGTAAAAGGATCCCTGACCAAATTGTTTAATACATTTAGAGACAGGAGGGGGGTGACAGGATTGATGACGGAAGCAAAAGTGATCCTATTTGGGAAACCGAACAAGGACCCCACTAGCTGTGGATCTTCTAGACCTATTGCATTATTCAATGTGGATGTCAAAATATATGCCAGAATGCTGGCTGAAAGAATAAAAGAGGTGCTACCGGGGATCATAGGACAGGATCAATCTGGGTTCATTAAAGGAAGACTAACCTGGGATAATACCAGGAGGGTGATCCATCTATTGGAAACATTAGAAATCAAGCAGATGCCGGCCACTCTAGTCTCACTGGATGCTGAGAAAGCTTTTGACAGGGTGGAGTGGCCGTATCTGTTCCAGACGATAGAGCTATTGGGCTTCGGGGCCTAATGTATACAAATGGTTAGGGCCACCTACAGTGCCCCTCTGACCCGCCTGGAGGTGAACAGCCACATTTCAGAAGCAATACGGGTGGAACGAGGGACTTGACAGGGGTGCCCCATGTCCCCACATTTATACGCTATCAATCCTAGAACCACAGCTGGCGGCAATAAGGCAAAACCGGCCCATCAAGGGAGTCCCATTCGGGGATGGGGGGAAATGCACAAAACCGCCGCGTACGGCGATGACATGTTAGCAACTTTAGTAGCGCGGGAAACGTCTATTACCGCGTTAGTTGCCACCCTCAAAGAACAGGAAGGGCTGTCCGGTTTGAAAATCAATATGGGAAAATCAGAGATGTTAGAGGTGGGCTCTTTAAGGAAATAGCAGGTCGGATAAGGAACAGTTCTCCATTTCAAACAGCAAAGGGACACTTAGCATACCCAAGCATACAATTGACAAGCAAAGTGGGAAGTAATTAAATAAATTCAGGCTGACTTTGCAAAATGGTCGCCGATGTGCATTTCTTGGTTGGGCCAGATAAGCACAGTAAAGATGGGGACTCTCCCGAGGGTTCTCTACAGGTTTCTTACCCGCCTGAAAGCGATCCTGAACGGATTTTTCGCAACACTGAACTCACTACTCTAGATCCATATGGCAGAATAAACGTCCAAAGGTAGCAATGGATATGTTGAAGTCCCCTAGGCACGGGGGATGTTAGGGGGGCTGAGGCTCCCGAATCTACAACAACATTATGAAGCAGCCCAGCTCAGAAGGATCAAGGAGTGGTTCTCGGGTTGCTCAGACAAAGTATGGGCCCCTATGGCTAGAGCGGCGGCTGGGATACCTTTGTCAAGCCTACTTTGGTTGAAGGGAAAGGACAGATCTCCATCCGCTAGACACAGTAAAGTGCTACGCACGACTTGCGACATTTGGGATAGGAGGATTAAGAAAGAACACTTGTCCTCCATACCCTCCCCCTTCACCCCAAGGTTTGATAATCCCAATTTCACAAGGGATCATTCAAAAGGTGGAATGAAAAGGGCTGTGTCAAGATAAGAGACATGTTGTGGGAAGAGGGCGTAATGTCATTCGTCGAGTGCAAAACACAGGTGGGACTAGGGGAGGGAGACGGATTCAAATATACACAATTGAGGCATTGGCTGCGACAGAAAGAAACCTACCAGGCTGCAACCAGGCCACTGACACAATTCGAGACATACATCACTTCCCACACTTGGGACAAGCACCTGGTGGCTGACATATATAGGATGCTACAAGAATGCCCTGCCCCAACGTGATGGCCGTACCAAGAGAAATTGGGGGGTTGGGGCTACAGGGAGGAGGAATAACTCAGGAACAATGGGTAGAGCGCTTTGGAGGAACATTCAGAAACTGACTAGGTCACTCCAACTCCGAGAGGCATGGTATAAGATGATGGTGCAGTGGCATTACACTCCCAGTAAATTGCACAAGAGGTTTAGATCCGCAACAGAAGAATGCTGGAGGGGATGTAAGGAAATTGGGGATTAGGCACATATCTGGTTGGACAGCCCGAGGATAAAAGGGTTCTAGGCAGAGGTCATGAAGAATTTACTGGAATTCGTCCCAGAAGCTCTAACCCTGACGCTAGTGGAGAGCATGGGAGGTCTGCTGAGACCAGAGTTTCATATGTCGAAATCCCAGAAAAGAGCACTGACCGTGGCACTAATAGCTGCATGCATGGGAATAGCCAAAGACTGGAAACAAAACTCTCCCCATTGATAACCAGCTGGCTTCGTAAACTCTGGGACATAGTGGCGATGGAGTGGATTACATAAGGGGTACAAGGGGAGGTGGATACATTTCAGAAAGAATGGGGAGACATGTTATTGTTCCTAAAAAGTGACTTTGTGCAAAAATGGTGCCCTCAGAACTTTCGGGTGCTAGACTTGAACTGGCCTATTGGGACGGGTGGAGAGCAACGATGGACAGGCGAAGTGCTTGAAAGACGCAGCAGCTGAGCAGTAACTCCTCAAGGGGGAACGAGGGTTTAGGGGAGAGGGCAGAGGGTCAATGTGTCAAATGTTTAAGAAATGAAAATAAAAATATCTTTTAAAAAAATGGTATCATCAAAAAAGATTTCATCTAAACAATATATATCAGTCCTTCGAAACATCAGTAAAATATCTTAAAAGGCAAACAAAAACTGCTATGTCATAAGAACACATTAATTTCATGTTCTTTGATTAAAACATTTATGGTACATCTTAAGAGACAAATGCATTTGGCTTCCATCTGTCGAAGTTGAAGTGTTAGATCAGCTCCATGTTTAGTACATTTAGCTTTCATTAAACCAATACATTTCAAATCATTCCTGCCAATGTAATGGCAATGGTAATTTTGGGTCTTCGCTACCAAGATTCGTCAGGTGTTCTCGAATACGTATTCAAAGCTGCCTAATGGTGCTCCCGATGTACAGCTTGTTGCATATGCAGATAACGGCATTTACATATGTTGTTCAGCAGTTTATGAATTCTTTAATAGCAATCTCTAAATCCTCTTTGTATTTGAAACGGACACAATCTTTATAAGCATGCTTGCACATATGCTTTTATGGAATCCCCTGGTTGTTTTTATCCAGGCAGACCCGGTCTCTGTTCTGCTTTTATCTAAAAACGACAGGCAAAGTTTGTTTCTCAAAGTCGGGGCTCTAGTGAATGCAAATTGTGGTCTGCCTTCTATATAGGGCAGCAGGTCCTTGCCCATATGCAGCAGATGCCAGTGCTTAAACATAATTTTGTGTAGTACACGTGTGTCTTTCAAATACTGTCTAACTATATTGATTCAATCTCTTCTGATTTGGGCTTTTGGTGCACAGACTATCATGTCAGATCAGTTAATCGTTTTGATGTTGTCTTGTGCCATATATATAATTCTAGCAGAGTACCCTCTCTTCCGAAACCTCTTGGTCAGGAGTCCACACTCTTTCAAACCGGTCATCTTGGCTGCAATTTCTATGCACCCGGTAAAATTCCCCTGTGGGTATATTCATTACAGTCGATCTTCTGTGGCAGCTGTTGGCATATAAGGTTCTGTACTGTTATGATACGTGGATGTTTCAATTTTCTGGATGGAATCGTAGATGTCTTCTTGCAGCTGATGGAGAAGTCCATTGACTTAAGGCATGCTTCGGTACATTCCAAAGCCCAGTGGGTATGCTCCTTTGTAGATACTCAGATTACCCAATCATCTAACTAAGGGTAGACATGGAGACCTTCCCTTTTAAGATGAGCAGCACCAGAGTTATGCATTTTGTGAAGATTCTCAGAGCTGACTTTATGCCGAAAGTAAGTACCTCGAATTGAAAATGTTGACCCGCTGCTACAAAGGGTAGGAACTTTCAATGTTTGAGATGGATACGGATATGGATGTAGGTGCTTTTCAAGTCCAAGGAAAATAGCGACTTTGAAGTTACCCCAACATTTTCTACCACGTTGACCATCTGGAACAACTGGGATCTCAGAAATGTGTTGAGGAATCTTAGGTGCAGGATTGATCTCATCATGGTATACATCTTGATTTCTGTGTGTGCTAGGAACCAGCTCTTCTGCACACTTTAGCAGACATGCCTCAGCCACTTCCAGGACTTTCAGGTGATCCTCTTTCCTATGTGCCAGAGGTATAACCAGTGTTTTTAAAGAAACTCTAGGGTGTGGGCAGAGGCCCTTAGCAATAGCACCCATTTTCCGATATTACCTCCTTCCACCGTTTCATATAGTTTGACAGGCGGGGACAGCTGATGAAAGGAGTCAAGCTTTCTTGGTAGCTGGTCCTTCAGGCTCCGAACACCATCTGCTGTCACCTCGATAACCTGGAACAAATTACCTAGCTATAACTCCTTTTCTACCTCATTGTCATCTTTGATGGATTGCCATGCTTATTGATTATTGCCCGTCAGGCTGGGAATCGTCTAATATCAAAGCAGCTTTGCTTTAAAGCATAAAATTGTTCGTCACTTTTGTAGACTGCTTTGTGTCTTACTGCCCAAGCCAATGACATATGTCCTCCCTACCTCCACCCCTGGTGGCCATTTTCAGATTTGGAATCACACAGATCGAAGCAGTAGGAACTAAGAAGAGCCTGAGAGGGGTAGGCAGAAGGGTTGCAGGTGAATCCATGAAAGATACCACTGCTGGAGAACAGGAGTTACACGTAGGTAACTGGATCTTTCATGCATTCACATGCTTATGGAATACGATTATACAGTAGTACATAGACACAAACAATGGGAGATGGTACAGCTCTACACAAGCAATTGAACTGACCTCAAACGCCTCATGCAAACAGGTTGGGGAGCACTTCCTGACTGACTGACATGGAACTCCTCCCTGGAATCCCTATCAATGCAGTAAAACCTTGTGGATGTATGGGCAGACCTCCACGTGGCTGCCCTGCAGATGTCGAGCAGGGGGAAACTGGACAGGAAGGCCATAGTAAAAGTCACGGCTCAAGTGTGCTCTTGGTCTTCCTGGCAGGGGCCTCTTAGCCAGTTGATGGAAGTGTGCGAAGCACCCATTTTGCCAGCTAGAAATGGAAGATTTTGCTAGGGCTTTGCCCTTCCCCACAGGTCTGAAGGTTACAAAAAGCTGTGATGACTGGTGGAATTCCTTTGTACGAGCCACATAAAATTGAAGGGCACGTGCAACATTGAGAGAGTGCAAAGCTAGTTCTCCAGCATGGGGGTCTGGCATGGATTCACATGCTCATGAATATTCCCCATCGTGAGGCTGGGAATCCTCTGTAAAAGAAAAATGTTTCACTTTCACTTAAAAACGGTATTTCTCCTCTAAACCAATCACTGCCTTCTGGGTCATACTGTCCTCATCCAATGACCGTCCTCTCCCTAAGCCCCTCCTCTGGCAGCCATCTTCAGATTTTTACTGCACCCTTCAGTGTTGGGAGTCCTCGAGTTTGCTCTCCGAGATGTGTATGTATTTTTGTGGTTTTCGAGTTCTACTTTTGTTTCAAAGGAGCCTGTGTCCTCTTTCCTCCATCTACAGATAGCTGGGATCCGTTGTCAGTGAATTTTGAGCGCCCCTCAATTGCGAAGGTCATCAAATATTCTAGAAGGCCTTTGGGCCTACTTCGCACCCTCTGACCAGGACTGAGGAGGAGGAGGAAAGGTCCCTCTTCAGGTCCTGCACCAAATGCTGGCTACAGAACATGTTTGTGGAGCACAGCAATGCCGCTACTGCCTGCACCCTAGACCACAAGGAGGTGGAGTGAAAAATGTGCCTCGGGTTCTCTAAGACTAGGGATAGGCACAGTAGACTGGCGGCATGGCTCTGACCTGTGCGCCAAGCAGATCATGCCTCCCCCAGGACCGGCCGGTCCAAGGAGCGGTCTTCGAAGTTCTTTGAGGGCGTCTCATCCGTGGGGGCACAAGATAAGGCCAAAAACCACAAGTCCGAGTCCACTGGGTTCACCGCCGAAGCAGGTCCCAAGGTTGATAGTGTTAGGAAAGTTTCCCCATTTATGTGCAATTTTCCCTCCAGTTGTGTACCCCGCAACATTTTGCTGTTGTCTGACATGCCTAGCCTGACTTTTGCCAGTGGAGCAGAGCCCTATGCAGCACTCCCCTGGGTTTTTGCTCACTTTGTTATGGGGAAACTGACATGCTTTTAAATAGTCAGTACTGGGAGACTTTGTTTCCCTTAGTCATTTCCTATATTGCAACGTTTCTGCAACATCTTACAAGTGCACAAAGTACATTACTGTACAGTGAGCTTGGGTCTGCCTTTCTTTTCCAAAAGGCCCTAGACTCCCTCAAAGGATTTTTTGGTAGAAGTGCAGATGTGCCTTGGACAGGGCTGGTGGCAGCTTATCTTTTCACATATTGTTAACCCTTTCTTGCCATGCAAACCGAGTTTACCGCGGTTGGCACAGGAAGGTGCCCTGGCTCCAAAATGGCCATGCCACAAGGTTCTTTGGCCTGTCCTTTGGCCATCTTGCCCCTTTACCTTCCCCAGGTTGGGTCAGTCCTTATTTGGTCATGCATTCTCCCGCGAAACGCCAAGCTTTCGCAGGCTTCTGCATGCCTTGTGTGTGCCTCCAGAATGTGGGCTGGACTGTCTACTTCCAATACATATCCTGGGTGCCAGAGAGCCTGGTGAGCTGAGAATGACTGGGACCACTGTGGTCCGTGACTAGTACACGCCTGGTGTGCTTGTATCTGAGCAGATCTCCCATTGGGTCCTCTTTGTTTTGGCGCAAAGGATATTCTGGATAAGAGAAGGCTCCAAACACCCATACCAGGTCGATCTCTTGAGTGGTCACTGAACCTTGGATAGGATTCGAGCATCCTGAAACTAAGACGCAGAGTCGAGGAACTGCCAGTGACCCGCTGGAAGGTTTGGCACCCCGAGCCCGCTGTTGTCCCGCAGGACCCCTCTGTATCTGATCGAACTTAGATCTGCAAATGCGCTTCAACCCATTTCAATATTGGGAACTATTCACAGCACCTTCATCTTAACCCGACACTTGTTCGATCGTAAGCTCTGTGTTCACGGCACTCACACCAAATTTTGTACACTTGGCATTGCCAGATCTGGAATAAAGAGAGCACCCGAACCAGAGTACACGCGGTCACTGTGTCGCCCTGCTGTGGTGACGAACTTCGCAGGTGCCTTGTTACTGTGCCCCTCTGTGCCCTGAATCCTGCTGCAGTGAAACTGGCCTGATCCCGTCACCAGGAGCGGAGAAATCACCATTATCCTGCCATGGAATCATTGCTGTAACTCAGCCTATGAAAGCCGCAGAGCCGCATAACTGCTGCATTTGAACCTGCAACTGAAGAGGACTCTACTGCGGAAGTTTGGTCTGGAGTGCGCTGGGGGGCGGTCAGTACTTGCAACCCTTACCAGTGGCCCCGAGTGCATCCATCAATTTTTACGCACGTGTCCCCTGAGGGCCACTCACCTTTCCTCAGGTAGCCTGTGCTACCGTCCTATTCCAAACTCCTGGAACCTGTTCTGTCCTCTTGGGGAGAACATCCACGAATTGTGGGAACCTATTCTTCAACGCCTCACCTACCTTCCTGAGCTGCTACAGCCCCTGCAAGAGACCCTGTTTCTGTTTCTCTGCACAATCACGTGCACCAGCATCCGAAAGTACTTTTGAGCACTAGGCTTCACTCTTCGTAGGGACTGGACTGCCTCTTAATTAGGGATCGATTGATGAACTGTCTAAAGTCTATTTGCACTGCTTGCTCCCTTTCCTTTTAGGTTGTGGACCCATTTTGTGCACTAATCCTTTAGGTCACTTGATATTGTATATATATGTTATAGTAGTGGTGTATTGGTTTGAAGTATTACTGTTGATATTTGCTTTGCGTTTGATTTCAAAGGCCTTGAATATATGTATTTTTGATATGTACACCTGACTAGGAGTGATTTGTTGTGTCCTTTGCTGTGTGTGCTCATTGTGGGCTTTCAGTCACCCTCACCCCTCCTGAGACAAAGTCTTGACCACTGCCAATGCTACCTTGATTGGTCTGGCTTGTCCTGTTCCAAGAAACGAGACTGGCCTTCTGAACTTCTGCCCACCAGGTCAGAGTTCAGAAATCCATCTTAACAGATAGAGCATGATCGACATCACTGTCCGCCTCCATTGCCAGCCAGCAATCGAGCTCCTCCTCAAAAAGGAAGTCATCTACCCCGGCTAAACTTTGTGAGAAATCTGAGAAGCCACGGACAGACGAGAAGAAGGCCGAACAGCCCAAGCAGGTCCAATCGGCATAGGCTCAGACCTCGTTGGTGATGGAGTTGGCGGTTGCTACTGCCACGACAGCTAAGGGTGCTGACCCTGCAAAGGTAGGACCAACAGCTCAGAAGGTGTCCTAACCTCCAAGGAGTGACACCACTGCAGGGACTTTGGCTAATTGTCTGCTGGCAAACCGGAAGGGTGGAAACCGGCTCAGGCCCTGGTTCAAGACCCTCAGGGGGTGTGGGGGGAGCAGGGAGGGAGGAGGTGCTGAAACAGCCCTCTCAGGCCGTGGCCCAAGCCATGGAGGTCCTGTGCACAGACGACGAAGACGAGGAGTCCTTGCACAGGGTCCACGAGGACGGTGATGAGGACCACGTTGCAGGGCCTAGTTTTCCTATTCCGCCTTCTCAGCTGAGGGACATTTCCTTGGATATTCTGTCGACCCTTCACTCCTTGGTGTCAGAGATCCAGATAAGGATGCCTTTGGCTCTGGCACCTGGGGTACCCCGGGTCCCCGATCAGCCTCCAGCAAAGCAGAGGAAGCATCATCCGCTGCCCCCGTTTCAACCCCTGCCACCACATCGGGTCCCTTCTCCCCCACCAGACCCAGGTACAGGGACAGATACGGCCATGACAACATCGTCAAAGCGGACGGCAAATCTCTGCATTTGAATGCTCTCCATAGGGCGTCTCCGCTGGATGAAGTGGGATTGTTCCACTCTATGATCTCCAGAACCTCCAAGCTATTCGAGGTAGTGCTCGAGGAAACCAAGGAGGGCTTCTTGTTCCAGAGGTGCAAGGCCAAGAGGAAGACTGTCATGGAGGTGCCCCTTCTGGACGACGTTTGGGAACAAGCCCTGGCCCTCATGAATAATCCTTGCATGGCCCCAGCCAAACAGGATAGGCTGGAAAAGAAATATCGGGTACCGAACTCCGCTCCGAAGTGCTTGAGGTTGCAGCAATCGCTGGATTTGGTGGTATCGGCGGCTGCGAGTAAACGGTCAGCCGACCCATCCTCGTCGTCTTCAGTCGAAGAGGAGTAAGAGGATGGACGCCGGGGAAAGAAGGTGGTTTACACCGTGGTGTCCACTATCAAGGCAGCCAACGCACTGGCGATCCTAGCCAGGAATGACAGGGAGTTGCGGTAAAGGCTGGGCCCTATTCTGGAGTTCCTCCCCGACGATAAGAAGATGGAGGTAACCTATCTCTGCCAGGAAGGGGACGTAGCGTCTGATCACACCATCACAGTGGCATTGGATGTCGCAGACATGGGGTTCCTGCAAATGGGGAACAGTGTCTACCTTAGTCACCAGGGCTGGATGAATGCCACGCTAGGAGGTCCAAGTGAAGGTGCTGGATATGCCCTTTGATGGTGAGAACCTATTTAGGAAAGTCATTGATGAGTCCCTCTAGGCCATCAAAGTGGATACAGAGCCTGCCCGTTCCTTGGGCACCCTCCAGCAGCACTGCTTCTTTTCACTCCTCCAAGGGAAAGTCGAGCAGGTCTTCAAAAGGCTTTTCCACATTGTACAATCAGCCTTCCAGATCCATAACCTAGGAAGCCTACTGAGGTTGTTTCCAGGCTTACAGTAGCCGAGAACAGCTTTGCCGTCACTGACAGGGCCCCCACTCGTGCAACCCGGTGGGAGGCCGGCTGACTAGGTTCATCAGCGAGTGGCGAAAGATCACCAACAGATGAGCGCTGGACGCTCTCGCCCAAGGAGACACCCTGGAGTTTCAATGCAAGTGTTCGCGGATCCCTCCGGTTGCGCTTCAGGAGCAGCCCATCCCTCAGCTCCTGGAAGCGGTACGGGCTATGCTTCGAAAAGGGGCGATAGAGCTAATTCCCCAGCGATTCCGGAGTCTATTCCAGATACTTTCTGGTCAGAAAGAAGACAGGGGACTGGAGGCCCATCCTAGACCTACGACGTCTGAACAAATACATCAAGCCCCAAAAATTCAGGATGGTCACGTTGCCATCACATGCTCGGCCAACTGGAAAGAGGAGACTTCTTGACGTTGTTGGACCTGGAGGACACCTTCTTCCACGTTCCCATTCACAAGAAACCTCGCAAGTTTCTACCTTTCGTGGTGCAGGGACAGAACTACCAGTTCAAGGCCCTACCTTTTGGCTTGAAGTCGGCCTCCAGAGTATTCACGAAATGCCTGGGACCAGTGGCAGCCCATCTACGCCTGCAGGGTATACGCGCATATCCATCCCTGGACGACTAGCTGATTGGTGCCTGCTTGCAGGAGCTGGCCGAAGGACACATGGAGGAGACTATTGGGCTACTAACAGATCTGGGATTCTCAGACAACTATCCAAAGTTCTGCTTAATGCCATCACATTGCGGTGTTCCGAGGCACCAGACTCAATACGGTGTCTTGCCTGGCGTCACCCTTGGAGGAAGGGTGCCATTCTGGGCAGGGTGCAGCAGCTGTCGTCGAAGACTGCCATGGTGCGGTCCATCAAGTTGTTAATGGGCATGATGTTTTCCTGCATCTACCCCGTCTGCAAATAGGACCCCTTCAGGAATTCCTGGACTCCCACTGGATACAGGTGTCCGGAAGCTTCACGGACATAAAAATTTCAACGAGTTCCGTCAGGCGATAGTATGGTGAGGCATTCGCTCCAAGATCACCAAAGACATGGGATTTGAGAGCCCCGCCTACCAGGAGACAGTCACCACAGACGCCTCCCTAGAGGGATGAGTAGCACACACTGGACGTCTGCATGCCAGAGGCCTGTGGTTGCGAGAGGAGAAGGATCTTCACATCAACATCCTGGGGCTATGGCAGTGTTCTGGGCCCTCAATTTCTTTCTTCCGTCTCTGAAAGGGAAGGTGGTGAGGATCTACACAGACAACAGCACCACCATGTTTTACACCAGGAAGCAGGGGGCACTCTATACCCGGCACTCTCCAAGGAAGTGTAGGACATGTGGCGCTTCAGAAAAACCAGTTGACGAAGTAATGGTCTTGCTTGCAGTGACTAATCGTTCATACAACTGATGGTGTAGACAAAATTGCAAACGATGCCGTCGACGAGGGGGTCGTCGACGCCGATTGTTTCGGCAGCTTGTGGGTCATCCACAAGGAAACCATAGACTACTTGAGTAGTTGAAGTAGTCGTGGATGTAGTTGTCGACGAATGTCGTTTCCCAGATGTTACGATGACAGAGGCTTTGGAATAGCCACTGCCAATGAGGCAGCCTTAGGCCTAGATGAAATGGCGGATGGAGCAGGCATGGACCGAATCGATGAAAGTTGATTGAGGAGCTGCCCAAGTATGTGACCAGTGTAATTATTTTACTTTCTTCCCCTGGAAAGATTTGAGTGACCGCAACCTCTTAGAAGAGTTAGTGCGTTCAACAGGCCTGCTGCCTGGCAGAAGCATGACTGATGCGAGGTTAAATCAGAGGCCCTGCACTCTCATCCAACCAAGTCACCAACTGCGATGACTCTCTTTGCGGGTCTTTGACGAGCAGAACTGGCAGATGGAACAACCATTCACGTTGTGATCTGGATGCAGGCAGTACGAGCATCTCTCTTGGAGATCTTCAATGTACACATTTCTTAGGTGGAACTGAAGGCGGAGATCCACTCATGGATTTTCCTGCATTGGGGCACTCCGGAGGTGGACCTCTTCGCAACAGCGGCAAACAAGAAACTTCCTCTGTATGCCTCCAGAAATGGTCTGGGAGCCTCCTCTCTGGGGGATGCCCTCGATATTCCTTGGCACAACATGAGGGCCTATGCTTTCCCGCCATTGATTCATCGGAGGATTTGCAAGCTGAAGAACACGAACTGTTCTCTTCTGCTCATAGCCCCGTGGTGGCCGGCCAGGTTCTGGTTCTCAGAACCTCAACAACTGTCGGTGTGTGCACCGATCAGACTGCCGGTGAGTCCCGATCTGCTTCACCATGGGGGGGGGATCAACAGCTGTGGCACCCCTCCACACAATCGTTCAGCTTGGCGGCATGGTGCCTGAGTTCAGGTCCTTAGAACATCTCAACCTGTCTGCTGATAACATGCGCATTATTGAGCAGCCAGGAAACCCTCGACAAGGTCTCAGTATAGAAGCAAATGGCTTAGGTTCTGTCATTGGTGCTTATACAAACAGCTGGACCGAAGGGCGGCTACAATTGACACTGTGCTGTCCTTCGTATCCCACCTAGAAGATTCAGGCATTCACGTTCTGTCATGCAGAACTTATCTTTCGGCGGTATCCGCCTACCTATCTACGGACCAATGCTCTTACTCTGTCAATTCCAGTGGTTAGGAGACATTTCGTGGGTTTGACGCGTCTTTATCCCCCGGTTAAACCGCACCCGGTGTGGGATCTTAATGTGGTCCTTACGGCGTTGTGCCATAAACCGTTCGAACCAATGGCCACGGTGGACCTCAAGTACCTTTTGTGGAAGGTGTCTTTTCTGGTTGCAGTTACCTCAGCAAGGTGTGTGAGTGAGCTCCAGGCTTTGTCAGTGGAGCATCCCTTCTTGGTTTTCCACAAGGATAAGGTGGTCCTACGGACAAATCCTTCTTTCCTGCTGAAGGTGGTCTCCGATTTCCATCTGAACAAGTCAATCTGCCTGCCGGTCTTTTTTCCAACCCCTGCTTGAGAAGCGGAAAGGGTTCTGCATTGTTTGGATGTTAGAAGGGCTCTTAAGTTCTATCTAGACAGAACATCTGAATTTAGGAGCTCTTCTCAACTGTTGGTAACCGTTGGTAATCCACAAGGTAAACAGGCCTGTAAGGCGACTATCTCCAGATGGCTTGCAGCCTGTATTATGGAGTCTTATACTGTCCAAGGACTGCAGCCTTCTAAAGGTATTCATGCACACCTGGTGCTAGGCAAGGCAGCCGCAGTTGCCTTTCAAAAATTTGTACCCTGGGAGACCATTGCAAAGGCGGCTACTTGGGCCTCCCCATCGGTCTTTCGTAAACATTGTCTAGACCTGAGCTCCAGATCTGATGCTCAGTTTGGCCAGGCTGTGCTATAGAACCTTTTTCAGTAAGGGGTTTTCCATCCACCTGTAGTTCCTGTGAGGAGTGCTTGGGAATCTTCCATAAGTATGGAGGAAAGGGGACAGGAGAGTATAACCAGGTTACTCACCGTAGTGACCACTGACTCCTAGTCCACAGTCCCCTTTCCTCCATACGTCCGCCTGCGTTCCCCTTAAATAAGGTTCCCCTGTTATTGCTTAAAGGTCTCTTAGAAAAGGACTGATGGGCGATGCGCGGAGCTAAGATGGGCGGGGTTACGGCCACATGCTATACCCCACGTAGAAAGAGAGGAAGGACTAAACATTTTTGCAACTTTTTGATGCTTTTACAAAGTGCTCCGGTCCCTTCCCAGAGGACGGAAGAATGTCCCATAAGTATGGAGGAAAGGGGACTATGGAGTAGGAGTAAGGTGGTCACTACAGTGAGTAACTGGTTAATTTCATCTGGAATTAGATCTCTTGGTGGGTGTTCCTCAGGTTCTCCATTCATGGAAATGAGGTCAATCAATTCATCAGTCATAGATGAATGTAAAGAAGCGGCTTTTGGATAAGCCACTTCTTGGTGATCTTGGGCGTCTTGGTTAAAGATCAATGGCGTGAGGTCTAATCACTGTGTCCCATCCTTTTTCCACTGAGGGGTGTAGTGGTTGTTCCACTGTGTCTTGTGTAGTGGTCCCAGTTTGGAGGAATGTCTTGCACCTTTGTATGCTATTCCATGACCAGTGTTTAAAAGAATAGGAAGGATGTCCATTAATGAATAATGCACATCGGGTTGCAGTGCTGGTCCTGATGCCAGCCTAGGCAATTCTATAGAATTTGGTGCTATTCTTTCTTGTTTGAACGACGACTCCTCATCACAGAACACTCTTTACACTACCTTGAATTCAAGATTTATCTAGTGTTCCAGAATGTGTTCTGGTGGAATTTCCGTGGGATCAGAAAGGGAAGGTGGGGCATATCCATACAAGGTCAGCAGGCTCCGTGTTGGAATTTTTGGTAAATGGGTTCTGAAGAGTCAATCATCATGCCATCACAGATGGAGGGGCAAATCGTTTTCGGGAAAGTCCCATTGACAGTGACTGGACCATCAACGAAGTGGTCATCCATGAAAAGGGAAGGTTTGTTGTCATTGTGGATGTGGTCGGAGAGGTCTATAGTAGAGGCACACAAAGCTGACACGACTGTCATTCGAATTGTCACAGGTGCTTTCATCAGCTTCTCTTTCAACAGTTCCAAAGATGCTGGGTGTTGACTGAGATTTATGTGTCGGTGGTGCCCTGGTAATTTGCAATGATGAATGTCTCATTGACGTGGATTTAAGAGGTGGTCAGTCTTGTGGACAGGTCTTTAATTGTCAACAACTTTGGCATCTTTTCAGATCTTTGTGTGGATAAGGTGGAATATGTACATTGTGCAGATAGAGGGCTTAGCGCAGCTCTTCTGAGCCCAGGGCAGATCCTCACCCCATAGCTTTTTTTCTTGAACCTTTCCTCAGGAGATCTTGCCTGCTTGGGAGTCTTTAACAGACAACCTTCCAGGCTCAGCTGAGGCAGAACTTCAAACAGATTGCGGGACAGATATCACTGGGCCTTCTTTCAACCAGGCTACTATTCTTCTGTGCCATTCACTCAATGTCTTGCTAGAAAAAGATTCACAGATGTAAAGGAGAATCCATAGCTTGGCCTGGATGGAGGCAGTATAAACGCTTATTGCATTTGTCTTCTACATTAACATGTTTTAGCTTGCGTGTGGAGCAACCTTTCAACAAGCTTTTCTGGACGTTGTCACCTTTAGCCATGGTGAGTTGCAGGAATTACACTTCATAGGGCTCAACCCCTTTCTCACCTCCATGGGTAGCTCCCAATGTGTGAAAACCTCCCCAGAACCTCACAAAACAAGATCTTATCTTGGGCACCATAGAGATTTTCACTGTAGCCATTAGGATTCTCTTGAAAAGGTCGAATGAAGTGAGATCTTCAAAGAGGACTCACAATTCTGAAAGTATAGTAAATAATCTGAAGATGGCCTCTAGGGAGCTAAAGGAATGAGTTAAATGAACCAAAAGTAGACTGATAGAACACTAAAGTGAGTGAAGTTTCTTATTATACGCATTTTAAAATGGCTTTGTTAATGTACTAAAGATTCCTAGCCCAAAGATGGGAAATATTCAACAGAATGTGAATCTGTGAAAGATCTAATACTGGAGCACTTTTACATACTCCTTGTCCCCTTTCCTCAATTATGCAAGATTCAAGAGCAATACTCAAAAAAGCTTGGATGTATTTGACCTTACATGGAACTAAAACAGCTTTTCTAACATGATGTGACCTAACTGAGCATCTGCCCATGAGCTAGCATTCACTGAGTAATGAGAAGGATGTGGAAGAAGTGACCCAAATGGCCGCTTTGCAGATATAATTCATACAGACATGGCTCAGGAAGGCAGAATTGGTCCTGATTGAGCAAGTATGTCCTCGAGTAGAGAATATCTGTACATTCCGGACTGCAGGGTCCTATTCGTCTAGCAATGGAAATCTAAGGCTTGCTTACCTACTGCAGTGCCATTCTAATGGACAGTCTGTCAGAGGCACACAAAGAAGTGTTGATGGCCCTTTCTCAATATGAAGATGGATCAGGAAAGAAAGTAGGAAGGCACATTTTGTGATTGATGAGGCAAGCAGCAAGACTCTTGGGCGAAAAAGTTGGTGTGAGGAACCACACCACCACGTCCCTAGTCCCACCCGTCCCTGTGAAAAAATGTCAGAAGCAGAATGGGTGTGATGTGATGGCTTGTAACCGGCAGAACACAAGTTATGAGGTTCAACACCTTTTTATGTATGCAACAGGCTGAGTTTGCTGGCCACCTACAAGAATTTGGAAAAAAAGCATATGACATGAAAGCCTCTGTGGCTTGGCTAATGAGATCAATGAAAACACCAATGGTAAGGGGTGGAGGGAGGAGAAGAGTGAAGTCTGGTGTTTTCTAAGCACTCCCCGATTTTACCTATAGAGGATCTCAGAGTTACATCTAGGGTTCAGAAAAATAATTGAACTTATGCCATATTGCATAAGTGGTTACCCAAAACGATCACAGCAGGAAGTACTCTTCCCCCCCTCACCTCCCCGCCACCGCCACCCTCCACTATTCCTGGATACTTGTGAGACTTAAGTTATTTCACCCTCCTGGGCTGGTGCCCACAACTTGAAGAGTCTCATCTTCTCTCCTATCACAGACTCTGAACAGGTTCTGGGTAATAGCTCTGAGCAGGATAACAGCACTCTGCTCTTTCCATTTTCATTCCTCTAAGCTTAGACTTTAGACCTTTAAGGTGTAACAGTGGCTTCCATCATTGGCATCAAGAACACCACACTTCACTACTCTTGGGACCCCACCACCTCTTCCCAAGACTCTTACCCAAGGGTGCCATCTTCTCTTTACCCTATATACCTCCTCCCTTGGCAAACTAATTTGCTCTGTTGGCTTTAACTATGGTCACTTTTGCTAGTGATACTCTGATATTCTTCGCCTACTGCACCCTTGCAATTTCCGAACTCACATCCCACCGAGTATCCCTAACTAGATGTTTCTTAACTGCCTCATGTTAAACTCTTTATACAATGCCACTCATCCCTCTCTTTCCCCCCCATGGCTGGCAATCTTGGGGTTCTCTTTCATGATAACCTGAAACTCAGTTCATCACTACCACTACAGCCAGACTCTCAGATTCTACCTCCTTCACATTACAAAATCGACATACCTTAAACAGCTCAACTAAAACCCTTCCCACTTCTGCAAAGTAAACTGTACTAGTGACCCAAATCCTCCCCCACTTTTACCTACCATCACCACGCTCTTCAAATTCCCACTACTGGTCTATAAATGCATCCATGATCTTGCCACCATATCTCATGGAACTTTCGCTACCTCTCAAATTCCCTGCATCTCAACTCTTCACAACCTATCAGACCCAAACCCCACAAGCTGCCCCACTCCACTGGATTGCTCTCCCCAGCCAAACTATATTTTCAGTGATGCTCCCCAAAAGAGGAGCAAGTTAATTAGCTGTAACTATTATTCTCCAGCATGGATTCACATGTTCATTAATATTTCCCGTCGACAGGCTGGGAATTCTCGGTAAAAAGAAAGCATGGAATACCTGTCGACACAGCAGAATCTTGTGAAGGGGTGGGTAGACCTCCACGTAGCAGCCCTGCAGATGTTGCGCAGGGGGAACAGCAGAGAGAAACACTGTTGTCTTTGTGCTTGTCCAACATAGTGGGGTCTTAGCCGACCAGGAAGAGGTCTGTTGGTCAGACTATGGCAATGCATGATACAGCCGGAGAGCCCCCTGGAGATGGAAGCGTTAGACAGGACCTTCTCATGTCCCAAAGGTCCAAAATTGATGAAAAGCTGAGAAGTCTTCCGAAAGTCTTTTGTGCATGCAACATAAAACTTCAGGGCACGTGCAACATCAAGTGAATACAACACCCATTCAGCAGGCGAAGAAGGATTTGCGATGAAAACTGGCATAACTAAAGGCTTGCTGTGATGAAGGTCCGACTGAACCTTTGGCACAAAGGAAGGATGAGTCCGCAGACCCACTTTAGTGACGTGGAAGGACAAATACAGAGGCTTACATGAGAGGGCCTGTACCTCCCCGACCCGCCTGGCTGGGGCGATTGCCACCAGGAAAGCGGTTTTCCACAACAGAAATTTCAAAGGGGCATGATGCATTGGTTCAAACTGAGGTTCCATCAGTTTAGACAGTGCTAGGTTCAATTTCCATGCCGGGTCAGGAAGCTTTGACCGGTGGGAATGTTCTGCAAAGACCCTTTAACTCTGGACCTTGACAAATGCATGGGCGAGACCAGCCTTGGCCAGTGAGAGCAGGTAAGGGAGGAGCTGCGAGGTAGTCAACGTATCGGGGGCCCTGCTTTAACTAGGATTTTCTTGCATTCCAAAGGCAGCAAATAGTGTCTAAATTCTAAGGCTGCAGGGGCCAGGCCGTGAGGTTCAGAGACGCTGGGTCGTGGTGCTGGATTGACCCTCTTTTTCTCTGGAGAAGAGGTTCGGAAGTGGAGGCACTGTGATGGCTGGAACCACCAACAGGTCGAGAAGGTCTGACTACCAGATCTGCCTTGACCACACAGGTGCAAGGAGGAGCATCAAGCAGTGGCAATGTCGGAGTGTGTTGATCACACATAGCAACAGCAGAACCAGAGGGAATATGTACAGGGAGAGGTCCTCCCAAGGAAATGAGAAAGCATCCCCCAGACTCCTTGGCTGAGGATACCCGATGGCAAACTTTCGGCACTTGGTATTAGGAGCTGCAGTGAAAAGGAAGACCCCATTCGGTGAAGATGCAGTACACATGCTGAAACTCCCATTCGTGGCAGGACCGCAGCTCTATGCTGAGTCTGCAATGGTGTTCTTGACTGGACTTCCAGGGAGAGAGTGGGGGAGCGTGTCCCACCCTGTTTTCCAGTGTAAAACACAGTGGTGGTGTTTTCCGTGAAGACCCACACCACCTTTCCCTGGAGCTGAGGCTGGAAAGACTTGAGGGCGCAGAAGACTATGCTCAGTTCCAGGAAGTTTATGTGCATCTACTTTTCCTCCGGGAGTCATAGGCCTCTAGCGTGAGAATGCCCTGTGTGGGCTCCCCAACCCTTCAGAGAGGTGACAGTCAGGACGGTAGCCTTGTACTGAGGTATCTGAAAGGGAGCTCCCCGAGAGAGGTGCAGAGGAGCTGACCACCAATGCAGGGCTTGACGGAATGCCTGATTGCAGGCTATCTTGTCTGTCCATGTGGCAGTGACTTGCTGCCACCCGGCAACCAGAAATTCATGAAGGGGTCTCATTCAAAGCGTGCACAAGGGGACTAGATGGATACAGGAAGATATCATCCCCAGCAACGACTTGATGGACTGGAATGTTGCAACGACGACTGTTGACAGAAGTTGTGCCTTTCCCAGGATGGTCTTCGCCCTCCCTTCAGAGGGAGTCACCAGATGTGAGACTGTTGAGTCAGGCGCCCAGGAACAGTTCTTTCTGAGATGGCAATATGCAGGACTTCAGATAGTTGATAAAGAATCCTAGCTAAGTCAGAAGTTGGATGGTCTCCTCTGTGTGCTGGGTTTCCAGTGTGTGGGAGCGGGACCAGGTGAGCCATTCATCCAGGTAAGGAAAGACGTGGATTCCCTTTTGGCGTAGATGCGCTACCACTGGGGCCAAGCATTTGGGGAACAACCTGCGAGCCGAACATCCTCAGAGCCGATTTCCTGCCGAAGGGAAGGGCCTTGAATTGGTAATGTCGCCGCGGATGACAAAACACAAACATCTGGTGTTTACGATGAATGATGATGTGGAAGTACACGTCATCCAATTCGAGAGTTGCCAGAAAATCTCCCTCCTCCAGCTGGTCGAGCAGGTGTTGCAACGTTGCCAATCATGAACCTTTTGCATTTTAGGAACTTGTTGAGGCGTCACAACTCTAGGATTGGTCACCATCCTCCTGACTTCTTCCTTACCAGAAAGTATCTGGGATACCGTCTGGATCCCCGAAGGTGTTGAGGGACTGGTTCTGTTGCCCCCCTTGCGAAGCATGGCTTGGACCTCTTGCAGCAGCTGGGCCATGTAAAGCTCTTGATGCCCGACAGGTGGAATACGGGGGCACCTGTGTCAGTCTTGATGGCCTGAGAGGGTCATCAACAGCTTTTCCAAACAGATTGTCCCCATCTAACGGCATGTCGAGGACTATGGTCTGCACGTCCCGTGCGGAAATTCGTGGGTTTTAGCCAACCTTGGAGACAGAGAGCTACACTCTGGCTATTAAGCGTGTTATAAATAACCTATCATATCATATCCCATTCCCCATCTGGTGAAAGCCAGAGAACGCTATGTCAAGAGCGACAGTGATGGTGTTGGAAGCCACTTCCCCCTCCTGGAACAGGGCCAAGGTTGCAGCCTTCTTATCTCCAGGGAGGAAGTCAAAGATGGGCACCAGGGGCGTGGCTTGGAGCCATGGCGGTCGGATCGGCTCTGTGAGAGCTCCCGGTTGGCGCCACGCTACCATCGATTATGCTCCGGTGAAAGATGAGTTCTGCAAACTAAATTCAGCTTTGGCGAAAGATGAAGTGTGGCGGCACGCTTTGGCCAACTATCAACTCTCCACGGGACCTAATATTATAGATCTGGCAGTCGCGAGGTGGCGGGGGAAGACGGAGTGCTGGGGACAAAATTGCGGACTCCCCCATAGCCTGACATTGATCTCGAGGCAGAGGGTCGGAAACAAAGCCAGCCATGGGAGGAAACGCAGCGACAACCCTCCGCCATTCCACCCCTGAGGCTCACCGGCATCCCTTCTAACCAGCGGGATAAAGCGATGCAGTCCGCCTGACACAGGGCTTGTCCTCAGTCGTCCCATGGCCGCCTCTTCTGCCCCTGAACCCTGGGCGCCAACGGCAGAACCAGCGAAGCTCGGGAGCCCTCCCGGCCCGCACGGAGTGGTGCACGGCACCAAGCAGCCCTGACATTAGCACATGGGGTAGCCGGGGTCTCCATCTCCCTCACCGCCCCCCGGAGCGGACCTAATTCCTGGTGCCCCGGGATGGGGGATCCACTGGGGGCTCTGGGTCGGCCATCGGGGGGGCCTGGGCGTGCGGCTCCCACGGAGTCTTACCTTCTCTCTGCTTCCTCGCCCCCGCAGCAGCGGCTCCGGTTGCAGCTATACTGCCGCCTGGGATCCGACCCATCTTGGCCCATCGGGGCACCAGCCTGCAGCCTGTGATTCCTGGAGGCCCGGTGGGCTGTGGGAGCCGGCGGGCCGTATGGCGAGTTGACGAGGGGGAGGCCCCCTCACCCACCCACACATGTGCAGCGCCTGCGGAGCTCCCTGTATGCAAGAACCCAGAAAGCTTCCAGGGCGGCAGGGGCCTCCGAATTCAATCCTCCAGTCGTGCCTCCCCACAGCACCCACCACCCCTGCAGCGAGCCAGGAAACTCGCCCAACGAACTGGGACGCCCCCACCCTCGCGACTGGACCACGTCTCCCCCTTGGACAAGAGAGTGGGGGAGATTGAATCTAGAACAGAAGGACACCATTCTCCCAGCCACCCAACAGTGGGCTACGCGGCAATACAAGCACACCTCAGCACCCGGAGAACTAATTCCAAGGCTTCTTCTCCCCCCACCCCCCTGCACAGTAAACGAAGTCTGTGCTGGGCTGTGGACGCATCGCGGGACGGGGGCCATCGCCTGGGGAGAGTCTGCCTTCCATCAGCTACCCAGCCCAGCGCAAGGTAAGGCAGCACCTGTCACACTCTTCGGGAGGGCCTCCTCAGAACTTCTTGAGCCCCCATTACAGCTGCCTCTCTGGGGCCAAAGTGACTGTCCTGAAGCCGCACCGAACACCCCATCAACCTAGCTTGGGGCTGCACACTCCGCCTGCCTGCTGGTGGAGTCGCCCAGGCTTGGGAGTTGCTGATTCTCGCTCCCTCCACCACTAAGAACTGTCAGGCATCCTCAGGCCCCACCATCCCTGGCCCTGAGGAGGCCCTGGTCTCAAAGAAGTAAAACAAACCTATCACCCCAAAGAACCCCGGGCCATCGGACCCCCAGGACCAAACCGAGCCTTCCAGGGACTTCCCACCATAAACAACGAGGGGCCCTGCACTAGCTGCCACATTCGGAGGTCAGAAACGCGAGGGGGTGGGGGGGATCTTACTCTCCACATCAGGCCACTGGGTGCACCCTGGACTGGGTGCGCCAACACCCACTACAGCTGGTTTTACGGCAGCGAACCAAAAAATCTGAGGGGTCTATAGGTGCTCCCTTCTAGGTTCAACGAGAGGCGAGGCACTACATGAGCACCGGGGGTGAGCCTCAACTGCACATTCCTTCCCCTCCCACTCGACCCAAACGGGGGTGAACTCAATCACTATGGTCAAAACCACCAAGGCTACCAAGCAAACAGATATAGCAGCGCTACTCGCATCTCCTATGGGGGAGAAAACCATGAGAGGCGAGCGCAACGAGGGTGGGACGGGAACTGTTCCGCCCGAGAGCCAAACAGCAATGGCGACCCAAACTGTCACAAAATCAGACCTCCAAGATCTCCCATCGGCTCTCACCAAGGAATTTCAAAAGGGAACTGAAGAAGTAAAGCGTCAAATTGCAAGATTGGACAAGAGAGTGGGGGAGATTGAATCTAGAACAAAAGAAATCGAGACCACACTGTACGAACAGAACTTTGAGATTGGAGTAGGGGCAGACAGAATCAGAGCTCTAGAATCCAGCTGCGAGGCACTTGAGGCCAAACAAGAAGAAGATGCGGAAAACCGCTCTAGGCGCAACAACATCCGCCTCCGGGGCATACCAATGTCAATCTCGGAGAAAGACCTCCCAGCCTATGTAAATGATCTCTTCCGCTTCATTATCACCCTCCCAGACGACTCCCCTTTGGAGCTTAACCGAGTGCACAGGGCTAGACCCAGACAAAATTCCAGCACCGCAGCAGATGTACTGGTGAGAGTCCACTTTTACAGGATCAAAGAGATTATGCGTGTAGCCGGGGCCATGGATCATACCCACTTCCGATATGCATCAATCTCCCTTTTCCAAGACCTAGCAGCATCTACACTGGCAAAACGAAAAGCTCTCAGACCCATGACGGATTGGCTACGTGAGAGAAAAATCACTTACCGCTGGAATTTCCCCACTGGCCTTGCCTTCACTTGGGAAGGTAAACGACATTCTCTCCCCGAGAGAAGCTGAATCTTTCATGAACCCTGACACAGATGAAGAGGTCTCCGAGAGCGCAAAGCAAAACCTACAGGGAGCTGAGGGAGAACCCCTCCGCAGCTGGTCCTGTGTTGAGGGTCGAAGAGTGCGTGTCCCGTTGGCCAAAGGGAAAAAACTGAATGACCGTTGAGGCTCCCCCACACCGCTAAGGTACCCTCGCCGCAGCTCATACACATCGTGCAGACCTCCAGGGGGCTCCCTGGATGGAGGCCATTGGGAAACCACATCATCCCCTGGGGATCCACGGGATGGCAACCAGAACCGCACATACAAACTGGCCTCCTGGGCCCCACCTGAGACTGCCAACCGCCACAACTTCAATCGCCAAAGAACCGATGAAACACATATCTACATCGCAACTACTTCACCAATACAGCGGGAGACACACGGGTCTCTTACCAAATTGGTAGCTGTGGTCCAGCCGAATGCCCCGTTGGTAGAAGGCTGGTCCAGAATACCTGTTCTTGTTTGTGTTCACGTTTTATTTTCTGTTTGACTACGTTTGGGGAGATGGGGTGGGGGAGGGAGAGGAACTGGGGTGGTGGGGGGGAGAAGCAGTAAGAAACCCATCACAAGGGAGGCGGATCCTCAGAGCAAAACTACCCCAACATCGGAAGCTCAGCCCGCTGAGGAGAGGGAGACCTAAAGATTGCAATCCAACAGGGGCAGGACAATTCCTCCAATCAACCTAATCACCAATGGCCCAGCCGGATAGCGAACTGTCAGTGACGACCTGGAACGTCCAGGGTCTAAATGCCCCCGTAAAAGGAAATCCGTGGAACACAGACTCTCCCACCTGGCAGCCGACATTGTATGCCTACAGGAAATGCATCTCCTCGAGTCAGACGAAAAGCACATCTCCCCTCAACACTATCCAAGTCGTTACTTTGCCTCCGCGGGTCAAAAGAAAAGAGTGGTAGCCATATTACTAAGCCAAGACTTTCCGCTAACGCAAATCACTGTCAAAAGGGACACAGAGGGCCGTTACATACTACTGAAAGGCCTCCTGGTTGAGCTTCCCCATCACTCTTGCTGCTATATACTGCCCGAATGTTGCACAAAGCTTATTCCTTCACCATCTCCTTCCCATCCTCATAACTTTTACTGAGGACCGTTTAATAATGGATGGCGACTTCAACCTAACACCAGACCCAAACCTGGACAAAACGCTCCCTCCAACCAAGGAGGACTTCGGCAAGGCTCTCGCCATGGCAGAATTTCTGAGGGAAACCGACACCATAGACGTATGGAGACTTTCCAATGCTGGGGTGAAGGATTACGCTTTCTTCTCTCACGCCCACCTGAGGCACTCAAGAATCGACCTGCTGCTCCTCTCTAGCACTCTCATCCCCTATGTCGACACCATACAAATAGGACACAGATCCCTATCGGACCACGCCCCGGTCACAATGAAGCTAAGGGTACAAGGCCTGCCCGACCCGCCCCACCGATACTGGAGGCTACAAGACCACATTTTGACAGATATAGCCATCAGAACGGAAATGGCAGAAGCCCTTAAGAACTACTTCAAGGAGAACACTATCAGGGACACGCCGGAACCTATCATTTGGGACGCAATGAAACCAGTCATTAGGGGTGTTGCAGGTGACTGCACAGCCCGGCTCCGACGGTTGAACAAGTTACAGCAAGACAAGCTAGAAGCGGAGATAGCAGAGGCGGAACACATCCTCAAACAAGGCTACAATAAGAAAGCGACCAGAGTACTACAAAAAGCGAAGAGAACTCTAGAAATGCACTTAGCGGACAAGGCAGCCAGAGCACTAACCAATTTTACTATGTGAACAGTAATAAGGCAAACCGACTGCTGATTCACAAACTTAAAAAACTGCAGTCAAGAAACATCCAATCTCTCCTGCATGGCCAAAGGTCCCTTCGCCACTAACAGAGAAGCTGGAAATTATGACAGCATATCACAAAGGAATCATGACAGGGCCACCCCCTCCCCCCAACGACAAAATCTGCACAATCTCAAAATCTAGCGGGAGTCGAGCATAACTCCCTGCACCCTCAACTGAATGCCCTAGAAGATCCTATCTCTGAGGAAGAGGTGAGCGAGGTCATCTCAACATTAAAAAAACTGGACCCCAGGACTAGACGGACTCACAGCCCAATTCTACAAGAAGTTCTCCTAAACTCTCGCACCCCAGCTGGTGGTCCTGTTCAACTCGTTCTTATCATCGGGAGCCGCCACCCTCTCCATGGGAGGAGTCTAACGGTGCTCATACTGAAGCCCGGCAGGGACCGAAGACACCAACTCTCACAGGCCCATTTCCCTATTGAACAATGATGCCAAAATATTTGTGAAAATTCTAGCAAACAGACTAGCGCCCCTTCTACCTGCTATTATTCACTCAGCCCAAACTGGATTCATCCCTGGCCATAGTACCCATGACAATATTAGGAGATCTATAAACATCATCAAATCTGCCAAAAGGAAGGGCTTGGAAATGATGGTCCTATCTCTCGATGCACATAAAGCCTTTGACATGCTAGACTGGGGCTATATCCAATAAACGCTAAAGCACTACGGATTCGGACCCAACTTCACAAAATGGACACTAGCCAATTATCAACACCCATCCACCAGACTCAGAATGAATGGGACCAGATCTAACATAATTAGAATAACAAGAGTTACCAGGCAGAGATGTCCCCTCTCCCCCTCATCTTCTCCCTCTCCATGGAGCCTTTCGCGAATAGAACTTGCCACAACACAGCAATCCAGGGCCTAGAAATCAAAGGCCAAGTCTATAAGGCAGCCCTATACGCCGACGACGTCCTCTTAACATTGGCCCAACCCAAGGAGTCCATGAAAGCTCTCTGGACGGAACTGAAGGAATTTGGGGAGGCATCAGGTTTCCAGGTCAATCTCTCCAAATCCACAGCATTGAGTATCAACCTCCCTCGGAAGCTGACAAAAGCGGTGGAAAATGACTACCTAATTCCTTGGGCGAAAAGACATTTGTCCTACCTAGGGGTCCAGCTGCCAGCTACACACAATAGAATATATAAAGCAAACTTCCCGCAATCCTCAAAGAACTCAAAAGGGACCTAATTCGCTGGCAAAAACAGATATCCTGGTTTGGGAGAATCACGGCTCTAAAGATGAACTTAATTCCCAGATTGCTTTATCACTGCTCAGCCTTGCCCGCCACCATTCTGAAACAAGCAGTACAGAAGTTGCAAAGGAGCATCATGAAATATATCTGGGAAGGAAAACAGCCACAAATTTCTAGGAAGATCATGCTTCGAGGTCGGGTGGTGGGAGGCCTAGGAGTACCAGACGTTGAGAGTTATATCCTGGCAGCGCAGCTTTCACATGCCTTTGCCTGGTCCGCTGCTATCCTGAAACCCCGTTGGCTGGAGCTGGAGGAGGCCTAGAGCCCAGTCCCGATGGTCTCACTGCCACATATGAAAAGACCTAGCGAGCGAGCTGGCACGCAGCCCCCGTCAGCGACCGAAAACACGGTGACAAACTGGAGGAAAGCGGCGCGACGATGGAATAGCCGAAGCATAATAGGCCCACTCACACCCATCTGGATGAACCCGGAATTCTCTCCGGGCACTAGCCCCAATAACTTTCAGAAATGGAAAGAAGGAGGATTAGAGAAGGTGCAAGAATTCTTTAAAGATGGAAAGCCACTGGACTTCGAAGCCTGCAAGGCGAAATTCAAAGTTCCAGAAGCGAAGAGATTCGGATATTCACAACTTAGACACTGGCTCTCAAGTAGTACCATGAAAAGCCTCGGAAGCAGAGACCTCACAGCCTTGGAGCGAACCCTCACAGCAATGCCCCCTAAGGGATGAATATCAACACTCTACAAGATCCTGTACAGAACTGACCCAACCTGCAAAGAACCATACATGCTCAGATGGGAGAAAGACATAGGGAGGCCCATTGAACCTGAGGAATGGGACCACATCTGGACCAGAGCGCACAAAAGTTCCAAAAGCGTAACTAACAAGGAGGGGGCATTCAAAGTATGCTATAGGTGGTATCGAACTCCAGAGACGCTCAATAAATGTAACTCCACGATTCCGCCGCTGTGTTGGAGAGGGTGCCCGGACAAAGGTACACTGTACCACCTACTATGGACATGCCCCAAGGCTACCGAATTCTGGAAAGCAGTGTAAAACCAAGTCAACACTATCACGGGCCTCACAAGCCTATGGGACCATGGTATTGTCCTACTGGGAGAAAGCGGCGAGGGCCAATTCCCTCTCTCGGGCCACAGAGCAGAACTATGCGCCCACCTGCTGACGGCAGCTAAAATCAATAGCCAGGCTCTGGAAGAACCTAGAGGGTCCTGCACTACAGGTGTGGTGGATAAAGTGTTGGGACATAATAGCAGCCGAGAAAATAACTGCCCTCCGGTTTGGGAACAGACACATTTTACCAAACCTGGGTCCCATTCCTGGACTACACACAAATACCCAGGCCTGGCCCGACAGCCTCCCTCCGATGGATGGACAAATACGATTAAAAGGAAGGCTGGAAGCACAGGACACAAGCCACAGACAAGCGAGGCCAGCGGGAAAGACATAATGGCCCAGAACTATCTCTGCCCCCCCCCCCCCCGACTCTTAAATTAGCAAGAGTGCTTACAAACTAATGAAGACCCGGTACCATGCAGGCTCATTCCGCTCCCGATGTACTCCTGCAGGGCAAACAGCGTTCGCTGGTTCTTACTCCTGATACACAACCCATCTTCTCCCCTTCCTCCTTCTCCCGCCCCCCGTAGTCCCTATTGAGACTTTACAGACTTGTTGTTTTTGTTCATGTTTATTGTCTTCTGTAATAACAAGCAACGGAGCGCTGTTTTCAGCGCATGTAATATAATACCACAATGCCTAAATTGCTTGTAGAAAACCAATAAAAAGAAGTTTGGAAAAAAAAAGATGGGCACCAGCTTGTACCAAAGCTCCTAGCTGTACCTTGACAGGATGGTGTGGGCGTTGGTGGCCTTGATGGTGGAAGCTGCTGTGGTGATGATGATGATGATGATGATGATGCGCTTCCTGGCAGCATCTAGCTTCTTACTCTCCTGGTCCGGAGGCACCATGGACGACGAAGAGGGGTTGGAGTACATCTTCCTGGCGGTGGCCGATACCAAGTGCTGTGAAGGCAGAGACCTGAGGCACCTAGGGGGTAGAGTCTGGAACCCGGTACTTCTCCAACCGGTCACACTTTGCAGGCCTGGTATTAGGGTCCTTCATGTCTGCCAAGCCATGCTCCCAGATGGCATATAGCAAAGGGATCGACACAATGGTCTTTTTTGGGTACTCCTGCCATTCAAAAAGGAAACCCTCATCGTCTTCAGGCACCAGGATGACGAGTTCGGAAGTTTTCTAAATCGAGTGGAAAGAGCCATTTTCGTACCGGGGAGAGGCCCTGGCAGGCTCATCAGCACCTGAAAGTTCCCCATCCACAGGAACCTAGTTGTCAAACTCATCTAAATGAGTACCAGTGGTGTTGGTTTATGTGTGAGGGTCTGTTTGAACTGGCTCCTCCACCACAGTAGGCAATGCCCCTGGAGCAGGCCGAGGAGTAACAGGGGCCCAATGAGGCGTCTCGGCAGAGGAGTCCTTGGAGGACTCCTCACCGGAGCAGGATCAATGGGCAATCACTGCTGAATTTCCACCACCAGAGTATGCAGGGTGGTTAAAATGTCCAAGGACATGTCTCCTGGCTTAGGACGAGGGGCATCCGGTACAGCAGGAGCAGGAACTGGGCCTGAGCGCCTTGGAGGGCTAAACGTCTGAGAAGGCCCACAGGCCGGTGAACCCTGATGAGGAATAGGAAGAATGTGGTTGGGTTCCCCTTCGACCCCTTCCTGATCTGCATAGAAATCTTCTGATAGTTCCTCCTCAGAACTTGTGTAGATGGCAGGAATTCCAGAGCTGCAGGCATGTTTCTCACCAGATGAGAGCCCCTTGGAAAAGAGGCGACAACTCGAGCCTGCAGAGCAGGAATGGGTGCCGTCGTCGACAGGATCGTTGTTGTTACCGCAGATGGAGGTCTAGGAGGCAGAGACACCCTGTGCATGGTTACTATTGAAGAGGTAAAGGCGACAGTTGTTGACAAACCCTTTGGGGGTAGCAGCCATGGAAGAAGACATGACTTTCCAGATTTCGCAGACTGATCGTCAACAAGTTGACTGGGTGAGGGTCTGCATAGATGAATTGTCGATGAGGCTTGTGTCGACTATGGTGGAACCGGAGACCAAGCCTTAGATGACTTGCTCGTCTTCGACAAAGACCTGTGCTTGAACGACAAGGTCAGCAATTTCATCGTGGACAGAGGTAACCCACCAGCCAGCAGGCTAACCGTCTACATAGTCAACGACACGGACCGACCCTTCTCAAATCTGGGTCCCGGAGCGACAGTTGACGGAGAAGATGATAAAGTCTGGGATTTTTCCTTCTTTTGGATCTTCACCAGGGAAGCATCCTCAAAGTGCCTCAACCTCTACTTACCAGATGGAGTACGCTCAGTGAACCTGCCGGCCCTGGAAGAGGCAGGACAATGCTCGGAGGCCACAGCAGGGGTCTTCACTTCCTCGATCCATGCCATCAGCCTCCGGTGGCGGTCCTTTCGAGTCTTCAACTAAAAGGATTGACAGACCGAGCATCCGTTTGCATCGTGGGCATGATGAAGACAGTAAATGCACTTTAGGTGGAGATCCTCGAAGATATTCTTCAGGCCACAGCTTTCACAGGACCTGAAGAGGCTTTTCTTTGTGGCATCCCCCATGTTCGAGGTGTTTTCCCAAGCCTGTGCCTGTGGCGCCATGGGCTGATGATCCGAGGGTGCGGTGAAGACCTTCACCGACAACTGGGCCCGCTGCCGGTAGTCAGCACATGAAGAGATGGAGAATTTCTTACAAAATAATCAGCAAAAAAACCTTGATTTTCGAGGAGCGAAGCACGAGGACTCCCATCACTAGAAACGTGTAGTAAATCTAAAGATGGCCACCAGGGGTGGAGCTAAGGAGGACACGTGTCATTGGCTGGGGGCAATATGACCCAAAGGACACTTATAGGCTAGAGAGGGGACAAGCAGTTTTGGTTTAAAGCTAAACTGCTTTCTTTTTACAGAGGATTTCCAGCCTGCCGGGGAATATTCATGAGCATGTGAATCCATGGCAAGACCCCATGCTGCAGAAATAGATCCACTCAACTATCCAAACTTTTCACCCAACTCACGTCTCCTGTATTCTGCCCTCAGAATCAATTTGTAAACATGTAAATACTGGCCGCAGGCTCTCAGTGTTAAAATGTTGTCATGCCCATCTGTCCCTGGTTTATGATCCTCCTTTTCTTTTTTTTTTTTTTTTAAATTTCTTTTATTTTTTTTATGCAAACAAAACAACGAAAACCAAACAAGCAGCATAATCATAATGGTTCAATTACACATCGAGTTATTGTAGTCACTGCTCCCATTATCCCTCCCTCCCCCCGTGAGCCCATTTGTCAATCTCTTTCAATGTTTGGCACATGCGGCCGGGTTTCGTTCTCTTCGGAGTCTGTTGGATTTGATATTAATCCAAACAATTCCGTTATTAGCGTTTTCCAGGCCAGCAGGGTGCCTGCCTCCCCCTCATCAGCCCGGCTACTCGCATCTTGCCATGCCACCGTTTCAGCCTCCGCCCATTTCTGCAAGTCCTTCCACCATACATCCACCTTAGGTTTGTGGCATTTCTTCCACCCCATGGCGATCCTACGTTTCGCAAGCACATACGCCAGATTTCTCAGTTTCTCAATATGTTTGAGTTTCCGTGGCCTAGGGAACCCGCCCAGTAAGCAGGCCCAAGCTGCGTCTGTGACAAGAGTAACCCCTTTATCATCCAGTTTCCCAGTAGCACCTAATAATTGGGCACGACCAAACATATGTGTCATGTCAGCGTTTTCCAGGTTACATTTAGGACACACTTGTATTCCAGCGTTTCGGAACTTAGATATCCTCAAGGGGGTCATGTATGCCCTATGCGTTACATACAGCTGAATTTGTTTTAATCTGACATTTCTAGACACTTTTGTGGTAACCCAGGGCACGCTTCCACACCCCATCCTCTATCGGGGCCCCCACTTCCGCCTCCCAGTCCAGTCTCAGATGCGTCAAATCTTTCCCCACCTTAGCCATCACCATCTCATACAGTCTCGAGATCTCATGACCCCCTTCGGATATATCATACATTGTTTCCAAAACTGCATCTGGTTTCTTCTATCAAAACTGTCTCTGGCCAGGTGTTCTTAATCATCCGCACCAATCTAATGTACGTGACATATTGACCCGTGTGTAGCCCCGCCTCTTCGTTGAGTTCTATAAACTCCTTAATGGATCCCTCTTGCCAAACATCGCCTAGCGTTGCCAGCCCCACCGATTCCCAGTAGGTCCTAACAATCGCCCTCAGCTGATCGTCCCCTCCTGTCAAAGCAACCAGCGGTATCTGCGGGAGGCCCGGGTATGGGACTTCCATCAAGCGACAAGCCCTACGCCAAATTTTCCATCCAAGCCTCAACATCTCAGGACGCCCCCTCATTTCAGTTTCGGACAGCCAGATCATTTCTTTCTAATAAAACGGGGCGCTGTCCTGTCCAAGCACCCTGTGCTCAGGGGTCACTTCATCAGAAAGCCACTTAGCCACGTATTGTAACTGTCCCGCCAAATAATAAACCTCAAAATGGGGCAGTCTGATACCTCCTTTTTCATAAAAGTTCTGCAGTTTCCAAAAAGCCACTCTATTTCGGGTACAGTGCCACAGGAAATCCCTACACATGCTGTTCAATTTGCTGAAAAACTTCGTGGGTATTATGTATGGGATATTACTAAAGTAATGCAGGAGCCTGGGCAGGACTACCATCTTGAGCATGGCCCCCCCGCCCCATCATCGCCAAGGGCAATCTTGCCCAGAACTGCATACTGTTTCTAATTTTCGACGGCTACTTCCGTATTGTATCTGTGTTCATCTTGCACCATGTGATATACATCTACGCCCAAATAGCGAAAAGAGCTAGTTGCCCATGGTACCTGTAGCACTGGCAGTCCATCTACAGGGATCCCCTTATAGCTACCTAGCGGGAATATGACAGACTTTTGGGGGTTCACCGAGATGCCCGACAACTCTGCATACTTTTCCATCACTTCAAGTATGTATAAGAGATTTTCTTCTGGGTATTGCAAGTACAGCAACAAATCGTCCGCATACAAGGATATCAAGTGTCGTTCCCCTCCTACCTCAATGCCAATCGCCTCATACTCTGCCCTAAGGCAGATTGCCAGAGGCTCCAGGGCCAAGATGTAAAGCATCGGGGACCAGGGGCACCCTTGTCTGGTGCCTCTGCCAAGTTGCCATCTTTCGAATATCACCGCTCCAGTTCGGACCCTGGCAAGCGGCTCACTATAAAACATCTTGGCCCACCTGATATAGCACAGCCCCATTCCATACCCTTCCAAAGCAGCCAATAGCCATGACCACTTGACCGAATCAAAAGCTTTAACTGCATCTAGAGACACTATCGCCATCTCACCCTCGTTCTTACTACCCCATTCGACCATCCGGTGAAGTCGCCTATGGTTGTGCGTTATGTTTCTGCTCGGGACATAACCCGTTTGATCAGGATGTATGAGTCTAGCAATCACTTTCTGCATTCGATTTGCTAGGACAGCCGTGAGAATCTTTCTGTCCTGATTTAGCATCGACAGAGGCCTGTAGGAACCACATCTATGCTCCGGTTTATTGGGCTTGGGCAGCGGTATTATGATCGCCTCTCTGAGTGATTCTGGCAACCGTCCTATCTCAAACGCTTCATTGAGCATGTCCAGCATTGGGGGGAGGATTTCCTCTCTGTATACTTTATAGAATTCGCTGGGGAACCCATCTGCCCCTGGGGTCTTACAGGTAGGCAACTGCTTCACAACTTCTTCTAACTCCTCCAACGTGATTGGCTCATCTAACTCCTCCCTCTCTGTCGGTTATCTTGGGCAGCCCTATGTCTTCTAACGTTTCGATTATCTTGCGCTGGTCGCCTATCTCATCATCTCCATACAGCACTCTAATATTCCACAAATTCTTTGTTAACCCCCTCTTGCGTGGCCACCTCATCTCCGTCCTCCCTGATAATGGTCCTAATCGGAGGCCTAGGGGTCTCGCTCTTGTATAGCCAGGCCAAAAGGCGGCCTGTCTCGTCTCCCCCCGCGTGCTGTCTCTCAACATATTTCCTATAATTGAGATTGCAGAGGCTTTCCCAATGCCCTGCACATTGTTGCTGTAGTTGGAGTACTAGCTCTGTGTCTACGTCATCGCTCTTCAATGCTGTTTCTAGCTCAGTTTCTGCCCTCTGCTGGTCAGCCAAGACCCCACCCTGTAACCCTCTTGACTTAACAATGGCCGCCCTCCGCATCACCACCTTAAAAGCTTCCCATAGTGTGCCCGCAGAATCAATACTCCCAGTATTCTCTTCAAAGAAGTTAGTAATCTCTTCCCTTATATCTTCTCTGAAAACTGGATCTTTGAGCGTCTCCGCTCGGAGGCGCCATGTAGGGATCTTCGCCCTTGGGGGGCAATATTGCCATCCGAGGATCAGGAGCGAATGATCCGAGAGGACCCTGGCCTTATATTCGATTTGAGTAATCTCAGACATCACATCTGCTGTAGCAAAGACGTAATCAAGCCTAGTGTGCAGTTGGTGCGGGGCTGCATAGTGCGAGTATTGCCTCTCAGTGGGATGTTTCACCCTCCACGCATCTGTAAAGCCAAAATCAGTTGGCAGCATCTGCAACGCTCTCGCCGCTGGGCTAGGCTTACTCACCCTGTCGTCTGATCTGTCCACCACAGGATCTAACACACAATTAAAGTCCCCACCCCAGATCACCGCGCTCACTATACACGTACTAAGATTGGTACACAGGGTTCTGAAATATGCTGCAGTGTTTTGGTTGGGGGCATACGTGTTTATTATGCATACCTCCCTGCTCTCCACCAGCCCGCGCAGTATAGCCATCCTTCCATCCATTTCAACCTACTCTTGTATCGATTTGAACGGGACATGCGGTGCCACCCAGATTAACACCCCCCGGGTATGCAGAGTATGGCGAACACAGTACGGTCCCTCTCCACTTTCTCTTAACTAGGTACAACTTCTCTCGCTTCAAGTACGTCTCCTGTAGTAATGCGATGTCTATTTTCTGCCTTTTCAGATACATCATGATTTTGTTTCTTTTCAGGTAGCTGTTAAGGCCCCTGACGTTCCACGTTATTATCCTGAGGTCCCCCATAGGTCGTTAATAAGCTCCCTTCCGATCCTCCGTCGATTACGCCCCTTCATGCGCCGCAAGTACAACATACTGATTCCTCCAAATGGGCTCGAAACAAAACTTAAACTCCCCATAACCAGACACACACTCAACTTCCCATCCCCCAACCTTCTTCCCACACACCCCTCCCCCAACAATACCCTCCCAAACCGTTGCCCAGCTCTATTCCTGGATCTCAGGCACCCCCACATCTAGCCCTGCCTAGCGCAAGCTTCTACTCAGGGCTCAGTAGGGTAAAGCCGCCCTAATGGCCGCTGAAACTAATAATCTATTGGGGTAGGTCGTCCGCGCTCTGTTGCTCCTTTCAATAAACATTATGCATACAATTGCCAAACTATTACCAATTACACTCACTATATTTCAGTCCAAATCGAGCACCAGGCTCAGATTGTGTACAAAGTTCAGTTAGTTACAGTTTCTCTATACCATCAGGGTGGTCCTCCTTACTAAGTCTTCATTCGGTATGATCCTGCCGGTCACGATCCGCTTCTTGTTCCGGGCAGCCCTGCAGGTCCAGCCATGTGACAACATCCTCAGGGGTATCAAAAAATAGCGCTTTATTCTTATGTAGCACTTTCAATCGTGCTGGATACCGAAGCGAGTATTTGATTTCTGCTGCCCTCAGCCTCCTTTTGACGGCTACGTAACTATCTCTGCCTCTGCACTAGTATCGTGTAGTCCGGGTATGCTGTGATGTTGGTGGATGCTCTCTCTATCGTGCCGCCCTTACGAAAATATTCGAGGATCTTTTCTCTGTCCCTGTAATTCAGGATCCGCGCGATGATCGTCTTGGCGGGGCCCCTGGCCGGGGTTTCCTCATTAGGGCGCGGTGCGCCCTCTCCACCGTGAATCCCTGTGAAAGATTCCCGGCTCCGATCCCTTGTAGGATCATGTTTTCAATGTAGTTTGTGGGGTCTTGGCCTTCTTCTCCCTCCGGAAGGCCAACCACGCGAATGTTGTTTCTCCCCGCCCTTCCTTCCGCCTCTGACGCACGATTTTCCAGGTTGGCAACCTGTTAAGACATGGATCTCCTTCGCATTGCTCGTGCGAACATCAGTGTTAATCTTCACCCCACTTTCCAGACCGCTGGTCTTTTCTGCAAGTGCCCTAACATCTTGACGTAGCAGGGTGAGTTCTGTACCTACGGCATCGATCTTATTCTCTAGAGCTGCGCGTAGGTCCGCCATTGCCAAGTTAGCACTTAGTCCCGTTATAGCCTCTAGGATCTGGTGCTTGTCCCCTTCGGTGGCATCCTCCGCAGGGGTCACGACCGTGCTCTGCACCGATGTTGAGGGGGTCCGTTGCGTTTTCGTGAAAGTCTCCATCGTGGGTTGCTTGGTCTTGACTCTCAACCCTTTCGCCGACATGGCGCTTCCCTCCACTCCTGTACGCCTCCGCCTTAGTGCTGCTGTTGCACTGACCTCGGTCCGACCATGGTCCGGCTTCCAGGTCTCCTAACTCGCATTCGAGATGGCACTTTGGATTGTCTTGCGGATGGGCTATGGCCTCCCACTCCGCATTCAACTTCCGTAGGCCTCGTCACCCAAGCATCCAATGTTCTCTCCTCCTGCGGTCAGATCGCCGAGGCTCCATTAGCGTATGCCAGGCCGGGCGCTCTCATGGTGCTAGTTCGACCACTCCGCCATATCTCCCTATTGTATTATTCCTCCAGGCAATTTACCGCAGCCGTGTCCCGCAGTTCCGGGGAATCAGTTTCGTTTCTTCTCGGAGGCCTCTCCCTTGTTAGCCGCCATCATGGTGCCGAAGCAGCCACACAGTCGCACCGACAAAACGATTCTCGGGGACTATGAACTTCTCCAGCGAGCTTCACCTGCCGTGCGGCTTCCGACGCCTGATCCTCTAAGTTCTAGGTGCTCGTTCCAGTTTCAGCAGGTAAAATAGAGTCGGATCATCAGGAGCTCCTCACGCAGCACGTCCTATTCCATTGCCAGTTAGCCACGCCCCCCATCCTCCTCTTCTTACCTCTTCATCACCCGGTATACGTCATACAATACAACATTTCTCTTATGCAACCCCAGGGCTGGCTCTGCTCTTGGCTACTGTCTACTGTGTTAGTGATTTTTGTTTAAAACGAGACCGGTTTTAAGTAAATGCAAATACAAAACAATGCCTAGCTTGTTTCAATTGCCCCCATATGCAATAGGATTGGTGGGGCCATTCCCTTTATCCCCGGTTCCCTCAGACCCACCATGTGCTGCAGCTCTCCCTGTACCTTTTTGGTGCTAATTTAAATGGGCCGGGCAACGGCAGGACTCCAAATCTTCACTCCTTACACCCTTGGTAAACATCTTTGCAACCTCTTCTTCACATATGTAGTTTGGTTCCCACTTGCTCCCAGATTAACATTTGTGTGATGTATGCCTTTCTTAATGTTAGTGATTTCATGAGTGGTTCACCTTATGGTATCTACTCTGCTTGCAGACTCTCTCCAGTCCATGAACCACAAGCATGTATCTTCAAAACGGATGCTGTGTCATATGCCCTGGCACATTACATCTCAAGGGTCCTCTGGTAAGGGAGATCGAGGAGGAGAGATTGCCTTTGGGGTATCCCCCTTATAGCACCTAAAGTGGTTACATCACTGAGTAGGTGCCTCCCCCAGCTCCCCAGAGTCTCCAGATTCTACTCAACCAACCTCTTATATGTGCATTCAGAGGGCGTGCATGCTGATTGTGCTGTGATTGTTACCAGGAAGGCAGTCTTCCATGAGGCCAGCTAAATATTAGCTGAAGCCTTAGGTCCAAAGGGCTTCTGGGCAAAGGGAGCCTGACCTATGTTCAAATTCTAGACTGGGTGAAAAGCCTTTACAGGAGGAAACAGATTGGCAAGACCCACCAGAAGTCTTTCCCCACAAGTTTATTACAGAAGGCTCCCAAAGTAGCATAGTAGGTGTTGCAAATGTCACCATGCACCCCAGATTTGCTTTTGCGTGGATGGCTTCCATGGATGGCAGTCATGTTCTGCTCAGAAATACCCAGATTGGCAATGTTAGTTGTTCAGGAACTAAGCTGCTAAGCTCAGTGGTTGAGGAGAGGGATAGAAGAGCATTTCCACCTGTTGGTTGAGGACATCAAATTCAGTGGAAGAAGGATGTGACAACTCATTGAAAAGTCATGAGGTGTGAAAATGAGAAACTGGCCAGCCACCAAGAAGCTACACGATCATGGAGCAACCACTGCATCTCAGAAACTTCTGAACCACAAGGGGAGTCATTGGAATTCAGGGAAACTCATACTTGCTCAGATTGTCCAAGCTGATGGAAAGGGCGCTACCGTGGGAGAATTGCTTTTGGCCACCCAAGAGGCAGCATGTGGCAACAGTGTTCAGATGAGCAGCAAAAATGTCTACACCTTTTGGATGTCCCAAAGGTAGACCACCTCGGAGCTGAGTGCCTATTTGTGATGGGGGTATGTCACATGGGATTAGTCCTCTGTAACGTTATCACCGGCTAGGCGAGTGTCAACAATTAAGATGTCCTACTGAGAGAGGTCCACCCCACAGCAGCACTGAAAGCCTGAATAGTACTGGAGATTACTGCCCCCTGCTTTTTCACAAAAAATATGGCAGTTGTGTTGTCTGTGTGAACAGAGAAGATCCTGATCCAAAGAAAAGGATCAGGGAGAAAGATCTTAAAAGGGCCAGAAAGAATGCAGTGTGATGAATGTAGCTCCCCAGCTGAGCATAAAGGAATCAGCACTGTTGGTTGGGGTATGGTGTCCCGAAAGGAGGAGCCATGAAGAAGGTTGCTCTTCTGGTACCACCAAAAGAGTTTGTCCTGGATGCGTTGCTTAATTTGTAGAAACGCACCGAGACAGACAGAAATGCCCAGATTGACCGCAGATAAATCAGTGTCCCGCACATCTTGAATCTGGCAAAGGAGATTGCCAGGCCATAATACCAAGCAGGCGAAGGAAACATATGCCATGATGGCTGTTCTAGACAGAATAATGCATGCAGTCAATTCAACATCCTGAATCTTCCTCAGGGTTGGGAAAACTCTTTACCACAGGGTCCAAGACAAAACCAATGAACTTCTGCCTTTGAGAAGTCATCAAAGACTACTGCTGGTGATCTGTAGAACAAGCGAGATGTGGTGGTGCAGGAGGGTGTGAAGGGATGTCTGGAGACTCTGGTGGGTTGGAGCATGCACCAACCAGTTCAAGTGTAGACATGCACTGCCTGAAGTAATCAACAACCACTGCCATCGCTATGGTAACAACTATGGGTGCTGAATTGAGCCTCAAGGGGATAACCCTGTATTGGACCTGGGTGTACCAAGAGGTAGGCAGAGAAATCCTTAGGAATTGGTGATAAGTTGAAATGGGAACATGCAGGTATGTGCCCTTCAGATCCACTGCACAGTTTCCATTTAGGGTGCTCTAAACATGTGCAGTCTATATTATGATAGTCCTCAACTGGTTCTTCTTGGGTTTGTGAAGAGCCTGGAGAAGAAAACCCTGCTTTCATCTGGGGAGCTTCGCAGCTCAATAGCCTTCGAGGATGGAATGCGGAAATGCAAAGGGCCAAGAGGGGCTTCATACCCTGACAACAAATGAATGAATCCCAAGGGTCTGTCATGAGGCATCAAAGTAATCCTTGACACCATCCCTCAACGGGAAGATTGTCCTAAGTTTTGAAGTTATCGCTTTCACCCATCATCATTGGAGTAGGCATAGAAACCGGTTGTTAGATGCTGTTTTTTTCTGTTGTGCTCTAGGAGACATGCGGCGGAGATTTTTTCTGCGTGAAAGCTACAAAAGCTTTAGGAAAACCTTGACCTGTAGTAGCACTGCTCAGATGACTAGGCAGGAAAGGCATTCTGTGACTGTTTTGTCAGAGAAACTAAAGTCTTGGCAGTTTGAGAGAAGGTCTTTCTTGGTGAGAGGTTAGTCAGTCGAAGAGTGGAAGAGCTTAATGCCATTAAAGTGGCCACTCTAGAATGAATGGCCTTCAGAAGTAAAGTTTGACATCCTAGTCCAGGCTTGTCTCCACATATCAGCACCCACACACATACCCTGAGAAGCAGCATCACTATGATTGAGCAATATTTCTGTGATGTCTCTAGCCACTTGCTTGTCTTCTGAAAGGCCCACCCGAATAAAAAGCCTGCTTGTCCAATGGAAGATCCTTCTCAAAGTCACCAGGTTCTTTCCTCAGCCTCTGGTTAAAAAGGAGTCCATGACGACTCCAGGGCTCTGAATTCAGATACCACTGCAATCAAGATTATCCAGATTATTGTCCTTCCCCAAAGCGACCAAAGGTAAGGAAGACAACAATGAAAGATGGAAGAGGAGGGATTGGGGTGGGGTGGTGTAGGAGAAAGGCATACACGAACAGTGCTGCCCCCACCAAATGATGCACGAAAATGCTATTCCTCATGAATACAACACAAGGATGAAAAGCACCAAAAGGCTGCGGTGCAGATGTGGTGACGGCGTCACAGTGGTGGGAGGGGGGTTTTCGGGATTGAAAAAAAACAGACCACATAGATTGAGGGCTGGGAGCGAAAGGGGGCCAAGAAACAGGACAACCATAGAAGAGGGGCTGAGGAGAGGAGGGATGGTTTAGAAAACCCCTACAAAAAGAGGGCACTGAGGATGTGGCAGCAGAATTGATTAGATGTTCCCGCTTCAAAGGATACGTGCAGCCTTTAAAGGAGCAGTGTAAAAATGCAGACTATCCAAAGCAAGAGCATAACGATAGAGAACCCTGGCAGCAGGAGGAGGAGGACAAGGCCTTGATAAATAACTTGGTTGTTGCAACCACCAAGCCTCTGGTTGGGTGACCAGACATTTTCTGTGGACACCTGGCAGTATCCCATGTCCATCGTTTTGGCGAAGGATACCAGAGCAGAAGTTAACTCAGATAGCCAACAAAGGAACTAGTATCCTCCTCGATGGCGGGAGTCTCACTAAAAGAGACCCTCAAAAAATCCAGATTCCTTTCAAGTGCTCATGCATCTTGTCGATGGAGGAAGGCATTTCATCCGCTTGACAGAGTTTGATCTCATCTGTGTAAAGAGAGGGCCAACTCTGAATATCAGGAGGTGAAGGACATTGGAGGCAGCACCATGGGAGGAGAAACTGCCGAAGCAGTGATCGGTGGAGGAGTAAATGTGGATTTCCTGCTGAGGTGGTTGTGACATATGTTGGGACAAACCGAGAAGGCACTGCAGTGGTTGATGAGACAGTAGCCTCCTTAATCAGGCCCTTAAAATATGTCGTCCTATTCCAAGATGGCCGCCAGCACTGAGTAGACGTGCCGACGGCGGGACCCCGGACCAGTTTGTCGTGAAGTTGCCCACCACCCATTTAACAGATCCGTCGATCATCTGATGGTCCCCCGCGGGCTTCACGGGGAAAGGAGTGTGTCGGGGGAGCGGGTTGGCCCGGAGGAACTGCTCTCCGAGCGAAACACCGGGGCCGGCGAGGAGGAGCTGCCGAAGATAGAGTCGGGGGCCCGCTCGCGGTTGGCACGAAGAGAGGAGCGCGCCCTAGAGAAGCGAAGCAGTCCGTCGCCCCGGCGGGAGCCGCTGAAGGTTTGCCTGGTCGTGAGCCACTTTGCAGGGAGCGGGCTGGGGAGAAGCGCTGCCCACCCGGCGTCGTGAGGGATGCGCTGGCCTGGGGACCCGGCACCCCCCTCGAAGGGACCAGACAGTCTGCGGTGGCAGTCCTGAAGCAGGACCTTGTGGTGTGTCTGGCAGCTGGTGGTCTACGGCCAAAATCGGGGCCGTGAGAAGGAGGCTGACGGCCTAGAGTTGGCAGCCCGGGGGCAGCAGGAGAGAGGAGTCAGCCGCTGTGGGAGCCTCTCGTTCTGCTGGCTGCGACCCGCTCCGCGGCCGGCGACAGGACCACAGGTACACGGACACAGTGGGAAGCAGTGAGCCCCTCAGTCCTGAGAGGCGCAGTCAGACATCGGCTCCGCTCCGCGCGGTTGAGGAGCTCGGGAGCTACACCCCTCCTCCCCAGCGGAGTGGAGGGAGTCCTGGATAACGCCGGTGTACCCAAGGGGCAGGAAAGCTTTTGGAGGGGCCACACCTGAGGAGGAATGCACAGCGGGTTGGCCCCGCACCGAGGGGTGACAATAGTGGTTCCTCGAGCAACAATTACGACGAAAGTACCGTCCGTGCCACGGGCGATGCCGGGCAATACCCTCATATTGAGAAGCTTGTGAGGAGGCAGGCGGGCTGTCACCTCGGGACTCCCGTGAAGTTCACCTAGGAAGCAGAAGGCTGACCCTGTCACCCAGAAAGGCCTATTTAAGACCATGTCTTACCTGCAACCCCGGTCCCAGGAGAAGTTCAGAGGTGCAGTTAGCCCGGGGCTGGCCCACTGGGGGAGAGGCGAACAGCATGGCTACTAAAACCGAGGGGAGAGGGGGGGAAACTTCCTCAAGCCCCTGGAGACAATCCGGGCACCCTCCATGCAATGTGGCCAGCGCAGAACCTGAAAGAAGGGCACAAGGCCTCCATGGGTAAGCCAGGAGAGGATCACGCACAAGGCGGAGCAGAAGAATTGGCAAATATGCCCAGACAGGAATTTATAGGTGAGCTGCACGCTTTGCAAGCAAATCTGGCAAAGACTTTCCAAGAACAATTTCAGCGCTCAGACCTGAACAAAGCTATAGGGGAGCTGAAACAAGAGATGCGACAACTGGGGGAGAGGACCGACATCCTGGAGCAAGGCCTCCAAGAAGTGGATAAAGACAACTCAGCTAATAGTGCAGCTATAGAGAGGCTGGACATAGCCACTAGAAATCTCGAAATCCAAGTGGAGGACTTGGAAAACAGGTCCCGTAGGATTAATATACTGGTAAAAATGCTGCCAGAATCTGTGCCCGATAAGAATTTGAAAGCGGTGCTCCAGGGCATTTTTGCAGACATCTTGGAAAAGGGCAGTCCTGAGGTGGTGGAGTTAGATCGAGTACACAGAACCGGGTGATTGACCAAAGGCCAGACAGCGAGGCCGAGAGACGTTTTGGCAGCATTCACTTGATATGCCCAGAAGGAAGCGGTACTCAGAGCAGCAAGACTACGGGAACCTATTATGTTCCAGGGCCAGCAGATCGCTCTGTTTCAAGACTTGGCGAGCAGTACACTTCTGAAGAGGAGGCAAATGGGCCCTGTGTTAAAGGCCCTTAATGAGCGAGCGATCCAATATAAATGGACCTTCCCGTTTGGTTTGATCTTTGAATGGGTGGGGTCCCAAAGTCGAATCACCTCACTTCAGCAAGGGGCTGATCATCTTCGCATTGACCTAGAGGAAACCTCCTCGGGTGCAGGTAGTACGGGCTCGAGTAGCCGACCCAGATCAAGGCCCTGGGAGTGGACAACGGTTCGAGAGAAAAGAAGGGGACCCAGAGGAGGCGACCAGCGGAGTGATGGAAAATCTAGTGAAGCAAGAAGTGACCCTTTGGCGCAGCCTTGACCCGGAATGGTGCAGATAGGGGTGGTGGGCCTCTACAAAGTGCATAGAAGCTTAGGGGTCGCAGGTGGCGCAGCCATGTTGGAAACGGAAAGGGCGCAGATGCCCGAGTTTGGTGGGATGAGTGGGCGGGAAGGTATTAGCCTTCAGGGGGGGAGGTGGTTGGGAGGGGGGGTTCAACGACGAGCAGATGGTGGGAGGGTTGGTGGGAGAGGCACTGCCGCTCAAAAGGAAAAAGCTGGAGCATTTTACGCAGAAAGAGGCCAGATATTATGGGGCTTCAGGAAACACACTTGCTGCATAAAGACCAGGGCAGATTGAAATTGCGCGGTTTTGACCAGATCTTACATGCCTCAGGTCATTGTAAAGCAAGGAGGGGTCGCCCTGGCTATTAGGAACACCGTAGATTTCAGACCTTGTGAGGTGATTAGGGATAAGGAAGGGAGGTATATTGTGGCCAGGGGGAAGTACCAAGGGGCCCCATATACAATAGCTGTAGTGTATGCACCTAACATCGGCCAGGAGCATTTTCTGCAATGGGTTCTGAAACTGTTAGAAGAGCGCTCTTGGAGTCAGATTGTTCTTCTTGGGTACCTTAACATAGCATGGGACAGGGACAGAGCTGGAGGGAGGGGGGGGGGGGGAGCTGTAATGTCAGCAGAACTGAAGGAAAAAATTGGTAGGTTGGGGCTACGAGATGTTTGGAGGGTACTAAAGGGGAACGAGGAGGGCCACACTTTTTTGTCAGGTGTCCATGGATCACAATCTAGTATTGATTATATATGGGTTTCGGTAGGTCTATTGGGTGGTATTCGGGAAGTATATACAGGACCGATAGGGATAACGGACCACAAAATAGTCTCTCTGGTGATGGATATGGGTCAGAGGAGAAGGGGAGTTTGGGGTTGGAAATTCCCAGGGTCCATTCTGAGGGACCCAGTAATTGGGGGGACATTGAAGAGAAGATCAAACTCTTTTTAGATACCAATAAGAAAGAGGACACTGGGGAGGGTACAAGGTGGAATGCATTCAAGGCCACCCTTAGGGGGGGAACTAATAGCGATCTCGGCCCACCGAGTGAAGCAATTGCAAGTGCTGGAATCCCAATTAGAAGTAGAGGTGGCTAGAGAGGCTGCGGGTAGCACCACTTCCCGGAGAGCAATGTGGGAATATAGGAAAGCAGTGGGGCAGCTGGAGCTCTTGCGTACCAAGAGGGCAGAGGGAGCCTTATTATCTGTGCGGCAACAATATTATGCAAAGGCTAATAAAGCTGACGCCCTTTTGGCGCGCTTATTAAGAGGTAAAAGGGCGAGAAATGCGATAACAGCATTGAAGTTAGGCATAGGGGAACGGGTCACGAAGCAAGAGGAAGTGCAGGAGGCCCTGACGGAGTATTACGATTCCCTCTATGCCTCCCAACATCCTCGAAGCGAAAGGCAGGAGGATTTCCTGCAAAAAGTACGGCTGGGGGAAATCAGCTGGGAGACGAGTGAAACCTTGAACCGTGAAATCTCAGAGGAGGAGGAGCGTGGAGTGATAAGGGGTCTACCAATATGCAAAGCCCCTGGCCCGGACGGCTATACTGCTGCCTTTTATAAGTTGTTCATCTCACAGCTGGCCCCGCATTTAACTTCACTGTTTAATTCATTTCGTCACTCAGGTAGAATTGCGCCCTCCATGGAAGAGGCTAAGGTTACCATCATCCTTAAACCAAATAAAAATCCAGAAGAGTTTCTTACCGCCCTATAGCTGATTAATATTGACGCTAAGATTTGTACTAAGATCCTGGCGAACAAACTTGATTCCATCCTCCCGCAATTGATACACCCCGATCAGGCCAGGTTTATTAGGGGTAGACAGACCATGGACAATATTAGACGAGTGGCCCATATAATTGAAAAAGTGCAGAAAACGAACACTCCCGCGGTCCTGGTGGCGCTAGACGCGGAAAAGGCTTTCGACCGCGTGGAGTGGCCTTTCCTGTTCCGTGTAATGGAAAAGATGGGTGGGGGGGGGGGGGGATTTATCTCTATGCTAAGGGCCAATTATCAGATGCCCTCTATTAGAGTGATGGTGAACGGGGTTGCTTCCAGAAGGATACTCCTGCAGAGAGGAACAAAGCAACGCTGCCGGCTTTCCCCAATACTCTATGTGATCTAGTTAGAATCGCTATTACAGGCTTTCAGGGAGGCTACAGAGATTCAGGGTATTCCCTTCATCGGAGAGAAACATAAGGTAGCAGCCTTTGCTACTCATGCTCACGGCACTACGGGAATCATTGCAGGCTAGTGTGACCCTCCTGGAAACTTTCGGGAAGCATCAGGGCTAAAAATCAATGCCAACAAGTCAGAGGTTCTGAACTTAACACTTGGAGCGGCGGAAAGGGATAGTCTGAAGGTGAGCACTCACTTTCTGTGGAGCCCGGGAGGGATCCGTTACCTGGGGGTGAGAATTACGCCAACTCTGGTAGGATGGTATGCGGCAATTTACCCCCCCTCCCGCTTCTTAAGGCAGTCAAGAAGGACTACCAAGGGTGGAGAGATCTAAGGGTGTCATGGGTGGGGCGGATAGCCGCGGTTAAAATGGTTACACTCCCACGGCTATTGTACTTATTCCAAGCGGTGCCGCAGCCGGTCCCGGTGAGCTTCTTCAAGGAGCTGGGAACGCTGACCAAGGGATTTATCTGGGAAGGGAAAAGACCCAGGGTGGGAGCCAGGCTTCTGATGGCATCGAAGGGCGAGGGTGGCCTTGCATTGCCAAATTCTCGGCAGTACTATGAAGCAACACAACTCCGCATTATCAGGGAATGGCTGAAGGGGGAGGAAGGAACACGAGACAAGTTATGGGTGTGGATGGATAGGGGGGTGGCGCACCGAGACCTAGCTGAAGTACTGTGGCTCCCGAAACCACAAAGACCTCGACATCTTTACGAGAGTTCCATTACCAAAATTATGGCTGATATTTGGGACAAGTTGGCGGGCCCCAAGGGGATCACCACATTCTTGTCCCCCTTCAACCCCCATCTTCGGCAATGGAGACTTTTCCCCAGGTCTGAAGAGAGGCGCTTTCACGAAGTGGCAAGAGGGAGGTTGTAGGAAATTGTGCGATGTTTTGTGGGGGGGAATTGTTATCGTTTAATGATTGTAAGAGGTACTTCGCAGTACAAGAGGGGGAGAGGCTGAGGTACGCACAGATACGCCATTGGGTACTACACCCAGGGGTCAACATGGCGGCCACAAGGGAGCCAACGCCTTTTGAAAAATTCCTACTCACTAATGACGGAGCAAAGGGCCTCATTTCCAACATCAATAAGATTCTGGACAGCGCAAAGGCAGGGGTCCAATGGGGTTATATACGGGAATGGGAATGGGTCCTAGGGCGTGAGATTAGCAGGTTGTACTGGGAAAGGTTGTGGAGGAGAATTCCTAAATTGGTCAAGGCGTCCCACTTACAGGAGGCATAGTATAAGATTCTATTTGGGTGGCACTATACTCCTGTCTGGCTTCATAGGATTTACACAACAGTGTCGGGGAAATGTTGGAGGGGTTGTGGAATGGCGGGCTCTGCGGAGCATATTTGGTGGAAATGCCCAAAAATGTAACCGTTTTGGGCAGAAATAAGGAAGGCACAGGAGCAAGCCTTCGGCCTGGGAGATGAAAGAACTCCAGCACAAATACTTTTAGGCTTTCGGGACGACCCGGGGGCAGGGGAACCTAGAGGAAGGGAGAAAGCTAAGGTGATAATGACTCTTGAGGCTATGCTGTTAATAGCCCAGAGATGGAAGGGCCCTGAGGTGCCTATGCGTCAAGACTGGCTCCGGAATATGTGGGAAATTGTGGCTTTGGAATGGGTGACTTACACCATGGACGATAAAGTACATCGCTTGCGGATTGGGGGGAATTATTGAACGTCCTTAAAGATGACTTTAGGGAGATGTGGTGCCCGCAGTGTTTGAGATTGTTGGACTTCCAGTGACTGTGGAGTTTCAGCCCGTGAGGATGACGGCTAAAAGGTTTAAGCTTGATGCCGACGGAGAGGGGGGTGGGGAGGGAGGAGGGGTGGAGGGAATGTTCTGTTTGTTATCTTGTGAAATTCAATAAAAAGTTTTCAAAAAATAAAAATATGTCCTCCTGGCCATGGCTTGCTAAAAACATTGCATCAAACCAACCTCGCCAGAGGCACGAGTTTGGATGGATACAAAATGTGTGGGGACGAGTACCAGCTGTAGCCCACTGGAAAGATGACCAGGTGTCTGTATAGAACAGGGTATCTTTGATGAGATAAAGATGAAAGCAAGCCTGGCCGAATGCAAGACTGTCCAATCCACCTGCAGCACAAATGGGTCATGAGCTAACAGACATTTAGTACGAAACTCAGAAAACCCAAACATGTTCTAGATCTAGTGGTCCCCACTGCAATTTGATGGAGGAAAGGTCAGTGCCTAGAGGGGCGTGATCAGCATGTCAACCTGTTGGGGTGGGTGGGGCACAAAGTGTGACGAGGGCAATTGACTCCCTTACCAATGTACAAGGGCTCAGCCTTGTACCTTTCTGAAGAATATAACTAACTATGGCTCAAAATCCTCAGAAAAAGCTCCTCCACTGAACAGTTGCAGACTAGAGTGTGAATTTCTCCCTATGGAGGACTGCCTGGTAACTGGCCCCTTCAAGCACTTAGCGCAAGCACGTGTAACAACTCCTCTGACAGTGGGCTTGGGGTGTTGCGGTGGTGAACTACATCTGTATGCAAAAACCTTCTCAAGTCTGGTGCTGGCAGGAAAAGCACCATGGCAGGGTGAAGGCGTAATAGAAGCATCGCTTATCTTCCTGATAGCCTTCAGGAAATGAACAAGTATAGCCTGATGCAGATGACGGAAGATGTGTTCCCAGCGCTGCAACCAGTCACCATATATTCACCAAGAAAGGGTGTTGCACACAGATCACAAGTTCCAATTGTGGTTGGGCCACAAGCACTCAAGGCAAACCGGTTTCTGTCTGAAAATTGGAGCTTGTTTTGGCAGAATAGGTCGATAGGGAAAGTATCTGCTGGAGCTAAGATGCAAGCATTGCAAATGAGAACATAAAAAGTGGGATAGGAGGGGAAAATGTCCAAATGTTGTGCATAGTGCTTTTTGTATGGATAAAAAGAGTTGCAGGTGAATCCAGGGGTACATAGTACATTTTCTGGCTTGGCTTAGGCTTTTGATGTGCAAAAGGCTCCTTTCCTGTCCCTGTTGGATAGACATCTTAATAAGCATGGGGGAATGGGGATGCGATAGGAGTATACGGCATGCTTGTTTTTTTTATTTTATAGCCATAGGAGTAAAAGGCATCCCAATTTACTCAGTTTTCACACATACCTGGGGAACCCAGACGTGGAGTCACTTGCTCACTGTGCGCAGAGAGGCACAGCTTCACCTCACTGATGAGGCCGAAACACGTGTCTCGGGTTGCTGTTGGCACTCCTGTTCAAAGGAGGTTTGCCAGGCATTTCGGTGCTGGACTTCCCTTGTGGGTGAGACAAAGACTGATCTGCAAATGAATATTCCGCCTTTGTGAAAAGTGAGTAAAAAGTGATGGCTGCGGACTTTCAAAGTGGGAAAAAAAAAAACACAGAACAGGTTATCATGCCATGTTCTTTCTAGAGAGGGGTGCTTGCTACCTTTTTTGTATTTTCCACACATAGCTTGAGTTAGAAAACTAATAAAATAATTTTATGTGTAAAACACTACGGATTGAGGTGCAATTTGCAGTACTTTTATGAATCTGGAAAACAATGAATTCTTCACAAAATCATTTAAAAAAATATAAATCTTACAAAACAAGCATTTTGAATGTACATTTTAAATCGTATTTGATTAACAAACATTAAACAACTCACTGAGTTTTGTAGGATTGGGGGATGGGTTCCCATTGAATTCAATTGCTGTACGGGATGTGAATTTTAAAGCGATAGATCAAAGTAGAAAAAGGAGAAGAGGCAAGGTGCTGCCAACTATAACCAATTGTCAGGCCAAGTGGCATCAGATGAATTCATTTGAACAAAGTGAATGGCTGAGAAGAACAAGTTACTTACCAACTGGCAATGTTCTTTCGATTGGATGTTCCTCCAACATATTCCTCATCTTAGATGTAGTCCATCCAGCTTTAGCTGCTTTGGAAAAAAAATTTGCGCCAGAAGGCGCCGATGTGGCCGAGTCGATGGTCCCTCAAAGGCCTCCGTCGAGGGTAACGTCATCGGGTATACAAGTAGCACGGGCGGTGCTCGTTGGCCTCAGTTCTGCTTTTCACCCTCTTGCTCTACTGTGTAGATTGTGCCGGTAGTCAGGTATTAGCCTTGCGAGAGTTGAAGTGGCAATAACCTGGAAAATCTACAGAGGGGTAGGATGGGAGGGCGATGAGGAACATCCAATCGAAAGAACGTTACCAGTTGATAAGTAACTTGTTCTTCCAATGGATTGTGTCCTCCAACGTATTACTCATCTTAGATAGACTCCCAAAGCAGTATAGAAAAATCTCTGGAGGAGGGAGTAGATTTTTGATACCATTATATGGCAGAATATAGCACTGCATTACCAAAATTCAACTCCTTAGACTGGAAGCATCCAGACTATAGAATTTTGAAAAAGGGTGCAGCGATGACCAAGTTGCTGCTTCACAAATGGATTTTATGGGAACACACAGTGCCTTAAGTGGCACTACAAAATGAGCCGGGGCTCATCAAGGGGGCGTAGCCTAACGGCGGGGGTCCCGCTGGCCCGTTAGGCCACGCCCACTGACAAGCCCCGGCTCAATGGGCTACAGGCACTCCGGCCAGGCAGCCTTTTGTAGAGATCAGGACCCTCTCCCCACTGGGGGAAGAGGGTGCGGATCTCAGCATTTCTAAAGGCTTGCCTGGCAGGGGATAGCGCCTTGCCTATTTAGCCTTAATGGAGGCGCTGCCCCTCGCCAGCTTGGGAGGGACATCCTCACCATTGAGGCTGAAAGTGCGAGGCCGCTGGAAGCATAGGCCGTTTTCCTAAAGACAAACTCCCGCGAATCTGCGGGAGCTTCAGTATTTAGAAAGCAAAGCTTTTGCTTCCAGCAGTCTCATGTTTTCTCCATAATGGTGGCGCCGGCCCAAAGGCATCTCTTGCTTACAGGGATGCCTCGCAGGTGCAGCGCCACCATTATGGCTGAAAGGCATTTTCTTCTGAAGCCTGAAGCTCTCGCACACGAGCGAGAGCTTCAAGCTGTAGAAAAAAAAGCCTTTTCGTGTAGTAGCTGGGGCTTCCAGGGGAGATTAGTGGGCCCGGGCAGGGTCCCGCCTCAAAACGAAATTTCACAGCCTGCCGGGGCCCAGCCCCAGCAGGCCCCGGCCCACTTAAAGCCCTGGGAACCCCTCTTTGAAGGGCTGTCGAAGAGGCAATGCCTCTGGTGGAATGGACCCTTAAGCCTTCTAGTGGGTCTTTTTCCACCAATCTGTAGCATTCTGAAATGCAAAGCACAATCCAATGTGATATGGTTTGTTTTGACATCGATTGACCCAATTGGCTTCCGGCGTAGCCAATGAAAAGTTGATTATCCACTCTAAGTTTGGAAAGCCTAGAAATGTAAAATCCTAGAGCTCTTCTCGGGTCCAACCTGTGCAATCTTTCCTCCTCCTTACTAGGATGAGGTGGAGGGTAGAATGCGGGTAGAACAATTTTCTGATTTAAATGAAAATCGGACACAACTTTAGGTAAAAATGAGGGTTTAACCCTTAATACACTCTGTCCCTATGGAACACAGTATAGGGTGGCCCAGAAGACAGTGCCTGCAATTCGATCACTCTTCTTGCAGATGTTGAAGCAACTAGGAAAGCAGTTTTCCATGTTAGTAATGTTAATGGACAAGCGTGCAAGGATTCAAAAGGGGCACACAGAGTTTTAGAACCAGATTAAGATCGCAAAATGGTACTTGGAAAGGGTAAGGAGGAAACACATTGGTGAGTACTTTTAAGAATTGTACTATTAAAGGAATTTTGAAATAGGAGCGTTCTTCCAACGAGCACTTGAAAATGGAAAGCACTGCAAGATGACCTTTAATGGTCCCAACATTTAGACCTCTATGTGCTAGGGACAAGAGGAAGGACAACACTTCCGGAATGGAACATAGCAAAAAGGATCCACATTCTTTTCTCTGCACCAGTTGCAAAACTTTTCCCAATGGCAACGGTATAGAGATTTTGTTGCTGGCCATCTTGCTGAAAGCAACACCTCAATGACGTCATCTGGAAGGTCCCAATCCTTGTATCTCAGCCTTTCAGATACCAAGCATGAAGGTTGAATGTTGACCTCTGGATGGAGACCCTGGCCCTCCATTTGTGAGAGAAGGTCCTCTCTCTGAGGAAGATGTAATGGAGGGCAGATGGACACGTCTAGAAGGTCCAGGAACCACATTCTCCTGGCCAAATCCGGGGCAATTAGGATCATGCCGTTTCCGAACCCTCTCAATCTTCTGATGACCTGAGGAATGACGGGAATCGGCGGGAAAGCATATGATAGTGGGAAGTTCCACTCCACCACAAACACCTCCCCCTAGGGCTCCTCTCGGGGGAAATTCCCTTGGCAATACGTTTCGCACTTCTTGTTGATTCTGGTCGCAAATAGGTCCACTTGAGGGGCTCCCCAAAGGGTGAAGATCTCTTGAATGACTTCTTGAGCGAGTTCCCACTCGTGGGACACCGTCCTCTGCCTGCTCAGAGTGTCCGCCGTCATATTCTCCTCCCCGGCTAGATGAACTGCTGTTAAAGAGATTCCTTCTTGAATTGCCCAATACCAGAGCCGCATTGCCTCTCAGCACAGAGGTAGTGACCCTACATCACCTCTTTTGTTTAGATAATGCATGGCCACTGTGTTGTCCGTCATTATCAGGACATTTTTTCCTCTGACAGATGGCAGAAAAGCCTTCAGCGCTAGTCTGATTGCTCTCAGCTCTAAAAGGTTGATGTGTAGTTTGGACTCTGTTGGAGACCAGCGACCGCTGATTGTCAGATCGTTGGCATGAGCTCCCCAACCCATGAGTGAGGCGTCCGTCACTACTGTAATCTCCGGCCATGGTTGCCAAAACTGTTCTCCTTTTAGGATATTCTCTGTGCAAGTCCACCACAGAAGATCCTGCCGGACCTTGTTCAGAATCAGAAGAAAATCTGTCATTTGACCCAAGAACTGGGACCATTGAGTCTTTAAAGCCCATTGAAGGGATCTCATCCTCAGGTGTGCCTCTGGCAATATGAAGATGCAGGATGACATGAGGCGGAGCAACCTTAAGAAGTGGTAGGCCTGGAGATTTTGGGCATTTTGGAATTTGGACACCATCTGAAGAATGTCTTGAGCCCTCGACTTGGGAGGCAAGCTCTTTCCCAAGGATGTGTCTAATGCAGCCCCTATGTACTGGAGCTGTTGGAAATGTGTCATTTGTGACTTCTTGAAATTGAGGGAGACGCCCAGTCTGTGGAGGAAGTGGTAGGTGACTTTCAGATGATCCAGTGCTTGTTCGGCAGAACGTGCCCTAATCAATCATCAAGGGAGGAGTAGACGTGAATCGCGACTCTCCTGAGGTGCGCTGCCACCACTACCATTAACTTGGTGAAGACCCTCGGGGTGGAGGTCAATCCGAATGGCATGACTCGAAACCGATAGTGAGTCGCCAACTACGAACCTCAGGTATTTTCTGTGCTTGAGATGAATTGGCACATGAAAATAAGCATCCTGGAGGTCCAATGACACCAACCAATCCTGAAGTTGCAGGGCCTGAAGTATCTGAGAAAGAGTAACCATCTTGAACTTGTCCTTCCAGAGGAGCTTGTTCAAACCCCTTAAGTCCAAGATGGGTCTCAGTCCTCCGTCCTCTTTTTTTGGGGATCAAAAAGTAAGGGGAGTACCATTCCTTGTTCCTCTCCGCTACAGGTACTGGCTCTATAGCACCTTTCTCCAGCAGGGTTAGAACTTGCTGCTGTAGGAGCAAGTCTGAAAACTTCAAAGGGTGTCTCCCTGGTGGAATGCTTTGAGGTTGCATTAGAAAAGGAAGGCAGTAACCTTGGGCTATTATTTCTAGAGCCCAAACATCTGAAGTAATGGCTCACCATTCTTGCAGATGCGGTGACAGCCTGCCTCCGACAGGTGTCTTGTGATGCAAGTCCTCAAAGTGGTTTTGTGGCGATAGCTGCAGCCGCTGATGGCAAAGAGGATGCAGCTGGAGATGGCTTTGCACGCTTTCCTCATCCACCGCGAGTGGCCCTTCTCTGGTCCCCTTTGACTGGCCATTCCTCTCGCCTTTCCATATGAGTAGTAACAATAGGATCGTCCCCCTCCAAGATTGTCCTGACGCACGAAAAGGCTGAGGTTGTCTAATAGCAGCTCCTAAAGACTTGGCAGCTGCTTTTGAGGTCTGCAACATCTCAAGGCTCTCGTCAGCTTTGTTGCCAAAAAGGTGAGACCCGTCAAAGGGCATGTTCAGAAGATGTTTTTGCACGTCTGGTGCGAAACCAGACTTCCATAACCACGCAAATCTGCACATTACTATGTTAGTGCCCATGGACCTGCTCACACTATCTGCAGTGTCCAATCCAGACTGAAGGGATTCCTGCATGGCCTCCTTTCCATCTTTAACAATGGCTAGGAATCCTTCCCTTTCATCCCCTTCTGGTATGTCCTCTGCCGCCATTGCAATGCACTCCCACAGAGAATACGAAAATGTTGCCAAGGCACATGTGGAGTTGCCTGGTTTTAATGGCATACTCCCAGCTGAAAATACCTTGCATGCCCAACCATCCACACGCTTGTCGTCCCTATTCGGAGGGATAGAAGGGTACGCCACCTTATTTGAAGCTGTGGCTGCCTGGACCACCAGACTCTCGGAAATGGGTTGTTTAGACAGATAGCCGGGGTCGCTACTGGAAGGGCAGTATTTTGAAGTAAGGGATTTATTCACTAGAGGAATGGAATCCAGAGTCTCCCAATTTTTGGCCACAGTATTTACAAGGCTACATGGAAGGGTAAAATCGGATCTTCGGTGGGACCATGATCCAATATATTGGTCAGATCATCCTGGATGAATTGAGTTGGTGGTCTAGCCCATCCTAAATATTCAACCACCTTTGTAATTAGTTGACGGTATGAGGGACTGGCATGTTCCCCTCGTTCTGGCCTGCCAAAATCTGTTTCAGGCGAAGTATCAATGCCACTTGTATTATGTAAGGTTTCTACCAGGTCCCTCATCCTGCTTTTCTCAGAAATCAGGCATTCTGGGACATTTGGGGTGCCATATTCCAGTCTAAAAGGAACATTCTCCTCATCAGATCTCTCCTGTTCTTCAAATATTGAAGTTAAGAATTTTTCGAATACTTTCCTTGGAAGAGTTTTAAAAACCTTTTCTGGGAGAGGTGGGAGAGGTGGAACCTGAAGGCATTACAGCCTTTGCAGCCTTCTCTTTTGCTGTTATTTTTACAGCTTCTAGCTGAGTTGGCTGAGTTTGAGCCTTTGGAACATTTGGAAATAGTGGTCGTCGACGAAGCTGGCTTCGAGGGCATCGAGGCGCTCTTCGAAAACTTGCCCTTTGAAGTGCGTCGGGTTTCAGACGGTGTCAGTGACCTCAAACGGCCGACTCGAGCGGTCTTTTTCGCTCGGCGTCCTGGAAGGTTCCCGATCCTTCCTCCTTCGATCACCCGGGCTCGAGGGTGCATGAGTGTCGGAACGATAACGCTCCCGGCCGGCTTTTGAAGGAGGCGCGAACCGAGGCTTAGCTTTTTCAAACACCTCCATCATTTTTATCCTGAATGCTTCCCACTCTTCAGAGGAAGAATGTTTTGTGGGGCATTTCATTCTTTTTGGGGATTCGTCCGAGTACGAGGTGGAAGGGGACCGGTGGCGTCTTATTTTTTGGACTTTTTCATTGAAGACTAAGAGCGATGAGAATCGCTTCGGGACCTAGACCGATGCCTTTCGCGTCGAGGAGATTGCTCCTCACGGGACCTCGACTCGACGCTAGAGGCTTTTTGGTCGGGTTTACGACCTACCTGCAGTTTTCCCTTCCTCTCTCGCAAGGCCTTCCCCGTCACCGCCTGACACTTCGTACAGGCCTCCATTTCGTGGCCTTCCCTGAGGCACCACAGACATTCCTGGTGTGGGTCCGTGATGGACATTTTCGAACTGCAGGAGTTACACTTTTTGAATCCTGATCGCGGGGTCGTAGTCAGAGTCGACGACGAAGACATATCCAATATCTTCAGTAAATGCGTCACAGAAACTACTTGAGGCGCGCCGAGTCTCCGAAGCAACACGTACTGCGGAAAAACAGAACTGAGGCCAACGGGCGCTGGGCAAGCTACTTGTATGCCCGATGACGTCACCCTCGACGGAGACCTTCGAGGGACCATCGATTCGACGACATTGATGCACAGTGCCCTCCGCTGAGAAAAACTTTCCTAAGCAGCAAAAGCTGAAAGGAATACATCTAAGATGAGGATTACTTTGGAGGATACAATCCATGCGAAGGTCATGGTGTGTGCGGTAAAGAAATATCCATTTGAGGCAGTTTAACCTGGAGGGATTCTGAGCTCCATACAGACTTACGTTTTGGCTGTTGGCTCACCTTGTTCATGCTCAACACCCATTTCCTCAGTCTTTCTGCCAAAGTTCTGGAAGGGAAGCCCTAGCAAGCAGCAATGTTCCCAACCACCAAGAAGTGAAAACGACAAAGGCGCTCTTCTTGAGGATCCCCTTTGCTAACATTTTGCTCCTCACGTTAATATTTATTAGGCGCAAGAGAAGTGCACATGGTTGACTTGTTGGCATTGGTAGAGATAAATACCCAAGGCACTGGGAGTGATTGGGCAGGAAAAGTACTGAGCGGTGTGTTTGCATTACCTTGGAGCTTCGTTTAGCAGTTTGAACTCTACCCTGCTATTCACAGCATTGCGTGCTGCAGATAGCTCTTGCTGTGGCCCCTTCTGCTTCCTGGAGGAGGCGGAGCCACGCTGCATCACGTGACGGATCACGTGACTTATCCGGACCTTTTATTCAGCCGTGAGTCACCCTTGCGGCGTTAAGCCCGGCGGGGAAAAGCCCATCAGCTGTTGTGCGGCTGTTAGGCGCTGGTGGTGCCAGATTCACTCGGGAAGTGCGCCTATGTGCAGACTGTGGCAGGGAGACAAGGCAGCAAGGTAACTGCAAGATCTATTTATTCTGAAAAGACCTGTATATCAACCTGGTACTTCTGAAATCTTAGTAATTCGGCCTGGTCTGACTAACGGTTCACAATGGCGGACTCACCGGTCTCAAAGCTCTCGCCATATAGGACAGGGGTGGGCTGCTACCCCGAGGTAGCCATTACATGCAGCACTGCCTCATTCGAAAATATTTTACAAACAAATGTGGAAACGGCTGAGGAGGTGGTGAACGGATCAAGTATAGGAGAAGGGGAAGGCTCCCACACACAGCTTCACCTACAGCCCCAACAGTCTTCCAAGACCCCGGATACATCAGTGCCCCCCATAGAAATTGAAAATCGGGGACTTTTTAATAGCACGGTGGTCATTGACGATAGGGGCCAGAACGCGAAACCACAAATAGGACTGTCCCCCAAGGCCACAGTGTGGGAGGTTTCGCCCAATTCGATTCCCTTTAATTCTACTCTCTCCTCCCCAAAGGACTTGGGCGCAACTTATGATGAGACGGGTTCTCTAAGGCCAACCGCACCTCCTGTAGTGAACCCCTTTGTCTTCGGTTCCTTAAATGGGAACAAAAGAGATCAGCCTCCAGCAAAAAAATCGGACAACGGTTGGAAACCCTTCGGGATTTCCTTACTGAACACCGATTTCCACACAAACTATTCAAGTACGAACCAGCAAAACAGGGTGACTATTCGAGAGTGTCTTCTGGACCCCTCTACGCCACGGTCTAGATCCCAACAAATGACCACCACAGGGTCGTACACATTTATCCCCGAGCGTAAGGGGTCATCACCAAATAAATGGGGGGGGGGGGGAGTCTCTTGCCTCAGTCAACAAAACTTTACTTCAGGGACCCCTACAAAGATTCCATAAAGGAGTATTCCCCCAGCAAGCGCCGTTTCCAAGTAAACGGCAAAGAAGACAACCCTCTCCCACAGACGAGGATCTCTTGTCCGTCTTGGAATCAACTCAAGGAGATGCTCCTTCTAAAAAGGATCCCCAAATCGATCCTGGAATGATCACAGCTTTTGCTCTTGTAATGGCCCCCTTTATGAAACTTATTGAGTCGCAAAATGATCAGCTTCGGGACCATACGACAACAATCGCAATGTTGTTTTCTAAAATGATCTTTATAGAAGGCTTTGTTTCGGCAATTCAGTAGAAACTCGAAAAAAATGACGAACATACGACAAACATTTTGAAAAGTATCATCGAGCCAATCATAAAAGAAAAAGAAATAAGAAGATCGGAAAGGACAAGTCTCAGGTTAGGGAGTGCAGGTGGCCCAGAGAGTGGTCCGACTTCCCTGGAACAGACTCATAACCAGCAGGTGGTTCTGTCTACAAAGAGTACTTTTGAGGAACTTTCCACTATCACATACAAGGACAGTTCTACCAACACGGACCCTGCTGTGCGGGCAATTAGCCCAGTAACGAAGGAGGGTAGGCTAGCACCGAAGGAAGGATGTTCAGCATCTTCCATTGCAACTAATACTCTGCCCCTGGTTACACGGGATCAGCTCGAGGCTCCAGTGCCAACTAGCAACATCAAATTATTTGACTTATTTAAGAAACCAAAATCAGGTTTATCCCCAATGAAGGAAGGTCTACTTAAAGTAAACAAGAAAGGCGACAAAAACTATGGGGAAAATAGTCATACCAACGGACAAACCTATAGGACAGAGACCTTTGCCTACAAGAAAACCCACATTGAGATCTAAAATTGCAACTGGTCTATCCCTTCCAAGGAACTTGGCACTTCCTTGCAAACTGCCAAATCATGAGAGACCAGTAATAAAAAAAACAGAAATTGCTCCTGCTGCCCGCCTAAAAGTAACTCCTGATGAGTCCCCTCGCCCACTGGACATCACGTCGACAAATGACAACATGGACATCTCTCTCATGGACTTATCTGTTTATTCAGACATAAACACCACATGGGAGGGGGGAGTCAGGATCGAATACCTCCGGAACAGAAAGTGGTATCGAGGAAGAAGATCCAGAAATATACAGCAAGATAAAAGAAGTCGACCTTAAAGGGGAGACGAAGGCTCAGACGATTAAAGACAGGGCGGTGCGGCTAGTGTCCTTCAAAAAGCCCTCAATGCCCACGTTATCGATTCCGAACTCTGTCTTCGATAAAAAACTCAAGTGGAAAACTAGAGTGCACTCCGGTAGAGCAATATCGGCCAGCCCCACAGAAAAAGAGAGGGCAGACATACACCCATCTAACGCCTTGGTTTACACAACACTGGAAGACAGACGGAACTTTGTTGTCCAGAGATCCCTGGAAACTACCAGTAATAAAGGAGTCAGCCCTGACGCGTCAAAGGAAACAAAAAGAACAGTGTCATGGGCAGAAACAATTGACAGAAAACCGACATGTGGGCCCAACAATCACAATGCCCACAATGGACCGGGGGCAAAAAATGCCAAGGAACACTACAGAATACTATTGGAAAGAACTCTAGGCTACGAAGACAACTTAATTATGAATCGGGCTAACGTTATGAGGCTCTTACAATCCCTTGATCTTCTGGAGAAATTAAAATCGAGGGATTTAGACTGGATCGAATTTCATAATGAACAGCGACACGACAGTGTGATTCTTCACACAACTGATCAAAACACTAAAAATGTACTCTTAGAGTTGGGCCCAAAACTTAACTTATGTGGATTCGTGCTTAGGGTGTTGGAGGAGGAAAACCGATCCGACCGTGTAGCTACTCGGAAACATCTACTACACAACCACCGAAGAACCACTACCAAATCTTATAAGGATCATCCGATGAAAGCAGGAAATAGTGGTAGAGGGACCCGAGAGGTTGATAGTGGAGGAGACCAAGTGCATATTCAATCAGAAAAAGCAGGACTAAACTTGGTGAATAGTCAAGATGACTGGAGTTGGCTGGCTGGGGTCCTATCTGCTAATTCATAATGCCAACACCCATCTATGAGTGCCCACTCCAACTCCAAACCAAAAGGGATAAAGATCATGAGTTGGAACACAAGGGGTTATGTGCATTTACTTGGCAATTCAGCAACACACCTGTCCTCTTACGACCTATTTTGCTTGCAAGAGACCTGGTTGTGTGATCTACCTCTTCTGGACAGGTTTGAGCTATATCTAAACCCCGCAACAAAGGGCTCAAAAGGCAGACCGAGCTCGGGTTTACTGTTGGGGGTAAAGCGCACCAGTGGCATAAAAGTGCTCTCTTCTCTAAACAGAAACCCTTGGATCCAACTTACTAGGATTTCATCCACATCAGAACCAGCTTCACTTACTTCAGACTGGCAGATGCTTATATGCAACGTATACTGGGGCCCGACAGCCCGAGATGAGGACAAACTTATGGAAGTCCTACTGGAAGCCATAGACGACGCCAGGGTTGAATGCCCACTATTTGAAATTCTGCTATGTGGTGACTTGAACATGGAATGTTACGACAAGAAGCAGAGGAAAATAGAGTTCCTGCCTTTGAACGCCTCAAAAAAAATAACGAGAGGCGTGGCCATGGAGAAGGAACTACTAGCCAGAAATATATACTTGGTAAACGGTAACTTGGCGGGCGACAAACCAGCCGCCCGCACATGGAAACGGGGTGCCCAAACAAGTACACTGGACTATATGTTTGCATCAGAAAATCTCTTTGGCAAATTAATATCGTTGGAAGTGATCCCCACGATCCAGAGTGATCACAACATCCTGGAACTCAAATCTGAGGCCTGGAACAAGCTCTCGTCTGTACCAGGCAAACATCTACCAAACCAGTTTCTTGAGTCAACTCCTGGTGGCAATAGACTACGCATGGGAAGAAAAGAGATGGCCCTGGTGCTGGATTCTTTAATCAAGGACCAAGGTCCAAACCTGATAGAATATGCTGAAACACTGAAGATCTTTCGCCCAAAAGTAGTCGCCAAGGAAATTCACCAATGCAAGCGGCACCACTATGATCACCAAGTAGTGACAAAAAAAACTGGTTAAAAAAGCCGGGAGATTATATGTTAAAACTAGAGCACCAGCTGACTTAGTCCTGTATACTAAAGCTAGAAACACCTACAGGAACTGGCTTAAGCAACACAAACATCAAATAATGCAACAAGTCAGTGAGAAGATGCTTCACCTACTATCTACTAAAAACATCACTGGTATTTGGAAGTTGATCAATGAAATAAACATCCCTTCCGACTCAAAAATGGTAAATCCAATAGCCTCAGAAGTTTGGGAAACTCACTTTCAGAACCTTTACTCTATGGGGAAAATCTGTGGTCCTGCCCCATTCTTACCATCAAATGAGCCCTGGGACTTTAAATTTGGAAAACAAGATATTCTAGACCTTATTAAACAGTCCAATTCTTCAAGGGCTGCAGGACCTGATGGTCTCACCAACGACATCCTCAAAAGGGACCCGGAAAAATGGGCTTCGTTCATGCTGGATTTGTATAACAACATAACAAGACTAAAAACGTTACCTAAATCTTGGACGACGTCCATAATTGTGCCGATCTTTAAGAAGGGAGATCGGTCCGTGCCCACTAACTACAGACCGATTGCCCTTTTGGATGTCGTCAGCAAAATATTTGCAGCACTAATCTTGAAACATCTAAATGATTGGAGTCGGCTGGCAGACCATCTGGACCCTTGGCAATCAGGCTTTCGAAAGGGCATTGGAACATCCTTAAATGTGCTACTCATCAACATAATCAAATGCATGGTTAAGGCCAAGAAATATAAGAACATCCATATCGCGTCAATAGACTTGGAACAGGCATTCGATTCTGTTGATCGCGGAATGCTATGGCACAAATTAAGGGAATGGGGATGTCCGACCAACCTGAGAGAACCTCTCGAAGCACTACACACGGGGACAACCCTCAGAGTAAGGTTGGACAGACAGGGCAACCTCTCAAACAATGTGGTGGCCATGCACGGTCTGAAACAGGGCTGTCGGTTGGCTCCCGCTGTTTTTTGCCTTTTTATACCCGACATGCAGGAAGCTTTCGAAGCAGTGAGGTGTTTCCCCCCAAAAATCGCGGAGACCGTCATGGGAAGGCTGTTATTTGGGGACGATCTTCTGTTGCTAGACCAAACGGCCATCGGACTTCAGCGGCAACTAAAGGCACTCGAGTCATACACACAAGGAAACGGCCTCCGTATAAATCCAAAAAAAATTAAAGATCTTGAGGCTAGGACCTATCATCGGCATGAAAAATCTAAGGTGGTACCTTTCCGGGGAAGAAGTACCAGTGGTTTCGTCCATGATATACCTTGGAGTAACTTTAAACAACAGCATCCAAGATGGTCCAGGTATCTGCAGGCTTAGAAGTAAAGTTACGAACTTAGCTTCGCAAGCCTTGTTAATTAAGCGACGATACTGTTCTTTTTCCCTTCGTCCTCTGATAGATTTCTACAAACTGAAAGTTGTGCCAATTCTCACTTATGCAGCAGAGGCGAATTTCTTCATCAATTCAGATGTTTGGAAACTGTTGGGCGGCCTATTCTGGAAAAGAGTATTGGGCTTACCGACATCAACTCCAATGGAAAGTGTGCATAAGGAACTAGGCCTATCGTCCCTTTACATATCTACGGTCTGGAAATCCCTGACACTCCTCTGCAAATGTCTGCACCCCCAGGAAAGAAGTGGATTTGTGGCAATTAACGAAGCAATCAAAAGACAATTGATTCCGGTCCTAACCAAGTGGCAATTAATTTGTTTAGAAATACTGAATACCATAGCACTAAAACCAGACAATCTCATGTTAAATCCGCTCATGGTAAAGAGAAAACTCTTGGACTGGGACTGGATAGCCACCCTGGACAGGCTCAGTGCTTTGCCATCAATCACCCCAGGCATGGACTTGCACTATTGCAGAGGCACCGTCCACCCTTACTTGGATAAATTTCCCTCAAATACGGAAAGACAGCGGTTCTTAAAATTCAGACTAAACCTCTTCCACACAAGAGAAGTCTTAGGGAGAAGAACCAAAAAAGAGGAAAAACCCAGTCTGCTGTGTCGAGGCTGTGGGCAAGAGGCTGAAACCTTACAGCATCTAGTGATGAATTGTGTTACCTTAACTAAGTTCAGAGAGAAATGGTTGGGGACGCACCTTTCAAATTTAAGCACTTTAACCTTGCAGGACAGGTGGCTAATTCTGATAAGGGGGGAAAAAGTATCTACGACCCTGGCTCTGTTGAACTTTATGAGAGAAACCTTTACAATTTTGGACATTTAGTTATTTTTCTCGAGTTATACTGTTTCCCCCCCTATATATATATATATAATTGATGTAACTGGTTTTTTTTTTTCTTCCTTTTCTTCCTTTTTTTCAATTCTTTTCTTTTTATCTCCACAATGCATTTAAAGTTTCCTTTGGTAACTAATTGATGCAATAAAATAAAAAAAAATAAAAAAAATACTTCATTCTTCGTTGCCAAGGATTCCACAGGGGGAAAATGCCAAGCAAGTGAACCTGTGAAATAGATTCCACGTAAGATCGCATCCGTTCACAGACACTGCAGAGTTTGCTTTTTTGCACGCAGGGCACCAGAATAAGATTGACAAGGGAATACATTGTACAGAACAGTAAATGACCTAACCCTGTTAATGTACTTTCGACTAGATATTCCTCCTACGTATTCCTCATCTTTGATATATTCATAAGTCTGTTTGCAGCTTCGGAAACTTTTTTCTCCTAGTAGCAGGCCCTGTAGACTTATGACCCTCGACAGCCTCCGTCCTGTAATCAGCCGTGACGTTGATGCAGGAATAAGAAGCTTGTGCGGTGCCCCGTTGCCTCCATTCTTGTCTAGATCCCCCTCCCCTATATTCTTAGTTCTGCACTAGCTGTAAAATGTGTTCCAACAGCAGCGGTACAGATTTTTATATTTATTGAGCGTGTACCTAGATCTGAGAAGCAACGGAGCGCTTTACAGAGGTATACACCAATACAGATACATAACGGAGTGCATTACAGATGCATAACGGAGCGCTTTTCAGTGGTAACAGAACAGATATAGGGCGGAGGCTAAAATACAGAAGGGGACAGAGGAGGCGTACGGCTGTGGTGGTGAAGAGCGGGCAGAGATGTGTCTAGTGAGTCAGGTGGCGCAACGTGACAGACTTTGTTGCTGGCCTTCTGACCGAAAGCAACACCTCCATTACATCTTCTGGAAGGTCCCAATCCATGAATCTTACCCTCTTAGAAACCAAGCGTGAAGTTTCAGAGTACTGATCTCTGGGTGAAGAATGCGACCTCCCTCTTGCGAGAGTAGATCCTCTTTGGGGAAGACGAATTGGAAGGCAGATAGCCATCTCTAGAAGGTCTGGGTACCCCGTTCTCCCGAAGTAATCAGGATCATTGATTTCTCAAACTTTCTCAACCTCCTGATGACATGAAAAATGACAGGGACTGGAGGGAACGCGTACAGGAGTGGAAAATCCCAGTCCACTACGAACATGTCCCCTAAAGCTCCTCACTGAAGAAATTGCCTAGAGCAGAACAAGTCGGATTTCCTGTTGACACTGGACGCAAACAGATCCACTTGAGGGGTTCCCCAGAGGGCGAAGATCTCCCAAAGTACTTCCTGAGCTAACTCCCACTCATGGCAGACAGTGCTGTGCCTGCTCACAGCGTCCACTGCTGGGTTTTTCTCTCCGGCTAGGTGAACTTCCGACAGAGAATTCCCTCTCGTAGTGCCCAAAACCAGAGCTGCATTGCCTCTCTGCACAGTGGCAGTGACCCTACATCCCCTCTCGTGTGAATACATGCCATTGTGTTGTCTGTCATTATCAGGACAGTCTATCCCCATAGATAAGGCAGAAAAGACATCACTAGTCTGACTGCTCTCAGCTCTAAAAGATTCATATGAAGTTTGGACACCTATGGAGACCAACGACTGCTGATTGACAGGTTGTTCATGTGAGCTCCCCACCATGTGAGGGAGGCCTCTGTCACAACCGTTATCTCTGGCCATGTTTGCCAAAAAGGTTCTCTTTTCATCACTTTCTCCTGACAGGCCCACCAGAGGAGATCCTGTGCGATCTTGTTCGGGATCTGAAGGTGGTCTGTCATTATGCCGGAGAACAGTGACTACTGGGATCAGAGGGCCTAATGAAGGGACCTCATTTTTAAACAGGCTTTTGGCACCAGGAAAATGCAGGATGCCATGAGAAGGAGCAACCTCAGGACAATCAAAGACCGTAAGATACTTGGCACTTGGACACATTTGGACCATCTGCAGAAGATGTTGAGCCCTCAACTTGGGGGGTGGGAGGGTTCCGGCAAGCACCTCCCCTAAATTCCCTTGAGGACGAGTGCAGGACTGCTCCAATAAATTGAAGCTTTTGAGAAGGTGTCACATGAGACATCTTGAAATTTAGGGAGAAGCCCAGCTTGTGAAGGAAGAGGCAGGTGTAGTTGAGATGATCTTGAGCCTGCTTGGGGGAGCAGGTCCTGATCAACCAATTGTCCAGGTAGGGGTGGATGCCACCATCGCCATCAGTTTGAAGACCCTTAGGGCGGAGGTGAGCACGAAAAGCAAAACCCGAAATTGAAATTGGGAAGCGTCAATGGTGAATCGCAGGGACTTTGTGCTTGGGATGGATTGGCACCTGAAAGTAAGTATCATGAAGGTCCAGTGACACCAACCAATCCAAGTCGAAGGGCCTGAAGGATCTGCGATAGAGTAACCATCTTGAACTTGTCCTTCCTGAGGAACTTGTTCAAGCGGCTCAAATATAAGATGGGGCGCAGTCCTCCATCCTTTTTGGGGATTGGAAAATAAGGAGAGTACCAACCTCGATTCCTCTCCGCTACAGGCACTGACTCCATTGCGCCTTTTTCCAATAGGGTGAGAATCTCATGTCGAAGTAGCAGATCTGGATCCTTCAAGGATTGGCTTCTTGGAGGACAGATTTTATTTCATTTTTCTTTTTTAGAAAAGGGAGGCAGTGGCTGTGAGATACTGTCTGCAGTGCCCAAGCATCAGTGGTTATACCTCGCCAACTCCCTCAAAGATAAGTCAGCCTGCCCCCCACCACAGTCCTTTGAACCAAGGACAAAGAGGTTTTGGGTTTTTGCGGAGGGCGAAGAAGTAGAGGCTGAAGAGTCGCCTTATTCTCCCCGTCCTTGTGAACTTAAGAGGTGCTCTTCTGAGCTCTGGGTGAACCGATTTCTTCCCCTTGCAATTGAGGAATAAAAATTAAAGGGCTGGCCCGTCCAATTATGTGAAGACCTCTGCGATGTGATGACGCTGGCATATGACTACTGCCAACGATTTAGCTGCCACCTTAGATGCCTGTAATTTCTCCAAGCTCTCGTCAGCCTTGGAGCCGAAGAGCTGGGAGCCATCAAATGGCATTCCTAATAAGCTGGACTGGACGTCTGGTGCAAAACCTGACTCCCAACCATGCAAATCTTCTGGCGACAGTACTCAAGAGTCCGAGGAATCAAATCCAGACTGGAGAGACTGGCACATGGCATCTTTGCCATCTTGAACAAAGTTTAAAAAACTTTCTCTCTCCTCCTCTTCAAAGATATACTCTGCTGCCAAAGTTGCTACGTCCCACAAGGTGTGCAGGTACTCGCAAGAGCACAAGTCGAATTAATGGCCATCAAGGCCATACTGACTGCCAAGAACACCCTCTTCCCCAAGGCGTCAAACCTCTTAGCATCCCTATCTGGTGGGATAGTTGGGTAGGCTGCCGCCTTTCAGGATGAAGTGGCTTTCTGACCCACCAGACTGTCCAGGGTAGGACATCTTGAAAGTAAACTTTGATACATTGTGGCAGGTCTGTATTTCCTAGTCAGATCTTTATTAACAGCCAGTGAAGTATCTGGCTTCAACCAGTTTTCCAATACACTGGTTATTAAAGCTCTGTGAAAAGGCAACACCGGCTCCCTCGGGGGACCTCTATCCAGGATGCCTGTGAGATCATGCTTCTCAAAGATAGCCTATGGTCTACGTCAGCGCAGATAGTAGGTTACATTTCCCATAACAGACCTATAGGAAGGGTCAGCATGTCCAGCAGAATCTGGACTAGCAAAATCAATTTCCGTAAAAGTGTCCAAGCCACTAACATCTCTCAGAGTGTCCACAAGATTATGAATTCTGGACTGCTCAGGGATTAATTCTTCAGGCACATTAAGAGTGCCGAACTCCAAGTCAAAAGTCTCATCTCCCTCTTCCTAGTCTACCTCAAACATCGACCCAATGGCCTTGAAGTCTGGCCTTGGTAAAAGTTTCAAAATCTTCAAAGAATCCTTCAAAGACTTTGAGGGTGTCGACAGCACTGGCAGTGAAGACGCTTGCGAGAGCAAAACAGGCCTCGACAGACCCTGTGTCCGCTCTTTCAAGGGAGTCAAGGGGGAAGGTTTTGGCTTCACTTGATGGGGAGACGAAGCCTCCTTCGATGGAAGGAGACTTACTGCCTGGGCTCTTAAGTGCACAAGAAGTGGTCTCTGAAGATGCCCTGCCAGCCTTACTAGGCACAGTGGGTTCTGAATCCTTCTTGGGTACCTACAAAGGGGAAGCTGGAGCCACTTTCTTAAACACCTCCAGCATCTGGAGACAAACATTCTCCTAGTCATCCCGAGATGTCAACTTGTTGGGAATGCTTAACTGCATTTTATCAGGTGAGGTGTCTGTCGAAGACTATTGCGAATGATGGCGACTTTCAACGATTTTTTGGGGGATGAGTACACATTACAAGATCTAGAGTGCTTATGTTCAGATCGGTTCTTCACAGGGGAACTCGCCCTGGATTCATCCGACAACCTCCTTTTGGTAGGGGTTGATTGTCATGGACTCACAGAACCTGCAATCATCGGTTTTATGGTCAACTCCCAAACACCAAAGGAAGATCTGATGTGGGTCCGTAATGGACATTATAACTCCACAATCTGAACACCTTTTGAAAAACGTTTTCGGCGTAGACATCAGAAACCTTTGAGGTTTTTAAAAAACAGTGTGAAAAATAATCGCTGTGGCGATGAACTGTCTGAAGCATGCAGAGCATGCCGAAAAACAGAACTGAGGCAACAGGCGCCATGTGAGCTACTTATATCTGCGTCAACTTAACAGCAGAGCACAGCTGTCGAGGGTCATGAGTTGACGCCTGCAACTACGAGAAAAAAGATTCTGAAGCTGCCTTCAGACATACGAATATATTAAAGATGAGGAATATGTGGGAGGACACATTTAATTTGAAATTTACATTTTGAAGTGTGTTGAGTTTCCCTTCCCAATAAAAGCAGAGGCCAAAGACTGGTGGGTTGTGCAGTGTACAGAGGGGCGTGTCTGGCACATGCGTTACCCACTGAAAAAAAAATTATTTATTCAATTTATTTGAACATTTTAAAGAGTGAAAACCTCAATATGATGCAAATTGCATTATGGTTAGTAGAAATGGAGACTAAATACCGAAGGATACACAAAGTATGTACAGATGGAGGTGCAAGGGTGGATAAAGATTAGGGTTATTTGGGGGAACGTGCCAGAGAAGATCAGGGGAGCAGCAATTTGGGCAAAAAGTGAGGAGAAAAACAAAAATATTTACCTTTTATTTAAATGCTGTGGTAGTAGTGATCCAGTCCCCTTCTTCCAGGGTTAACACCGCCACCCCCAAAAAAAAACTGTGGAACAAAGGGGAATGGATATACGAGAACAAGTTTGTTCCACAAAGTCCTTCAAACAGAAATCCCTATGAAAACCATTCCGTGTCCCATTGAACAGCAGGTTTCCCCTTCCTTTAATAACATTTGAAGTCAACAGTCTCAAAACTTGCAATAAAGACAAAACACATTGTGAAATACATTTTTATACAGAATATTAGACCTTGGAATACAAAACCCCTCCCGAAAATCAAGCAAAACTACATAGGAGCTGCTGACATGTAAATTACTATTCATGATCTGCCAATTAACAGTTTAGCTATTTTTCTCATCCCCTTTAATGTGCTCCCCAAGGCACAGTGCATGAGATCAAATAGTTTAAACACTTAGTAAATAACCCAGGTGTATGTCTTTTCAAAGGGTGGAGCAGAGGTAGGACTGCCCAGTACATACCATTTCATTTGAAAGTCAGTTATTCCACTTGTGTTGAGAAGATAAAACGGAGTGCAAAGCTGCACATGAATAAAGGAAAATGTTAAATTTTGGGGAAAGGGTTCACCAATTTCATTTACCCATTTGAAAGTGACTTTAGGTCAATTTTCCATTCAGACAAGAACAATATTGGTACTGAGTGGCTGAAGGCACAGTTTCACTGTTTGAAAAGGAATGCAGGCACTGCATTAGCTACTTTGACAAAATGTTTGATCTAACAGGAGAAAAGCACCGTCTACAGGTTATGCTTTCCCATTTACTATACATTCATGTTTTTCCCTCCAAAATGTACAGACATAGCTGAGGTTTGCAACAATACTAGTGCTCAGACTGGGGGAAGCAGAATGTTAAATGCCCAGACAGGAATGCAGCAATCGCCTCTTTGTCGGGGTACATACAGGCCCAGTAATGGCCCACTGGCAGTTCTCACCCATGTTTCCAGCCACCTGACTGGCTAAGCGCTGTTCCCCGGATGCAAATCCCAGATGGTCAAAACAGTGCCATGAGAAGACAGCTACTGTAAATGAGCCCTTCACTTCTCGGGGCTCTATATGATTTTTCATGAAGATCCATTGGGGGTACCTGCTGGCATTCCCAAGTATGAATACACTAAAACCATTACTCAGCAGACATTCCTTGATTCATGCTCACTCTTTCTGCAATCGGCTGGATCACGCTTTGTTTTAGACATTTTTCACAATTACAATGTTTTAGAGCTCGGAAATGCCTTAAAGATGGTATGCTCGCCCGACAAAAAACAAGCAAACAAAGCATTAGTTTAACAAGACCGTAGAAAACACCCGATTGGACAAAAATCAGGCTTACATGAAAAGTGCAAAAAGGTGACCATACTCCTCAAACCCCACCCTTAAAATACACATTTGGCATTTAGAACAAAGCCAAAGAAAAGCTGAAAAGCAATGCACCAGGAAACATTGTTTGCATGCACCCTACAAACTTTTCAGTTACACATATATACAATCAACAGGCGCCCTATCCCTCACAATTCTGTTCTATGCCTTTGGACAAGTGGGCGGGGAGAGCAGTATTCTATACTTATTGAAGCAGGATTTGACAGTGTATGAGCTGTGACCTACTGGCCAATAATGGGTTTATTGTACCAGATGATAAACCCAAATACTTGGGCTGTTCTGTTAAAAATAAATGCCAGCGTTAAAAAAACTCAAACAACTGGCCCACAAAGGTAATATTGTGGTACTCAACATTTTAAAATCATGAATCAAATAAATCGCACAAAAACTATATACATTCGGCTAAATTTGAAACCCATATGAACAAATTCTAGGGCAGAGTGACATTCCAGAGTGACCGCAGTAACCATCCTTTTCGTTTTTAGCAAATGCAACAGCATCCGTGGTTCAAACGAAAGGTTCCAAAGTTGCAAAAAGCGGAAAGCCAGATGGGCAGGTTCATCGCAGAGGGAAAGTGGAAGAGTATTTTGTGATCCAGGATATGGTGGCTCACCATTCTGGACCGCACGCAAAATATTGTACATAATCAAGCCTAGGGTAGTGGCACACTACTTGTGGGTCATTGATGTAATAAGTTAAAGCATGGCCCTTCATATGAAGGGTGCGAAAGGCAATAACATCTATTGGCTAGGTCTGTAGGATCCCACAGCTTTACTATAAAAGATTCCAAAAGTATATATTTGAACTAAGGGTTATAATGGCAGTAAAGATTGCCAGCATGGATGATCTAGACCTTCCACATCAGGATTTATCAGGGAAATATATCCTTTGGAGTGGGATTCAAACAGTAAATAAAAGGTTATAATTCAAGTTCAACGCATACAATTTTCCCATTTACTTTTTAGCAAAGCTTTATCAGGCCAATTATATTTGGGCTACTGGGTGTATGTGGGACGGGTGGGGAGAGCGATGTGGGTGCTTCCCCCTCATAATAAATGTGAAAATTGCAGCAAAAAGGGCCATGCAAAGGGGTTAACCAGAGCCACTAAAACATCAAAAAGTCCTCATTAGGTCTAAACCCTTACCTATTAAACAAGGTGTCAATTGGTCATGCCCCATGTGATGAGAAATACGCCCTTAAATGTGCACTCGCAAATGTTTCTCCTGATTTGTACCGAAAGGGACAGATTTATCAAAATATCCAAGTAAGCACTTTCACAAGCATCAGCGAGCCAACCTAACTCAGAAATAAAGCGTCCTTGTCGAAGGCAGTTCTTGGATGTATTCAACCCGCCCACACCCCTACTGTGAAAACTCTGACAGTGTGTTCCAAACATAAGTTTCAAAAGGCAATTGGTCACATTCTAACAGGGCAATAGTAGCTCATATTGTGGAATTGAACCCAAGAAACTAACCTGATCAACCAAAATTATTTTAATGAACCTCACACCACTTGTTTATGGGATTATGGCACCAGAATCATCAGGTCGTATTCTGTCCCTACCCACAATTGACAAAGTGGCGGTTCAAATTTTAGAGGGATGGATATTTTGACCACACAAAAAAGTGGAAACTTTGAGATACTCTAGAATCGTACTGATCCAGTATAGAAAATAGATGATCAAGTCTACACATGCCCCAAAAATTTAATTAAAAAAAAACAGAACTCCAAGACCCAATTCTTACATAGCTCGGGCTACTTTAAGTAACACACATTCATCAGTGTATGCAGCAAATTAACCAATTCAGGCACAAATTGAAAAAAGGCATTAAAAATACATTAAACGTTTGCCCCAATTGGACAAACCGGGGTAATGTATGGGAGGTCCTAATGAAGGAGGTACAGTGTTCTTGTTCTCATGCAAAGGTTGTAGTATGGACATACTAATGTGAGGTTTTCAAAGGAAAAGACAGGACCTACACTAGACAGCCTGATGGAGGGGAGGCTCCATAGGCTATCAGATTAGGCAAACTCTTTCAAATTGCCTTTCCTTGTGCACCTATTTCACAAGTGTATGGAAGTTGAAAAGAAGTGGATTCTCAAAACAAAGACTTTGATAGTTTGGATACAGTTCTCTTACTACATTAAAAAAGGGCACTACAAACATATCACATATGCTGTACACCATGAAACAGAAATGATCTACTGAACAGTAGTAAGTGTAAAATGGGAACACAGCGCCCCACAGTCTGAGGCTTTGTGCAAATTAGACTAGTAAAACCTAGATTGAGCATCCTGACCCAAATGGTCTTCTCAATGGAAATGAGCACTTGTTTTATGTGCAAATAGGACTGGGCTGTTCGCATCAGTGTTCAGCTGCAGTGATGCGATTACGTACCGCATCATGCTTGGGCCCTATGCCTCACAACAATAGTCAGATTATTGCTTGAAAATCAAGTAGGATTACCAACTCAAATGAACTAGAACATGGAGTCAAACACTTTTCGCTCCTGATGCCTGTAGCTTGGCAATGCCACTCACAACGCAAGTGAAGTTTAAGCGTGGAGCTCCAGTGATCAGACAATCAACTGCCCCACAAGTTGCTGCGGAATCGGTTTCTTCCATAACACAGGGTCTGTCAATGTAATATAAAAATCATGGTAATGTAAAACGATGGACAGGATTTGTAGCACACACACATCCGAGAATTAAACTGTTGGAAAACATCACAATAGGAGGTGTGCTGCTGAAGGTAAAAACCAAAAAGGCACATGGTTAGCCTACCTAAAACACCACCACCTCAGCTCAACATCCTAGAGAAACTGCTGAGCATAAATTCTGCTCTGTTTCTGAGGGTACTCATGATTACATGTAAAACCCTTCGACAGTGAATTAGCAGGATTTAGTTTATATTATTTCTTCAAAAGGCATTGCCACCACTGTTGGAGAATAAAACTGTCATTTTACTTAAGGGAATGAAATAAAATGCTTAGCGGGAGTTGCTTTGCTGTAGTTCAGTGCTGGGAGTGACAAGCTCACCATGCAGGGAAATTTAACATTTCCATTTGGACAGTTCCTTACTGGACCCTTTGTGCATGCCACAAAATAGCCTGCTTTGCTGCAGGCCTTAAAATGAGCTCTGCAAACAATTTTATCAAAACCAGAAGAGCTAAGGCAAGTATTTTGGCAAGGTTTCTCTTCAAAGCTTTTCAAGTCACCACTCATGTGCAGCTCTGCAGCCAAACCATGTTCAACCATGCTTCAGATCACAGAAATGAACTCCATTAAAGATGACCTTAGGCTCAGGCCAACCAGAACTAGGCCCCTTTGCCACCCTCATTGGAGGAAACAGAGCTAAACTACAGCTAATCAACGTGCAAAGGCAATACCCCACGTCAATGGAGATTAATACTCTCTTCAGCCCACCTCAAACAGGCCTCATAGAAACCTACCAGCTATTTTGAAATCCTGTCAACTGACAACTAAGGGTCTTCTAGTATTACTACATCAAACGGAAGATTTCTAACTACTGAAATCGTAAAGAACTTTTAAAAGTTTCAGACCACAGCAGCAACTAATCTACTACCAAACATGATTTCCGAGTCCTGTAGAGACTACAATTGAAACTTTCACAACCAAATATTTAAATATGAATTCATAGGCTCATCTGACCTGTGAGCTTTCTGCAACATGACCCTGCAAACATATAAAAGTTTTCTTTTTGACCGACGTATTTGAGTTTATATGGCAGCCTCTGGTGGGCAGATTTGCCTGTGCCACCAGTACACAGGCAGGAACTTCCCCTAATTAGGGTGCCAGAGATGGGAGTTTCATAAACCTCAGACCTAGCACAGCCTGCTGCCTGCCTGGATGTTACCCCCATCCAGTAAAGATCTGGCAATCCCTGCACCCATCGATAAGGGACACTGCCCACCACCTTCAGTGGCTCTGTGCACAGAGTTCAGATTTCAGTAAATGTCAGTGTTTGCTTGTGTAAAGAGTTTCTTCTTCCGTGTCAGTCTCGTCCTGAAACTCGTTGCCGAGAAGAGATTTTTTGGAGCCACTGGACATCATACGAATCTCATCCTCATAATCATCATGGTTCTGACGCAGGCGATGAAAGCCATCCTTGTGCCTACCAGACTTGATGGAGCAGACGAACCACACAATGCAAGCTGTCAGCACCAAGGCAGACATGGTGGCCCCTAAAAAATTAGAAAACAAAATATAAAAGGGCAGAAAGAAACCAACGTGCAAAATAGAACCAAATCCAAATAAGCACAGGCAGCAGAAATATTTGGGCGGCCAGGATAGGACCATTTAGCTGGAAAGCACGTTTTACGCCAAAATCAACAACATTGTTGACAAAATCAAACAGTGTTAAAAAAAGAAAACTGATGGAGTTGCGCAGGGAACATTTAAAGTTGCAAAAGGTATGAGCAGAAAAAGTTATTCCAAAAATAACTATTGTAATTAGAAAGAAGGATTTAATAATCAAGGAAAGGAATTAAAAAAGGTTTTAAGCTTACCCGTATAAGGCGTTGCCTAAGGAATTTGGTTTACAATCCTTCTTTGGGCTATTGTTTTTCGTTAGCTAATATGCACTCACTTTCATATGCACTTCTACATCAATTTACTAACCAGAAAAACTCTGCCGTTAACAGCCAAAAATATAGCACTTTACAAGTAACAAATGATCTGCTCAGAGAGAGTGGGTGTGGTGAAGAAATTAGAAAAGGCAGCCACAAAGAAATAAATTGCATGCATGTAGATGGTAATGTGTCATCAAAACAGATGTACAGACGGAGCAGGAAATTTCGCTTCCACTTTGGATATCCATAACAAATCAATGTATGAGCATTTACTATCAACAGATTGTCTTACCAGCTACAGTCACAACAAGTTCCCGAGGAAGACCAAAGATACGGTTATCTATGTTAAAAACGATTGCCACAGAACTGGCAGCATCATGCCTGACGAGGACCTGTAAAGGCAAGAAAAGCAGGCTCAGATCATAGGAGCAGTTGTGGCTTTGGGACAGTTCAGATTGTGAAGGAACAGGGTATACATATGAATAGAGAGACATAAGGTGTGTTACTATTAAGACCAAATGTAGAGTTTGAACATTTTCAGCAGACTTAAAAAAAAAACAATGTGCTTTATGTGATCCAACAAGAATCTCATCTTTATCTAAAGAATCTGTATTGTTTAGTAATGATTTGTGGTGTTCGGTTAATGCATGATTATTCAAACTTACGAGTATTGTGATGTAGTAGTAGTCCACATAATTATATTTATTTGCATTTATGATTTTATGCAGACACTACACAATCAAAATAAAAATCAATATACATAATATCCAATAAAATACATTTTGTATAAAAAAAGAAAACACTTGGTTTATTTCACGCTGTTTAGGTTTAAAAATATATACAATTTGATAAATCTATAAAATACAATTCCATGGAATATATTGCATTCATTATTTACCATAATCGTATTTCTGATGCTTGTATCTGCTTAGATTCACATGTTTTGCATAAGCCGTTATCTAGTGGTAGGTGCAGAGTATTGCAGGCCTGATTTTCTAAGTTCGAAAAGGGACATCGACGGTGCGTTTGTAATACTATCCTAGTATGAAGTGTACTGTACCCATGGTCTTTCATGCGTCGAGGTCCCTCAGATTATTTTATTTTTGACATGATGGAGCATAACGTGCATGCGTGAGAACAGAGTACATAAAAGAAAGGTGTAAGAGGTCTATATACATTCAACTTCAAGAGGGGATGAAGGGACATGTGAATCTAAGCAGATACAAGAATAGGAAATATGATTATGGGAAATAATGTATGCCTTCTGAGGCTTATGAATCTGCTTAGAATCACATGATTTGCACAGACTAGCGAGCAGTACCTGGAGAAGGCGGTGAGTTGTTTGAAGTTTTGTCTGAGTTTTTGTTTGAGTTTTGTCTGAGCCTGCACCCCCTTGATGCCTCTGTTAGCATACACTTCTCACTCCTGTACATATCATGTATATTTTTGAACTATTACTGTATATTATGGAACTACTATTGTATATTTACCCTCCTTTGGCTTCACACTGTATATATTGTACTGTACTTATAACTTGTATGATCTACCTGATTTGCCCTCCACTGTAACCTGTAATATGTATCACTGCAACCTCAAGATAAGCTATTCACTGTAACTTGTAATATGTATCACTGCAACCTCAAGATAAGCTATTCCCTGTAATATGTATCATTATAACCTTAAGATAAGCACCCAGATGCCTTCGGGCCAGGCGCGCTATACAAATAAAGAAATACAAATACAGTAGAAAAAAAGATGTCTTAACATCGCTTGTCCCGCCTGTGAATCTTGCTTTGAATGTAACCAGTAGTGTTGGGTGAATGTGTGAATTGAGCTCCAAGTAGCTGCTTTGCAAATGGCATCTAAAAGTACATTTGCAAGAAATGGTAAGAGTAGTCCCTGTGCCTCGAAGTGAATATGCTCGAGGCGTGAAAGTTAATGTTTTCTTGGATAAAAAAAAAAACACAATTCAATGCATCTTACAATCCACTTTGAAATATCTGATTTAGAGAAAGGGGGGCTACCTTCTCTTCCAGTAGGTGTGGACACAAAGAACTGGTCCATTTTTCTTAGTGGTCTTGTCTTGTTTAAATAATACATGATGGCCCTTTTGACATGTTTGCTTTGAAAACCTTTATTCGACAAGAAGGTATCAGGTTCAAATATATCACAAAATACATAGTGTTAATATAATAAAAACCTACACAAATAAAACATTAAAAAAGTGCATTACTCTCAGGTTATTACATCACGTTCTATGTTAAAAAGTATTTGAATTCGTATCCATATGATGCAAGTGCAAATATTGCATAAACCATCATCCACATAACAGATGCATACTAAATCTAAAAAGCATTAAAAAAACATTGTAATTCTAGGGAGCTATGCTCACAGTCTAAACACTTAATGTGGGAACAACAATACAAAAATGCCAAAAGGCATCATCACTTTATCAGTGTCCTCCTCATCAGCAGCCAAGCTCTGTGTATATAACGAGCAGCAGCAAACACTAAAGAAAAACTTTGGGTTAGAAGAAATAGCTATGTGGGTCTAATCAAATAAATACCAGCCTAAAATAGGTCTCAAATACAAACGTCTTAATGTCAACACACAAAGAAAAAGGAAATGTGTGACTGTCTCCTTAGCAGCTCCACACATTGGGTCCTTACCTGAATCAGAGCCCTTGCATGCACATGTAAAAATAGCAGTGGGCAAGATGCCCAGCCCGAGCCGTGTGTACAACAATCTCTCATATGCTGGCGTGGTTACGTCCAGATAGGCTTTAAAACCAAACTCCTGTCTGTGTTCCAGATACTCAAGGCCCAACTTTAGCTTAGAGGCAGCAAGCAAGAGACGATCCCCATGCTCTTTGCTTAGAAAGTTACTTAAGCCCACTAAAGCTTGAAGCACAGAGGCTCTAGGTTTTCTCAGAACTCACTCACATTCAAGTTGGTCAATACATCTTTTACATGGGCAATTCAAGCTTTTTCCTCCCATCAAGTGACAATATATGTAGCAATGCATCCCTGCACTGCCCTAAACCAACTGATGCTGACCTACACATCATTTCTACACCCAATAGAGTAGTACCATATTCTAAGTGGACTCGAGCCGTCGGTGCACTTACAGGTAATAACAGTAACTTCATCATAAAGTTGTTTTCTCTAGCAAGCATCTTCTCAACCTTCGCATACCCCCACAATTGTGACCCATAAGTGCTGCTGACAAAGCCTGCATCTGGTATAATTCCAGTTCCAGCAATATAGCACAGCCACCATTACGAATTAAAAAAAAAAAGAGAATTGCACCGCTAAACCTTTCCAGCATGGTGACAGCCCTGTTGGCCTGGGCCACCCATTCTGGGATTTCCTGGAATCTTACTCCAAGGTAATCGAAACTGTTGATCTGTTCTATTGTGTCACCCTCTCATCAACTCAATCGAAAAATGCATCCTGAATTGGGGTCTAAAAACCAAAGATTTGGTTTTAGTCGTGTTCACAGTAAGAACAAGATCCTTACATTTCCTCAGAAAGAGAGATTTCTTCCGATCCTGCAGGGTGGTGGCAATCAAGACTGCATCCTCCGCATAGGACAGGGCCGGGAGCTTAGTTGAGATCAATTTAGGGCAGTCCTGGCACCCACTTAATAATGCATCTATAATCTCTTGAACACAGATGTTAAAAATAAATAAATAAAAAGTGAGGCCAGGACACAACCTTGCCAAACACCCGAGCCTACCCCAGAAAAACTTGTCTGTTCGCCTCCCAAACCATAATCGACACATGCTTCCGTGTCTGAATAAAGTATTGTTAATATAGAAATCAGGTACTGAGGAACCTTTTGCGCTGCCGGCACCTGCCACAACTTTGCGTGGGACACAGTCAAATGCTGTCCTCAAATCCAGAAATAACACATACAGGTGCATTTTCCATAGTACAGTGTACTTCTGGATTATAAGGAAAAGTATAAAGCCTTGACCCACTGTTCCACGGCCCTTCTGAAACCCGGTCTAATTAACAATAATCACATTGTTGTTGTCAGTACAGAGTTCTAGATGGCTCAATGCAATTTTCCCAAACAGCTTAACAGTACCGCCTATGAGAAAGGTAGGTCTGTAATTGGGTGGGCTATCAATTCCACCCTTTTTATACACCAGAACAATGACAGCTTTGCATCAAGAATCGGGGATCCACCCCTGTAGACATTATGGCATTAAAGATCTGACACATCGTGGGGGCCCAGATTGTCATCTAATTTTTGAAGAGGTCTGTCGGTATTAGATCTAGCCCTGCAGCTTTACCGCTCTCTTTGCTGCGCCAATTGCAACCTCAACCTCTATGACAGTAATGTACGGCACAACTATATTTGCATAAAATGGGTGGCGGTTAGAGGGTGCAGAAGAGAAGATGGACAATACAGATTTGAAAAATGCAAACTCCATTCTACCATTCCAATACAACAGATCAATGAATGTTCCAGTTTCAGCTCATTGTCATAAATCAATTTCCAAAATAGCACATTGTCCCTAGAGTGATGGGCGTTAAGGAGGCTCTCCCATTTCCCCATCACAAACTCATTTTTTGTGGGAATTACATTGTTATATTCTGCTATTACCAACCGCAAATTGGACCCATCGACCCCCAACGGGTCACCAATTCATCATTCTATTTCTTTTTTGGCAGCACACTAGGCCCCATCATACCATCCCGCCTTGCCCATGGCTTTTCATTTAATCACTACGGCGGGGACGGAACCATACAGTAGAAAATAGCCCTTGAGTTTTTGAAAAACTGCTAAATCCTCACTCCCCGGATTAAAGATACATTCTATGTTGTCAAGAATAGAAACATGCATTGACTGTTTGTGGTTGAGAGCCATGCCCGCAAGTCACTGAAATGGGCAAAAGTTCTATCCCCCCCCGAGTTCAATCTGTTGAGAACCCAGAGCAATATCTCGAGTACAACGCCCCAACTATATCCCACAAGAGGAAAATTGATAAAGGGAGATGGTCACTTTCTGTCCCATCAAGATCTTTAAAATCATCCACCCGTGCCCAAGCAGTTGCAGAAATGAAGATATAATCAATAAGTGTACTTCCATTGTCTTCAATAAAGGTCTTTTTTTTGTTGCTGGTTGGTCGTTGACAAATCTTCAATTGCAAGCTTTTAAATTTAGATTATACATAATACAGGATGATTGAACAGCAAACTGTGCGTTCTTAGGGGACAAGCTGTAACCAATGCTTGGAATGTCCCAGTCCTGATCTTGGTCATCCCACAGCCCTTCCAAGTCCTTAAGTGGTTCTAGCTGTGAATTAAAATCTCCTACCACTAGTTTAAGATTTTAATGGCAGTGAGGAGATGTCATTAGTTAGCGTAGTTTGAAAACAACCCAGACATGCCAGACCAGTCAAACTCGATGGCCTATTATAGATGTTAACTAAGCGTAAATTAACAACTTTATTGGTCTTAATAAGCATTTGAACATCTACAGAGTATGTTCCAACTACCTTCACCTCCCAGCCCGGGGACACCTGAATCCAGATCAGTAATCCACCACATGGTCTGCCTTTCGGTCCCTTAGACGCAGGAATACTTATGGACTGATATCCTTGGAGCATAACTGGGTCCAAAGCCCAAGTCTCCAGCAGGGCAATTACATTGAATCCTTGAATAAAGGAGCTCCATGTTGGGTCATCCAACAATCTACCCACCCCTGCAATGTTCAAGGAAAGGAGACTGAACCCCCCCCCCTCCTTTCACCTGGTGAAACTCCCCACTCCCCCCCCCATCATCGTACCGGCCATTTCTCTACCCAGTCAATCTACTGCCTCTAGATTGGCAGGGTTAACATACAGGCTTGGTGTGCAGGAATCCTTGGTCCAATAATTACTTTCACTTTGGCCTCTAGTGAGAGCAGATATAGTGTATGAAGGCTTTTTTCAGCCGATTTAGTTGGATTTTGAAAGAAAGCTGGCAGTTCTATGGATTGGTAAACATGGAACTGAGATACATTTTGGTGAGAATCGTGGATTTGTTCGCAGAACCACTCTGTCCTTGTGAGTAAATACAAATGGATCTTCAACTGAGAGAGCTTGCAGTTCGTTAATTCTTATAGAAGTAACAGCCACAATGTAAGCAAGATGCTCAAGACTGGTTTTCTGTATTGGTTCAAAAGGGTGACCCATGAGATTGCCAAGTACAATATTCAAGTCCCTGCCGGGAGTTGGATTTGCATTGGGGGGTGTAATCTTTTAACCTCTTCCATAAAGGGTTTAATCACTGGAACCTGTCACCAAGACACTTTACTTCGAGAAGTGGTGTATGCAGCAAGGGCTGTCAGATTAACTCTAAGGGAGTTAAAGACTAGCCCCGGAATCTAGCAGGTAAAGTAGGTAAAGCAGTATGTGGGATGGTGAGCAGTTAATAGGATTGATGCTGCATGTCTTGCACACGTCTTGCATCAAACGACAAAGTGGTTCCAGTGAAACAGCAAAGCCTCATGTTGGGTTTGTGTGCTTCTTTGGGCTGTCCATGCTTCTTTGTGGCAAGTTTAAATGTCTAAACTCAATGATTTCAGGAGCCAAGTTCAGTGTTCGAGGACATGGATGAAGTGTTGTTACCTGATGCTGAGACAGCATGTTGTAAGGGGATGGAAGTTTGACTGGTATGCAGAGATACATCTTGAGCAGGTATGAAAACCATGGTTGACGCTCCCACATTGGTGCTATTAGAATAAGTTCTACTTGTCCCTGGTGCATCTTGAGGACTATTTTGTTCAGAAGTGGTATTGGAGGAAAAGCGTATGCAAATCTCCCGGACTAGTGCATCCACAGACAATTCCCCTTTAACTGTCTGGGGATTCCAGGACAAAAGACTGGGCATTGTGCGTTCTCTTGTGTTGCAAAACGATCTGTGTCTGGTTGACCCCAGTTTGTGAAAACATTGTGAAGGATGTCTTTGTGCAACTGCCATTCGTGCTATTAAGCGAGCTGCAAGTTCCTGCTTAGCTCATCAGCTAGACAGTTTTCCCCTGGAACATGTTGAGACAGTAGGTATATACTGTGACAAAGTGCCCAAAGCCATATGTTCTGAGCTAGTTTGGACAGACTTGGAAAGTACATCACTGTGGTGCTGTCTTTTCAAGACTAGAGCGATCTTGTTCTCAAACTGGTGTTGAAAGACTTTTAGGGCCTTGAGCATTGCCAATAGTTCTAGAAGGTTGATGTGCTTTTGTGCCATCGTTTGTTTCAACACTCAGTTTGCGGTGCGTTGGAGATAGCATGCACCCCACCCTGTGAGAGATGCGTCTGTGGATTGAGTGGCTTGTACCTCAGGAGTGTTGAACGATTTCCCCTTGAGAAGGTTTTCTCTTGTCCGCCATTGCAGGGAGTGAACAAGGGACTGCGAAAGGACCACTAGATCACCCCATTAACCGCTTGTGACCATTGTTTCGCTAGCCACTCTTGGAAAGGACGCATGCGCAACCGAGCGTTTGGCACTAGGTAAATGAACATGGTCATCATTCTGAGAAGGCGCATTGCTTTTCGTATGGTTACCTGACTGGACACACATTGTGGGATTCGGAAGAACATGTTTTATACCCTCTCATTGGAGGGGAAGACCAATGAGTCTTCTGTTCAAATGAATACCCGGAGAAATTGTTTTACCTGGCTTGAGACACAACTTGATTTTGTCTTGTTGATTGAGAAGCCTAGTTTGTAAGCCAGATCGTTATTCCGTTGAATGTTCTGAAGAAAAGCTTATGGCGCGTCCAGCCATTCATCGAGGTAAGGGTACAATGGGATTGACTGTCTGCGTAGGATGCTGCTACCACTGTAAGCCCTTTGGTGAATGTCCTTGGCACTGAGGCTATGCCGAATGGTAGCACCCTGAATTGGTAGGGGTTTGCTCCTAATTTTAACCTTAGGTATTTTCTGTGCATTGACAACATTGAAATATGAAAGCATGCATCTTTCATATCCAATGTTGCCATGTAATCCCCTTGTTTTAGAAGTGGGATTACTTCCTGTAGCGTAGTCATCCTGTATATTTGTGGTTTGAGATACTTGTTTGCAGGGCGCAGAGAACAGATGCCCTCATTTACCTCTTAAACAGACGAGTTCCATTGCTCTTTTTTGTAGTGAAGTCTTTATTTCTGCTCGTAGAATGAGCTGGTGTTCTCGGGACATCCTTCTTGCTCTTTGTGTGGTTTTTGAAGAAATGTAATGAAATATCTGTTGGTTACTGTCGTTAGCACCCACTGATCTGATGTTGCCTGCTCCCATGTGTGGGTGAATTGAGTAATTTGGCCTCCTACTGGGGTTGCATTGGATGGGACTCAGACAGGAGAGGCATTTGCTGGTGGGGATAGAGGAGTCTTGAGTGGCTGCGCTTCTACCTCACCCTTTCCCCAAGTCTAAAGCCTCACTGTTGGAAGCTTTGGCAGTGAGATGATGCTCCCAGTGAGGAGTACCAGGGAGAAGAGCCAGAAGAGAACCCGGACTGTGTGGGTCTTGAGAGGCCTTTGGAACAAAAGGACAGGCGGGTATTGAATATACCGCATTGGACATATAGTTTGTTGGAGATCTTTTTTAAAGGCTTCAATATTTTGTGTTGTTTCTAGCTGTTTCTAAGGCATCATCTACAGCTTTACCAAACAAGACTGATTCTTGTACCGGGAATCCGTACATAAAACCAAAAAAAACAAAACCAAATGGTAGATTTGTTTGAATTTCGGCTGTACGAAAATTACGTACGGACGAACATTTCCAACACATCTACCACTCTGTACCATTGTAGCGAACAAGGGGAGCAGGGGTGTCCCCCGCAACCTTGTTCGTTACAGTTGAATCGGGGTGTCCGCTCAGTCAAAGATGAAGTAAAAAAAGAAAAATAAGGACCCTGAGGCGCCGGTTCCCATGCGCGTAAGTGAAGGGAAACTGCTTTGCAGAGGGATGGAGGAGTCGGCGGCACACAGCGAAGTATACCGCCAATAGGTAAGTAAGGGGGTCGGGGGGTGCGGGTTAATAGAAATGTCCGGGGAAGAGAGTGGTATTATTAGCAATGTGTGTAGAGTAAGCAACAGATGTGGTTGCTCTTTTCCCTCAAGCATTTTACATTCTTTATCTGGAGGTGCTTCTGCATTTGATAAAGGGACGCCTGCATGTTTTCTAGTAGTTTTAACCACTAGAGAATCGGGTTTAACATGGCCCCGGATGTAAAGAGGGTCTGAAGGTGAGGGTTTGAATTTTGTTTCCCAACCCAGTGTTAACCACACGTATAAGGGATGGAGTTAGCAGAGAAGATGCCATTCTCTTTAAGGCAATTCAACGAAAGAATCGATTGGCTGATGGACCTTTTTTCTTTTAGGATGTCACCTACAAAGTCAAAGTCTGGTACCGACTCTTGAGTCTGAATTTGGACATTTTCAGCTGCCTTTTTAAGTAAGACGTTAAAAAGAAGCTGGTCATCTATAGGAGATGTGTCGCCGGGCTGATCTATAGGATTATTGTCCCCAAAAAGTATATCTGGCTCATCTGCATCCTCATGAATAGGTGTAGTTGGCCATGTACCCCTAACCACCCACCCCCCTCGTCTTGTTGCAATTGGTCATAATAATGGTCATCCTGAAATATATTAGATGGCTTATCTGAGTTATCAATAACTGAATGTCTAGGACATAACTGGAGTTTAGGTGACTTTGGAAATGGGTTAACCTCTTCTAAAAGAAGTGATTCCTGTTTAATTTAAAATGTATCCATAAATGTGAATAATTGAGAAACATAGATTTGACCAAACCATGGACAATGTTATCCATGTACCTGTTCCAGGGGTATCTGGAAGGGGAAAAACAATTTCTTCTGGGTCCACAGATTCTTTCTTGTGATGTAGAGACTGAGACATTGTTTTAGTAGCTTTAATATACCCAGGAGAAGTCACTGGTGTAGTGACAGACTATGTTTTAGGGGACACAGTAGCCTCAACACGTGTAGGCAGTTCTCGGGGGTTTGCGTTTTCCCCTCGGTTTTTGATGCAAATGTGTTGACGGCTCTTTTGGCATTACGGAAACAGGAACGGTTGAGATTTTTGTGGTGCCAACATGAGTTTTTGTTTTCTGGGCCATGCGCTGGACTTGAGCGTGGAATGCAGCGGGCTCAGAACACAAGGGTTCTGAAGATTTTTAAGTTTCGACTAAATCTTAGTTGCCGTTAGAACCTTTTGCAATTAAACTGTCGAAGATTGGTGTGGAGTTGTGCGTTTATGATGCATGCCCCCTTGTGTATGCGAGCGATTGTCCCTGTCGCCAGAAGACTTCCCCATAGCAGAGCGTTTGGCTTGGCTTGCCTTGCGGGCTAGGGATGGCCATGCGAGAGTCTACAGACGCCTCTGTCATTGGCTTACGAAAAGGAGCCGCTGCTGCCTTGTTGCTCGTCTTCCAAGTCATCAGCGCCGGTGGCAGACATGGATTCGGCCTGCATAGCATAGCAGCCAACCGTTTAGCGTGTCACTCCTTGAGCGTCTTAGCAGTGACAGAGCCAGGCTGGGGGCGGCGGACACCCCCCCTTTAGCTTCCCCCTGGTGCCCACCAGTGCGTGCCCAGTGCGCACCCCCCCCCCCCCAACCTCCCGCTGGTGTCCCATTACCCCCACCACCACACAGCCCCAAAAACTTTTGTGGTTTTAGGACAAAAAAAGCCTGCAAAACACACAATGCTCTTCAGGGTGATCACGGGGAAGACAGTGGTTACAGACACAATGGGTGTCTTTCCACAGGTGGAGACTGGTTACAGACCCAATGGGCGTCTTTTCACAGGAACATTTTGTTACAGGATGGACAAAATGTAAAGGGAGTCCTTTCCATGATGGTAAATGAATATTAAGACAGTTAGACAAGTATAAAAGAAAGTGGAACAAGGTATTCTCTAAAGAAATGTAAGAATGTTGAAACCCCCGCTCTCCCTACTAAAAGGCCGAAGCCAGGTGTAGGACGCAGCCGGTCGATAAATTCGCCTAGATTTTCTGCTGGCAAATGCTTCAACTGAGATGTTCGGTGAAGAAGCGTCTGTTGAAAGCGGCATAACAACAACAAAGTAAGTTAGAATTGTAGTCAAGATTACAAGCTCTGCAATCTAATGGACCTGGACGTGTGAAGGACCATGGGTACAGTACATGTCACACTAGGCATAGTATTACAAGCACATCCAGTCAACGTTCCTTTTTGAACTTCAAAAACAAGTCATGCAATACTCTGCACCTAGCATTAGATGTCAGCCTATGCAAAGCATGTGATTCCAAGCAGATCCACAAGCCTCAAATATATTCATAACATTCACAGCACCAAGGAGGAGCAAAAGGCGACCCTGTAAGATTCTGAGTTATAACTCGATTTTGTGTGATTTGATTTTTGAATTTATATTGCCCAGGGCCATAAGGAACCAAGCAGAGACTGCATAGAGTTCCAAAGGAAGGGGCCTCTAATGGAAAAGCATCTATCTCCCTGGTTCACAAAATGGGAGACAGGAATATTAAACAAGTTTTGTTCATTAGATCAAAGGGAGTGCTATGGATGGTAGGGACTGATTTTAGATAGCCAGATAGCTAGGGACAGTGCTATGGATACACTTGAAAATGAAGCAGAGAGTCCTAAATGCGATCCTCTGTTGGACCGGCAGCCAGTGAAGACTCCAGCAATACGAAGAAACAGAAGCAGACCTGGGGAGGCTATGGATAAGACTGAATGCAGCGTTCTGGGCGACTTGGAGGCGATGTAACTGGCCAACTGCAACGCCCATGAGAAGGGAGTTACAGTAATCGAGTCTCAAATTGACCATTGTCTCCACAACTACAGATTGATCTTATTCAGCAGGAGTGAACATTCTAAGTTGGTAATACATATATTTGACAATTTCAGTGACATGAGCATTACAGCTTTAGGATGCCTGCCATATACAGCCTAGATGTTTTACCTTGGGAGAGGTGCGATATAAACTGTTTTATTAAGCACAAACCTAACCAGTTAACCAGTTTCAGGGGGATAACCGCAACAGACAAATATTACACAAATTAAAAAGACAGGATTAAATGAATGAAAAAGCAAAAACATATAACACTTCTAAAAAAAAATAGCATATAAAACAAGAGGGAAAATCAAATCAAAGTGATATATACACCACAATTTAAATCTCTTGAGTAGTCACAAGATATTATTTCAAACATAATTTTTAAACCGTAAAGAGAAGTAGGTGGGATTTTCAAAACGAACACTGGTGTGGGGGTTCAGAGAGGCCAATAGTTGGTAAGCAAGGGATTTTTATGCTTGATCTATTCAAACTCTCTCTGAATCAGGAACGCTGAGCAATAAGGCTTAGATCTAGGAGTCCAGAAAGTTATACACTGTTTTTGAGTCCGGCGACGTTTGTGAATGTCTGACATGATCGCGGACTGTCCAGACAGTACCACGTGACTGCGCGCGGCATGATGATGTGTTCGCAAACGCATCCGCACTTCGCGATTGGATCCGTGCTTTGCGGACAGTTCGGAAGTACACTTTCTACTGATCTAGGAACTTTCAAGCTCAAATGTTTCCCCTTGCACAGCTCCTACTACTATTCTTACTCATTATCCATTAACAATCTAATACGCAGTCAATATATTTGAAAGAATATTAGCAAAACCGTTATTTACCTTAAAAATAGCATCAGCTATTGCCATCCCTCCTCCCCAAGAGCCACCACCATCTGGAGGAACTACACAACAAAAAAAAGCATTGTACTTCCAAGGACAATGAAGCTGACCTAGAAGATGAGGTAGAGGAAGTGCCTACCTCTAGCACCAAGTAAGAATTATGGGTGTGGCAGTTCTTTACCACTGTTAGGAATCTACCAAAGTGAAATGCACTGAGTGTAATGTTGTACTCAGTCGCGGACTACATGAACAGTACTCCTACGGGAGCCCGCCATGCGCCGCCACACCCAATCCAACCACAGCAATGCTCTCAGAAAGGCTGTTCCTTTATTAGCAAGTAGTAGGCTGTCTTCCTCGACATCATCTTCCTCAACCATAACTGTAACCACACAGCCTACTTCTGTGAGACACAAAATCCCACCAGCTACCTTGCAAGCAATAAAAGAGGCGATAGATCCATATTGGTCGAAAACAGTCCTCTGTATATACTGCAACACACCACTCTGCAGGGGAGACCAATTCTGAAGCGCTTTTGAATCTATAATCAAGAAGCCTGAGAAACACTGCCCCCTACCTTAGATGTAACACAGGCGCAACATCTTCCCCTGCCTACCTGCCCATCCATATTTAGAGCTTGGTGCCTTTTCCTCCCCAACTTACGTTCTAACCTCTACTGCAAAAATTTTTAAAAACAACTATATCTAAACACAACTATAGAAGGTTCCTTTAGGAACCACCTTCACAGCTAAATAGAATTTAAAAAAAAATCTTTTATAGACTCCATCTACTTTACATTTCTCAGTAAAGTACATAGACTCTAAGGTATTCCAAATGCTAATGTGGCATTCATGCCCCGTTCTAGTGACTGGAACAGGAGATAACGGCCCGCCAGCCCAAGTTATCGGCCCAAGCAAATCGAGGGCGGATAACTAGGGTTCCGGACTGTTAAACCCTGTTCCAGGCCCTGCAATGGGGGATGAAGGCCAGTAGCATCCCAAGTTGCCAAAGCAGTAACCCGGGGTGCTTATAAATATAATTATTCTTCCCACACGGGCCGCACGCCGCAAACCGCTGTAGGAAGGAAAATCCTTTTCCAAGATGGACACCATGGAAAGTGAAAGCGGGGCTCCTTAGAGAGCCCCTCTTCCCATTCCATGGCGACCTGCAGAAGGCAAAGCGAGAAACCTATGACCATACTATTCGAAATAGTTACCATATAGCCGTTCCCTGGTGGACATGGCCACTTTATCCCCATTGGGTGTCCTTCCTGGTCATGGCCAGTAGCCAGATTGTCTGGGTCATGATCTTATGCCATGACCCAAACAAATTATGACAATTGTCAAAAAATTAAAAAAACAGACACATTTGCAAAACCATGCTTTCAGGTCCTTGCCAACAAATTTGCTGGAAATATGCCCATGTTTTATTTTTTCAAAAGTGTCAAAATGTACGTACATACAATAGCCCTAACTTATTCCCCCCACTTGACAAAATCCATTCCGATTTAGCACAAACATTCAGGGTTGGGTAGCTAATCTCTGAAAACTTTTGTCTACATTTGTCAAACAGCAACAAAGTTATCATTTTTATTTTATTTTACATTTTTAAAGCGCTCACACAGCCCGCGGACATCGAGGCGCTGTTACAGGAATTGTTTTTGTTTATTTAGTTGCGTAATTGTTTTTGTCTTAGTTGCGTATTTATAACACGCTTAAACACCCAGAGGTTTCTAAGCGCGGACCCGGGGATCGAACCTGTGTTGCTTTGTGTCGTCTTGCTTCCAAGGCGCGTACGTTGCCGCTGAGCTATCCTCCCGGGACCATCTAAAAATGTTGAGACCCACCTCTAATTTAGCTCCCTCTTCACAAAACTATACCAAACTTTGCAAAAACATATGTATATAGATCTAAAATCTGTTTGCAAATTTTTTGTGCAGATTTGTCAAATGGCACCACATTTATAATCCTTTACAATACTTTGGGACCCCCGCCCCCTCCAATTTTGTTCGCTCTTGACAAAACAGCACCACACTTTTCAAAAGCATTCAGAATCAGGTCTAGAATTAACTTCCAAAATTCCATGCAGTTTCACTGAGTGGCGCCAAACTTATAAGCCATCCACTAACTGCTTTTCACCAACCATATAATGCAGAAATAGGCATAGATGCCCACGAAAATCCCACGTGTTTGCGAACATCATAGGACTGCCACAGACTGTACGCAGACATCAGAGAAGAAAAATGCGATTTTTTTTGGCTTTTTTTTAAGACCATGTCCCATTCTCATCACCCCTCCTCCCCCAGAGATTGTTTCACTCGTTTGACAAGTGCAATGTTGTGTTTAATATGTTTTACCGTGATGTTCGCAGACACAGCACTGGTCTGCGAATCTAACATGGCGGCGTATCCAAAAATGTGACGCACCTCGCGTTATTGACAAAACAGCAGGCGCGTCCGATGTCCGCGGACATCACGTCACCTTCTAGACGGATGCCCGTCTGTCAGCCGAACAGGGAAGTGAGTCCGCAGACGGAACTCACACATTTTTAACCTATTTTTTGGTCGTTATTTTAAAAACGACTGGACGTATTTACACCAAATTTACAAAAGTACGCTTTCGGGACCAAGCCGCCGCTCCTGCTGAAAATTAGGGGAAAATCCGTCCAGCAGCTTGGGCTCTAGATGTCTGCAACATTTTCTTCCATTGCGCATAGGGAGAAAAAACATTGCCCCCCCCCCCAAAACCCCTTGATGAAACCTCACCAAACTTTGCAGGATCAATCTGACAGGGCCATATACTTTTTCTCTTTTAATACATACGTGCTCTCGGGTTTTGCAACGGGAACGTGCAGAGTTAAGCCTGTCCTGAGTTTTGTTGCATTATGTTTGGTCACCCTAACTGCACTTTAAACTGTTTTTCCTTGAATTTCAGGGGTTTTGTGGTAACACCGTTTTTGCGGTGCCACTGACCATGGTGTTTGGCAGTAAACAGTAACCGTACCGTGAGAAAAGCCCTCAGCTGTGCCCACATGCCCACTGTATTCTTTTTAAATCACTCCCTTGCCTTCAGCCAAGGAATGCGGCCGTGCCACATTCCATAATTTTTTATTTTTTTTTACAGTAATAGGCCACTTGCCATGACCTATGTATACTGTATAACACTACCAGGCCTTCCGTCGTTTAAAACGCTACCAATTCACTGGACATGGTGAGGGATTTACAACCCAGACCTCACTGGAGGTGTATAAATATCTTTTGTTACTTTTTCCACATAACCACGACTATAATGCCAATGTGGTACATCTAACTGATTATTGGTAGTTTCAGACAGCTGAGGTTATTGGAAACACCGCGAACAAATGAAGTGTCCCTCTCCTCATGGCAAGGTCATTCTACTCCCACAAACTCCCATTTGCCTCCCTAGCCCTCTTCCATACCCCCTCTAACACTTGTCGTTTTTTGTGTGACGCACTTTCATTGCCGATCTAGTCTACTCCAGTACCCATGGGTATCCCCTCCAAATATTTGCAGCTACAGGAAAACATTTGTGCTGCAAACTCGTTCCCTAGCTCACCCCTAACTCCCAAATTTCACATGGTGCGTCCCCCCACCTCCAGTCTGCTGCAATTTCATGTTTTTTACACCTCTAAACGCCATTTTTCAGCTTTTTGTTTTTCCAATTTTCGCAGCCATTTCTCTCATAGGATGGAAAAAAGGGTGCAGCTTAAGTTCTGAAAAGCCTCTCTGCTGCAATGCATCATGGGGATATCCCTTTTTTTCGAGTGATGGGGCACCCGCTTCTCTGTGAAATATAAAAAAAATTACTGGACAGAATAACACAGTCAGGGTTTCCCAGTTTATTGCAGGTAGAAGCAGGGTCAAGTGATTCGATGCAAGGCATGGGTTCTGTTGCCCATTGAGTGTGTTAGTTGTGTGAGCTTCCTGGGTTGATCTTGCTCCTTAACTTATTTCCAGGAAGCTGATGTCTTCCCAGTCCAAGATGGAGGTAGTGGCACGTCGCACTGATCGGCTGGGAAATTTTTGTGATGCAGTTTGGAATCTAGCAAAAAAAGATTCTAAACTGCCTTTCATTCAGACTACAGCCAGAGCAGGTCACAGCAATCAGAGCTCTAATAAAGTACAGAAGAACCACAGTGAAACAAGTTCAACGTGGAATGCGATCTACTAACAAGGTTTTCACATAGAGGATATTCGGCCAAATGCATCCAGGCTGCAAGAACTAAAGCAAAACAAACCGCCAGAACGGACACGGTAGAGGTCAGAACAAACAAGAAGGAACAGTGAATTTCATTACAAAGTACTGTGCAAACAACCAACAGATTAGGAGAACACTTAAAAAGAGCTGGTACCTTCTAAAATTAGACCCCCATTTAGGGCAGTACATCAAAGACTACCCATCCATCATTTACACAAGAGCTAAGACATTGAAGAATGACCATCTTTCCTACCAGAGACCCCAGAAATGAAACACAAGCTGGCTCCAACAGTCAACCAATGGGTTTAGGAAATGTGGAACATGTTCCATGTGCCAATATGCCAGTGCAGGGACTGGAACATTCAAGGACTCTCATGGAACAATTATTGAAATCCAAGAACAGATCAACTGTTGTTCCAAATATGTGATATACGCTATTATATGCATATGCAAACTCATTTACATTGTAAGCACGATTCGCGAATTGCGAATAAGGATCCACGAACACATCTCAGGGATTGGCAGTCAGGACAAAAACCTACCCCTAGCCGACCATTGTCAAAAAATGCATCAAATGCAAAATAAAAATAAAAAAAAATAAGAAAAATAATAAAATAAGAAAGTCACCCTGAACTGAAGAGGAGGCAACCAAGAACAAAAACTGCCACAAGAAGAGGCTAAATTTACCTGCCTTTTCAGATCAGTAGACCGAGGTTTAAATTCTGACAATGAGATGGCATCTTTCTTATAAAAATATCAGTTAAGATTGTTACAATTTGGCCTGCTTTTTGGAATTTTCATTTTTATAAAACATGTTAAACATGCACCAATTGTGGGTGAAAGATTTGAATTGCCAAACAGTGTAAATTATTACAATATGTTTTGTTCTTTGGAATTTCATTCTTTACATAACATGTTAAATCTGCATAACTGTGGGTAAAAGATTTAAGTTGCTATGCAGACGGTAACCCCAGGACATCTAGCACAACACAGACATAATGCAAAATCAATATAGGACATCAGAAACACAGTAAGCCACCATTTCCATTATAGCCAGGCTCACATTATCTATGCTCCAGTATGGCAAAGCTCAACTTATATATGTATACACATGTTTTAACTACTTTCTAGTTCAAATCTGAGAAATGTTTACTCATGACCAGAGTGCACAGATTTAAGTATTGATCAGCTGACTCATATCAGGTTATTCTATTCCTACGCCCACAATTAACCACAAGCCATTAACCTAGAGATATTTGTTGATTTTTACTGGCCATTCAAATTCGGTAGAAAGTTCGAATAGGATGAGAAAATATTTTATGGCCAAAGTTAGTTCAACGATATATGTGAAGTGAACATGATGACTGCAAACAGAAACAAGAAATAAAACTTTGAAACTAAAATGTTTTTCCTTCTACTACCTCCCTTACCCTTCCTTCCCCCCATCTCTACCTTTTTGTACAACCCCTATTAAACCTCCCCGATTCCCCCTCCCTTAATCTCTGTCACAACCATGACTCCGCATTTGCACATGCATGTGCATTTACATGTATTTTTGTACTTAACATGTGAAAATGATTTGGTTTTTGTTCTTGAAACATGTTTGTATGCATTTGACTTTCTTTAACTTAACTCACATTTTTATGGTGCACCATTCTGCTCACATTTTGTTCAATTCATTTACAGACTTGCCCTGATTTGAGAAAGGCACAGAGGTGACAAAACAAGTGTTATCACAAAGGGCCTCTTATCACAAATACATACTTACCACCCTTTTTTGTCTGAAAGGACTTTTATAACTTATTTGAATTAGTATGAATTAGTATGAATTGAGAGTGTCAGACAAAGGAGTATGGCACAGTAAGGTGTGCGAGAAACGCAGTTTAAACGAAACTAGATTGAAACCTGAGAAGATTGAGAACTAGCAAGAAGGTTTAGGCAGCTCAGCAGAAAGTTGAGAAGTGAACTTTCAGATTGAATTTGAGAAAATTAAAAACATTTGTCTGGTAAGAGACTTCTAAAGAGAGCAGATGTATATGTTAAGCCTGAGAAGGTGTTTGATTATTTATCGAAAAGAAGTACTAAGATTTCCATGTTAGCAGCAAAAACAGTTTATGGAAGTTTGAGATGTTGTTTAAGTACTTAATTAAGTTTTCTCCTCTGTTCACTAACAAACCATAGCGTAAGGTACCAGTGCGGATATAAGCTAATCTATGTGCACAATGAAAAAACATTGTTTATGCGTGCGTTAATGAAAACTAACCATTGCGTGAGGTACCGACATGTATCAAGCTAATCTATGTGCGTGAATTGTTTGTAAATGAAAAGCATGTGTGAAGCGGGCAGTGCATCACAGATTCCCTTCAGCTTGGTTGCGTCTTCAGTAAGCCTTTCAAGGAAAGGACCTAATTTACATTACCCCACGCATCGTATCCAGAAGCAGGAAGCCAATGTTGAGGTGACAAAACGACACTTGGAATACTGTGTGAAGCAGCGATGCAGCAACTAACTGAAAACGTTTCGTTTTCACTCGCCGTGCTAAATTACACAGTGGTGTCCTTCTTCCGGAGCAAGCAAGTGAGGCAATTGTGCCGATTACTTAGGACATTTTTTGACAGTGCATTTTAGTATTTATTCAAAAAAGCAAGAAGATTTTCAAAACCTTAGATGCTATGAAGACATTACAGTTTTCAATTCATGAACTACAAGGCAATTATATGATGAAAACATGAAGATAATTTATTATAAGAGTACATTTAAAGGAAGAGAGCAATCTTCAACATCAGCAGAAAATAGCCTTTCAGCAATTTAGCAAAGGCAACAGGAAGATGGAATTATCCTTGGGAAGATTACAATTTAGTGAACAGGGAGATGATAGAGCAGAATAATTAATAATATTGTGTTCATTTATTCCTAGGTCAGTCCAGCTGTAGTTCTCCAGAAGAAAAGCCAGATAGCAAGGGCTTCAAGCAAGACCTGTCTGTTATTTTAGCCACTTCCCCTTTCCCCTCAGGTTTGTTTGCTCAGCAATTTTAATTGAAGGATTGCTGGTCGAGCATGTCTAGGGGCTCTGGAGGGCTAGCATCACCTACTCCTGCAAGAACAATGAGCTGGGACCTGACAAAGGCCCATGTTGTTAGTCCTGCCTGGGTGATGGAGTCAGAGGCTGAGTTTAGGTTGAGCAGTTTGGGGAAAATGTTAATTGAAATGAGAGGAAATGCAGACTACAAGAAGAGAAACTGTCTTTGGGTATTAAGATGGAAGAACTAAATAGGGTGCAAAGGACCAATGAGTTAGCCGGAGGGAAAAGGAAGAGGGGGGAACCTGCGGTCTTGTATCCCGAGCAGGGAGTGGGAGTTGTGAAGGGAGAAGCAGTGGTTGATAAGAAAGTTAGTCTAACGCCTGGAATATCCTTGGTAACTATATCCACTAGCAGCGCCAGAGAGATTTAGCGGGGATTCATACAAATACAGATCCAGTGCGAATTGCATTTTATGTGCCGCCCAGAATATTTTTCCTCTGGAACATCTAAGGTGGCATTTGTGATTGCAAATTTAACAGAGAAGCAGCCGCTTGTTCCGTTCCATTGGTTGAACCGGGAGCTTTGGAGCTGCACGATTGGACCCAGTTTAAGCTCAGGTTTGGCTAGATGTTTGATAATGTTTGATAAGCCCTCTCATTCACAGAGTGTAGATGGATAATTACTGGAGTTACAGAAGAGAAGCAGAGAATTATAGTGGCTTACATAACTCAATTTAGAGCATTCGTTCTTGAAAGTGGTTGTCCAGAAGAGAAGAGGGCTTCTCTATTTTAGCGGGGATTACGTGAGGAGCTGAAGGATGCCCTGTGGCAATAGTGGAGAGACCACCTTCAAGCGAGGAATTCATTTCTTTAGTTATGCAGTTGGATGCCAGGTTATTGGAACAGAGGTCTGAGAGAAGGAGGAATTTCCCAGAGAGTAAGAGTAGGAGTGAGCGACCTAAGGTTGAGCCATTCTCTAGAGAAACTAGGGGGCCTTTGAGGGAAAGTCAGAATAGGTCACCTCTTACTAAAAGAAAAGGAAAGAAGACACAAGGAGAGACACTGCTTATATTGTGGGGATATTACTCCATTTGTGAGTAGGTGTCCTCACACACCAAGAAGACTTCCTGCCATCATCATAAGAGGTCAAGTGGTGGCTAACACGATTCAGTCAGCCGTGCCACATATTACGCTCAATGCATCCTTATGCTGGGAAGGACAGTTTAGGTGTGGTGGTACATGTGTGTTGGATTCGGGAGTAACAAGGAACTTATGGACAGAATTTTAGCAAGTCGTTTAGGGGGTCCAGTACAGGATAAGGAGGGTCCTGAACAAGTCAGGGCCGTTGATGGCACACAGTTTGTCAGGATTAATCACACATACAGTCAAGCAGCTAGGAAGGAGGATAGCTGATGGATATAGAGAGGAAATAGTTTTTGAACTCATAGATGCGCCTCATCTACAGATAATACTGGGAATGCCATGGCTGACCCTACATAATCCCTCAATAGACTGGGGAAGGAAAACAGTAGATTTCAAATCAGAGTTTTGTAGAGAATCATGTGGTTCAGAAGATTGGAAATGTTCCCAGCCAGATGCAACTGAGAAATTGAGCGTGTGTATGGCAGGCGGGGCGTCGCCCATGGTGGGAGCCGTTGTAGGGGTTTTGAAGACGTCTTTAGTGAGCAGGAGGCCAGTGAACTTGACCTAGCGGATAGGGCACGAATTCCTTGCCACAGAGTTTATGCACTAACGGAGAGGGAACATGATTATTTTAAAGAATATCAAGACGAGAACTTGGCCAAGGGTTTTATTTGCCACTCAATCCACAGCAGCATCTACCTTATTTTTTGTGCCCAAAAAAATGATAAAACATTAAGAAAATGCATCGATTATCGAGCCTTAAACAAGACAACGATAAATAATCGTTATCCTCTCCCACTGATATCAGTGATGTTAGAGAGAATTCAAGGTGCTAAGGTGTTTGCGAAGTTAGTTCTTGCAGGAGCATATAATCTAGTAAGGATCAGGCAGGGTGCCCGACTGGAAGACAGCCTTCCAGAACCAGTTTGGGTTGTTCGAGTATTAGGTGATGCCATTTGGCCTATGCAATGCTGTTGTGGCAGCCTTTCAGTATTTCATCAATTAAGTGCTCTGTGAGTACTGCAAGGAATGCATGGTGACAACAGTAAAGACAGACAAAAGTAATCACAGTTCAAGGACTTTTTTTTTAAACACCCCCTTTACACCACATATATATGTGGGGGGTAATGGGATATTATAGAAATATGGGGGGTGGTGGGGGGGACTCCCCCCCCGCATATCTATGCGGTGTAAAGGGGATTTCATTTTTTTTAAAGTCAGCATTTTCGGCCATCGCAATTACATATGGTCCCAGTGATCACATAGATCCCTTCTTGTATTCACAAATCTTAATGTCTTTTTAAACAGTTCTTCAGGCTTCGCCCCTTGTTGGCTTCCCTCTGCCAGCTTCACTCTTGCCAACTTTTATAATGCTGTTCATGTGATGATTTCACCAAGCAAGATTAATTTCCCTTTCTTTCACAATCATCTGTCGGTCAAAGACTTTGGACGGTACAGAGGATTTTACAAGACTCCTAGATGACCACTTTCACCTCTTTTGGCCTCTTCAAAAGTCCTTCTGGTTACGATCGTCTATACCATCACCCACTTGGTGCTGGACACCCCTGTTGTTGGTTTTCCCCCTCTTTCATCAATAGTTTCTTTAAACCTTTCAAAGTTCAATTTAGCCATTGGCTACTTTTCGTTCAACACAGTTCGGTTTCTTATCGACTCTCCCCTCGACTCAACAGCTGTGATGAACCGCTTGGCTTTCTTTCTCTTTGGAGTCAAGGTTGAGACAAGCGGTGTGTCTCTCCCCAGCTTGGTAATCAGCGGAGGAGTGTGTGTGTACCACTGACATCTGCTGCAACACATGCTGGCTATTGTTGGCGGTCTTATGATTGCTTCTGCAGAGGCTTCACAGGCCTTGGTCGGAAAGGGTAAGGTCGCTTCTCTCCTTGTCACCCTCTCGGTATGCTCCGTCTTTCTCCTCCTCTTGAACTGACGTGCTGAGCTAGCCTTCACATTGTGCAGTCTGCCTTGTTCATCTTGTGCCCCACCTTTTATCCCTGTTGGGAAGGGAAAGGGCCGTCCGGTGTGCGATTCTGGTCAATTGCCTGACTTGTATCGGGATATGTCAGGTAAACGGCTCTGGTGTTAGTCTGTTGTCTTTCGTGCTGTGCGAAAGCTTTTGTGTCGGAAAAGGAGGTGGGGGGTGTTTTGGAATATCCTAAGGGGTAAGATGGGGAAAAGGTGTTGAAAGAAAGGGGATATTGCGTCTGACCGGTCAGTGTCCCATTCCCACAGGAACCCCATCCAGGTGATCCTCCCTCACTGGTCCACCCCCAGGAACTGGATCCAATACCGATGGCCGTGGCCTGGCCAATGGATGACAGATCCCCGGGGACTAGCTAGGGAGACACCTTCAGGTTTCTCACAGTACCTAGACGTTTTCGTTGTTATTTACATAGATGACATCTTGATTTTTTCTAAGGAAATGAGAGAACACAAGGAACATGTCCAGAAGGTGCTAATAAAATTGAGAGAAAACCGCTTGTTTGCAAAACTAGAGAAAAGTAAATTTCGTACAGAGTTTTTGGGATTTGTCCTTTCTCCTGAAGGACTAGAAATGGATTAGAGTAAGATCAAGTCGGTGAGAGAATGGCTGACGCTGACCAATGTGAAAGAGATCCAAAGTTTCATAGGAGTTGCACATTTTTACCATTGGTTTATCTGCAAATTCTCTCAGGTTGTGGTTCCTATAACTAGACTGTTGAATAAGGCAGTGAAGTTCGAGTGGAGTCAAGAAGCTAAGCGGGCCTTCGTTTTCCTCAAGGAGAGGTTCGTCACTGGACCAATTTTACTTCATCCAGACATGGAGCAACCATTTCTTGAAGAGGCGGGTGCTTCCGGTGTTGCCATGGGCATGGTGCTGTCCAAAGGCATCGAGAGACAGGTCAACTTCATCCGGTAGTGTTCTTTTCTAAGAAGTTCTCTACAGCCGAAGAGAACTATACCATTTCTGCTAGAGAGCTTTCAACAATCAAGACCGCATTTGGAGAATGGAGGCATCATCTTCTAGGCGTTACGCATCGAGTAGCAGTGCTAAATGAGCATAGAAAATTAACATTTGTACATTCCGTTAAGACCTTGACAACAAGACAATTGCGTTGGTCTTTGTTTTTTGCAGAGTATGAATTTGTGATCACCTTTAAACCCGAAGACAGAACCGGAAAGCGGATACCCTATCAAGATGCTTTCCAGGAAGGTCAAAGAATGACGTTTGCATTCCTATGCCACTGTTAGCGGACAAGAAATTTTTAATTGGATAAGTGAAGACGACTAAGGATTTTCGAGAGTACATTCGGCAACAAATGTCTCCGGAGCAACTTCTGGAATGGAAGAATGGCAATCCTGTTCGCAAAATAAGGTTTGCCTTATGTAGATACAAGATTATTTTTAACCCCCGAGGACATGTGTGAGGAAGCTATGAAGTCTTGTCATGACTCTCCCTTGGCAGGTCACCCTGGCTTTAGGAAATCCCTAGAATTGGTAAGAAGGGAATTTTTGTGGGAAGATACTTAGAACTATGTCAAGACTTGTGAAGTGTGTGCCCGAACAAAGTCAGATCATAAAAAACAGCTGGTTTTCTTGTTACTTTGTCAATTCCTCCCCGCCCTTGGAAACTGTTTCCATGGATTATACTGTGGACCTTCCCACGACAAGGGTTGTTCTACCATACTGGTGGTGGATGTTTCGACTAAAGCTGGCCATTTTATTCCGATCAAGGGCGCTGCAACCGCTAGTTCTTTGGCACAAGCCTTTCTGCAGAATGTTGTAAAACTACATGGTTTGCCCAGACAAGTGATCTCGGACCGAGGTTCCCAGTTTATCTCAAAGTTCTGGCAAGCTTTTTGTAAGGAGTTGAAAATCGCAATGCATTTAACCGTAAGTTATCACCCAAAGGGTAATGGTCAGACCGAAAGAGATAACCAGGAGCTGGAAAAGTACTTGTGATGGTATTTGGAATCAGCAAAAGGTTGGCAGGATTTGCTTTGGTTAGCAGAATTTTGCTACAACACCACAGCTAAGGATTCCACCTCCTTGTCCCCATTTTTTTGTTAATAAAGGGTTTCACCCCCGATTTGTGAGAGGAGTAGTCTTGGAGGAAGTTAGAGTTCTTGACATAGAAGGTTGACTTTTAGCTATGGGTCAGAATTTGAACATGGGGGTTCAAGATTTGCAAAAAATAAAGGTGAGCTACAAGACTTTTGCAGACCAAAAGCGTAGAAAGGCACCAAGGTATCAGGTGGGGTTGCTGGTATGGGTATCCACCAAGAATATCGCCCTAAAATCCAAAAATAAGTTTAGCCCACGTTTCATTGGACCTTTTGAAATTGAAATAGTTCTCTCTCCAGTCTCAGTGAAACAAACTGCCAAACGGTTTAAAGGTGCATCCCATGTTCCATGCAAGTCTTTTGAAGTCTCAAGTTCCTGGCCCAGTGCTGTCTGAAAACATGGAAAATGAATATGAGGTGCGAGCAATCCTTGATTCCAGAGTGGTCCGATGGAAATAGTTACAGCATTAAGGGGATTGGAAGGGTTATGACCTGGAAGAGAGATCATGGGAAAGTGTGGATGATGTGCATGCCATCAGATTGGTAAGACGCTTTCGTCTTAGAACCGAGAAGCCAGGGCATTACGGTGAGGGGTACTTTCAGCGTTTCCCAGTCAATTGCAGCTAGAAGCAGGGTCAGGGGGTTCAAGGCAGGCATAAGGCGCAGGGGTTCTTTTGTCCATTGAGTTTGTGTTGGTTGTGTGACCTTCCAGGGTTGGTCTTGTTCATTAACCTATTTCTAGGAAGCTGGTATCCACCCAGTCCAAGATGGAGCTAGTGGCACGTTGCACGGATTGGCTGGGAAATTGCTGTGATGCAGTTTGGAATCTCACAAAAGATTCCAAACTGCCTTTCATTCAGTCTACAGCCACAGCAGGTCACAGCAATCAAAGAACCACAGTGAACTAGATTGAAACCTGAGAAGATTGGGAGCTAGCAAGAAGGCAGCTGAGCAGAAAGTTGAGATAAGTGAACTTTCAGATTGAATTTGAGAAAAGTAAAAACATTTATTTGATAAGACACTTGTGAAGAGATCAGATGTACATGTTAAGCCCGAGAAAGCGTTTGATTAATTATTGAAAATAAGAATTATGTTTTCCATTTTAGCAGCAAAAACAGTTTATTGAAGTTTGAGATGTTGTTTAAGTACTTATCAAAGTTTTCTCTTTTGCCGGTAACTAATGCACGCACGTTAACTAAACTAACCATTGCGTGAGGTACCGACGTGTATCCACGCTAATCTATGCGTGCAAATTGTAAACAAAAAACGTGTGTGAAGCCGGCAGTGCATTGCTGATTCCCTTCAGCACGGTTCCATCTTCAGTAAGCCTTGCAAGGAAAGGAACTAGTTACATCGCGCGCGTCGTACCCAGAAGCAGGAAGTCAATGCTGAGGTGACAGAACGACACTTGGAATATTCTGTGAAGCAGCAACTAACAGAACTGGTTTTGTTTTCACTCGCTGTGATAAAATTACACAGCAGTTTCCTTCGACCAGAGCATGCGAGGCAATTGCGCCAATGACTTAGGAAATTAATTCATTTGACAGTGCATTTTAGTATTTATTCATAAAAGCAAGAAGATTTTCAAAACCTTTTGAGTAGATGATATGCAGCCATTACAGTTTTCAATTCATGAACTGCAATGCAATTATATGATGAAAATATGAATAGCAAAAATGAAGATAGATTATTACAAGAGTCAATTTAAAGGAAGAGAGCAATCTTCGACATCAGCAGAAAATAGACTTTCAGCAATTTAGCAAAGGCAACAGGTAGATGGGATTATCCTTGGAGTTACAATTTAGTGATCTGAGAGATGATAGAGCAGAAGAATTAATATTGTGCTTCTTTGTAGGTCAGTCCAGCTGTAGTTCTGCGTAAGAAACGCCAGATAGCGAGTGCTTCAAGCAAGACCTCTTTTTTAATCTTATCCACTTCCCCTTGGGTTTGCTTGCCCAGCAATTTTAATTCAATGATTGTTGGATGAGCAGATCTGGGGGTCTGGAGTGCTAGCATAATCTACTCAAGCAGAAACAATGAGCTGGGACCTGACAAAAGGATTGCGAGCCAACGCTTCGTGCCCAAGTTGTTTCAGACCTGGTCCAAACAATCAGCCCAACTGTTTTCACTGTATGCTGGAGGTAAAATGTACCTTTTTTTATCTATGGGAAAATAAATAGGGAGTAAATAAACGTTCATATTGTTTTGCAAATCTTGCCCAAACCTTCCAAGTCGGTGGGGCTGGGGGGGTACATGGGGGAGGGAGTCAAGGGGATGAATACAATCTCAGCTGTTGGTTCAAAAGTTACTAGCAAATACTGCTGCCCTATAAAAATTTTTATATATATATATATATATATATATATATATATATATATATACACACATATATATATATATATATACACACATATATATATATATATATACATTACACACACACACAACAGAGAACCTGCCAATCAGCAAACGGTAAAAGGATACCAAAAAAAAAAAACCTGTCATGGACTTCTTTCCAGCAGCCGCTACGACCTCACCTGTGTGCGCTGTTGCTGGTAGCCATCTGCCATTGCGTTGATATTATGAAATCCTGGGGCGAGAAGGACATGGAAGTAGCCCCCATCATTAGTGTACACTTTCACTCCTTCATTTAACACGATGATAGCCTTTGGAACTGGATTTCCCCTGGTGTCTTTCACAAGCCCATGAACACCCTTGTGAACCTGAAATAAAATCAAGGTTTACAGAACTGGACTAGGGACAACACAGAAAGAAGACTAATTGTATAGTAAAGATAATGCACAAAGGGGCACAACTTAAGGTTGGCAACTGTACAAAAAGGTAGCAGGCTTAAAATCATGAATCGGAGAACAGAAAGATAATGAACATTTTAGAAAGCAACTATTCATGGAGCATCCAGAAAATAAGTCTTTTGCATGGATATTAATACAATTGTATACCTGCTGATTTTATGAAACAAGAAAAGGGATAATTAAGAGGAACACCACAGGCAATCATTCAATTCCTAAATCTTTCTTAGCTCGAATGATAGCTCAAGGCCATGGAGTGTCAATGTAGTCTTACCATTTACTGTCCATAAATGAAGACCAGTCAGGCGGTAACAGTAACACCTGTAAGCTACTATTTTAACCCCTTAAGTGCAGAGGACAAGGTATCTCGTCCTGCGCACTACACTTTCAGGACGGGGGCGAGATAGCTCGTCCTCCGCACTGCTTACCTTTAGGGTCGGCGGATGCTTCCCCCCCCCTCGCCCCCGCTACGGCAGTCATCCTTCCGATCCCCAAGCTATGAAGGGGGAGACTTCCCCCTTCCATGCCAGGGGGTGGACATGATGAGGTTGGAGCATGCTAAGTGCACGAACGTCATCAGGAAGTGATATTTACATGCTGAAGCCATAAGGCTACACTTTTGCGTGCTGCTTGGGCATTTCTAGCCCAATTTCCTTGAGTGAGGGCTCGTTGGAAAGGGGGGACTCCCTTTCCATCGAGCCTTACTCAAGGAGATTGCTGGTCGAGGATCATTCGATCCCCGACAGCAATCACCACTGGACCATCAGGGAATAGGTTTAGGGGGTGGATAGATTTAGGTGGTGGGGTGGGGGACCGCACCGGGCTAAACAGCCTTCACCAAAAAAAGGCAACATATTTTGCATTTCTTTTTTGGGGGAGATGGGTGCTTTTTTATCCATTTGCCCCCAAGGAAGGCAAAAAAACAAAAATAAAAAATATATCAGGCCCACTTGGTGGCATTTTCGGGGCTGGCCCTGTGCCTTTGGGCCAGCCCTACCCGAAATCACCCCCTAGGAGGGAACAAGTTACTTACCTGTAACTGTTGTTCTCCAGCATGGGTCTGGCATGGATTCACATGCTCATGAATATTCCCCGTCGTCAGGCTGGGAATCCTCGGTAAAGAAAAAACCAGTATCAGTTTCGTTTCTGATCTGTCTTTCGTAGTAATAACCAATCACTGGTCTCTGCGTCATACTGACCACAGCCAATGACTGCCCTCTACCTAAGCCCCGCCTCTGGCAGCCATCTTCAGATTTGGAAGCACGTGAAGTGGCAGTATGACCAAGTGAAGAGCCGCAGAGGGGTAGGCGGGAGGGTTCGCATGTGAATCCATGCCAGACCCATGCTGGAGAACAACAGTTACAGGTAAGTAACTTGTTCCTTCTCCAGCATGGGGTATGGCATGGATTCACATGCTCATGAATAAAGAATACATAGCAGTACACACATGCACAACCACGGGAGGTGGCAAAGGCTCAACATTAAGCATTACATCAAACTCAACATTAAGCATCTTACCTCCTCACCAGGCTCACCTCAGGCGAACAGGTTGCGCAGCACTGCTTGGCCGACCCTGGACTCCTCCCTGGAATCCCGATCGACGCAGTAGAATTTCGTGAAGGTGTGCGTCGACCTCCACGTAGCAGCCCTGCATATGTCCAGCAGGGGCACACCAGAAAGGAACGCCGTGGTAGCTGCGATCGCTCTGGTGGAATGGGCTCTCGGAGGGCCAGGCAGCGGTCGGTTTTCCAACCGATGACAGTACATGATACAGCCGGAGAGCCATCTGGAAATGGAAGCCTTCGAGAGTGCCTTCCCCTGATTGACAGGTCCAAAGTTCACAAAGAGTTGTGACGTCTTCCGAAAACACTTCGTGCGGTCCACGTAGAACTTCAGCGCTCTAGCCACATCCAGCGAGTGCAAAGTCCTCTCAGCCGGCGACGAAGGCGACGGGAAGAACACAGGCACCACCAAGGGTTCGTTGAGGTGGAAGTCCGACGGCACCTTGGGCATGAAGGAGGGGTGCGTCCTGAGCACTACCCTCGTGTCGTGAAAAGTCAAGTACGGGGCCTTGCAGGAAAGGGCCTGGATCTCTCCCACTCGTCGTGCGGAGGTGATGGCCACAAGAAACGCTGTTTTCCACGACAGAAACTTCAACGGGGCCGAGTGCAGAGGCTCGAACGGAGGTCCCATGAGCTTGGTCAGCACCACGTTGAGCTCCCACGCCGGGGCCGGAGCCTTCACCGGCGGGAACGATCTGAACAGTCCCTTCATGAACTCTTTCACCAGACGATGAGACCACAAGGACGTCCGCCCCGTGGTTCTGGTGTATCGGGAGATCGCAGCAAGATGAATCTTGATGGACGCGTGTGCCAGTCCAGCTTTGGCCAGCGTCAGCAGGTACGGCAGTACTTGGGGAGCCGTAATCCATAGAGGGTTAATCTTCTGTGCGTGGCACCAGACAGAGAACCTCTTCCATTTGTGTCCGTAGCATTTAAGAGTCGAGGACGCCCTGGCCTTTGCAAGAACCTCTCTGCAGTCGGCCGGTATGTCGTATCCTCCAAACTCTAGCGCTGCAGGACCCAGGCCTGCAAGTACAGCGATTTCGGGTCGTGGTGGAGGATGGCGCCTCCTTCCCTGGAGAGTAGATCCGCGTCCACCGGCAGCTTGATTGACGGGGACGCTGACAAGTCTAGAAGGTCCGGGAACCATATCTGCCTCGGCCACGCAGGTGCGACGAGGATCATCCTGCACCGTGACCTCTTGAGCTGGTTGATGAGCCGGATTAGCAGTGGCAATGGAGGGAACGCGTAAAGGAACAGGCCCTCCCAGGGGAACGAGAAAGCATCGCCCATGCTCCTCGCCTGGGGAAACCTGCTGGCGAACCTCCGGCACTTGGAGTTCGTCGCCGTCGCGAACAGGTCGATCTGGGGTGTGCCCCACCGTTGGAAGAGGCGATCCACTAGATCCTGCCGTAGCTCCCACTCGTGGCACGAGCGCAGCTCCCTGCTGAGTGAGTCGGCGATGGTGTTTTTTATCCCTGCCAGATGAAACGGCACCAGAAACATCCTTTGGGCGACGGCCCAATCCCACAGGTCCTGCGCCTCCTTGGACAGTGCTGGGGACCTGGTTCCGCCCTGTTTCCTGATGTAAAACATGGTGGTGGTGTTGTCGGTGAAGATCCTCACCACCTTGCCCTTGAGGGACGGAAGGAAGGACCTGAGGGCCCAAAACACTACACGGAGCTCTAGGACGTTGATAGGTAGTGATTTCTCCGTCGGGAGCCAAAGGCCTCTTGCGTGCAGATTTTCGGTGTGCGCACCCCACCCTTCCAGGGAGGCATCCGTGGTCACTGTCTCCTGGTGGGCTGGGGTCTGGAAATCCATGCCCGCCGTCAGATGCGCGCGGGTGCCCCACCACCGGATCGCTCGTCGGAAACTCTCGTCGAGTGTGATCCTTTCCTCGAAGCTGCCCGTCGTTTGGATCCAGCGCGCGTCCAGGAACTCCTGCAACGGGCGCATCCGGAGCCTGCACAGGGGAATGAGGTAGATGCAGGAAGACATCATTCCGAGAAGGGACTTGATGGACCTCACCTTGGCCGCGTCGGCCACCAACATCCGTTGTACCTTGCCCAGGATGGCCCTGGTCCTCTCCTCCGACGGGGAGGCCAGAAGGGACACTGTCGAGCCTCGCTCCCAGAAACAGTGCGTCTTGCGCGGGTACCAGGTGGGATTTGGCGTAGTTCACGGAGAATCCCAGGTCCGTGAGAAGCTGGACGGTCCTTGCCGTGTGGTCCACGGCGAGCTCCCTCGTCTTGGCTCGGATGAGCCAGTCGTCCAGGTAGGGGTAGACGTGGATCCCCTCTCGGCGCAGCTGCGCCGCCACCGGTGCAAGGCACTTGGTGAAAACCCTGGGTGCCGACCGTAGTCCGAAGGGGAGGGCTTTGAACTGGTAGTGACGCCCTTGGACCACAAACCTGAGAAATTTTCGGTGCCCTCTTAGGATGGGAATATGGAAGTAGGCATCCTCCAAATCCAACGACGACAGGAAGTCTCCTTCCTCCAGCTGACCCAGGACGTGCTGGAGAGTGACCATCCGGAACTTCTGCGCCTTGATGAACTTGATCAGTCGTCGCAGGTCTAGGATGGGGCGCCATCCTCCCGTCTTCTTCTTCACGAGGAAGTTTCTCGAGTAAACTCCGGAGCCCCGAAGCCTCTTTGGAACGAGTTTGATGGCGCCCTTCCTGAGCATCGCCTTTACCTCCCGGAGAAGCTGCGGGACGTGAAGCTCTTTCCTGGCCACGGGGGGGACGCGCGGGCACCTTCTTTGAAACTCGAGCGCGTGGCCCCGGGCTAAGGCGTCCAACACCCAACGGTCGGTGGAGATGGACTCCCACACGCTGACGAAGCTCGCCAGCCGGCCTCCCACCGGGGTGCTTCGGTGGGGGCCCGACCCCACGGTCGGTTCAATCCTGTTTCGACGAGGCTTTGCCGCCTTGACCTCCTTGGCGACGACGGCGGGGTCCGCCCGACTTGCCTCGTCCCCTATAGGCCTCCTGAGACGACGAGCGGGCCGCTTGACGGTAGGTGGAGAAACCGCCGCCGGAGCCTTTGGAGGCGCCCTTGCCTCCGCTGCTCCGAAAGGGCGGCCGTCGTTGTTGCAGAACCCCAAGGGCCCGGGCCGTCTCCGTGTCCGCTTTAATGGCCTGAAGGGAATCGTCCACTGTTTTCCCAAACAGGTTGTTCCCATCGAACGGCATGTCCAGGACTCTGGTCTGTACGTCTTGACGGAAGTCCGTAGCCTTGAGCCATCCACGCCGCCTAAGGCACACGCTGTTGCCCAACTGGCGAAATCCTGTATCGGCGATGTCCGTCGCAATAGTGATGGCGTGGTCCGACGCCACCTCACCTTCCTGTAGGATCTCCAGGGCGTCCGCCCTCTTGTCGTCCGGTAGGAAGTCCAGCAGGGGAGCCAGTTTGTACCATAGCTCCCTGTCGTAGCGGGCCACGATAGCCAAGGCGTTGGCCGCCTTAATCGTCGTCGCTGCAGAAGAGATGACCCTGCGTCCCATAGAGTCCAATTTCTTTCCCTCGCCGTCCGGCGGGGAAGTCGATGTGGAGGCCGCACCCCCCCCCGCTTTCTTCCTGGCCGCCGCGGAGACGACGGAGTCCGGGGTAGGCTGCGCCCGGAGGCACAGGGGGGCCGCGTCCGGGACCCGGTACTTCTTTTCGTACCGGTCTCTTCTAGCTGGCGTCGTGGAAGGGTTCTTGAGGAGGGCGAGGCCCTCATCCCAAATGCCGTCCAGTAGAGGCACCGCGAGGACCGTCTTCCTCTTGGCCTCGCGCCGTTGATAAAGGAATCCTTCCTTTTTCTTCTCCTCAGGGCAGAGTTGGAAAAGTTCGGATGCCCTGGCGATCATGGAGTGGAACGATCCAATCTCGTCGGGCGGAGAAGCCCTGGTGGGAGGTGACGACGGAAGATCCTCGTCGTAGACCTCGTCGTCCGTACCCGTCGCGGCCGTGTCAGTCCCCGTATCATCCCATCGAGTCGTGGATGGGGAGGAGGGCTGGACGGGGCGCGACGGCTGAAAAGGAGGTGGAGGGTGAATCCTTCTTTTCTTGGGAGGAGGAACGCCAGAAGGTCCCGGTTCTGGGTCCCCCGACTGGAGTGGTTCCTCCGCTGGCAACGGTAGTCTCGTCCTTATCTCCGAGCATAAGGAAAGTATAGCCAACAAAATGGCCGCCGAGTTGTCTTGCGGCGCTGGCAGAGGGGAATCCGACGGGCGATCAGGGGCCGTGGCTTAAGACCTCGATCAGCTCTTCCTCCGAGGTTGAAGCCGAGTCTACGACGACACCCTGCCCCCCCCTTTTTCTTCTCCGCCAGAGATTTCACGGGGGTCCTATCGATGGGCATAAAAGAGGACTCCCTCCGAGGTGGCAGGGAGACTCTGAGCCCCGAGGTCGCCACCACTGGCGTAGCCTCCACAGTCTGAGCCAGGGCCGCCGCGACAGTCTCGATACAGGCCTTAGCCGGATGGATTAAGGCCTTCACCACCTTAGGTGCGCTCACCGCCTTATCCTTGAGGGGGGGGACACTGCCTCGCTCCCCCTCCGATGGGGCCTTAGAGCTCGACCGGGGCCTCTCCAGGAGCTTCGCCGGGTGCTCGGCCTTCCTCTTACCCGACCCAGAGCGTTGGCTCTTGGTTGATGGTACCGGGGAGGATGCGCCCTGCCTGGCGCCCGTAGAGCCCGACCGTTCGGCGCTCCCGGTGCCAGCGGACTCGCGGTGCTTGGCCTTGTGTTGGACCCCCGTCGCCGGGGCGTCCTCAAAGGTCTTAGAAGACCGCTCGGATTTCTTCCTCTTCTTCTCGCCGGACGGGCTCTTCCCTTCCAGCCAGTTGGCGAGACGTTGATGGCGGTCCTTCATGGTCCGCTCCGACATGTTGCCGCAAAACGCACAGTCCTTCTCCACGTGCGTCTTGTCCTCATGTAAGCAGTAGAGACAAAAGGAGTGTTCGTCCTCCTTGAAGACGTTATGCAGCTGGCATCCAGGGCAGACCCTGGACAGCTTTCCGGGCGTCGAGCTTCCCTTCTCCTGGGCCATGTCCGGGACGGGCCTGAGGAAACTTCTGGAGTCCTCCAAAAGCGTAGCTCGACGAAATCTTCACCCTTGAGGGGCGCAGACGAATCCGACACGGGTCCCCGTTGATCGGATGGAGAGTCGGTGGAGCTTGAGGCTCTTTTGACTGAAAAAAAAAAACGAAGTTTTTGAGAAAAACGTGAAAAAATAGCACTAACGCTCGAGAGCGATAGCACGAGGATCCCAACACATGAACGTGCGGTAAAAATCTGAAGATGGCTGCCAGAGGCGGGGCTTAGGTAGAGGGCAGTCATTGGCTGTGGTCAGTATGACGCAGAGACCAGTGATTGGTTATTACTACGAAAGACAGATCAGAAACGAAACTGATACTGGTTTTTTCTTTACCGAGGATTCCCAGCCTGACGACGGGGAATATTCATGAACATGTGAATCCATGCCAGACCCCATGCTGGAGAAGGGCATATTCTTGCTGCATCCCTGTGGTCGGGGGGGGGGGGGGGCAAAATTGAGGTTCTGACCCCATTTTGCCACCCCAGGGAAGCAGCAAGGTAGGTCCACTAGGTAACAAGAGATGAGCTTGTAGGGGGGCTGTTTGGGCAGGCCAATCAGCCCGCCACCTTCACCCCCAGAAAATGCCATCCAGATGGCATAATGTGGTTTTGCCTTTTATTGGGGGCAAATTGCTGCAGTTTTGCACCGATTTCCCTCAAGGAAGGCAAAGCCATATAGGAACATTTTGCCAGAGGACCACTTGGGGGTATCAGGGGGCTGGTCCCATTGTGCCAACCCTGGGGAGCAGTAAGGAGCACTAAGCCACCAGGGAAAAGATTTTGGGGTTAGGGGACCGTTTCAACTGTTTCCCGTTGCAGCACTGCGGCCGTCCTGGATCTCTGGCTGGGCCACATTAGAGCTTTTCCCTCCAGGGAGGGGTGGGGACCCTGCTGGGGCTCCCTGGGAATGCTGCTAGGCCCGAGTACAGGCGACCAACATGGCAGACAGGCGCCCAAGGCTGGGGCAGTACCCGCAGCTGTCCTGGAGCTCTTGCCATGCTGCGTTACAGCTTTTCCCTCCTGGGAGGGATGGGGACCCTGCCGGGGCTCCGAGGGACCACAGCTCGGCTTGGGGAAGTGCGACCCACATAGGGGACAGGCGCTGAAGGCTGGGGGCAGCACCCCCCGCTGTCCTGGAGCGCTGGCTGCACTGCATTACAGCGTTTCCCTCATGGGAGTGACAGTGAGCCTGCTGGGGCTGTAAAGCAGGCCAGCCAGAGCTCCAGAATGGTCAACGGTGATTTCTCTGGCCTAGGGCGCCTGCCTCCCTCGTTGGTTGACCGTCCCAAAGTTCAGAGATTGTCCAGGGGAGCCCTGGCACGGTCCCCCATCCCTCCCTAGGGGGGGGACCTGTAACAGGGCAGCCAGTACTCCAGGATGGTCGGGTTCATGTCCCCCGCCTTTGGCGCCTGTCTTCCATGTTGGGCGACCATCCCCAAGTCCAGCAGCGGTCCCAGTGAGCTCCGGCAGGGTGCCCATCCTTTCCCGAGGGAAAAGCTGTAGTGTTCGCTTCCCAATCCCTTTGGGATACTAGTGGTTTAGCCTTTTCCCTTTGGGACCAAATAGGTGCACCCACACATGGGAGGTACCGTTTTTGTTGTGACACCTCTAGGGACGTGTGAAGGTAGGACATGTGTTGTTGTCGGCGTGTTTCAGTGGTTTCCAGGTAGCAAATGTCTGAATATTTAGTGATTTTCTCAAATTGTGGACTTTGCCAGGCATTGTGGGTAATAGATTCTAGGGTAATTCGCACTAGTCAGACCTCTGTGGATTCCTACGAGTCTTTTCAGAAATGCATGGGGTTCCCCATTCTCCTTGGTGGCTGCAACACCCCAGGCCCAAATCTGTAGCTTGTGCACAAGACCAAAATCCTAAAACATTTCCTCTTCCCAAACCCTTCTGGATACCAGTGTTTTATCCTTTTCCCTTTGCACACAGGTAGGTGCACCCACACACGCGAGTTACTTCTGTGGGAATGTAGGACATTTGTCGTTTTCTCTTTGTTTTGATAAAGTTTTCATACATTTGCTACTGTACCATGTTACACAACCTACATTTAGTCACTGCTTTAGGCACTGTATGCTTTTGTAACGTGCCCAAGTCATCTATACTTCAAAAGGTGTGCTTGTGCTCTTTCAAAAAATGAATGCTTGCCACTCCTCACCACATATGTTTTCCTTATTTTCAAATGCTAAGTAGGTCTGTTTTGGCAGTCAGCATAAAAATCCCGTGTACCATGGCTCATTCTTTGGCTTGTGGTATTTTTGAAAAACATTACGAAAAATGTGGGATTTCCTAACTAGAAGTCCTATGAAGTCTCTTTTTCCTCCATATTTCTTAAAGGCATCTGTACTTTACTATTGCAGCACATAGCTCCTTATGGGCAGTGTTGCTGGGGACCCTTAGAGTCCTCCTTTGAGATTCTTTGTCTTTATCCTAGAGTAACTCCAGTTATCAAGGATAGAGAGAAACTTTACTTTTTAATCACATAGACAATCTCCTAGTTATGGCTGGTGGCAGTGGACGTGTTCTACCAACTATTGTGTAATTTTCCTAGCGCAGGCTATGTTCATAGTCCCAATAGTGCACAATAGGGCGCCCAAGTACCAACCTGGGGCCTCCCTTCTTTTTTCGCCATTATTAGCGTGTTTGTTTTTCGTTAACCCTTCTACCATTCTGGGAGGGGGAGGCCTGTGTGTGTGTTTTGCCTTTGGCAGGAACCCTTGGGTTTCCCTGCCTAGGCTCCAGAGTGTCTGGGCAGGTAGGAATTGGGGGAGGAGTTTTCCATGGTTTATGGTCTTTAAACCTAATGAAATGCATCGAAACACAAATGCATCGATGAAAATCCATCGAAATGCTATCTTTTACATGTAAAAATATGTATCCATCGAAACTTGTCCATTGAATATAGGGATGGACAAGTTTCAATGGATATGTGCTTTTAAATGTAAAAGATAACATTTAGATGCTTTTATTTTCCATGGTAAAACGTTACATGGAGCCGTCCAGTGCTGAAATGTCAGCACTGGCTGTTCCTTGTTACGTTTTATTGTTTATTGTATATTGGGGGCGGTCCCCCCCTCAAACCCCTAACCCCCACCCCGTTAACCCTAACCCAACCCTAACTAACCCCTGCCCTAACCCTTGCCCCAACCTTAACCCTATTTCTAACTCTTGCCATAACCTTAACCCTAAAATCCATCGAATTTCCTTCAATGAAAATGCATTTCGATGGAAAGCATTATCAATGAATAAAATTCGATGGAAATGAATTTGATGAATTCATTTTCGAAGGAAAGTCCAGGTACCGTTTTCAATCCACCTGTCCTTTGTCTGCCAGAGTGCTTAAATGGAGCCAGCTCCCACTGGGGGTCTGGCTGTCCTGATTGGACAGCCGAACGCACCTTTCTGTAAACTGCTGAGGAAGATTGCAGAGGATTGAGTGCTGGAACTGTTTAAAAGCAAGCCCGCCTGCATTTCACTTTCCTTTTCCCTGTCCGTTTGAATTTACCAGGATTCTCCTTTAAGAGGAAAAGGCAGAGTCAGCACTAGCACTTGTATAAAAGGGGCTGCATAAACCCTTGCAGTGAAGCCTGCCAGGCCAAGCCTGGGCAATGTTTGTTGTTAATAGTTCACGTGGGGGGTGAGGGGGAACACACATCCAGTAAATGAATTGCCTGCCTTGTGAAGTACCCTGGCGCCCAGTGAGAGGTTACCACTGCACCTAGCGTGAACTTACTGAGCTCTGCTTCTTGCCCATCTCGACAAATCCGGAAAAGCAGCAGAGAAACAGATACAGAGGTACTGGCACTTTGTTTACCAAGCGTAAAATGCACTCCTCTGGTTAAGCTGCATTTAATTTTATTGAATTCCTGTGCTGCTGCATCAACACTCACTGTCCATGTGCTCTTGCTGTGCTTTGCCAAGATAGATCACATCAAGCTCGAACAGAGTGGGGGGGGGGGGGGGTGTTTCGGAGGGCGACAGAGCGTAAAGCCTTTATGAGTCAACAGGGGAAAAAGGTGGCAAAGCTATTGGACCCTATTGACCAAGCAAACAATGATTAAGGAAATCGTTCAACTATTATACGATACGGCCTGATGATCCGGCAACAAAAGGTGCCAGTGCTGGGTTCAATAAAGACAGGAATTCGGCACACCCGGCAAGGAACTGGGTAATACTGGATAGTGACACTGTGGACAGCACTGAAACCTCGCAAATAGAAAAAAGGCCTGTACCACCACCTTTTCGAAGGAAACCGATGGCTCACCTTGAGATGCAGGAAAAAGCTTAGAGTTTTAAATGCAGCTAATATTTCGTTGCCTGCACTACTGGAGATGGGCTCAATCTTGCCAGGCTATGGAGGTGTCCAACACACCGTCACAATGCGACAGAAAAAGTTTTTTTTTTTCTTTTTTTTTCCAGCCATGGCCACTTGACCGAATCAAAGGCCTTAATTGCGTCCAATGACACAATCACCATTTCCTCAGTCTGTCCATTACTACTTTCAATAATTCGCTGGAGTCGCCTGTGGTTGTTCAAGATGTTCCTGCCTGGGACATATCCCGTTTGATCAGTGTGTATGAGACTGCCAATCACTCTCCTCAGTCTATTTGCCAACACAGCCGTCAGTATTTTGCTGTCTTGGTTAAGCATCGACAAGGGCCGATACGAACTGCAGCTGTGCCCGGGTTTATTAGGTTTCAGTAGCGGTATTATAATCGCTTCTCTCATGGACTCTGGTAAGTTTCCTGTCTCAAATGTCTCATTCAATACGTCCAGCAATGGGGGGGAGGAGCTCTTCCGCGTATGCCTTATAGAACTCACTCAGTAACCCATCTGTCCCCGGCGTCTTACTAGTGGGTAACTGTCGTACCACCTCCCCAAGTTCCTCTAGGGTAATTGGTGAGTCCAGCTCCTCTCTCTCCTCTTCGCTTAACTTAGGCAACCCTATATCCTCCAATGTTCCTGCTATCGTGTCCCAGCAGTGTTCACCATGATCCGCATACAATGCCCCATAATAGTCTACAAACTCTTGGTTGACTCCCTCCTGTGTGTCCGCTACACTACCGTCCTCTCTAGTAATAGTCCTGATCGTGGCCTTGGGATTTTCGCTTTTATATAACCATGCTAGAAGTCGACCTGGTTTATCTCCACCCGCGTGTTGCCTCTCTACGTATTTTCTATAATTCAGATTACACAATCTGTCCCAGTGCTCTGCACAATTCTGTTGTAGCATGAGAATCAACTCTGGTCCCCCTCTAGCGTCATCTTCACCTCTTAAAGCCTCTTCCAATCTCTCTTCCGTCTCCTGTAAATCAGCCAGAATACCACCCTGTAACCCTTTGGATTTTGCAATAGCTGCCCCTCTGATCACCACTTTGAAGGCCTCCCACAGCGTTCCCGCTGAGTCCACACTACCCGTATTTTCCTCAAAGAAATGTACAATCTCCTCCCTTATACCCTCCCTAAAGAGGGGATCTTTCAATGCTTCCGCTCGCAGGCGCCATGTCGGGATCCTCGCTCCCAAAGGGCAATACCGCCAAGCGAGGATTAGGGGCGAGTGGTCCGAAAGTACTCTGGCCTTATATTCAATTTGTACCATCTCTGCAGATACCTCGGGCGTGGTAAAGAAATAATCCAGCCTCGTGTACAGTTGTTGTGGGGCTGAATAATGGGAGTACTGTCTCTCCAGAGGGTGACACTCTCTCCATGCGTCCACAAGCTCAAAGTCAGTTAGTAATATCTGCAGTGCCTTGGCCGCAGGAGCAGGTCTGTCTACCTTCCCATCCGACCTATCCACCCTCGGGTCAAGTACGCAGTTGAAATCCCCCCCCCATATCACTGCACTCCCCACGCACCTGCTTATGTTAGTAAACAACGTCCTGATGTATGCCGCCGTATTCTGGTTCGGGGCATATGTATTCACTATGCTTATTTCCCTATTCTCCACCATCCCTCTCAGGATGACCATCCTCCCATCACTTTCCGCCACCTCTTGTAACCGTTGAAATGGGACATGCGGCGCCACCCAAATAAGCACCCCTCTAGCATAGGCAGAGTAAGAAGAACTCACCATCACCCCCTTCCATTTCCTAGCCACCATATCTGCTTTCTCCCGGGTCAGGTGGGTCTCCTGTAGCAGTGCAATGTCTATTTTTTGCCTGCGCAGGTAGAGCATGACCTTATTTCTTTTCAGGTAACTATTTAGTCCCCTCACATTCCATGTCATTATTCTAAGGTCCCCCACGGCATCTCAAGGCGCCTTCCCACCTCCCACAGGCACTATCCGACCCTGAGGTCTCTACTTCCTTACGCCGGCTCATCTCCAAACCCCAACTCCCCATAACCAAAAACACACCAAACTCCCCATTCCCCAAAACTATATACACTACACTCTCCTCCTCCCTCCCTTCCCACCTCCCACCTCCCCCGATCCCCCCCAACCACGCCCCTCTCAACTTTTGCCCAGCTCCATTCCTGGATCTCAGGCACTCCCGCATCTAGCCCCGATTAACACACTCCTACGTCCAGGGCCCAGCAGGGTAAAGCAGCCCTAGCGGCCACTTAACTAACAGTATTTGGGGGAGGATTACTCCAGTTCCGTTACTCCAATTTCGTCAATTATTACGCATTGTGTTACTATTTAAATTACCTTTAATACATTCCCACTATATTCCAGTCCATTACGAGCCAAGGCCCGCCTGTTAATCAGTGTCTTATCTGTCTGGTTTCCCAGTGCAAACCGGATCATCCACCCACTTAACCCCCTGTTCGAATAGCCATGTCCTTCAAGAATCGCCATCTTGCCTGTCCCGGTTCGCCTCTTTCTCTGGGCACCCTAGCAAGTCCAACCATGCCACGACATCCTAAGGGGTTTCGAAGAAGAACGCATTGTTCTTGTGCAGCACTTTAAGTTCAGCCGGGTACAGAAGCATGTATTTGATGCCTGCATCTCGCAGCCTCCTTTTGACAGCCACATAATTATACCTCTGCCTCTGTACCATCATCGTGTAATCCGGGTATGCCGTAACAGTTGTAGTCGCTCTCTCAATCGTACCGCCCTTACGAAAGAATTCCAGGATCTTTTCACTGTCTCTATAATTCAAGATCTTAGCGATAATAGGCCTTGGTGGGGCCCCGGGTCGTGGTTTCCGCATCAATGCGCGGTGCACACGTTCCACCGTGAACCCCTGGGATAGTATTTCGGCCCCTATTGCTTGAATAATCATATTTTCAATATAGTTTGTAGGGTCCCGGCCTCCTTCTCCCTCCGGCAGGCCAACAACCCGTATATTGTTCCTCCTCGCCCTTCCTTCCGCTTCCTCAACCCTATTTTCCAGATTGGCAACCTGCTGCTTCAGCACCTGGATTTCTTTGGCATTACCACTGCTAACTTCCGTGTTGGTTTGTACTGCACTCTCCAAGTCACTGGTCCTGTCTGCCAGCGCTCTGACATCCTGTCTCAGCAGGGTTAGTTCAGTCCCCACCGCGTCGATCTTAGTTTCCAGGGCAGCCCGTAAGTCCGCCATTGCTAGGCCCCATTTCGCGCTCATCTCCTTTATCGCCTCCAGGATCTGCTGTTTGTCTCCTTCCGGAGCGTCTTCTGCACTAGCCCCTTCCTTGCTCTGAGCTAGCATAGTAGGGGTCCTCTGCATCCTTGCGAAAACTTCTATGGTGGGTTGCTGGGCCTTGGTTTTAGCAGGTTCCGCCGCCATGCTGTTACCTACCGCCCGTATGCAGCACCAGCCAATGTTAACAGTCAACTGCCAAGGCTTTGCCAGTCGGCTGGGTTACTATCGGCTATCTAATGTGTGACTGCGCCAAATCAAAGTGGATTGCGGCCTCCCACGTATGTCGGGTTCCTTCCACCAATATACTTGAACTCCTATGACACCCGGGTCAGAGTCACGAGAAGCAGCTTAACTCACTGCAGGGCCCAGTTACTTGCACTCACTCTTGGTGCGCACACCTGAACGCAGGGCCTCCAGCCGCCCATGTAGATTTTCGTATGGTGCTTCGTTTCATTTATGAACGTTTCAGACAGGAGTGTCCAGCCCCCACGCTATAGTACCAGCCAGACACGCTGCAGGGCCCTGTTGCAGTACACGCACCTCCGAGCGTGAGGCCTTAGTTGCACAAATGGTTAACCTAGTGCAGGGGTCGCACCGTGGGCTTTGTGCGGTCAGCTGGCATCAGGCACGCACTTAATTTCGCTGCCTCCAGGCACTCACGGTTCGCAACAAAGTTCCATCTGCTGCCCAGTCGCCTAGAAATGAACTGCCTAGCACGTGGCTTGCGAGCGGCAGGGAGCTGCGGCTGTGTTTCACACGTACTGTAATTGTCCGCTCGTGATACAAACATCACATCCCAGAAGCTTCGGTGCTGGTCGTGGGCGGCTGGTGTTCTCGCAGTTCCGAAACTCAGCGAAAATCAGCTGTTCGGGGATCGCGGCTCCCAAAACTGCAACTTTGTAGCAAGTCCCCGTCGCTACAATTGCTTGCGCTTGCTAGCGCTACTCCGTGTGCCCGATGCTGCTTGGGAAAGGGCTGGTCAGATCTCGCCTGTCGTTTGCTTCATGCTCTGGTCAATGGGGAGTTTCGTGGTCCCTCGGGCTGCGCAGACCTTTCCTTTGTTCTCCGCCATCTTGGCCACGACAGATCCAGACGGCTGTTCGCTTCAACTTTCGCTTAACTCCCGATCTGCCAATGCGAATAACTTGCTTTTCAAGGCATCTACAGTCCATGCATTCCAACGCTCATATCTTCAGGTTCTGGGCATTTTAGTCGAATTTTCGAGCGTAATTAGTCGGATCTACGGCGGATCTCGCAGGAGCTCGGCACACAGCACGTCCTACTCCATGGCCAGTTGGCCACGCCCCATGCGACAGAAAAAGTTAGTCCCTGTGGAGTGTAATGTGTTCACTACCTTTGATGATTGGTGTCTTGTAACCCTGAATGTGAAGCAGATCATTTGTTGCCCGCAGGTCGTAGTGGGAGTAGAAAAAAGGGAATCCCAGCGATAATTTCAGTCCAGTTAACCAACAGGTTTGCTCCCTTAAATTTGATTAGGAATGTGCTGGAGGAGCCAACGCAATGAACAGGAATTACAGAGAGAGAAAGTAGCAAAGGAAACTGGGAAGACCGTGGATGATGGTGAAACAGATGGTATAAATGTGAGGAAGAGCCCTAATGCATCCAACCTTCCCCCTGGCATTCGGCCTGATTTTAGGTGGAGGCCAGGGGTCCAGGGGAAGATATCTAAAAATAAGGTATTTTCATGATCAGTTGGAACTCAGGTGGATGAAGAGGCCTGGGACTCTAGCTCGACGAGGGCTGTAGAGGTTCCTACAATTAGGGTGAATGAAATTCCTGGGGGTTGTTTGTAATAGTGGGGCCGTGTTCACTGCCAACAGCATGGGGAAGGTTAATATTGGTTTAGTTCTGGTGGAAGCTTTGAATAACCTAGTAGGGGAAATAAAGCAAGAACTAGGAGTAGTCATATGCAGGGACTGATTGCCTAGAAAGGAGAGGACTAACAAACTGGGGGGGGAGGGGGATTCAAAATTGGCCTTACCCAGCCAGTGGTGTTCCTGCCGACTAACACCCTCTGTCATGATGCCTACCCCCGGGCATCCGGATCAAGCCCATCAGCCCCGGGAGCAGGCATCCAGATATTTAATAAAACCCCAGCAGCCCCGGCTGGGGGCCGTCTGGGTTCAGTCCTGGCGCCTTAGGCGCCAGGCTCATAGTCTTTACTTACCTCATGCAGACCATGCTGCAAATGAATCCAAGCCAACGTGAGGCCTGAATGGGACTATTTTACTACAGGGACTATTTTATACTTGGGTGTGGGTCTAGGGACTTCTTACCTGGAACTACTTTGGAGGCTATTTAAACCACGCCCGAACAGCAGCACATGCTTCGTGTTATTCTGCATCCAGCAGCGTAACGCTCACCGTGCCTGCAGTCAGCATCCAGTCTTCAGCCACGCCCGTCTCGAATCCAGAGCGCCTAGCAATAGAAGAAAGAAGAAGGAAAGGTTAGAAAACAGATATTATTTCAATCCTTACCTGAATTCTGGATCCATCACGTCTTCGAACTTGAAAAGGACATTATTCTACACGCGTCGCATTGCCAGCTGCAGCGCCGCGCAAGACTCACCAGTCCTCATAGCATTTTTCGATCTGGCGCAGCCTCCATCATTTTCTCCGCCAAATTCCACCATCTAGGGGACAAAAGAAACATAAGGTGAGCCGAAAAAGCCAACAAATACAACCTCTCCACCATAGACTTACCTGATTAACAACCAGAGGCATTATTCTGTAACAAACCGCAACTTCTTACGCCGCACCTGTAAGGAGAGAGAAACCAGCAATTTAAGCACACGCATCTTTTGCCGGACACTGTTGGGTAATACAGACTCTTACCTGAACACCATCAGCTGCCACAAGACAATCTTCCCTTGGACTCAGCTGCAACACAAGAAAGGAATGTACAAGAGTGAACATCGGACATATTGAACTCCTTGAACTTTATACTTACGGGTTCTCGGCTGGAACCTCGGAGTCTCTTCCAACGCCTTCAAACCAGTGAAGTAACTGGTATCTACGCGCCCCTGCATTCCACGCAGGATGGAGAGCTCATCATTTACAAACATAAGGTGAGCTCACTGAAAGTGAATATCTGTGGCGATTAGTGGGGAGAACAGTGGTGTGCCATTACTAGAATCCACGGGTGGCTAAATCCCTTTCTCCACTTGCAGGAGAATACTTCTACGGGTCAAGCAGACGAGGTTAGGCGGTCCAGTCCAGTCTGTCATCTCTGCACTACGCTTCACATTGGAGGAGGTCACAGCTGTCCGGGTCCGATCGACGCCCCTGTGGGAGCCAGGTGAGCGTAACACCCTCTCAGGTTGGCAAAATCAAAGGGATTGGTTACGAGGGGAGGGTCAGATAGTGAACACACATTTTCCACCAACCCAGCAGAACTCCAATGGTCAGTGTTGCAACCCTTCTTCCTGACCAATGTACCTAGAGTCCTTGGTGAATGTAAGGAGTCTAGGGAAGGCTTGACTAACAATGTATGTCATTGGCTAAGGTCAAAGAGGGCCTGCTTGTCTATCAGGAATTACATAGTTCAGTGCACTCGCCTGCCCCTTACCTTATAAAGAGATTTTATTAGAGTGCATTTAAAATCCAAACAACTTGTGGAGGAGCTGTTGGCTATGGAACAGCGGACTGTGCCCTTCAATTCGCTGGAGATAGTGCTCACTTTGAATCCCCCCCACCTCCCTTCGCCGTCTCCTCCCATGACAGGTTCCTGGTCCAGGCTGGCTACTCGCATGCTTGTACCTAAGGGCAATATTGTAGCAGTATCCTGGAGCTCAGGTGTCCCCCCACCACACTCAAACCAAAACCAGAGGGCAACTGTTATTGGGACCTGCTGCTCTACTCAAACCAGGTATTGGAGACAGATCGAGTGCAGTAGGGCGACCACTTCAAGCTGAAAGGGTCCTGTGTTCTCTCTAGGGAGGGGACACACACGGACAAGGGATTTTCCAGCTGAGGGTGAGATAAACTCATCAGTGACGGGATGAATAGATTGATAAATGGTTGAATCTGGAGTAGGATGTCTAACTCCCAATAACAAGACCTCCCAGGACTCCTGCAATGACACTGAATCAGTGATTGCTCTGAATGGCTCGCCCACAGTTTTGCGCATTAAGTTCTGGGATATTGCTGGCCTCCAAAAATACATGGATGACACGTCCTGGTTAGATCTGGTGTGTACCCATGACATAGTGGCACTTCAAGAAACATGGCCTTTTGTGTCCCATGATATCCAAGGTTATTCTATCATTTTTACTCCTGAAAGTCGAGAGGTGGCTGCCCTAGTGGTGGTCTGTGGTGGTCTAATTCTCTGGGCCAGTGTAAATCTATTTACCTCAATATGCATGCACCAGATTAACTCAAGGGATTACATGGAAGTATATCTGCAGTGCTCAGATGGCATTTACCTTTTGTTAAACAATTTGCACAACCAAAAGGAAAATGCTGCTGGTAACTCCCTGTTCTTGCTACTGGAGTTAAGGGTTGCTCGATGAAGAGAAAGCCCAAAAGGTGTGGTAAAAATAGTTGTAGTGGGTGACCTAAATGTTGAGTTCAAACCACTTGAGAGTATGTTCGGCCTAAGTGATGTAAGTTGGGGTATTAATGAACTGATGGCAGAATGCCCTATAAGGAAAGAAAAATGCCCACGTGGTGGCCAACGTGTCCCTGTCCTCAGGACTAAGGGTGCGTAATGGGGGACTACCTAGTGACCAGTCCACTAGAACAACTTTTGGTACGGACCTTAAAAATAGTCTGATCAACTAGGGTTTGGTGAACTTCAAATCCTGGAAGCACCTGCAGGACTTTAGTGTGTTGAATAGACCAGAAAGTGATCATAATCCAGTCATAGCAACGGTCCTAGGGTCTCTATTTGGTTGGGGGTTGGGGAAATACTAATAATCAGTGTGTGGTCCCGACTGAGATTCAGGGTGAAGCCAGGCATGTTATCAAGTGGGGTCCAATTGCACTTGAGCCCAAGTTACTGCCCACTTATGCAAGCATACTCCCATTACTTCAGGCTTTTTATGCTAGCGAGGAGAGAGACGTTAAGCATATGCTACTAATAGATGAGGCATTGGCCAATACTTGGGAGACTGTTAGAGTAGGCCTCGGACCATTGCCAGGGCAAAAGCAGTGCGTAAAACCCCCTGGAATGATGGTGAATGCTGTGCTGCAAAGAAGCCATTGATTGAACATGCTAAGGGAGTACGTGGTGGGGGTGCATCGGCTCTAGTGGTGGCTAGGGTTGCCCATTGTAAATTGCTGAAATTGAAAAATGATGGCTATTCTGACCAGCTATGGGATGGCCTCCTCCAGGCATCCCTGGAATCACCATTTGTGGATTTCTGGTTGTGTCTAACTCTGGATGCTATTCCGGAGGCTGCCTGGGGTTGGCCATTTCAAAAACTTAAATAAGGCCCTCAACTTCCCCCTAATCATTATTGAAGGCACCATCCCAACGGGGACTGGTGAGGAGGATCCCTCCCCTTTGGTACTATCTCGGAAAGATGTTGAGGTGGCAATAAGGTCTCAAACTGGGAAAGGTGCCTGGACGAGATATGGTCCCCACCGACTGGTGTAGGCAGGAGGTGGTGATATGGATCCCTTTCCTGCTAAAACTTTTCGATGGCTTACTAGCAACTAATACAGTTCTGCATTCATGGACCCAAGCAGTGCTTGTCCCCATATTCAGGAAAGGAGATGTGTGATCTCCTTCCAACTATAGACCCATCTCCCTCCTTGACACGGGGGGGGCAAGCTCTTCACTAAGGTGGTGCTGGGACACTTGGATGCATGGATTCTGGGAACAGGGGCCTTGAACCATCTCCAGGCAGGGTTCAGGTGCAATGTTAGTACTATTGATCAGGAAATGAGGCTCCATTTGATGACGGAAAAGTTTGTCATGTTAATGACTATGAATGTGTATTCAATATTTATTTACCTCAAAACTGCATTTGATAGTGTGCCAAAGGCGAGACTGTGGCAGCTTATGTTTAATTTTGGGTACCCTGTCAGGCATTTTGAGAGCAATCCAATTTATATATACGAAGAATGAGGTGCTAATTAGCTTCGCATTGGATGGCCAAACAACAAAAAGGTACAAATAGTTGGTTTTGGGGGCCAGGCAAGGCTCGGTCCTTGCCCCCAGCTTGTTCTGCCTGTTCATTAATGCGCTCATTGAATTGCTGTTGGGTGAATCCACTGATGCGCCATTATTGGCGAACAATAGAATTCCGATTCTGTTTGCAGATGATTCTGTCCTGCTTGCCTCATCCCTGCCCACCCCCCCCACACCCCCCCATCCCCAGGTCTCTGAAAGCAATTCATTTTTTAAAATGTTTGCAAAGCTAATCATTTCATTATCAATGTCAAGTAAACGCAGTTACTGCTGTTTACCAAAAAATGGGCAAGAGTAAACAGTGTCTTACTGTAAGTCTTAGGGATGGTCCAATAGAGCAGGTCACACAATATGATTACCTAGGCGTGAAAATGAAGGCTAACTGTGCATGGAATGACCAGGTAAACAGGGCGGCACTATCCAGATCTCCCATTGTGTCTTCTTCGTTTTGATGCGAAGGAGATTCTGGATAAGAGAAGGCCACAAACACCCACACCAGGTCGATCTCTTGAGTTCTCAGTGAACGAAGGATAGGATCCAAGTATCCTGAAACTAAGAAGCCGAGTCGAGGAACTGGTGGAAGGTTTGGCACCTTGAGCCTGCTGTCGCCCCGCTGGACCCACTCCCACCCCCCCCACAACCTCCACTCTCTGCATCTGATCAAACTAGAAGGTCTGCGAAGAAGCTCGATCCATTGGAATAGTGGGACCAACTATTCTTGGCACCTTCATCAAACCCTGCAAGTAAGCCTTCTCGGAAGTTTCCCTGGGCCAACCAGTGGGCTGACCAGCTTGCAAAGGACCTTTGCTCTGACACTGCCACCGTTTCGAGTAGACCCTAGAAACTTGGTACATCGCAAGCTCAGTGTTCACGGCCCTCTCACACCAAATTTCGTACACTTGGCATTCCCAGGTCTGGAATAAAGAGAGCGCCCGTACCGGAGTACACTCTTACCGTGTCGCCCAGCCGTGGTGACAAACTTCACAGGAGCCCTGAAGCCTGCTATAGTGAAACTGGCCTGATCCATCCACCAGGAGCGGAGAAATCGCCACTGTCCCGCCAGAGAATCATCGCTGTAACTTTGCAGCTGAAAGCCGCAGAGCAGCACAACTGCCGCATTTGAACCTGCAACCAAAGTGGACTCGACTGCCAAAGTTTGGCCAGAGTGTGCCGGGGGTCGGTGAGTACCTGCAACACTTACCGGTGACCCCTAGCTCATCCATCCATTTTTACGCACGAGTGTCCCCCCTCAAGGCCACTTTCCTTTCCACAGAGCCTGAGCTATCGAAACTTTCCCAACTCCTGGAACCTGTTCTGCCCTTTTGGGGAGACCCTCCACGAATAGTGGGAACTTGTTCTTTCTTGCCTTACCCACCATCCTGAGCTGATACAGCCCCCGCAAGAGACCCGGTTTTCATCCTTCTGCACTATTGCGTGCACCAGCATTTGAAAGTACATTGAGGGATTGGCTCCTCTCTTCCTAGGGACTGGATTGCCTCTCAGGTAGGGTTAACTTTATGAAGAACTGCCTAAAGACTATTTGCACTGCTTGCTTCCTTTCCCTTTTAGGTTGTGGACCCATTCTGTGCTTTTATCCCTTTAGACCACTTCAAAGGACTTGAATAAATGTACTTATATTTTTAATATAGATACACTTGTCTGGGACCGATTTATAGTGCCTTTTCCACTGTGTGCTCATGGAGGTCTTTCAGTCACCCTCGCCACTCCTGAGACCTAGCCTTGACTGCCGCCATGCTACCTTGATTGGTCTGGCTTGTCCAGAAGGGTACCTTGTTCCAAGAAACTAGGCTGGCCTTATGAACCTCTGCCCACCAGGTCAGAGTTCAGAAATCCATTTTAACAAGTACCAACACAGGTTGGGTGATATTGTATGTATATTTGTTCTATATAAAGTGCAAGTGCTATATAATAACACATGATTATCATTTGGCCTTGGACGTCTGCTTGCATACACAGTAATTTGCTAATATGGGTCTATACACACTGATTAATGATACAAATGGTGATCCATTCTTGTATGAAATGTATATCACATTATAGTGATATCGTAACCATATTTTTTGTAGTGTACTTAGGAACAATGCTATGTGATGCAACTTCCTGTTTTGCCAAGGGGTGACAGGTCGTGTTCCATCACTTCCCGTGATGTCACTTCAGGGTGGGGGTCAAAAGACATCACTTCCTGCGATGTCATCAGAGGTCATGGGTTGTGTGATGTCACTTCCGCTACTCCTGGCATTTTGGTGAAATGACGTCCCTGCTCAAACTGCTGCTTGTGTCCCTTTAGCAAGTCGTTTATCAGGATCTCTCACGCTGATCAAGTTGTCTTATATATCTTCCTTCCTACAGACTAGAATGTATCCATAGGAACCTTTGATTTCTACAGCTTTGCAAGACTTTAAGCTGCTACAAACTGCCTTTTAGCTGGGGTTGCGTTTCTTGACTTTGCGAAACTGTCTCTAGAACCTGAAGCTCTGCTAGGATAAAACTAACCAACTGTTTTCCTTCCTAAATATCACTATTTTATATGTGTATGTTGACTAAATACAATTACCGTATTACTTTATGGGTGTGCGTTATTACCAATGGTATGGTAGACCTGTCAAACGCCTGTAACAATTGTGCACGTTCAGCAACTACCAACTAAGAAGTGGCCTTTTGAAAGTATTGTAAAGTATACCTATGTGTGTAAATTGCGCAGTATTTAACAGTGAGTCTTGTATAAAGATAATAAATCTATATTTTAATGTACATTTGTGTGTTTCTTTGATGTGCATTACTAGCTAGATTCAGTGTACTTACCTATATCTCACATCTTCCTCTAAAAATCAGCCTGACTGTTCTGCCACCAACAAGGTCTGTGAGTAATACAGATTGATACTAAGAGTTGGGGATCTACAAACCACTGGGATAGTTTACTTAAGTCTTACCTCCAAGTGGGACTTCAGGAATACTCCCCCAACAGTGATTCAGTTGGTATCTGGCTATAAGCACAAAACTATTTCAATGAAAATAGGATACCATAATGAAATCAACATGTTACAATTATTTTGTAAAGTAGGAATCCAAAAGACAGGGCTTATAAATTCTGCAGTACGTAACTAGTTTCATTTAACCACAAAGAGTCTGACCTCCACTAACATGCTGAGTAGGGATTTCTTGTTGTCAGCCCACAGGGACGGGAGCTGTCCAGCGCTCGGAAAGTTGCAACAGCTGGTGTATACTGTGATCTCTGGACAATGGCCAAATGTGACACTGTAATCCTAGAAAAGACAAGCAAGGAGACAGGTGTAGTAAGCAGTAGCAGGGTACACAAGCGTAAAAGCACACACCCCAAGTATCACAGGATTCTAAATGTATACAGTTTATTTATGGGATCTTGGTTGCAACATCGTCTTGCGGTACCTCTTACTATTAGCCTTACCACAGCTCTTTTTTCCCCTTTCGACATGTAAGATGTGGTCCTGCAAGTCCTCTGGGGAGAGCTTTTTATGTTCAGGGTTTCCACGAAAGGAGTCCTGTCTCAATGCACAAAGGGGAGTCTGCATAGCAAATATGCTAACAAATTTATATGGCTTTATTATATAACAAGCATTAATTAACATTGGGGCGCTGTTGTGCAGCGAGTGGATGAAGAAGTAAATCGCTGCTGCTCCGTTGTGGCCAATATAATCCTGCAGAAATGTATTGTCCAACAGCCATGAACTACTGAGAACGTGGAATATCTGGATGGCGGAAGGTCTCAGCAACATTTAGAATCATTCCCCATTGAAAGCGGTGCAGGGAACCCCCGACACGACTGCCGAAGCGGAGGTGAAGTGCAGTGCCATCTTAGGATTGATCATGAGGTGAACCCAGCGGGCAAGCAAGAGACCCAGCGTATAGAAAAATAAACACCAGAGTGTCGGGAGACAGGAAACTAGATACCCGAATGGATTATAAACGTAATGCTGTGGTATTCCTGACGGGAGGAACACAAATCATAAAGTTGTGGTGGACAAGCCGCTCATGTAGGGAGTCGGCTGGCGTGCAAAGAAACAGTTCGCCCCAGCCAAAAGTCGATTGGAGGGTACTAACTGCATAAATAAATAGGCAGGCGCTGCAGGAGCAAGGTACGGGCCCGCAGTACCATTGGCAGACTACAGGCCTATAATTACAGTGGCGATAAGAGCCCTGACACGGGACAGGATTGAGACACCTGGCGCCACTGAGCAGGCTACAAAGGGATCAGAGTGGCAGGCCACGGCTACTGCAAGTAAGGTGGAACACTCGGCAGACAAAGAGGATAATGCTGCCTCTAGTACTGCACTACACCCAACTGCTGGGCTCAGATGTATCCCATAGAGGGCGAACACAGACTGTCAAGTAAGCTGGGAACCCACACCATAGTGGGGGATTGCTGAGTTGCTCCATGCTATTAGGTCAAAGGGAGGCATTGCATTGGTAGGGGTTCATCAACTCCGAGGGGGTCAGTTATCAGTTACCATAGGCAGGAAGCACTCACAAGCTTACCAGAAAAAAAAAAGAATGGAGTTCACTGCCTGAGACCAATCGACGTAGCATTGCAGTGGAGACAGTCAGCCATCACAGCAATCAATGACCCATCTCTCTCGTCAATCCTTTCTGCATATCAAGGACCCGGCCTGGAAGACATTGTAACGCCTGAGGTCCCCTTTCCTTCTCACCAGAAATCTTATTACAGCGCCACCACAACGATGGTGAAAGGGAAACAAAAAATGGAGGTCTATGGAGGTCCGAAACCAAAGACTACTAAACAGTCCCAGGACCGACAGGATGGCGAGACAGGTACATCATCTGAGACTGGAGGACTAACGCTGGAGAATCTCATGACAGCAATACAGGATATGAGGAAGGCATTAGCGACTAAAATACAGGAGGTCGGGGTGGATGTATCATTGGTACGGTCTGACCTCAAGAAAGTTAATGATAGGGTGTTGGTGGCAGAAAATCCGGTCAGCGACCCGGAGGATGTGGTGGACTCCATGAGGAATCAAATCAGGGGCCTGGTGGGGGAGACAAGGGTCCTCGAGGACAGAGGAGAGGACGCAGAAGGGTGCTCAAGGAGTTTCAACATTTGACTGATAGGGGTGCCTGAGCGAGAAGACTGGGACAGTACCAATCTACATGGACAAATTGATATTGCACATTTTACACCCCTGCAGCCTTTTCAAACTATTTACAGTTGAGAGAGCACAGAGAACCGGGACGTCCACCACCTCAAGGCTCTCCCCCCACCCGCCTCCGAGCCATAGTAGCGAGTTTACTCAACTTCAGAGCCTGAGATGTTATCTTACAGGAGGCTAGAAAGCTTGGCAATATGCAAAAAGATAAACACAAGAATCTTGATATTCCCTAACTTCACACAGGAAACTTTCAGGAGGATTCGATCTTAAGAAAACAATGCACTGCATGATGGTCACAGGTCCCAGGGTATTGGCGGTTTGCATCCCGGGAAGGTCACAGCTCGTCGTGGGATAGCTCAAAATACAGGTTGTCTCAAGACTGATTGGTCCCACCAGTACAAGGGAGAGAGTCCTCTTCGGAGTTCACCTGACGCTTGGAAGGAGGTGTCGCACAGCAACAGTTACTCAGAAGGCATCTCCAGTCTGGAAGTGGCTGCAGGAATCCCTCCTAGTCGTTTCTTCAGTTCCAGTGTACAGCTCGTCTTCAGCCTCAGGATCACAGCCAATCGACACCCATGCATAATTCAAACCTCACCCCCCAGTTGGAACTAGTTGCAGGCAGGCACACCAGAAAGAACAAGTTGCATACCTGTAACTCGTGTTCTCCAGCATGGGTCTTGCAAGGATTCACATGCTCATGAATATTCCCCGAAAGGCTGCGAATCCTCAGCAAAAAGAAAGCAGTTTAGGTTTAAGCTAAAACTGCCAATTTCCTCTATAGTCTATCAGTTTCCTTTGGGTCATACTGCCCCCAGCCAATGAGCCTCTTCCCCCTAAGCTCCACCCCGATGGCCATCTTCAGATTTGGTAGCGCATGTAAAGTGGCAATATGAACCACAAAGTCAGAAGGGGGCACGAGGGAGGGTGTGTCTGTGAATCCATTCAACACCTATGCCGGAGAACAAGAGTTAAGGCTGCAGGAGCCAGGCGTGAGGCTCAGCAACACCGGGTTGTGCTGCAGTACTGACCCTACTTCTCTGGTGTGGAGGAAGTTTGATGGCTGAAACCACCAACAGATGTAGAAGGTCCGAGTACCAGATCTGCCTTGGCCATGCCGGAGCAATTCGCATCATCCTGCAGTGGCAACATTAGAGTGCGTTGATCACATGTAGACAGTGGAATTGGAGGGAAAGGCGTATGAGACCCTTAAGGGGAACGAGAAGGCATCCCCCAGGCTCCTCAGCTGAGGATACCTGCTGGCAAACGTCTGACACTTGGAGTTGGCAGCCGTCACAAAGAGGTTGATCTGAGGGAGACCCCCACTGGCCAAAGAGGCGCGACACTTGTGTTTGCTGAAGCTCCCATTTGCGGCAGGACCGCAGCTCCCTGCTGAGAGTGTAATGGTGTTCTAGACGCCTGCCAGGTGAAAGGGGACAAGGAACATGAGCTGAAGAATGACCCAGTGCCATAGAGCCTGTTCTTCCAGGGAGAGCGCATCCCACCCGGATTCCTGATGTAAAACATGATGGTGGGGTTGCCTGTGAAAATCTGTACCACTTTTCCCTGGAGCGGAGGCTGAAAAGACTTGAGGGCCCAGAAGACCGACCAGGGTCTTTGTGCAGCTTGTTGTCCTCTGGGAGCCAGAGGCCTCTCTGGCCTGAGAATATCCTGTGTGGGCCCCCAACCTTCCAGAGAGGTGTTGGTCGTGACTGAAACAGGTACAGAGGTATCAATAGTGAGCTCCCTGAGAGAGGAGTGGATGAACTGACCACTATTGCAAGGCTTGACGGAATGCCTGACTGAGGGCGATCTGGTCTGTCCATGTGCCAGTGACTTGCTGCCACATGGCATCTAGAAATTCTTGAAGGGGTCTCATTTGAAGCCTGCAAAATGGGGCCCTGATGGATGCAGCAAGACATCATCCCCGGACTTTTGTCATGGATGCTGCCGACAGCCGCTGGACCTTCCCCATGATTGTCTTCACCCTTTCTTCTGTGGGAGTCGCCTGACACGAGACTGTGTTGAGTCCGGCACCCAGGAACAACAGCCTTGGTGGGCCTGGGCAGGAATTCCAGAGCTGGTGGCATATCCCTCACCAGAACACACCTAGGGCTCACTAGATATGGACTAATGGTCCTAAGTACTTTCCAACCGTTATGGTAATTAACTGTAGCACAATCGAACGGTTCTGGAGAAAAAATAATACTGTGCAAAACACATCAATCTGTTATTCGTACTACTATCACATACATACTCTCCCTATTCAGAAGAACACCCTGAAACAAACACTTTTCCCAGGTGTCGAGTGTTGTACCGCCTATTTAACAGGGATAGGTGAGAAGTTGTCCATAACTTTCCTTTATTCATGCGTATCACATTGTAAAAACAGATTAAGGTCAACAAATAAACAATGCAGCTCTCGAAGAACAACAATACTTTTCTCTACCTAAGTCACAATGGCCAAGACCCACTTCTGGATTTGCAATCTATGTTTTAATGACCAGCTGGTGGGAAAAACAGGGCCAGTGACTTGAGACCTAATTCTGATGGAAGCAATAAAAGGGCTCTGCTGTCAGAGCTTTGTATACTAAACGCTAGACCAGCAATTTAGTTGTTAAAACAATATTTTGCTGTGAGTGCCCTCCTGCATTGTTAATGGACATCTTGAACAAGAGTTTCTTCGTGTCATCTAGGGTCGACCGGTTTCAACGAACAAGGTGACTAAGATATTCTTCTTTAGGACCAGTTATGTTAGGTAAGGAATTTAATTTGATTTGGTCAGGAGACCAAGGATGTTGGTCCCCAATGTTGAATCGCCTCCACTTCCTTGTCAAAGTGCTGTAAAAAATGTACTGTGGATCTATATCAATAGATCATAATCAAGACGCTGGTGCTTGGAACTTCTGCCCGGGTGGCATGTTCACTACATGCAATGGTAGCGAAAACTGATCCGCGTCGGACTGTGCCACCTGCTGGATATCGGGGGCTTCTTGTGGATCAGTACCGTCGCGTCCACACGTATGGAGTTAATGCCGGCGTCTCTATGGAGATCAGAGGCCCTTGGGTAAGAGGTGAAAATTGAAGCCTGCAGAGCAGGAATAGGTGCCGTTGTCGACAAGATTGTTTGCAGAAGCGCTGACAGAGGTCTAGGAAGCAGCGATACTCTGGGCATGGTGACCGTTGCAGACGTAAAGGGGACGTTCGTTGGCAACCCTTTGGGATAGCAGCCATCGGAAAAAAACATGACTTTGCTGATGGAGTCGTCGACGAGGTGCTCATCAACGGGACAGTCGTCGATGGCCTTGCTGGATGAAGTTGTCGTCAAGGCTAGTTTGTTTGTTTATTGAATTTCTAATGCGCACAAGACCCTGAAGTAGCAGGGTGCAGAAAGGATATGCAAAGCTTACAAGTTACATAATGGTGAACAAAGTACATTGACATGTGACATACAGAATAGGCACGGCATGGCTTATGCCCGTAATGGGTACAAGAAAGATAATTACATAATAATATACAAAGATTTCAAAAGTAGTTATGTACAGCATAATATACAAAGGTTTACACGCTAGGGGTGTGGTGTACTGATGTGCCAGGTTGGTGTAGGGAGTAGTCTTCGGTCAGATTGAGATGCGTAATGAGGTTCTTTCTGAAGAGTGGATAGGGTTGATCAGCTCTCAGCTGGTGTGGCAGTGAATTCCAAAGTTTAGCGGCCTTCACAGGGAAGCTATTACCGTCGATCTTGGAAGACTTGAATCTTGGTACCAATAGGCAGTTAGAATTGACAGCTCTGATGGGCCTGCTGGAAGTTTTCATGGACACTTTTTTTTTTTTTAATAACACATTTTTATTGATTTTATAACATACAACCGCTGGGCTCCCTGTGGCCAGCCTTTAGACAATGACATTACTAACGATAATAGAAATAAAAATAACATTGGATGGAAAAAGAAAAAACTCTCATATGGGACACACTACATGCTTACATTTAACCTCCGATACACAGCGTAATGGGTTTTGGCACAGTAACAATTTACTTACTGTAATGTCCACAACTCCTGATACCTGATATCATGATATTAGCGGTTCAGCAGGTCACATCGTGTCTTCCCAGCGCTGCCAAACTTTATCTGCTTTTTCAGGACAGCCCCTGGCTCTGTAAACCCTCCTTTCTATCGCGATGCAAATTTCTACATCATTTATCCACTGCTCCACTTGCGGAGGTTCCGTAGCTCCCCACAGGCGTGCTATGTTCCTTTTGCATATTGCTGTTGTAGTCATGAGACAGAGTTTCTCATATTTTGACAAGTCTATCTCGCTGTCTACTCCCAGTATCAGGAGTTTGGGCTCTCTGGGAATCGTCTGGTGCAGTACCCTCGACAGCACATCACAGCATTGCTGCCAGTATTGACAGATCACCGGGCATTCCCACAGTATATGAAAGAAGGTTCCTCCTTCCTCCCGGCATCGTAGACAGTTGGGCTCAGCTATTTTTCCCCACTGGTACAGAGCTGCTCTCGGATAATAAATCCTGTGTAGTATCTTCAATTGTACTAGGCGTAGTCTGGTTGATATGGTGACTTCCTTGGGGTACATTAGGATCTGGACCCAGTCTTCAGGCATAATTTCACCAACGTCAGCCTCCCATCTCAACTTTAGTCGCTCCAGTTCTGGCGTGGCAAAGGAGGTGATGACACTATACATGACAGTAGTGACTTTGGCCGGGATACGGTCTACCACTATGTTCCTCTCCAGCGGGGTAGAGTCTGCCATGTCGGAGAGGGCTGGGAGGTACTGCTGTAGAGCATGCCGAAGCTGTGTGTAGTGGTATCTCTCTGTTTCCGGAAGGCCGAAGGTCGAGACTAGTTCATCAAAAGGTGCTACGACTCCCTCCTTCAGAATGTCCTGTACTTTTTCTATACCGTGTCCCTTCCATGCTGGCCATTTCGGTAGTTTAGTTACTTCAGAGAGGTTCCTATTATTCCACAATGGCTGCAGTGGAGTGATTTTGTCTCCCCAGCCTATAAAGGTATGTGAGTCTGCCGAGATGCGTGGTATATGTGAGGTCATGTCTCTAGGGGGTGTTCTACGTGTTCCTGCGTACAGTTCCATGGGGCGGGACGCCCTCACATGTGGTAGTGTTGGGTTGGCGTGTAAAGCATCGTTTATTATCGCCATCTGGCTGGCCCAATAGTACGTCTGCAATCTTGGTAGACCGATGCCTCCTTCCCAAATCGACCTTTGTAATGTTTGAAGGGCTATTCTCGGGTGTCCATCTCCCCACAGTAGTTCCCTGAGCACACGATCTATCTCCTGGAATGTCCTGGTCGGTATGTGCAGTGGAGCAGCCTGTAGTACATACAAGTACCGTGGAAGTGTTAGCATCTTGAACAGTGCAGCGCGCCCTAAAAGGGTCAAGGGTAGGGACTTCCAATGTTGCACGTCCCTTGTGAACCTGTCTGTAATAGGTTGCAGGTTGTTTAATGTGTAGTCAA